>NC_142761.1:18914255-20164255 GCF_054948205.1 Urtica dioica subsp. dioica
AAGTGGTTGGTTGCACACTTAGGCTCAATCCCTAGTAATCCTCCCTTGAGGCTCTGCGAAAGGATGTGAGTGATCAAACTAGTTTAAAAGGTGGCTAGTCAAAATAGATGTATTGACATCTTGGCTAAGCATTAATGATGTGTCATTTACTTATAAATGCAGATTTTTTGCGGCCTTCTCTCGAGGGAGTAAATTATCGTTTGGTTTATAACACCTTTGGATTTTATAAAAGCCTTAATAAAACTTAAATCCTAAACCAAAGACTAATCATAAACTTGTTTCAACTTTTATAGGCAATATGTCTCTCAACCCTTGCTAATAAAACACAAATAAAAGCTTTAACAACCTTCATAAAACGTTCCGTTACACTCGATTCTTTTTCGCACCTAAAAAGGACCAAGCTTTAATTATTTCTTTTTCTTCGAGCTGGAGTAAACCCGCATTAAAAGTGGCATAACTCTCTGCTCAGAAATCGAAATTTAATGATTCTTGAATCAAATTAAAGCTCTGTGACACTCTGTCCAATGTCACCGGTTTCAGGTCAAAAGATATCGGAGCCGCCAGTTATGGCGATTTTACTCCGAGGAGCGCAGCTGTTCCGAAACTCCAGTTTTTTAGAATTCCGGATTTTCAGCCCCACTACCATGAGTTATAGAACTCTAATGAGAAAATTTTCTTGAGCAAAATTGTTTTTTACAAGATTATAAACATGATGTGTAAGATTAAAATGTTTTGATTTTTGAAAGATTAATTGAAATTGAGTTTTTACAAAACTAGTTTGAATTTTGAAAAACCGTTTTCACTTTCAAACTTGAAAAATATTTTGTCATCCAAATCAAATAAATTTTCAAAATGTTTTCAAAACTATATCTATATCACATATGTTCAAAATCTATTATGCTCTTGAAAATTTGAGTGGGAGGTCTCCTTGTAGACAAGCCGAAAAATAAAAAGATGTGTAATCTCAAACTTTCAAGTGTTCGAGTGAGTTGAAGTTCACACTTCCTTCACGCACTTTCCCGAAATAGAAAATAGGAAAAGATCGAGTATGTACCTTGTGCCTTTATGCACTAATACTGCTCTGAACATGTCGATCTAGGATTCTCTTCTAGTTGTCCGCTCTGTCGCTCTTTAACTAGGAAATCTGTTTCCGAACTTATAAGAGTCGATGAACCAACTCCAAAAACTATGTGGGAGGGTTATACTTGTTGTTTGTAACCCACGATCCCCAACACTAATGAAAGAAGCAATTAACGTGGGACTAAGAGCCGCTCTTGCGACCCTCACTTAAATGGGAGTACTCCAAGGCGTTATTGCTTCGATCATTGCTCAATGAGCTACGTCCGAGAGTGAGACGATGATGACAAGGCCTCCCCTTGGGGGATTGTTTTTCAAAGTTGATCTTTTGGACTAAGTGGTTGGTTGCACACTTAGGCTCAATCCCTAGTAATCCTCCCTTGAGGCTCTGCGAAAGGATGTGAGTGATCAAACTAGTTTAAAAGGTGGCTAGTCAAAATAGATGTATTGACATCTTGGCTAAGCATTAATGATGTGTCATTTACTTATAAATGGAGATTTTTTGCGGCCTTCTCTTGAGGGAGTAAATTATCGTTTGGTTTATAACACCTTTGGATTTTATAAAAGTCTTAATAAAACTTAAATCCTAAACCAAAGACTAATCATAAACTTGTTTCAACTTTTATAGGCAATATGTCTCTCAACCCTCTCTCAACCAGTCTTTCCTCGAATAAACTCGAAGGCGACAATTACGTCGACTGGAAACGTAACCTCGACATAGTCCTTACTGTCGACAAGCACAAATGGGTTCTCACCACCCCCTGTCCTCAAACGAATGAAGATTCGACGCAAGAGGAGAAAGACGCCCTGGCGGCCTGGCTTCGATCCGATGAGATTGCGAGGTGCTACATTCTGGCATCGATGAACAATGTGTTGCAACAACAACATCGTGATTACGAAACTGCCACCGATATGCTCTACAATCTCCATGAGATGTTTGGAGGGCAAGGACGTTAAGCTAGGCAACAAGCGGTCCGACAATTCATGAACTGTCGTATGAAGACTGGAACTCCCGTTAGAGATCATATGATGCTGATCATTAGCTATCTAAACGAAATGGAGATCCTTGGATCCGAGATTGATGGGGAGACTAAAATAGATATGATCTTGGAAACTCTCCCCGAAACCTTTGATACCTTCAAGTTGAATTATTCCATGAACAAGCTAGAGTACACTGTTACCGAGCTCATGAAGGAACTTCAAACCGCTGAGGCACTCACTAAGAAAAAGAGGGCTCAAGGAGAAGTACATGCTACTGCCTCCACCTCTGGATCTAAGAAGAGACCTCGCAATGCCGAGAAGAAGAACCAACCTAAGGTTCAAATGAAGAAGAAGGCGCCAAAGGCTCCGAAGGTGGACAAGTCTAAAGACTAGTGCCACCACTGCATTGAGCCTGGTCACTAGCGTAGGAACTGTCCTGCCTGTTGTCGCACGAAAATGAACAACTATTTAAAACCTCGGGCGGTTCGATCCAAGGCCGGACCAAGTGATCGCACCCGGGCCAAGAGTGTGAACTCGATAGTCTCGAGCTAGGGTTTTCTCCGATCAACCCGCCTCTCGGGAGAGGTAGGGGGCGAGGAGGAGGAGTGACCGTGCCTTGGTTGTCGGCTGCCTACGTACCCGTGCGTGGGATCAGGACAGAACGTAGTTCAAGCGTATGTGACGCAATATGAGGCGTGGAGCCTTGGCGAAGAGGCGTGCTCGACAAAGGAGACGGGGCACGAGGAGTCCTCGGCAGCGTCTCAGAACTTCGGAGATCGCGTACGCGTCTAGCGTGTTAGACGCGCAAGGGTAGCTCTAGTTGAGAACCCTAGGGGCGTGCTTGAGCACCGGAGAACGTTCGGTCAAAGGGAGCGACGTCCGGGAAGTTCCCGTGAGTGCTTCGGGACCTTTGAGAACGAGGGAGAGAGAAGAGAACCTGCTTCAGGCCAAATGTGGCATCCAGAGAAGCAGAGAAATCGAGCGTGTCGATAAGAGATGAAGAGAATTATTGGATATTTTGGGATGGCTTTTCCCCTCAATGGGAGAGGGTATTTATAGGTGTTTGGGAGCCTTAGAAGGTCCCTTTTTCGTCCATGTGGGACTAGGATCGCGCATGCCATCAAGTGGAGGCGCACGGTGCGCGCGGCGCACAAAGAGCGGCGCACAACGCGCGGCGCGCGGCGCAAGAGGCGCGGCGCGCGTGTCACCGGGCGCGGCGCGAGGGTCACCAGGCGCGGCGCAGGTCGCGCGGCGCATGGAGCGCGCGGCGCGCGCCGTCTGCTGCACGGCCGGCCGGCGTAGCGCGCTGTGTGCGTGATGGACGGCTCGTCTTGGCCGGGTTCTTGCGGGCCTTCGAATGTCATTCTTCTCACGTGAAATATGAAGCTTTCTACTTGATGAGAGTGACTCGATTCGAGGAGCAAGGCTCGGCCCGGCGAGAGTGACTAGCGACTTGATTCGAGGAGTGACTCGAGGATGACTCGAGGCTCGACTCGAAAATGACTCGAGGCTCGACTCGAGGAACAATTAAAGGCTCGACTCGAGGAACCATTCAAGGCTCGACTCGAGGAGATTGTCTCAAGGCTCGACTCGAGGAGCGAAGCTCGACTCGAGGAGTCAGGAGTTTGGGCGAGGGCTTGAAGATTTGCCGCTCTTCAGGACCTCCGGCCTGACCATCGGCCCTTTGAGCGACGTGCCTTCTTGGCGTCTCGGGTTTTCCGAAAACGACCGACAACATTAGCCCCCCAAGTTCGTCGTTCGGGAGGCGTCCCAGCGATGAACTTTTTGTTCTTCTAGTTGGGTGTTTGAGGAAAATGTTTCCCGTGCCTTGTGGCCCCAAGGAAAGTTTTTTCCTCTTCTCTTTTTTTCTTTCTTTTTTTTAGGGGGTGGCCGCGCGGCGCGCGCCCTGGACGGCGCGGCGCGCGGTCTGTGCTGCGTGACCCGCGCGGCGCGCGGGCTTGGCGCGCGGGGCTGGTTCGCTTCGCGCGGGAGAACTCCGACTTTTTGGAGTTTCTACTCCGATTTTGCTCCTTGTGGGAGTAGGATTTCGACTCCTACCCCCCCAGAAGTCTATAAATAGACCTCCCCCCTTCCTTTTACTCCTCACTTTATTTTTTCTCTTTTCTTACGCTTGTTTTCCTTTTTTACGCTTGCATTATGGGTGTCCCTCCCCTTTTCTCAGCTGAGAGTCCCGAGATTGATTTCTCTCTCTTGTTTCAGGGTTCTGAACACGCAGAGGACGATCTCTTCGCAGGATTAAGGGAAGTTCCTCTGCACGTGGAAGAAAATCCAAGCGGAGTAGAGCAGTGGTTGGAGGAAGGCGAGCTGGGTGCGACCGTGCCCGCTGCTCAGCCTCTCGAAGAGTGCGCGCCAATTGGGCATGGTACAGGCGGGGGGTTTGATCGTCCCGCGTCCGGGGAGCCTGCCCCTCGCCTCGTGATCAATTTAGTTGGCGGGGGGGTCCGTGACAAAGTTCGCCTCGACGTGCCGCAGTCCGACTTGGGCTTTCAGGGCGTGCCGGGAGATGTTACGGACGCGGATGCGGTGACTCCGCTAGAGTCGGTTCTCGACGAGATAGACTGCGTGGACGACTTTGGTCCCGAGTCTGAAGATCCCGGAGGTGAGTCAGAGACATGTCCGGGGGCCGAAGGCCTCGCATCGGAGTGTCCCGAGGTACCGTCGGCAGCTGCCGCGGTCGTGTCGGAGGGCAGGGACCCTTCCGTGGAGCCAGGGGATTCTCAGCCCGAGACCCCTGACGCGGAGGCGTTGGTATCGGCGAGGTCGCTTGCTAGGACGGAGTGGTATCCCGAGGAGGGCCTTGCTGCTCCCGAGGACTTCGATTGTTCGGGGGTCGATGCTTCGAGCACGCTTACCTACCGGACATTCGTCGGTCTCCGGGAGGCTTTTGCCATTCCGTCATCCGTGGCGCTTCTCCGTCCTTTAAAGGACGACCGTCCTTTCCGGCCTCGTCGTGGTTTCGCCGCAGTTTCAGTTGCGAGTCTTAACTGCGGGTTGCGGCTGCCGTTTCAACCCATCGTTCAGCAGCTTCTCGCCCGTCTGGGGGTGCACGCATGTCAGATGAGCCCGGCATTCTACCGCATAGTGGCGATGTGCCATATGGAGTGGCATTGCCAGACCGAGCGGGTGATGACCGTGAGTGATTTTCGCAATCTCATCGCGGTCTTCCCTGCGCCCGGGCAACCCAGTTTCTTTGTGGCCCGCGATCGACGGAATACTAAGCTGATCATCGATTCAGAGAAGTACAATCGACGACCGTGGGTATGGGTCTCGGCGGAGGCTTTTGGTGACGCGCCGCTCCGGTTCGGCCCCTTGTCCAAGTTTCCCGCTAACGAGGGGGCCGACGATCTCGACTTTGTGAAGGAGATCCGGGGAATGTCGGAGGCTCGGAAAGCCGTTGAACGATTTCGTTCTCCTGAGCTGATGGCTTCCACCGGGTGGTTCCCGCCGTTTCCTCAGCGGACCGAGGGTGCCCCGAGTGCCGCATCATCTCTCTCGAGCGGCGATCCTCAAGGTATGTTGACGTTTCGTACTTCTTGCTTTTGCTTTTAGCTCAAGGTTTTGACTTTGTCGCTTTTGCAGTCTCTTCGGCTAGGGCGAGGGCTCGGGCTCGTCTAGCGAAGGCTTCCCGGGACCCGAAGTCGTTGGCGGCGGTTCGTCGTCGGATTGCTGCGCGGGATGGTCGGGAGAAACTCGATACCGATCATCGGGCGGAGAGCGGTCCTCGCGCTTCTTTGAAGCGACCTTCCTCCTCAGCTTTGCCGGACACGTCTTCGGACTCTAAGCGTGTGAATTCGATGGTCGACGTGGAGGCCGCGGAGGTTAGGGGGGAATGTTCCCTGGGCCTTGCTCAATCTTCGATGAAGATGTGGAAGAGCGTTGTGGCCAGCAGTGACGTGGAGTTCTTTCGTCACGGCGTTTCCGATGCACAAAGAGTGAGTTTCCCTTGCCTCGTTTGCGATGAAACTGTCTTTTGCTAAACTGTCTTTTTGCCTTCTCAGGTGCTTGCTCGAGCGACCCGGGGCGAGAAGATCCTTCACGACCTCATTAGGCGGATGAGTCGCGCCCAGGAGGAGCTTGCTCAAGCGAAGTCTCAGCTGGCCCACGCCGAGCGAGGTTCTCACTCAAAGGCGGAGTTTGCGAGTCTCCGCGAGCAGCTTCAGGAGGCTCGCGTGGAATTGGGAGTTACCCGCGGCAAGTGCGACCGTGCTCAGGCGGCGGTGGCGAAGATGGCTGAGGAGTTAACGACGGAACGTCAAGCCCTTGAAGTGGCGACTCGATCGACGGAGGTCTTCCGGAGCGAAGCGCGGGACCTTCGACGTCAGTTGGAATCGCGCACGGAAGAAGTTGGCATTCTTCAGGGCCAGCTTACATCGAGTGAGGCTGCCCGTGTTCGTGCGGAGCGTAAGCGCGACTCCTTGGCGGAGGAGGTGGTTCGGGTCACCGAGGAGAAAGCCGCGGCGGAGCAGCTTGCGTCCGACCTTCAGGACGACTTTGATGTCGGAGTCGAGGAGGCAAGGCATGCAGCGGCGGTGGAGTGTCGGGACGCCACAGCTGCCGAGAATGTTTCTCGGGGGGTCACCTTCGACTTCTTCGACTCGCTTTTCCCACCACTCGACGGGGCCGACCCTGTGGGCGACGATCCCGCCGAGTGACCGTTTTCTTTATTTATTTTTCCTGCGCAAATGTTTTAGCGCGTGCTTTTTAGGTTTTTCCGTTCAGCGCACTTGTCTTAGCGCTTGCTTACTAGGATATTTCCCTTTAGCGCACTTGTCTTAGCGCATGCTTTCTCGGTTTTTAGGCAATTGCCCCTTTCTTTTATGAGGAGTTATTCATTTATTTTTATGAATGTTTTCGCACATTTATCTTCTATGGCATGCATGGATGGTCACTTGTTTGTGTCAATGATTTTGTCCGTCCTTTTATCTCAGCAGGATACTTTTTCAAACACGCCAGTCACTTGGATGGTTTGCGTTCTTAAGTATTTTCAACTGCGAGTCAGCCATGCTACGTAGGTGTGTTACGTGCGCCGGATTGTGCCACGTGGGCGTCTCAAATCGCGCCATGTAGGCATCTTGGGTTGCGCCATGTAAGCGACTTACGTGCGCCATGTAGGCGTCTTAGGTTGCGCCATGTAGGCGTCTTACGGGCTGCGCCTTTACGCGACTTACGTGCGCCATGTAGGCGTCTTAGGTTGCGCCGTGTAGGCGTCTTACGGGCTGCGCCTTTACGCGACTTACGTGCGCCATGTAGGCGCCTTAGGTTGCGCCATGTAGGCGTCTTACGGGCTGCGCCTTTACGCGACTTACGTGCGCCATGTAGGCGTCTTAGGTTGCGCCATGTAGGCGTCTTACGGGTTGCGCCTTTACGCGACTTACGTGCGCCATGTAGGCGTCTTAGGTTGCGCCATGTAGGCGTCTTACGGGCTGCGCCTTTACGCGACTTACGTGCGCCATGTAGGCGTCTTAGGTTGCGCCATGTAGGCGTCTTACGGGCTGCGCCTTTACGCGACTTACGTGCGCCATGTAGGCGTCTTAGGTTGCGCCATGTAGGCGTCTTACGGGCTGCGCCTTTACGCGACTTACGTGCGCCATGTAGGCGTCTTAGGTTGCGCCATGTAGGCGTCTTACGGGCTGCGCCTTTACGCGACTTACGTGCGCCATGTAGGCGTCTTAGGTTGCGCCATGTAGGCGTCTTACGGGCTGCGCCTTTACGCGACTTACGTGCGCCATGTAGGCGTCTTAGGTTGCGCCATGTAGGCGTCTTACGGGCTGCGCCTTTACGCGACTTACGTGCGCCATGTAGGCGTCTTAGGTTGCGCCATGTAGGCGTCTTACGGGTTGCGCCTTTACGCGACTTACGTGCGCCATGTAGGCGTCTTAGGTTGCGCCATGTAGGCGTCTTACGGGCTGCGCCTTTACGCGACTTACGTGCGCCATGTAGGCGTCTTAGGTTGCGCCATGTAGGCGTCTTATGGGCTGCGCCTTTACGCGACTTACGTGCGCCATGTAGGCGTCTTAGGTTGCGCGATGTAGGCGTCTTACGGGCTGCGCCTTTACGCGACTTACGTGCGCCATGTAGGCGTCTTAGGTTGCGCCATGTAGGCGTCTTACGGGTTGCGCCTTTACGCGACTTACGTGCGCCATGTAGGCGTCTTAGGTTGCGCCATGTAGGCGTCTTACGGGTTGCGCCTTTACGCGACTTACGTGCGCCATGTAGGCGTCTTAGGTTGCGCCATGTAGGCGTCTTACGATTTTTTTTGGTGGAGCGTGTTCTTTTGAGAGTTTCCTTACCATAGCTAGCCCCCCCAAGTTTTTTGGGTTATAAGTTAATTGTTGATAACCAGAAAACTTGCATAAAACGAAATTGAAATGGAAAACTTGAGTTTTATTACTTTTGCGAAAAAAAACTTGCGAGAAAATTTAAATCCTAAAACATTGGCTCGTAGGCCTTATTGAAAATGGAAATAAAAGCAATAAAAAAGCAGGGGACGCTAGCTACTGATAGTACTGCCTCAAGTGCTCCGCGTTCCACGGGTGGCGAATCGGAGTCCCGTCCGTGTGCTCGATGTAATATGTCCCGTCGTGAATGACTTTGCGGACTCTGTAAGGGCCTTCCCAGTTTGGGCCTAGGACGCCGGCGCCTTGGACTTGTGTGTTTTGGAACACTCGTCTGAGGACAAGGCTTCCGACGGCAAAGGTTCGCCTTTTGATTTTGGAGTTGTAGTATCTTTCGACCTTGCGCTTCTGTGCGGCGAGGCGTCGGAATGCTTCCGCCCTCTTTTCGTCGATCAGGTCCAACTCAAGGCGCATGGCCTCGTTGTTTTCCGCTTCGTCGAACATGTCGACTCGGAACGTGGGTATCTCGGTTTCAATTGGAACCACGGCCTCGACCCCATATGCAAGGGAGAATGGCGTCTCGCCGGTGGCGTTTCGCGCGGTTGTCCTATACGCCCATAGGACGAATGGTAATTCCTCGGCCCAGGCGCCTTTCTTGCCTTCGAGCTTCTTTTTCAGGTTGCTCTTGATAGTCTTGTTGACTGCCTCGACTTGGCCGTTGGCCTGAGGATGTCGCGGCGAGGAGAAGGTCTTGCTGATCTTCAGTTGATCGCAGATATCTCTTACTCGCGCGTTGTCAAATTGTGCCCCGTTGTCGGTCACAATCGAGGCGGGGATACCGTGCCTGCATATGATGTTCTTCCAGATGAAGTTCGTCGTGTTTGCTTCAGTTATTCTGGCAAGCGGCTCGGCCTCTACCCACTTAGTGAAGTAGTCGATGGCGATAATGGCGTACTCGTATTGCCTTGGCGCTCTAGGGAGCTTGCCAATGATGTCCACGCCCCACTTAGCAAAGGGACGTGGGACAACGATGCTGCTTAACGGGGTCGGGGGCTGTCGCGGAATTTCCGCGAAGCGCTGGCATTTATCGCAACGCCTTGCCCATTCGCAAGCATCTCGCTTCATGGAGGGCCAGAAATAGCCTTGCTTAAGCGCTTTGAGCGCAAGGGAAGTTCCAGCGGCGTGGTTTCCGCAGATGCCCTCATGGATTTCGCGGAGGACCTTGGTCGACTCAACGCTATCGAGGCATCGGAGCAGCGGTGTCGAGTAACCGCGCTTATAGAGCGTGCCCTCACGGAGCGTGTATTTGGATGCTAAGGCCTTCAGTTTATCGGCTTCCTTGCGGTCTTCGGGGAGTTCCCCTCTTCGCAAAAACTCGACAATTGAGTCCATCCAAGTGGGCTGAGATGCCACTTCTATGGTCCCGACTTCGTCTCGGGAGACGGACGGTCGTGGGAGAGATTCAATGGGCACAGTCCCCAATCCGTCTTCGTCGATGCCAGATCCGAGGCGAGTAAGCGCATCAGCCTCCGAATTTTGTTCTCTCGGGATTTGGTGAATCTCGAACCAAGAGAAGGCCTCGAGTTTGGAGTTCGTCTTAGCCAGGTATGCGACCATATTGGGCTCCTTGGCGATGTAATCTCCCTTAACCTGGTTTACGATCAACTGCGAGTCGCAGTGTATTCGCAAGTTATGGGAGCCGAGCTTCTGTGCTAGCTCTATCCCTACAATGAGCGCTTCGTATTCAGCTTCATTGTTGGAGGCTTGGAGCCGTAGTGAAGGGCATATCGCAGCTTTTCCCCATCGGGGTTGATCAGGATTATTCCGGCGCCAGCCCCCCGAGCATTAGATGCTCCGTCTACGTATAACTCCCAGATGGGACCCGTTGGGTCTACCTTCCTTTTCCGAGTTAGCTCGTTATCGTTTAAGTCAGTTTCCGCTCTTCCCATATCGGGAGCGTAGGAGAATTCTGCCACGAAGTCGGCTAAGGCCTGCCCCTTTATAGCCGTTCTTGGGTGGAACTCAATCTCGTACTCGCTCAATTCTTGGGACCAGATCGCCATGCGAGTCGACGTTCCCTTTTGAAGAGCTTTACCGATTGGATGCTCAGTTCGCACCGCAACTGGGTGAGCTTGGAAGTACGGTCGTAGCTTCTTAGCTGCCGTTACGAGAGCCAGAGAAAGTTTCTCAATCTCAGTATAGCGCGTTTCCGCGTCGAGTAAGGCTTTGCTTACGTAGTAGATTGGCCATTGGACCTTGTTTTCCTCACAGACAAGGACGGCACTTACAGCTCTTTCAGAGACGGCGAGATACACGTACAGCGTCTCTCCCTCTTTCGGTTTAGAGAGGAATGGTGGGGACCCAAAGTAAGCCTTCATTTCTTGGAAGGCACTTTCGCATTCGTCCGTCCACTCAAAGCCGTCCGTCTTCTTCAGAGCTTTGAAGAACGGTTGACACTTGTCGGTGGCTTTAGACACGAAGCGTGTCAGAGCGGCAATCCGACCGGTCAGGCTTTGCACTTCTTTGACTCGTCTAGGCGACTTCATTTCAAGGAGTGCCTTGATTTTTTCCGGGTTCGCTTCTATGCCTCGTCGGCTGACGATATAACCGAGGAACTTTCCGGATTCAACCCCGAATACGCATTTGTTGGGGTTGAGCTTCATTTTATATCGGCGGAGGATTGTGAACATCTCCCTAAGGTCGCGTACGTGATTAGTTGCCAGTAGGCTTTTAACGAGCATGTCGTCCACATACACTTCCATCGTCTTGCCGATTTGATCGGCGAAGATCCGATTTACCAAGCGTTGGTATGTTGCTCCCGCGTTCTTAAGGCCGAAAGGCATGAACTTGTAACAGTAGAGACCTCGATCAGTGACAAAGGTCGTCTTAATTTGATCGGGCTCGTGCATTCGAATTTGGTTGTAGCCTGAATAGGCGTCCATGAAGCTTAGGAGTTCATTGCCGGCCGTGGCGTCCACCAGTTGTTCGATGCGCGGGAGTGGAAAGCAATCCTTAGGGCAGGCTTTGTTAAGATCTTTGTAGTCTATACAAATTCGCCACTTCCCGTTGGGCTTTTTTACCATTACCACGTTGGCGACCCACTTGGGGTACTTAGCCTCTCGAATGAAGTCTGCGGTGAGGAGTTTCTCGACCTCTTCATTTATGGCCAGGTATCGTTCTGGGTTGAACGTTCGTCTAGCCTGCACTTTTTCGGCGACCTTTGGGTCATCGTTCAGTCGGTGCACTATTACCTCGGGATCGATTCCGGGCATGTCCGCATGAGTCCATGCAAAAACATCCTTGAACTCCCTAAGGAAGGCGGTAAGCTGAGTTTTGATGGCGAGTGGAAGTCGGGTGCCGATTTTTACAACTTGATCGGGCTTCGATTCGTCCAGGACGATTGGCACAAGATCATCGGAGGTTTCCACTTTAAGTCTTTCGATGTCATCACGGGGGTCAAGTTCTCCGAACTTCCTTGCATCCCTTAGGTTGCATGGGTAATCGTCTTCCAGTTGGAAGATTGTGTTGACCGCTTTTCCCGCGGACTTGCCATCAACTCCTTGCACGTAACATACTCTGGCTTGGGATTGGTCTCCAGCCATGATGCCAATTCCCCCTTCGGTGGGGAACTTCACCAGTAGGTGATACATGGAAGTGATCGCCCTTAGCCGGTTCAACGTGGGTCGCCCGATGATTAAGTTGTAGGGCGACTCTTGATCGACCACTAGGAATGGGACCATGTGAACGGCTTCGATTCCTCCAGGGGTCCCAAAGGTGACCGGCAGGTCGATGATGCCCTCGGTCATAACCTTTTCCCCAGTGAACCCAAACAATGGCGTTTGGGTCGGAGTCGGGCGCAGCCCCCCGAGCTTCATGCGCTCTAGGGTGGACTTGAAAATTATGTCGGCAGCGCTGCCGTTATCGATGAGAACCCTTTTCACCAAGTTATTGGCCACTTGGGCTTTGAGCACGATCGCGTCATTGTGCGGATGCACAACTCGCTTGGCCTCTTCATTGGTGAAATACATCGTCTCGTGAGGCACGGACGGAGGTTCTTCATATGTGAAGTTGACGTGCATAGCAGCGTCTTCCTGAGACACGGCCCTAAGGAATTTCTTCCGTTGACGGGCTGAATCCCCATCTTGTGGACCTCCCAGTATGGTGGTTACCACGTGCAGTTGTGGGTTGGCGTTGGCAGTAGCCGGGGTTTGGTTGGCAGAGGCGGCTGCTCCTCCTCCTTGACCAGACTGCTGTCGGTTCGCGGTGGGGCCCGCAGCGCCAATCATGCGCAACACGAACTCCTTCAACTCGCCCCGTTGGATCAGAGCCTCGATTTGCCTTTTGAGGTTGTAGCATTCCGAGGTCAAATGACCATATTCCCGATGGAACTCACAATACCTGGACCGATCGCGAGTTGCGGGATCCTTCTTCATTGGAGCCGGGGGCGTGAACTTGTCACGTGCCAGAGCCAAGATCCTTTCCGGCGCCGTGTTCAGCGGCGTGAACGACGAGTACCCTTTGAAGTTTTCCGCAAGTCGCGGTTTCTGAGGTACAGGGGGTTGGTTGCTAGAAACCTGGTTCCCCTTGTTTCGCCTCTTACGAGGTTCGTTCTGCTCGCGGATAGGTTCTTCTCGACGGCGAGAGCTTTGATTAGTGCTCTTGCGGCCGTCGAGGTAGTCTTCGACTCCCATGAAGGTCTTAGCTCGAGTCATTAACTCGGCCATGGTGGAAGGGACACGGCCGACGACAGACTTGAGGAAGTGACTCGTGCGCAAGCCTTCTATGATAGCGGCAACCTCGCGTCACTGTCGTCAAAGCGGTCGACCTTGTTTGACTCTTCTGTGAATCGGGCGAGGTATCGTCTAAGAGACTCGCCACTCTCTTGCCTGATTGACCACAGGTACATCTTGGTCTTCTTTTGGACCATAGACGTAGCGAACCGTGCCAGGAACATGTCCTTCAGGTCTTTGAACGAGTGGATGCTTCCTGGTCTTAAGTTTTTGAACCACTCAAAGCCGGGTCCGGCGAGGGTCAAACTAAAGGCTTGGCACATGGCACCAGGAGAAACACCCTGCATCGTCATCCAGGTTTCATAGTGCTGGATGTGGTAAGCAGGATCTGCTTTCCCATCATAGGGAGCGAGGTTCGGGAGCTTGAAATTCCCCGTACAGACCTCAGCCAGTATCTGAGTAGTGAAAGGTGATGAATTCTCCTCAACGACCCCATAGGCACTTCCACCTATTCCGTATTCTCGGAGATCTCGTACCTCATTTCGAAGGTTGTGGATCATAGTGACCACATCGAGACCGGTTGTTGGAGTAACCCCTTGATCGGGGGGAGTCACCTGCAGCCTCTCGTTAGACCCCTGTCCTGCGCGGCGGTTCCCGTTAGTTGGGGCTGCCAGCGGGATGTTGGGTCTAGAGCTTAGTCGCTCTCTCAGATCATTGCCACGCCCAATGCGTTGAGCAGTGAGGTGGTCCCTAAGATCAGGGCTGGCCGTCCGGAGGCGCCGGCTCTGCTTGCGGCGGTGCGCTCTCCGCGCGCCCTGACTTTCCGCAACATTCTCCCTCGGACCTAGTCGGTCGAGGGCCGAACGTCGGGAATTCCCCTCTTGAGAAGCTACCGGCGCATCGCCTGTTCGGGGTAAGGGATTCGACGGACCGGCTTCAAACACGGCGGGGAGTCCCCCGTCCTTCGTGAGAGAAGTCTCGACATCCTCCGAGTCACCAGTATCCTCATAATCAGGGTCGCGGCTTTCCTCGTTGAGGTTCTCAGGATCCCCGTTGGGGATCGTCGTGTCACGCATAGGTTGCTTCGCAGCCAGTTGGCGGTGATACCTTGCGTTCCTCGCCTTCAGTCGGCGGATACTCTCCTCCAACTCCGTGATGCGGTTGTCCCTGCTATCAGGAGATGGAGATGGTGAGCGGGTCGAGCTCTCTTCGTGGAGCGACTCTTCGTCACCATGCGCTCGGGAGTGCAAGAAGTATTTCTTGGTCTTAGTGACGTTTTCGGGGTTGTTCGCTCCCTCAGAACGTACGGGTGGTTGGCTACTCATCGTTTCTCAAGTTCGAGAAAGTTGAGTTCGCAGAAGAAAAGAAGAAGATGAATAGAAGGGATTTCGGGCTGAATAGGTCGGGAAGTCCCCTCCTTCTAGCGCCAAAATGTTGTCGCACGAAAATGAACAACTATTTAAAACCTCGGGCGGTTCGATCCAAGGCCGGACCAAGTGATCGCACCCGGGCCAAGAGTGTGAACTCGATAGTCTCGAGCTAGGGTTTTCTCCGATCAACCCGCCTCTCGGGAGAGGTAGGGGGCGAGGAGGAGGAGTGACCGTGCCTTGGTTGTCGGCTGCCTACGTACCCGTGCGTGGGATCAGGACAGAACGTAGTTCAAGCGTATGTGACGCAATATGAGGCGTGGAGCCTTGGCGAAGAGGCGTGCTCGACGAAGGAGACGGGGCACGAGGAGTCCTCGGCAGCGTCTCAGAACTTCGGAGATCGCGTACGCGTCTAGCGTGTTAGACGCGCAAGGGTAGCTCTAGTTGAGAACCCTAGGGGCGTGCTTGAGCACCGGAGAACGTTCGGTCAAAGAGAGCGACGTCCGGGAAGTTCCCGTGAGTGCTTCGGGACCTTTGAGAACGAGGGAGAGAGAAGAGAACCTGCTTCAGGCCAAATGTGGCATCCAGAGAAGCAGAGAAATCGAGCGTGTCGATAAGAGATGAAGAGAATTATTGGATATTTTGGGATGGCTTTTCCCCTCAATGGGAGAGGGTATTTATAGGTGTTTGGGAGCCTTAGAAGGTCCCTTTTTCGTCCATGTGGGACTAGGATCGCGCATGCCATCAAGTGGAGGCGCACGGTGCGCGCGGCGCACAAAGAGCGGCGCACAACGCGCGGCGCGCGGCGCAAGGGGCGCGGCGCGCGTGTCACCGGGCGCGGCGCGAGGGTCACCAGGCGCGGCGCAGGTCGCGCGGCGCATGGAGCGCGCGGCGCGCGCCTGTATGGCGCGGCGCGCCGTCTGCTGCACGGCCGGCCGGCGTAGCGCGCTGTGTGCGTGATGGACGGCTCGTCTTGGCCGGGTTCTTGCGGGCCTTCGAATGTCATTCTTCTCACGTGAAATATGAAGCTTTCTACTTGATGAGAGTGACTCGATTCGAGGAGCAAGGCTCGGCCCGGCGAGAGTGACTAGCGACTTGATTCGAGGAGTGACTCGAGGATGACTCGAGGCTCGACTCGAAAATGACTCGAGGCTCGACTCGAGGAACAATTAAAGGCTCGACTCGAGGAACCATTCAAGGCTCGACTCGAGGAGATTGTCTCAAGGCTCGACTCGAGGAGCGAAGCTCGACTCGAGGAGTCAGGAGTTTGGGCGAGGGCTTGAAGATTTGCCGCTCTTCAGGACCTCCGGCCTGACCATCGGCCCTTTGAGCGACGTGCCTTCTTGGCGTCTCGGGTTTTCCGAAAACGACCGACAACACTGCCTACCTCAAAACCAAAGTAAAAGGTATTGTACTTGTTACTGAAGCTTGTTTAGTAGCTGATAATGTATCATCGTGGATTATTGACTCCGCTGCTACTAACCATATTTGCTGCTCCTTAACTGGTTTTAGGAAAAGAAAAAGCTTAGAGGATGGCGACTTCTGCTTCAAGTGGGGTGATGGGAGCGTGGTGTCTGCGAAGGCTATGGGATCCGTGACGCTATCTTTTGAAGATCGCTTTAAATTTGAATAATGTTTATTATGTTCCTTCCTTTGGGAAAAACTTAATATCTGTTGCTCAACTTTTAGAGCAAAATTATTATTTAAAGTTTATAAAGAATGGAATTCGAATTTATTTTTCTAATTCTTTTGTCACTGATGCATGTATGAAGAATGGTCTTTTTTACATCTATCCCACTCAACCTTCTCTTTTAGACACCGAAATAGATAATGATCTAATTAGGGAGCCAAAGAAGATCAAACTTTCTGAATCCTCCGATCTAACAAAATCAACATACCTCTGGCACTTGAGACTTGGTCATATCAGTCTAGATAGGATTAAGAGACTTGTGAGAGACGGTCCACTCCAAGACTCTGCAATAGGTTCACTACCTACTTGTGAATCCTGCATAGAAGGAAAAATGACTAAGCGACCTTTCTCCGATAAGGGTCGAAGAGCCATTGAGTTGCTGGAACTAGTACATTCTGATGTATGTGGTCCGCTCAACCAACAGGCACGTGGAGGATACGAATACTTCGTTACCTTCACCGATGATTACTCACGATATGGGTTTGGCTATTTGCTTAAACACAAATCCGAGACCTTTAACGTATTTAAGGTCATTATGGCTTTAGTGGAAAAGCAAACTGGCAAAGTGATCCAAACCCTTCGATCTGATCGAGGTGGTGAGTATATGTCTAGAGAGTTCGATGACTTTCTTAAAGAAGAAGGTATCGCTTCTCAGCTTACCACACCTGGCACACCTCAACAAAACGGAGTGTCAGAGAGAAGAAACCGAACTCTTATGGAGATGGTTAGATCAATGATGAGTTACTCATCACTCCCTCTTTCCTTTTGGGGATATGCCCTCGAAACAGCCGCTTACATTCTGAACCAAGTTCCGTCTAAAACAGTTCCTGGTACTCCTTATGAACGATGGACTGGCCGTAAAGTGAATCTTGGCCGCATCAGAATTTGGGGTTGCCCTGCACACGTGCTAAGGCAAAAAACTAGCAAGTTGGCTAGTAGGTCAGAATTGTGCTTGTTTGTGGGATATCCAAAGGAAACCAAGGGTTTCATCTTCTATAGTCCCGAGGACGATAAGACTTTCGTTAGCACGAATGCTCATTTCCTTGAGGAGGACTTTATGAAGGATGCAAAACCTAGAAGCAAAATTGTGCTTGAAGAAAAGTTGGGTGAGGAAGCTTCTACCTCATCTGTAAGAACTGGTCTTACCCCAACTGAAACATAACCTAACTCATCAGAATCTCGTCAAGTAGTACTTCGACGTAGTGGCAGGGCTACTCAAAAGCCTGACAGGTACATGTCTTATGGAGACTCTCTTGTAGCCGTCTCTAACATGGATGATCCTGTTTCCTATAGCCAAGCGATGGCTTGTTCTGAATCAAACCTTTGGCTTGACACCATGACAGTTGAAATGCACTCGATGTATGTCAACAAAGTTTGGAAACTTGTAGACCTTCCTGAAGGGATTAAACCCGTAGGGTGTAAGTGGATATACAAGAAGAAAAGGGGTCCTGATGGGAACGTCGAGACGTTCAAAGCACGACTTGTGGTGAAGGGTTATACCCAACAAGAAGGGATTGACTATGAAGAAACCTTCTCGCCAGTCGCGATGCTTAAATCCATCCGCATACTCGTATCCATAGCTGCAGCTCTCGACTATGAGATCTGGCAAATGGATGTCAAGACAGCCTTTCTGAATGGCAATCTTGACGAGCGCATTTACATGGCTCAACTAGACGGTTTGGTGGAAGAAGGTCAAGAGACCAAGGTTTGTGAGTTACTTAAGTCCATTTATTGACTAAAGCAAGCATCTAGGTCATGGAATATCAGATTCGATGAAACTGTGAAAAGCTTCGGCTTTGAACAGTCAATAGATGAGCCTTGTGTTTACAAGTTAATACACGAAGGCAAAGTTGTGTTTCTGGTACTATATGTCGATGATATACTACTCATTGGTAATGACGTGGGAAAGTTATCTGAGGTAAAAGTCTGGCTGGCAAAGCAATTCGATATGAAGGATCTAGGAGAAGTCGCATACATTCTGGGAATCCAAATCTTTCGAGATAGGAAAAACCGGGCCCTGTCGTTCTCTCAAGCATCTTATATTGATAAGGTGATGGATCGCTTCTCGATGCAAGACTCCAAAAAGGGTCAAACACCCTTTAGGCATGGAGTTTCACTCTCTAAGGACCAGTCTCCCAAGACTGCACAAGAGATTGAAGACATGAGGAAAATTCCTTACGCCTCTATCGTAGGAAGCCTTATGTATGTTATGCTTTGCACTAGACCTGACATCTGTTTCGCCGTTGGCGTAGTTAGCCGTTTCCAATCCAACCCTGGACCCGAGCACTGGATTGCTGTTAAGCATGTTCTTAAGTATCTTCGAAGAACTAGGAACTTAATGCTTACATACTCAGGTACTGACCTGACTATGACGGGATATACCGACTCCGATTTTCAAGCGGATAAGGATTCCAGGAAATCCACTTCAGGATCTGTGTTCATCCTTAATGGTGGAGCTGTTGTGTGGAGAAGTATTAAGCAATCTTGCATTGCTGACTCCACAATGGAAGCAGAATATGTGGCTGCTTGTGAAGCATCCAAAGAGGCTGTATGGCTTAGAAAATTCCTTCAGTATTTGGAAGTTGTTCCAAACGTCGACGAGCCCATGACTCTTTATTGTGATAATAGTGGGGCTGTCGCTAACTCGAAGGAACCTCGAAGCCATAAGCGCTCTAAGCATATTGAGAGGAAATACCATTTGATTCGAGAGATCGTGCAGCGCGGAGACGTGGAAGTGAAGAAGATCTCAACGGTGGACAACCTAGCAGATCCATTCACAAAGGCCCCAGCGAACAAGGTCTTCGACCAACATCGAGAGGGATTAGGCATGAAAGACTACACACATCTTCTTTGAGTCAAGTGGGAGTTTGTTGTCAATGGTGCCCACAAGAAGAGTTGTAATCTTTATATTCTACATTTGATGTAATAAAGTCTCATGAAGACTCTTGCTTGTAATTGCTTATTCATTAATAAAAAGTTGAAACGTTCATTCAATCTTCCTCGTCTGAAGCTTTATGATAAAACATTAGTCTTTATTCCATAAACAAACTAAACAACTTACGAAGAGACAAATGTAGATTTGCATGAACAAACTCTTCGTAGTTTGCTTAAAACGATATATTTGCAATCTAAGGGTCAAAAGACTATTGACCTTAGTATGATTGATAGAAGAATAAATGCAATGTATGTCACCTCATGCTTTATTCCTTGGAGTGTGAATAAATGAACTGGCCAGTGTCCAAATTGAGTCCTGACTCTTTTGGATGAAACAATGTGACCTGTTAGCTCCTCGTCAATACATTGTTTCTAACTTATTCACAAGCGACAAAGGAGTTGAGGAAATAACAGCTAGAAGGGTAAAATGGTAATTTAGTAAATCCCGACTAGCTGATGACATTCATGAAGGGTAAACATAGATAATATTCAGTGGATCCGCTCAACATAATTAGGTTGAATTCTTGAGTAGAAACTAAATTCATTTGAACCGAGAGATTTTCAGTGTCAACTCTTTAGTGGAGTCAGTTGGCATTAAGCTAAACTTGGAAAAGGTTTGTGAACTTTTGAGTCCAAGTGTTTAGCTCAAGCTTTGTTCATTTGGGTCCATGAGGTCTCTGTCACGAATCACATCGATTAGGAATAGTTAAACTGGAAGCTAAGTCAAAACAAGAACGAAAATTGTCAAAAGGGTATTTTTGTCTTTTGAGACATAGGATGAAATGAATGTCAATAAATTTTTTGACATGGTCATTTGATGACAAGTAACACTCGGCCATAATAAGATTAATTGGGCCTTGTGGATTAATTTCATTTCATTAGAATTTTATTGAAAATTCTTAATGGGCCTTTTTCATGTTGTTATAAACAAATGGAAAAGCTTCTAGAAGCCTTTTTCTAGATGGTATAGGCGCCCAACATACCCAAATAAAGAGAGAATATTTTGTGCATGAATGTATGAAGATACTTGCCAAAAGAAAAAGAAGAAACAAATTTCCCCTAAGGGGAAACCAAGGTGGGCGCCCAAATGAGTCAAGAGAGAAGCAAATAAAAAAGGAAACAAATCCAAGGACTTGCTTGGCAAGTCTTGGCCGTGTGACTATTTGAAGGAAAAGGGAAATTGGCTCATGAATATGTGATATTCTATAGAAGAGGAAACTACCTTATTGAAGGTGAGACCTCTCCTACAAATAGGAGCCTCATTCCACACTTTTCAATCATCCAAGTTTATTTTCGATTTTTGTTTTGGCACCTAGGTCCTCATTCGACCTAGTGTTTAGCTCTACGACTTCAAGACTCATTCTTAAGGTGTAGTGTTTAAAAATGCCCACTCACTAATTCATTTATTTCGAGTGATTTAGTAATAGAAACTTTCGTGGTTGCTTGAGGTGCCGAGGAAAGAAAGAGAGACGTGCTGCGAGGGGAGACGAGCGTTGCAAACTTTCCAAAAGCTTCTTCAAAGTTCAAGCTTCAAGAAAGGTTAGTAAACTTCTATACTCATAATAGTTTTTAATTACGTGTACTTGCTCTTTGTCTAGGTTAGTAAAAAACTGTTTTTACTTGAAAAGAAAATTTTTAAAATTCCGCTGCTTTGCGAAGCGTTAAACTTTTTCTTAAACCCTAGATCAATTCCAACACTAGGTGCCAAAAACAAAAACCGAAATTGAATAGAGAGAGAGAGAAAGGAGAGGGGTGGCCAAGCTAGAGAGAGAAGCTCTCAATCTCTAAAACTTGGTATGAATGAAATGTGTGGAATGAGGCTCCTATTTATAGAAGAGGTCTCACTTTCAATAAGGTAGTTTCCTCTTCTATAGAATATCACATATTCATGAGCCAATTTGGTTGTCAATGGTGCCCACAAGAAGAGTTGTAGTGTGTATTTATGTACATTTGATGTCATATAGTCTTACGAAGACTCTTGCTTGTAACTGCTTATTTATTAATAAAAGTTGAAACATTCATTCAATCTTCCTTGTCTGAAGCTTTGTGATAAAACCTTAGTCTTTTAGTCCATAAACAAACTTAACAACTTACGAATAGACAAATGTAGATTTGCATGAACAAACTCTTCGTAGTTTGCTTAAAACGATATATTTGCAATCTAAGGGTCAAAGGACTATTGACCTCAGTATGATTGTTAGAAGAATCTATGATGTCTGGTTATGAGGCATTGAGAGTTGGAGACTCTATAGTTCTTCTAGGTATCTTCCGAAAGTACTGAATTGACCAGTGCACTTCTAGAGACAAGATAAGAACAAACCATTTAACCTCTTATGTCTCGAAGTCACTACATATGAATTGCATCGTGCTTACCTTAATCCTGAAATGAGACATGTCATTTCACACCTTAGTATTCTCATTTGAGAAAGTCAGAGTTCGGACTCACTATGTGATTTCGAACATGGCATATTGGTGAAGTACTAAGTTGTGAGAATGTCATGAGTAACTTTGTGAAGTTCTCATAGATATGGAATTCATGTACAAGATTGCTGAAATGCAATATATATCACCTCATGCTTTGTTCCTTGGAGTGTGAATAAATGAACTGGCCAGTGTCAAAATTGAGTCTTGACTCTTTTGGATGAAACAATGTGACTTGTCCAAATCGAGGAGCTAACAAGTCATATTGTTTCATCCAAAAGAGTCAAGACTCAATTCGGACACTGGCCAGTTCATTTATTCACACTCCAAGGAACAAAGCATGAGGTGATATACATTGCATTTCAGCAATCTTATACATGAATTCCATACCTATGACAACTTCACAAAGTTACTCAGGACATTCTCACAGCTTAGTACTTCACCAATAGGCCCTGTTCGGAATCACATAGTGAGTCCGAACTCTGACTTTCTCAAATGAGAATACGTAAGCTGTGAAATGGAACGTCTCATTTCAGGATTAAGGTAAGCACGATGCAATTCATACGTAGTGACTTCGAGACATAAGAGGTTAAATGGTTTGTTCTTATCTTGTCTCTAGAAGTGCACTGGTCAATTCAGTAACTTCGGAAGATACCTACAAGAACTATTGAGTCTCCAACTCTCAATGCCTCATAACCAGACATCATAGATTCTTCTAACAATCATACTGAAGTCAATAGTCCTTTGACCCTTAGATTGCAAATGTTGTCGCCGTTTTTCGGACAACGATTTAGGAGCCCCAAACGGTTCAACCCAGGGTCGGACCAAGTGGTCGCGTTCGGGCTCTAGCGTGTCGGACTCGGTATCCAGAGTCTTCCCTTAACTGTGAATGTCCCTTGAGTTCGTCCAAGCACTTGAAAAGGAAGAAAGAACACGTGAACTACAAAGGGGAAACAGAGGGGGTGCCTCTGTTTACCTCTCCGACGCTCAACATTAGTGGGATTGAGGTGGAGTATAGAGGTTTTAGAGGGTGAGAGGCCAAAGATGAGCGAAACGAGTGAAGTAGGAGTTCGACAACGTTTCGGGACTCAAAAATGGATTACCTGAACCAGGGGAGGGACCCCGGCATTTATAGGCGACCAAAGGGTGTTTTGGGCATCCCCTTGGCCGAGGGCCGGCTCTGAGTCGGCCAAGGAGGCAAGGGCCGGCTCTGAGTCGGCCATGGTGGCGAAGGCCGGCTCTGGGTCGGCCATGGAGGCGAAGGCCGGATCTGGGTCGGCCATGGAGGCGAAGGCCGGCCCTGGGTCGGCAATGGAGGCGAAGGCCGGTCCTGGGTCGGCCATGGAGGCGAAGGCCGGCCCTGGGTCAGCCATGGAGGCGAAAGCCAGCCCTAGGTCGGCCATGGAATTGAAGGCCGGCCCTGGACCGGCCATGGAGGCGAAGGCCGGCTTTTAGCCAGCTATGGAGGCGAAGGCCGGCTCTGAGTCGGCCGTGGTCGGGCGCCGGCCCTGGGCCGGCCATTGGCAGGGCGCCGGCTCTGGGCCAGCCATTGTCCGGGCGCCGGCTCTAGGCCGGCCATGCAGGCGAAGACTGGCCCTGGGTCGGCCATGGAGGCGAAGGCCGGCCCTGGGTCGGCCATGGAGGCGAAGGCCGGCCCTGGGTCGGCCATTGGCGGCTGGGCGCCGGCCCTGGGCCGGCTGTTGGCTGGGCGCCGGCCTTGGCCGGCCATTGGCCTGGCACCGGCCTTGGGCCAGCCATTGGCCGAGTGACGGCCTAGGGTCGGCTGAGCTTGGGCCGGCCGGTGGACGGGAATCGACCGGACGGGACTTGGCCGGCCGGGAGTGTTGGAATTGATCTAGGGTTTAAGAAAAAGTTTAACGCTTCGGTAAGCGGCGGAATTTTAAAAATTTTCTTTTTCAAGTAAGACGGTTTTTACTAACCTAGACAAAGAGCAAGTACATATAAATAAAAACTATTATGAGCATAGAAGTTTACTAACCTTTCTTGAAGCTTGAACTTTGAGAAGCTTTTGGAAAGTTGCAACGCTCGTCTCCCTCGCAGCATGTCTCTCTTTCTTTCCTCGGCAACTCGAGCAACCACGATAGTTTCTATCACTAAATCACTCGAAATAAAAGGAATCAGTGAGTGGGCACTTTTAAACACTACGACTTAAGAACGACTCTTGAAGTCGCAGAGATAAACTCTACGTCAAATGAGGACCTAGGTGCCAAAACAATAAAATGAAATTGACTAGAGAGAGAGAGGAGAGGGGCGGCCAACAATGTCTAGAGAGAGAGTCTCTCAATCTCTAACTTATGTTGAATGAATAAAATGAGAGGAATGAGGGCTCTATTTATAGGAGAGGTTTTACCTTCAATAAGGTAGTTTCCTCTTTCATTGAATATCACATATTCACGAGCAAATATTGCTCTCCTTCCCTTAGAGTCACTCGGCCAAATAGGCTTCTAGAAGCCCTTGGATTTGTTTCCTCTTTTGTTCCCTTCCTTACTTGGCCGAAATTCCCATTACCATGCATAGGAAATTTGTTTCCTCTTTTTCTTTTGGCAAGTATCTTCATACATCAATGCACAAAATAATTTCCTCTTTCTCTCTATGGTATGCACGAAATTTTGAGTCTAGAACATGCTTCTAGATGTTTCTTTATTTGTTCATGACAAAATAAGAAAAGCCCATTGAGAATTTTCACATAAAATTCCATGAAATGAAATTAATCTTCAAGGCCCGAATTCTTTAACTTGGCCGTGAGGTTTTAACTTCATTTTTCATCATATGACAATGTCAAAAAATTTATTGACATTCATTTCATGCTATGTCTCAAAAGACAAAAATACCCTTTTGACAATTTTCGTTCTTGTTTTGACTTAGCTTCCAGATTAACTATTCCTAATCGATGTGATTCATGACAGTGACCTCATGGATCCAAATGAACAAAGCTTGAGCTAAAATACTTGGACTCAAAAGTTCACAAACCTTTTCCAAGTTTAGCTTAATGTCAACTGACTCCACTAAAGAGTTGACACTGAAAATCTCTCGGTTCAAATGAATTTATTTTCTACTCAAGAATTCAACCTAATTGTAATGAGCGGATCCACAGAATATTATCAGTGTTTACCCTTCATGAATATCATCAGCTAGTCGGGATTTACAAAATTACCATTTTACCCTTCTAGCTGTTATTTCCTCAACTCCTTTGTCGCTTGAGAATAAGTTAGAAACAATGTATTGACGAGGAGCTAACAAGTCACATTGTTTCATCCAAAAGAGTCAAGACTCAATTTGGACACTGGCCAGTTCATTTATTCACATTCTAAGGAACAAAGCATGAGCTGATATATATTGCATTTCAGCAATCTAGTACATGAATTCCATATCTATGAGAACTTCACAAAGTTACTCATGACATACTCACAACTTAGTACTTCACCAATAGGCCTTGTTTGGAATCACATAGTGAGTCCGAACTCTGACTTTCTCAAATGAGAATACTAAGGTGTGAAATGACATGTCTCATTTCAGGATTAAGGTAAGCACGATGCAATTCATACGTAGTGATTTCGAGACATAAGACGTTAAATGGTTTGTTCTTATCTTGTCTCTAGAAGTGCACTGGTCAATTCAGTACCTTCGGAAGATACCTAGAAGAACTATAGAGTCTCCAACTCTCAATGCCTCATAACCAGACATCATAGATTCTTCTAACAATCATACTGAGGTCAATAGTCATTTGACCCTTAGATTGCGAATATATCGTTTTAAGCAAACTACGAAGAGTTTGTTCATGCAAATCTACATTTGTCTCTTCGTAAGTTGTTTAGTTTGTTTATGGACTAAAGACTAATGTTTTATCATAAAGCTTCAGACAAGGAAGATTGAATGAATGTTTCAACTTTTATTAATAAATAAGCAGTTACAAGCAAGAGTCTTTGTAAGACTATATGACATCATATGTACATAAATACACACTACAACTCTTCTTGTGGGCACCATTGACAACAAGGAGGTGCTGTGCGGTCCTCGGCCGGCCGGGAGAAGGTCACCGGCTGACCGGCCGGGAATCGTCGCGATGGTTTCGCCTATGTTGGTCCGAATTGGCTAGCAACACCTCGCTTCCTCGCGGTTCTTTGAACCGTGGCGCGTTTTGACTGTTTTGCCCCCGCGGTCGTTGACGGGCCGACAACATTAGCCCCCCGAGTTTCTGGTCGAGCGTAGGTCGAGTGGAAACTCAAGAATCACATCGACACGAGGACTTCAGACGATCACTCTAGGGTTCGCGAGTGCGTCGCTGAGCGGCTCTAGCGCATCACAAGGGACGGCTTTTGTTCGTCGCGAGGGATGACTTTCGTGCGTCGCGAGGGTCGGCCTTGGTGCGTCGCGAGGGACGGCCTTTGTGCATCGCGAGGGACGACTTTTGTGCGTCGTGAGGGACGGCTTTTGTGCGTCGCGAGGGATGGCCTTTGTGCGTCGCGAGAGACGGCCTTTTGTTCGTCGCGAGGGACAGCCTTTTGTGCGTCGCGATGGAGTCCTTTTGTGCGTCGCGAGGGACGGCTTTTGTGCGTCGCGAGGGACGGCCTTTGTGCATCGCGAGGGACGGTCTTATGTTCCCGACATACTATCGTAGTCGATTCGCACGATTTTGTCGGTGCACGTCTTATTTTCTCGACTTACCAATGAAGGCGTAATCGATTTGCACGTCTTGGGGGTGCGTGGCTTATTTTCTCGACCTACCGATGAGGGCGTGATCGATTAGCACGGGTTTATCGTGCGTGGTTTATTTTCTCGACCTACCAATGAAGGCGTGATCGATTTGAACGGCTTGGGCCTCATGGGGCCTCAGTGTCACATTTGTGTGACCGAGTTTTCCGTGGACGATGGCTAGACCAGTTACGTCCGGCAGGCGCAGGCCTCTGAAACCCATATGTGACTCGCTGCCTATCGGCGCACGAGCTGGGCGGCGAGCGCGGTGCCACATTGGTGTGGCCAGGTTTCCCGTGGACGCTGGCTAGACCAGGTACGTCCGGCGGACGCAAGCCTTTGAAACCCATTCGTGACTCGCTGCCTATCGGCGCACGAGCATGGCGGCGAGCGCGGTGCCACATTGGTGTGGCCATGTTTCCTGTGGACGCTGGCTAGACCAGGTACGTCCGGCGGACGCAAGCCTTTGAAACCCATTCGTGACTCGCTGCCTATCGGCGTACGAGCTGGGCGGCGAGCGCGGTGCCACATTGGTGTGGCTAGGTTTCCCGTGGACGGTGGCTAGACCAGGTACGTCCAGCGGACGCAAGCCTTTGAAACCCATTTGTGACTCGCTTCCTATCGGCACACGAGCTAGGCGGCGAGCGCGGTGCCACATTGGTGTGGCCATACTATCTTATATGCATGGCACCCTCGGGCTCGCATGTCACGTGATAGGCGGGGTTAGGTGTAGACTTGACCCCCTGACGAGTGTGGCACCCTAGTGCGCTGGTTGCATTTTCGGGTTGGGTCTCTTGGGTCGAATCTCGTGCCTTTATGAGTCCGGCCCCACATTGCGCGTTTCACGTTTGGGGACTCAGGTGGCCAATTCTTACTCGGTACTCGACTCGAGGAGTGAAGTTGACTCGAGGAGAAATGTAGAGTCGGCACGAGGAGTAGCTTGTCGACTCATGAACTTGGTGCTCGACTCGAGGAGTGAACTCAACTCGAGGAGAAATGTAGAGTCGGCACAAGGAGTAGCTAGTCGACTCGTGGACTCGGTACTCGACTCGAGGAGTGAACTCAACTCGAGGAGAAATGTAGAGTCGGCACGAGGAGTAGCTAGTCGACTCGTGGACTCGGTACTCGACTCGAGGAGTGAACTCAACTCGAGGAGAAATGTAGAGTCGGCACGAGGAGTAGCTAGTCGACTCGTGGACTCGGTACTTGACTCGAGGAGTGAACTCAACTCGAGGAGAAATGTAGAGTCGGCACGAGGAGTAGCTTGTCGACTCGTGGGCTCGGTACTCGACTTGAGGAGTGAACTCAACTCGAGGAGAAATGTAGAGTCGGCACGGGGAGTAGCTAGTCGACTCGTGGACTCGGTACTCAACTCGAGGAGTGAACTCAACTCGAGGAGAAATGTAGAGTCGGCACAGGGAGTAGCTTGTCGACTCGTGGACTCAAACTCAACTCGAGGAATGAACTCGTCTCGAGAGGCTTGCGTGAAGAGTCGGTACGAGGACCATTAGTCGACTCGCGGACTCGGAACTCAACTCGAGGAATGAACTCATCTCGAGGAGTCATGTGAAGAGTCGACACGAGCACTATCAGTCGGCTCGCAGACTCAGAACTCAACTCAAGGAGTGAACTCAACTCGAGGAGTGAACTCAACTTGAGGAGTCATGTGAAGAGTCGGCACGAGGAGTATTAGTCGACTCGTGGACTCGGAGCTCAACTCGAGGAATGAACTCATCTCGAGGAGTTGCGTGAAGAGTCGACACAAGGAGTAGTTAGTCGACTCGTGGACTCGAACTCAACTCGAGGAATGAACTCATCTCGAGAGGCTTGCGCGAAGAGTCGGCACGAGGACCATTAGTCGACTCGCGGACTCGGAACTCAACTCGAGGAATGAACTCATCTCGAGGAGTCATGTGAAGAGTCGACACGAGGACTATCAGTTGGCTCGCGGACTCGGAACTCAACTCGAGGAGTGAACTCAACTTAAGGAGTCATGTAGAGTCGGCACGAGGAGTATCAGTCAACTCGTGGACTCGAAGCTCAACTCGAGGAAAGAACTCATCTCGAGGAGTTGCGTGAAGAGTCGGCACGAGGAGTAGTTAGTCGACTCATGGACTCAAACTCAACTCGAGGAATGAACTTATCTCGAGAGGCTTGCGTGAAGAGTCGGCACGAGGACCATTAGTTGACTCGCGGACTCGGAACTCAACTCGAGGAATGAACTCATCTCGAGGAGCTTGCACGAAGAGTCGGCAGGAGGACCATTAGTCGACTTGCGGACTCGGAACTCAACTCGAGGAATGAACTCATCTTAGGAGTCATGTGAAGAGTCGACACGAGGACTATCAGTCGGCTCGTGGACTCGAAACTCAACTCGAGGAGTGAACTCAACTCGAGGAGTCATGTAGAGTCGGCACGAGGAGTATCAGTCGACTCGTGGACTCGAACTCAACTCGAGGAATGAACTCAACTCGAGGAGAAATGTAGAGTCGGCACGAGGAGTAGCTTGTCGACTCGTGGACTCGGTACTTGACTCGAGGAGTGAACTCAACTCGAGGAGAAATGTAGAGTTGGCACAAGGAGTAGCTTGTCGACTCGTGGACTCGGTACTCGACTGGAGGAGTGAACTCAACTCGAGGAGAAATGTAGAGTCGGCACGAGGAGTAGCTAGTCGACTCGTGGACTCGGTACTCGACTCGAGGAGTGAACTCAACTCGAGGAGAAATGTGTAAACCGTCTCTCTTTGGGACCTCCGGCCTAACCATCGGCCCCTTGAGACTTTGTTATACTTTTATATTTTTTTTTCTTTTGTTTTTGAGTTGTTTTGATCAATTATTGCTCCATGTTAGCCCCCCGAGTTTCTTGCGTTTGTGAGACGAAGACCAAGAAACTCTTGTGTTGGAGGTGTACAATAATGTGTGTTGACATGTGTAGAATAACTTTGTATTGCAGTAAGGAGGTCGTTACAGGTTTCCATGGAACTTGGCCTTCTTTGGGAAAAGAAAATTATATAATTGAAATGAAGCGATTACAAAGTCGAGTGAGTTCGGGCGTGAGTTTGAGGGCGGAAGCCGTGACAATCACGGCTTTCTAGCAGACGCGACGAATTCCTTGAGGTCCCCACTTCGAATTAGGGAATCAATTTGCTTCCTAAGCTGGTAGCATTCTGTTGTCGCGTGCCCGTGGTCATGGTGATATTCGCACTGTTTGCTCTTGTCTCGCGTTGCGGGGTCCTTCTTCATCGGGGCCGGGGATCCCAGCTTCTCTCTGTGTAAGCTCAGGATCCTGTCGGGTGTCGCATTAAGAGGGACGAATGATTGCTTCAGGGCTGGAGAAGGATGGTCATTAGGGACTTGACCATTTCTACGCCTCTTCCTTTGCGAGCCGAGACCGGTGGCCGGTGCCATGAGTGTGGTGGCGCACTTTTTGTTGGATGTGCGGTCAGCAATGTTGGGTGATTGGTGTCCCAAGGCAGCCACTCTCGCGGTCTCGCGCCGGGCGTTGAGTTTCTCTCTCAAGTCGCATCCATGGGATTCCCTTCGGGAATCGAGGTGGTCTCTCAAGTCTCCATTGGCCGTCCCTATCACCCTTGGCAAGGATATATCGTTCGAGCGACGTCCTCGATGGGCGCCACGACATTCGGTGTCGTCGCCCGTCCGGGGACCTTGGACACGAATGGTGAGCTCGGAGCATCCCTTTCGGGACCTTGAGATTGAGCATCCTCGGGTATTGTGCGATCCTCGATGCCTCGACGTGGTCTCTCGAGAGTGTCCCCTCAAGGGCGCATGTGTGCGTTCAACCATTGATTGATGTTTTGGTGCGGTTGCTTGAGGGTGTCCCCTCGAAGGCGTGCGTGCGCATTCACTTTCGTGAACAGCGTGGTCAAGGTTGGTCTCGTTGGTTCTCGACTTCGCCACGTAATCGGGGTCTTTCTTGTCGATGTTGTTGGAGTCGAGGAGGTCGGCGATGAGCGCACTGGTGACGTCGGGGCCGTCTAAGAGCTCGGCGATCCTTTGAGCCGTGTCCTCTCGGACTGCGGCCTCGGGGTCATTCGCCGGGTCTCGAGGCTGGCTCTCGTTATCACGAGGTTGCCCTCCTAGACGATGCGCAAGGCTTCGGAGGCCGAACCTCGAGCTAGTCGCTCGGGCGCCCACGGAGGTGGCGAGGACATGACTCATCTATCGAGAGTCGTAGAAGTAGCAAGAAAGAGGAATGGAAGGGAGAGCGTCGTCAAGGTCGGGAGGTCCCCTCTTTCTAGCCCCAAAATGTTGTCGCCGTTTTTCGGACAACGATTTAGGAGCCCCAAACGGTTCGACCCAAGGCCGGACCAAGTGGTCGCATTCGGGCTCGAGCGTGTCGGACTCGGTATCCCGAGTCTTCCCTTAGCTGTGAATGTCCCTTGAGTTCGTCCAAGCACCTGAAAAGGAAGAAAGAACACGTGAACTACAAAGGGGAAACAGAGGGGGTGCCTCTGTTTACCTCTCCGACGCTCAACATTAGTGGGATTACGGTGGAGTATAGAGGTTTTACAGGGTGAAAGGCCAAAGATGAGCGAAACGAGTGAAGTATGAGTTCGACAGCGTTTCGGGACTCAAAAATGGATTACCTGGACCAGGGGAGGGACCCCGGCATTTATAGGCGACCAAGGGGCGTTTTGGGCATCCCCTTGGCCGAGGGCCGGCTCTGAGTCGGCCATGGAGGCAAGGGCCGGCTCTGGGTCAGCCATGGAGGCGAAGGCCGGCCCTGGGTCGGCCATGGAGGCGAAGGCCGGCCCTGGGTCGGCCATGGAGGCGAAGGCCGGCCCTGGGTCGGCCATGGAGGCGAAGGCCGGCCCTGGGTCGGCCATGGAGGCGAAGGCCGGCCTAGGGTCGGCCATGGAGGCGAAGGCCGGCCGTGGGTCGGCCATGGAGGCGAAGGCCGGTCCTGGGTCGGCCATGGAGGCGAAGGCCGGCTCTGAGCCAGCCATGGAGGCGAACGCCGGCTCTGAGTCTGCCGTGGCCGGGCGCCGGCTCTGGGCCGGCTGTTGGCCGGGCGCCGGCTTTGGGTCGGCCATTAAGATGAATGCCGGCTCTGGGTCGGCCATGGAGGCGAAGGCCGGCCCTGGGTCGGCCATGGAGGCGAAGGCCGGCCCTGAGCCGGCCGTTGGCCGGGCGCCGTCCCTGGGCCAGCCATTGGCCGAGTGACGGCCCAGGGTCGGCTGAGCTTGGGCCGGCCGGTGGATGGGAATCGACCGGACGGGACTTGGCCGGCCGGGAGGTGTTATCGACCCAGCCCCAATCGCGACCAATCATAGGGGAAAAAGCGGTCAGACTTGCCCTGGCCATTGATAGGCCCGTGGGCCTGTTCGGACAAGGGCCGGCCCGATAGCCTCGGCCCAAAAACCGAGCTCGGCCCCGCGAGGCCGACCTCGGCCTCAGCTCGCCCTTTCGCTTGGTCGAGCTCGCCTGGTCGAGCTCGCCACTTAGGCTGGTCGAGCTCGCCCCTTCGCTTGGTCGAGCTCGTCAGCTCGCCCTTGGTCGAGCTCGTCCCTTCGCCCCTGGTCGAGCTCGTCAGCTCGCCTTTGGTCGAGCTCGTCACTTCGCTCCGCTTAGTCGAGCTCGTCAGCTCGTCCTTGGTCGAGCACGTCACTTCGCTTAGTCGAGCTCGTCAGCTCGGCCTTGGTCGAGCTCGTCAGCTCGCCCTTGGTCGAGCTCGTCAGCTCGCCCCTGGTCGAGCTCGTCAGCTCGCCCCTGGTCGAGCTCGTCACTTCACTCGGTCAAGCTCGCCCTTTCGCTTGGTCGAGCTCGCCTGGTCGAGCTCGCCACTTTGACTGGTCGAGCTCGCCCCTTCGCTTGGTCGAGCTCGTCAGCTCGCCCTTGGTCGAGCTCGTCAGCTCGCCCTTGGTCGAGCTCGCCAGCTCGCCCTTGGTCGAGCTCGTCCCTTCGCCCTTAGTCGAGCTCGTCAGCTCGCCCTTGGTCGAGCTCGTCACTTCGCTCGGTCGAGCTCGTCAGCTCGCCCTTGGTCGAGCTCGTCAGCTCGCCTTTGGTCGAGCTCGCCAGCTCGCCCTTGGTCGAGCTCGTCCCTTCGCCCTTAGTCGAGCTCGTCAGCTCGCCCTTAGTCGAGCTCGTCAGCTCGCCCTTGGTCGAGCTCGTCACTTTGCTCGGTCGAGCTCGCCAGCTCGCCCTTGGTCGAGCTCGTCACTTCGCTCGGTCGAGCTCGTCAGCTCACCCTTGGTCGAGCTCGTCAGCTCCCCCTTGGTCGAGCTCGTCACTTCGCTCGTAGTCGAGCTCGTCAGCTCGCCCTCGGTCGAGCTCGTTAGCTCGCCCTTGGTCGAGCTCGTCACTTTGCCCGTAGTCGAGCTCGTCAGCTCGCCCTTGGTCGAGCTCGACCTCGGTGTCAGAGGCCCATCCTCGGCGAAGGAACACGCCAATGACGCCAGCCTACATTACCCTCTGCCAAAGGACATACCGCTGACGCCGATCTACATTATCCTCTGCCTAGGACATGCCACTGACGTCAACCTGCATTATCCTTTGCCAAGGGCTATACTCGGCCAAGCTTGGGCTATACTCGGCCAAGCCTAGGCTATCCTCGACCAAGGACCGAACCCATGCTATTCTCGGCCAAGGGACCCACCAATGGTCCCTTGGCCGCCTATAAATACAAGAGGCCCTCCCCCTTCAAAGAGGTAATTCCATTTTCTTGAGTGCAAAAATGCTGCCGAACTCACCTCTTGCTCGTTTCTCTCAAGTCTTGGCCCCTAAACGCTCAAACCCCTTTTTATCCATCTCAACCCGACTAATGTTGAGCGTTGGAGAGGTAAACAGGGGCACCCCCCCTGTTTTCCCTTTGTAGTTCACGCCTCCCCGCTTGTTTTTTTAGGTGCTTGGGCGAAGTGGACGTTACCAACAACTAAGGGACGACTTGGGCCATCAAGTCCGACACGCTCGAGCCCGGGCGAGACCACTCGGTCCGACCTTGGGTCTAACCGCCCGCGGCTCCTAAATCGTTGTCCGAAAAACGGCGACAACATTTTGGCGCTAGAAGGAGGGGACCTCTCAACCTTGGCGACGCATTCCCTCTACCACTCTTCTTCATCCTTCAACGACAAGACTCTCGAGAGATGAGTCAATTGCCCGTCACCTCCGCGGCCGGCCGGGCGACTAGCTCGAGGTACGGTCTCCGACGCCTCACACACCGTCTCGAAGGGCAACCTCGCGATAGCGAGAGCCAGCCCCGAGACCCGGTGAACGACCCCGAGGCCGAGCTCCGAGAGGACACGGCCCGGCGGCTCGCGGAGCTCCTTGACCGTCCCGGCGTTGACGGTTCGCTCATTGCCGATCTCCTCGGCTACGATGTCGAGGATCGATCCGCCCATAACGACTCCGACCCCGACTATGTGGGGGAGTCGAGGACCGACGAGGCAACTCCTAGCCTCGCCCATTCGCGGTCCGAGAGGCCCAATGGTGCTTTGGCCGGTCCGTCGCGTCCGGCGCGACGACAAGCACGGTCACATTCCCAGGGACTCGCCCCTTCGGTCTCAAGAGGCGGCCGGACACGGCCCCTCACCGAGGAGAGAGCGGCTCTGGGTAATGATGGAGCCGATAGCCGAAGCACTCGCCGCGCGGCCCGACCAAGGGCAAACTCGCCCCACCGCGCGCCGAGCGTGGACCTTAGAGAGCGCTTGACGGCGCAGAGAAACTCCCGAGGTGAGGATCTTCGCCAAAGGCTCAACTCTCGGAGGGACGCGCTCCCCGCCGCGACTCTCGGCCAACCTCAGGCGAATATCGTGGACCAAGCATCCAACGAGCGCCAGCCGGCGACTCCCGTGGCTCCGGCGGCCAGCCCCGCTAATGGGCTTGACATGGTCACGATGATCCAGAGCCTCCAAAACCAAATCATCGAGATGAGGGAATCAAGGAGGCAAAGGCCGTATGGAGGGATTGAGGAGTCATACTCTCCCTTCGTCGCGCAACTCCTCACGCAGCCTTGCGTGGGGAATTTCAAATTGCCGTCCATCCCTCCCTATGATGGGCGGACTGACCCGAACTTTCACATCCAACACTACGAAACGTGGATGACCATGCAAGGGCAGCCGGACGCGACCCTATGCCAAGCCTTCAGCCTAACCCTCACAGGGTCGGGCTTTGAGTGGTTCCGGAGCCTGAGACCCGGGAGCATCTCGTCCTTTCGGGCCTTGCAGGAGGCTTTCCTTGCCCGCTTTGCCACGCTCGTGGCACAAAAGAAGTCAAAAACCCACCTCCTCTCCATCCGACAAGGGAGAGACGAGACATTAAGGCAATACCTCGCGCGCTTCACCGAGGAGTCTCACAAAGTCGAGGGGTTCGACAACAAGGACGCCATCACAGCAATCACCGAGGGAGTTCGCACGAGCGACTTCCTTAAGTCCATTGTCGGAAAAGTCCCGCGGGTCATGGCGGAACTAATGGCGAGAGCCCGCACGTATATGGGGATCGAAGACTATCTCGATGGCCGAGATGGCCGGAAGTCAGGGGGACAAGGTAGTCGACGCCGCGACGACCCGGACGGAGATCGTCCCGACCCTCGAAAGAGGAGGAACAAGGGAGGCCAGGCCCCTAACGGCCGCTCCCTCCCCGGGCCGAGACCGGCACACGTCGATAGCTTTCGAAAGTTATCAGCGTTCACCCCCTTGAACACCCCAACCGGAGCGGATCCTAGCTCTGCACCGCGACAAGCTAGGGAGCCCTACTCCTCTCACAAAGAATCCTGCAAAGAGGGATCGAAACAAGTTCTGTGAATACCACCAAGATCACGGGCATCTGACATCCGAATGCTATCAACTCAAGCGCCAGATCGAGGCCCTGATTCCAGACGGGAAACTGAAGTAATACGTCCTTAGAACGATCGGGACGGCCGCGGCGCACGATGAGCGCCCGCGGCAAGAGAGAAAGGGTCCGGCGACGGTGACCGTCACGGACCGAGCAGCCATTGAAGAACCGGAAAGCTCGCAACTGCACATCGTGGGCGCGATCCTGGGAGGCCCGGAGTTTGGAGACTCGGCCACGCGAAGGAAGAAGTACGTGCGCGAAGTTTCCGAAGGGAAAATAGCGCACTACATCAACCACACACACGAGGCTCCTCCCCCGGCCCCGTTCAAGTCCATGTTCTTCACTGGCCAAGAGGCGGCACGAGTCCTCCACCCACATAACGACGCGATAGTCGTCTCGGCCCCGGTTGCCAACAACCTCGTCCGGAGAATCCTAATCGACAATGGGAGCTCCGCCGATATAATCTTCAAGTCGGCGTTAGACAAGATGAAGCTCTCCGGGGTGAGACCGACCCCGATATTAACCTCGCTCCTCGGCTTCTCCGGGGAAAGGGTCATGACGGAGGGAACTATCGACCTCCCGGTTACCTTCGGCACACCGGGGGGGCTCGAGGTGACCCACATCGTGTCATTCCTGGTCGTGGACCAGCCCTTGGCATATAACATCATCGTCGGCCGCCCGACTCTCAATCGTTTAAAGGCCATCACTTCCACTTACCACCTGATGATGAAATTCCCGACGAACAAAGGGATAGCCATAATGTTGGGAGACCAATCAATGGCCAGGATGTGTTGCATTCAAGGCGTGGACGGGAAAGGAAAGGGAAAAATGGTGAGCACCATCTTCCAGCTCGGGGACAAGTTCCCGTGCAAAATAGGGAAAGGAGGAATCTTCGGAGAACTGGACCAGAGAGACGATGTCGAGCGTCGAAAGGTGGAGACACCTGACGACCTTATTTCCATCGTGTTGGACGACGCCAAACCTGACCAAGTAGTCAAGGTAGGCGCCCAACTCCCGTCCGAAGTTCGAGCCCGGCTCGCCACCTTCCTCCGCGAGCACAAAGACGTCTTCGCATGGACACACGCCGACATGCCGGGGATCGACCCCGAGATAATGGTTCACCGCCTCAACGACGACAAGAGAGTAGCCGAACGCGTTCAACCACGGCGGACGTTCAGCGGAGAGAGATACCAAGCCATCGGTGTAGAGGTTGACAAACTTCTCGCCGCCGACTTCATCAGGGAGGCGGAACACCCCAAGTGGGTGTCCAACGTGGTAATGGTCAAGAAGCCAAACGAGAAATGGCGGATCTGTATCGACTACAAAGATCTCAACAAGGCTTGCCCGAAAGATAGCTTTCCCCTCCCGAGGATTGAGCAACTTGTGGACACCACGGCGGGCCACGAGTTGTTGAGCTTCATGGATGCCTACTCGGGCTACAACCAGATCCGTATGTACGAGCCGGACCAGATCAAGACCACCTTTGTTACAAACCGCGGACTCTACTGCTACAAGGTCATGCCCTTTGGCCTCAAAAACGCGGGAGCGACGTATCAGAGGTTGGTAAACCGAATGTTCGCCAATCAAATTGGCAGAACCATGGAGGTCTACGTGGACGATATGCTCGTCAAAAGCCTCAAGGCCCACGACCACGTTCGAGACCTGGGAGAGATGTTTGCGATCCTGCGGCGCTACAAGATGAAGCTCAACCCCAACAAGTGCGCGTTTGGGGTCGAGTCCGGAAAGTTCTTGGGCTACATGGTTAGCCGCCGCGGGATCGAGGCTAACCCTGAGAAGATTAGGGCGATCTTAGAGATGAGGTCGCCGCAGAAAGTGAAAGAAGTTCAGAGTCTGGCAGGAAGGATCGCCGCCCTGACACGGTTCATGTCCAAGGCCACCGATAAGTGCCAACCATTTTTTAAGGCACTGAAGAAGACCGACGGGTTCATATGGACGGAGAAGTGCGAGGAAGCGTTCCGCTAGCTGAAAACTTATTTCGCCTCCCCCCCGTTCCTTGCAAAGCCGAAGGATGGCGAAACCTTGTACATCTACCTCGCGGTTTCCGACAGGGCCGTAAGCGCGGTTCTCATACGCAAAGAGGACAAGGTGCAATGGCCGGTCTTTTACGTTAGCAAGGCGCTCCTCGACGCCGAGACCCGATACCCGGAAATCGAGAGGTTGTCCCTCGCCCTTGTCATGAGCGCAAGGAAGCTCCGACCCTACTTCCAAGCACACCCCATCGTGGTCCGCACGAGACATCCCATCGAGAAGGCCCTCCAAAAAGGGACTTCCTCTCGAATGGCGATATGGTCCCAAGAGTTGGGCGAGTACGGGGTCGAGTTCCAACCGAGAGCCGCCATCAAGGGCCAGGCCCTCGCCGATTTCATAGCCGAATTCACGAGCGCACCCCCGGCCAACGAGGGCGACGAGAATAGTAAGAACACGAAAGACCAAGAGGACGACCACGGCGAGCCATCGAAGAAAAGGACCAATGACCCGATAGGGCCGGTCTGGGACTTGCACGTGGACGGCGCGTCAAACGCCCGGGGGGCTGGCGCCGGCGTTGTACTCACAAATCCCGATAGGGAAAAGCTGAGATATGCCTTGCGGTTCGAGTTCAAGGCTTCCAACAACGAGGCGGAGTACGAGGCTCTGATCGTTGGCTTGGAGCTGGCAAACAGGCTAGGCGCCCGAAACCTGCGCATCCACTGCGACTCGCAGTTGATCGTGAACCAGGTTAAGGGCGACTACGCCGCTAAAGAACCAAACATGGTCGCGTATTTATCCAAGACCCGAAAGAACCTAGAAGCACTGTCATGGTTCGAGATTGTTCAAGTTCCCCGAGAAGCGAACATCGACGCTGACGCCCTGGCTCGCCTCGCTTCCGGGATAGACGAGGAGGGCGAAGGCAGCGTCCCGATCGAGGTATTGACCCGACCCTATGTCTCGAGAGGCGACGTGGGGATGGTTGACGAGGCTCCGCCCCCCTCATGGACGACTCCGCTCGTGGAATTCCTTAAACGAGGAGTCGTCCCCGAAGACAAAGAGGAGGCCAAAAAGCTGAGAAGCCTGGCGCCGAAGCACACAATGAGGGAGGATAACCTGTTCAAAAGAGGCTATTCCATGCCTCTCCTCCGCTGCTTGACCGAGGTCGAGGCGAAGAAAGCGCTTCGCGAGGTGCATGAGGGGGTGTGCGGAAACCATGCCGCCGGGCAATCTTTGGCGTTGAAACTCTTAAGGCTCGGATATTTTTGGCCGACCTTGAAAAAGGACTCCCACGAGTGGGCCAAAAAATGCGACAAATGCCAAAGATTCGCCCACATCCCGCGCCAGGCGCCGGCACCGCTATGTCCGATCATCGTGCCGCGCCCCTTCGCGAAGTGGGGAATCGATCTCATCGGCGAGCTACCTATGGCTCCGAGGCAGTACAGACATGCGATCGTGGAAATCGACTATTTCACGAAGTGGGTAGAAGCCGAACCGCTGGCAAAAATCACCGAGGCAAACACGACGAACTTCATCTGGAAGAACATTATCTGCCACTTCGGAATCCCCGCGTCAATCGTAACCGATAACGGAAAGTAGTTCGACAACGCGCGTCTCCGGGAAATATGCGAACAATTGGGCATTAGCAAGACCTTCTCTTCCCCACGCCACCCTCAGGCCAACGGTCAGGTAGAGGCGGTCAACAAAACGATCAAGGAGAATCTGAAGAAGAAATTGGAAGGGAAAAAGGGGGCTTGGGCCGACGAGCTTCCCATGGTCCTATGGGCATACCGAACCACCGCACGAAACGCGACCGGCGAAACCCCTTTCGCTCTCGCATTCGGCGTCGAGGCCGTGGTGCCCGTCGAGACCAATCTACCGACCCTTCGCATCGAGGAGTATGAAGAAGCCGCCAACAACAACGCAATCAGGCTCGAGCTGGACCTCATAGATGAGAGGAGGGCGGACGCGCTCACCCGCCTTGCCGCACAGAAGAGGAGGGTCGAAAAATACTACAACTCCAAGGTCAAGCTGCGGCAGTTCGCCGACGGAGGCCTCGTCCTCAGAAGGGTGTTCCAAAACACCAAAGTGCAAGGGGCGGGGGTCTTGGGCCCCACTTGGGAAGGTCCGTACCGCGTGCGCCGAGCCATCCACAATGACATGTATGAGCTCGAGAACCTGGAAGGACTCGTGTTCACGCACCTCTGGAACGCGGAACACCTTCGGCGGTACTACCAATAGATGCCCGTTCCCACTCACTCTATGTTTTGTCGTGTCATTTCATTTTCAACTTTTGTAATGACATTTTTAAATCCCAAGTATGGCCAAACGCCTTGGGAATGTAGTTTTTCAGCTATTTCAACATTGTAATCAAATTACATTTCGCTTTGAAACACTTTTTTTCTTTTTGCAACAATTTCTCGTCTTCTCTGCGAGTACCCGAGAAACTCGAGGGGCTAACGTATGGTTGGGATTTCAACTAACGGATTGTTGGGATCTTGGGCTCGTCAGCTCGCCCGGACGAGCTCGTCAGCTCGCCTAATCGAGCTCGTCACCTCGCCTGGTCGAGCTCGTCACCTCGGTTGAGTTCGCCTGGCCGAGCTCATCAGCTCGCCCAGTTGGGTTCGCCCGGCCGAGCTCGTCACCTCGCCTGGTTAGTTTCGTCAGCTCGCCTGGACGAGCTCGCCTGGTTGAGTTCGCCTGGACGAGCTCGTCAGTTCGTACGATGACACGTCTTACGCGCCGAAAGGTAGCGAGACACCAACAAGTCGGATCCGCGCACCGGACCTCCGACCCTCGCGCGATGCTCTCGCACGATTCCACGCCCCACACGCCAATAGGCAACGGGGCGTCGGTGGATCACATCCGCGCACCGGACCGTCCATCCCGGCAGTAAAAACCCAAAACGTGACACGCGTACCGACGAGTACCACACTCACTGGGAACTGCAAGCTCGTCCCGATACGCACGCCGACAGGTAGCGTACTCGCCGGAAGAAGAGCGCGACGGCCACCCAGCTCGCATACGCCGATGGGCAGCGAGTCACGAATAGATGGCCAAGGGTCGCACCCGCCGAGCGAAACTGACCTAGCCAGCGTCCACGGGAAACTTCGCCGCCCAATACGACAGTAAGCCGTGCAAACCGGTTACGCTAAGTATAGTAAGCCGAGTTCGTAGGACACGCATTAATCAAGTTGCGCAAATCGATTACACTAAGCATAACGAGTCGAGAAAATAAGATGCATAACGGGTAAAAAAGCTTTAACTAAGGCAAACGATGTTGTACGAACAACCCAACAAGAAAAGCACGTGAGTACGACGCATGTCAAACACAACAAGAATCCGAAAGAAAGCGTAAAGCGAGCGCTAAACAGGTGCGCCAAAAACCGAAGAAAACTTTGCTACTCTGAGCCGAAGTCAACCTGCTCTTCGTCGTCCTCAGGGCAGGGGGCATCGGACCCACCATTGGCCTCTCCATCAGGTTGGCGGCTCGTCGACTGGGCGGCATCCGCAAAGGCTTGAGGGCGCGGGTCGTCCTTCGGCGGCTCGTCGTCCAAAGGAGGAAACATGGCGTCGAAGAAGGAAAACGTGGTCCTACGAGACACATTCTCCTTCGCGGTCGCATCTCGGACCCGTTCGGCTACCTCATAACGGGCCGACTCCAACGCAAAGTCCCAGTCACGCTCCAAGTCCGTCTTGGACTGCACGGCGTCGTCCTTTTCCTCGGCGAGGATCTGCGCCTCCGCCCGCAAAATATCCCTCTCCCTCTCGGCCTTAACCCAGGAGATCTCGCTCGCCGATAGTCGAGCGTGGACGATGCTAAGCTCCTCGCCCCGGCTCGAGAGCGCCGCCTGGAGCTTCTTCGTCTCCCCCAAGAAGGTGTCGGCCGCCTGCTCCGCCTTCTCCCGAGACGCTTGCTCGACCATGCGAAGCGATTTCTCGGTTGCCGTTTCCTCACGAGCTCGCTTCAACTCCTCCTCGAGTGTCTGAAATTCTCGTGCGGTGCGAACTCCCGCTAGAGCGGTAGCATGGGAGGCCGCCGTGCTCTCCTTGTCCTTCTCCATGGTCTGCATGCGTCGCAGCAGGTCCTGGAGAATGCGACTGCTTCGCTCCTGACGTGCGAGCATCTGCAGAGACAAGTGATGAGCGTGTAATCGAAATAAGCATAATAGTTACGCGAGAGACGAGCAGACGAATCATACCTTTCGAGCATCACCGATCCCATTTTGGAAATGCTCCATGTCGCTTGTCGTCAGCAGACCTTTGAAGTCCCGCAGAGAGGTTCCAAGAATCCCTCGGGAGCACTGGTCCCTCAGCTCCGCCGCCTCCACCAGGAGCATCGAATCCATACTGTCCGACACCGTCGAGGTATGGGCACGCTTGTGGCCAGAGGGCGGTCCAAAAGAAGTCGACGACGACGATCGCTTGCTGGAAGGGATCGCCTCGTTCCCCGCCCGCGGGGGCGACCCTCGTTGGCGAACCTCAGCTCGGGGACAAGCCGCGGTCGTGGCTTCGGCGGTGGGTGCCGCTCTCGGCACGTGTGTGCGCGGCCGGTGTCGCCTGGGCATGATATCTGAAAGAGAGATAGGCGATGGTAAGTTAGAACACACGCAGTAGACATAATACAAAAAGCGCGGTAAACGCGAGAGCGTATGAGCGGATAGTACCCCCCGCGTCGGGGGGAGGGGCGGACGAACCCCCCGCCTCCGATACAGGGCCCTCCGTAACCTCCACACCGAGGCGAGATGCGGAGGGGAGTCGTCACAAGGCACGAACCACCTGGTCCTCGCCATTAGGTCCGGGGACTCGAATAGTGACCCCTGCCGCCTCGAATCCGGGATCGCTTTGATCACGGATACGAGTTCGGAATCTTCTACGTCCCCGACGGAGGGAAAGTCGACCGCGGGCCCAAACGTTAACGGCGCCGCCCCGAAGGTCGACTCGGAAACCCACACCCAAGGGTACCGATGCTTCGAGGTAACTTTGGTAACGATGGAGATGCGCTTCCGAGGGCACGCGCAGTAGAAGCCCGGTTTCCCCGGGACCCCGCGGACGACCACGAGGTCTTGGATGTCATCCGCGGTGACTGCCCGTTTCTTTGCTCGGTAGAGCATCATATGGCACGCGGCGATTGCCCGGTAGAAGGACGGAGACATCTGCGACGCGTGCACCCCCAACCGAATCAATAACTCTTGGATCACCGGTTGAAAGGGTAACCATAGCCCTCCGCGAAGGCTCGCCTCGTGGACGGCCGCATATCCCTTCGGGGGGCGAGTCGGGCGATCGTCGGGCAACGGCCTCGAGATCGACACCGAATCCGGGATGCCGTAACGCTTCCTCAAGCTCGCAAAACTGACGATCGAGAGCGAGCTCGGGACGTCAACGCCCGAGTAGTCCAGGTCACCACGAATTGCAGAACCCTCACGGCGACCGACCGGCCTACCAGGTGGAACGCCGCCAACCCCTAGGGTTAGGGCAACTAGCGCCTCGGCCGCCACCCCCTGTTCGGCGCTATCGGACCGGCGCTCCTCGTCTCTGGCGTCGGCGCTGCCGCCAACGACGCCGCCCGCCTCCGGCGGCCCCCCATCGCCGCCCAGGACCGGCGCGGCCCTCCTTGCGCCCGGCTCGGCCGGCGCGACTCCTTCCCGGGCGGGCGCTCCACCAGCGCGACCTGGCCCTCTCCCGGCAACACCTCCAGCACAGACAAGGCCGACGAGGGTCGACCCACCTTCGCGCGGGCTCGCCTCGGCGGGCGCACCTTCCCCCAAGCCGCGCGCATCCCCGACGGCGTCGGGGTCCCCTCCGGCAACGTCTCCGATGCGCGTACCCTCCTCCGCGTCGGCTAGCCATGAATCGACTGAGCGAAGATCGTCTCCAGCCATCTCGACCGACCTATTGCCCAGAGGCGGTGATGGAGGCACAACGTTCTGGGTATCCACAGGGGATGAAAGTTGCGCCCAAAGATCATCTAGGTTTACATCTTGATTCTCGAACAAAGGGAAGAGGTCATCTTCAACGGACCCACGCCCAGACAGGTGGTGGGTAGGGACCATGGGCACGTGTAGCGAGGCAGAAACAAAAAGAAACCAGAGGAAGAAAAAAATAAGATAAATAGTAAAAGGGGGTTCGGCCAAACCTGTCTTCGCGATGGATCGCTCTGATGGGCCGACAATGATGAGAACCTTGAGTTTACCACACGAGCTTCACTCAGCGATAAACTCGGGGGGCTAATGTTATCGACCCAGCCCCAATCGCGACCAATCATAGGGGAAAAATCGGTCAGACTTGCCCTGGCCATTGATCGGCCCGTGGGCCTGTTCGGACAAGGGCCGGCCCGATAGCCTCGGCCCAAAAACCGAGCTCGACCCCGCGAGGCCGACCTCGGCCTTAGCTCGCCCTTTCGCTTGGTCGAGCTCGCCTGGTCGAGCTCGCCACTTGGGCTGGTCGAGCTCGCCCCTTCGCTTGGTCGAGCTCGTCAGCTCGCCCTTGGTCGAGCTCGTCAGCTCGCCCTTGGTCGAGCTCGTCCCTTCGCCCCTGGTCGAGCTCGTCAGCTCGCCTTTGGTCGAGCTCGTCACTTCGCTCCGCTTAGTCGAGCTCGTCAGCTCGCCCTTGGTCGAGCTCGTCACTTCGCTTTTAGTCGAGCTCGTCAGCTCGCCCTTAGTCGAGCTCGTCAGCTCGCCCTTGGTCGAGCTCGTCACTTCGCTCGGTCGAGCTCGCCAGCTCGCCCTTGGTCGAGCTCGTCACTTCGCTCGGTCGAGCTCGTCAGCTCACCCTTGGTCGAGCTCGTCCCTTCGCTCGATCGAGCTCGTCAGCTCGCCCTTGGTCGAGCTCGTCACTTCGCTCGTAGTCGAGCTCGTCAGCTCGCCCTCGGTCGAGCTTGTTAGCTCACCCTTGGTCGAGCTCGTCACTTCGCCCGTAGTCGAGCTCGTCAGCTCGCCCTTGGTCGAGCTCGACCTCGGTGTCAGAGGCCCATCCTCGGCGAAGGAACACGCCAATGACGCCAGCCTACATTATCCTTTGCCAAAGGACATACCGCTGACGCCGATCTACATTATCCTCTGCCTAGGACATGCCACTGACGTCAACCTGCATTATCCTTTGCCAAGGGCTATACTCGGCCAAGCCTGGGCTATATATCATTTTAAGCAAACTACGAAGAGTTTGTTCATGCAAATCTACATTTGTCTCTTCGTAAGTTGTTTAGTTTGTTTATGGACTAAAGACTAATGTTTTATCATAAAGTTTCAAACAGACAAGGAGGAATGAATGAACGTTTCAACTTTTTATTAATGAATAAGCAATTACAAGCAAGAGTCTTCATGACACTTTATTACATCAAATGTACAATATAAATACTACAACTCTTCTTGAAGGCACCATTGACAACACATTCTTCATACATGAATCAGTGACAAAAGAATTATCAGGAAACGAAATACGAATTCCATTCTTAATGAACTTTAAACAATAATCTTGCTCAAGAAGAAGAGCAGCGGATATTAAGTTCTTCCCAAAGGTAGGAACAAAATAAACATTATTCAAGTTTAAAGTGCGGTCTTCAAAAGACAACGTCACGGATCCCACAGCCTTTGCACACACCAGGCTTCCATCACCCCGGATGAAGTTGGCTTGGCCATTGGCCCTCGGCTGGATGAAGTTGGCTCGGCCCTCGGCCGGGTGAAGCGCCTGGGCCGGGAGAAGGTTCACTCGGCCATTGGCCGAGTGAACTGTTGGGCCGGATGAAGGTTCACTCGTCCATTTGCCGAGTGAACTGCTTGGCTGGATGAAGGTTCACTCGGCCATTAGCCGAGTGAATTGCTTGGCCGGATGATGGTTCACTCGGCCATTGGCCGAGTGAACTGCTTGTGAAGGTTCACTCGGCCATTGGCCGAGTGAACTGCTTGGGCCGGCCAATGGCCGAGTGAACTTGGGCCGGCCATTAGCTGGGTGAATCTTGATCGGCCATTGGCCGAGTGAAAGGTCTGGACCGGCCAATGGCCGAGTGAACTTGGGCCGTACCTTGGCCGGGCGAGACTTTGGCCGGCCGGGAGGTGCCCTGACGGTCTTTGTCCAGCCAGGGGTCGGGCGGACGGGCCTTTGTTGGCCGGGCACCGGCCGAGACGTGGCGTGACGGTTTTGCCCCTGTCGGTCATCGATAGGCCGACAACAATAATATTTGTGAGGAATTATATTTCTACAATATAATACAAGTTACTATCTAATGATCTCATACAATATTGGATTACCTTATTCATATTGCAATTTTTTTTAAATATCAACCCCTACTCATCACCAGGCTGGAAACCACTACTTTTCTTCTAATCAAGTCGTGTTGGTTCGTGACGAAATCAGTAAGCTTCGTGACCATGTTGTCTTTATTGCGTGACAATTTGGTAATGAAATATGCAGAATTCGTTTTCACAGTGGTCACAAAATCCATAATTTTCGTGACAATTTGGTCACAAAACAACGAAAAGCTGAAATTTTATGACTTTGTTGCCGCGAAACGGAACCGTTTTGTGATGATTGTGGTCACAAAATGTTGTATATTCTAGAGAAAATGTAACATAATAACTTGGTCAAGGAAATAAGAATAGTTTTGAGGAAAATGTCAATTGGTAGATATCTTAATAAAAAAAATCCTTATATACATAAGACGTTGTCACATTTGGATCACGAGATCACATGTTGTGTTACGTAAATTTTAAAAATAGCTTACCATTACCTTGAAATATATCATTTATCGATTTTTTTATATGATAAACTTTGTGAGGAATTATATTTATACGATATAATACAAGTCATTATCTCACAATCTCATACAATGTTGGATTGCATGGATGTCACGAAATCACCACACTTCGTGATCATGTTGTCCCGAAATCAGGAATTATATTTCAATCCCCACTCATCACCAGACTGAAAACCATTACTTTTCTTCGAATCAAGTCGTACCGGTCGAATTTTGAAAAAAAACTAATTTCGTGATCAGGATGTCCCGAAATCATCACGCTTCGTGACCATGTTGTCTATGTTGCGTGACGATGTGGTCAGGAAATATACGGAAATCGGGAAGACAGTAGTGTCATGAAATCCATAATTTCTTTGACAATTTGGTCAAGAAACACCGAAATTTGGTGACCTTGTGGTCACGAAATGCCGAAACTTGTTGACCTTTTGGTCACTAAACGGAGTAGTTTCGTGATAACTGTGGTCACGAAATATTGTATTTTCTAGAGACCATAATAACTTGGTCTGCGAAAAGAACATGTTTCATTCTGTAAATTTGAAAATTAACATAAATTGCTTACATGTCCCTTAAAATATATCATTTTCTTGAATTTTTAAAGAATAACATTAGTAAGGAAATTTAATCCAACAAAATAATACAAGACATTATCTCATGTAAGGTTGACATTTATAGTTCTTAAATTTTTTTTTATTTTTATTTTTAAATTCCAACATCGACTAGACATCACGTTGAAAACCACTATTTGTCAAATTATCAAGTTATCTAGAACGAATTTGCCCCAAAAATAAAAATAAATTTTGTGACTATGTTGTAAAAAATTATTATTTTTATTTTAACGATATGGTCTTTGTTTCGTGACTACAAAGTCACAAAATGTCAAGATTTCGTGTCCATGTTGTCATGAAATCCATAAATTTCGTGACCTTATTGTCCAAAATTTCGTGACAACAAAGTTAGAAAACATAATATTTTCTTGAAGACATTGTCACGTAATTTTTGAATGTCTCGAGAAATTAGTCCATAATCTCATGGTCCAGAAAACTAGTGGTTTGGTGTCAACTTCTGAATACCTAAAAACCAAAAAATGAAACACTAATTTTTTTTAAACCTCTACATGAGTAACTTTGTAACCATTATTTGTTAAAGAATCAAATGACTCTTGACGAGTTTGTCAAAGAAAAATTAAATTTCGTGAGCATGTTTTCACTAAATTATTAATAGTTCCGTGACAATGTTGTCACGAAATTTAATCTTAAAACAAAAAATGGTCAAGATTGGTCTTAAATGAAATCACCGAGGGCTTCGCGTTGATACAAAAAAATTCGAAAACGTAATTCGGAATCAAGAGTTATGGACTTTTAAAATTTAGATTTCTATCTTTCATTCTTTCCCTCTCTTATTTTTTTTTTATTAAAATATAATTTATTCAACATAAAAGAAAAAATTTAGGTCAAAATGGTCATTACACATAAAAAGAAAACAATGAAAAATAAATAAATAAATGAGATAAGGTTAGACTAGGGAAAAAATAATTCTCTCTCCTTAAATGGTGCTAGTTGTGACATTTTTTTGAAAAAAAACATAGAAAAATTCTTAAATTTTAGTCCGAGAGTAAAAAATATCCCTATTATTTTAATCCAAACTAACCCATTTCCTTACAATAAATCTGTCCATTTACCGCATCTCTTTGTCCTTTTTGTATCACGTGCTTCAGGCCTTTCTTTTATTTTTATTTATTTTTCATCTGGACCTGGGCTCAGCCCAACACGAGAAAAGGCTGCCATTCTGTACTTACCCCATGGGCTAATCATTGACGAATTTCAAAAGTTAAATCTTATTTTCCCGCTCAAACAAAGCCACGTTCTCTTCTTCCTCTTCTCCTTCTCTCTCTCTCTCTACAATCTTGTCCAAAGAACCGCTCATCGTTCTTCACATTTCTCTGGCAGCACATAATAATATATATTTATAATTATAAAGCACTCGATGTCCGCCACGTCAGCTCGCCGGCCCAATGACCGAAACACCGTTGTTTCTTCGTCCGCCGGAGCAGCAAAACTACTGAAGCCATCAAGGTCCGTCACTCCGGTCCCGATCTCAGTCGGAAAAGAGAACACTTCTTCAGTTCGTGGGCCGGTTTCCAGGACCCAACTCCGTCCCGCCACCCGGCCCAAGACCCGGCCCGATGGGCCTGCCGGAGCCAATCGGTGGTCCACTTCGTCAGCGCCGAGGGGCCGAAGCCCGAGTCCGTCGGAGCTCGTCCGTGGCCGGAGTAGGGTTTCGGTGGAGAGATCGGCTTTCAGTGCAAGTAAATCCGGTTCTGCCTCTAGGGTTAGGGTTTCTGATTTCGGGAAGGAAAGGAAGGGTTTGGGAGTGAAATCGACAGAGTTGGGGGTCGAGATTGGGGTTAGGGTTTCTAGGGTTAGCATTAAAGGGGGAATCAGCTTGAATGGCGATACAAGTAAAGGAAGCAGCAGGAGAGTTCGAGAAGATGTGGATTCATTATCGGCCAAGTTCAGTTATGGTCTTGATTTGGGGAACAAGGAAGTGGAGAAAAAAGCCGTGGTCAAGGAAGTGACTGTTTTGGAGGTTTCGGGTGCAAAAGAGAACAAGTACCAGAGCAAACTACACGAAAAGCTCGCCTTTTTGGAAGGGAAGGTCAAGAGAATCGCTTCTGATATCAAGAGGACCAAGGAGATTCTTGATCAGAACAACCCTGACGCTTCGAAGGTGATTCTCTTGGACATTCAGGACAAGATTACAGGGATTGAGAAAGCCATGGGAAAAGTCAGCGGGGGATCAGACTCTAAGCCAGCGAGCTCCTCCGCAAAAGGGTTAAATCCGGAGGAAATGGAAGCAAGGCTTTTTCCTCATCAAAAGTTGCTCAGAAACCGGGCGACCAATCCAAAGGCTTTGTCGGGTAGTTCTAATGATGGTGATAGTGATGATAATGGTAAAGCTTTGATCTTGATCAATGATAACCCGATAGAAGTCGAGTTTTTGGCTTCCCTGAGCGGGGGCCAACCGAAAACTGGCGAGGTCAAAGAAGCAGATGTCTCGAAGAATGAAAACGAGGAAAGTGGTCCGGACGTTGCGGTGGTTAGAGATGACGGGGTTGAAGTTGTGTTGACGAGTGATGAGCGGATCGAGGAGTTTGACGGGGACGAGGAGAGCAAGCAGGAGATGGGTTTGGAGGAGGAGCTCGAGGATAATTGCTTGGACCAGTTGAATGAGATCGGAGCGAAGACTACCACGGGCGGGTGGTTTGTGGCGGAGGGTGATTCGGTTCTTCTTGCTCATCATGATGGCTCGTGTAGCTTTCACGACGTTGTTAACACCGAGGTAATTTCTTTTGTGATGTTTTTAGTACAGATAGTTTTGAGCAGGTTATAATGAGTAAAATATTCAAGTTTTAAGGAAGCCATTGAATTTTGAACGAAGAATTTAAATTGCTTCTTAGAAGTTTTGTGAAATACAGTCCAAAAAAGATTGAACAAACATTTCGTAAATTCCATTAGATATGAAATATGGGTTATGGTGGTGATTGGAATTAGGGAATTTTTTGCTCAAATTTAAACGACATAGATGAATTCAGACTGATTATTTTATGGGTTTTAATTTTATAAGGGACTCACTAGTCTGTTTCCCATGATGAACTACACACACATAGCAGAACTGTAAAATTTTGTTTTGTGGTCTAGGATGATTGGAAATATCTGATGATATCTTCAAACATGTCTCAGGAAAAGGCTGTATACAAGCCTCCTACAGGAATTTCCCCAAATCTGTGGAGAGACTGTTGGCTGATCCGTGCCCCGAGTGCAGACGGCAGTGTCGGAAGATACGTGGTCGCTGCGTCCGCCGGGAACTCTGCAGATTCGGGATTCTGCTCGTGGGATTTCTACACCAAAGATGTGAGAGCCTTCCACATCGAGAACGGGGCTGCTGCTCTGCCGCTGCCGGCGTCGAGGCTGGCGCTCGGCCCCTTGCCCAACAACGTGTCAGGGGCGAGGATCTCGTCTTCGAACAGCAACAGCCTCGTCGAGCAGTGGTGGTACAGGCCCAGCGGGCCCCTCATCGCTGCGGCTGCCAGCTGTCAGAGGGCCGTGAGCGTGTACGATATTCGCGACGGGGAGCGGATCATGAGATGGGACGTGCCCAAGCCTGTGGCGTCGATGGACTTCTCGAGCCCGTTGCAGTGGAGGAACAGAGGGAAAATAGCCATTGCTGAAACTGAATCCGTCTCTCTCTGGGATGTGAACTCCCTCGGCCCTCTGGCGATATTATCAGTTCCTTTTGGTAGGAAAATCTCGGCCCTTCATGTCAGTAACGCTGACGCCGAACTATGTGGAGGCATTCGACAAAGGCGAGTATTTATTTATTGCTTTATTTGTACCTGTGGCCCTGAACTTTACAGATTTGGAATACTGGTCCTTAGTCTCTGAACTCGGAAAACTTTGAATCTGCCACAACTTGTAAAGTACATTTGACTTAATCATTAGTATTGTTGCTGAGTCAAAAGTTGACTGAATTTCTAGGTTAAGCTCGTCCGAAGCCGAAGGAAACGACGGGGTGTTTTGCACGCAAGATTCCATAATCGTCCTCGACTTTCGCCATCCTTCTGGGGTTGGGATTAGGATGTCAAGACATGGGTCGAGCGCGAGCTCGGTCTTCTCTCGAGGAGAATCGGTCCTCCTCGGCTGCACGAACTTGAAGCAGGGTTTCAAAAGACAGTGCACCTCGGAGATACAGCACTTTTCATTGAGAAAACAGAGGCTTTTTGCCAAGTACATGCTGCCCGAGAGCAATGCGGACCTCAACCACTCCGTGATCACCCAAGTTTGGGGAAGCTCGAGTCTTGTGATGGGTGTTTCCGGGCTCGGGTTGTTTGCATTCGACACCGCGAGGGACGATGAAGTTCAGTTGTTTGGGCCTGCCGATCACGGGAAAGCCAATCAGGAGGCCCGGGAGATCATTGGCCCGGAAGACATGTACATGCCGTCTTTCGACTATTCGGGCTCCCGGGCTCTTGTTATATCGAGAGATCGTCCGGCTATGTGGAAGCACTTGTCTTGAAGGTATAAATTATATTTACGTGACTTTTTTTTGGGTGTGTTTATTGATGTTTTTTGTTGTTGTGGTATGGATTTGAGGTTAAGTATTGCTGTGCAGAGGCTGGGTTTTGATATAGCTCACAAGCTCAGATGTCTCTCTCAGTCATGTTATGTATTTATCTTTTGAACATACGGTGGAGCTAGAATTGGCTGGTTGGGTAAATAGTTATGCCATGAAGGTTTCTTAAGCAGTCAAGGGATAAATTTGTCTTTTCGTTGTTCCTGTTATTGGATCGCATACTTTCATTTGTTTTTAGCGTTAATCCCATATTTTTATTGTCTTTAGACTTTACAGGAAAGCTCCACTTGAGCTTAAAGGTTAACTGTTTAAGTGAAGATGTTTTTTTTTTTGTCAAACTAATAATTGAAGGGAAAATAACACATTTATACCCTGTGTTTTAGTGAAATGTCGAGTTTAATCTTCGGTTTTCAAAAATGTCGAGTTCATACCCTTTGTTTTACTAAAATGACAAAATTATACTTTCTATTTAACTAAAATGACGAAATTATACCCTGAAATAGACAACAGTGTCACGAATATTCTTTTTATTGATTTTTCATTGACGTTGACTATAATATTTATATATAAACACCAATTATCTTTAGTCATTCGTGCCATATATATAATTTATTTAAAAACTAAAAAAATAAACAACAGTCTCTTAATCGTGAAGAACACAGAAAGAGGTAAATGGGTCATCAAAATCGCATATTCGAACAGATAATCAAGGATTTAGAGTTACAATTCGAACACGGAAAGAAGTCATCTCTTAGAAGGTATGAGTTTTATTATTTAATTTCAATTTAAGGCTATTTTTATTTCAAAATTGAGAATTTGGAAGTTAGGGTACTGATTTAGATTTGATTCGGTTTTTATTATATAAGAGTTAATATCAATGAAAAGGAGATTTGTGACGCTGTTATTCATTTCAAGGTATAATTTTGCCATTTTAGTTAACCAGAGGGTATAATTTCGTCATTTTAGTTAAACAGGGGGTATGAACTCGACATTTTTGAAAACCGATGGTTAAACTCGACATTTCACTAAAACACATGATATAAATGTGTTATTTTCCCATAATTGAATGATGTTATATGTGGAATTTGTTTGTTTATATTATTTTTTTTCAATAAATTGCCTTATTTATTTATGGTAAAATATCAAGAGTATCTCTCGTGTTTAATCGAAATGCAAGATTTATCCCATCTATTTATAGAAATATCAGATATATCCTTTCAGTTTAATATAAATGACATATACCTCTAATAAAAAATGTTATATTACAAATATTATCATTTCGTTTATTTTTTACAAAAAAATAATTTGAACTTCCCAAAATATTTTTAATGAAATAATTTTTTATTTTCTATTCTATACACAGAAAAAAAATTAAAATATTTCTTGATAAAAAGTTGATGTTTTTTTTTATAAAGAGAGATTTTGATTTTTTTTAATAAAATAATAAATAAATATTTATTCTATTAAGGATATTTTGGGGAGTTCAAATTATTTTTTTTCTAAAAAATAAACGAAAAGAGTGATATTTGTAATATAATATTTTTTAGGGGATATATATGTTATTTATATTAAACTGAAGGGAAATGTTTGATATTTTTAGAAATATAGAGGATAAATCTCGCATTTCGATTAAACACGAGGGTTACTCTTCATATTTTTCCTTTATTCTTTGGCTGAGATTCTACCGAGCATCCGGCTTGTCATTTGAAATTTAAATTCCTCTCTAGAAATTGTGCTTCTGAGATAGTATTTGAAGAACATAATTACAGTTGAAGTATGCGTTGAAAAGAATGGTAGGTAATATAATATGGTCAAAATGAAAATGGAATGATATTAGAATTAATGATGAAGTATGGTCTATATTAGGTTTATTGCATTTAAGTAGGTAGATTCGGTGATATTTTTTTTTGGTAAAGTTTCCATACAATGGTGTTTAGTTATGAATTTAAAGGTTCAAACTTCAACGAGTTTGGTATAAAAATTACGATAACAGCTTAAATATCGATTTTATTTCTCAAATATCGATATTTTTGGAAAAATTAATTTAACAGCCAAAATTGAAACATTATTCCTCAAATACCGATTTTTATGGCTTTAAACAAGTTCAAAATTTAAACTTGGAGTTTTTGAGCTAACGAAGGTCCATTTTTGCTTCTGAAAATTCATAAAACTACATAAATTTATATGAAATGATTTTTTTTCAAGTTTTTAGTTTCACAATAAGGTGAATTCTACTTTTAATTAAAGGGAAAATAACATATTTATACCCTGTGTTTTAGTGAAATGTCGAGTTTAACCCTCAGTTTTCAAAAATGTCGAGTTCATACCCTCTGGTTTAACTAAAATGACGAAATTATACCCTGAAATGAATAACAGCGTCACAAATCTCCCTTTCATTGATATTAACTCTTATATAAGAAAAATCGAATCAAATCTAAATCAGTACCCTAATTTCCAAATTCTCAATTTTGAAATAAAAATAGTCTTAAATTGAAATTAAATAATAAAACTCATACCGCCTAAGAAATGACTTCATTCCGTGTTCGAATTGTAACTCTAAATCTTGGATTCTCTGTTCGAATATGCGATTTTGATGACTATCAACTATCGATGTTTACCCCTTTGCCTCTTTCTGTGTTCTTCACGATTAAGAAACTGTTATTTATTTTTTAGTTTTTAAATAAATTACATATATGACGCAAATGAATAAAGATAATTGGTGTTTATATTATAAATATTATAGTCAACGTGAATGAAAAGTCAATAAAAAAATATTTGTGACACTGTTGTCTATTTCAGGGTATAATTTCGTCATTTTAGTTAAACAGAGGGTATGAACTCGACATTTTTGAAAACCGAGGGTTAAACTCGACATTTCACTAAAACACAGGGTATAAATGTGTTATTTTCCCTTAACATCAAATTTTTTTTTTTTTTTCATTCCCTTGTTTCAAGTTAAAGATAAGTGGTTCAAAATTCAAATAAATTTATACTCATTCATTAAGTAGTATATTCATCTGTTCATGGAATTTATAGTTATGTATTTCTTTCCTGTCTTGCGAAGTGTAGATACTGATTCTAGAGAGAAATAGGTGCATTAAGAAACCCCTTTACACGTCCGTCCAGAAAGGAGCGAGCCGGTCGGGACAACAATTCATAACCCGGAATAACCTTGACAAACTGGCATTCAAGAATAAAGGCCATAGAGAGTTCATTATAGAACCATTCATAGACCAACCTGGCACAACATTAACTTACATTCAATGACATTATAATGCCAATCAATGAATAGTGATCGATCATCTTTTCACAATGTCATTCCGAACGTAATGTAAAAGATCTGATCTGTCAGACATATCATTTCAAGTTGGGAGACTCTACCCAAGAAATGGGTAAATAAAATGGAATGATCAGAACATGGGAATAGATCATCACTTGTATTAGATACCAACTACCCATTTCAATTGTTGTGCTTTCTTAAATTGCATACCTATACAAGGGTTCAAGTTTCGATCGATATTTGCGGAGTGGATTATCCCTCTCGAAAACCCCGCATTAACTCATTAATTAGACCCCATACGATCTGACCCATAATAATCTTTATTAGATAGAAATACCACCAAGACAAAATACCAGTTGTTTATGAAGAGAGTGGTCTAAACATCATATGAGAACGGCGTATAATACCCAGCAAACCCGCTCTAACCAACTTTTCTTAGCCTGCAATAAAATAAATAGCACCGAAGACTGACTATTAAACTTTAGTAAACCGGGATTACTGATACCATTAATACAATAAAATACGGAAGGAAGCCTATTCCAAGAGAAGAGTTAAACAGCATCCAATGACTCAGTATGGATCAGAGTAGAAGAGAAGTAAGTTACTTCATAGGCCACTTAGAGGCAAGGGCAGTTTGCGCTAGTAAAGTTTTCGAACATGAAATAGCCTTAAGGGAGGAATACGATTCACTTTCAAGATGCCTTGATGGTGAAATGGTAGACACGCGAGACTCAAAATCTCGTGCTAAAGAGCGTGGAGGTTCGAGTCCTCTTCAAGGCATAATATTGAGAATGCTAATTGAATTGAAATAAGTATTTATAGATATAAATATATAGAGATATGTTATATATATATTTATATTTTAATATAGATACAATTATATAGATACAATTATAGATACAATTGTATTTTAAATATATATATATATATTTAAAATATAATTGTTATATGTATCATTAAATGATATATATATATATATATATATATATATATATATATATATAATATCTATCTGTTATAGGATTTTTGTCGAGATATTCATCGGTAGTCGATATATCATCGGTATCATCGGCAGTCAGTATTGAAATTGTTATAAGATACCTCGATATATGCGTCGATACTCAATATATCATTAAATTCAAAACTTCGATATAGGTATCGATATTTTAATCATTGGTTGTGATAAGGCTGATAAGCAAACCACTAGCTGGATGGCGGGAGAGATTAGATTTCTTTTTAGACCCAAAACCAAAATCTCCTTATTTTTATCATCTGCTCTTAACTCTATTTCTTTTTGCAAATATTTTTCGTATCCCTAGTTTTAGTCAAACGTTTCATGCCATGAGTTTGAAATATATCCATTAAAATTTAGCTATCAAGAGTGCGTAACTAAATTATTTATGAATCTAAATTAATACTTTTGGCATGAGATCTAAATGAATAAGATAATATCTACTTTTATTTTGATAATTTTATTAACTTAACTAGCAATAGCTGATAAAAATATTAACTATTATATAAATTTTAAACAATTACAATAATATGTTCTCTTATAATGTCAATAATTTCATAAATTTAGACAAAAAATCAGTTAAAAATATTTTTTAGTAGATAAATTTTATGATATTTATAATAATAAATAATAATAAAATTTTATTAAAACTCAAAACAATAAAAGTTATCGCAAAAATAACATGCGTATTTCTTTTTTGATATCGAAAACACCTCCTGTGTCTAGTTAAATGTTAATTTTACCATCGTTTAATCATTTTGTATACTCTTATCATTGTTATGGGTTTAATTTTGTATACAATACTATAAATGTAAAAAATCTCATAACAATGTGCTGATGCAGATGTAAAATGTGGATACAGTTCATCAAATATACACATGTGCTGGTAAAGAATGAACTTTGAACGATCTGATCTCTTAGTTATTATTAAAGTATTCTGATGTTTCTAAAAAATTATACTAACTATTTAACTATAAACCGATTTCTTCAAAAAAAAAAAACTATAAACCGATTGCATGTACAGAACACTGTATATTGAAATTATATAATGTTTACAAAAAGCTGTATACTGAAGAGCAAATCAACCTAAATATTTGAATTTTTTTCTTCAATTATCATAGCTATTTTCTAAAAGAAGCCTTCAAGAATTGAATACAATAATGTGATGTCTATCTTACCGAATAATTTTATTTTATAAAGCTGAATTGAAATCACTAAAAGACAAAAAATTGAAAAGTTAGTGGGGCAAGGGCCGTTAAATCGGTGGACCTCCAACCTTGAATTGTTTTCCGTCTACACTTAATGATACCAAAGCTCCACGACGAGTAAGAGTACTTTGATGTGGTATAATCTCACGAGATATACAATGAGGAACTATTACAACAAGATTTATGAAAATATAGTTATCAGTAGATCGACATACTTTTGAGTTTTGATATTATGTGTACTAAATGTTATCCGTCAAATCCCACGTCGCCTACTTGAGAGCCCGGTCTATCTGAAACGGACTCACCCGAAAGGCCCTCGACCGGTTTAAGACGCTCAAAGTATTTCTCCTGAGCTGTGCGGACAACAGAGCCCCCGCGAGGTGGACCGGCCGACCATATGCCGGACGACCGGATAGAAGACCAGTCGGCCACGACCGACTGGTTGGGCACGGCCGACCGGTTGGGCATCGGCCTAGTTGCCGGACGTGGCCGGATAATTGAACAAGGCCGAGTGGCCGGACACGGTCGGATGGTTGGACACAGCCGAGTGGCCGAGCACGACCGATTAGTTGGACACGGAGACCAGTGGCCATGGCCAAGCGTCTGGGCGGCCGAGCGAGCCGGCCATGGCCGAATGACCGGATGGCTGGCCGAAGAGCCTCCCGGTCATGCCCGGATGGTCGTCTGCTCACGTCAAAAAGGTCCAGCCGGCCATTCCTCCTTCCCGAGCGCTCTACGCCTCTTCTATAAATAGAGACTCCTCTCTATTCCAAAGGTAATGCATTTTTGAGTCCTGAAACGCTGTAGAACTCCCGAGTCATATAGTCATGGTTTTCTGACAACTATTTAGGAACCCGCAACGGTTCTACACAAGGCCGGACCAAGTGATCGCGTTTGGGATCCAGCTGTCGATGGTGGGTGTGTTCGTCGTTGTACCTGCAAAGGAGTTAAACAAGAAGCTATACAGGGGAAACAGAGGGGTTTCCCCTGTTTACCTCTCCGACGCTCAGCATTACTATAAGTGAGGTGGGTAAGAGGAGTTTAGAGGCCGAGAGTGAGTGAAACAAGTGACTCGAGAGGTCAACAACATTTCAGTGCTCAAAATCAGATTACCTTTGGGAGAAAGTGGGCCTCTCTATTTATAGGCGACCAACGAACGTTTTGAAGGTTCCTTGGCCGAGTGAGCTCGGGCCGGTCGATGGCCGATGGCCGGGTGAAGCCTTCGCTCGGTCATTGGCCGAGTGAGCTTGGGCCGGCCAATGGCTGAGGGGAGGTGAGCCGGCCATTGGCCGGGCAAGGGTTGGGTCGGCCAATGGCCGAGGGAAGGTTGGCCGGCCATTGGCCGGGCGAGGCTTGGGCCGGCCAATGGCCAAGGGAAGACTGGGCCGGCCATTGGTCGGGCGAGGCTTAGGCCGGCGAAAGGCCGAGGGAAGGTTGGCCGGCCATTGGTCGGGCGAGGCTTGGGCTGGCCAATGGCTGAGGGAAGGTTCGGCAGGCCATTGGCCGGGTGAGGCTTGGGCTGGCCAATGGCTGAGGGAAGGTAGGCCGGCCGATGGCTGAGGGAAGGTGGGCCGGTCATTGGCCGGGCGAGGCTTGGGCCGGCCAATGGCCGGGTGAGTTTTTGGCCATCCTTCGGTCGAGCGAGGCCCAGGCCGGCCGATGGCCGAGCGAGGCTCTCGTCGTCGTCTGTCCAGGACGGGCCGATAACAAGTCACTCGTTTCACTCATCTTTGGCCTCTAAACCCTAAACACCTTTCTTCCACCTCACTCATACCAATGTTGAGTGTCTGAGAGGTAAACAGAGGCAACCCCTCTGTTTCCCTTTTGTAGTTCTTTGTTTACCCATCCCTTTCAGGTACAATGACGAGCTCAGACAACATCTATAGCTAGGGAGAACTCGGGACACCGAGTTCAGGACGCTCGAGCTCTAACGCGACCACTTGGTCTAGCCTTGGGCCGAACCGTTTTGGGGTCTTAAATAGTTGTCCGAAAAACTGTGACAACATTTTGGCGTTAGAATGAGGGGACTTCCCTACTTGACATCACGTTCCCTCACCACTTTCATCTTCTACTTTAGTCGGAAAAACTCTCGACAGATAAGTCACTTTCCCACTACTTCTGCGGCCATCCGAGCGACTAGCTCGAGATACGGCCTGAGAAACTTGATACATCGCATAGGAGAGCAACGGTTTCGTGACAACGAGAACCAGCCCCTCTAACCGGTTGTCACGACCGTTGACGCTCCACGTGAGGTTACGGCCCGAAGGCTCGCCGAGCTCCTCATTGCCAACCTCCTCGGCTACTTTAACCGTAATGATACGGACCCTGATTGCGAAGGACAGTCGAGGACCAATGAGGACAACCCTAGTAATACACGTATCCGGTCCGAGAGGTTGAAGGACGGCGCGGCCGCTCCTGCCCCGTCGGTGCGCCAAGGCTCACGCACCCATTCTCGGGGGCATGCCCCCTCGTCCTCGAGGGGAGGTCGTGTTGTCAATGGTGCCCACAAGAAGAGTTGTAGCCTTTATTTTTTACATTTGATGTAATAAAGTCTCACGAAGTCTTGCTTGTAATTGCTTATTCATTAATAAAAAAGTTGAAACGTTCATTCATTCTTCCTTGTCTGTTTGAAGCTTTATGATAAAACATCAGTCTTTAGTCCATAAACAAACTTAACAACTTACGAAGAGACAAATGTAGATTTGCATGAACAAACTCTTCGTAGTTTGCTTAAAACGATATATTCGCAATCTAAGGGTCAAATGACTATTGACCTCAGTACGATTCTTAGGAGAATCTATGATGTCTGGTTATGAGGCATTGAGAGTTGGAGACTCTATAGTTCTTCTAGCTATCTTCCGAAGGTACTGAATTGACCAGTGCACTTCTAGAGACAAAATAAGAACAAACCATTTAACCTCTTATGTATCGAAGTCACTACGTATGAATTGCATCGTGCTTACCTTAATCCTGAAATGAGACATGCCATTTAACAGCTTACGTATTCTCATTTGAGAAAGTCAGAGTTCGGACTCACTATGTGACTCCGAACAGGACCTATTGGTGAAGTACTAAGTTGTGAAGATGTCATGAGTAACTTTGTGATGTTCTCATAGATATGGAATTTATGTACAAGATTGCTGAAATGCAATGTATATCACCTCATGCTTTGTTCATTGGAGTGTGAATAAATGAACTGGCCAATGTCCAAATTTAGTCTTGACTCTTTTGGATGAAACAATGTGACTTGTTAGCTCCTCGTCAATACATTGTTTCTTACTTATTCACAAGCGACAAAGGAGTTGAGGAAATAACAGCTAGAAGGGTAAAATGGTAATTTCGTAAATCCCGACTTGCTGATGATATTCATGAAGGGTAAACATAGATAATATTCAGTGGATCCGCTCATCATAATTTGGTTGAATTCTTGAGTAGAAAATAAATTCATTTGAACCGAGAGATTTTCAGTGTCAACTCTTTAGTGGAGTCAGTTGACATTAAGCTAAACTTGGAAAAGGTTTGTGAACTTTTGAGTCCAAGTATTTAGCTCAAGCTTTGTTCATTTGGATCCATGAGGTCACTGTCACCAATCACATCGAGTAGGAATAGTTAAATTAGAAGCTAAGTCAAAACAAAAACGAGATAAGTTTTACAAAAATTGTCAAAAGGGTATTTTTGTCTTTTGAGACTTAGGATGAAATGAATGTCAATAAATTTTTTGACATGGTCATTTGATGACATGCATCACTCGGCCAAAATTAGATTTATTGGGCCATGTGGATTAATTTCATTTCATAAGAATTTTATTGAAAATTCTTAATGGGCCTTTTTCATGTTGTCATGAAGAAATGAAGGAGCTTCTAGAAGTCCCTTCTAGAGAGCATATGGGCTCCTACTACCCAAGAGAAAAGAGAGAATATTTTGTGCATAAATGTATCAAGATACTTGTCAAAAGAAAAAGAGGAAACAAATTTCCCATGCATGCATAAGGGAATTCGGCCAAGTGAGTCAAAGGCAAGGCAAGGAACAAAAAGGAAACCAATCCAAGGATTCTAGAAGGCTGCCTTGGCCGTGTGACATAAGTGGGAAGGAGACAATATTTGCTCATGAATATGTGATATTCTATAGAAGAGGAAACCACCTTGTTGAAGGTAAGACCTCTCCTATAAATAGGAGCATCATTCTTCACATTTCATTCATCCAAGTTTTAAAGATTCGAGAGCTTCTCTCTCTAGACTTGGCCGACTCCTCTCTCTCTCTTTCTATTCAATTTCGTTTTTGGTTTTGGCACCTAGGTCCTCATTTGACCTAGTGTTTTAGCTCTTCGACTTCAAGACTTGTTCTTAAGTCGTAGTGTCTAAAAGTGCCCACACACTAATTCCTTCTTCTCTTGAGTGATTTAGTGATAGAAACTTTCGTGGTTGCTCGAGTTGGCGAGGAAAGAAAGAGAGACGTGCTGCGAGGGAGACGAACGCTGTAAATTTCCAAAAGCTTCTCAACGTTCAAGCTTCTAAGAAGGTTAGTAATCTTTAATGCTCATATTAGTTTTTATTTATATGTGCTTGCTCTTTGTCTAGGTTAGTAAAAACGTTTTACTAGTTAAAAGAAATTTTTTAAAATTCTGCCGCTTACTGAAGCGTTAAACTTTTTCTTAAACCCTAGATCAATTCCAACAAATGGTATCAGAGCTATGGTCAAAGATATGCATGTACATGTTTTTAAAATTATGAGCTTGATGTTGGAATAGATCTAGGGTTAAGAAAAGATTTATCGCTTCTAGCAAACGGCAGGGTATAAAAAATTTCTTTAAAACACGTAAAACGTTTTTACAACTTAGACAAAGTGCATGAGCGTATAATTTAAAATTTTAAAACTACATTTAGTTTTTACTCGGTACCAACCTCGAATAGAGCTTGAACGTTGAAACTTTCGTCTCCCCATGTAGCTCGCCTCTTCCACTACTCTTCTTGAACCTGTGAGCACCACTAGAGTCTTAAGAGAATGGTTGGATTTAGTGTATGGGCACTTTTAAACACGACGACTCAAGAACAAGTCTATGAGCCAAAGAGCTAAAACAAATGCTAGGTCTAATGAGGACCTATGTGCCAAAACAAAAGAAAAAGAAGTATTAGAGAGAGATAGGGATGGGCGGCCAACAAGTCTAGAGAGAGAAGCTCTCAATCTAAAAAATTGTGTGTTGTAAGTTGTGAAAGAGGTGGATATTTACAGGAGGAGGATTGTTGTCAATGGTGCACACAAGAAGAGTTGTAGTGTGTATTTATGTACATTTGATGTCATATAGTCTTACGAAGACTCTTGCTTGTAATTGCTTATTTATTAATAAAAGTTGAAAGGTTCATTCCATCTTCCTTGTCTGAAGCTTTATGATAAAACCTTAGTCTTTTAGTCCAAAAACAAACTTAACAACTTACGAAGAGACAAATGTAGATTTGCATGAATAATCTCTTCGTTGTTTGCTTAAAACGATATATTCGCAATCTAAGGGTCAAAGGACTATTGACCTCAGTACGATTGTTAGGAGAATCTATGATGTCTGGTTATGGGGCATTGAGAGTTGGAGACTCTATAGTTCTTCTAGGTATCTTCCGAAGGTACTGAATTGACCAGTGCACTTCTAGAGACAAGATAAGAACAAACCATTTAACCTCTTATGTCTCGAAGTCACTACGTATGAATTGCATCATGCTTACCTTAATCCTGAAATGAGACATGCCATTTCACAACTTACGTATTCTCATTTGAGAAAGTCAGAGTTCGAACTCACTATGTGATTCCGAACATGGCCTATTGGTGAAGTACTAAGTTTTGAGAATGTCATGAGTAACTTTGTGAAGTTCTCATAGATATGGAATTCATTTACAAGATTGCTGAAATGCAATGTATATCACCTCATGCTTTGTTCCTTGGAATGTGAATAAATGAACTGGCCAGTGTCCAAATTGAGTCTTGACTCTTTTGGATGAAACAATGTGACTTGTTAGCTCCTCGTCAATACATTGTTTCTAACTTATTCACAAGCGACAAAGAAGTTGAGGAAATAACAGCTAGAAGGGTAAAATGGTAATTTTGTAAATCCCGACTAGCTGATGATATTTGTTGTCGGCCCGTCAACGATCGATAGGGGCAAAATCACAACGTCACCTCCCGGCCGACCAAGTCCCTCGGCCATTGGCCGGCTCTAGAGCCTTGCCACGGCCAATGGCCGGCTCTAGAGCCTCCCCTCGGCCATTGGCCGGCTCTAGAGCCTCCCCTCGGCCATTGGCTGGCTCTAGAGCCTTGCCTCGGCCAATGGCCGGCTCTAGAGCCTTGCCTCGGCCAATGACCGGCTCTAGAGCCTCCCCTCGGCCATTGGCCGGCTCTAGAACCTTGCCTCGGCCAATGGCCGGCTCTAGAGCCTCCCCTCGGCCATTGGCCGGCTCTAGAGCCTCCCCTCGGCCAATGGCCGGCTCTAGAGCCTCCCCTCGGCCAATGGCCGGCTCTAGAGCCTCCCCTCGGCCACTGGCCGGCTCTAGAGCCTTGCCTCGGCCAATGGCCGGCTCTAGAGCCTTCCCTCAGCCATTGGCCGGCTCTAGAGCCTTGCCTCGGCCAATGGCCGGCTCTAGAGCCTTCCCTCGGCCATTGGCCGGCTCTAGAGCCTTGCCTCGGCCAATGGTCGGCTCTAGAGCCTTCCCTCGGCCAATGGCCGGCTCTAGAGCCTTCCCTCAGCCATTGGCCGACCCAAACTTGCCCACTCGGCCAAGGGGTCTTCAAACCACCCCTTGGTTGCCTATAAATACATGGGCCGCTCCCCTAGTCCAGGTAATCCAAGTTTGAGTCCCGAAACGCTGTCGAACTCGTACTTCACTCGTTTCGCTCATCTTTGGCCTCTCACCACCCCTAAAACCTCTATACTCCACCTCAATCCCACTAATGTTGAGCGTCGGAGAGGTAAACAGGGGCACCCCCCCTGTTTCCCCTTTGTAGTTCACAATCTCTTGTTTGCTTTTCAGGTATCAAGACGAGGTGAGCTTCACCCACAGCTAAGGGACGACTTGGGATACCAAGTCCGACACGCTCGAGTCGAGACGAGACCACTTGGTCCGGCCTTGGGTCTGACCGTTTGCGACTCCTAAATAGTTGTCCGAAAATCAGCGACAACATTTTGGCGCTAGAAGGAGGGGACCTCGACGCTCTCCCTTCCATTCCTCTATCACTACACCTACGACTCTCGAGAGATGAGTCATGTGCCTGCCACCTCCGTGGGCGCCCGAGCAACTAGCTCGGGGCACAACCTCCAAAGCTCTGCGCACCATCTCGAAGGGCAACCTCATGATAATGAGAGCCAGCCCCGAGACCCGGTGAATGACCCCGAGGCCGCAGTCCGAGAGGACACGGCTCAAAGGCTCGCCGAGCTCCTAGACCGCCCCGGCGTCACCGGCGCGCTCATCGCCGACCTCCTCGACTCCGACGACGTCGACGACATCAACCACGAGACCAACCTCGACCACGCTGTTCACGAAAGGGGACGTACGCGCACGCTTCCAAGGGGACACCCTCGGGCGACCGCGCCGAGACGTCAACTTTCTGATGAGCACGCGCATGCGCCTTCGAGGGGATACCCTCGGGCGACTACGTCAAGGCGTCAAAGCTCGCGCAATACTCGAGGACACTCAGTCTCGAGGTCCCGAAAGGGGCGCTCCAAGCTCACCATCTGCGTCCAAAACCCTTGTGAAGGTGACAACGTCAATGGTCGCGGCCTCCGCCAAAGGCGTCGCCTGAGCGACACGCCCTTAACAAGGGTGATAGGGACGGCCTCCGGAGACTTGAGAGACCGCCTCAGCTCTCAAAGAGAAGATCACAAGTTCGACTTGAGAGAAAAACTCGACGCTCAACGCGAGACCGCGATCGTCTTGGGGCAGCGACCACCCAACATTGATCGAGCACCCAACCAGAAACGCGCGGCCGCGCTTGTGATACCGGCCGTTGTTCCCGAGTCACGAAGGAAAAGGCGCCAGAAGGGTCAAGTCCCTAATGACCGCCCTTCTCCAACCCCGAAGCAATCCTTTGTCTCGCTCAACACAACGCCCGACCGGATCCTGAGCTTACGCCGCAATGAGCTAGGAAGCCCCGCTCCACTCACAAAGGACCCCGCGAAGCGAGATTGAAGTATGTTCTGCGACTACCACCAAGATCACGGACATGCAACCACTGAATGCTACCAACTTAGGAAGCAAATTGACTCCCTGATTCGAGGTGGGGATCTCAAGGAATTCGTCGCATCCGTTGGCAAGGTGACAACCCCGACCGAGCGCCCGACTCGTCAGATAGAATGAGGCGCCTCAAGGGGCCGATGGTTAGGCCGGAGGTCCCAAAGAGAGACAAGCGCCCACCACTCGCCGTGACGACTACCGCGGCTTCCGCCATTAGACTCACGCCCGAACTCGAACGGCTTCGTGATCGCTTTTATTTTCAAAATTGTAATTTTCTTTTTTCTCAAAAGAAGGCCAAGTGCCATGACTACCTGTAACAACCCCCTTTATTGCAATAAAGAGTTATTCTACACATGACAACTTTTTAACGCATGCTATTGAATACCTCTAACACGAGAGTTTCTCGGCCTTTGTCTCACAAACGCGAGAAACTCGGGGGGCTAACAGGGATCAATGCTCAATAAAAAACAACTCAACAACGACTCAAAAACAAAAATAATAATAAAGTCTCAAGGGGCCGATGGTTAGGCCGGAGGTCCCAAAGAAAGACTCTTCACATCTCCTCGAGCTGAGTTCATTCCTCGAGTCGAGCTCCGAGTCCGCGAGTCGACCGATACTCCTCGCGCCGACTCTCCACGAAACTCCTCGTGCTGGCTCCACGTGAGTCCTCGAGTCGAGTTCGAGTCCACGAGTCGACTGATACTCCTCGTGCCGACACTCCACATGTCTCCTCGAGATGAGTTCATTCCTCGAGTCGAGCTCCGAGTCCGCGAGTCGACCGATACTCCTCGCGCCGACTCTCCACGAAACTCCTCGTGCAGGCTCTACGTGAGTCCTCGAGTCGAGTTCAAGTCCACGAGTCGAGTGATACTCATCGTGCCGACTCTTCACATATCTCCTCGAGATGAATTCATTCCTCGAGTCGAGCTACGAGTCCGCGAGTCGACCGATGCTCCTCGCGCCGACTCTTCACGAAACTCCTCGTGCAGGCTCTACGTGAGTCCTCGAGTCGAGTTTGAGTCCACGAGTCGACTGATACTCCTCGTGCCGACTATTCACATGTCTCCTCGAGATGAATTCATTCCTCGAGTCGAGCTACGAGTCCGCGAGTCGACCGATGCTCCTCGCGCCGACTCTTCACGAAACTCCTCGTGCAGGATCTACGTGAGTCCTCGAGTCGAGTTCAAGTCCACGAGTCGACTGATACTCCTCGTGCCGACTCTCCACATGTCTCCTCGAGATGAGTTCATTCCTCGAGTCGAGCTCCGAGTCCGCGAGTCGACCGATACTCCTCGTACCGACTCTCCACATGTCTCCTCGAGATGAGTTCATTCCTCGAGTCGAGCTCCGAGTCCGCGAGTCGACCGATGCTCCTCGCGCCGACTCTTCACGAAACTCCTCGTGCAGGCTCTACGTGAGTCCTCGAGTCGAGTTCAAGTCCACGAGTCGACTGATACTCCTCGTGCCGACTCTTCACATGTCTCCTCGAGATGAATTCACTCCTCGAGTCGAGCTACGAGTCCGCGAGTCGACCGATGCTCCTCGCGCCGACTCTTCACGAAACTCCTCGTCCAGGCTCTACGTGAGTCCTCGAGTCGAGTTCGAGTCCACGAGTCGACTGATACTCCTCGTGCCGACTCTTCACATGTCTCCTCGAGATGAGTTCATTCCTCGAGTCGAGCTTCGAGTCCGCGAGTCGACCTATACTCCTCGCGCCGACTCTCCACGAAACTCCTAGTGTAGGCTCTACGTGAGTCCTCGAGTCGAGTTCGAGTCCACGAGTCGACTAATACTCCTCGTGCCGACTCTTCACATGTCTCCTCGAGATGAATTCATTCCTCGAGTCGAGCTACGAGTCCGCGAGTCGACCGATGCTCCTCGCGCCGACTCTTCACGAAACTCCTCGTGCAGGCTCTACGTGAGTCCTCGAGTCGAGTTCGAGTCCACGAGTCGACTGATACTCCTCGTGCCGACTCTTCACATGTCTCCTCAAGATGAGTTCATTCCTCGAGTCGAGATTAGAGTCCGCGAGTCGACCGATGCTCCTCGCACAGACTCTTCACGAAACTCCTCGTGCAGGCTCTACGTGAGTCCTCGAGTCGAGTTCGAGTCCACGAGTCGACTGATACTCCTCGTGCCGACTCTTCACATGTCTCCTCGAGATGAGTTCATTCCTCGAGTCGAGCTTCGAGTCCGCGAGTCGACCAATACTCCTCGAGCCGATTCTCCACGAAACTCCTCGTGCAGGCTCTACGTGAGTCCTCGAGTCGAGTTCGAGTCCACGAGTCGACTGATACTCCTCGTGCCGACTCTTCACATGTCTCCTCGAGATGAATTCATTCCTCGAGTCGACCGATGCTCCTCGCGCCGACTCTTCACGAAACTCCTCGTGCAGGATCTACGTGAGTCCTCGAGTCGAGTTCAAGTCCACGAGTCGACTGATACTCCTCGTGCCGACTCTCCACATGTCTCCTCGAGATGAGTTCATTCCTCGAGTCGAGCTCCGAGTCCGCGAGTCGACCGATACTCCTCGTACCGACTCTCCACATGTCTCCTCGAGATGAGTTCATTCCTCGAGTCGAGCTCCGAGTCCGCGAGTCGACCGATGCTCCTCGCGCCGACTCTTCACGAAACTCCTCGTGCAGGCTCTACGTGAGTCCTCGAGTCGAGTTCAAGTCCACGAGTCGACTGATACTCCTCGTGCCGACTCTTCACATGTCTCCTCGAGATGAATTCACTCCTCGAGTCGAGCTACGAGTCCGCGAGTCGACCGATGCTCCTCGCGCCGACTCTTCACGAAACTCCTCGTCCAGGCTCTACGTGAGTCCTCGAGTCGAGTTCGAGTCCACGAGTCGACTGATACTCCTCGTGCCGACTCTTCACATGTCTCCTCGAGATGAGTTCATTCCTCGAGTCGAGCTTCGAGTCCGCGAGTCGACCAATACTCCTCGCGCCGACTCTCCACGAAACTCCTAGTGTAGGCTCTACGTGAGTCCTCGAGTCGAGTTCGAGTCCACGAGTCGACTAATACTCCTCGTGCCGACTCTTCACATGTCTCCTCGAGATGAATTCACTCCTCGAGTCGAGCTACGAGTCCGCGAGTCGACCGATGCTCCTCGCGCCGACTCTTCACGAAACTCCTCGTGCAGGCTCTACGTGAGTCCTCAAGTCGAGTTCGAGTCCACGAGTCGACTGATACTCCTCGTGCCGACTCTTCACATGTCTCCTCGAGATGAATTCACTCCTCGAGTCGAGCTACGAGTCCGCGAGTCGACCGATGCTCCTCGCGCCGAGTCTTCACGAAACTCCTCGTGTAGGCTCTACGTGAGTCCTCGAGTCGAGTTCGAGTCCACGAGTCGACTGATACTCCTCGTGCCGACTCTTCACATGTCTCCTCGAGATGAGTTCATTCCTCGAGTCGAGCTTCGAGCCCGCGAGTCGACCAATACTCCTCGCGCCGACTCTCTACGAAACTCCTAGTGCAGGCTCTACGTGAGTCCTCGAGTCGAGTTCGAGTCCACGAGTCGACTGATACTCCTCGTGCCGACTCTTCACATGTCTCCTCGAGATGAATTCATTCCTCGAGTCGAGCTTCGAGTCCGCGAGTCGACCGATGCTCCTCGCACCGACTCTTCATGAAACTCCTCGTGCAGGCTCTACGTGAGTCCTCGAGTCGAGTTCGAGTCCACGAGTCGACTGATACTCCTCGTGCCAACTCTTCACATGTCTCCTCGAGATGAGTTCATTCCTCGAGTCGAGCTTCGAGTCCGCGAGTCGACCGATGCTCCTCGCGCCGACTCTTCACGAAACTCCTCGTGTAGGCTCTACGTGAGTCCTCGAGTCGAGTTCGAGTCCACGAGTCGACTGATACTCCTCGTGCCGACTCTTCACATGTCTCCTCGAGATGAGTTCATTCCTCGAGTCGAGCTTCGAGTCCGCGAGTCGACCAATACTCCTCGAGCCGATTCTCCACGAAACTCCTAGTGCAGGCTCTACGTGAGTCCTCGACTCGAGTTCGAGTCCACGAGTCGACTGATACTCCTCGTGCCGACTCTTCACATGTCTCCTCGAGATGAATTCATTCCTCGAGTCGAGCTACGAGTCCGCGAGTCGACCGATGCTCCTCGCGCCGACTCTTCACGAAACTCCTCGTGCAGGATCTACGTGAGTCCTCGAGTCGAGTTCAAGTCCACGAGTCGACTGATACTCCTCGTGCCGACTCTCCACATGTCTCCTCGAGATGAGTTCATTCCTCGAGTCGAGCTCCGAGTCCGCAAGTCGACCGATAATCCTCATACCGACTCTCCACATGTCTCCTCGAGATGAGTTCATTCCTCGAGTCGAGCTCCGAGTCCGCGAGTCGACCGATGCTCCTCGCGCCGACTCTTCACGAAACTCCTCGTGCAGGCTCTACGTGAGTCCTCGAGTCGAGTTCAAGTCCACGAGTCGACTGATACTCCTCGTGCCGACTCTTCACATGTCTCCTCGAGATGAATTCACTCCTCGAGTCGAGCTACGAGTCCGCGAGTCGACCGATGCTCCTCGCGCCGACTCTTCACGAAACTCCTCGTCCAGGCTCTACGTGAGTTCTCGAGTCGAGTTCGAGTCCACGAGTCGACTGATACTCCTCGTGCCGACTCTTCACATGTCTCCTCGAGATGAGTTCATTCCTCGAGTCGAGCTTCGAGTCCGCGAGTCTACCAATACTCCTCGCGCCGACTCTCCACGAAACTCCTAGTGTAGGCTCTACGTGAGTCCTCGAGTCGAGTTCGAGTCCACGAGTCGACTAATACTCCTCGTGCCGACTCTTCACATGTCTCCTCGAGATGAATTCATTCCTCGAGTCGAGCTACGAGTCCGCGAGTCGACCGATGCTCCTCGCGCCGACTCTTCACGAAACTCCTCGTGCAGGCTCTACGTGAGTCCTCGAGTCGAGTTCGAGTCCACGAGTCGACTGATACTCCTCGTGCCGACTCTTCACATGTCTCCTCAAGATGAGTTCATTCCTCGAGTCGAGATTAGAGTCCGCGAGTCGACCGATGCTCCTCGCACCGACTCTTCACGAAACTCCTCGTGCAGGCTCTACGTGAGTCCTCGAGTCGAGTTCGAGTCCACGAGTCGACTGATACTCCTCGTGCCAACTCTTCACATGTCTCCTCGAGATGAGTTCATTCCTCGAGTCGAGCTTCGAGTGCGCGAGTCGACCGATGCTCCTCGCACCGACTCTTCACGAAACTCCTCGTGCAGGCTCTACGTGAGTCCTCGAGTCGAGTTCAAGTCCACGAGTCGACTGATACTCCTCGTGCCGACTCTTCACATGTCTCCTCGAGATGAATTCACTCCTCGAGTCGAGCTACGAGTCCGCGAGTCGACCGATGCTCCTCGCGCCGAGTCTTCACGAAACTCCTCGTGTAGGCTCTACGTGAGTCCTCGAGTCGAGTTCGAGTCCACGAGTCGACTGATACTCCTCGTGCCGACTCTTCACATGTCTCCTCGAGATGAGTTCATTCCTCGAGTCGAGCTTCGAGTCCGCGAGTCGACCAATACTCCTCGCGCCGACTCTCTACGAAACTCCTAGTGCAGGCTCTACGTGAGTCCTCGAGTCGAGTTCGAGTCCACGAGTCGACTGATACTCCTCGTGCCGACTCTTCACATGTCTCCTCGAGATGAATTCATTCCTCGAGTCGAGCTTCGAGTCCGCGAGTCGACCGATGCTCCTCGCACCGACTCTTCACGAAACTCCTCGTGCAGGCTCTACGTGAGTCCTCGAGTCGAGTTCGAGTCCACGAGTCGACTGATACTCCTCGTGCCAACTCTTCACATGTCTCCTCGAGATGAGTTCATTCCTCGAGTCGAGCTTCGAGTCCGCGAGTCGACCGATGATCCTCGCACCGACTCTTCACGAAACTCCTCGTGCAGGCTCTACGTGAGTCCTCGAGTCGAGTTCGAGTCCACGAGTCGACTGATACTCCTCGTGCCAACTCTTCACATGTCTCCTCGAGATGAGTTCATTCCTCGAGTCGAGCTTAGAGTCCGCGAGTCGACCGATGCTCCTCGCGCCGACTCTTCACGAAACTCCTCGTGCAGGCTCTACGTGAGTCCTCGAGTCGAGTTCAAGTCCACGAGTCGACTGATACTCCTCGTCCCGACTCTTCACATGTCTCCTCGAGATGAATTCACTCCTCGAGTCGAGCTACGAGTCCGCGAGTCGACCGATGCTCCTCGCGCCGACTCTTCACGAAACTCCTCGTGCAGGCTCTACGTGAGTCCTCAAGTCGAGTTCGAGTCCACGAGTCGACTGATACTCCTCGTGCCGACTCTTCACATGTCTCCTCGAGATGAATTCACTCCTCGAGTCGAGCTACGAGTCCGCGAGTCGACCGATGCTCCTCGCGCCGACTCTTCACGAAACTCCTCGTGCAGGCTCTACGTGAGTCCTCAAGTCGAGTTCGAGTCCACGAGTCGACTGATACTCCTCGTGCCGACTCTTCACATGTCTCCTCGAGATGAGTTCATTCCTCGAGTCGAGCTTCGAGTCCGCGAGTCGACCAATACTCCTCGCGCCGACTCTCCACGAAACTCCTAGTGCAGGCTCTACGTGAGTCCTCGAGTCGAGTTCGAGTCCACGAGTCGACTGATACTCCTCGTGCCGACTCTTCACATGTCTCCTCGAGATGAATTCATTCCTCGAGTCGAGCTACGAGTCCGCGAGTCGACCGCTGCTCCTCGCGCCGACTCTTCACGAAACTCCTCGTGCAGGCTCTACGTGAGTCCTCGAGTCGAGTTCGAGTCCACGAGTCGACTGATACTCCTCGTGCCGACTCTTCACATGTCTCCTCAAGATGAGTTCATTCCTCGAGTCGAGATTAGAGTCCGCGAGTCGACCGATGCTCCTCACACCGACTCTTCACGAAACTCCTCGTGCAGGCTCTACGTGAGTCCTCGAGTCGAGTTCGAGTCCACGAGTCGACTGATACTCCTCGTGCCAACTCTTCACATGTCTCCTCGAGATGAGTTCATTCCTCGAGTCGAGCTTCGAGTCCGCGAGTCGACCGATGCTCCTCGCGCCGACTCTTCACGAAACTCCTCGTGCAGGCTCTACGTGAGTCCTCGAGTCGAGTTCAAGTCCACGAGTCGACTGATACTCCTCGTGCCGACTCTTCACATGTCTCCTCGAGATGAATTCACTCCTCGAGTCGAGCTTAGAGTCCGCGAGTCGACCGATGCTCCTCGCGCCGACTCTTCACGAAACTCCTCGTGTAGGCTCTACGTGAGTCCTCGAGTCGAGTTCGAGTCCACGAGTCGACTGATACTCCTCGTGCCGACTCTTCACATGTCTCCTCGAGATAAGTTCATTCCTCGAGTCGAGCTTCGAGTCCGCGAGTCGACCAATACTCCTCGAGCCGATTCTCCACGAAACTCCTAGTGCAGGCTCTACGTGAGTCCTCGAGTCGAGTTCGAGTCCACGAGTCGACTGATACTCCTCGTGCCGACTCTTCACATGTCTCCTCGAGATGAATTCACTCCTCGAGTCGAGCTACGAGTCCGCGAGTCGACCGATGCTCCTCGCGCCGACTCTTCACGAAACTCCTCGTGCAGGCTCTACGTGAGTCCTCAAGTCGAGTTCGAGTCCACGAGTCGACTGATACTCCTCGTGCCGACTCTTCACATGTCTCCTCGAGATGAGTTCATTCCTCGAGTCGAGCTTCGAGTCCGCGAGTCGACCAATACTCCTCGCGCCGACTCTCCACGAAACTCCTAGTGCAGGCTCTACGTGAGTCCTCGAGTCGAGTTCGAGTCCACGAGTCGACTGATACTCCTCGTGCCGACTCTTCACATGTCTCCTCGAGATGAATTCATTCCTCGAGTCGAGCTACGAGTCCGCGAGTCGACCGCTGCTCCTCGCGCCGACTCTTCACGAAACTCCTCGTGCAGGCTCTACGTGAGTCCTCGAGTCGAGTTCGAGTCCACGAGTCGACTGATACTCCTCGTGCCGACTCTTCACATGTCTCCTCAAGATGAGTTCATTCCTCGAGTCGAGATTAGAGTCCGCGAGTCGACCGATGCTCCTCACACCGACTCTTCACGAAACTCCTCGTGCAGGCTCTACGTGAGTCCTCGAGTCGAGTTCGAGTCCACGAGTCGACTGATACTCCTCGTGCCAACTCTTCACATGTCTCCTCGAGATGAGTTCATTCCTCGAGTCGAGCTTCGAGTCCGCGAGTCGACCGATGCTCCTCGCGCCGACTCTTCACGAAACTCCTCGTGCAGGCTCTACGTGAGTCCTCGAGTCGAGTTCAAGTCCACGAGTCGACTGATACTCCTCGTGCCGACTCTTCACATGTCTCCTCGAGATGAATTCACTCCTCGAGTCGAGCTACGAGTCCGCGAGTCGACCGATGCTCCTCGCGCCGACTCTTCACGAAACTCCTCGTGTAGGCTCTACGTGAGTCCTCGAGTCGAGTTCGAGTCAACGAGTCGACTGATACTCCTCGTGCCGACTCTTCACATGTCTCCTCGAGATAAGTTCATTCCTCGAGTCGAGCTTCGAGTCCGCGAGTCGACCAATACTCCTCGAGCCGATTCTCCACGAAACTCCTAGTGCAGGCTCTACGTGAGTCCTCGAGTCGAGTTCGAGTCCACGAGTCGACTGATACTCCTCGTGCCGACTCTTCACATGTCTCCTCGAGATGAATTCATTCCTCGAGTCGAGCTTCGAGTCCGCGAGTCGACCGATGCTCCTCGCACCGACTCTTCACGAAACTCCTCGTGCAGGCTCTACGTGAGTCCTCGAGTCGAGTTCGAGTCCACGAGTCGACTGATACTCCTCGTGCCAACTCTTCACATGTCTCCTCGAGATGAGTTCATTCCTCGAGTCAAGCTTCGAGTCCGCGAGTCGACCGATGATCCTCGCACCGACTCTTCACGAAACTCCTCGTGCAGCCTCTACGTGAGTCCTCGAGTCGAGTTCGAGTCCACGAGTCGACTGATACTCCTCGTGCCAACTCTTCACATGTCTCCTCGAGATGAGTTCATTCCTCGAGTCGAGCTTCGAGTCCGCGAGTCGACCGATGCTCCTCGCGCCGACTCTTCACGAAACTCCTCGTGCAGGCTCTACGTGAGTCCTCGAGTCGAGTTCAAGTCCACGAGTCGACTGATACTCCTCGTGCCGACTCTTCACATGTCTCCTCGAGATGAATTCACTCCTCGAGTCGAGCTACGAGTCCGCGAGTCGACCGATGCTCCTCGCGCCGACTCTTCACGAAACTCCTCGTGCAGGCTCTACGTGAGTCCTCAAGTAAAGTTCGAGTCCACGAGTCGACTGATACTGTTGTCAATGGTGCCCACAAGAAGTGTTGTAGTCTTTATTTTCAACATTTGATGTAATAAAGTCTCATGAAGACTCTTGCTTGTAATTGCCTATTCATTCATTAATAAAGTTGAAACGTTCATTCAATCTTCCTTGTCTGAAGCTTTATGATAAAACCATAGTCTTTTAGTCCATAAACAAACTTAACAACTTACGAAGAGACAAATGTAGATTTGCATGAACAAACTCTTCGTAGTTTGCTTAAAACGATATATTCGCAATCTTAGGGTCAAAGGACTATTGACCTCAGTATGATTGTTAGAAGAATCTATGATGTCTGGTTATGAGGCATTGAGAGTTGGGGACTCTATAGTTCTTCTAGGTATCTTCCGAAGGTACTGAATTGACCAGTGCACTTCTAGAGACAATATAAGAACAAACCATTTAACCTCTTATGTCTCGAAGTCACTATGTATGAATTGCATCATGTTTACCTTAATCCTGAAATGAGACATGCCATTTCACACCTTAGTATTCTCATTTGAGAAAGTCAAAGTTCGGACTCACTATGTGATTCCGAACAAGGCCTATTGGTGAAGTACTAAGTTGTGAGTCTGTCATGAGTAACTTTGTGAAGTTCTCATAGATATGGAATTCATGTACAAGATTGCTGAAATGCAATGTATGTCACCTCATGCTTTGTTCCTTGGAGTGTGAATAAATGAACTGGCCAGTGTCCAAATTGAGTCCTGACTCTTTTGGATGAAACAATGTGACTTGTTAGCTCCTCGTCAATACATTGTTTCTAACTTATTCACAAGCGACAAAGGAGTTGAGGAAATAACAGCTAGAAGGGTAAAATGGTAATTTAGTAAATCCCGACTAGCTGATGACATTCATGAAGGGTAAACATAGATAATATTCAGTGGATCCGCTCATTACAATTAGGTGAATTCTTGAGTAGAAAATAAATTCATTTGAACCGAGAGATTTTCAGTGTCAGCTCTTTAGTGGAGTCAGTTGGCATTAAGCTAAACTTGGAAAAGGTTTGTGAACTTTTGAGTACAAGTGTTTAGCTCAAGCTTTGTTCATTTGGGTCCATGAGGTCACTGTCACGAATCACATCGATAGGAATAGTTAAACTGGAAGCTAAGTCAAAACAAGAACGAAAATAGTCAAAAGGGTATTTTTGTCTTTTGAGACATATGATGAAATGAATGTCAATAAATTTTTGACAAGGTCATTTTATGACATGTTTCACTCGGCCATGACTTGATCATTGGGCCTTGTGAATTAATTTCATTTCATAAGAATTTTATTGAAAATTCTTATTGGGCCTTTTTCATGTTGTCATGAACAAATGGAAAAGCTTCTAGAAGCCCATTCTAGAAGGACATAGGCGCCCAACATACCCAACCAAGAGAGAATATTTTGTGCATAAATGTATCAAGATACTTGCCAAAAGAAAAAGAGGAAACAAATTTGCATGAGGATGCTTTAGGGTAATCGGCCAAGTGAGAGACAAGGCAAGGCCTTGAACAAAATTGGAAACAAATCAAGGCTTCTAGAAGCCTTGTTTGGCCGAGTTTCTCAAGTGGGAAAGAGGCAATATTTGTTCATGAATATGTGATATTCTATAGAAGAGGAAACTACCTTATTGAAGGTAAAGCCTCTCCTATAAATAGGAGCCTCATTTCCTCACAATTCATTCATCCAAGTTTAAGAGATTTGAGAGACTCTCTCTCTAGAACTTTGGCCGAAAATCCTCTCTCTCTCTCTCTAGTTTATTTTCGATTATTTCTTGTCTTGGCACCTAGGTCCTCACTCGACCTAGTGTTTAGCTCTGCGACTTCGAGACTCGTTCTCAAGTCGTAGTGTTTAAAAGTGCCCACTCACTGATTCCTTCTTTTCGAGTGATTTAGTGATAGAAACTTTCGTGGTTGCTCGAGGTGCCGAGGAAAGAAAGAGAGACGTGCTGCGAGGGGAGACGAGCGTTACAACTTTCCAAAAGCTTCTACAAGGTTCAAGCTTCAAGAAAGGTTAGTAACTTTAATAGCTCATATTAGTTTTTATTTACATGTACATGCTCTTGTCTAGGTTAGTAAAAACTAGTTTTACTTAAAAAGAAAATTTTTAAAATTCCGCCGCTTAACGAAGCGTTAAACTTTTTCTTAAACCCTAGATCGATTCCAACAAATGGTATCAGAGCTATGGTCAAAGGAATGCATGTGCATGTTTTTAAATTATGAGCTTGAAAATCGTTTTCGAAAGTTTACTAATTTTGTGACAAGTTAGAATTGTAATCTTAGATTTTTTTTTAATTTATTGCTCATGCCTTTAAATTAAAAACCATGTTGATTTTCTATGAGTTTGGGATGATGTTAAAACACATTAGAATCAGTTCTAAAAGTTTTTAATTTTTTATATTGAAAAACGTGTTTTAAAGGTTTGAGAATTTTCGAGTAAAATTTTGTGACTAGTTTTGTTATCTTGCTAGTTTCTTAATTTTACTTGAATCGTTTTATGCTTGTTGTTATTTCTTTTATGCCTTGTTATTACCTTGCTAATAAAACACAAATAAAAGCTTTAAACAACATCTTAAAACGTTCCGTTACACTTGATTCTTTTTCGCACCTAAGTAGGACCAAGCTTTAATTTATTTCTTTTTCTTCGAGCTGGAGTAAACCCGCATTAAAAGTGGCATAAATCTCTGCTCAGAAATCGAAATTTAATGATTCTTAAATCAAATTAAAGCTCTGTCTGTCCTCTGTCCAATGCCACCGGTTTCGGCTCAAAAGGACATCGGAGCCGCCAGATATGGCGATTTTACTCCGAGGTGCGCGGCTATCTGAAACTCCAGTTTTTTAGAAATCCGGATTTTCAAACCCCACTACCATGAGTTATAGAACTCTAATGAGAAAACTTTCTTGAGCAAAAATGTTTTTCATATGATTGTAAACATGATGTGTAAGATTAAAATGTTTTGATTTTTGAAAGTTTAATTGAAATTGAATTTTTACAAAACTAGTTTGAATTTTGAAAAACCGTTTTCACTTTCAAACTTGAAAATATTTTGTCATCCAAATCAAATAAGTTTTCAAAATGTTTTCAAAACTATATCTATATCACATATGTTCAAAATCTATATGCTCTTGAAAATTTGAGTGGGAGGTCTCCTTGTAGACAAGCCGAAAAATAAAAAGATGTGTAATCTCAAACTTTCAAGTGTTCGAGTGAGTTGAAGTTCACACTTCCCTCACGCACTTTCCCGAAATAGAAAATAGGAAAAGATCGAGTATGTACCTTGTGCCTTTATGCACTAATACTGCTCTGAACATGTCGATCTAGGATTCTCTTCTAGTTGTCCGCTCTGTCGCTCTCTAACTAGGAAATTTGTTTCTGAACTTATAAGAGTCGATGAACCAACTCCAAAAACTAAGTGGGAGGGTTATATTCGTTGTTTGTAACCCGCGATCCCCAACACTAGTGAAAGATGCAATAACGTGGGACTAAGAGCCGCTCTTGCGACCCTCACTTAAATGTGAGTACTCCAAGGCGTTATTGCTTCGATCATTGCTCAATGAGCTACGTCCGAGAGTGATGCAATGATGGCAAGGCCTCCCCTTGGGGGATTGTTTTTCAAAGCTGATCTTTTGGACTAAGTGGTTGGTTGCACGCTTAGGCTCAATCCCTAGTATCCTCCCTTGAGGCTCTGCGAAAGGATGTGAGTGATCAAACCAATTTAAAAGGTGGCTAGTCAAAATAGATGTATTGACATCTTGGCTTAGCATTAATGATGTGTCATTTACTTATAAATGGAGATTTTTTGCGGCCTTCTCTTGAGGGAGTAAATTATCGTTTAGTTTATAACACCTTTGGATTTTACAAAAGTCTTAATGAAACTTAAATCCTAAACCAAAGACTAATCATAAACTTGATTCAACTTCAATTGGCTTTATGTCCCGCAAACATCTCTCAATCTTTTTTTCCTCGATCAAACTCGAAAACGAAAACTACGTAGATTCGAAACGTAACCTCGACATAATACCTACCGTTAACAAGCACAAATGGGTACTCACCACCCCGTGTCCTCCTCTGACGAATGATGATTCAACTCAAGAGGACAATGACGCCTTAGCGGCCAGGCTTCGATCCGATGAGATTGTGAGGTGCTATATCTTGGCATCTATGAACAATGTGCTGAAAGAGCAACATCGTGATATCGAGACTGCCGCTGACGTGCTCTACAATCTCCTGGAGATGTTTGGAGGGCAAAGGCGTCAGGCAAGGCTACAAGCAGTCCGACAGTTTATGAACTGTCGCATGAAGGCTAGGACTCCTGTTAGGGACCATATGATGCTGATCATTAGTTACCTAAATGAAATGGAAATCCTAGGATCTGAGATTGATGGGAAGAATATCATAGATATGATCTTAGAAACTCTCCCCGAGTCTCTTGATACCTTCATGCCGAACTACTCCATTACAAAGCTAAAGTACAATGTTACCGAGCTTATGAAGGAGCTTCACACTGCTGTAGGTCTCAATAAGAGAAAGAGGAATCAAGGAGAGGCACATGCTACTGAGAAAAAAGCCTCCGCCTCTGGAACTAAGAAGAGACCTCACAAGGCCGATAAAAAGAACTGTCCTGCCTATCTCAAAGCAAAGGAACACAGTATTGTACTAGTTACCGAAGCATGCTTAGTAGCTGATAATGTATCAACGTGGATTCTTGACTCCGCTGCTACTAACCATATTTGTTGTTCCTTGAATGGTTTCAAGAAAACCAAAAGCTTAGAGGAAGGCGAGTTCTGTTTCAAATGGGGTGATGGGAGCCTGGTGTCTGCGAAGGCTGTGGGATCTGTGACGCTGTCTTTTGAAGACCGCACTTTAAACTTGAATAATGTTTATTTTGTTCCTACCTTTGGGAAGAACTTAATATCCGTTGCTCGTCTTCTCGAGCAAGATTATTGTTTAAAGTTCATAAAGAATGGAATTCGTATTTCGTTTCCTGACAATTCTTTTGTCACTAATGCATGTATGAAGAATTCTCTTTTCTACATCTATCCCACTCAACCTTCTCTTTTAGACACCGAAATAGATAACGATCTAATTAGGGAGCCAAAGAGGATCAAACTTTCTGAATCCTCCGATCTAACAAAATCAACATACCTCTGGCACTTGAGACTTGGTCATATCAGTCTAGATAGGATTAAGAGACTTGTGAGGGACTGTCCACTCCAAGCCTCTGCAATAGGTTCACTACCTACTTGTGAATCCTGCATAGAAGGAAAAATGACTAAGCGACCTTTCTCCGATAAGGGTCGAAGAGCCACTGAGTTGCTGGAACTAATACATTCTGATGTATGTGGTCCGCTCAACCAACATGCACGTGGAGGATACGAATACTTCGTTACCTTCACTGATGATTACTCAAGATATGGGTTTGTCTATTTGCTTAAACACAAATCCGAGACCTTTAACGTATTTAAGGTCTTTAGGGCTTTAGTGGAAAAGCAAACTGGCAAAGTGATCAAAACCCTTCGATCTGATCGAGGTGGTGAGTATATGTCTGGAGAGTTCGATGACTTTCTTAAAGAAGAAGGTATCGCTTCTCAGCTTACCGCACCTGGCACACCTCAACAAAACGGAGTGTCAGAGAGAAGAAACCGAACTCTTATGGAGATGGTTAGATCGATGATGAGTTACTCATCACTCCCGCTTTCCTTTTGGGGATATGCCCTCGAAACAGCCGCCTACATTCTGAACCAAGTTCCGTCCAAAACGGTTCCTGGTACTCCTTATGAACGATGGACTGGCCGTAAAGTGAATCTTGGCCGCATCCGAATTTGGGGTTGCCCTGCACACGTGCTGAGGCAAAAGACTAGCAAGTTGGCTAGTAGGTCAGAATTGTGCCTGTTTGAAGGATATCCGAAGGAAACCAAAGGTTTTACTTTCTATAGTCCCGAGGACGATAAGACTTTCGTTAGCACGAATGCTCGTTTCCTTGAGGAGGACTTTATGAAGGATGCGAAACCTAGAAGCAAAATTGTGCTTGAAGAAAAGTTGGGTGAGGAAGATTCTACCTCATCTGTAAGAACTATTCTTACCCAAACTGAAACACAACCTAACTCATCAGAATCTCGTCAAGTAGTACTTCGACGTAGTGGGAGGGCTACTCAAAAGCCTGACAGGTACATGTCTTATGGAGACTCTCTTGTAGCCGTCTCCGACATGGATGACCCTGTTTCCTATAGCCAAGCGATGGCTTGTTCTGAATCAAACCTTTGGCTTGACGCCATGAAAGTTGAAATGCACTCGATGTATGTCAACAAAGTCTGGAAACTTGTAGACCTTCCTGAAGGGATCAAACCCGTAGGGTGTAAGTGGATATACAAGAAGAAAAGGGGTCCTGATGGGAACGTCGAGACGTTCAAAGCACGACTTGTGGCGAAGGGTTATACCCAACAAGAAGGGATTGACTATGAAGAAACCTTCTCGCCAGTCGCGATGCTTAAATCCATCCGCATACTCCTATCCATAGCTGCAGCTCTCGACTATGAGATCTGGCAAATGGATGTCAAGACAGCCTTTCTGAATGGCAATCTTGACGAGCGCATTTACATGGCTCAACCAGACGGTTTCGTGGATAAAGGTCAAGAGACCAAGGTTTGTGAGTTGCTTAAATCCATTTATGGACTAAAACAAGCATCTAGGTCATGGAATATTAGATTCGATGAAACTGTAAAGAGCTTCGGCTTTGAACAGTCAATACACGAAGGCAAAGTTGTGTTTCTGGTACTATATGTCAATGATATACTACTCATTGGTAATGACGTGGGTAAGTTATCTGAGGTTAAGGTCTGGCTAGCAAAGCAATTCGATATGAAGGATCTAGGAGAAGCCGCGTACATTCTGGGGATCCAAATCTTTCGAGATAGGAAAAACCGGACCCTGTCGCTCTCTCAAGCATCTTATATTGATAAGGTGATGGATCGCTTCTCGATGCAAGACTGCAAGAGGGGTCAAACACCCTTTAGGCATGGAGTTTCACTCTCTAAGGACCAGTCTCCCAAGACTGCACAAGAGATTGAAGACATGAGGAAAATTCCTTACGCCTCTGCCGTATGAAGCCTTATGTATGCTATGCTTTGCACTAGACCTGACATCTGTTTCGCCGTTGGCGTAGTTAGCCGTTTCCAATCCAACCCTGGACCCGAGCACTGGATTGCTGTTAAGCATGTTCTTAAGTATCTTCGAAGAACTAGGAACTTGATGCTTACATACTCAGGTACTGACCTGACTATGACGGGATATACCGACTCCGATTTTCAAGCGGATAAGGATTCCAGGAAATCCACTTCGGGATCTGTGTTCATCCTTAATGGTGGAGCTGTTGTGTGGAGAAGTATTTAGCAATCTTGCATTGCTGACTCCACAATGGAAGCAGAATATGTGGCTGCTTGTGAAGCATCCAAAGAGGCTGTATGGCTTAGAAAGTTCCTTAAGTATTTGGAAATTGTTCCAAACGTCGACGAGCCCATAACCCTTTATTGTGATAATAGTGGGGCTGTCGCTAACTCAAAGGAACCTAGAAGCCATAAGCGCTCTAAGCATATTGAGAGGAAATACCATTTGATTCGAGAGATCGTGCAGCGCGGAGACGTGGAAGTGAAGAAGATCTCAACGGTGGACAACCTCGCAGATCCATTCACCAAGGCCCTAGCGAACAAGGTCTTCGACCAACATCGTGAGGGATTAGGCATGAAGGACTACACACACCTTCTTTGAGTCAAGTGGGAGTTTGTTGTCAATGGTGCCCACAAGAAGAGTTGTAGTCTTTATTTTCAACATTTGATGTAATAAAGTCTCATGAAGACTCTTGCTTGTAATTGCCTATTCATTCATTAATAAAGTTGAAACGTTCATTCAATCTTCCTTGTCTGAAGCTTTATGATAAAACCATAGTCTTTTAGTCCATAAACAAACTTAACAACTTACGAAGAGACAAATGTAGATTTGCATGAACAAACTCTTCGTAGTTTGCTTAAAACGATATATTCGCAATCTTAGGGTCAAAGGACTATTGACCTCAGTATGATTGTTAGAAGAATCTATGATGTCTGGTTATGAGGCATTGAGAGTTGGGGACTCTATAGTTCTTCTAGGTATCTTCCGAAGGTACTGAATTGACCAGTGCACTTCTAGAGACAATATAAGAACAAACCATTTAACCTCTTATGTCTCGAAGTCACTATGTATGAATTGCATCATGTTTACCTTAATCCTGAAATGAGACATGCCATTTCACACCTTAGTATTCTCATTTGAGAAAGTCAAAGTTCGGACTCACTATGTGATTCCGAACAAGGCCTATTGGTGAAGTACTAAGTTGTGAGTCTGTCATGAGTAACTTTGTGAAGTTCTCATAGATATGGAATTCATGTACAAGATTGCTGAAATGCAATGTATGTCACCTCATGCTTTGTTCCTTGGAGTGTGAATAAATGAACTGGCCAGTGTCCAAATTGAGTCCTGACTCTTTTGGATGAAACAATGTGACTTGTTAGCTCCTCGTCAATACATTGTTTCTAACTTATTCACAAGCGACAAAGGAGTTGAGGAAATAACAGCTAGAAGGGTAAAATGGTAATTTAGTAAATCCCGACTAGCTGATGACATTCATGAAGGGTAAACATAGATAATATTCAGTGGATCCGCTCATTACAATTAGGTGAATTCTTGAGTAGAAAATAAATTCATTTGAACCGAGAGATTTTCAGTGTCAGCTCTTTAGTGGAGTCAGTTGGCATTAAGCTAAACTTGGAAAAGGTTTGTGAACTTTTGAGTACAAGTGTTTAGCTCAAGCTTTGTTCATTTGGGTCCATGAGGTCACTGTCACGAATCACATCGATAGGAATAGTTAAACTGGAAGCTAAGTCAAAACAAGAACGAAAATAGTCAAAAGGGTATTTTTGTCTTTTGAGACATATGATGAAATGAATGTCAATAAATTTTTGACAAGGTCATTTTATGACATGTTTCACTCGGCCATGACTTGATCATTGGGCCTTGTGAATTAATTTCATTTCATAAGAATTTTATTGAAAATTCTTATTGGGCCTTTTTCATGTTGTCATGAACAAATGGAAAAGCTTCTAGAAGCCCATTCTAGAAGGACATAGGCGCCCAACATACCCAACCAAGAGAGAATATTTTGTGCATAAATGTATCAAGATACTTGCCAAAAGAAAAAGAGGAAACAAATTTGCATGAGGATGCTTTAGGGTAATCGGCCAAGTGAGAGACAAGGCAAGGCCTTGAACAAAATTGGAAACAAATCAAGGCTTCTAGAAGCCTTGTTTGGCCGAGTTTCTCAAGTGGGAAAGAGGCAATATTTGTTCATGAATATGTGATATTCTATAGAAGAGGAAACTACCTTATTGAAGGTAAAGCCTCTCCTATAAATAGGAGCCTCATTTCCTCACAATTCATTCATCCAAGTTTAAGAGATTTGAGAGACTCTCTCTCTAGAACTTTGGCCGAAAATCCTCTCTCTCTCTCTCTAGTTTATTTTCGATTATTTCTTGTCTTGACACCTAGGTCCTCACTCGACCTAGTGTTTAGCTCTGCGACTTCGAGACTCGTTCTCAAGTCGTAGTGTTTAAAAGTGCCCACTCACTGATTCCTTCTTTTCGAGTGATTTAGTGATAGAAACTTTCGTGGTTGCTCGAGGTGCCGAGGAAAGAAAGAGAGACGTGCTGCGAGGGGAGATGAGCGTTGCAACTTTCCAAAAGCTTCTACAAGGTTCAAGCTTCAAGAAAGGTTAGTAACTTTAATAGCTCATATTAGTTTTTATTTACATGTACATGCTCTTGTCTAGGTTAGTAAAAACTAGTTTTACTTAAAAAGAAAATTTTTAAAATTCCGCCGCTTAACGAAGCGTTAAACTTTTTCTTAAACCCTAGATCGATTCCAACAAATGGTATCAGAGCTATGGTCAAAGGAATGCATGTGCATGTTTTTAAATTATGAGCTTGAAAATCGTTTTCGAAAGTTTACTAATTTTGTGACAAGTTAGAATTGTAATCTTAGATTTTTTTTTAATTTATTGCTCATGCCTTTAAATTAAAAACCATGTTGATTTTCTATGAGTTTGGGATGATGTTAAAACACATTAGAATCAGTTCTAAAAGTTTTTAATTTTTTATATTGAAAAACGTGTTTTAAAGGTTTGAGAATTTTCGAGTAAAATTTTGTGACTAGTTTTGTTATCTTGCTAGTTTCTTAATTTTACTTGAATCGTTTTAATTTTACTTGCTAGTTTCGAGTCCGCGAGTCGACCAATACTCCTCGCGCCGACTCTCCACGAAACTCCTAGTGCAGGCTCTACGTGAGTCCTCGAGTCGAGTTCGAGTCCACGAGTCGACTGATACTCCTCGTGCCGACTCTTCACATGTCTCCTCGAGATGAATTCATTCCTCGAGTCGAGCTTCGAGTCCGCGAGTCGACCGATGCTCCTCGCATCGACTCTTCACGAAACTCCTCGTGCAGGCTCTACGTGAGTCCTCGAGTCGAGTTCGAGTCCACGAGTCGACTGATACTCCTCGTGCCAACTCTTCACATATCTCCTCGAGATGAGTTCATTCCTCGAGTCGAGCTTCGAGTCCGCGAGTCGACCGATGATCCTCGCACCGACTCTTCACGAAACTCCTCGTGCAGGCTCTACGTGAGTCCTCGAGTCGAGTTCGAGTCCACGAGTCGACTGATACTCCTCGTGCCAACTCTTCACATGTCTCCTCGAGATGAGTTCATTCCTCGAGTCGAGCTTAGAGTCCGCGAGTCGACCGATGCTCCTCGCGCCGACTCTTCACGAAACTCCTCGTGCAGGCTCTACGTGAGTCCTCGAGTCGAGTTCAAGTCCACGAGTCGACTGATACTCCTCGTGCCGACTCTTCACATGTCTCCTCGAGATGAATTCACTCCTCGAGTCGAGCTACGAGTCCGCGAGTCGACCGATGCTCCTCGCGCCGACTCTTCACGAAACTCCTCGTGCAGGCTCTACGTGAGTCCTCAAGTCGAGTTCGAGTCCACGAGTCGACTGATACTCCTCGTGCCGACTCTTCACATGTCTCCTCGAGATGAATTCACTCCTCGAGTCGAGCTACGAGTCCGCGAGTCGACCTATGCTCCTCGCGCCGACTCTTCACGAAACTCCTCGTGCAGGCTCTACGTGAGTCCTCAAGTCGAGTTCGAGTCCACGAGTCGACTGATACTCCTCGTGCCGACTCTTCACATGTCTCCTCGAGATGAGTTCATTCCTCGAGTCGAGCTTCAAGTCCGCGAGTCGACCAATACTCTTCGCGCCGACTCTCCACGAAACTCCTAGTGCAGGCTCTACGTGAGTCCTCGAGTCGAGTTCGAGTCCACGAGTCGACTGATACTCCTCGTGCCGACTCTTCACATGTCTCCTCGAGATGAATTCATTCCTCGAGTCGAGCTACGAGTCCGCGAGTCGACCGATGCTCCTCGCGCCGACTCTTCACGAAACTCCTCGTGCAGGCTCTACGTGAGTCCTCGAGTCGAGTTCGAGTCCACGAGTCGACTGATACTCCTCGTGCCGACTCTACACATGTCTCCTCAAGATGAGTTCATTCCTCGAGTCGAGATTAGAGTCCGCGAGTTGACCGATGCTCCTCGCACCGACTCTTCACGAAACTCCTCGTGCAGGCTCTACGTGAGTCCTCGAGTCGAGTTCGAGTCCACGAGTCGACTGATACTCCTCGTGCCAACTCTTCACATGTCTCCTCGAGATGAGTTCATTCCTCGAGTCGAGCTTCGAGTCCGCGAGTCGACCGTTGCTCCTCGCGCCGACTCTTCACGAAACTCCTCGTGCAGGCTCTACGTGAGTCCTCGAGTCGAGTTCAAGTCCACGAGTCGACTGATACTCCTCGTGCCGACTCTTCACATGTCTCCTCGAGATGAATTCACTCCTCGAGTCGAGCTACGAGTCCGCGAGTCGACCGATGCTCCTCGCGCCGACTCTTCACGAAACTCCTCGTGTAGGCTCTACGTGAGTCCTCGAGTCGAGTTCGAGTCCACGAGTCGACTGATACTCCTCGTGCCGACTCTTCACATGTCTCCTCGAGATGAGTTCATTCCTCGAGTCGAGCTTCGAGTCCGCGAGTCGACCAATACTCCTCGAGCCGATTCTCCACGAAACTCCTAGTGCAGGCTCTACGTGAGTCCTCGAGTCGAGTTCGAGTCCACGAGTCGACTGATACTCCTCGTGCCGACTCTTCACATGTCTCCTCGAGATGAATTCATTCCTCGAGTCGAGCTTCGAGTCCGCGAGTCGACCGATGCTCCTCGCATCGACTCTTCACGAAACTCCTCGTGCAGGCTCTACGTGAGTCCTCGAGTCGAGTTCGAGTCCACGAGTCGACTGATACTCCTCGTGCCAACTCTTCACATATCTCCTCGAGATGAGTTCATTCCTCGAGTCGAGCTTCGAGTCCGCGAGTCGACCGATGATCCTCGCACCGACTCTTCACGAAACTCCTCGTGCAGGCTCTACGTGAGTCCTCGAGTCGAGTTCGAGTCCACGAGTCGACTGATACTCCTCGTGCCAACTCTTCACATGTCTCCTCGAGATGAGTTCATTCCTCGAGTCGAGCTTAGAGTCCGCGAGTCGACCGATGCTCCTCGCGCCGACTCTTCACGAAACTCCTCGTGCAGGCTCTACGTGAGTCCTCGAGTCGAGTTCAAGTCCACGAGTCGACTGATACTCCTCGTGCCGACTCTTCACATGTCTCCTCGAGATGAATTCACTCCTCGAGTCGAGCTACGAGTCCGCGAGTCGACCGATGCTCCTCGCGCCGACTCTTCACGAAACTCCTCGTGCAGGCTCTACGTGAGTCCTCAAGTCGAGTTCGAGTCCACGAGTCGACTGATACTCCTCGTGCCGACTCTTCACATGTCTCCTCGAGATGAATTCACTCCTCGAGTCGAGCTACGAGTCCGCGAGTCGACCGATGCTCCTCGCGCCGACTCTTCACGAAACTCCTCGTGTAGGCTCTACGTGAGTCCTCGAGTCGAGTTCGAGTCCACGAGTCGACTGATACTCCTCGTGCCGACTCTTCACATGTCTCCTCGAGATGAGTTCATTCCTCGAGTCGAGCTTCGAGTCCGCGAGTCGACCAATACTCCTCGAGCCGATTCTCCACGAAACTCCTAGTGCAGGCTCTACGTGAGTCCTCGAGTCGAGTTCGAGTCCACGAGTCGACTGATACTCCTCGTGCCGACTCTTCACATGTCTCCTCGAGATGAATTCATTCCTCGAGTCGAGCTACGAGTCCGCGAGTCGACCGATGCTCCTCGCGCCGACTCTTCACGAAACTCCTCGTGCAGGCTCTACGTGAGTCCTCGAGTCGAGTTCGAGTCCACGAGTCGACTGATACTCCTCGTGCCGACTCTTCACATGTCTCCTCAAGATGAGTTCATTCCTCGAGTCGAGATTAGAGTCCGCGAGTCGACCGATGCTCCTCGCACCGACTCTTCACGAAACTCCTCGTGCAGGCTCTACGTGAGTCCTCGAGTCGAGTTCGAGTCCACGAGTCGACTGATACTCCTCGTGCCAACTCTTCACATGTCTCCTCGAGATGAGTTCATTCCTCGAGTCGAGCTTCGAGTCCGCGAGTCGACCGTTGCTCCTCGCGCCGACTCTTCACGAAACTCCTCGTGCAGGCTCTACGTGAGTCCTCGAGTCGAGTTCAAGTCCACGAGTCGACTGATACTCCTCGTGCCGACTCTTCACATGTCTCCTCGAGATGAATTCACTCCTCGAGTCGAGCTACGAGTCCGCGAGTCGACCGATGCTCCTCGCGCCGACTCTTCACGAAACTCCTCGTGTAGGCTCTACGTGAGTCCTCGAGTCGAGTTCGAGTCCACGAGTCGACTGATACTCCTCGTGCCGACTCTTCACATGTCTCCTCGAGATGAGTTCATTCCTCGAGTCGAGCTTCGAGTCCGCGAGTCGACCAATACTCCTCGAGCCGATTCTCCACGAAACTCCTAGTGCAGGCTCTACGTGAGTCCTCGAGTCGAGTTCGAGTCCACGAGTCGACTGATACTCCTCGTGCCGACTCTTCACATGTCTCCTCGAGATGAATTCATTCCTCGAGTCGAGCTTCGAGTCCGCGAGTCGACCGATGCTCCTCGCACCGACTCTTCACGAAACTCCTCGTGCAGGCTCTACGTGAGTCCTCGAGTCGAGTTCGAGTCCAGGAGTCGACTGATACTCCTCGTGCCAACTCTTCACATGTCTCCTCGAGATGAGTTCATTCCTCGAGTCGAGCTTCGAGTCCGCGAGTCGACCGATGATCCTCGCACCGACTCTTCACGAAACTCCTCGTGCAGGCCCTACGTGAGTCCTCGAGTCGAGTTCGAGTCCACGAGTCGACTGATACTCCTCGTGCCAACTCTTCACATGTCTCCTCGAGATGAGTTCATTCCTCGAGTCGAGCTTCGAGTCCGCGAGTCGACCGATGCTCCTCGCACCGACTCTTCACGAAACTCCTCGTGCAGGCTCTACGTGAGTCCTCGAGTCGAGTTCAAGTCCACGAGTCGACTGATACTCCTCGTGCCGACTCTTCACATGTCTCCTCGAGATGAATTCACTCCTCGAGTCGAGCTACGAGTCCGCGAGTCGACCGATGCTCCTCGCACCGACTCTTCACGAAACTCCTCGTGCAGGCTCTACGTGAGTCCTCAAGTCGAGTTCGAGTCCACGAGTCGACTGATACTCCTCGTGCCGACTCTTCACATGTCTCCTCGAGATGAGTTCATTCCTCGAGTCGAGCTTCGAGTCCGCGAGTCGACCAATACTCCTCGCGCCGACTCTCCACGAAACTCCTAGTGCAGGCTCTACGTGAGTCCTCGAGTTGAGTTCGAGTCCACGAGTCGACTGATACTCCTCGTGCCAACTCTTCACATGTCTCCTCGAGATGAGTTCATTCCTCGAGTCGAGCTTCGAGTCCGCGAGTCGACCGATGATCCTTGCACCGACTCTTCACGAAACTCCTCGTGCAGGCTCTACGTGAGTCCTCGAGTCGAGTTCGAGTCCAGGAGTCGACTGATACTCCTCGTGCTGACTCTTCACATGTCTCCTCAAGATGAGTTCATTCCTCGAGTCGAGATTAGAGTCCGCGAGTCGACCGATGCTCCTCGCACCGACTCTTCACGAAACTCCTCGTGCAGGCTCTACGTGAGTCCTCGAGTCGAGTTCGAGTCCACGAGTCGACTGATACTCCTCGTGCCAACTCTTCACATGTCTCCTCGAGATGAGTTCATTCCTCGAGTCGAGCTTCGAGTGCGCGAGTCGACCGATGCTCCTCGCACCGACTCTTCACGAAACTCCTCGTGCAGGCTCTACGTGAGTCCTCGAGTCGAGTTCAAGTCCACGAGTCGACTGATACTCCTCGTGCCGACTCTTCACATGTCTCCTCGAGATGAATTCACTCCTCGAGTCGAGCTACGAGTCCGCGAGTCGACCGATGCTCCTCGCGCCGACTCTTCACGAAACTCCTCGTGTAGGCTCTACGTGAGTCCTCGAGTCGAGTTCGAGTCCACGAGTCGACTGATACTCCTCGTGCCGACTCTTCACATGTCTCCTCGAGATGAGTTCATTCCTCGAGTCGAGCTTCGAGTCCGCGAGTCGACCAATACTCCTCGCGCCGACTCTCCACGAAACTCCTAGTGCAGGCTCTACGTGAGTCCTCGAGTCGAGTTCGAGTCCACGAGTCGACTGATACTCCTCGTGCCGACTCTTCACATGTCTCCTCGAGATGAATTCATTCCTCGAGTCGAGCTTCGAGTCCGCGAGTCGACCGATGCTCCTCGCACCGACTCTTCACGAAACTCCTCGTGCAGGCTCTACGTGAGTCCTCGAGTCGAGTTCGAGTCCACGAGTCGACTGATACTCCTCGTGCCAACTCTTCACATGTCTCCTCGAGATTAGTTCATTCCTCGAGTCGAGCTTCGAGTTCGCGAGTCGACCGATGATCCTCCCACCGACTCTTCACGAAACTCCTCGTGCAGGCTCTACGTGAGTCCTCGAGTCGAGTTCGAGTCCACGAGTCGACTGATACTCCTCGTGCCAACTCTTCACATGTCTCCTCGAGATGAGTTCATTCCTCGAGTCGAGCTTAGAGTCCGCGAGTCGACCGATGCTCCTCGCGCCGACTCTTCACGAAACTCCTCGTGCAGGCTCTACGTGAGTCCTCGAGTCGAGTTCAAGTCCACGAGTCGACTGATACTCCTCGTGCCGACTCTTCACATGTCTCCTCGAGATGAATTCACTCCTCGAGTCGAGCTACGAGTCCGCGAGTCGACCGATGCTCCTCGCACCGACTCTTCACGAAACTCCTCGTGCAGGCTCTACGTGAGTCCTCAAGTGGAGTTCGAGTCCACGAGTCGACTGATACTCCTCGTGCCGACTCTTCACATGTCTCCTCGAGATGAGTTCATTCCTCGAGTCGAGCTTCGAGTCCGCGAGTCGACCAATACTCCTCGCGCCGACTCTCCACGAAACTCCTAGTGCAGGCTCTACGTGAGTCCTCGAGTTGAGTTCGAGTCCACGAGTCGACTGATACTCCTCGTGCCAACTCTTCACATGTCTCCTCGAGATGAGTTCATTCCTCGAGTCGAGCTTCGAGTCCGCGAGTCGACCGATGATCCTTGCACAGACTCTTCACGAAACTCCTCGTGCAGGCTCTACGTGAGTCCTCGAGTCGAGTTCGAGTCCACGAGTCGACTGATACTCCTCGTGCTGACTCTTCACATGTCTCCTCAAGATGAGTTCATTCCTCGAGTCGAGATTAGAGTCCGCGAGTCGACCGATGCTCCTCGCACCGACTCTTCACGAAACTCCTCGTGCAGGCTCTACGTGAGTCCTCGAGTCGAGTTCGAGTCCACGAGTCGACTGATACTCCTCGTGCCAACTCTTCGCATGTCTCCTCGAGATGAGTTCATTCCTCGAGTCGAGCTTCGAGTGCGCGAGTCGACCGATGCTCCTCGCACCGACTCTTCACGAAACTCCTCGTGCAGGCTCTACGTGAGTCCTCGAGTCGAGTTCAAGTCCACGAGTCGACTGATACTCCTCGTGCCGACTCTTCACATGTCTCCTCGAGATGAATTCACTCCTCGAGTCGAGCTACGAGTCCGCGAGTCGACCGATGCTCCTCGCGCCGACTCTTCACGAAACTCCTCGTGTAGGCTCTACGTGAGTCCTCGAGTCGAGTTCGAGTCCACGAGTCGACTGATACTCCTCGTGCCGACTCTTCACATGTCTCCTCGAGATGAGTTCATTCCTCGAGTCGAGCTTCGAGTCCGCGAGTCGACCAATACTCCTCGCGCCGACTCTCCACGAAACTCCTAGTGCAGGCTCTACGTGAGTCCTCGAGTCGAGTTCGAGTCCACGAGTCGACTGATACTCCTCGTGCCGACTCTTCACATGTCTCCTCGAGATGAATTCATTCCTCGAGTCGAGCTTCGAGTCCGCGAGTCGACCGATGCTCCTCGCACCGACTCTTCACGAAACTCCTCGTGCAGGCTCTACGTGAGTCCTCGAGTCGAGTTCGAGTCCACGAGTCGACTGATACTCCTCGTGCCAACTCTTCACATGTCTCCTCGAGATGAGTTCATTCCTCGAGTCGAGCTTCGAGTCCGCGAGTCGACCGATGATCCTCCCACCGACTCTTCACGAAACTCCTCGTGCAGGCTCTACGTGAGTCCTCGAGTCGAGTTCGAGTCCACGAGTCGACTGATACTCCTCGTGCCAACTCTTCACATGTCTCCTCGAGATGAGTTCATTCCTCGAGTCGAGCTTAGAGTCCGCGAGTCGACCGATGCTCCTCGCGCCGACTCTTCACGAAACTCCTCGTGCAGGCTCTACGTGAGTCCTCGAGTCGAGTTCAAGTCCACGAGTCGACTGATACTCCTCGTGCCGACTCTTCACATGTCTCCTCGAGATGAATTCACTCCTCGAGTCGAGCTACGAGTCCGCGAGTCGACCGATGCTCCTCGCGCCGACTCTTCACGAAACTCCTCGTGCAGGCTCTACGTGAGTCCTCAAGTCGAGTTCGAGTCCACGAGTCGACTGATACTCCTCGTGCCGACTCTTCACATGTCTCCTCGAGATGAATTCACTCCTCGAGTCGAGCTACGAGTCCGCGAGTTGACCGATGCTCCTCGCGCCGACTCTTCACGAAACTCCTCGTGCAGGCTCTACGTGAGTCCTCAAGTCGAGTTCGAGTCCACGAGTCGACTGATACTCCTCGTGCCGACTCTTCACATGTCTCCTCGAGATGAGTTCATTCCTCGAGTCGAGCTTCGAGTCCGTGAGTCGACCAATACTCCTCGCGCCGACTCTCTACGAAACTCCTAGTGCAGGCTCTACGTGAGTCCTCGAGTCGAGTTCGAGTCCACGAGTCGACTGATACTCCTCGTGCCGACTCTTCACATGTCTCCTCGAGATGAATTCATTCCTCGAGTCGAGCTACGAGTCCGCGAGTCGACCGATGCTCCTCGCGCCGACTCTTCACGAAACTCCTCGTGCAGGCTCTACGTGAGTCCTCAAGTCGAGTTCGAGTCCACGAGTCGACTGATACTCCTCGTGCCGACTCTTCACATGTCTCCTCGAGATGAATTCATTCCTCGAGTCGAGCTTCGAGTCCGCGAGTCGACCGATGCTCCTCGCACCGACTCTTCACGAAACTCCTCGTGCAGGCTCTACGTGAGTCCTCGAGTCGAGTTCGAGTCCACGAGTCGACTGATACTCCTCGTGCCAACTCTTCACATGTCTCCTCGAGATGAGTTCATTCCTCGAGTCGAGTTTCGAGTCCGCGAGTCGACCGATGATCCTCGCACCGACTCTTCACGAAACTCCTCGTGCAGGCTCTACGTGAGTCCTCGAGTTGAGTTCGAGTCCACGAGTCGACTGATACTCCTCGTGCCAACTCTTCACATGTCTCCTCGAGATGAGTTCATTCCTCGAGTCGAGCTTAGAGTCCGCGAGTCGACCGATGCTCCTCGCGCCGACTCTTCACGAAACTCCTCGTGCAGGCTCTACGTGAGTCCTCGAGTCGAGTTCAAGTCCACGAGTCGACTGATACTCCTCGTGCCGACTCTTCACATGTCTCCTCGAGATGAATTCACTCCTCGAGTCGAGCTACGAGTCCGCGAGTCGACCGATGCTCCTCGCGCCGACTCTTCACGAAACTCCTCGTGCAGGCTCTACGTGAGTCCTCAAGTCGAGTTCGAGTACACGAGTTGACTGATACTCCTCGTGCCGACTCTTCACATGTCTCCTCGAGATGAATTCACTCCTCGAGTCGAGCTATGAGTCCGCGAGTCGACCGATGCTCCTCGCGCCGACTCTTCACGAAACTCCTCGTGCAGGCTCTACGTGAGTCCTCAAGTCGAGTTCGAGTCCACGAGTCGACTGATACTCCTCGTGCCGACTCTTCACATGTCTCCTCGAGATGAGTTCATTCCTCGAGTCGAGCTTCGAGTCCGCGAGTCGACCAATACTCCTCGCGCCGACTCTCCACGAAACTCCTAGTGCAGGCTCTACGTGAGTCCTCGAGTCGAGTTCGAGTCCACGAGTCGACTGATACTCCTCGTGCCGACTCTTCACATGTCTCCTCGAGATGAATTCATTCCTCGAGTCGAGCTACGAGTCCGCGAGTCGACCGATGCTCCTCGCGCCGACTCTTCACGAAACTCCTCGTGCAGGCTCTACGTGAGTCCTCGAGTCGAGTTCGAGTCCACGAGTCGACTGATACTCCTCGTGCCGACTCTTCACATGTCTCCTCAAGATGAGTTCATTCCTCGAGTCGAGATTAGAGTCCGCGAGTCGACCGATGCTCCTCGCACCGACTCTTCACGAAACTCCTCGTGCAGGCTCTACGTGAGTCCTCGAGTCGAGTTCGAATCCACGAGTCGACTGATACTCCTCGTGCCAACTCTTCACATGTCTCCTCGAGATGAATTCATTCCTCGAGTCGAGCTACGAGTCCGCGAGTCGACCGATGCTCCTCGCGCCGACTCTTCACGAAACTCCTCGTGCAGGCTCTACGTGAGTCCTCAAGTCGAGTTCGAGTCCACGAGTCGACTGATACTCCTCGTGCCGACTCTTCACATGTCTCCTCGAGATGAATTCATTCCTCGAGTCGAGCTTCGAGTCCGCGAGTCGACCGATGCTCCTCGCACCGACTCTTCACGAAACTCCTCGTGCAGGCTCTACGTGAGTCCTCGAGTCGAGTTCGAGTCCACGAGTCGACTGATACTCCTCGTGCCAACTCTTCACATGTCTCCTCGAGATGAGTTCATTCCTCGAGTCGAGCTTCGAGTCCGCGAGTCGACCGATGATCCTCGCACCGACTCTTCACGAAACTCCTCGTGCAGGCTCTACGTGAGTCCTCGAGTCGAGTTCGAGTCCACGAGTCTACTGATACTCCTCGTGCCAACTCTTCACATGTCTCCTCGAGATGAGTTCATTCATCGAGTCGAGCTTAGAGTCCCTGAGTCGACCGATGCTCCTCGCGCCGACTCTTCACGAAACTCCTCGTGCAGGCTCTACGTGAGTCCTCGAGTCGAGTTCAAGTCCACGAGTCGACTGATACTCCTCGTGCCGACTCTTCACATGTCTCCTCGAGATGAATTCACTCCTCGAGTCGAGCTACGAGTCCGCGAGTCGACCGATGCTCCTCGCGCCGACTCTTCACGAAACTCCTCGTGCAGGCTCTACGTGAGTCCTCAAGTCGAGTTCGAGTCCACGAGTCGACTGATACTCCTCGTGCCGACTCTTCACATGTCTCCTCGAGATGAATTCACTCCTCGAGTCGAGCTACGAGTCCGCGAGTCGACCGATGCTCCTCGCGCCGACTCTTCACGAAACTCCTCGTGCAGGCTCTACGTGAGTCCTCAAGTCGAGTTCGAGTCCACGAGTCGACTGATACTTCTCGTGCCGACTCTTCACATGTCTCCTCGAGATGAGTTCATTCCTCGAGTCGAGCTTCGAGTCCGCGAGTCGACCAATACTCCTCGCGCCGACTCTCCACGAAACTCCTAGTGCAGGCTCTACGTGAGTCCTCGAGTCGAGTTCGAGTCCACGAGTCGACTGATACTCCTCGTGCCGACTCTTCACATGTCTCCTCGAGATGAATTCATTCCTCGAGTCGAGCTACGAGTCCGCGAGTCGACCGATGCTCCTCGCGCCGACTCTTCACGAAACTCCTCGTGCAGGCTCTACGTGAGTCCTCAAGTCGAGTTCGAGTCCACGAGTCGACTGATACTCCTCGTGCCGACTCTTCACATGTCTCCTCGAGATGAATTCATTCCTCGAGTCGAGCTTCGAGTCCGCGAGTCGACCGATGCTCCTCGCACCGACTCTTCACGAAACTCCTCGTGCAGGCTCTACGTGAGTCCTCGAGTCGAGTTCGAGTCCACGAGTCGACTGATACTCCTCGTGCCAACTCTTCACATGTCTCCTCGAGATGAGTTCATTCCTCGAGTCGAGCTTCGAGTCCGCGAGTCGACCGATGATCCTCGCACCGACTCTTCACGAAACTCCTCGTGCAGGCTCTACGTGAGTCCTCGAGTCGAGTTCGAGTCCACGAGTCCACTGATACTCCTCGTGCCAACTCTTCACATGTCTCCTCGAGATGAGTTCATTCCTCGAGTCGAGCTTAGAGTCCCTGAGTCGACCGATGCTCCTCGCGCCGACTCTCCACGAAACTCCTAGTGCAGGCTCTACGTGAGTCCTCGAGTCGAGTTCGAGTCCACGAGTCGACTGATACTCCTCGTGCCGACTCTTCACATGTCTCCTCGAGATGAATTCATTCCTCGAGTCGAGCTACGAGTCCGCGAGTCGACCGATGCTCCTCGCGCCGACTCTTCACGAAACTCCTCGTGCAGGCTCTACGTGAGTCCTCAAGTCGAGTTCGAGTCCACGAGTCGACTGATACTCCTCGTGCCGACTCTTCACATGTCTCCTCGAGATGAATTCATTCCTCGAGTCGAGCTTCGAGTGCGCGAGTCGACCGATGCTCCTCGCACCGACTCTTCACGAAACTCCTCGTGCAGGCTCTACGTGAGTCCTCGAGTCGAGTTCAAGTCCACGAGTCGACTGATACTCCTTGTGCCGACTCTTCACATGTCTCCTCGAGATGAATTCACTCCTCGAGTCGAGCTACGAGTCCGCGAGTCGACCGATGCTCCTCGCGCCGACTCTTCACGAAACTCCTCGTGCAGGCTCTACGTGAGTCCTCAAGTCGAGTTCGAGTCCACGAGTCGACTGATACTCCTCGTGCCGACTCTTCACATGTCTCCTCGAGATGAATTCACTCCTCGAGTCGAGCTACGAGTCCGCGAGTCGACCGATGCTCCTCGCGCCGACTCTTCACGAAACTCCTCGTGCAGGCTCTACGTGAGTCCTCAAGTCGAGTTCGAGTCCACGAGTCGACTGATACTCCTCGTGCCGACTCTTCACATGTCTCCTCGAGATGAGTTCATTCCTCGAGTCGAGCTTCGAGTCCGCGAGTCGACCAATACTCCTCGCGCCGACTCTCCACGAAACTCCTAGTGCAGGCTCTACGTGAGTCCTCGAGTCGAGTTCGAGTCCACGAGTCGACTGATACTCCTCGTGCCGACTCTTCACATGTCTCCTCGAGATGAATTCATTCCTCGAGTCGAGCTACGAGTCCGCGAGTCGACCGATGCTCCTCGCGCCGACTCTTCACGAAACTCCTCGTGCAGGCTCTACGTGAGTCCTCAAGTCGAGTTCGAGTCCACGAGTCGACTGATACTCCTCGTGCCGACTCTTCACATGTCTCCTCGAGATGAATTCATTCCTCGAGTCGAGCTTCGAGTCCGCGAGTCGACCGATGCTCCTCGCACCGACTCTTCACGAAACTCCTCGTGCAGGCTCTACGTGAGTCCTCGAGTCGAGTTCGAGTCCACGAGTCGACTGATACTCCTCGTGCCAAATCTTCACATGTCTCCTCGAGATGAGTTCATTCCTCGAGTCGAGCTTCGAGTCCGCGAGTCGACCGATGATCCTCGCACCGACTCTTCACGAAACTCCTCGTGCAGGCTCTACGTGAGTCCTCGAGTCGAGTTCGAGTCCACGAGTCTACTGATACTCCTCGTGCCAACTCTTCACATGTCTCCTCGAGATGAGTTCATTCCTCGAGTCGAGCTTAGAGTCCCTGAGTCGACCGATGCTCCTCGCGCCGACTCTTCACGAAACTCCTCGTGCAGGCTCTACGTGAGTCCTCGAGTCGAGTTCAAGTCCACGAGTCGACTGATACTCCTCGTGCCGACTCTTCACATGTCTCCTCGAGATGAATTCACTCCTCGAGTCGAGCTACGAGTCCGCGAGTCGACCGATGCTCCTCGCGCCGACTCTTCACGAAACTCCTCGTGCAGGCTCTACGTGAGTCCTCAAGTCGAGTTCGAGTCCACGAGTCGACTGATACTCCTCGTGCCGACTCTTCACATGTCTCCTCGAGATGAATTCACTCCTCGAGTCGAGCTACGAGTCCGCGAGTCGACCGATGCTCCTCGCGCCGACTCTTCACGAAACTCCTCGTGCAGGCTCTACGTGAGTCCTCAAGTCGAGTTCGAGTCCACGAGTCGACTGATACTCCTCGTGCCGACTCTTCACATGTCTCCTCGAGATGAGTTCATTCCTCGAGTCGAGCTTCGAGTCCGCGAGTCGACCAATACTCCTCGCGCCGACTCTCCACGAAACTCCTAGTGCAGGCTCTACGTGAGTCCTCGAGTCGAGTTCGAGTCCACGAGTCGACTGATACTCCTCGTGCCGACTCTTCACATGTCTCCTCGAGATGAATTCATTCCTCGAGTCGAGCTACGAGTCCGCGAGTCGACCGATGCTCCTCGCGCCGACTCTTCACGAAACTCCTCGTGCAGGCTCTACGTGAGTCCTCAAGTCGAGTTCGAGTCCACGAGTCGACTGATACTCCTCGTGCCGACTCTTCACATGTCTCCTCGAGATGAATTCATTCCTCGAGTCGAGCTTCGAGTCCGCGAGTCGACCGATGCTCCTCGCACCGACTCTTCACGAAACTCCTCGTGCAGGCTCTACGTGAGTCCTCGAGTCGAGTTCGAGTCCACGAGTCGACTGATACTCCTCGTGCCAACTCTTCACATGTCTCCTCGAGATGAGTTCATTCCTCGAGTCGAGCTTCGAGTCCGCGAGTCGACCGATGATCCTCGCACCGACTCTTCACGAAACTCCTCGTGCAGGCTCTACGTGAGTCCTCGAGTCGAGTTCGAGTCCACGAGTCTACTGATACTCCTCGTGCCAACTCTTCACATGTCTCCTCGAGATGAGTTCATTCCTCGAGTCGAGCTTAGAGTCCCTGAGTCGACCGATGCTCCTCGCGCCGACTCTTCACGAAACTTCTCGTGCAGGCTCTACGTGAGTCCTCGAGTCGAGTTCAAGTCCACGAGTCGACTGATACTCCTCGTGCCGACTCTTCACATGTCTCCTCGAGATGAATTCACTCCTCGAGTCGAGCTACGAGTCCGCGAGTCGACCGATGCTCCTCGCGCCGACTCTTCACGAAACTCCTCGTGCAGGCTCTACGTGAGTCCTCAAGTCGAGTTCGAGTCCACGAGTCGACTGATACTCCTCGTGCCGACTCTTCACATGTCTCCTCGAGATGAATTCACTCCTCGAGTCGAGCTACGAGTCCGCGAGTCGACCGATGCTCCTCGCGCCGACTCTTCACGAAACTCCTCGTGCAGGCTCTACGTGAGTCCTCAAGTCGAGTTCGAGTCCACGAGTCGACTGATACTCCTCGTGCCGACTCTTCACATGTCTCCTCGAGATGAGTTCATTCCTCGAGTCGAGCTTCGAGTCCGCGAGTCGAACAATACTCCTCGCGCCGACTCTCCACGAAACTCCTAGTGCAGGCTCTACGTGAGTCCTCGAGTCGAGTTCGAGTCCACGAGTCGACTGATACTCCTCGTGCCGACTCTTCACATGTCTCCTCGAGATGAATTCATTCCTCGAGTCGAGCTACGAGTCCGCGAGTCGACCGATGCTCCTCGCGCCGACTCTTCACGAAACTCCTCGTGCAGGCTCTACGTGAGTCCTCAAGTCGAGTTCGAGTCCACGAGTCGACTGATACTCCTCGTGCCGACTCTTCACATGTCTCCTCGAGATGAATTCATTCCTCGAGTCGAGCTTCGAGTCCGCGAGTCGACCGATGCTCCTCGCACCGACTCTTCACGAAACTCCTCGTGCAGGCTCTACGTGAGTCCTCGAGTCGAGTTCGAGTCCACGAGTCGACTGATACTCCTCGTGCCAACTCTTCACATGTCTCCTCGAGATGAGTTCATTCCTCGAGTCGAGCTTCGAGTCCGCGAGTCGACCGATGATCCTCGCACCGACTCTTCACGAAACTCCTCGTGCAGGCTCTACGTGAGTCCTCGAGTCGAGTTCGAGTCCACGAGTCAACTGATACTCCTCGTGCCAACTCTTCACATGTCTCCTCGAGATGAGTTCATTCCTCGAGTCGAGCTTAGAGTCCCTGAGTCGACCGATGCTCCTCGCGCCGACTCTTCACGAAACTCCTCGTGCAGGCTCTACGTGAGTCCTCGAGTCGAGTTCAATTCCACGAGTCGACTGATACTCCTCGTGCCGACTCTTCACATGTCTCCTCGAGATGAATTCACTCCTCGAGTCGAGCTACGAGTCCGCGAGTCGACCGATGCTCCTCGCGCCGACTCTTCACGAAACTCCTCGTGCAGGCTCTACGTGAGTCCTCAAGTCGAGTTCGAGTCCACGAGTCGACTGATACTCCTCGTGCCGACTCTTCACATGTCTCCTCGAGATGAATTCACTCCTCGAGTCGAGCTACGAGTCCGCGAGTCGACCGATGCTCCTCGCGCCGACTCTTCACGAAACTCCTCGTGCAGGCTCTACGTGAGTCCTCAAGTCGAGTTCGAGTCTACGAGTCGACTGATACTCCTCGTGCCGACTCTTCACATTTCCCCTCGAGATGAGTTCATTCCTCGAGTCGAGCTTCGAGTCCGCGAGTCGACCAATACTCCTCGCGCCGACTCTCCACGAAACTCCTAGTGCAGGCTCTACGTGAGTCCTCGAGTCGAGTTCGAGTCCACGAGTCGACTGATACTCCTCGTGTCGACTCTTCACATGTCTCCTCGAGATGAATTCATTCCTCGAGTCGAGCTACGAGTCCGCGAGTCGACCGATGCTCCTCGCGCCGACTCTTCACGAAACTCCTCGTGCAGGCTCTACGTGAGTCCTCGAGTCGAGTTCGAGTCCACGAGTCGACTGATACTCCTCGTGCCGACTCTTCACATGTCTCCTCGAGATGAATTCATTCCTCGAGTCGAGCTACGAGTCCGCGAGTCGACCGATGCTCCTCGCGCCGACTCTTCACGAAACTCCTCGTGCAGGCTCTACGTGAGTCCTCGAGTCGAGTTCGAGTCCACGAGTCGACTGATACTCCTCGTGCCGACTCTTCACATGTCTCCTCAAGATGAGTTCATTCCTCGAGTCGAGATTAGAGTCCGCGAGTCGACCGATGCTCCTCGCACCGACTCTTCACGAAACTCCTCGTGCAGGCTCTACGTGAGTCCTCGAGTCGAGTTCGAATCCACGAGTCGACTGATACTCCTCGTGCCAACTCTTCACATGTCTCCTCGAGATGAGTTCATTCCTCGAGTCGAGCTTCGAGTGCGCGAGTCGACCGATGCACCTCGCACCGACTCTTCACGAAACTCCTCGTGCAGGCTCTACGTGAGTCCTCGAGTCGAGTTCAAGTCCACGAGTCGACTGATACTCCTTGTGCCGACTCTTCACATGTCTCCTCGAGATGAATTCACTCCTCGAGTCGAGCTACGAGTCCGCGAGTCGACCGATGCTCCTCGCGCCGACTCTTCACGAAACTCCTCGTGCAGGCTCTACGTGAGTCCTCAAGTCGAGTTCGAGTCCACGAGTCGACTGATACTCCTCGTGCCGACTCTTCACATGTCTCCTCGAGATGAATTCACTCCTCGAGTCGAGCTACGAGTCCGCGAGTCGACCGATGCTCCTCGCGCCGACTCTTCACGAAACTCCTCGTGCAGGCTCTACGTGAGTCCTCAAGTCGAGTTCGAGTCCACGAGTCGACTGATACTCCTCGTGCCGACTCTTCACATGTCTCCTCGAGATGAGTTCATTCCTCGAGTCGAGCTTCGAGTCCGCGAGTCGACCAATACTCCTCGCGCCGACTCTCCACGAAACTCCTAGTGCAGGCTCTACGTGAGTCCTCGAGTCGAGTTCGAGTCCACAAGTCGACTGATACTCCTCGTGCCGACTCTTCACATGTCTCCTCGAGATGAATTCATTCCTCGAGTCGAGCTACGAGTCCGCGAGTCGACCGATGCTCCTCGCGCCGACTCTTCACGAAACTCCTAGTGCAGGCTCTACGTGAGTCCTCGAGTCGAGTTCGAGTCCACGAGTCGACTGATACTCCTCGTGCCGACTCTTCACATGTCTCCTCGAGATGAATTCATTCCTCGAGTCGAGCTACGAGTCCGCGAGTCGACCGATGCTCCTCGCGCCGACTCTTCACGAAACTCCTCGTGCAGGCTCTACGTGAGTCCTCGAGTCGAGTTCGAGTCCACGAGTCGACTGATACTCCTCGTGCCGACTCTTCACATGTCTCCTCAAGATGGGTTCATTCCTCGAGTCGAGATTAGAGTCCGCGAGTCGACCGATGCTCCTCGCACCGACTCTTCACGAAACTCCTCGTGCAGGCTCTACGTGAGTCCTCTAGTCGAGTTCGAATCCACGAGTCGACTGATACTCCTCGTGCCAACTCTTCACATGTCTCCTCGAGATGAGTTCATTCCTCGAGTTGAGCTTCGAGTCCGCGAGTCGACCGATGCTCCTCGCACCGACTCTTCACGAAACTCCTCGTGCAGGCTCTACGTGAGTCCTCGAGTCGAGTTCAAGTCCACGAGTCGACTGATACTCCTCGTGCCGACTCTTCACATGTCTCCTCGAGATGAATTCACTCCTCGAGTCGAGCTACGAGTCCGCGAGTCGACCGATGCTCCTCGTGCCGACTCTTCACGAAACTCCTCGTGCAGGCTCTACGTGAGTCCTCAAGTCGAGTTCGAGTCCACGAGTCGACTGATACTCCTCGTGCCGACTCTTCACATGTCTCCTCGAGATGAATTCACTCCTCGAGTCGAGCTACGAGTCCGCGAGTCGACCGATGCTCCTCGCGCCGACTCTTCACGAAACTCCTCGTGCAGGCTCTACGTGAGTCCTCAAGTCGAGTTCGAGTCCACGAGTCGACTGATACTCCTCGTGCCGACTCTTCACATGTCTCCTCGAGATGAGTTCATTCCTCGAGTCGAGCTTCGAGTCCGCGAGTCGACCAATACTCCTCGCGCCGACTCTCCACGAAACTCCTAGTGCAGGCTCTACGTGAGTCCTCGAGTCGAGTTCGAGTCCACGAGTCGACTGATACTCCTCGTGCCGACTCTTCACATATCTCCTCGAGATGAATTCATTCCTCGAGTCGAGCTACGAGTCCGCGAGTCGACCGATGCTCCTCGCGCCGACTCTTCACGAAACTCCTCGTGCAGGCTCTACGTGAGTCCTCGAGTCGAGTTCGAGTCCACGAGTCGACTGATACTCCTCGTGCCGACTCTTCACATGTCTCCTCAAGATGAGTTCATTCCTCGAGTCGAGATTAGAGTCCGCGAGTCGATCGATGCTCCTCGCACCGACTCTTCACGAAACTCCTCGTGCAGGCTCTACGTGAGTCCTCGAGTCGAGTTCGAATCCACGAGTCGACTGATACTCCTCGTGCAAACTCTTCACATGTCTCCTCGAGATGAGTTCATTCCTCGAGTCGAGCTTCGAGTCCGCGAGTCGACCGATGCTCCTCGCGCCGACTCTTCACGAAACTCCTCGTGCAGGCTCTACGTGAGTCCTCGAGTCGAGTTCAAGTCCACGAGTCGACTGATACTCCTCGTGCCGACTCTTCACATGTCTCCTCGAGATGAATTCACTCCTCGAGTCGAGCTACGAGTCCGCGAGTCGACCGATGCTCCTCGCGCCGACTCTTCACGAAACTCCTCGTGTAGGCTCTACGTGAGTCCTCGAGTCGAGTTCGAGTCCACGAGTCGACTGATACTCCTCGTGCCGACTCTTCACATGTCTACTCGAGATGAGTTCATTCCTCGAGTCGAGCTTCGAGTCCGCGAGTCGACCAATACTCCTCGCGCCGACTCTCCACGAAACTCCTAGTGCAGGCTCTACGTGAGTCCTCGAGTCGAGTTCGAGTCCACGAGTCGACTGATACTCCTCGTGCCGACTCTTCACATGTCTCCTCGAGATGAATTCACTCCTCGAGTCGAGCTACGAGTCCGCGAGTCGACCGATGCTCCTCGCGCCGACTCTTCACGAAACTCCTCGTGCAGGCTCTACGTGAGTCCTCGAGTCGAGTTCGAGTCCACGAGTCGACTGATACTCCTCGTGCCGACTCTTCACAAGTCTCCTCGATATGAATTCATTCCTCGAGTCGAGCTACGAGTCCGCGAGTCGACCGATGCTCCTCGTACCGACTCTTCACGAAACTCCTCGTGCAGGCTCTACGTGAGTCCTCGAGTCGAGTTCGAGTCCACGAGTCGACTTATACTCCTCGTGCCAACTCTTCACATGTCTCCTCGAGATGAGTTCATTCCTCGAGTCGAGCTTCGAGTCCGCGAGTCGACCGATGCTCCTCGCGCCGACTCTTCACGAAACTCCTCGTGCAGGCTCTACGTGAGTCCTCGAGTCGAGTTGAAGTCCACGAGTCGACTGATACTCCTCGTGCCGACTCTTCACATGTCTCCTCGAGATGAGTTCATTCCTCGAGTCGAGCTTCGAGTCCGCGAGTCGACCGATGCTCCTCGCACCGACTCTTCACGAAACTCCTCGTGCAGGCTCTACGTGAGTCCTCGAGTCGAGTTCGAGTCCACGAGTCGACTGATACTCCTCGTGCCAACTCTTCACCTGTCTCCTCGAGATGAGTTCATTCCTCGAGTCGAGCTTCGAGTCCGCGAGTCGACCGATGCTCCTCGCGCCGACTCTTCACATGTCTCCTCGAGATGAATTCATTCCTCAAGTCGAGCTTCGAGTCCGCGAGTCGACCGATGCTCCTCGTACCGACTCTTCACGAAACTCCTCGTGCAGGCTCTACGTGAGTCCTCGAGTCGAGTTCGAGTCCACGAGTCGACTGATACTCCTCGTGCCAACTCTTCACATGTCTCCTCGAGATGAGTTCATTCCTCGAGTCGAGCTTCGAGTCCGCGAGTCGACCGATGCTCCTCGCGCCGACTCTTCACGAAACTCCTCGTGCAGGCTCTACGTGAGTCCTCGAGTCGAGTTCAAGTCCACGAGTCGACTGATACTCCTCGTGCCGACTCTTCACATATCTCCTCGAGATGAATTCACTCCTCGAGTCAAGCTACGAGTCCGCGAGTCGACCGATGCTCCTCGCGCCGACTCTTCACGAAACTCCTCGTGCAGGCTCTACGTGAGTCCTCGAGTCGAGTTCGAGTCCACGAGTCGACTGATACTCCTCGTGCCAACTCTTCACATGTCTCCTCGAGATGAGTTCATTCCTCGAGTCGAGCTTCGAGTCCGCGAGTCGACCGATGCTCCTCGCGCCGACTCTTCACGAAACTCCTCGTGCAGGTTCTACGTGAGTCCTCGAGTCGAGTTCGAGTCCACGAGTCGACTGATACTCCTCGTGCCGACTCTTCACATGTCTCCTCGAGATGAGTTCATTCCTCGAGTCGATATTCGAGTCCGCGAGTCGACCAATACTCTTCGCGCCGACTCTCCACGAAACTCCTAGTGCAGGTTCTACGTGAGTCCTCGAGTCGAGTTCGAGTCCACGAGTCGACTGATACTCCTCGTGCCGACTCTTCACATGTCTCCTCGAGAGGAATTCATTCCTCGAGTCGAGCTACGAGTCCGCGAGTCGACCGATGCTCCTCGCGCCGACTCTTCACGAAACTCCTCGTGCAGGCTCTACGTGAGTCCTCGAGTCGAGTTCGAGTCCACGAGTCGACTGATACTCCTCGTGCCGACTCTTCACATGTCTCCTCAAGATGAGTTCATTCCTCGAGTCGAGATTAGAGTCCGCGAGTCGACCGATGCTCCTCGCGCCGACTCTTCACGAAACTCCTCGTGTAGGCTCTACGTGAGTCCTCGAGTCGAGTTCGAGTCCACGAGTCGACTGATACTCCTCGTGCCAACTCTTCACATGTATCCTCGAGATGAGTTCATTCCTCGAGTCGAGCTTCGAGTTCGCGAGTCGACCGATGCTCCTCGCGCCGACTCTTCACATGTCTCCTCGAGATGAATTCATTCCTCGAGTCGAGCTTCGAGTCCGCGAGTCGACCGATGCTCCTCGTACCGACTCTTCACGAAACTCCTCGTGCAGGCTCTACGTGAGTCCTCGAGTCGAGTTCGAGTCCACGATTCGACTGATACTCCTCGTGCCAACTCTTCACATGTCTCCTCGAGATGAGTTCATTCCTCGAGTCGAGCTTCGAGTCCGCGAGTCGACCGATGCTCCTCGCGCCGACTCTTCACGAAACTCCTCGTGCAGGCTCTACGTGAGTCCTCGAGTCGAGCTTCGAGTCCGCGAGTCGACCGATGCTCCTCGCGCCGACTCTTCACATGTCTCCTCGAGATGAATTCATTCCTCGAGTCGAGCTTCGAGTCCGCGAGTCGACCGATGCTCCTCGTACCGACTCTTCACGAAACTCCTCGTGCAGGCTCTACGTGAGTCCTCGAGTCGAGTTCGAGTCCACGAGTCGACTGATACTCCTCGTGCCAACTCTTCACATGTCTCCTCGAGATGAGTTCATTCCTCGAGTCGAGCTTCGAGTCCGCGAGTCGACCGATGCTCCTCGCACCGACTCTTCACGAAACTCCTCGTGCAGGCTCTACGTGAGTCCTCGAGTCGAGTTCGAGTCCACGAGTCGACTGATACTCCTCGTGCCGACTCTTCACATGTCTCCTCGAGATGAATTCACTCCTCGAGTCAAGCTACGAGTCCGCGAGTCGACCGATGCTCCTCGCACCGACTCTTCACGAAACTCCTCGTGCAGGCTCTACGTGAGTCCTCGAGTCGAGTTCGAGTCCACGAGTCGACTGATACTCCTCGTGCCGACTCTTTACATGTCTGCTCGAGATGAGTTCATTCCTCGAGTCGAGATTAGAGTCCGCGAGTCGACCGATGCTCCTCGCACCGACTCTTCACGAAACTCCTCGTGCAGGCTCTACGTGAGTCCTCGAGTCGAGTTCAAGTCCACGAGTCGACTGATACTCCTCGTGCCGACTCTTCACATGTCTCCTCGAGATGAATTCACTCCTCGAGTTAAGCTACGAGTCCGTGAGTCGACCGATGCTCCTCGCGCCGACTCTTCACGAAACTCCTCGTGCAGGCTCTACGTGAGTCCTCGAGTCGAGTTCGAGTCCAGGAGTCGACTGATACTCCTCGTCCCGACTCTTCACATGTCTCCTTGAGATGAGTTCATTCCTCGAGTCGAGATTAGAGTCCGCGAGTCGACCGATGCTCCTCGCACCGACTCTTCACGAAACTCCTCGTGCAGGCTCTACGTGAGTCCTCGAGTCGAGTTCGAGTCCACGAGTCGACTGATACTCCTCGTGCCAACTCTTCACATGTCTCCTCAAGATGAGTTCATTCCTCGAGTTAAGCTACGAGTCCGCGAGTCGACCGATGCTCCTCGCGCCGACTCTTCACGAAACTCCTCGTGCAGGCTCTACGTGAGTCCTCGAGTCGAGTTCGAGTCCACGAGTCGACTGATACTCCTCGTGGCAACTCTTCACATGTATCCTCGAGATGAGTTCATTCCTCGAGTCGAGCTTCGAGTCCGCGAGTCGACCGATGCTCATCGCGCCGACTCTTCACATGTCTCCTCGAGATGAATTCATTCCTCGAGTCGAGCTTCGAGTCCGCGAGTCGACCGATGCTCCTCGTACCGACTCTTCACGAAACTCCTCGTGCAGGCCCTACGTGAGTCCTCGAGTCGAGTTCGAGTCCACGAGTCGACTGATACTCCTCGTGCCAACTCTTCACATGTCTCCTCAAGATGAGTTCATTCCTCGAGTTAAGCTACGAGTCCGCGAGTCGACCGATGCTCCTCGCGCCGACTCTTCACGAAACTCCTCGTGTAGGCTCTACGTGAGTCCTCGAGTCGAGTTCGAGTCCACGAGTCGACTGATACTCCTCGTGCCAACTCTTCACATGTATCCTCGAGATGAGTTCATTCCTCGAGTCGAGCTTCGAGTCCGCGAGTCGACCGATGCTCCTCGCGCCGACTCTTCACATGTCTCCTCGAGATGAATTCATTCCTCGAGTCGAGCTTCGAGTCCGCGAGTCGACCGATGCTCCTCGTACCGACTCTTCACGAAACTCCTCGTGCAGGCTCTACGTGAGTCCTCGAGTCGAGTTCGAGTCCACGATTCGACTGATACTCCTCGTGCCAACTCTTCACATGTCTCCTCGAGATGAGTTCATTCCTCGAGTCGAGCTTCGAGTCCGCGAGTCGACCGATGCTCCTCGCGCCGACTCTTCACGAAACTCCTCGTGCAGGCTCTACGTGAGTCCTCGAGTCGAGCTTCGAGTCCGCGAGTCGACCGATGCTCCTCGCGCCGACTCTTCACATGTCTCCTCGAGATGAATTCATTCCTCGAGTCGAGCTTCGAGTCCGCGAGTCGACCGATGCTCCTCGTACCGACTCTTCACGAAACTCCTCGTGCAGGCTCTACGTGAGTCCTCGAGTCGAGTTCGAGTCCACGAGTCGACTGATACTCCTCGTGCCAACTCTTCACATGTCTCCTCGAGATGAGTTCATTCCTCGAGTCGAGCTTCGAGTCCGCGAGTCGACCGATGCTCCTCGCACCGACTCTTCACGAAACTCCTCGTGCAGGCTCTACGTGAGTCCTCGAGTCGAGTTCGAGTCCACGAGTCGACTGATACTCCTCGTGCCGACTCTTCACATGTCTCCTCGAGATGAATTCACTCCTCGAGTCAAGCTACGAGTCCGCGAGTCGACCGATGCTCCTCGCACCGACTCTTCACGAAACTCCTCGTGCAGGCTCTACGTGAGTCCTCGAGTCGAGTTCGAGTCCACGAGTCGACTGATACTCCTCGTGCCGACTCTTCACATGTCTGCTCGAGATGAGTTCATTCCTCGAGTCGAGATTAGAGTCCGCGAGTCGACCGATGCTCCTCGCACCGACTCTTCACGAAACTCCTCGTGCAGGCTCTACGTGAGTCCTCGAGTCGAGTTCAAGTCCACGAGTCGACTGATACTCCTCGTGCCGACTCTTCACATGTCTCCTCGAGATGAATTCACTCCTCGAGTTAAGCTACGAGTCCGTGAGTCGACCGATGCTCCTCGCGCCGACTCTTCACGAAACTCCTCGTGCAGGCTCTACGTGAGTCCTCGAGTCGAGTTCGAGTCCAGGAGTCGACTGATACTCCTCGTCCCGACTCTTCACATGTCTCCTTGAGATGAGTTCATTCCTCGAGTCGAGATTAGAGTCCGCGAGTCGACCGATGCTCCTCGCACCGACTCTTCACGAAACTCCTCGTGCAGGCTCTACGTGAGTCCTCGAGTCGAGTTCGAGTCCACGAGTCGACTGATACTCCTCGTGCCAACTCTTCACATGTCTCCTCAAGATGAGTTCATTCCTCGAGTTAAGCTACGAGTCCGCGAGTCGACCGATGCTCCTCGCGCCGACTCTTCACGAAACTCCTCGTGCAGGCTCTACGTGAGTCCTCGAGTCGAGTTCGAGTCCACGAGTCGACTGATACTCCTCGTGGCAACTCTTCACATGTATCCTCGAGATGAGTTCATTCCTCGAGTCGAGCTTCGAGTCCGCGAGTCGACCGATGCTCATCGCGCCGACTCTTCACATGTCTCCTCGAGATGAATTCATTCCTCGAGTCGAGCTTCGAGTCCGCGAGTCGACCGATGCTCCTCGTACCGACTCTTCACGAAACTCCTCGTGCAGGCCCTACGTGAGTCCTCGAGTCGAGTTCGAGTCCACGAGTCGACTGATACTCCTCGTGCCAACTCTTCACATGTCTCCTCAAGATGAGTTCATTCCTCGAGTTAAGCTACGAGTCCGCGAGTCGACCGATGCTCCTCGCGCCGACTCTTCACGAAACTCCTCGTGTAGGCTCTACGTGAGTCCTCGAGTCGAGTTCGAGTCCACGAGTCGACTGATACTCCTCGTGCCAACTCTTCACATGTATCCTCGAGATGAGTTCATTCCTCGAGTCGAGCTTCGAGTCCGCGAGTCGACCGATGCTCCTCGCGCCGACTCTTCACATGTCTCCTCGAGATGAATTCATTCCTCGAGTCGAGCTTCGAGTCCGCGAGTCGACCGATGCTCCTCGTACCGACTCTTCACGAAACTCCTCGTGCAGGCTCTACGTGAGTCCTCGAGTCGAGTTCGAGTCCACGATTCGACTGATACTCCTCGTGCCAACTCTTCACATGTCTCCTCGAGATGAGTTCATTCCTCGAGTCGAGCTTCGAGTCCGCGAGTCGACCGATGCTCCTCGCGCCGACTCTTCACGAAACTCCTCGTGCAGGCTCTACGTGAGTCCTCGAGTCGAGCTTCGAGTCCGCGAGTCGACCGATGCTCCTCGCGCCGACTCTTCACATGTCTCCTCGAGATGAATTCATTCCTCGAGTCGAGCTTCGAGTCCGCGAGTCGACCGATGCTCCTCGTACCGACTCTTCACGAAACTCCTCGTGCAGGCTCTACGTGAGTCCTCGAGTCGAGTTCGAGTCCACGAGTCGACTGATACTCCTCGTGCCAACTCTTCACATGTCTCCTCGAGATGAGTTCATTCCTCGAGTCGAGCTTCGAGTCCGCGAGTCGACCGATGCTCCTCGCACCGACTCTTCACGAAACTCCTCGTGCAGGCTCTACGTGAGTCCTCGAGTCGAGTTCGAGTCCACGAGTCGACTGATACTCCTCGTGCCGACTCTTCACATGTCTCCTCGAGATGAATTCACTCCTCGAGTCAAGCTACGAGTCCGCGAGTCGACCGATGCTCCTCGCACCGACTCTTCACGAAACTCCTCGTGCAGGCTCTACGTGAGTCCTCGAGTCGAGTTCGAGTCCACGAGTCGACTGATACTCCTCGTGCCGACTCTTCACATGTCTGCTCGAGATGAGTTCATTCCTCGAGTCGAGATTAGAGTCCGCGAGTCGACCGATGCTCCTCGCACCGACTCTTCACGAAACTCCTCGTGCAGGCTCTACGTGAGTCCTCGAGTCGAGTTCAAGTCCACGAGTCGACTGATACTCCTCGTGCCGACTCTTCACATGTCTCCTCGAGATGAATTCACTCCTCGAGTTAAGCTACGAGTCCGTGAGTCGACCGATGCTCCTCGCGCCGACTCTTCACGAAACTCCTCGTGCAGGCTCTACGTGAGTCCTCGAGTCGAGTTCGAGTCCAGGAGTCGACTGATACTCCTCGTCCCGACTCTTCACATGTCTCCTTGAGATGAGTTCATTCCTCGAGTCGAGATTATAGTCCGCGAGTCGACCGATGCTCCTCGCACCGACTCTTCACGAAACTCCTCGTGCAGGCTCTACGTGAGTCCTCGAGTCGAGTTCGAGTCCACGAGTCGACTGATACTCCTCGTGCCAACTCTTCACATGTCTCCTCAAGATGAGTTCATTCCTCGAGTTAAGCTACGAGTCCGCGAGTCGACCGATGCTCCTCGCGCCGACTCTTCACGAAACTCCTCGTGCAGGCTCTACGTGAGTCCTCGAGTCGAGTTCGAGTCCACGAGTCGACTGATACTCCTCGTGGCAACTCTTCACATGTCTCCTCGAGATGAGTTCATTCCTCGAGTCGAGCTTCGAGTCCGCGAGTCGACCGATGCTCCTCGCGCCGACTCTTCACGAAACTCCTCGTGCAGGTTCTACGTGAGTCCTCGAGTCGAGTTCGAGTCCACGAGTCGACTGATACTCCTCGTGCCGACTCTTCACATGTCTCCTCGAGATGAGTTCATTCCTCGAGTCGAGATTAGAGTCCGCAAGTCGACCGATGCTCCTCGTACCGACTCTTCACGAAACTCCTCGTGCAGGCTCTACGTGAGTCCTCGAGTCGAGTTCGAGTCCACGAGTCGACTGATACTCCTCGTGCCGACTCTTCACATGTCTCCTCGAGATGAGTTCATTCCTCGAGTCGAGATTAGAGTCCGCGAGTTGACCGATGCTCCTCGCACCGACTCTTCACGAAACTCCTCGTGCAGGCTCTACGTGAGTCCTCGAGTCGAGTTCGAGTCCACGAGTCGACTGATACTCCTCGTGCCAACTCTTCACATGTCTCCTCGAGATGAGTTCATTCCTCGAGTCGAGCTTCGAGTCCGCGAGTCGACCAATACTCCTCGCGCCGACTCTCCACGAAACTCCTAGTGCAGGCTCTACGTGAGTCCTCGAGTCGAGTTCAAGTCCACGAGTCGACTGATACTCCTCGTGCCGACTCTTCACATGTCTCCTCGAGATGAATTCACTCCTCGAGTCAAGCTACGAGTCCGCGAGTCGACCGATGCTCCTCGCGCCGACTCTTCACGAAACTCCTCGTGCAGGCTCTACGTGAGTCCTCGAGTCGAGTTCGAGTCCAGGAGTCGACTGATACTCCTCGTCCCGACTCTTCACATGTCTCCTCGAGATGAGTTCATTCCTCGAGTCGAGATTAGAGTCCGCGAGTCGACCGATGCTCCTCGCACCGACTCTTCACGAAACTCCTCGTGCAGGCTCTACGTGAGTCCTCGAGTCGAGTTCGAGTCCACGAGTCGACTGATACTCCTCGTGCCAACTCTTCACATGTCTCCTCGAGATGAGTTCATTCCTCGAGTCGAGCTTCGAGTCCGCGAGTCGACCGATGCTCCTCGCGCCGACTCTTCACGAAACTCCTCGTGCAGGCTCTACGTGAGTCCTCGAGTCGAGTTCGAGTCCACGAGTCGACTGATACTCCTCGTGCCAACTCTTCACATGTCTCCTCGAGATGAGTTCATTCCTCGAGTTGAGCTTCGAGTCCGCGAGTCGACCGATGCTCCTCGCGCCGACTCTTCACGAAACTCCTCGTGCAGGCTCTACGTGAGTCCTCGAGTCGAGTTCGAGTCCACGAGTCGACTGATACTCCTCGTGCCAACTCTTCACATGTCTCCTCGAGATGAGTTCATTCCTCGAGTCGAGCTTCGAGTCCGCGAGTCGACCGATGCTCCTCGCGCCGACTCTTCACGAAACTCCTCGTGCAGGTTCTACGTGAGTCCTCGAGTCGAGTTCGAGTCCACGAGTCGACTGATACTCCTCGTGCCGACTCTTCACATGTCTCCTCGAGATGAGTTCATTCCTCGAGTCGATATTCGAGTCCGCGAGTCGACCAATACTCTTCGCGCCGACTCTCCACGAAACTCCTAGTGCAGGTTCTACGTGAGTCCTCGAGTCGAGTTCGAGTCCACGAGTCGACTGATACTCCTCGTGCCGACTCTTCACATGTCTCCTCGAGATGAATTCATTCCTCGAGTCGAGCTACGAGTCCGCGAGTCGACCGATGCTCCTCGCGCCGACTCTTCACGAAACTCCTCGTGCAGGCTCTACGTGAGTCCTCGAGTCGAGTTCGAGTCCACGAGTCGACTGATACTCCTCGTGCCGACTCTTCACATGTCTCCTCAAGATGAGTTCATTCCTCGAGTCGAGATTAGAGTCCGCGAGTCGACCGATGCTCCTCGCGCCGACTCTTCACGAAACTCCTCGTGTAGGCTCTACGTGAGTCCTCGAGTCGAGTTCGAGTCCACGAGTCGACTGATACTCCTCGTGCCAACTCTTCACATGTATCCTCGAGATGAGTTCATTCCTCGAGTCGAGCTTCGAGTCCGCGAGTCGACCGATGCTCCTCGCGCCGACTCTTCACATGTCTCCTCGAGATGAATTCATTCCTCGAGTCGAGCTTCGAGTCCGCGAGTCGACCGATGCTCCTCGTACCGACTCTTCACGAAACTCCTCGTGCAGGCTCTACGTGAGTCCTCGAGTCGAGTTCGAGTCCACGATTCGACTGATACTCCTCGTGCCAACTCTTCACATGTCTCCTCGAGATGAGTTCATTCCTCGAGTCCGCGAGTCGACCGATGCTCCTCGCGCCGACTCTTCACGAAACTCCTCGTGCAGGCTCTACGTGAGTCCTCGAGTCGAGTTCAAGTCCACGAGTCGACTGATACTCCTCTTGCCGACTCTTCACATGTCTCCTCGAGATGAATTCACTCCTCGAGTCAAGCTACGAGTCCGCGAGTCGACCGATGCTCCTCGCGCCGACTCTTCACGAAACTCCTCGTGCAGGCTCTACGTGAGTCCTCGAGTCGAGTTCGAGTCCACGAGTCGACTGATACTCCTCGTGCCGACTCTTCACATGTCTGCTCGAGATGAGTTCATTCCTCGAGTCGAGATTAGAGTCCGCGAGTCGACCGATGCTCCTCGCACCGACTCTTCACGAAACTCCTCGTGCAGGCTCTACGTGAGTCCTCGAGTCGAGTTCGAGTCCACGAGTCGACTGATACTCCTCGTGCCGACTCTTCACATGTCTCCTCGAGATGAGTTCATTCTCGAGTCGAGATTAGAGTCCGCGAGTCGACCGATGCTCCTCGCACCGACTCTTCACGAAACTCCTCGTGCAGGCTCTACGTGAGTCCTCGAGTCGAGTTCGAGTCCACGAGTCGACTGATACTCCTCATGCCAACTCTTCACATGTCTCCTCGAGATGAGTTCATTCCTCGAGTCGAGCTTCGAGTCCGCGAGTCGACCAATACTCCTCGCGCCGACTCTCCACGAAACTCCTAGTGCAGGCTCTACGTGAGTCCTCGAGTCGAGTTCAAGTCCACGAGTCGACTGATACTCCTCGTGCCGACTCTTCACATGTCTCCTCGAGATGAATTCACTCCTCGAGTTAAGCTACGAGTCCGTGAGTCGACCGATGCTCCTCGCGCCGACTCTTCACGAAACTCCTCGTGCAGGCTCTACGTGAGTCCTCGAGTCGAGTTCGAGTCCAGGAGTCGACTGATACTCCTCGTCCCGACTCTTCACATGTCTCCTCGAGATGAGTTCATTCCTCGAGTCGAGATTAGAGTCCGCGAGTCGACCGATGCTCATCGCACCGACTCTTCACGAAACTCCTCGTGCAGGCTCTACGTGAGTCCTCGAGTCGAGTTCGAGTCCGCGAGTCGACTGATACTCCTCGTGCCAACTCTTCACATGTCTCCTCGAGATGAGTTCATTCCTCGAGTTGAGCTTCGAGTCCGCGAGTCGACCGATGCTCCTCGCGCCGACTCTTCACGAAACTCCTCGTGCAGGCTCTACGTGAGTCCTCGAGTCGAGTTCGAGTCCACGAGTTGACTGATACTCCTCGTGCCAACTCTTCACATGTCTCCTCGAGATGAGTTCATTCCTCGAGTCGAGCTTCGAGTCCGCGAGTCGACCGATGCTCCTCGCGCCGACTCTTCACGAAACTCCTTGTGCAGGTTCTACGTGAGTCCTCGAGTCGAGTTCGAGTCCACGAGTCGACTGATACTCCTCGTGCCGACTCTTCACATGTCTCCTCAAGATGAGTTCATTCCTCGAGTCGAGATTAGAGTCCGCAAGTCGACCGATGCTCCTCGCACCGACTCTTCACGAAACTCCTCGTGCAGGCTCTACGTGAGTCCTCGAGTCGAGTTCGAGTCCACGAGTCGACTGATACTCCTCGTGCCGACTCTTCACATGTCTCCTCGAGATGACTTAATTCCTCGAGTCGAGATTAGAGTCCGCGAGTTGACCGATGCTCCTCGCACCGACTCTTCACGAAACTCCTCGTGCAGGCTCTACGTGAGTCCTCGAGTCGAGTTCGAGTCCACGAGTCGACTGATACTCCTCGTGCCAACTCTTCACATGTCTCCTCGAGATGAGTTCATTCCTCGAGTCGAGCTTCGAGTCCGCGAGTCGACCAATACTACTCGCGCCGACTCTCCACGAAACTCCTAGTGCAGGCTCTACGTGAGTCCTCGAGTCGAGTTCAAGTCCACGAGTCGACTGATACTCCTCGTGCCGACTCTTCACATGTCTCCTCGAGATGAATTCACTCCTCGAGTCAAGCTACGAGTCCGCGAGTCGACCGATGCTCCTCGCGCCGACTCTTCACGAAACTCCTCGTGCAGGCTCTACGTGAGTCCTCGAGTCGAGTTCGAGTCCAGGAGTCGACTGATACTCCTCGTCCCGACTCTTCACATGTCTCCTCGAGATGAGTTCATTCCTCGAGTCGAGATTAGAGTCCGCGAGTCGACCGATGCTCCTCGCACCGACTCTTCACGAAACTCCTCGTGCAGGCTCTACGTGAGTCCTCGAGTCGAGTTCGAGTCCACGAGTCGACTGATACTCCTCGTGCCAACTCTTCACATGTCTCCTCGAGATGAGTTCATTCCTCGAGTCGAGCTTCGAGTCCGCGAGTCGACCGATGCTCCTCGCGCCGACTCTTCACGAAACTCCTCGTGCAGGTTCTACGTGAGTCCTCGAGTCGAGTTCGAGTCCACGAGTCGACTGATACTCCTCGTGCCGACTCTTCACATGTCTCCTCGAGATGAGTTCATTCCTCGAGTCGATATTCGAGTCCGCGAGTCGACCAATACTCTTCGCGCCGACTCTCCACGAAACTCCTAGTGCAGGCTCTACGTGAGTCCTCGAGTCGAGTTCGAGTCCACGAGTCGACTGATACTCCTCGTGCCGACTCTTCACATGTCTCCTCGAGATGAATTCATTCCTCGAGTCGAGCTACGAGTCCGCGAGTCGACCGATGCTCCTCGCGCCGACTCTTCACGAAACTCCTCGTGCAGGCTCTACGTGAGTCCTCGAGTCGAGTTCGAGTCCACGAGTCGACTGATACTCCTCGTGCCGACTCTTCACATGTCTCCTCAAGATGAGTTCATTCCTCGAGTCGAGATTAGAGTCCGCGAGTCGACCGATGCTCCTCGCGCCGACTCTTCACGAAACTCCTCGTGTAGGCTCTACGTGAGTCCTCGAGTCGAGTTCGAGTCCACGAGTCGACTGATACTCCTCGTGCCAACTCTTCACATGTCTCCTCGAGATGAGTTCATTCCTCGAGTCGAGCTTCGAGTCCGCGAGTCGACCGATGCTCCTCGCGCCGACTCTTCACATGTCTCCTCGAGATGAATTCATTCCTCGAGTCGAGCTTCGAGTCCGCGAGTCGACCGATGCTCCTCGTACCGACTCTTCACGAAACTCCTCGTGCAGGCTCTACGTGAGTCCTCGAGTCGAGTTCGAGTCCACGATTCGACTGATACTCCTCGTGCCAACTCTTCACATGTCTTCTCGAGATGAGTTCATTCCTCGAGTCGAGCTTCGAGTCCGCGAGTCGACCGATGCTCCTCGCGCCGACTCTTCACGAAACTCCTCGTGCAGGCTCTACGTGAGTCCTCGAGTCGAGTTCAAGTCCACGAGTCGACTGATACTCCTCGTGCCGACTCTTCACATGTCTCCTCGAGATGAATTCACTCCTCGAGTCAAGCTACGAGTCCGCGAGTCGACCGATGCTCCTCGCGCCGACTCTTCACGAAACTCCTCGTGCAGGCTCTACGTGAGTCCTCGAGTCGAGTTCGAGTCCACAAGTCGACTGATACTCCTCGTGCCGACTCTTCACATGTCTCCTCGAGATGAGTTCATTCCTCGAGTCGATATTCGAGTCCGCGAGTCGACCAATACTCTTCGCGCCGACTCTCCACGAAACTCCTAGTGCAGGCTCTACGTGAGTCCTCGAGTCGAGTTCGAGTCCACGAGTCGACTGATACTCCTCGTGCCGACTCTTCACATGTCTCCTCGAGATGAATTCATTCCTCGAGTCGAGCTACGAGTCCGCGAGTCGACCGATGCTCCTCGCGCCGACTCTTCACGAAACTCCTCGTGCAGGCTCTACGTGAGTCCTCGAGTCGAGTTCGAGTCCACGAGTCGACTGATACTCCTCGTGCCGACTCTTCACATGTCTCCTCAAGATGAGTTCATTCCTCGAGTCGAGATTAGAGTCCGCGAGTCGACCGATGCTCCTCGCGCCGACTCTTCACGAAACTCCTCGTGTAGGCTCTACGTGAGTCCTCGAGTCGAGTTCGAGTCCACGAGTCGACTGATACTCCTCGTGCCAACTCTTCACATGTCTCCTCGAGATGAGTTCATTCCTCGAGTCGAGCTTCGAGTCCGCGAGTCGACCGATGCTCCTCGCGCCGACTCTTCACATGTCTCCTCGAGATGAATTCATTCCTCGAGTCGAGCTTCGAGTCCGCGAGTCGACCGATGCTCCTCGTACCGACTCTTCACGAAACTCCTCGTGCAGGATCTACGTGAGTCCTCGAGTCGAGTTCGAGTCCACGATTCGACTGATACTCCTCGTGCCAACTCTTCACATGTCTTCTCGAGATGAGTTCATTCCTCGAGTCGAGCTTCGAGTCCGCGAGTCGACCGATGCTCCTCGCGCCGACTCTTCACGAAACTCCTCGTGCAGGCTCTACGTGAGTCGTCGAGTCGAGTTCAAGTCCACGAGTCGACTGATACTCCTCGTGCCGACTCTTCACATGTCTCCTCGAGATGAATTCACTCCTCGAGTCAAGCTACGAGTCCGCGAGTCGACCGATGCTCCTCGCGCCGACTCTTCACGAAACTCCTCGTGCAGGCTCTACGTGAGTCCTCGAGTCGAGTTCGAGTCCACAAGTCGACTGATACTCCTCGTGCCGACTCTTCACATGTCTCCTCGAGATGAGTTCATTCCTCGAGTCGAGATTAGAGTCCGCGAGTCGACCGATGCTCCTCGCACCGACTCTTCACGAAACTCCTCGTGCAGGCTCTACGTGAGTCCTCGAGTCGAGTTCGAGTCCACGAGTCGACTGATACTCCTCGTGCCGACTCTTCACATGTCTCCTCGAGATGAGTTCATTCCTCGAGTCGAGATTAGAGTCCGCGAGTCGACCGATGCTCCTCGCACCGACTCTTCACGAAACTCCTCGTGCAGGCTCTACGTGAGTCCTCGAGTCGAGTTCGAGTCCACGAGTCGACTGATACTCCTCGTGCCAACTCTTCACATGTCTCCTCGAGATGAGTTCATTCCTCGAGTCGAGCTTCGAGTACGCGAGTCGACCAATACTCCTCGCGCCGACTCTCCACGAAACTCCTAGTGCAGGCTCTACGTGAGTCCTCGAGTCGAGTTCAAGTCCACGAGTCGACTGATACTCCTCGTGCCGACTCTTCACATGTGTCCTCGAGATGAATTCACTCCTCGAGTCAAGCTACGAGTCCGCGAGTCGACCGATGCTCCTCGCGCCGACTCTTCACGAAACTCCTCGTGCAGGCTCTACGTGAGTCCTCGAGTCGAGTTCGAGTCCAGGAGTCGACTGATACTCCTCGTCCCGACTCTTCACATGTCTCCTCGAGATGAGTTCATTCCTCGAGTCGAGATTAGAGTCCGCGAGTCGACCGATGCTCCTCGCGCCGACTCTTCACGAAACTCCTCGTGCAGGCTCTACGTGAGTCCTCGAGTCGAGTTCGAGTCCACGAGTCGACTGATACTCCTCGTGCCAACTCTTCACATGTCTCCTCGAGATGAGTTCATTCCTCGAGTCGAGCTTCGAGTCCGCGAGTCGACCGATGCTCCTCGCGCCGACTCTTCACGAAACTCCTCGTGCAGGCTCTACGTGAGTCCTCGAGTCGAGTTCGAGTCCACGAGTCGACTGATACTCCTCGTTCCGACTCTTCACGTGTCTCCTCGAGATGAGTTCATTCCTCGAGTCGAGCTTCGAGTCCGCGAGTCGACCGATGCTCCTCGCGCCGACTCTTCACGAAACTCCTCGTGCAGGCTCTACGTGAGTCCTCGAGTCGAGTTCGAGTCCACGAGTCGACTGATACTCCTCGTGCCAACTCTTCACATGACTCCTCGAGATGAGTTCATTCCTCGAGTCGAGCTTCGAGTCCGCGAGTCGACCGATGCTCCTCGCGCCGACTCTTCACGAAACTCCTCGTGCAGGCTCTACGTTAGTCCTCGAGTCGAGTTCAAGTCCACGAGTCGACTGATACTCCTCGTGCCGACTCTTCACATGTCTCCTCGAGATGAATTCACTCCTCGAGTCGAGCTACGAGTCCGCGAGTCGACCGATGCTCCTCGCGCCGACTCTTCACGAAACTCCTCGTGTAGGCTCTACGTGAGTCCTCGAGTCGAGTTCGAGTCCACGAGTCGACTGATACTCCTCGTGCCGACTCTTCACATGTCTCCTCGAGATGAGTTCATTCCTCGAGTCGAGCTTCGAGTCCGCGAGTCGACCAATACTCCTCGCGCCGACTCTCCACGAAACTCCTAGTGCAGGCTCTACGTGAGTCCTCGAGTCGAGTTCGAGTCCACGAGTCGACTGATACTCCTCGTGCCGACTCTTCACATGTCTCCTCGAGATGAATTCATTCCTCGAGTCGAGCTTCGAGTCCGCGAGTCGACCGATGCTCCTCGCGCCGACTCTTCACGAAACTCCTCGTGCAGGCTCTACGTGAGTCCTCGAGTCGAGTTCAAGTCCACGAGTCGACTGATACTCCTCGTGCCGACTCTTCACATGTCTCCTCGAGATGAATTCACTCCTCGAGTCAAGCTACGAGTCCGCGAGTCGACCGATGCTCCTCGCGCCGACTCTTCACGAAACTCCTCGTGCAGGCTCTACGTGAGTCCTCGAGTCGAGTTCGAGTCCACAAGTCGACTGATACTCCTCGTGCCGACTCTTCACATGTCTCCTCGAGATGAGTTCATTCCTCGAGTCGATATTCGAGTCCGCGAGTCGACCAATACTCTTCGCGCCGACTCTCCACGAAACTCCTAGTGCAGGCTCTACGTGAGTCCTCGAGTCGAGTTCGAGTCCACGAGTCGACTGATACTCCTCGTGCCGACTCTTCACATGTCTCCTCGAGATGAATTCATTCCTCGAGTCGAGCTACGAGTCCGCGAGTCGACCGATGCTCCTCGCGCCGACTCTTCACGAAACTCCTCGTGCAGGCTCTACGTGAGTCCTCGAGTCGAGTTCGAGTCCACGAGTCGACTGATACTCCTCGTGCCGACTCTTCACATGTCTCCTCAAGATGAGTTCATTCCTCGAGTCGAGATTAGAGTCCGCGAGTCGACCGATGCTCCTCGCGCCGACTCTTCACGAAACTCCTCGTGTAGGCTCTACGTGAGTCCTCGAGTCGAGTTCGAGTCCACGAGTCGACTGATACTCCTCGTGCCAACTCTTCACATGTCTCCTCGAGATGAGTTCATTCCTCGAGTCGAGCTTCGAGTCCGCGAGTCGACCGATGCTCCTCGCGCCGACTCTTCACATGTCTCCTCGAGATGAATTCATTCCTCGAGTCGAGCTTCGAGTCCGCGAGTCGACCGATGCTCCTCGTACCGACTCTTCACGAAACTCCTCGTGCAGGATCTACGTGAGTCCTCGAGTCGAGTTCGAGTCCACGATTCGACTGATACTCCTCGTGCCAACTCTTCACATGTCTTCTCGAGATGAGTTCATTCCTCGAGTCGAGCTTCGAGTCCGCGAGTCGACCGATGCTCCTCGCGCCGACTCTTCACGAAACTCCTCGTGCAGGCTCTACGTGAGTCCTCGAGTCGAGTTCAAGTCCACGAGTCGACTGATACTCCTCGTGCCGACTCTTCACATGTCTCCTCGAGATGAATTCACTCCTCGAGTCAAGCTACGAGTCCGCGAGTCGACCGATGCTCCTCGCGCCGACTCTTCACGAAACTCCTCGTGCAGGCTCTACGTGAGTCCTCGAGTCGAGTTCGAGTCCACAAGTCGACTGATACTCCTCGTGCCGACTCTTCACATGTCTCCTCGAGATGAGTTCATTCCTCGAGTCGAGATTAGAGTCCGCGAGTCGACCGATGCTCCTCGCACCGACTCTTCACGAAACTCCTCGTGCAGGCTCTACGTGAGTCCTCGAGTCGAGTTCGAGTCCACGAGTCGACTGATACTCCTCGTGCCGACTCTTCACATGTCTCCTCGAGATGAGTTCATTCCTCGAGTCGAGATTAGAGTCCGCGAGTCGACCGATGCTCCTCGCACCGACTCTTCACGAAACTCCTCGTGCAGGCTCTACGTGAGTCCTCGAGTCGAGTTCGAGTCCACGAGTCGACTGATACTCCTCGTGCCAACTCTTCACATGTCTCCTCGAGATGAGTTCATTCCTCGAGTCGAGCTTCGAGTACGCGAGTCGACCAATACTCCTCGCGCCGACTCTCCACGAAACTCCTAGTGCAGGCTCTACGTGAGTCCTCGAGTCGAGTTCAAGTCCACGAGTCGACTGATACTCCTCGTGCCGACTCTTCACATGTGTCCTCGAGATGAATTCACTCCTCGAGTCAAGCTACGAGTCCGCGAGTCGACCGATGCTCCTCGCGCCGACTCTTCACGAAACTCCTCGTGCAGGCTCTACGTGAGTCCTCGAGTCGAGTTCGAGTCCAGGAGTCGACTGATACTCCTCGTCCCGACTCTTCACATGTCTCCTCGAGATGAGTTCATTCCTCGAGTCGAGATTAGAGTCCGCGAGTCGACCGATGCTCCTCGCGCCGACTCTTCACGAAACTCCTCGTGCAGGCTCTACGTGAGTCCTCGAGTCGAGTTCGAGTCCACGAGTCGACTGATACTCCTCGTGCCAACTCTTCACATGTCTCCTCGAGATGAGTTCATTCCTCGAGTCGAGCTTCGAGTCCGCGAGTCGACCGATGCTCCTCGCGCCGACTCTTCACGAAACTCCTCGTGCAGGCTCTACGTGAGTCCTCGAGTCGAGTTCGAGTCCACGAGTCGACTGATACTCCTCGTTCCGACTCTTCACGTGTCTCCTCGAGATGAGTTCATTCCTCGAGTCGAGCTTCGAGTCCGCGAGTCGACCGATGCTCCTCGCGCCGACTCTTCACGAAACTCCTCGTGCAGGCTCTACGTGAGTCCTCGAGTCGAGTTCGAGTCCACGAGTCGACTGATACTCCTCGTGCCAACTCTTCACATGACTCCTCGAGATGAGTTCATTCCTCGAGTCGAGCTTCGAGTCCGCGAGTCGACCGATGCTCCTCGCGCCGACTCTTCACGAAACTCCTCGTGCAGGCTCTACGTTAGTCCTCGAGTCGAGTTCAAGTCCACGAGTCGACTGATACTCCTCGTGCCGACTCTTCACATGTCTCCTCGAGATGAATTCACTCCTCGAGTCGAGCTACGAGTCCGCGAGTCGACCGATGCTCCTCGCGCCGACTCTTCACGAAACTCCTCGTGTAGGCTCTACGTGAGTCCTCGAGTCGAGTTCGAGTCCACGAGTCGACTGATACTCCTCGTGCCGACTCTTCACATGTCTCCTCGAGATGAGTTCATTCCTCGAGTCGAGCTTCGAGTCCGCGAGTCGACCAATACTCCTCGCGCCGACTCTCCACGAAACTCCTAGTGCAGGCTCTACGTGAGTCCTCGAGTCGAGTTCGAGTCCACGAGTCGACTGATACTCCTCGTGCCGACTCTTCACATGTCTCCTCGAGATGAATTCATTCCTCGAGTCGAGCTTCGAGTCCGCGAGTCGACCGATGCTCCTCGCACCGACTCTTCACGAAACTCCTCGTGCAGGCTCTACGTGAGTCCTCGAGTCGAGTTCGAGTCCACGAGTCGACTGATACTCCTCGTGCCAACTCTTCACATGTCTCCTCGAGATGAGTTCATTCCTTGAGTCGAGCTTCGAGTCCGCGAGTCGACCGATGATCCTCGCACCGACTCTTCACGAAACTCCTCGTGCAGGCTCTACGTGAGTCCTCGAGTCGAGTTCGAGTCCACGAGTCGACTGATACTCCTCCTGCCAACTCTTCACATGTCTCCTCGAGATGAGTTCATTCCTCGAGTCGAGCTTCGAGTCCGCGAGTCGACCGATGCTCCTCGCGCCGACTCTTCACGAAACTCCTCGTGCAGGCTCTACGTGAGTCCTCGAGTCGAGTTCAAGTCCACGAGTCGACTGATACTCCTCGTGCCGACTCTTCACATGTCTCCTCGAGATGAATTCACTCCTCGAGTCGAGCTACGAGTCCGCGAGTCGACCGATGCTCCTCGCGCCGACTCTTCACGAAACTCCTCGTACAGTCTCTACGTGAGTCCTCAAGTCGAGTTCGAGTCCACGAGTCGACTGATACTCCTCGTGCCGACTCTTCACATGTCTCCTCGAGATGAGTTCATTCCTCGAGTCGAGCTTCGAGTCCGCGAGTCGACCAATACTCCTCGCGCCGACTCTCCACGAAACTCCTAGTGCATGCTCTACGTGAGTCCTCGAGTCGAGTTCGAGTCCACGAGTCGACTGATACTCCTCGTGCCGACTCTTCACAAGTCTCCTCGAGATGAATTCATTCCTCGAGTCGAGCTTCGAGTCCGCGAGTCGACCGATGCTCCTCGTACCGACTCTTCACGAAACTCCTCGTGCAGGCTCTACGTGAGTCCTCGAGTCGAGTTCGAGTCCACGAGTCGACTGATACTCCTCGTGCCAACTCTTCACATGTCTCCTCGAGATGAGTTCATTACTCGAGTCGAGCTTCGAGTCCGCGAGTCGACCGATGCTCCTCGCGCCGACTCTTCACGAAACTCCTCGTGCAGGCTCTACGTGAGTCCTTGAGTCGAGTTCAAGTCCACGAGTCGACTGATACTCCTCGTGCCGACTCTTCACATGTCTCCTCGAGATGAGTTCATTCCTCGAGTCGAGATTAGAGTCCGCGAGTCGACCGATGCTCCTCGCACCGACTCTTCACGAAACTCCTCGTGCAGGCTCTACGTGAGTCCTCGAGTCGAGTTCGAGTCCACGAGTCGACTGATACTCCTCGTGCCAACTCTTCACATGTCTCCTCAAGATGAGTTCATTCCTCGAGTCGAGCTTCGAGTCCGCGAGTCGACCGATGCTCCTCGCACCGACTCTTCACGAAACTCCTCGTGCCGACTCTTCACATGTCTCCTCGAGATGAATTCATTCCTCGAGTCGACTGATACTCCTCGTGCCGACTCTTCACATGTCTCCTCGAGATGAATTCATTCCTCGAGTCAAGCTACGAGTCCGCGAGTCGACCGATGCTCCTCGCACCGACTCTTCACGAAACTCCTCGTGCCGACTCTTCACATGTCTCCTCGAGATGAGTTCATTCCTCGAGTCGACTGATACTCCTCGTGCCGACTCTTCACATGTCTCCTCGAGATGAATTCATTCCTCGAGTCGAGCTACGAGTCCGCGAGTCGACCGATGCTCCTCGCGCCGACTCTTCACGAAACTCCTCGTGCAGGCTCTACGTGAGTCCTCGAGTCGAGTTCGAGTCCACAAGTCGACTGATACTCCTCGTGCCGACTCTTCACATGTCTCCTCGAGATGAGTTCATTCCTCGAGTCGAGATTAGAGTCCGCGAGTCGACCGATGCTCCTCGCACCGACTCTTCACGAAACTCCTCGTGCAGGCTCTACGTGAGTCCTCGAGTCGAGTTCGAGTCCACGAGTCGACTGATACTCCTCGTGCCAACTCTTCACATGTCTCCTCGAGATGAGTTCATTCCTCGAGTCGAGCTTCGAGTCCGCGAGTCGACCTATGCTCCTCGCGCTGACTCTTCACATGTCTCCTCGAGATGAATTCATTCCTCGAGTCAAGCTACGAGTCCGTGAGTCGACCGATGCTCCTCGCGCCGACTCTTCACGAAACTCCTCGTGCAGGCTCTACGTGAGTCCTCGAGTTGAGTTCGAGTCCACGAGTCGACTGATACTCCTCGTGCCAACTCTTCACATGTCTCCTCGAGATGAGTTCATTCCTCGAGTCGAGCTACGAGTCCGCGAGTCGACCGATGCTCCTCGCACCGACTCTTCACGAAACTCCTCGTGCCGACTCTTCACATGTCTCCTCGAGATGAGTTCATTCCTCGAGTCGACTGATACTCCTCGTGCCGACTCTTCACATGTCTCCTCGAGATGAATTCATTCCTCGAGTCGAGCTACGAGTCCGCGAGTCGACCGATGCTCCTTGCGCCGACTCTTCACGAAACTCCTCGTGCAGGCTCTACGTGAGTCCTCGAGTCGAGTTCGAGTCCACGAGTCGACTGATACTCCTCGTGCCGACTCTTCACATGTCTCCTCGAGATGAGTTCATTCCTCGAGTCGAGATTAGAGTCCGCGAGTCGACCGATGCTCCTCGCACCGACTCTTCACGAAACTCCTCGTGCAGGCTCTACGTGAGTCCTCGAGTCGAGTTCGAGTCCACGAGTCAACTGATACTCCTCGTGCCGACTCTTCACATGTCTCCTCGAGATGAGTTCATTCCTCGAGTCGAGATTAGAGTCCGCGAGTCGACCGATGCTCCTCGCACCGACTCTTCACGAAACTCCTCGTGCAGGCTCTACGTGAGTCCTCGAGTCGAGTTCGAGTCCACGAGTCGACTGATACTCCTCGTGCCAACTCTTCACATGTCTCCTCGAGATGAGTTCATTCCTCGAGTCGAGCTACGAGTCCGCGAGTCGACCGATGCTCCTCGCGCCGACTCTTCACGAAACTCCTCGTGCAGGCTCTACGTGAGTCCTCGAGTCGAGTTCGAGTCCACGAGTCGACTGATACTCCTCGTGCCAACTCTTCACATGTCTCCTCGAGATGAGTTCATTACTCGAGTCGAGCTACGAGTCCGCGAGTCAACCGATGCTCCTCGCACCGACTCTTCACGAAACTCCTCGTGCCGACTCTTCACATGTGTCCTCGAGATGAGTTCATTCCTCGAGTCGACTGATACTCCTCGTGCCGACTCTTCACATGTCTCCTCGAGATGAATTCATTCCTCGAGTCGAGCTACGAGTCCGCGAGTCGACCGATGCTCCTCGCGCCGACTCTTCACGAAACTCCTCGTGCAGGCTCTACGTGAGTCCTCGAGTCGAGTTCGAGTCCACGAGTCGACTGATACTCCTCGTGCCGACTCTTCACATGTCTCCTCGAGATGAGTTCATTCCTCGAGTCGAGATTAGAGTCCGCGAGTCGACCGATGCTCCTCGCACCGACTCTTCACGAAACTCCTCGTGCAGGCTCTACGTGAGTCCTCGAGTCGAGTTCGAGTCCACGAGTCGACTGATACTCCTCGTGCCAACTCTTCACATGTCTCCTCGAGATGAGTTCATTCCTCGAGTCGAGCTTCGAGTCCGCGAGTCGACCGATGCTCCTCGTGCCGACTCTTCACGAAACTCCTCGTGCAGGCTCTACGTGAGTCCTCGAGTCGAGTTCAAGTCCACGAGTCGACTGATACTCCTCGTGCCGACTCTTCACATGTCTCCTCGAGATGAATTCACTCCTCGAATCGAGCTACGAGTCCGAGAGTCGACCGATGCTCCTCGCGGCGACTCTTCACGAAACTCCTCGTGTAGGCTCTACGTGAGTCCTCGAGTCGAGTTCGAGTCCACGAGTCGACTGATACTCCTCGTGCCGACTCTTCACATGTCTCCTCGAGATGAGTTCATTCCTCGAGTCGAGCTTCGAGTCCGCGAGTCGACCAATACTCCTCGCGCCGATTCTCCACGAAACTCCTAGTGCAGGCTCTACGTGAGTCCTCGAGTCGAGTTCGAGTCCACGAGTCGACTGATACTCCTCGTGCCGACTCTTCACATGTCTCCTCGAGATGAGTTCATTCCTCGAGTCGAGATTAGAGTCCGCGAGTCGACCGATGCTCCTCGCACCGACTCTTCACGAAACTCCTCGTGCAGGCTCTACGTGAGTCCTCGAGTCGAGTTCGAGTCCACGAGTCGACTGATACTCCTCGTGCCAACTCTTCACATGTCTCCTAGAGATGAGTTCATTCCTCGAGTCGAGCTACGAGTCCGCGAGTCGACCGATGCTCCTCGCGCCGACTCTTCACGAAACTCCTCGTGCAGGCTCTACGTGAGTCCTCGAGTCGAGTTCGAGTCCACGAGTCGACTGATACTCCTCGTGCCAACTCTTCACATGTCTCCTCGAGATGAGTTCATTCCTCGAGTCGAGCTACGAGTCCGCGAGTCGACCGATGCTCCTCGCACCGACTCTTCACGAAACTCCTCGTGCCGACTCTTCACATGTCTCCTCGAGATGAGTTCATTCCTCGAGTCGACTGATACTCCTCATGCCGACTCTTCACATGTCTCCTCGAGATGAATTCATTCCTCGAGTCGAGCTACGAGTCCGCGAGTCGTCCGATGCTCCTCGCGCCGACTCTTCACGAAACTCCTCGTGCAGGCTCTACGTGAGTCCTCGAGTCGAGTTCGAGTCCACGAGTCGACTGATACTCCTCGTGCCGACTCTTCACATGTCTCCTCGAGATGAGTTCATTCCTCGAGTCGAGATTAGAGTCCGCGAGTCGACCGATGCTCCTCGCGCCGACTCTTCACGAAACTCCTCGTGTAGGCTCTACGTGAGTCCGCGAGTCGATCGATACTCCTCGTTCCGACTCTCCACATGTCTCCTCGAGATGAGTTCATTCCTTGAGTCGAGCTTCGAGTCCGCGAGTCGACCGATGCTCCTCGTGCCGACTCTTCACGAAACTCCTCGTGCAGGCTCTACGTGAGTCCTCGAGTCGAGTTCAAGTCCACGAGTCGACTGATACTCCTCGTGCCGACTCTTCATATGTCTCCTCGAGATGAATTCACTCCTTGAGTCGAGCTACGAGTCCGAGAGTCGACCGATGCTCCTCGCGCCGACTCTTCACGAAACTCCTCGTGTAGGCTCTACGTGAGTCCTCGAGTCGAGTTCGAGTCCACGAGTCGAATGATACTCCTCGTGCCGACTCTTCACATGTCTCCTCGAGATGAGTTCATTCCTCGAGTCGAGCTTCGAGTCCGCGAGTCGACCAATACTCCTCGCGCCGATTCTCCACGAAACTCCTAGTGCAGGCTCTACGTGAGTCTTCGAGTCGAGTTCGAGTCCACGAGTCGACTGATACTCCTCGTACCGACTCTTCACATGTCTCCTCGAGATGAATTCATTCCTCGAGTCGAGCTTCGAGTCCGCGAGTCGACCGATGCTCCTCGCACCGACTCTTCACGAAACTCCTAGTGCAGGCTCTACGTGAGTCCTCGAGTCGAGTTCGAGTCCACGAGTCGACTGATACTCCTCGTGCCAACTCTTCACATGTCTCCTCGAGATGAGTTCATTCCTCGAGTCGAGCTTCGAGTCCGCGAGTCGACCGATGATCCTCGCACCGACTCTTCACGAAACTCCTCGTGCAGGCTCTACGTGAGTCCTCGAGTCGAGTTCGAGTCCACGAGTCGACTGATACTCCTCGTGCCAACTCTTCACATGTCTCCTCGAGATGAGTTCATTCCTCGAGTCGAGCTTCGAGTCCGCGAGTCGACCGATGCTCCTCGCACCGACTCTTCACGAAACTCCTCGTGCAGGCTCTACGTGAGTCCTCGAGTCGAGTTCAAGTCCACGAGTCGACTGATACTCCTCGTGCCGAGTCTTCACATGTCTCCTCGAGATGAATTCACTCCTCGAGTCGAGCTACGAGTCCGCGAGTCGACCGATGCTCCTCGCGCCGACTCTTCACGAAACTCCTCGTGCAGGCTCTACGTGAGTCCTCAAGTCGAGTTCGAGTCCACGAGTCGACTGATACTCCTCGTGCCGACTCTTCACATGTCTCCTCGAGATGAGTTCATTCCTCGAGTCGAGCTTCGAGCCCGCGAGTCGACCAATACTCCTCGCGCCAACTCTCCACGAAACTCCTAGTGCAGGCTCGACGTGAGTCCTCGAGTCGAGTTCGAGTCCACGAGTCGACTGATACTCCTCGTGCCGGCTCTTCATAAGTCTCCTCGAGATGAATTCATTCCTCGAGTCGAGCTTCGAATCCGCGAGTCGACCGATGCTCCTCGTACCGACTCTTCACGAAACTCCTCGTGCAGGCTCTACGTGAGTCCTCGAGTCGAGTTCGAGTCCACGAGTCGACTGATACTCCTCGTGCCAACTCTTCACATGTCTCCTCGAGATGAGTTCATTCCTCGAGTCGAGCTTCGAGTCCGCGAGTCGACCGATGATCCTCGCACCGACTCTTCACGAAACTCCTCGTGCAGGCTCTACGTGAGTCTTCGAGTCGAGTTCGATTCCACGAGTCGACTGATACTCCTCGTGCCAACTCTTCACATGTCTCCTCGAGATGAGTTCATTCCTCGAGTCGAGCTTCGAGTCCGCGAGTCGACCGATGATCCTCGCACCGACTCTTCACGAAACTCCTCGTGCAGGCTCTACGTGAGTCCTCGAGTCGAGTTCGAGTCCACGAGTCGACTGATACTCCTCGTGCCAACTCTTCACATGTCTCCTCGAGATGAGTTCATTCCTCGAGTCGAGCTTCGAGTCCGCGAGTCGACCGATGCTCCTCGCACCGACTCTTCACGAAACTCCTCGTGCAGGCTCTACGTGAGTCCTCGAGTCGAGTTCAAGTCCACGAGTCGACTGATACTCCTCGTGCCGACTCTTCACATGTCTCCTCGAGATGAATTCACTCCTCGAGTCGAGCTACGAGTCCGCGAGTCGACCGATGCTCCTCGCGCCGACTCTTCACGAAACTCCTCGTGCAGGCTCTACGTGAGTCCTCAAGTCGAGTTCGAGTCCACGAGTCGACTGATACTCCTCGTGCCGACTCTTCACATGTCTCCTAGAGATGAGTTCATTCCTCGAGTCGAGCTTCGAGTCCGCGAGTCGACCAATACTCCTCGCGCCAACTCTCCACGAAACTCCTAGTGAAGGCTCGACGTGAGTCCTCGAGTCGAGTTCGAGTCCACGAGTCGACTGATACTCCTCGTGCCGACTCTTCATAAGTCTCCTCGAGATGAATTCATTCCTCGAGTCGAGCTTCGAATCCGCGAGTCGACCGATGCTCCTCGTACCGACTCTTCACGAAACTCCTCGTGCAGGCTCTACGTGAGTCCTCGAGTCGAGTTCGAGTCCACGAGTCGACTGATACTCCTCGTGCCAACTCTTCACATGTCTCCTCGAGATGAGTTCATTCCTCGAGTCGAGCTACGAGTCCGCGAGTCGACCGATGCTCCTCGCGCCGACTCTTCACGAAACTCCTCGTGCAGGCTCTACGTGAGTCCTCGAGTCGAGTTCGAGTCCACGAGTCGACTGATACTCCTCGTGCCGACTCTTCACATGTCTCCTCGAGATGAATTCATTCCTCGAGTCGAGCTACGAGTCCGCGAGTCGACCGATGCTCCTCGCGCCGACTCTTCACGAAACTCCTCGTGCAGGCTCTACGTGAGTCCTCGAGTCGAGTTCGAGTCCGCGAGTCGATCGATACTCCTCGTTCCGACTCTCCACATGTCTCCTCGAGATGAGTTCATTCCTCGAGTCGAGCTCCGAGTCCGCGAGTCGACCGATGCTCCTCGCGCCGACTCTTCACGAAACTCCTCGTGCAGGCTCTACGAGAGCCCTCGAGTTGAGTCCCGAGTCCACAAGCCAACTAACCTCTCCTCGTGCAGGCTCTACGAAAGCCCTCGAGTTGAGTCCCAAGTCAACAAATCAACTAACTACTCCTCGTGCAGGCTCTACATGAGTCCTCGAGTTGAGTCTCAAGTCCGCGCTCGCCGCCCAGCTCGTGGGCCGACAGGCAACGAGTTACAAATGGGTTCAAGGTTTGCGTCCGCTGGGCGTATCTGGTCTAGCCAGCGTCCACGGGAAACCTCGCCACACAAAGGTGGCATCGCGCTCGCCGCCCAGCTCGTGGGCCGACAGGCAACGAGTTACAAATGGGTTCAAGGTCTGCGTCCGATGGGCGTATCTGGTCTAGCCAACGTCCACGGGAAACCGAGCCACACAAAGGTGGCATCGCGCTCGCCGCCCAGCTCGTGAGCCGATAGGCAACGAGTTATAAATGGGTTCAAGGTCTTCGTCCGCTGGGCGTACTTGGTCTAGCCAGCGTCCACAGGAAACTTCGCCACACAAATGTGGCATCGCGGTCGCCGCCCAGCTCGCGAGCCGATAGGCAACGAGTTACAAATGGGTTCAAGGTCTGCGTCTGCTGGGCGTATCTGGTCTAGCCAGCGTCCACGGAAAACCTCACCACACAAATGTGGCAGCGCGCTCGCCGCCCAGCTCGTGAGCCAACAGGCAACGAGTTACAAATGGGTTCAAGGCTAGCGTCCGCTGGGCGTATCTGGTCTAGCCAGCGTCCACGGGAAACCTCGCCACACAAATGTGGCATCACGCTCGCCGCCCAGCTCGTGAGCCGACAGACAGCGAGTTACAAATGGGTTTCAAAGGCTTGCGTCCGCCAGGGCGTATCTGGTCTAGCCAGCGTCCACGGAAAATCCGGTCGCGTAAACGTGACACCGAGGCCCCCCGTGGCCCGAGCCGTGCAAATCGATCATGCCTTCATTGGTAGGTCGAGAAAATAAGTCGCGCACAACAAAGACGTGCAAATCGATCGCACCTTCGTTGGTAAATCGAGAAAATAAGCCACGCGCAACAAAAGCCGTCCCCCGTGACGCACATAAGGCCGTCCCCCGTGACGCACACAAGCCGTCCCTCGCGACGCAATAAAGCCGTCTCTCGCAACGCAATAAAGCCGTCCCTTGTGACGCACAAAGGCCGCCACTCGCGGCGCGCAAAGGCCGTTCCCCGTGATGCGAAACCGAGAGCGTTCGTCCCGGATCCGCGTAAAAGCGTAGATTTTGAGTTTCCACTCGACCTACGCTCGACCGGAAACTCGGGGGGCTAATGTTGTCGGCCCGTCAACGATTGACAGGGGCAAAATCACAACGTCACCTCCCGGCCGACCAAGTCCCTCGGCCATCGGCCGGCTCTAGAGCCTTACCACGGCCAATGGCCGGCTCTAGAGCCTTTCCTCGGGCATTGCCAATGGCCGGCTCTAGAGCCTTGCCTCCGCCAATGGCCGGCTCTAGAGCCTCTCCTCGGCCATTGCCAATGGCCGGCTCTAGAGCCTTGCCTCCGCCAATGGCCGGCTCTGGAGCCTTGCCTCGGCCAATGGCCGGCTCTGGAGCCTTGCCTCGGCCAATGGCCGGCTCTGGAGCCTTGCCTCGGCCAATGGCCGGCTCTAGAGCCTCCCCTCGGCCATTGGCCGGCTCTAGAGCCTCCCTTCGGCCAATGGCCGGCTCTAGAGCCTTGCCTCGGCCAATGGCCGGCTCTAGAGCCTCCCCTCAGCCATTGGCCGGCTCTAGAGCCTTGCCTCGGCCAATGGCCGGCTCTAGAGCCTCCCCTCGGCCATTGGCCGGCTCTAGAGCCTCCCCTCGGCCAATGGCCGGCTCTAGAGCTTTGCCTCGGCCAATGGCCGGCTCTAGAGCCTTCCCTCGGCCATTGGCCGGCTCTAGAGCCTTGCCTCGGCCAATGGCCGGCTCTAGAGCCTTCCCTCGGCCATTGGCCGGCTCTAGAGCCTTGCCTCGGCCAATGGCCGGCTCTAGAGCCTTCCCTCGGCCAATGGCCGGCTCTAGAGCCTTCCTTCAGCCATTGGCCGACCCAAACTTGCCCACTCGGCCAAGGGGTCTTCAAACCACCCCTTGGCTGCCTATAAATACAGGGGCCGCTCCCCTAGTCCAGGTAATCCAATTTTGAGTCCCGAAACGCTGTCGAACTCGTACTTCACTCGTTTCGCTCATCTTTGGCCTCTCACCACCCCTAAAACCTCTATACTCCACCTCAATCCCACTAATGTTGAGCGTCGGAGAGGTAAACAGGGGCACCCCCCTTTTTTCCCCTTTGTAGTTCACAATCTCTTGTTTGCTTTTCAGGTATCAAGACGAGGTGAGCTTCACCCACAGCTAAGGGACGACTTGGGATATCAAGTGCGACACGCTCGAGTCGAGACGAAACCACTTGGTCCGGCCTTGGGTCTGACCGTCTGCGACTCCTAAATAGTTGCCCGAAAATCAGCGACAACAACATAGATAATATTCAGTGGATCCGCTCATCGTAATTTGGTTGAATTCTTGAGTAGAAAATAAATTCATTTGAACCGAGAGATTTTCAGTGTCAATTATTTAGTGGAGTCAGTTGACATTAAGCTAAACCTGGAAAAGGTTTGTGAACTTTTGAGTCCAAGTGTTTAGCTCAAGCTTTGTTCATTTGGATCCATGAGGTCACTGTCACAAATCACATCAGTTAAACTAGAAGCTAAGTCAAAACGAGAACGAGACAAGTTTTATGAAAATTGTCAGAAGGGTAAATTTGTCTTTTTGGACATAGCATGAAATGAATGTCAATAAATTTTTTGACATGGTCATATGATGGCCTAGATCACTTGGCCATGATGTGTTCATTGGGCCTTGTGGATTAATTTCATTTCACAGAATTTTACTTGAAAATTCTCAATGGGCTTTTCTTATGTTGTCATGAACAAGTAAAGAAAAATCTAGAAAGGCTTTCTAGAAGCCCTTTGGCCGTCCAACCCAAGAGAATGGGAGACTAATTTCGTGCAGCCCAATAGAGAAAATGAGAGTTTATTTTGTGCATTAATGTATGAAGATTCTTTACAAAAGAAAAAAAGAGGAAAAAAATTTCCTCTAGAAGGAAAGTGCAATTTCGGCCAGCTAAGAGAGAAAGCAAATGAGAAAACAAATCCAAAGGCTTCTAGAAGCTCATTTGGACGTGCAAGAGGTATGAGGAAACTACCTTTTGAAGGTAATCTCCCTCCTATAAATACCCCACCTCATTCTTCTCATTTCAGTCATCCAACATAAGGTAGAGATTGCGAGACTCCCTCTCTAGACATTGTTGGCCGACTCCTCTCTCTCTCTCTCTCTAGTCAATTTCGTTTTTGTTTTGGCACCTAGGTCCTCATTTGACCTAGTATTTTAGCTCTTCGACTCTAAGACTTGTTCTTGAGTCGTCGTGTTTAAAAGTGCCCACACACTAATTCCTTTCTTTCTCGAGTGATTCTTGTGATAAAAACTTTCGTGGTTGCTCGAGTTTGCGAGGAAATAGGATAGACGTGCTGCGAGGGGAGACGAACGTTATCAACCTTCCGAAGGCTCATCAACGTTCAAGCGTCTTAAAAGGTTAGTAAACTTCTATGCTCATAGTATTTTTTATTTACATGTATTGCTCTTTGTCTAGGTTAGTAAAATCGTTTTACTTGTCAAAAGAAATTTTTTAAAATTCCGCCGCTTACTGAAGCCTTAAACTTTTTCTTAAAGTTTGCCTTCAAGTTTAAGAAAATTCCATGAAAATTCCATTAAGAATTTTCAAGTAAAATTCCATAAAATGAATTTGATCTAGGGTTTAAGAAAAAGTTTAACGCTTCGGTAAGCGGCGGAATTTTAAAAATTTTCTTTTGACAAGTAAAACGATTTTACTAACCTAGACAAAGAGCAAGTACACGTAAATAAAAACTATTATGAGCATAATAAATTTACTAACATTTTTAGAAGCTTGAACGTTGATGAGCCTTCGGAAGGTTGAAATTGTTCGTCTCCTTCGCAGCACGTCTCTTTTGTTTCCTCGCCAACTCGAGTAATCACGAAAGTTTCTATCACTATAATCACTCGAGAAAAATAGGAATTAGTGTGTGGGCACTTTTAAACACTACGACTCAAGAACAAGTCTCAAAGTCGAAGAGCTAAACTCGCTAGGTCAAATGAGGACCTAGGGGCCAAAACAAACACGAAAAGAACTTAGAGAGAGAAGGAGAGAGGGGCGGCCAAGCTAGAGAGAGAAGCTCTCAAATCTCTAAAACTTGGGATGAATGAAATGTGAAGAATGAGGCTCCTATTTATAGGAGAGGCTTTACCTTCAATAAGGTAGTTTCCTCTTCTATAGAATATCACATATTCACGAGCAAATATTGCCTTATTAATTCATAAGTCACACGGCCAAGGGAGCCTTCTAGAAGGCTTGGATTTGTTTCCTCTTTTGTTACCTTGACTTGTCTTGGCCGAATTCCCTTATCCATACATAGGAAATTTGTTTCCTCTTTTTCTTTTGGCAAGTATCTTGATACATTTATGCACACAATATTCTCTCTTTCTTTGGGTGATGGGCGCCCAAGTGGCTTTCTAGAAGGAGCTTCTAGAAGCTTCTTCATTTTTTCATGACAACATGAAAAAGGCCCATTAAGAATTTTCAATAAAATTCTTATGAAATGAAATTAATCCACAAGGCCCAATTAAACTAACTTGGCCGAGTGGTTTTAAGTCATCAAATGACCTTGTCAAAAAATTTATTGACATTCATTTCATCCTATGTCCAAAAAGACAAAAATACCCTTTTGACAATTTTCGTATAACTTGTCTCGTTCTTGTTTTGACTTAGCTTCTAGTTTAACTATTCCTACTCGATGTGATTTGTGACAGTGACCTCATGGATCCAAATGAACAAAGCTTGAGCTAAACACTTGGACTCAAAAGTTCACAAACATTTTCAAAGTTTAGCTTAATGTCAACTGACTCCACTAAAGAGTTGACACTGAAAATCTCTCGGTTCAAATGAATTTATTTTCTACTCAAGAATTCAACCAAATTATGATGAGCGGATCCACTGAATATTATCTATGTTTACCCTTTCATGAATATCATTAGCTAGTCGACATTTACCAAATTACCATTTTACCCTTCTAGTTCTTATTTCCTCGACTCCTTTGTCGCTTGTGAATAAGTCAGAAACAATGTATTGACGACGAGCTAACAAGTCACATTGTTTCATCCAAAAGAGTCAGGACTCAATTTGGACACTGGCCAGATCATTTATTCACAGTCCAAGAAACAAAGCATGAGGTGATATACACTGCATTTCAGCAATCTTGAACATGAATTCCATATCTATGAGAACTTCACAAAGTTACTCATGACATCTTCACAACTTAGTACTTCACCAATAGGTCATGTTCGGAATCACATAGTGAGTCTGAACTCTGACTTTCTCAAATGAGAATACGTAAGCTGTGAAATGGCATGTCTCATTTCAGGATTATGGTAAGCACGATGCAATTCATACGTAGTGACTTCGAGACATAAGAGGTTAAATGGTTTGTTCTTAATTTGTCTCTAGAAGTTCACTGGTCAATTCAGTAGCTTCGGAAGATACCTAGAAGAACTATAGAGTCTCCAACTCTCAATGCCGCATAACCAAACATCATAGATTCTCCTAACAATCGTACTGAGGTCAATAGTCCTTTGACCCTTAGATTGCGAATATATCGTTTTAAGCAAACTACGAAGAGTTTGTTCATGCAAATCTACATTTGTCTCTTCGTAAGTTGTTAAGTTTGTTTATGGACTAAAGACGGAGGTTTTATCATAAAGCTTCAAACAGACAAGGAAGAATGAATGAACGTTTCAACTTTTTATTAATGAATAAGCAATTACAAGCAATAGTCTTCGTGAGACTTTATTACATCAAATGTACAAAATAAAGACTACAACTCTTCTTGTGGGCACCATTGACAACAAACTCCCACTTGACCTAAAGAAGATGTGTGTAGTCCTTCATGCCTAATCCATCTCGATGTTGGTAGAAGACCTTGTTCGCTAGGGCCTTGGTGAATGGATCTGCCAGGGTGTCCACCGTTGAGATCTTCTTCACTTCCACGTCTCCGCGCTGCACGATCTCGCGAATCAAATGGTATTTCATCTCAATATGTTTAGAGTGCTTATGGCTTCGAGGTTCCTTTGAGTTAGCGACAACCCCACTATTATCACAATAAAGAGTCATGGGCTCGTCGATGTTTGGAACCACTTCCAAATACTTAAGGAATTTTCTAAGCCATACAGCCTCTTTGGATGCTTCACAAGCAGCCACGTATTCTACTTCCATTGTGGAGTCTGCAATGCAAGATTGCTTGATACTCCTCCACACAACAGCTCCACCATTAAGGATGAACACAGATCCTGAAGTGGATTTCCTAGAATCCTTATCCGCTTGATAATCGGAGTTGGTATATCCCGTCATAGTCAGGTTAGTACCTGAGTATGTAAGCATCAAGTTCCTAGTTCTTCGAAGATACTTAAGAACATGCTTAACAGCAATCCATTGCTCGGGTCTAGGGTTGGATTGGAAACGGCTAACTACGCCAACGGCGAAACATATATCAGGTCTAGTGTAAAGCATAACATACATGATGCTTCCTACGGCAGAGGCGTAAGGGATTTTCCTCATGTCTTCAATCTCTTGTGCAGTCTTGGGAGACTGGTCCTTAGAGAGTGAGACTCCATGCCTAAAGGGTCTTTCGCCCTTCTTGGAGTCTTGCATCGAGAAGCGATCCATCACCTTATCAATATAAGATGCTTGAGAGAGCGACAAGGTCCGGTTTTTCCTATCTTGAAAGATTTGGATCCCCAGAATGTACGCGGCTTCTCCAAGATCCTTCATGTCGAATGCTTTGCTAGCCAGACCTTAACATCAGATAATTTAACCACATCGTTATGTATGAGTTGAGGAAATAACAGCTAGAAGGGTAAAATGGTAATTTTGTAAATCCCGACTAGCTGATGATATTCATGAAGGGTAAACATAGATAATATTCAGTGGATCCACTCATTACAATTAGTATGAATTCTTGAGTAGAAAATAAATTAATTTGAACAGAGAGATTTTGAGTTTCAAGTCTTTAGTGGAGTCAGTTGACATTAAGATAAACTTGGAAAAGGTTTGTGAACTTTTGAGTCCGAGTATTTAGCTCAAGCTTTGTTCATTTGGATCCTTGAGGTCACTGTCACAAATCATATCGAGTAGGAATAGTTAAACTAGAAGATAAGTCAAAACAAGAACGAGACAAGTTTTACGAAAATTGTAAAATTGGGTAATTTTGTCTTTTTGGACATAGGACGAAATGAATGTCAATAAATGTATTTTGACATTGTCATATGATGACAAATGATTTAAACCACTCGGCCATATTGTTGAATTTGGGCCTTGAGGATTAATTTCATTTCATAGAATTTTACTTGAAAATTCTGAATGGGCTTTTCTTATATTGTCATGAACAAATAAAGATACATGTAGATGCATGTTCTAGAAGGCCAATTTCGTGCATACCCTAGAGAGAAAGAGAAATTTATTTTGTGCATTGATGTATGAAGATACTTGCCAAAAGAAAAAGAGGAAACAAATTTCCTATACAAGGCAATGGGATTTCGGCCAACACAAGCAACGAGAGAGCAAAGAATAAAAGGGGAAAGAAATCCAAGGAGTCATGAAGGCACTTGTTGGCCGTGTGACTTGGATAGAAAAAGGGAAGTATTTGCTCATGAATATGTGATATTCTATAGAAGAGGAAACTACCTTATTGAAGGTAAAACCTCTCCTATAAATAGAGCCCTCATTCCTCTCATTTTAGTCATTCCACATAAGTTAGAGACTAAGAGCTTCTCTCTCTAGACCTTGTGGTGGCCGACTTCTCCTCTCTCTCACTCTAGTTTTCTTGAGTTTTTCTTTTGGAACCTAGGTCCACATTTGACCTAGCGTTTTAGCTCTTCGACTTTGAGACTTGTTCTCGAGTCGTCGTGTTTAAAAGTGCCCACTCACTAATTCCTTTTCTCTCGAGTGATTTTAGTGATAGAAACTTTGTGGTTGCTCGAGTTCCCGAGGAAAGAAGAGAGACGTGCTGCGAGGGGAGACGAACGTTGTGTTATCGCTCATTTTCGGACAACAATTTAGGAGCCCAAAGTGGTTAGACCCAAGGCCAGACCAAGTGGTCTCACTTCGGCTCGAGCGTGTCGGATTCGGTATCCCAAGTCGTCCCTTAGCTATAGATGAAGCTCACCTCGTCTCGATACCTGAAAAGCAGTAGAGGATACGTGAACTACAAAGGGGAAACAGAGGGGTTGCCTCTGTTTACCTCTCTGACACTCAACATTAGCAAGGTTGAGATAGATTGTAGAGGGTTTGAGTGTTTAGAGGCCGAGACTAGAGAGAAACGAGCGAGGTACGAGTTCGACAGCGTTTCAGTACTCAAATTCGGATTACCAGGACCAGGGGAGGGACCCCGGTATTGATAGGCGACCAAGGGGCGTTTTGAGCATCCCCTTGGCCGAGGGCCGGCTCTGAGCCGGCCGTGGAGCGAGGGCTGGCTCTGAGTCGACCGCGGCCCTCTGAGTCGGCCATGGAGCGAGGGCCGGTTCTGAGTCGGCCGTGGAGCGAGGGCCGGCTCTGAGTCGGCCGTGGAGCGAGGGCCGGCTCTGAGTCGGCCGTGGAGCGAGGGCCGGCTCTGAGCCGGCCGTGGCCGAGCGCCGGCTCTGGGCCGGCTGTGCGTCGGGTGAATCCTAGGACGGCCGCTATCGCGGCCGTCACCGCTATACCGGGCCGAGATGGACCGGTAACATTAGCCTCCCGAGTTTATCACTGAGTGTAACTCGTGTGGTAAATCAAATTTTGACGTCGGCCCATCGGAGTAGCCCGTCGCGGAGAGGTATGTTTCGACGCCCTTAATTATTATTTTTTTTTCTTTCATTGATCACTTTTCTGCCTCGTGATCTGCGCCCATGGACCCTACCGACGACCTATCGGGGTGTGGGACCATCGAAGATGACCTGTTTCACTTGGTCGGGAATCAACACGTGGATTTGGACAATTTTTGGGTCCAATTCTCGTCTCCCCCAAGCATTCCCAACGCATCACACTCATTGGGCACGAGCAGCACCGTTGAGATGGCCGGGGAGTACCTTTCTTTGGTTGAAGCATTGCTGGCCCGTGAGGGAGAGGGCGCGCATGCCGGAGACGGCCAGCGCCGCCAGGTGGACGCTGGGGACGGCGCGCGCGCCGGAGGAGGCGCCTCGGCTCAGGGCGGCGCCGGCAGCGCTGGAGGTGTCGGGGAGGACCCACCCAGGCTGGGGAACGACGCGCCACCGCCCACAGGTGGCTTGGGCGGCGTGCGCGTGCCGGAGGAGGCCGCGCTTGGAGCGGCCGGCGATGGAGGAAACGCACCGGAGGAGGACGACGCCGGGAAGGACGCCTTGTCTGGGGGCGGCGCGATCTGGGTCGACCCCAGCGCCGAGGAAGCCCCCACTCGACTGGGCGGGGCCGTCTGGGCGGCCACCAGGCGCGCCGGCGAGGGGGAACGTCCGGGCGGAGCGAGCGAGCCCGGGGTGGTCGCGCCCGGCGAGGCCGGCGCTGGGAGGGGCACGTCGGCCGGCGTCGACATCTTCTGGGCCGGTCCTGACGGGAGGGAGACCTTCGCTCGGCCGGGTGAGGCCACCGGGTGGCCTGGCCAATCGGGCCGGGCCTGTGTGGTGAGGATCCAGCCGGCCAGGAACCGGGCTGGGCTACCGGTTCAGGCGCATGCGAGGAGGGCCCAACCGGCCAGGGGCCGGACGGGGCCGCCGGGCTGGACGCGCTCGAGGAGGGCCCAACCGGCCAGGAGCGGGGCGCGGCCGCCGGGCTGGGCGAGCACGGGGCGAGCCCTGGGGCGCCCGGGCAGGGCCTACGGGCCGGAGACCTAGCTGGCCGAGAGCTGGGCCGAGCTGATGGGCCGGACGCGTGCGCTGAAGGCCAGGGATCGCCTGGGCCGGGCTCGCGCGTGGAGGAACCAACCAGTCTGGAGACAGGCTGGGTTCTTGGACTGGACACACGCGTAGGAGGGAGCACGGCCGGACCGGGGCTGGGCCGGTCCGAAGAAAATGGCCCGGACGGCCGGCAGCCGGGCGCGCGCTCGCGCAATCATGCCGGGGCCGAGGGGAGTCGACGTGCTCCATCAGGCGACCGTGAGGGGGTCGAGTGCTCGAGCGATTCATCGTGCCGTCACGTCACGCCCGCCGCAATGCTTTCCTCGACCGCGCAGGAGGAAACGCGGGCCTCAGCCTTCCCGGTCGGAGAGTCGGCCATACGTGGCGATCTTGATTGCTTTGGCGTTGACGTCCCGAGTTCGCTCTCGATTACTAGTTTCATGAGCTTAAGGAAGCGTTACAGCATCCCGGAGTTTGTGTCGATCTTAAGACCATTACCCGATGACCTTCCGACTCGCCCGCGAAAGGGGTACGCCACGATTCACGAGGCGAGCCTTCGAGGGGGACTGAGATTGCCCTTCCAACCGGTAATCCAGGCGTTGCTGGTTCGATTAGGGGTACATGCTTCGCAGATGTCCCCATCCTTCTACCGAGCGGTTGCGGCGTGTCATATGATGCTCTATCAAGGAAAGAGGAGAGCCGTTACCGCGGACGACATCCAGGACCTCATGATGGTACGAGGGGTGCCCGGGAGCCCGGGCTCCTACCTGGCATCGCACCGAAAGCGCCTCGCCATTATTACGAAGATCACTTCGAAGCACAGATACCCTTGGGTGTGGGTGTCCGAGTCAGCTTTCGGGGTCGCGCCCCTCACCTTTGGTCCCGCAGCCGATTTTCCACCGGTTGGCGACGTCGAGGACTCCTAGCTCGACTCGGTGATCAGGGCGATCCCGGAGTCGAGATGGCATGGATCACTCTTCGAGTCCCCAGACCTGATGGTGAGGATTGGGTGGTTCGTGCCTGGCGACGACGCTCCTCCACGCTCTGGTCTCGGCGCGGAGGTTGCGGAGGATCCTGAATTAGAGGCGGGGGGTTCGTCTGCCCCTCCCCCCAACGTGGGGGGTAATAGCCATGCATATGCTTTCGCGTCATCGCACGTTTCCTTGTCTTATGCTTATTGCTATGTTCTAACCGATTGACGCCCTTTCTCTTTTGCAGATACCATGGCCCGACATCGATCGCGTGCAAGAGTGCCGAGAGTGGCACCTACTGTCAAAGCTGCAACCGCGGCTCGTCCTCGAGCGAAGGCTCGTCGCGGGGGGTCTCCATCGCGGGTGAGGAACGAGGCGATCTCTTCCAAAAAGTGACCATCGTCGTCGACCTCCTTTGGTTCTCCTTCCGGCCACATGCGTGCCCATACATCGGCGGCGCCGGACAGCATGGATTCGATGCTTCTAGCGAAGGCGGCGGAGCTGAGGGACCAGTGGTCCCGATGGATCCTTGAAACCTCTTTGCGAGATTTCAAAGGTCTGCTGACGACGAGCGACCTTGAGCACTTCCAACACGGGATCGGCGACGCCCGAAAGGTATGATTCGCTTGCTCGTCTCACGTGTAACCATTATGTTTATTCCTATTATGCGTATACCACCTGTTTCCACAGATGCTCGCACGTCAAGAGCGAAGTGACCGCATTCTCCGGGACCTGTTATGGCGCATACAGATTATGGAGAAGGACAAGGAGAGTGCGACGGCCGACCATGCCGCCGCTCTAGCGGGGGTCCGTACCGCCCGAGAGTTTCAAGCTCTCGAGGAGGAGCTGAAGCGAGCTCGCGAGGAGTTGGCGGCCGAGAAATCGCTTCGCGTGGCCGAGTAGGCGTCCCGGGAGAAGGCGGAGCAGGCGTCTGACACCTTCTTAGGGGAGACTAAGAAGCTCTAGGCGGCACTCTCGAGCCGGGACGAGGAGCTGAGCATCATCCACGCTCGACTGTCGGTGAGCGAGATCTCCCGGGTCAAGGCCGAGAGGGAGAGGGATTCTTTGCGGGCGGAGGTGCAGACCCTCGTCGAGGAGAAAGACAACGCTGTGCGATCCAAGACGGACTTGGAGGACGACTGGGACCTCGCGTTGGAGGTGGCTCGTTACGAGGCGGCCATACGGGTTCGAGACGCGACCGCGAAGGAGAATGCGTCTCGCGGGACCACCTTTTCCTTCTTTGATGCCATGTTCCCTCCTTTGGATGATGAGCCATCGGCGGACGACCCGCATCCTCAAGTCCCCGCGGATGCCGCCCAGTCGACGAACCGCCAGTTTGATGGAGAAGCTACCGGCGGGTCAAGCTCCCTTCGTCCCGACGGTGACGAGGAACAAATTGACTTTGGCTCGGAATAGCAAATTTTATTTTATCTTCCGCGCACTTGTTTAGCGCTTGCATTGTGTTTCTTTTGGATGCTTGTTATGTTTGGATGCTTGTTTCTTTTTGTTGAGTTGTTTTATGCGATACCGTTTACTTTCGTACTATGCGTCTTATTTTCTAGACTTACTATGCTTAGCGTAATCGATTCGCGCAATCCGTTTAGTGCGTGTCTTACGAACCCGGCTTACTGTATCTAGCATAACCGATTTGCACGGTTTACTGCCACACCTGGCGGCGAAGTTTCCCGCGGACGCTGGCTAGACCAGTTTCATCCGGCGGGTGCGACTCTCTGCAATCCATTCGTGACTTGCTGCCTATCGGCGTGTGCGAGCTGGGCGGCCGTCGCGCCCATCTTCCGACGAGTACGCTACCTATCGGTGTGCGCATTATGCATCGGGACGGGCTTGTTGTAGATGCAGTTCCCAGTGAGCGTGGTACCTGTCGGTACGCGTGTCACTTTTTGGGTTTTGACTGCCGTGATCGACGGTCCGGTGCGCGGACCCGATCCATCGACGCCCCGCTGCGTGTGGAACCGTTCGAGAGCGTCGCGCGAGGGTCGGAGGTCTGGTGCGCGGATCCGATTTGTTGATGTTTTGCTACCTCTCGGCGCGTGAAACGTGGAGTCGCACGAGTGTGTCGACCGAAAAATGAGCCTGTTACCCTCATTTATCCTCATTAGCCCCCCGAGTTTCTCGTGTACTCATAGAGGAGACTAGAAATTATAATACAATAGAATAAAGGTTTCGAAGTGAAATGTAATTCAATTATCATGTCAAAATGGTTAAAAATTACATTCCCAGGCCGTTGGCCGTACTTGAAATTTGAAATTTTCTTTTGCTAAAATAAAAAATAAGATGAAAATTGTTGTCGCACGAAAATGAACAACTATTATATACCTCGGGCGGTTCGATCCAAGGCCGGACCAAGTGATCGCACCCGGGCCAAAAGTGTGAACTCGAAAGTCTCGAGCTAGGTTTTCTCCGATCGACCCGCCTCTCAGAGCAGAGAAGGGGTGAGGAGGAGGAGTGACCGTGCCTTGTGTGTCGGCTGCCTACGTACCCGTGTGTGGGATCAGGTTAGAACGTAGTTCAAGCGTATGTAACGCAGTGTGAGGCGCGGCACCTTGGCGGAGAAGCGTACTCGACGAAGGAGACGGTGCGCGGAGGAGTCCTCGGCGACGTCTCAGAACTTCGGAGACCGCAAGCGCGAGAGACAATGTGTGTTTTCTCTCTTTTGGAGACGTGGAAGACTCTAAGTCAAGAGTTCCTTGTTGTGGCGGAGATTCCGGACGCGTAGGCGATTTCTAGTCGGAAACGCCAGACGCGTAGGCGATTTCTTGTCAGAAATGGTGGACGCGTCTAGGGTGCTAGACGCGTAAGCTATTTTCAGTCGAAAACCGTTAGAGCACTCGTGGGCTCAAGATTAATCGTTCGATCAAGAGAGGCGGCACTCGGGAGTCCCCGGAAAGCGCTTCAGAATCTCCGAGAACGAGAAATTGGGGAGAATCCGCTTCAGGCCAAGGATGGCATCCAGAGAAGCAGAGAGAAGTCTCAAGTTCCTTAAGAATGGATGGGATGGCTTTCCCCTCAATGAAGGGGTGTATTTATAGTGTTTGAGGGCCTTAGAAGGTCCCTTTTTCGTCTATGCGGGACTAGGGGCGCGGCGCGCGGCCTGCTTTGCGCGGCGCGCGGCCTTCCTGGCACGGCGTGCGGCTTGCTGTGCGTGGCTGGCCGGCGCGGCGTGCTGCGTGCGTTGTGCATGGCCCGTCTCATCGGACTCTTGTGCGTCTTCGGGGTCTTCGGTTACCACTCTTGTCACGCGAAATATGAAGGTCTCTACTTGACGAGAGTGACTCGATTCGAAGAGCAAGGCTCAACTTGACGAGAGTGACCAGAGGCTCGACTCGAGGAGAACGACTCGAGGCTCGACTCAGGGAGCGAAGCTTGACTTGAGGAGGACGACTCGAGGCTCGACTCGAGGAGCGACTCGATGCTCGACTCGAGGAGAACGACTCGATGCTCGACTCGAGGAGGACGACTCGAGGCTCGACTCGAGGAGCGACTTGATGCTCGATTCGAGGAGAACAACTCGAGGCTCGACTCGAGGAGGACGACTCGAGGAGCGACTCGATGCTCGACTCGATGCTCGATTCGAGGTGAACAACTCGAGGCTCGACTCGAGGAGCGACTCGATGCTCGATTCGAGGAGAACAACTCGAGGCTCGACTCGAGGAGGACGACTCGAGGCTCGACTCGAGGAGCGACTAGATGCTCGATTCGAGGAGAACGACTCGAGGCTTGACTCGAGGAGAACGACTTGAGGCCCGACCCAAGGAGAACGACTCGAGGCTCGACTCGAGGAGCGTGAGAGTTTGGCAAGAGGACTTGCCAGTCGACTCGTGATAGAAGGCTTGCCGCTCTTCAGGACCTCCGGCCTGACCATCGGCACTTTGAACGGCGTGTCTTCTTGGCGTCTCGGGTTTTCCGAAAACGACCGACACCAAAAATAACGAAACATAGGGCAGGTTGGAACGTGATTCTATTGGTAGTATTGCCGCAGGTGCTCCGCGTTCCATGGGTGTGTGAACACGAGTCCCTCCAGGTTCTCGAGTTCGTACGTGCCATTGTGGATGGCTCGGCGCACGCGGGATGGACCTTCCCAGGTGGGACCCAAGACTCCCGCCCCTTGCACTTTGGTGTTTTGGAACACACTTCTAAGGATGAGGCTCTCGTCGGCGAACTTCCGCATCTTGATCTTGGAATTGTAGTACTTCTCGACCTTTCTCTTTTGTGCGGCGAGGCGGGAGAGTGCGTCCGCCCTCTTCTCGTCTATGAGGTCCAACTCGAGCCTGATTGCGTTGTCGTTGGTGGCTTCTTCATACTCCTTGATGTGCAAGGTTGGCAGCTTGGTCTCGACAGGTACCACGGCCTCGACGCCGAACGCGAGAGCGAAAAGGGGTTTCGCCGGTCGCATTTCGCGCGGTGGTTCGGTACGCCCATAAGACCATGGGAAGCTCGTCGGCCCAAGCCCCCTTTCTCTCTTCCAGCTTCTTCTTCAGGTTCTCCTTGATCGTTTTGTTGACCACAGCGACTTGACCGTTGGCCTGCGGATGACGGGAGAAGAGAAAGTCTTGCTAATGCCTAATTGTTTGCACATGTCTCGGAGGCGCGCGTTGTCGAATTGCTTTCCATTGTCGGTCACAATCAACGCGGGGATCCCGAAGCGGCAGACAATGTTCTTCCAGATGAAGCTCGTCGTGTTCGCCTCGGTGATCTTTGCCAGCGGTTCGGCCTCTACCCATTTCGTGAAGTAGTCGATCGCCACAATCGCATGCTTGTATTGTCTCGGGGCCATAGGTAGCTCACCGATGAGGTCGATTCCCCATTTTGCGAAGGGTCACGGCCCAATGATCGGACATAACGGGACCGGCGCTTGGCGCGGCATGTGGGCGAACCTTTGGCATTTGTTGCATTTTTTGGCCCACTCGTGGGAGTCCTTTTTCAAGGTAGGCCAAAAATATCCGAGCCTTAGAAGCTTCAGTGCCAAAGATTGTCCGGCAGCATGGTTTCCGCACACCCCTTCGTGCACTTCGCGGAGCGCTTTCTTCGCCTCGACTTCGGTCAAGCAATGGAGAAGGGGCATGGAGTAGTCTCTCTTGAACGAGTTATCTTCCCTCATCGTGTATTTCGTCGCCATGCTTCTCAGCTTTCTGGCCTCTTCTTTGTCTTCGGGGACGACTCCTCATTTAAGAAATTCCACGAGCGGCGTCATCCAGGAGGGGGGCGGAGTTCCGTCAACTACCCCTACGTCGCCTCTCGAGACGTAGGGTCGAGTCAACACTTCTATCTGGACGCTGCCTTCTCCCTCCTCGTCTATCCCGGACGCGAGGCGTGCCAGCGCGTCAGCGTCGATGTTCGCCTCTCGGGGAACTTGGACGATCTCGAACCATGACAGGGCCTCTAGATTCCTTTGGGTCTTTGACAAGTACGCGATCATGTTTGGCTCTTTAGCGGCGTAGTCGCCCTTAACCTGGTTCACGATCAACTGCGAGTCGCCAGCTTGTTCGCCAGCTTGTTCGCCAGCTTGTTCGCCTAGCTTGTTCGCCAGCTCCAAGCTTGTTCACCAGCTCCAAGCCAACGATCAGAGCCTCGTACTCCGCCTCATTGTTGGAAGCCTTGAACTCGAACCGCAGGGCGTATCTCAGTTTTTATCTATCGAGATTTGTGAGCACAACGCCGGCGCCAGCCCCCGGGCGTTTGACGCGCCATCTACGTGCAGGTCCCAGACCGGCCCTATCGGGCTGTTTGTCCTCTTCTTCGACGACTCGTTGTGGTCGTTCTCCTTGTCTTCCTTGTTCTCGTTGCCTTTTTCGCCCTCGTCAGTTGAGGGTGCATTTGTGAATTCGGCTATGAAGTTGGCGAGGGCTTGGCCCTTGATGGCGGTTCTCGGTTGGAACTTGACCCCGTACTCGCCCAACTCCTGGGACCATATGGCCATTTGAGAGGAGGTCCCTTTTTGCAGGGCCTTCTCGATGAGGTGTCCTGTGTGTACCACGATGGGGTGCGCTTGGAAGTAGGGTCGAAGCTTTCTCGCGCTTATGACAAGGGCGAGGGACAATCTCTCGATTTCCAGGTATCGGGTCTCGGCGTCGAGGAGCGCCTTGCTAATGTAATAGACCGGCCACTGCACCTTGTCTTCTTCGTGTATGACAACTGCGCTCACGGCCCTATCGAAAACCGCGAGGTAGACATAAAAGGTCTCGCCATCCTTCGGTTTTGCGAGGAACGGGGGAGAGCTGAAGTAGGCTTTCATTTCGCAGAATGCCTCCTCGCACTCCGCAGTCCACACAAATCTGTCGGTCTTCTTCAGTGCCTTGAAAAATGGTTGGCACCTATCGCGGTTACCTTGGAGACGAATCGCGTCAGGGCGGCGATCCTTCCTGTCAAACTCTGTACTTCTTTCACCTTTTGTGGCAACCTAATCTCTAAGATCGCCCTAATCTTCTCAGGGTTGGCCTCAATCCCGCGACGGCTAACCATGTAGCCCAACAACTTTCCGGACTCAACCCCAAAAGCGCACTTGTTGGGGTTGAGCTTCATCTTATAGCATCGCAGGATCGTGAACATCTCTTTAAGGTCTCAAACATGGTCGTGGGCCTTGAGGCTTTTGACAAGCATATCGTCCACGTAGACCTCCATAGTTTTTCCAATTTGATTGGCGAACATTCGGTTCAACAGCCTCTGATACGTCGCTCCCGCGTTTTTGAGGCCAAAGGGCAAAGAGTCCGCGGTTCGTAACAAAGGTGGTCTTGATCTGATCCGGCTCGTGCATGCAGATCTGATTGTAGCCTGAGTAGGCATCCATGAAGCTCAACAACTCGTGGCCCGCCGTGGCGTCCACAAGTTGCTCGATCCTCGGGAGAGGGAAGCTGTCTTTCGGGCAGGCTTTGTTGAGATCTTTGCAGTCGATACAGATCCGCCACTTCCCGTTTGGCTTCTTGACCATCACCACATTGGACACCCACTTGGAGTGCTCCGCCTCCCTGATGAAGTTGGCGGCGAGAAGTTTGTCAACCTCTTCACCAATGGCTTGGTACCTCTCTCCGCTGAACGCCCGTCGCGGTTGAACGCGCTCAGCCATTTTCTTGTCGTCGTTGAGACGGTGAACCATTATCTCGGGGTCGATCCCCGGCATGTCGGCGTGTGTCCATGCAAATACATCTTTGAACTCGCGGAAGAAGGCGGCGAGCCGGGTTCGGACGGGAGTTGGGCGCCTACCTTGACTACTTGGTCAGGCTTGGCGTCGTCCAACACGACGGGAACGAGGTCGTCCGGTGTCTCCACCTTTCGACGCTCGACGTCGTCCCTTTGGTCCAGTTCTCCGAAGGTGCCTCTTTCCTCTATCTTGCATGCGAGCTTGTCCCCGAGTTGGAAGACGGTGCTCACCAGCTTTCCCTTTTCTTTCCTGTCCATGCCTTGGATGTAGCACATTCTTGCCATCGATTGATCTCCCAACATCATGGCTATTCCCTTATCAGTCTGGAATTTCATCATCAGATGGTGTAAGTGGACGTAATGGCCTTCTGTCGATTGAGGGTCGGGCGGCCGATTATGATGTTGTAAGCAGAGGGTTGGTCCACGACCAGGAACGACACGATGTGGGTGACCTCAAGCCCCCTCAGTGTCCTGAAGGTCACGGGGAGGTCGATGGTTCCCTCCGTCATGACCCTCTCCCCGGAGAAGCCGAAGAGTGGGGTCGAGATCGGGGTCGGTCTGTTGTCAATAGTGCCCACAAGAAGAGTTGTAATCCTTATATTGTACATTTGATGTAATAAAGTCTCATGAAGACTCTTGCTTGTAATTGCTTATTCATTAATAAAAAGTTGAAACGTTCATTCATTCTCCTTGTCTGTTTGAAGCTTTATGATAAAACATTAGTCTTTAGTCCATAAACAAACTTAACAACTTGCGAAGAGACAAATGTAGATTTGCATGAACAAACTCTTCGTAGTTTGCTTAAAACGATTTATTCGCAATCTATAGGTCAAAGGACTATTGACCTCAGTATGATTGTGAGAAGAATCTATGATGTCTGGTTATGAGGCATTGAGAGTTGGAGACGCTATAGTTCTTCTAGGTATCTTCCGAAGCTACTGAATTGACTAGTGCACTTCTAGAGACAAGATAAGAACAAACCATTTAACCTCTTATGTCTCGAAGTCACTACGTATGAATTGCATCGTGCTTACCTTAATCCTGAAATGAGACATGCCATTTCACACCTTACGTATTCTCATTTGAGAAAGTAGAGTTCGGACTCACTATGTGATTCTGAACAAGGCCTATTGGTGAAGTACTATGTTGTGAGAATGTCATGAGTAACTTGGTGAAGTTCTCATAGATATGGAATTCATGTACAAGATTGCTGAAATGCAATGTATATCACCTCATGCTTTGTTCCTTGGAGTGTGAATAAATGAACTGGCCAGTGTCCAAATTGACTCCTGATTCTTTTGGATGAAAACAATGTGACTTGTTAGCTCCTCGTCAATACATTGTTTCTAACTTATTCACAAGCGACAAAGGAGTTGAGGAAATGACAGCTTTCTCTACCACCTAATCATTCACTTTTTTTCCAATATTTAACCTGTTCTCCAACTAAAAATGATCATTCAATTAAAATTTCTACACAATAAAACAAACCAAACTAGTCTTAAACATATAACATCAAGTTTCAAACATATATGAAATAAAACACACCAAACGAGTCTCAAACGAAGACTGAAGTCTCAAACACACAAATAAAACACAGTAATCTAGTCATAAACATAAACAAACCAAGCGAGTCTTAAACTGAAACTTAAATTTAAAAAGAGTTTGAAATTTATATGGAAGAGTTGGTGTTGTTGGTTCTTGAAATTTACTCCTCATTCGGTGGTGGTGGTGGTGGGTTCGCCGGATATTGAGGAGGTGCCATATGCGGTGGCCACTGTGGTGGTGCGTACGGATAGTCGGAGTACTGAGGATATGGAGGAAATAACACCTGATTCTCTTGGTTGATGTCCCACTGAGAGTATAGATCGTTCAATTGATTGATGTGAGAGGCACCATACTCCGCTTGTTGGTGCATGTACTGTTGCGTGTGTTGGAACCCGTCAACGAGATAGTTGGAGCAATGAGCAATGTAGTCGATGGTGGCGGGGTCGATTACCGGAGGTGCTGGTAAGCGCAATAGGGGCTTCGCTTCTCCCTCTTCCCCCTCTTCCTCCGCTTCCTCCGCTTGTAGATCCTCCCTAATCTTGTACCGCTCGATAATGGAATCCGTAATAGGCCCCATTGGACTGTTGATCGTATCCCTTTTCGAGCGTGGTACCCCCGCATTTGTACAAAGGCCGGTAATGATCGACGGATATGGAAAACCGTGTCGTTCATTAGTATAGTCGAGTTTCTTCATCCAAGTATAGATGAATCGACCGACGTTAATGGAAAGACCTTTAACAATGCAGAACAACACCTGGATACAATCCTCGTCGAGAGTGGTGAAGTGCTTGATCGGATAGAGACGAGCGCAAACAAAGTAAATCCACGCTTTAGCGATCCTGGTGAGTTGGTCACGCTTGAGTACCCTTTTTCCTTTTTCAGTGACCCAATCCTCTCCCGGAATGCACAACACCCGCGACATCTCCTGATGGCTGCAACTTCTTAGCCATTCTCGATAGCCCTCGTTCTCGAAAGGCACATATGGGGTCCCAAGAAGATCATTGATAGCTTCGATACTCATATCGACCGGTTTCCCACGGACCGTCACAACATCATCTTGGGAGTCCGGCAAGTTTGCGTAGAATTCGTACACGAAGTTGACGTTCGAATCGAACTTGGGTACATCACAGTACCTCCCCCAGTCATGACCAACTATGCTGTTGCGGATTAGCTTTCCTATATCCGACGTATTGCTTACATTGAATCCTCTCTCATGGATAATGTTACGCGGCAAGATTTTGTCGTAGCGTTCCTCCGCAACCTTGCTAGTAAAGATACTCGAGTTGTATTCCTCTTCGGGAGACTGTTGACGAGGTCGCTTGCTTTTTCCTTTACTCTGACCTCTGGAAGAGCTCGGAGCCTTGGAGACCGTCGTGTTTTTAGTTCGACGCATTTTCAAGCTCCTACAAAACATAATCATAAACAATTCTACAATTAACATATAACAAATTATATATCAATTCCAAGAATATATATTTAAACATGACAAATTAAAACAATTCCAACAATCACAAATAATTCATAAACAATTCGACCAATCACAAATTCATGAACAATTCGATCAATCACAAATTCATAAACAATTCAATCTCAACATTAATATACATAACCATTTTAACCATTAACCTATGTAACAATATGTCAAACACAATCCGGACATTTCAATTTAACTCAAATTCTCATTCAAATTCATTCATATCAACAAAACCCTAATTTCACTAAATTCACTCATTCAAATTCCACTAACCTAAATTCACTCATTCAAATTCCACTAACCTAAACCCTAATTTCTTGTTCTAAAAAGAGAAAATCAAACAAAACCCTAAATTTGTGAATTAAAAAAATCAAACTATATGCAATTCGGGTAAACAACAAGAAATCCATATCAACAACACGAAATTAAATCAATAACCACCTTAAAAAACTTTTCAAATCATACCATACAATGAGGCGGCAAGAGAGAGAGGCGCGAGAGGAAACAAGGCGACGGCGAGATTTTGGGGCGGCGAAGACGTGGCGAGGGATTTTGGAAGAAAAAAACTGGAGAGATGCGGCCGAAAATGGTTGTCTCATGTGTGGGTATTGGAAAAAATGAGAAACAAAACTGAAAACGGCCTTTTATAGTGAAAACCTAAAACACCTCGCCGCGGCGAAAATATGTCTTCGCCGCGGCGAGACGTTCCTACAACAGTTATAATATCTGTTGCAGGAATGTCTCGCCGCGGCGGAGAATATTTCTAGCCACAGCGAGATATCTTCGCGGCGGCGAGATATATACCTCGCCGCGGCGACGAGTTTCTACAACGCTTTTGTTTAGTGTTGTAGAAACCACCCGCCGCGGCGAGAGATTTTCGCCGCGGCGGATTACATTTTTTTACAACGCTTGCACTGTGCGTTGTAGTAAGTTCTCGCCGCGGCATAAAATACATGGAGCCGCGGCGTGGATTCTACAACGGATTGTTAAAGCGTTGTGGGAAATCTGAAACACCAGGTTTCTACAACTCTTAACTATATGCGTTGTAGAATCTCCAAGTTTCTACAACGCTTAACCATATGCGTTGTAGAAACTTGGTGTTTCTACAACGCTTATACATAAGCGTTGTAGAAACACCAAGTTTCTACAACGCTTATCCATGAGCGTTTTAGAAACACCAAGTTTCTACAACGCTTGTCATAAGCGTTGTAGAATCCTTAGTTTCTACAACGCTTGTCATAAGCGTTGTAGAAAGTGGGTTGTATAATCCAACATTTGTAGTAGTGGACTCAACTCGAGGAGTGAACTCAACTCAAGGAGTTACGTGAAGAGTCGGCACGAGGACTTATCAGTCGATTCATGGACTCGGAACTCAACTCGAGGATGACCTCAACTCGAGGAGTCACGTGAAGAGTCGGCACGCGGACTTATCAGTCAACTCGTGGACTCGGAACTCAACTCGAGGAGTCACGTGAAGAGTCGGCACGAGGGCTTATCGGTCGACTCGTGGACTCGGAGCTCAACTCGAGTAGTCACCTCAACTCGAGGAGTCACGTGAAGAGTCGGCATGAGGACTTATCAGTCGACTCATGGACTCGGAACTCAACTCGAGGAGCGACCTCAACTCGAGGAGTCACATGAAGAGTCAGCACAAGGACTTATCAGTGGACTTGTGGGCTCGGAACTCAACTCGAGGAGTGATTTCAACTCGACGAGTCATGTGAAGGGTTAGGACTGGGACTTATCAGTCAACTTGTGGACTCGGGACTCAACTTTAGGAGTCATGTGTAGAGTTGACACGAGGAGTCATCAGACAACTCGTGGACTCGGAACTTAACTAGAGCTTTGAACTCAACTCGAGGAGGTATGCATTGAGCCGGCACGAGGAGTGATTAGTCGACTCGTGGACTTGAAACTCAACTCGAGGAGTGAACTCAACTCGAGGAGTTAGGTGAAGAGTCGGCACGAGGACTTATCAGTCGACTTGTTGACTCGGAACTCAACTCGAGGAGTATCCTCAACTAGAGGAGTCATGCATTGAGCCGGCACGAGGAGTCATTGGTCGACTCATGGACTCAGGACTCAACTCGAGGACTGACGTGAAGAGTCTGCACGAGGACTTATCAGTCGATTCGTGGACTCGGAACTCAACTCCATGAGTAACCTCAACTCCAGGGTCATGCATTGAGTCGGCACGAGGAGTCATTAGTCGACTCGTTGACTCGGTACTCAACTCGAGGAGTTTCATGAAGAATCGGCACAAGGACTCATCAGTCGACTTGTGGACTCGGAACTCAACTCGAGGAGTATCCTCAACTCGAGGAGTCATGCATTGAACCGGCACGAGGAGTCACTGCTCGACTCGTGGACTCGAGACTCAACTCGAGGAGTGTACTCAACTCGAGGAGTTACGTGAAGAGTCGGCACGAGGACTTATCAGTCGATTCGTGGACTCGAAACTCAATTCGAGGACGACCTCAACTCGAGGAGTCACGTGAAGAGTCGGCACGCGGACTTAACAGTCGACTCGTGGACTCGGAACTCAACTCGAGGAGTCACGTAAAGAGTCGGCAGGAGGGCTTATCGGTCGACTCGTGGACTCGGAGCTCAACTCGAGGAGTCACCTCAACTCGAGGAGTCACGTGAAGAGTCAGCACGAGGACTTATCAGTCGACTCGTGGACTCGGAACTCAACTTCCAGGAGTGACCTCAACTCGAGGAGTCATGTGTAGAGTCGACACGAGGAGTCATCACACGACTCGTGGACTCGGAACTCAACTCGAGCTTGGAACTCAACTCGAGGAGTTATGCATTGAGCTTGCACGAGGAGTGATTAGTCGAGTCGTGGACTTGGAACTCAACTCAAGGAGTGAACTCAACTCTTGGAGTCATGTGCAGAGTCAGTACGAGGACTTATCAGCCGACTCAGGACTCTGGGACTCAACTCGGGGAGTGAACTCAACTCAAGGAGTTATATGTAGAGCCGACACGAGGACTTATCAGTCGACTCGTGGGCTCGGAACTCAACTCGAGGAGTAACCTCAACTCGAGGGGTCATGTGAAGAGTCGGCACAAGGACTTACTAGTCGAATTGTGGATGTTGTTGCAGTTTTTTGGACAACGATTTAGGAGTCAAAGGCGGTTAGACCCAAGGCCGGACCAAGTGGTCTCGTCTTGACTCGAGCAAGTCAGACTTCATATCCCAAGTCGTCCCTTAGCTGTTGGTGATTTCTATTTCGTCCAGGCACCTGAAAAGCAAGCAGGAAGGTGTGAACTACAAAGGGAAAACAGGGGGGTTGCCCCTGTTTACCTCTCCGACGCTCAACATTAGTAAGGTTGACGTAGATTGCAGAGGGTTTGAGTGTTTAGGGGTTGAGACTTGAGAGAAACGAGCGAGGTATGAGTTCGGCAGCGTTTCCGTACTCAAATTTCATATTACCTGGACCGGGGGGGGGACCACGGTATTAATAGGCGACCAATGGGGCTTTTGGGGCATACCCTTGGCCGAGGGACGCCTCTGAGGCGGCCATGGAGGCAGGGGACGCCTCTGAGGCAGCCATGGAGGCAGGGGACGCCTCTGATACGGCCATGGAGGCAGGGGACGCCTCTGAGGCGGCCATGGAGGCGAGGGACGCCTCTGACGTGGCCATGGAGGCGAGGGACGCCTCTGAGGCGGCCATGGAGGAGAGGGACGCCTCTGAGGCGGCCATGGAGACGAGGGACGCCTCTGAGGCGGCCATGGAGGCGAGGGACGCCTCTGAGGCGGCCATGGGGGCGAGGAACGCCTCTGAGGCGGCCATGGACGCGAGGGACGCCTCTGAGACATGGGGGTCGAGCTGATGTGGAAGTTTGGGTCAGTCCGTCCATCATGAGGCCGAGCGGAGGTCGAGCTCATGAGGCCGAACGGAGGTCGAGCTCATGAGGCCGAGTGGAGGTCGAGCTCATGAGGCCGAGTGGAGGTCGAGCTCATGAGGCCGAGCGTAGGTCGAGCTCATGAGGCCGAGGATAGCCAAGCTCGGCCTTTGGCCGAGGCTATCGGGCCGATGGGCGAGGATTGCCAAGCTCGGCCTTTGGCCGAAGATATCTGGCTGATGGCCGAGGATAGCCAAGTTCGGCCTTTGGCCGTGGCTATCGGGCCGATGGCCGAGGATAGCCAAGCTCGGCCTTTGGTCGAGGCTATCAGGCTGATGGCCGAGGATAGCCAAGCTCGGCCTTTGGCCGAGGCTACCGGGCCGCTGGCCGAGGATAGCCAACCTCGGCCATTGGCCGAGGCTTTTGGGCCAAGGGCCGAGGATAGCCAGGCTCGGCCATTGGTTTGGGCTGGCCCCCTAGTTGGGTCATGGTTTCGCCGTTCAAGACCTCGCACCAGTCACGCGGGTAGAAGAGATGCCTTGTCCTCGTCGGCCCTAGACGGGACGACAACAGTGGACTCGGGACTCAACTTCCAGGAGTGACCTCAAGTCGAGGAATCATATGTAGAGTCGACACGAGGAGTCATCACACGACTCGTGGACTCGGTACTCAACTCGAGGAGTTACGTGAAGAGTCTGTTGTCAATGGTGCCCACAAGAAGAGTTGTAGTCTTTATTTTGAACATTTGATGTAATAAAGTCTCATGAAGACTCTTGCTTGTAATTGCCTATTCATTCATTAATAAAGTTGAAACGTTCATTCAAACTTCCTTGTCTGAAGCTTTATGATAAAACCATAGTCTTTTAGTCCATAAACAAACTAAACAACTTACGAAGAGACAAATGTAGATTTCCATGAACAAACTCTTCGTAGTTTGCTTAAAACGATATATTCGCAATCTTAGGGTCAAAGGACCATTGACCTCAGTATGATTGTTAGAAGAATCTATGATGTCTGGTTATGAGGCATTGAGAGTTAGGAACTCTATAGTTCTTCTAGGTATCTTCCGAAGGTACTGAATTGACCAGTGCGCTTCTAGAGACAAGATAAGAACAAACCATTTAACCTCTTATGTCTCGAAGTCACTATGTATGAATTGCATCATGCTTACCTTAATCCTGAAATGAGACATGCCATTTCACACCTTAGTATTCTCATTTGAGAAAGTCAAAGTTCAGACTCACTATGTGATTCCGAACAAGGCCTATTGGTGAAGTACTAAGTTGTGAGTCTGTCATGAGTAACTTTGTGAAGTTCTCATAGATATGGAATTCATGTACAAGATTGCTGAAATGCAATGTATGTCACCTCATGCTTTGTTCCTTGGAGTGTGAATAAATGAACTGGCCAGTGTCCAAATTGAGTCCTGACTCTTTTGGATGAAACAATGTGACTTGTTAGCTCCTCGTCAATACATTGTTTCTAACTTATTCACAAGCGACAAAGGAGTTGAGGAAATAACAGCTAGAAGGGTAAAATGGTAATTTAGTAAATCCCGACTAGCTGATGACATTCATGAAGGGTAAACATAGATAATATTCAGTGGATCCGCTCATCATAATTAGGTCGAATTCTTGAGTAGAAAATAAATTCATTTGAACCGAGAGATTTTCAGTGTCAGCTCTTTAGTGGAGTCAGTTGGCATTAAGCTAAACTTGGAAAAGGTTTGTGAACTTTTGAGTCCAAGTGTTTAGCTAAAGCTTTGTTCATTTGGGTCCATGAGGTCACTGTCACGAATCACATCGATAGGAATAGTTAAACTGGAAGCTAAGCCAAAACAAGAACGAAAATAGTTAAAAGGGTATTTTTGTCTTTTGAGACAAAGGATGAAATGAATGTCAATAAATTTTTTGACAAGGTCATTTTGTGACATGTTTCACTCGGCCATGACTTGATCATTGGGCCTTGTGAATTAATTTCATTTCATAAGAATTTTATTGAAAATTCTTATTGGGCCTTTTTCATGTTGTCATGAACAAATGGAAAAGCTTCTAGAAGTCTTTTCTAGAAGGCCTTGGGCGCCCAACATACCCAACCAAGAGAGAATATTTTGTGCATAAATGTATCAAGATACTTGCCAAAAGAAAAAGAGGAAACAAATTTGCATGAGGATGCTTTAGGGTAATCGGCCAAGTGAGAGACAAGGCAAGGCCTTGAACAAAATTGGAAACAAATCAAGGCTTCTAGAAGCCTTGTTTGGCCGAGTTTCTCAAGTGGGAAAGAGGCAATATTTGCTCATGAATATGTGATATTCTATAGAAGAGGAAACTACCTTGTTGAAGGTAAAGCCTCTCCTATAAATAGGAGCCTCATTTCCTCACAATTCATTCATCCAAGTTTAAGAGATTTGAGAGACTCTCTCTCTAGAACTTTGGCCGAAAATCCTCTCTCTCTCTCTCTAGTCTATTTTCGATTTTTCTTGTCTTGGCACCTAGGTCCTCACTCGACCTAGTCTTTAGCTCTGCGACTTTGAGACTCGTTCTCAAGTCGTAGTGTTTAAAAGTGCCCACTCACTGATTCCTTCTTTTCGAGTGATTTAGTGATAGAAACTTTCGTGGTTGCTCGAGGTGCCGAGGAAAGAAAGAGAGACGTGCTGCGAGGGGAGACAAGCGTTGCAACTTTCCAAAAGCTTCTACAAGGTTCAAGCTTCAAGAAAGGTTAGTAACTTTAATAGCTCATATTAGTTTTTATTTACATGTACATGCTCTTGTCTAGGTTAGTAAAAACTAGTTTTACTTAAAAAGAAAATTTTTAAAATTCCGCCGCTTAACGAAGCGTTAAACTTTTTCTTAAACCCTAGATCGATTCCAACAAATGGTATCAGAGCTATGGTCAAAGGAATGCATGTGCATGTTTTTAAATTATGAGCTTGAAAATCGTTTTCGAAAGTTTACCAATTTTGTGACAAGTTAGAATTGTAATCTTAGATTTTTTTAATTTATTGCTCATGCCTTTAAATTAAAAACCATGTTGATTTTCTATGAGTTTGGGATGATGTTAAAACACATTAGAATCAGTTCTAAAAGTTTTTAATTTTTTATATTGAAAAACGTGTTTTAAAGGTTTGAGATTTTTCGAGTAAATTTTGTGACTAGTTTTATTTTCTTGCTAGTTTCGTTTATTTACTTGAATCGTTTTATGCATGTTGTTATTTCTTTTATTCTATGTTATTACCCTGCTAATAAAACACAAATAAAAGCTTTAAACAACTTCATAAAACGTTCCGTTACACTCGATTCTTTTTCGCACCTAAAAGGACAAAGCTTTAATTTATTTCTTTTTCTTCGAGCTGGAATGTAAACCCGCATTAAAAGCGTCATAACTCTCTGCTCAGAAATCGAAATTTAATGATTCTTGAATCAAATTAAAGCTCTGTCTGTCCTCTGTCCAATTCCACCGGTTTCGGCTCAAAAGGACATCGGAGCCGCCAGTTATGGCGATTTTACTCCGAGGTGCGCGGCTGTCTGAAACTCCAGTTTTTTAGAAATCCGGATTTTCAAACCCCACTACCATGAGTTATAGAACTCTAATGAGAAAATTTTCTTGAGCAAAAATGTTTTTCATATGATTATAAACATGATGTGTAAGATTAAAATGTTTTGATTTTTGAAAGTTTAATTGAAATTGAATTTTTACAAAACTAGTTTGAATTTTGAAAAACCGTTTTCACTTTCAAACTTGAAAATATTTTGTCATCCAAATCAAATAAGTTTTCAAAATGTTTTCAAAACTATATCTATATCACATATGTTCAAAATCTATATGCTCTTGAAATTTTGAGTGGGAGGTCTCTTTGTAGACAAAACCGAAAAATAAAAAGATGTGTAATCTCAAACTTTCAAGTGTTCGAGTGAGTTGAAGTTCACACTTCCCTCACGCACTTTCCCGAAATAGAAAATAGGAAAAGATCGAGTATGTCCCTTGTGCCTTTATGCACTAATACTGCTCTGAACATGTCGATCTAGGATTCTCTTCTAGTTGTCCGCTCTGTCGCTCTCTAACTAGGAAATTTGTTTCCGAACTTATAAGAGTCGATGAACCAACTCCAAAAACTAAGTGGGAGGGTTATATTCGTTGTTTGTAACCCGCGATCCCCAACACTAGTGAAAGATGCAATAACGTGGGACTAAGAGCCGCTCTTGCGACCCTCACTTAAATGTGAGTACTCCAAGGCGTTATTGCTTCGATCATTGCTCAATGAGCTACGTCCGAGAGTGATGCAATGATGGCAAGGCCTCCCCTTGGGGGATTGTTTTTCAAAGCTGATCTTTTGGACTAAGTGGTTGGTTGCACACTTAGGCTCAATCCCTAGTATCCTTCCTTAAGGCTCTGCGAAAGGATGTGAGTGATCAAACCAATTTACAAGGTGGCTAGTCAAAATAGATGTATTGACATCTTGGCTTAGCATTAATGATGTGTCATTTACTTATAAATGGAGATTTTTTGCGGCCTTCTCTTGAGGGAGTAAATTATCGTTTGGTTTATAACACCTTTGGGTTTTACAAAAGTCTTAATGAAACTTAAATCCTAAACCAAAGACTAATCATAAACTTGTTTCAACTTTTATAGGCAATATGTCTCTCAACCCTCTCTCTACAATTCTTTCCTCGAATAAACTCGAAGGCGACAATTACGTCGACTGGAAACGTAACCTCGACATAGTCCTTACTGTCGACAAGCACAAATGGGTTCTCACCACCCCCTGTCCTCAAACGAATGAAGATTCGACGCAAGAGGAGAAAGACGTCTTGGCGGCCTGGCTTCGATCCGATGAGATTGCGAGGTGCTATATTTTGGCATCGATGAACAATGTGTTGCAACAACAACATCGTGATTATGAAACTGCCACCGATATGCTCTACAATCTCCATGAGATGTTTGGAGGGCAAGGACGTCAAGCTAGGCAACAAGCGGTCCGACAATTCATGAACTGTCGTATGAAGGCTGGAACTCCCGTTAGAGATCATATGATGCTGATCATTAGCTATCTAAACGAAATGGAGATTCTTGGATCTGAGATTGATGGGGAGACTAAAATAGATATGATCTTGGAAACTCTCCCCGAAACCTTTGATACCTTCAAGTTGAACTATTCCATGAACAAGCTGGAGTACACTGTTACCGAGCTCATGAAGGAACTTCAAACCGCTGAGGCACTCACTAAGAAAAAGAGGGCTCAAGGAGAAGTACATGCTACTGCCTCCACCTCTGGATCTAAGAAGAGACCTCGCAATGCCGAGAAGAAGAACCAACCTAAGGTTCAAACGAAGAAGAAGGCGCCAAAGGCTCCAAGGTGGACAAGTCTAAAGACAAGTGCCACCACTGCAATGAGCCTGGTCACTGGCGTAGGAACTGTCCCGCCTACCTCAAAACCAAAGCTAAAGGTATTGTACTTGTTACTGAAGCCTGTTTAGTAGCTGATAATGTATCATCGTGGATTATTGACTCCGCTGCTACTAACCATACTTGCTGCTCCTTGACTGGTTTTAGGAAAAGCAAAAGCTTAGAGGATGACGACTTCTGCTTCAAGTGGGGTGATGAGAGCGTGGTGTCTGCGAAGGCTGTGGGATCCGTGACGCTATCTTTTGAAGATCGAACTTTAAATTTGAATAATGTTTATTATGTTCCTTCCTTTGGGAAAAACCTAGTATCTGTTGCTCAACTTTTCGAGCAAGATTATTATTTAAAGTTTATAAAGAATGGAATTCGTATTTCTTTTTCTAATTCTTTCGTCACTGATGCATGTATGAAGAATGGTCTTTTTTACATCTATCCCACTCAACCTTCTCTTTTAGACACCGAAATAGATAACGATCTAATTAGGGAGCCAAAGAGGATCAAACTTTCTGAATCCTCCGATCTAACAAAATCAACATACCTCTGGCACTTAAGACTTGGTCATATCAGTCTAGATAGGATTAAGAGACTTGTGAGGGATGGTCCACTCCAAGCCTCTGCAATAGGTTCACTACCTACTTGTGAATCCTGCATAGAAGGAAAAATGACTAAGCGACCTTTCTCCGATAAGGGTCGAAGAGCCACTGAGTTGCTGGAACTAATACATTCTGATGTATGTGGTCCGCTCAACCAACAGGCACGTGGAGGATACGAATACTTCGTTACCTTCACTGATGACTACTCAAGATATGGGTTTGTCTATTTGCTTAAACACAAATCCGAGACCTTTAACGTATTTAAGGTCTTTAGGGCTTTAGTGGAAAAGCAAACTGGCAAAGTGATCAAAACCCTTCGATCTGATCGAGGTGGTGAGTATATGTCTGGAGAGTTCGATGACTTTCTTAAAGAAGAAGGTATCGCTTCTCAGCTTACCGCGCCTGGCACACCTCAACAAAACAGAGTGTCAGAGAGAAGAAACCGAACTCTTATGGAGATGGTTAGATCAATGATGAGTTACTCATCACTCCCACTTTCCTTTTGGGGATATGCCCTCGAAACAGCCACCTACATTCTGAACCAAGTTCCGTCCAAAACGGTTCCTGGTACTCCTTATGAACGATGGACTGGCCGTAAAGTGAATCTTGGCCGCATCCGAATTTGGGGTTGCGCTGCACACGTGCTGAGGCAAAAGACTAGCAAGTTGGCTAGTAGGTCAGAATTGTGCCTGTTTGTAGGATATCCGAAGGAAACCAAAGGTTTTACTTTCTATAGTCCCGAGGACGATAAGACTTTCGTTAGCACGAATGCTCGTTTCCTTGAGGAGGACTTTATGAAGGATGCGAAACCTAGAAGCAAAATTGTGCTTGAAGAAAAGTTGGGTGAGGAAGCTTCTACCTCATCTGTAAGAACTGTTCTTACCCCAACTGAAACACAACCTAACTCATCAGAATCTCGTCAAGTAGTACTTAGACGTAGTGGGAGGGCTACTCAAAAGCCTGACAGGTACATGTCTTATGGAGACTCTCTTGTAGCCGTCTCCGACATGGATGACCCTGTTTCCTATAGCCAAGCGATGGCTTGTTCTGAATCAAACCTTTGGCTTGACGCCATGAAAGTTGAAATGCACTCAATGTATGTCAACAAAGTCTGGAAACTTGTAGACCTTCCTGAAGGGATTAAACCCGTAGGGTGTAAGTGGATATACAAGAAGAAAAGGGGTCCTGATGGGAACGTCGAGACGTTCAAAGCACGACTTGTGGCAAAGGGTTATACCCAACAAGAAGGGATTGACTATGAAGAAACCTTCTCGCCAGTCGCGATGCTTAAATCCATCCGCATACTCCTATCCATAGCTGCAGCTCTCGACTATGAGATCTGGCAAATGGATGTCAAGACAGCCTTTCTGAATGGCAATCTTGACGAGCGCATTTACATGGCTCAACCAGACGGTTTCGTGGACAAAGGTCAAGAGACCAAGGTTTGTGAGTTGCTTAAATCCATTTATGGACTAAAGCAAGCATCTAGGTCATGGAATATTAGATTCGATGAAACTGTAAAGAGCTTCGGCTTTGAACAGTCAATAAATGAGCCTTGTGTTTACAAGTTAATACACGAAGGCAAAGTTGTGTTTCTGGTACTATATGTCGATGATATACTACTCATTGGTAATGACGTGGGTAAGTTATCTGAGGTTAAGGTCTGGCTAGCAAAGCAATTCGATATGAAGGATCTAGGAGAAGCCGCGTACATTCTGGGGATCCAAATCTTTCGAGATAGGAAAAACCGGACCCTGTCGCTCTCTCAAGCATCTTATATTGATAAGGTGATGGATCGCTTCTCGATGCAAGACTGCAAGAGGGGTCAAACACCCTTTAGGCATGGAGTTTCACTCTCTAAGGACCAGTCTCCCAAGACTGCACAAGAGATTGAAGACATGAGGAAAATTCCTTACGCCTCTGCCGTAGGAAGCCTTATGTATGCTATGCTTTGCACTAGACCTGACATCTGTTTCGCCGTTGGCGTAGTTAGCCGTTTCCAATCCAACCCTGGACCCGAGCACTGGATTGCTGTTAAGCATGTTCTTAAGTATCTTCGAAGAACTAGGAACTTGAAGCTTACATACTCAGGTACTGACCTGACTATGACGGGATATACCGACTCCGATTTTCAAGCGGATAAGGATTCCAGGAAATCCACTTCGGGATCTGTGTTCATCCTTAATGGTGGAGCTGTTGTGTGGAGAAGTATTAAGCAATCTTGCATTGCTGACACCACAATGGAAGCAGAATATGTGGCTGCTTGTGAAGCATCCAAAGAGGCTGTATGGCTTAAAAAGTTCCTTAAGTATTTGGAAGTTGTTCCAAACGTCAACGAGCCCATGACCCTTTATTGTGATAATAGTGGGGCTGTCGCTAACTCAAAGGAACCTAGAAGCCATAAGCGCTCTAAGCATAGTGAGAGGAAATACCATTTGATTCGAGAGATCGTGCAGCGCGGAGACGTGGAAGTGAAGAAGATCTCAACGGTGGACAACCTCGCAGATCCATTCACCAAGGCCCTAGCGAACAAGGTCTTCGACCAACATCGTGAGGGATTAGGCATGAAGGACTACACACACCTTCTTTGAGTCAAGTGGGAGTTTGTTGTCAATGGTGCCCACAAGAAGAGTTGTAGTCTTTATTTTGAACATTTGATGTAATAAAGTCTCATGAAGACTCTTGCTTGTAATTGCCTATTCATTCATTAATAAAGTTGAAACGTTCATTCAAACTTCCTTGTCTGAAGCTTTATGATAAAACCATAGTCTTTTAGTCCATAAACAAACTAAACAACTTACGAAGAGACAAATGTAGACTTGCATGAACAAACTCTTCGTAGTTTGCTTAAAACGATATATTCGCAATCTTAGGGTCAAAGGACTATTGACCTCAGTATGATTGTTAGAAGAATCTATGATGTCTGGTTATGAGGCATTGAGAGTTAGGAACTCTATAGTTCTTCTAGGTATCTTCCGAAGGTACTGAATTGACCAGTGCACTTCTAGAGACAAGATAAGAACAAACCATTTAACCTCTTATGTCTCGAAGTCACTATGTATGAATTGCATCATGCTTACCTTAATCCTGAAATGAGACATGCCATTTCACACCTTAGTATTCTCATTTGAGAAAGTCAAAGTTCGGACTCACTATGTGATTCCGAACAAGGCCTATTGGTGAAGTACTAAGTTGTGAGTCTGTCATGAGTAACTTTGTGAAGTTCTCATAGATATGGAATTCATGTACAAGATTGCTGAAATGCAATGTATGTCACCTCATGCTTTGTTCCTTGGAGTGTGAATAAATGAACTGGCCAGTGTCCAAATTGAGTCCTGACTCTTTTGGATGAAACAATGTGACTTGTTAGCTCCTCGTCAATACATTGTTTCTAACTTATTCACAAGCGACAAAGGAGTTGAGGAAATAACAGCTAGAAGGGTAAAATGGTAATTTTGTAAATCCCGACTAGCTGATGACATTCATGAAGGGTAAACATAGATAATATTCAGTGGATCCGCTCATCATAATTAGGTCGAATTCTTGAGTAGAAAATAAATTCATTTGAACCGAGAGATTTTCAGTGTCAGCTCTTTAGTGGAGTCAGTTGGCATTAAGCTAAACTTGGAAAAGGTTTGTGGACTTTTGAGTCCAAGTGTTTAGCTAAAGCTTTGTTCATTTGGGTCCATGAGGTCACTGTCACGAATCACATCGATAGGAATAGTTAAACTGGAAGCTAAGCCAAAACAAGAACGAAAATAGTTAAAAGGGTATTTTTGTCTTTTGAGACAAAGGATGAAATGAATGTCAATAAATTTTTTGACAAGGTCATTTTGTGACATGTTTCACTCGGCCATGACTTGATCATTGGGCCTTGTGAATTAATTTCATTTCATAAGAATTTTATTGAAAATTCTTATTGGGCCTTTTTCATGTTGTCATGAACAAATGGAAAAGCTTCTAGAAGTCTTTTCTAGAAGGCCTTGGGCGCCCAACATACCCAACCAAGAGAGAATATTTTGTGCATAAATGTATCAAGATACTTGCCAAAAGAAAAAGAGGAAACAAATTTGCATGAGGATGCTTTAGGGTAATCGGCCAAGTGAGAGACAAGGCAAGGCCTTGAACAAAATTGGAAACAAATCAAGGCTTCTAGAAGCCTTGTTTGGCCGAGTTTCTCAAGTGGGAAAGAGGCAATATTTGCTCATGAATATGTGATATTCTATAGAAGAGGAAACTACCTTGTTGAAGGTAAAGCCTCTCCTATAAATAGGAGCCTCATTTCCTCACAATTCATTCATCCAAGTTTAAGAGATTTGAGAGACTCTCTCTCTAGAACTTTGGCCGAAAATCCTCTCTCTCTCTCTCTAGTCTATTTTCGATTTTTCTTGTCTTGGCACCTAGGTCCTCACTCGACCTAGTCTTTAGCTCTACGACTTTGAGACTCGTTCTCAAGTCGTAGTGTTTAAAAGTGCCCACTCACTGATTCCTTCTTTTCGAGTGATTTAGTGATAGAAACTTTCGTGGTTGCTCGAGGTGCCGAGGAAAGAAAGAGAGACGTGCTGCGAGGGGAGACGAGCGTTGCAACTTTCCAAAAGCTTCTACAAGGTGCAAGCTTCAAGAAAGGTTAGTAACTTTAATAGCTCATATTAGTTTTTATTTACATGTACATGCTCTTGTCTAGGTTAGTAAAAACTAGTTTTACTTAAAAAGAAAATTTTTAAAATTCCGCCGCTTAACGAAGCGTTAAACTTTTTCTCAAACCCTAGATCGATTCCAACAAATATTTGCTCATGAATATGTGATATTCTATAGAAGAGGAAACTACCTTGTTGAAGGTAAAGCCTCTCCTATAAATAGGAGCCTCATTTCCTCACAATTCATTCATCCAAGTTTAAGAGATTTGAGAGACTCTCTCTCTAGAACTTTGGCCGAAAATCCTCTCTCTCTCTCTCTAGTCTATTTTCGATTTTTCTTGTCCTGGCACCTAGGTCCTCACTCGACCTAGTCTTTAGCTCTGCGACTTTGAGACTCGTTCTCAAGTCGTAGTGTTTAAAAGTGCCCACTCACTGATTCCTTCTTTTCGAGTGATTTAGTGATAGAAACTTTCGTGGTTGCTCGAGGTGCCGAGGAAAGAAAGAGAGACGTGCTGCGAGGGGAGACGAGCGTTGCAACTTTCCAAAAGCTTCTACAAGGTTCAAGCTTCAAGAAAGGTTAGTAACTTTAATAGCTCATATTAGTTTTTATTTACATGTACATGCTCTTGTCTAGGTTAGTAAAAACTAGTTTTACTTAAAAAGAAAATTTTTAAAATTCCGCCGCTTAACGAAGCGTTAAACTTTTTCTTAAACCCTAGATCGATTCCAACAGAGTCGACACGAGGACTTATCAGTCGATTCGTGGACTCGGAACTCAAGTCGAGGAGTATCCTCAACTCGAGGTGTCATGCATTGAGCCGGCACGAGGAGTCATTGGTCGACTCGTGGACTCGGGACTCAACTGGAGGAGTGAACTTAACTCGAGGATTTACGTGAAGAGTCGGCACGAGGACTTATCAGTCGATTCGTGGACTCAGAACTCAACTCGAGGACGACCTCAACTCGAGGAGTCACGTGAAGAGTCGGCACGCGGACTTATCAGTCGACTCGTGGACTCGGAACTCAACTCGAGGAGTCACGTGAAGAGTTGGCAAGAGGGCTTATCGGTCGACTCGTGGACTCGGAGCTCACCTCGAGGAGTCACCTCAACTCGAGGAGTCACGTGAAGAGTCGGCACGAGGACTTATCAGTCGACTCGTGGACTCAGAACTCAACTCGAGGAGAGACCTCAACTCGAGGAGTGATCTCAACTCGAGGAGTCATGTGAAGGGTTGGGACGGGGACTTATCAGTCAACTTGTGGACTCGGGACTCAACTTCCAGGAGTGACCTCAAGTCGAGGAATCATGTGTAGAGTCGACACGAGGAGTCATCACACGACTCGTGGACTCGGAGCTCAACTCGACCTTGGAACTCAACTCGAGGAGTTATGCATTGAGCCGGCACGAGGAGTGATTAGTCGACTCGTGGACTTGGAACTCAACTCGAGGAGTGAACTCAACTCTAGGAGTCATGTGCAGAGTCAGTACGAGGACTTATCAGCCGACTCGGGACTCTGGGACTCAACTCGGGGAGTGAAATCAACTTAAGGAGTTATATGTAAAGCCGACACGAGGACTTATCAGTTGACTCGTGGGCTCGGAACTCAACTCGAGGAGTAACCTCAACTCGAGGGGTCATGTGAAGAGTCGGCACGAGGACTTACCAGTCGAATTGTGGATGTTGTTGCAGTTTTTCGGACAACGATTTAGGAGTCAAAGGCGGTTAAACCCAAGCCCGGACCAAGTGGTCTCGTATTGACTTGAGCGTGTCAGAATTGATATCCTAAGTCGTCCCTTAGCTGTTGGTGATGTCTATTTCATCCAGGCACCTGAAAAGCAAGCAGGAAGGTGTGAACTACAAAGGGAAAACAGGGGGGTTGCCCCTGTTTACCTCTCCGACGCTCACCATTAGTAAGGTTGAGGTAGATTGCAGAGGGTTTGAGTGTTTAGGGGTTGAGACTTGAGAGAAATCAGCGAGGTATGAGTTCGGTAGCATTTCCGTACTCAAATTTCAGATTACCTGGACCGGGGGGGGATCCCGGTATTTATAGGCGACCAATGGGGCTTTGAGGCAGCCATGGAGGCAGGGGACGCCTCTGAGACGGCCATTGAGGCAGGGGACGCCTCTGAGGCGGCCATGGAGGCGAGGGACGCCTCTGAGGTGGCCATGGAGGTGAGAGACGCCTCTGAGGCGGACATGGAGGCGAAGGACGCCTCTGAGGCGGCCATGGAGACGAGGGACGCCTCTGAGACGTGGAGGTCGAGCTGATGTGGAAGTTTGGGTCAGTCCGTCCATCATGAGGCCGAGGGGAGGTCGAGCTCATGAGGCCGAGCGGAGGTCGAGCTCATGAGGCCGAGCGGAGGTTGAGATCATGAGGCCGAGTGGAGGTCGAGCTCATGAGGCCGAGCGGAGGTCGAGCTCATGAGGCCGAGGATAGCCAAGCTCGGCCTTTGGCCGAGGCTATCGGGCCGATGGCCGAGGATAGCCAAGCTCGGCCTTTGGCCGAGGCTATCGGGCCGATGGCCGAGGATAGCCAAGCTCGGCCTTTGGCCGAAGATATCGGGCTGATGGCCGAGGATAGCTAAGCTCGGCCTTTGGCCGAGGCTATCGGGCCGATGGCGGAGGATAGCCAAGCTCGTCCTTTTGCCGAGGCTATCGGGCTGATGGCCGAGGATAGCCAAGCTCGGCCTTTGGCCGAGGCTATCGGGCCGCTGGCCGAGGATGGCCAAGCTCGGCCATTGGCCGAGGCTTTTGGGCCGAGGATAGCCAGGCTCGGCCATTGGTTTGGGCTGGCCCCCTGGTTGGGTCAGGGTTTCTCCGTTCAAGACCTCGCACCAGTCACGGGGGTCGAAGAGATGCCTTGTCCTCGTCGGCCCTAGACGGGCCGACAACAGTGGACTCGGAACTCAACTCGTGGAGTAACCTCAACTCGAGGGTCATGCATTGTGTCGGCACGAGGAGTCATTATTCGACTCGTGGACTCGGTACTCAACTCGAGGAGTTACGTGAAGAGTCGACACGAGGACTTATCAGTCGATTCGTGGACTCGGAACTCAACTCGAGGAGTATCCTCAACTAGAGGAGTCATGCATTGAGCCGGCACGAGGAGTTATTGGTCGACTCGTGGACTTGGAACTAAACTCGAGGAGTGAACTCACCTCTAGGAGTCATGTGTAGAGTCAGTACGAGGACTTATCAGCCGACTCGAGACTCGGGGACTCAACTAGGGGAGTGAACTCAACTCAAGGAGTTATATGTAGAGCCGACACGAGGACTTATCAGTCGACTCGTGGACTCGGAACTCAACTCGAGGAGTAACCTCAACTCGAGGGGTCATGTGAAGAGTCGGCACAAGGACTTACCAGTCGAATTGTGGACTCGGAACTCAACTCCAGGAGTAACCTCAACTCGAGGGTCATGCATTGAGTCGGCACGAGGAGTCATTAGTCGACTCGTGGACTCGGTACTCAACTCGAGGAGTTACGTGAAGATTCGACACGAGGACTTATCAGTCGATTCGTGGACTCGGAACTCAACTCGAGGAGTATCCTCAACTCGAGGAGTCATGCATTGAGCCGGCACGAGGAGTCATTGGTCGACTCGTGGACTCGGGACTCAACTGGAGGAGTGAACTCAACTCGAGGATTTACGTGAAGAGTCGGCACGAGGACTTATCAGTCGATTCGTGGACTCGGAATTCAACTCGAGGACGACCGCAATTCGAGGAGTCACGTGAAGAGTCTGCACGCGGACTTATCAGTCGACTCTTGGACTCGGAACTCAACTCGAGGAGTCACATGAAGAGTCGGCACGAGGGCTTATCGGTCGACTCGTGGACTCGGAGCTCACCTCGAGGAGTCACCTCAACTCGAGGAGTCACGTGAAGAGTCGGCAGGAGGACTTATCAGTCGACTAGTGGACTTAGTACTCAACTCGAGGAGAGACCTCAACTCGAGGAGTCACGTGAAGAGTCAGCACGAGGACTTATCAGTCGACTTGTGGGCTCGAAACTCAACTCGAGGAGTGATCTCAACTCGAGGAGTCATGTGAAGGGTTGGGACGGGGAATTATCAGTCAACTTGTGGACTCGGGACTCAACTTCCTGGAGTGACCACAAGTCGAGGAATCATGTGTAGAATCGACACTAGGAGTCATCAGACAACTCGTGGACTCGGAACTCAACTCGAGCTTGGAACTCAACTCGAGGAGTTATGCATTGCGCCGGCACGAGGAGTGATTAGTCGACTCGTGGAAGCGAAAATCAACTCGAGGAGTGAACTCAACTCGAGGAGTTATGTGAAGAGTCGGCACGAGGACTTATCAGTCGACTTGTGGACTCGGAACTCTACTCGAGGAGTATCCTCAACTCGAGGAGTCATGCATTGAGCCGGCACGAGGAGTCATTGGTCGACTCGTGGACTCAGGACTCAACTCGATGAGTGAACTCAACTCGAGGAGTTATGTGAAGAGTCGGCACGAGGACTTATCAGTCGATTCGTGGACACGGAACTCTACTCGAGGAGTATCCTCAACTCGAGGAGTCATGCATTGAGCCAGCACGAGGAGTCATTATTCGACTCGTGGACTCGAGACTGAGGAGTTACGTGAAGAGTCGGCACGAGGACTTATCAGTCGATTCGTGGACTCGAAACTCAACTCGAGGAGTATCCTCAACTCGAGGAGTCATGCATTGAGCTGGCACGAGGAGTTATTGGTCGACTCGTGGACTTGGAACTCAACTCGAGGAGTGAACTCACCTCTAGGAGTCATGTGCAGAGTCAGTACGAAGACTTATCAGCCGACTCGGGACTCGGGGACTCAACTCGGGGAGTGAACTCAACTCAAGGAGTTACATGTAGAGCCGACACGAGGACTTATCAGTCGACTCGTGGGCTCGGGGTCATGTGAAGAGTCAGCACAAGGACTTACCAGTCGAATTGTGTACTCGGAACTCAACTCCAGGAGTAACCTCAACTCGAGGGTCATGCATTGAGACGGCACGAGGAGTCATTAGTCGACTCGTGGGATCGGTACTCAACTCGAGGAGTTATGTGAAGAGTCGACACGAGGACTTATCAGTCGATTCGTGGACTCGGAACTCAACTCGAGGAGTATCCTCAACTCGAGGAGTCATGCATTGAGCCGGCACGAGGAGTCATTGGTCGACTCGTGGACTCGGGACTCAACTGGAGGAGTGAACTCAACTCGAGGATTTACGTGAAGAGTCGGCAAGAGGACTTATCAGTCGATTCGTGGACTCGGAATTCAACTCGAGGACGACCTCAACTCGAGGAGTCACGTGCAGAGTCGGCACGCGGACTTATCAGTCGACTCGTGGACTCAGAACTCAACTCGAGGAGTCACATGAAGAGTCGGCACGAGGGCTTATCGGTCGACTCGTGGACTCGGAGCTCACCTCGAGGAGTCACCCCAACTCGAGGAGTCACGTGAAGAGTCATCACGAGGACTTATCAGTCGACTAGTGGACTCAGAACTCAACTCGAGGAGAGACCTCAACTCGAGGAGTCACGTGAAGAGTCAGCAGGAGGACTTATCAGTCGACTTGTGGGCTCGGAACTCAACTCGAGGAGTGATCTCAACTCGAGGAGTCATGTGAAGGGTTGGGACGGGGACTTTTCAGTCAACTTGTGGACTCGGGACTCAACTTCCAGGAGTGACCTCAAGTCGAGGAATCATGTGTAGAGACGACAAGAGGAGTCATCAGACAACTCGTGGAATCGGAACTCAAGTCGAGCTTTTACCTCAACTTGAGAAATTATGCATTGAGCCGGCACGAGGAGTGATTAGTCGACTCGTGGACTCGAAAATAACCTCGAGGAGTGAACTCAACTTGAGGAGTTACGTAAAGAGTCGGCACGAGGACTTATCAGTCGACTTGTGGACTCGGAACTCTACTCGAGGAGTATCCTCAACTCGAGGAGTCATGCATTGAGCCAGCACGAGGAGTCATTATTCGACTCGTGGACTCGAGACTGAGGAGTTACGTGAAGAGTCGGCACGAGGACTTATCAGTCGATTCGTGGACTCGAAACTCAACTCGAGGAGTATCCTCAACTCGAGGAGTCATGCATTGAGCTGGCACGAGGAGTTATTGGTTGACTCGTGGACATGGAACTCAACTCGAAGAGTGAACTCACCTCTAGGAGTCATGTGCAGAGTCTGTACGCGGACTTATCAGTCGACTCGGGACTCGGGAACTCAACTCGGGGAGTGAACTCAACTCAAGGAGTTATATGTAGAGCCGACACGAGGACTTATCAGTCGACTCGTGGGCTCGGAACTAAACTCGAGGAGTAACCTCAACTCGAGGGGTCATGTGAAGAGTCGGCACAAGGACTTACCAGTCGAATTATGGACTCGGAACTCAACTCGAGGAGTAACCTCAACTCGAGGGTCATGCATTGAGTCGACACGAGGAGTCATTAGTCGACTCGTGGACTCGGTACTCAACTCGAGGAGTTATGTGAAGAGTCGGAACGAGGACTTATCATTTGATTCGTGGACTCGGAACTCAACTCGAGGAGTATCCTCAACTCGAGTAGTCATGCATTGAGCCGGCACGAGGAGTCATTGGTCGACTCGTGGAATCGGGACTCAACTCGAGGAGTGAACTCAACTCGAGGATTTACGTGAAGAGTCGGCACGAGGACTTATCAGTCGATTCGTGGACTCGGAACTCAACTCGAAGACGACCTCAACTCGAGGATTCACGTGAAGAGTCGGCACGAGGACTTATCAGTCGACTCGTGGACTCGGAACTCAACTCGAGGAGTTATGTGAAGAGTCGGCACAAGGGCTTATCGGTCGACTCGTGGACTCGGAGCTCACCTCGAGGAGTCACCTCAACTCGAGGAGTCACGTGAAGAGTCGGCACGAGGACTTATCAGTCGACTCGTGGACTCAGAACTCAACTCGAGGAGCGACCTCAACTCGTGGAGTCACGTGAAGAGTAAGCACGAGGATTTATCAGTCGACTTGAGGGCTCGGAACTTAACTCGAGGAGTGATCTCAACTCGAGGAGTCATGTGAAGGGTTGGGACGGGGACTTATCAGTTAACTTGTGGACTCGGGACTCAACTACCAGGAGTAACCTCAAGTCGAGGAGTCATGTGTAGAGTCAACACGAGGAGTCATCAGACAATTCGTGGACTCGGAACTCAACTTGAGCTTGGAACTCAACTCGAGGAGTTATGCATTGAGCCGGGACGAGGAGTGATTAGTCGACTCGTGGACTCGAAACTCAACTCGAGGAGTGAACACAACTCGAGGAGTTACGTGAAAAGTCGGCACGAGGACTTATCAGCCGACTCGTAACTCGGGTACTCAACTCGGGGAGTGAATTCAACTCGAGGAGTTATATGTAGAGCCGACACGAGGACTTATCAATTGACTCGTACGCTCGGAACTCAACTCGGCGAGTAACCTCAACTCGAGGGGTCATGTGAAGAGTCGGCACAAGGACTTACCAGTCGAATTGTGGACTCGGAACTCAACTCGAGGAGTAACCTCAACTCGAGGGTCATGCATTGTGTCGGCACGAGGAGTCATTAGTCTACTCGTGGACTCGGTACTCAACTCAAGGAGTTACGTGAAAAGTCGGCACGAGGACTTATCAGTCGATTCGTGGACTCGGAACTCAACTTGAGGAATATCCTCAACTCGAGGAGTCATGCATTGAGCCGGTACGAGGAGTCATTGGTCGACTCGTGGACTCGGGACTCAACTCGATGAGTGAACTCAACTCGAGGAGTTACGTGAAGAGTCGGCACGAGTACTTATCAGTCGATTCGTGGACTCGGAACTCAACTCGAGGACGACCTCAACTCGAGGAGTCACGTGAAGAGTCGGCACGCAGACTTATCAGTCGACTCGTGGACTCGGAACTCTACTCGAGGAGTATCCTTAACTCGAGGAGTCATGCATTGAGCCGGCATGAGGAGTCATTGGTCGACTCGTGGACTCGGGACTCAACTCGAGGAGTAAACTCAACTCGAGGAGTTACGTGAAGAGTCGGCACAAGGACTTATCAGTCGATTCGTGGACTCGGAACTCAACTCGAGGAGTATCCTCAGCTCGAGGAGTCATGCATTGAGCCGGCACGAGGAGTTATTGGTCGACTCGTGGACATGGAACTCAACTCGAAGAGTGAACTCACCTCTAGGAGTCATGTGCAGTCCTCAGTACGAGGACATATCAGTCAACTCGAGACTCGGGAACTCAACTCGGGGAATGAACTCAACTCAAGGAGTTATATGTAGAGCCGACACGAGGACTTATCAGTCGACTAGTGGGCTCAGAACTCAACTCGAGGAGTAACCTCAACTCGAGGGGTCATGTGAAGAGTCGGCACAAGGACTTACCAGTCGAATTGTGGACTCAGAACACAACTCGAGGAGTAACGTCAACTCGAGGGTCATGCATTGAGTCGGCATGAGGAGTCATTAGTCGACTCGTCGACTCGGTACTTAACTCGAGGAGTTACGTGAAGAGTCGGAACGAGGACTTATCAGTCGATTCGTGGACTCGGAACTCAACTCGAGGAGTATCCTCAACTCGAGGAGTCATGCATTGAGCTGGCACAAGGAGTCATTGGTCGACTCGTGGACTCGGGACTCGACTCGAGGAGTGAACTCAACTCGAGGATTTACGTGAAGAGTCGGCACGAGGACTTATCAGTCGATTCGTGGACTCGGAACTCAACTTGAGGACGACCTCAACTCGAGGATTCAGGTGAAGAGTCGGCACGCGGACTTATCAGTCGACTCGTGGACTCGGAACTCAACTCGAGGAGTCACGTGAAGAGTCGGCACGAGGGCTTATCGTTCGACTCGTGGACTCGTAGCTCACCTCGAGGAGTCACCTCAACTCGAGGAGTCACGTGAAGAGTCGGCAGGAGGACTTATCACTCAGAACTCAACTCGTGGAGAGACCTCAACTCGAGGAGTCACGTGAAGATTCAGCACGAGGACTTATCAGTCGACTTGTGGGCTCGGAACTCAACTCGAGGAGTGATCTCAACTCGAGGAGTCATGTGAAGGGTTGGGACGGGGACTTTTCAGTCAACTTGTGGACTCGGGACTCAACTTCCAGGAGTGACCTCAAGTCGAGGAATCATGTGTAGAGACGACACGAGGAGTCATCAGACAACTCGTGGACTCGGAACTCAACTCGAGCTTGGAACTCAACTCGAGGAATTATGCATTGAGCCGGCACGAGGAGTGATTAGTCGACTCGTGAACTCGAAAATCAACTCGAGGAGTGAACTCAACTCGAGGAGTTACGTGAAGAGTCGGCACGAGGGCTTATCAGTCGACTCGTGGACTCGGAAGTCTACTCGAGGAGTATCCTCAACTCGAGGAGTCCTGCATTGAGCCAGCATGAGGAGTCATTGGTCGACTCATGGACTCGGGACTGAGGAGTTACGTGAAGAGTCGACACAAGGACTTTTCAGTCGATTCGTGGACTCGGAACTCAACTCGAGGAGTATCCTCAACTCGAGGAGTCATGCATCGAGCCGACACGAGGAGTTATTGGTCGACTCGTGGACATGGAACTCAACTCGAAGAGTGAACTCACCTCTAGGAGTCCTGTGCAGAGTCAGTACGAGGACATATCAGTCGACTCGAGACTCGGGAACTCAACTCGGGGAATGAACTCAACTCAAGGAGTTATATGTAGAGCCGACACGAGAACTTATCTGTCGACTAGTGGGCTCAGAACTCAACTCGAGGAGTAACCTCAACTCGAGGGGTCATGTGAAGATTCGGCACAAGGACTTACCAGTCGAATTGTGGACTCAGAACTCAACTCGAGGAGTAACCTCAACTCGAGGGTCATGCATTGAGTCGGCATGAGGAGTCATTAGTCGACTCGTCGACTCGGTACTCAACTCGAGGAGTTACGTGAAGAGTCGGAACGAGGACTTATCAGTCGATTCGTGGACTCGGAACTCAACTCGAGGAGTATCCTCAACTCGAGTAGTCATGCATTGAGCCGACACGAGGAGTCATTGGTCGACTCGTGGACTCGGGACTCGACTCGAGGAGTGAACTCAACTCGAGGATTTACGTGAAGAGTCGGCACGAGGACTTATCAGTCGATTCGTGGACTCGGAACTCAACTTGAGGACGACCTCAACTCGAGGATTCACGTGAAGAGTCGGCACGCGGACTTATCATTCGACTCGTGGACTCGGAACTCAACTCGAGGAGTCACATGAATATTTTGCAGAAGGGCTTATCGGTCGACTCGTGGACTCGGAGCTCACCTCGAGGAGTCACCTCAACTCGAGGAGTCACGTGAAGAGTCGGCACGAGGACTTATCAGTCAACTCTTGGACTCAGAACTCAACTCGAGGAGCGACCTCAACTCGAGGAGCGACCTCAACTCAAGGAGTCACGTGAAGAGTAAGCACGAGGACTTATCAGTCGACTTGTGGGCTCGGAACTTAACTCGAGGAGTGATCTCAACTCGAGGAGTCATGTGAAGGGTTGGGACGGGGACTTATCAGTCAACTTTTGGACTCGGGACTCAACTTCCAGGAGTGAATTCAAGTCGAGGAATCATGTGTAGAGACGACACGAGGAGTCATCAGACAACTCGTGGACTCGGAACTCAATTCGAGCTTGGAACTCAACTCGAGGAGTTATGCATTGAGCCAACACGAGGAGTGATTAGTTTACTCGTGGACTCGAAAATCAACTCGAGGAATGAACTCAACTCGAGGAGTTACGTGAAGAGTCGGCACGAGGACTTATCAGTCGACTTGTGGACTCGGAACTCTACTCGAGGAGTATCCTCAACTCGAGGAGTCCTGCATTGAGCCAGCATGAGGAGTCATTGGTCGACTCATGGACTCGGGACTGAGGAGTTACGTGAAGAGTCGACACAAGGACTTATCAGTCGATTCGTGGACTCGGAACTCAACTCGAGGAGTATCCTTAACTCGAGGAGTCATGCATTGAGCCGGCACGAGGAGTTATTGGTCGACTTGTGGACATGGAACTCAGCTCGAAGAGTGAACTCACCTCTAGGAGTCATGTGCAGAGTCAGTACGAGGACTTATCAGTCGACTCGGGACTCGGGAACTCAACTCGGGGAGTGAACTCAACTCAAGGAGTTATATGCAGAGTCGACACGAGGACTTATCAGTCGACTCGTGGGCTCGGAACTCAACTCCAGGAGTCCCCACAACTCGACGGGTCATGTGAAGAGTTGGCACAAGGACTTACCAGTTGAATTGTGGACTCATAACTCAACTCGAGGAGTAACTTCAACTCGAGGGTCATGCATTGAGTCGGCACGAGGAGTCATTAGTCGACTCGTGGACTCGGTACTCAACTCGAAGAGTTACGTGAAGAGTCGGAACGAGGACTTATCAGTCGATTCGTTGACTCGGAACTCAACTCGAGGAGTATCCTCAACTCGAGTAGTCATGCATTGAGCCGGCATGAGGACTTATCAGTCGACTCGTGTGTTACCGGTCGTTTTCGAAACACTGGAAATTCAAAAACAATTCAAGGCCGGCCGGGCTTTGCCGGCCGCAAGCCCAACGGGCCCTGGCCCACCAGGCCCGAGCGCCCCGATGCGCCCACGGCCCGGCGCGGCTGGTGCGCGCGCACCTGCGCTTCCGGCCTTGAGGCCCCCGGCCCAATGGGCCTCAGCGCGCCCTATCGCGCCTGGCTCGCGTGCACTCTGCGCCCCGGCCTTTCGGCCCGCGCGCGCTCCCGCGCACCCCGGCCTCCCGGCCTGCGCGCGCCATGGAACCCTGGCCGAGCGCCCCTGCTGCCTCAGCCGGGTGTCCCCGCCAGCTCGGCCACCTCGGTCGAGCGCCTTCGCCAGCTCGGCCACCTCGGTCGAGCGCCTTCGCCAGCTCGGCCACCTTGGCCAAGCGTCTTCGTCAGTTCGGCCACCTCGGTCGAGCGCCTTCGCCAGCTCGGCCACCTGGGCCGAGCGCCTTCGTCAGCTCGGCGACCTCGGTCGAGCGTTCTTGCCACCTCGGCCGGGCATGCCCGCTGCCGGGCACGTCGCGCCCGGCCATGTCCCGCGCCCGCCCAGGCGACATGTCCCACGTGCCCTGCGCCCTCTTAGGCGTGAGGCCTCGCGCGCCTCACTCTCGGCCACCCGGTGGGCCTCAAGGGGCCGGCCCAAGGCCTCCCCTCAAACACTATAAATACCCCCCCCCCCTAAGGGAGAAAAAGGACACGCTGATTCAGCCCTGAGAATTGATACATTTTGAAGAATACATACTTCTTCGAGAACAGTACCTCTCTCGTGCTCTTGTGACATTCCAAGAACATGCACTTCTCCTCCCTCGGCTCAGAAACAAGGACCCCCCCGCCACGAGAGAGAGCGCGCTCCTCTTCTGCGACCCGAGCTTCTGCAGTACACACTGCCCTCCAGCTTTTCGGCCCTTGAGCTAGAACTCTGAGCTACGAGCGCATGACCCCTCTAAAGTCTTCACTAGAAGCTACGAGCCCGGTCCCCCTCTAAAGCCTTGGATTCACAAAGCCTCCGAGCCCAAGATAGCCACCAATACACAAATTGAACTACGTTCTGGCCTGATCCCTACTAAAGGGTACGTAGGCAGCTAACCTTTGGCACGGTCACACCCCCCAAAACACACCTCAGGGTTTGGAGGGTGCAGCTCGGTCTACGAGCTCCCGTTTTTGGCCCGAGCGCGATCACTTGGTCCGGCCTTGGATCGAACCGCCCGAGGTATTTAATCGTTGTTCATTTTCGTGCGACAACATTTTGGCGCTAGAAGGAGGGGACTTCCCGACTTACACAGCCCAAAATCCCTTCTACAGTTCGACCCCTTTCTTCTCGACTCGAGAAAGACATGAGTGGTCAACCACCCATTCGTTCTGAGGGCGTGAACAACCCTGAAAACGCAACCGCGGTGAAGAAATACTTCATGCGCTCCCGAGCGCAAGGCGATGAGGAGTCTCTCAACGACGAGAGCCCCACTCCCTCGCCCCCTCCTCTTCAGGACAGTCGGGACGACCGCATCCTTGAAATGGAGGAGAAAATCCGCCAGCTGAGGATAGCCAATGCAAGGTACCACCGCCAACTGGCGGGCAAGGCGCCTGCACACGGCGCCCCCCACGGGGAATCTGAGGACCTCATGGACGAGGGACATGATTATGACCCCGACTATGAAGGCTTGGAAATTTCGGCGGACGTCGAGACTTCTCTCACCAAGGACGGGGAACTCCCTGTTGAGATTGAAGCCGGTCCGTCGAAAGCGAAAGCAATACCGGTCTCCTCTCAAGAAGAGACCTCCCGACGTTCAGCCCATGACCGACTCGGTCAAAGAGGCAATGTCAGGGAAGGTACAACAGTTCGGCGAGTAAGGCGCGTGGCTCGAAGCTCGCACCCCATGCCGCCGGGCCGGATCTTAGAGATCGACTTACCGCCCAACGGAACAACCGTGGCGAAGACCTCAGAGAGAGGTTGAGTGCTCGTAAGGGTCACAACCCTACGGCCCCAATCAATGGGGACCCTCGCACGGCTCAAGGGTCGGACGAAAGGCGACAGGTTACTCCTCCTGAACAAGGAGCGACCCCCAACACTGGCCTCGACGTCGTCACCATGATTCACAATCTCCGTAACGAGGTGCGTGACCTGCGTGAAGGCGGCTTGGCCGGTGATACATACGGGGTCAGGGAAGAACATTCCTCTCCCTTCACCGCCCAAATCCTTGCTGAGGTGTGCACGGGAAACTTCAAACTCCCAAATCTCCCTCCATACAATGGGAAATCTGATCCCACGTATCACATCCAACATTACGAGACTTGGATGACGATGCAGGGCGTCTCACCTAGGGCTCTATGCCAAGCTTTCAGTCTTACCCTCACCGGACCCGGTTTCGAGTGGTTTAAGAATCTAAGACCAGGGAGCGTCCAATCGTTCAAAGACCTGAAGGACATGTTCCTGGCACGATTTGCTACATCCATGGTCCAAAAGAAGACCAAGATGTACTTATGGTCAATCAGGCAAGAGAATAACGAGTCCTTGAGACAGTATCTCACTCGATTCACCACGGAATCAAACAAGGTCGACCGCTTTGACGACAGTGACGCAATTACAGCCATCATCGAGGGCTTGCGCACTGGAGACTTCCTAAAGTCCGTCGTCGGCAGAGTCCCTTCTACGATGGCCGAGTTAATGAACCGAGCCAAAACCTTTATGGGGGTAGAAGATTGCCTCGACGGCCGCAGGAGCAGCAACCAAAGCTCCCGCCGTCGGGACGAGTCCGGCAACGAGCCTGGCAATCCCCGTAAGAGGATAAACAAAGGAGGTCAAGCTCCCGATAGCCGACCCCCTACGTCTCAAAAGCCGTGTCTTGCGAGCAATTTTAGAGACTACTCGGGTTACACTCCCTTGAACGCCCCGGTAGAGCAAATCTACGCTATGGCGCGTGACAAGTTCGTCGCTCCGGCTCCAATAAGAGGCAACCCCGCGTCTCGCGACCGGTCCCGCTATTGCGAGTTCCACCGGGATTACGGTCACACGACCGCTCAGTGTTTCCATCTTAGGAAACAAATTGAGACGTTAATCCAGAAGGGAGAACTCAAAGAGTTTGTCCTTCGCTTGGTAGGAGCGGCAGCCCCCACCGACAACAGGCCACAGCCTGAGAAAGGTGGAGGGACCAACCCAAACACCGACCGTACGACGGTCATAGCTATGGCTGATGCGCAACTCCACGTCGTCACCACCATACTAGGTGGCTTGCAAGACGGGGACTCGGTCCGGCAAAGGAAATAGCTCCTCAGAGCTGCCTCCCATGAAGGCCTTGCCGGGCAGGTTAACCTCACCTACGAGGAACCTCCGTCCGTACCTTACGAGACGATACAATTCACCAATGAAGAGGCCAAGCGAGTTGTGCACCCGCACAATGATGCTATAGTCCTTAAGGCCCAGGTGGCCAACAATTTGGTAAAAAGAGTTCTTATTGATAGCGGCAGCGCAGCCGATATAATCTTTAAGACCACCCTCGAGCGCATGAAGCATGGGGGCTCCGCCCTATCCCAACTCAGACGCCCCTGTTTGGGTTCACAGCAGAAAAGGTCATGACTGAAGGAATCATTGATTTACCAGTCACCTTCGGAACTGCAGGAGGCATCGAAGTCGTTCACATGGTCCCCTTTCTTGTGGTCGACCAGGAGTCGCCCTACAATGTTATCATTGGGCGACCCACGTTGAACAGACTAAGGGCTATTACGTCCACTTATCACCTACTAGTGAAATTCCCCACCGAAGAGGGAATTGGCGTCATGGTCGGTGATCAGACCCAGGCGAGGATATGCTACGTCCAAGGCGTGGACGGCAAGCCCGCTGAAAAAAGGGTTAACACGATCTACCAACTGGAAGACGACTACCCGTGTGATAAAAAAGATGCACGGCAACTCGGGGAGTTAGACCCCCGCGACGATATCGAGAGGTTGAAAGTTGACACCCCCGATGATCTCACTTCGATCGTTCTCGATGAAGCTAAACCTGACCAGGTAGTAAAGATCGGTGCAAACTCCCTCTCGCCATCAAAACTCAACTCGCGTCCTTCCTTCGGGAGTTTAAGGATGTCTTTTCGTGGACACATGCAGACATGCCCGGCATAGACCCCGATGTGATTGTGCACCGATTGAATGATGATAAAACCATCGCTGAAAAGGTACAAGCTAGACGGGCGTTCAACCCCGAACGATACCTAGCAATAAACGAGGAAGTCGAAAAACTTCTTTCCGCTGGTTTCATCCGAGAAGCCAAGTACCCAAAGTGGGTGGCCACTGTGGTCATGGTCAAAAAGCCCAACAGGAAGTGGCGCATTTGCATAGATTACAAAGATCTTAACAAAGCCTGCCCGAAAGATTACTTTCCACTCCCACGCATCGAACAACTGGTCGACGCTACGGCAGGACATGAACTCCTAAGTTTCATGGACACCTACTCGGGCTATAACCAGATACGAATGCATGAGCCCGATCAGATCAAGACAACCTTTGTTACTGATCGCGGCCTCTACTGCTACAAGGTCATGCCTTTCGGCCTTAAGAATGCAGGAGCTACTTACCAACGATTGGTAAACCGGATCTTTGCCAACCTGTTAAAGTATTATGTTAATTCCGTGTATACTCTCCAGAATAGTCTAATTAACGTGTAACATTGTTAAAAGGCCCATTAGGTTGATTGTTAGATGGGCTTTATTTTTCTCCTTGTTAGTTAGAGCTGATTAGTGTGTGGGATTAATTCCCTCAGCTGTACACGTTTTTCTTAGCTGTCCTTAGTTGTCAACAGCTGATTATTTGTTTCCTTGTATAGTAGGATTAGGTTTCCTTATTTGTTTATTTCCCTTTCCTTGTAATGTGTATAAATACACGTCTGACGCTAATGAGAAAATATCAATTCCGCACATCTCTTTATCTCTGTTTTACTTTTATGGTATCAGAGCTACACAAAACCCTAAAACACATATAGGTACTCGTGATCATACACCATGGCCGAGTCCAATAATACCAGTTTTACTGGAAATTCTTCTTCTTCTCAACCTGGGATTAATCCTATTATCTCAGCTGGCAATTCTTCTCATTCCATCACTTCCCATAAATTGAATGGGAGTAATTTCATGGAGTGGTCTCAATCAGTCAAACTCTTCGTTCAAGGGAGAGGCAAATTTGGCTATTTGTCTGGAATCACAACCAAACCAGACGTGAAGGAAGATGCAGCCAAATATGGGGTTTGGGAGGCTGAAAATTCCATGATTATGTCATGGCTCATTAATTCTATGGATGCAGGTCTAGGGAGGACATATCTTTTTCTTCCTACAGCAAGTGACATCTGGACGGCGGTTAGAGAGACGTACTCTGATCTTGGCAACGCTGGCACACTCTTTGAGATAGAAACTCAATTGAGCAAGGCTAGACAAGGCGAGAAGTCAGTGACAAAGTACTACACCGACCTGAAGATGCTTTGGAAAGAGGAAGACCATTATTGCAACCACGAGTGGAGCTGCCCAAAGGACAGCGCCTTGTACCAGAAGCTCGTGGAGAAAGGAAGAGTTTTTAAATTTTTGGTTGGCTTGAATGCAGATCTTGATGAAGTCAGAGGAAGGATTCTTGGCCGAGACCCTCTCCCAAGCACCCGGGAGGTTTTTTCGGAAGTCCGGAGAGAGGAAACTCGTCGCCAAGTCATGCTGGGATCCGGAAAGAATGAGGCTGCACCAACACATTCAGAAACGAGTGCAATGGTGTCTTCCAAACCTAATTACAACAACAACAATAACAACAACAACAACCGGAACCCAAGAAATTCCTCTGGCCGCTACAACAACAATGCTCCAACTTGTGACTACTGCAAAAAGATAGGGCACATCAAAGCAAAGTGCTGGAAGCTTCACGGCAAACCTGATGATCTTCCACAGCCTTTCAACAACAACAACAAGGGTGCCTTTCAAGCCTCTCAGTCCACGGCACCCAAGTCTTAGCCAAGCAGCCCTAGAGCCTCTTCATCAACTCAAGATCAGTCTTCTTTCACTAAAGGAGATTTAGAGCAAATGCTTAAGATGTGGTCCTCTCATCAATCAACATCAACCTTAGCTAAAAAAGGTATTCATGTAGCAGCCCTTAAAACAACCTTAGAAAACTCCAATCCTTGGATTTTAGATTCTGATGCTACAAACCACATGACTGACTCATCATATCTTTTCCATACATATTATCCTTGTTCTGGTCATGAAAAAGTGAAAATTGCAGATGGATCTCTTTCAGCCATCGCTGGGAAAGGTTCAATTATTTTCTCACCATCCATTACTCTTTCTAATGTTCTCCATGTTCCTAAACTTGCCTATAACCTCTTATCCGTTCATAAATTGACAACTGATTCACAATGCAAACTCACTTTTATTTCTTCTGGTTGTAATTTTCAGGATCTAAGTTCGGGGAAGATGATTGGCAGTGCTGAAGAAAATGGAGGGCTCTACTACTTCACATCCGAGACCACCTTGAGTAAACAAATTCAGAAACCTCTTTGTTCTAGTTTATTTTCCGTATCTGATGACATTATGTTGTGGCATTTTCGTTTCGGACGTCCAAGTTTTGGTTATTTAAAGCATTTTTTTCCCTCTATGTTTCATAATAAGAATATTGATTTTTTGCAATGTGAAATCTGTCAATTGGCAAAACATAAAAGGTCTCATTTTCCTACTTTGAAATATACACCTACTAAACCTTTTGCTTTAATTCATAGTGATATTTGGGGGCCATCTCGTGTAAAATCTTTAACCAACACTCGCTGGTTCATTACCTTTATTGATGATCACACTAGAAACACGTGGATATACCTTTTAAAGGATAAATCTGAGGCTGAAAACACTTTCAAAGTTTTTTTACAAAATGGTTGAAACTCAATTTGATAGCCGTATTAAGATTTTGAGAACTGATAATGGTAGAGAATATTTTAACAAAATCCTTGGTGAGTTTTTAAATGAAAAAGGCATAATCCATCAGAGTTCTTGTGTTTGTACACCTCAACAAAATGGAGTTGCCGAAAGGAAAAATAGACATCTACTTGAAGTTACTCGAGCTATAATGTTTTCTATGAATGTTCCAAAACGTTTTTGGGGAGAAGCTTTGTTAACTGCTACATATCTAATTAATAGAATGCCAAGCAAAATCCTTAGCTATAAAACTCCTATTTCTACACTTAAATTTTTTTTTCCGGAGAACAAATGTTTCACACATCTAAATCCTAAAATCTTTGGGTGTACTGCCTTTGTACACGTTCATGATCATGCTAGAGGAAAATTGGATCCTAGAGCAATTAAATGCATTTTTCTTGGTTTTTCACCAACTCAAAAAGGTTTTAAATGTTATGACCCTAGCTCGGGTAAATTCTTTGTAAGTATGGATGTCACATTTTTTGAAAACCAACCTTTTTTTTTTACAAAATCCCTCTTCAGGGGGAGAATAATATTGAAGAGTGTTTTTGGGATTTAAATCATTCTCTGCCTATTTTGGATCTGTCTAATATTTCTAGCCGTGTACAAAATGTCCCAAATGCTCCAAATGATCAAAATGAAATGTCATCATATAATGAAAATGGAACTGATTCAAATGAGGAACCAATATCTGATTTCCGTGTTAACTCAAGAGTGCAATCAGAAAGTGAAGTTGAAACTCCAGCACTGTCATCATCAGAACCAAACACGGATCAATGTAATTCTTCTCCTTTCATCTCAAATTCACCCATTCTTGATGAGTCAGCCGAGAGTATAGGTACACTTGAAATTCTAGATGAGCCGATTGCCCTTAGAAAAGGAACCAGAAATTGCACCACTAGACAAGCCGAGAAGTTTCCCATGTACCCCTTGTCTAATTATGTCTCATATAAAAATGTGTCTCCTGCCTTCATAGCCTTTACCACAAATTTGTTGATTGATGAGATACCTAGTTCTATTTATGAAGCTCTAAGTATTCCGAAGTGGAAAAAGGCAGTTTTAGAGGAAATGAGAGCTTTAAAAAAGAATGAGACTTGGGAACTGACTGTGTTGCCTGCAGGAAAAAGAACAGTTGATTGCAAATGGATATTTACTATCAAGTATAATGCCGACAGAGAAATTGACAGGTACAAAGCAATGCTGGTTGCTCATGGGTTCACTCAAACCTATGGGCTGGATTACGAGGAGACCTTTGCTCCGGTTGCCAAGCTAAACACCGTCAGAGTCCTACTCTCTCTTGCCGTGAATCTTGACTGGCCACTACGACAATTTGACGTCAAGAATGCCTTCCTCAACGGAGAACTAGAGGAAGAAGTCTTTATGCAGCCACCTCCGGGATTTGATCACACGGCGAATGGGAAAGTGTGCTTTCTTAAGAAGGCACTGTATGGACTCAAGCAATCTCCACGAGCTTGGTTTGGCAGATTTACTAAGGTGATGAAGGATCAGCAATACACGCAAGCCCACAGTGATCATACCATGTTCTACAAACATTCTCAAAATGGTAAACTCGCCATATTGATTGTTTATGTGGATGACATTGTGATACAGGTGACGATGAGGCTGAACTCTGCAAGTTGACAAGATTCCTAGCTCAGCAATTTGAAGTGAAAGACCTAGGAAGTCTCAAATATTTCTAGGTATGGAAGTGGCCAGGTCCTCAAAGGGGATTGCAATCTCACAACGAAAGTACGTGCTCGATCTACTCAAGGAAACAGGTCTACTCGGCTGCAGACCTACCTCTAATCCAATTGATCCAAATCATAAGCTCACAACGACAAATGATGATGAGGATCCGGCAGACAAGAAAAGGTATCAAAGGCTGGTTGGGAAATTGATTTACTTGGCTCACACACGGCCAGACATTGCATTTGCAGTGAGCCTTGTAAGTCAACACATGCACAATCCATCCAAGAATCATTTAGAGGCTGTGTATCGCATTCTACACTACCTCAAAGGAAGTCCGGGAAAAGGAGTTTTATTCAAGAAGGATGATGGGAGGCAGATTGAAGTGTTCACAGATGCTGACTATGCCGGGTGTTCAGATGACCGGCGATCAACCTCAACCTATTGTACCTTTGTATGGGGTAATCTTGTGACGTGGAGAAGTAAGAAGCAAGCTGTTGTGTCTCGAAGTAGTGCAGAGGCAGAGTTCCGAGATATGGTGCAAGGTATTTGTGAGATCATTTGGATCCGAGGCATCTTAAATGAGCTCTGGGTTAAGTTCACAGCTCCCATGAAGCTATTTTGTGATAACAAGTCTGCCATCAGCATCGCCAACAATCCGGTTCAACATGACCGGACAAAGCACGTGGAGATAGATCGTCACTTTATCAAAGAGAAACTAGAAAGGGGTTAATTTGCATGCCATTCATTCCAACATCAGAGCAGCCAGCAGATGTTCTCACCAAAGGGCTTTACAAGACAAAGTTTGAAGACTTTTTAAGCAAGTTGGGCATGATAGATATCTTTGCACCAACTTGAGGGGGAGTGTTAAAGTATTATGTTAATTCCGTGTATACTCTCCAGAATAGTCTAATTAACGTGTAACATTGTTAAAAGGCCCATTAGGTTGATTGTTAGATGGGCTTTATTTTTCTCCTTGTTAGTTAGAGCTGATTAGTGTGTGGGATTAATTCCCTTAGCTGTACACGTTTTTCTTAGCTGTCCTTAGTTGTCAACAACTGATTATTTGTTTCCTTGTACAGTAGGATTAGGTTTCCTTATTTGTTTATTTCCCTTTCCTTGTAATGTGTATAAATACACGTCTGATGCTAATGAGAAAATATCAATTCCGCACATCTCTTTACCGATTGAATGACGATAAAACCATCGCTGAAAAGGGACAAGCTAGACGGGCGTTCAACCCCGAACGGTACCTAGCAATAAACGAGGAAGTCGAAAAACTTCTTTCCGCTGGTTTCATCCGAGAAGCCAAGTACCCAAAGTGGGTGGGCAATGTGGTCATGGTTAAAAAGCCCAACGGGAAGTGGCGCATTTGCATAGATTACAAAGATCTTAACAAAGCCTGCCCGAAAGATTGCTTTCCACTGCCACGCATCGAACAACTGGTCGACGCCACGGCAGGACATGAACTCCTAAGTTTCATGGACGCCTACTCGGGCTATAACCAGATACGAATGCACGAGCCCGATCAGATCAAGACAACCTTTGTTACTAATCGCGGCCTCTACTGCTACAAGGTCATGCCTTTCGGCCTTAAGAATGCAGGAGCTACTTACCAACGATTGGTAAACTGGATCTTTGCCGACCTAATCGGCAAGACCATGGAAGTATACGTGGACGACATGCTCGTTAAAAGCCTGTTGGCCACCAACCACGTAGACAACCTGAGGGAGATGTTCTTAATCCTCCGCCGATACAAAATGCAGCTCAACCCCAACAAATGTGTGTTCGGGGTCGAGTCCGGGAAGTTCCTAGGCTACATAGTTAGCCATCGAGGTATCAAGGCAAACCCCGAGAAAATCAAGGCACTCCCTGACATGAAGTCCCCACGACGTGTCAAGGAAGTCCAAAGTCTGATCGGTCGGATTGCCGCCCTAGCGCGTTTTGTGGCCAAAGCAATCGACAAGTGTCAACCGTTCTTCAAAGCAATTAAGAAGACGGACAGCTTTGAATGGACGGACGAGTGCGAAAAGGCCTTTCAAGAAATGAAGGCCTACTTCGGGAAACCTCCATTCCTCTCCAAGCCAAAAGAAGGCGAGACGCTTTACATCTACCTCACCGTCTCTGAACGAGCTGTGAACGCTGTGCTGATCCGTGAAGAAGATAGGGCTCAATGGCCCATCTTCTACGTAAGCAAAGCCCTACTTGACGCCGAAACGCGTTATACAGAGATAGAGAAGCTCTCTCTCGCTCTCCTCATAGCCGCCAAAAAGCTACGCCCATACTTCCAGGCTCACCCAATCGTTGTCCGGACCGGACACCCAATCGGTAAGACTCTTCAAAAGGGAATATCGACTCGCATGGCGATCTGGTCCCAAGAATTGAGCGAGTACGGGATTGAGTTTCATCCAAGGCCGGCAATAAAGGTTCAAGCCTTAGCTGATTTCGTGGCAGAATTCTCCTACACTCCCGACATGGGAAGAGCAGAAGACGGCTCGACCGACGACTTGTCGGCTCGAAAGAGAAAGGTCGACCCTACGGGTCCCATCTGGGAAATACACGTAGACGGAGCATCTAATGCCCAAGGAGCAGGCGCCGGCGTGATTCTGACAAACCCCGACCGGGAAAAGTTACGCTACGCCCTCCACTACGGATTCCAGGCCTCCAACAATGAGGCCGAGTACGAAGCCCTCATCGTAGGGGTAGAGCTCGCTCAAAAGCTCAACGTACAAAATTTACGAATACACTGTGACTCACAGTTAATCGTAAATCAGGTTAAAGGTGACTACGTTGCCAAAGAACCTAACATGGTCGCCAAGTTGGCAAAGACAAATGCCAAGCTAGACGCCTTAGCTCGCCTCGGATCCCACGAGAAGAGAACTCCGAGGCAAACGCCTTAGCTCGCCTCGGATCCGGTATCGCCGAAGACGGGTTGGGAACCATCCCAATCGAGTCTCTCTCGCGACGATCCGTCTCACGCGATGAGGTGGGAACGATTGAGAGCGCCACTCATCCAACTTGGATGACCCCGCTCACGGACTTCTTGCGAAGAGGGGTACTTCCCAAAGACCGCAAAGAAGCCTAAAGGCTAAAAGCCCTTGCATCCAAATACGTGTTGAGAGGCGAAGCCTTATACAAGCACGGGTATTCAACCCCGCTGCTCCGATGTCTCAACAGCGTCGAGTCGACCAAGGTCCTCCGCGAGATCCACGAAGGCCTCTGTGGAAACCACGCCGCTGGAAGGTCCCTCGCGCTCAAAACGCTTCGACAAGGCTATTTCTGGCCAACGATGAAAAAAGACGCATACGACTGGGCGAGAAAGTGCGACAAGTGTCAACGTGTCTCCAACGTTCCACGACAGCCGCCATCTCCCCTAAGTAGCATCGTTGCTCCACGCCCCTTCGCAAAATGGGGCGTAGATATTATAGGCAAGCTTCCCAAAGCCCCAAGACAATACGAATACGCCATCGTCGCTATCGACTACATCACCAAGTGGGTCGAAGCCGAACCTCTGGCCAGGATTACCGAGGCCAACACTACGAACTTCATCTGGAAGTCCATAATATGCCGACACGGCTTCCCCGCGTCAATCGTGACTGATAACGGCGCACAGTTCAACAACGCGAGGGTTAGAGAGATTTGCGCCCAACTAGGGATAAGCAAGACATTCTCATCCCCGCGACATCCACAGGCTAATGGCCAACTGGAAGCCGTCAACAAGATGATTAAGAGCAACCTCAAGAAAAAGCTCGAAGCCAAAAAAGGCGCCTGGGCTGAAGAACTGCCTTTCATCCTATGGGCCTATCGAACGACCGTTCAAAACGCCACCGGAGAGACCCCCTTCTCCCTAGCTTTTGGGGTTGAAGCGGTGGTCCCCGTGGAAGTAGAAGTCCCCACCTATCGGGTTGACACTTACGACGAAAAAGAAAATGAGGAAGCCATGCGCCTCGAACTGGATCTAATCGACGAGAAAAGATCCGAGGCTCTCACCAGACTCGCTGCACAAAAACGAAAGGTCGAGAGATACTAGAACGCCAAAATTCAAAAGGCGGATCTTCGCCGTCGGCAGCCTTGTACTCAGACGCGTGTTCCAGAACACCCAAGTGCAAGGCGCCGGAGTCCTAGGCCCAAATTGGGAAGGACCGTATAGAGTCCGACATGTCATACACGACGGGACCTACTAAATCGAGCACACGGACGGAACTCCAATCCGGCACCCGTGGAACGCCGAACACTTGAGGCAGTACCACCAATGATCAAGTCCCCCCCCATTATTGCTCTGATTTCCCTTATTTAATAAAGGCCTATGTGCCACTGTTCAAGGATGTTACCTGTTAGCAAAAATCTATAAAAAATAAATTTGCGGTCTCTTTTACCCACTTTAAAAAAAAGAAGTTTTTAGTCATCATGGCACGGCCTGTAAACTAAAAACTTGGGGGGCTAAGGGGTCCTGCGACGTATAAAAATTCACGGCCAACAAAAAAAAAAAAAGAGGTAAAAACCTTAAGCTCCCCACTTCCGGGATGAGGCTTAGGTCGACCTAACTCGGCGAGCTCGGTCGCTCACCAGAGCAAGCTCAACGAGGCCGACATCGAGTCGAGCTCGCTCCTCGAGCCCAGTTCGCTCCTCAAATCGAGTTCGCTCCTTGAGTCGAGCTCAAGTTCTCTCCTCAAGTCGAGTTCGCTCCTTCAGTCGAGCTCAAGTTCGCTCTTCGAGACGAGCTCGCTCCTCCAGTTGAGCTCGCTCCTCGAGCGCAGTTCACTCCTCAAGTCGAGTTCGCTCCTTGAGTCGAGCTCAAGTTCGCTCTTCGAGACGAGCTCGCTCCTCCAGTCGAGCTCACTCCTCGAAGCTCAAGTTCGCTCCTCAAGTCGAGTTCGCTCCTTGAGTCGATCTCAAGTTCGCTCCTCAAGTCGAGTTCGCTCCTTGAGTCGAGCTCAAGTTCGCTCTTCGAGACGAGCTCGCTCCTCTAGTCGAGCTCGCTCCTCGAAGCTCAAGTTCGCTCCTCAAGTCGAGTTCGCTCCTTGAGTCGAGCTCAAGTTCGCTCTTCGAAACAAACTCGCTCCTCCAGTCGAGCTCGCTCCTCGAGCTCAAGTTTGCTCCTCAAGTCGAGTTCGCTCCTTGAGTCGAGCTCAAGTTCGCTCTTCGAGACGAGCTCGCTCATCCAGTCGAGCTCACTCCTCGTGCGCAGTTCGCTCCTCAAGTCGAGTTCACTCCTTGAGTCGAGCTGAAGTTCGCTCTTCGAGACGAGCTCGCTCCTCCAGTCGAGCTCCCTCCTCGAGCGCAGTTCGCTCCTCAAGTCGAGTTCGCTCCTTGAGTCGAGCTCAAGTTCGCTCCTTGAGTCGAGCTCAAGTTCGCTCTTCGAGACGAGCTCGCTCCTCCAGTCGAGCTCGCTCCTCGAGCGCAGTTCGCTCCTCAAGTCGAGTTCGCTCCTTGAGTCGAGCTCAAGTTCGCTCCTCAAGTCGAGTTCGCTCCTTGAGTCGAGTTCAAGTTCGCTCTTCTAGACGAGCTCGCTCCTCGAGTTCAAGTTCGCTCCTCAAGTCGAGTTCGCTCCTTGAGTCGAGCTCAAGTTCGCTCTTCGAGACGAGCTCTCTCCTCCAGTCGAGCTCGCTCCTCGAGCTCAAGTTCGCTCCTTAACTCCGGTTTGCTCCTCAAGTCGAGTTCGCTCCTTGAGTCGAGCTCAAGTTCGCTCCTCAAGTCGAATCTGCTCCTTGAGTCGAGCTCAAGTTCGCTCTTCGAGACGAGCTCGCTCCTCCAGCCGAGCTCGCTCCTCGAGCTCAAGTTCGCTATTCAAGTCGAGTTCGCTCCTTGGGTCGTGCTCAAATTCGCCCGTCGAGACGAGCTCGCTCCTCAAGTCGAGCTCGCCCCTCAAGTCTAGCTCGCTCCTCAAGACGAGCTCGCTCCTTAAGTCCGGTTCGCCCCTCGAGTCGAGCTCGCTCCTCGGGACGGGCTCCGAGTCCGCAAAGTCGGCTGGCACTCGCGCCAAACCTACGCATCTCCAGGAGTCGAACTCGCTCCTCGGATCGAGCTCGCTCCACGAGTCGAGCTCGCCCCTCAAATCGAGCTCGCTCCTTGAGTCTAGCTCTCTCCTCGAATCGAGCTCGCCCTTCGAGTCGAGCCCCGAGTCTACGAGTCGAATGATACTCCTCGTGCCGACTCTTCAAAAGAACAAAAGACGCCGGCCTAACCCGGCGCAACCGCGTTAGCTCACCTCAGGGTGAGCGGGCCCAAAAGACGTCGGCCTAACCCGACGCACCTGCGTTCACTCACTCCAGGGTGAGGGGGCCCAAAAGACGTCGGCCTAACCCGACGCACAAGGCCTAAGTCCCCCACAGGGGCACAAACTTAGGAAGCTTGGACCCTGACGACCCTTCGTGTATATGGGTTCGAGTAAAACATCGGCCTTCCCGGCGTGCCGTAAGACGCGTAAAGGCGCAGGTGAAAGAAGTCTTCCGAGACGCATGTAAGTCGCGTAAAGGCGCTGCCTCAAACCCGAAAAGGCCAAATTTGAGCCAAACTAAGGTTCGCTAGCCTTAGGGCACGAACACCAAAAGACGCCGGCCTAACCCGGCGCATGTGGTTTGAGTAAAAGACGCCGGCCTAACCCGGCGCAACCGCGTTCGCTCACTCCAGGGTGAGCGAGCCCAAAAAGACGTCGGCCTTACCCGACGCACCCGCGTTCGCTCACTCCAGGATGAGCGGGCCCAAAAAAGACGCCGGCCTAACCCGGCGCACCCATGTTCCGACGCTCAAGGGCGCGAACACCTAAAAAGATGTCGGCCTAACCCTACGCACCCATGTTCGGATGCTCAAGGGCGCGAACACCTAAAAAGACGCCGGCCTAACCCGGCGCACCCATGTTCCGACGCTCAAGGGCGCGAACACCTAAAAAGACGCCGGCCTAACCCGGCGCACCCATGTTTCGACGCTCAAGGGCGCGAACACCTAAAAAAGACGCCGGCCTAACCCGGCGCACCCATGTTCCGACGCTCAAGGGCGCGAACACCTAAAAAGACGCCGGCCTAACCCGGCGCACCCATGTTCCGACGCTCAAGGGCGCGAACACCTAAAAAGACGCCGGCCTAACCCGGCGCACCCATGTTCCGACGCTCAAGGGCGCGAACACCTAAAAAGATGCCGGCCTAACCCGGCGCACCCATGTTCCGACGCTCAAGGGCGCGAACACCTAAAGAGACGCCGGCCTAACCCGGCGCACCTATGTTCCGACGCTCCAGGGCGCGAACACTAAAAAGACGTCGGCCTAAACCCGACGCAAAGCGCGTTCGCTTGCTTCAGGGCACGAACCCAAAGACGCCGGCCTAACCCGGCGAGCTCGGTCGCTCAAACAGCGCGAGCTCGAAGACGCCGGCCTAACCCGGCGAGGTCGGTCGCTTAAAAGCACGGGCTCCGAAAGACGCCGGCCCAACCCGACGTGACTTGTACGTCCAGTCGCCAATGGCGTGGATGCAAAGCCCCCGGGGAAGTCACTGGGCCACGATAAGCCCACAAAGAAGGCACATGCGAGTAAAAAAGTGCTCGAAAAATGAGATATGCATTCAACATGAAAGCAACAAAAATGTCTCATAAATAAACAGAGCCACGGCTCTGATGAACACGTGCTAAACAAAAGTGCGTGAAAAGTAAATCCTAGAAAAGGAAAAGAAACAAAGCTCTAAACATACGCGCTGGAAAAGAAAGCCATCTCGGATCAAGGAGCACCCTCGTCCAATAGAGGGAACAAGGTGTCGAAGAAGTCAAAAGTGACCCCCCGGGCCTCGTTCTCGGCCGCGGTCGTGTCTCGACATTCCACTGCTCCGGCACGACGGGCTTCCTCGATCCCTATGTCGTAGTCATCCTGCAAGTCGGACGCTCTCCGCTCCGCTTCAGCAATCGGGGACGAGAGTCGAGCGTTTTCCTCCGCCAGAGAGTCGTGTCGCTCGAAGTAAGCTGATCCGGGACGAGAGTCGAGCGTTTTCCTCCGCTTCAGCAATCCGGGACGAGAGTCGAGCGTTTTCCTCCGCCAGAGAGTCGCGTCGCTCATAGCCTCCTCGCTCGAAGTAAGCTGGCGGTGCGACGTCTCCAAGGCGTCGGATCGAGAGTCCTGCTGCCTCCGAAGGTCGGTAACCTCAGTGCGAAAAATCTCCGCTGATCGGGTCGCCACCTCGCCAGCTCGCCGCTCTTCAGTGAGCTCGCCCGCCATCTTGGCCACTGACAGTTGGGCTCCGTCGCGCTGGCCTTGTGCGATCTGGAGTTCCACCCTGGCCTCACGGAGCTGGTCTCGAAGCACCTCGGTCTCCGCCCCCGGGTGAGATCCTCGCTCGACCTGAGCCAACCTAACCTTTGTCCGGGCGAGCTCCTCCTGGGATGCCCCTAGGCGCCGGATGAAGTTATGAAATCCTATCACTTCGCACGGCCCTTGCATACGCCTACGACAACAAAGAAGCAAAGGTTAAAACTAAAAACCTACGCTTACAATAAAAGCAGAAGTACTGACCCTCTGAGCGTCGGTAACACCCGCCTGGAAGAAGGCGATGTCGCCCTTCGACACCACGCCCTTCCACCATGATAGTGGGGATCCCTCGAGGTGGCGAAAACAGTCCCCTCGGGCCTCTATCGCCTCCAGCTCCACCGCCGAGTTCGCCTTCTTGGGTTCGGAACGCTCATCTGGAGGCGCCGATGTCGAAGCTCTCTTCAAAAAAGCCCGAGAATCCGGATCAACTAGACCGGCAGTCTCGACGAGCTCTCCCTTCGCCTTGCGGTCTGTTGTCGGCCCGTCTAGGGCCGACGAGGACAAAGGCATCTCTTCAACCCACGTGGCTGGTGCGAGGTCTCGGGTGGCGAAACCCCGACCCAACCAGGGGCCGGCCCAAACCAATGGCCAAGTCAATGGCTCACTCGGCCATTGGCCGAGTGAACCCTCCAGCCACCAAGGCAGTTCACTCGGCCATTGGCCGAGTGAACCTTCCAGCAGTTCACTCGGCCAATGGCCGAGTGAACCTTCCAGCTGCCCCTGCAGTCACTCGGCCAGTGGCCGAGTGAACCTTCCAACAGTTCACTCGGCCAATGGCCGAGTGAACCTCACCACCATGTTCACTCGGCCATTGGCCGACCCAGACACTCAATGGCCGAACCAAGCAAGTTCACTCGGCCAAGGGGTCTTCAAACCACCCCTTGGCTGCCTATAAATAGAGGGGCCGCTCCCCTACTCCAGGTAATCCATTTTTGAGTACTGAAACGCTGCCGAACTCGTACCTCGCTCGTTTCTCTCAAGATTTGGCCTCTAAACACCCCTAAAACCTCTATACTCCACCTCAATCCCACTAATGTTGAGCGTCGGAGAGGTAAACAGGGGCACCCCCCTTGTTTCCCCTTTGTAGTTCACAAGCTCTTGTTTGCTTTTCAGGTATCGAGACGAGGTGAGCTTCACCCACAGCTAAGGGACGACTTGGGATACCAAGTCCGACACGCTCGAGTCGAGACGAGACCACTTGGTCCGGCCTTGGGTCTAACCGTCTTTGGCTCCTAAATAGTTGTCCGAAAAACAGCGACAACATTTTGGCGTTAGAAGGAGGGGACCACCGACCTTGGCACGCTGTCCCTTCCATTCCACATTTTCACCACTCCTACGACTCTCGAGAGATGAGTCACCTACCCACTACCTCCGCGGGTACACGAGCGACGAGCTCGAGGTACGGTCTCCGACTCCTCGCACACCGTCTTGAAGGGCAACCTCGCGATAGCGAGAGCCAGCCCCAAGACCCGGTGAACGACACCGAGGCCGAGCTCCGAGAGGACACGGCCCGGCGGCTCGCGGAGCTCCTTGACCGTCCCGGCGTTGACGGCTCCCTCATCGCCGATCTCCTCGGCTACGACGTCGAGGATCGATCCGCTCAGGACGACTCCGACCCCGAATACGTGGGGGAGTCAAGGACCAACGAGGCCACCCCTAGCCTCGCTCAAGCACGACCCGAGAGGGCCGATAATGCGTTGGCCGATCCTTTAAACCCAGCGCGACGAAAGGCACGGTCACAATCCCGGGGACTCGCCCCCTCGGTTTCAAGAGGTGGCCGGACACGACCCCTCGCCGAGGAGAGAGCGACTCTGGTTGACAATGGGGCCGATAGCCGAAGCGCTCGCCAGACGACCCGACCAAGGGCGACCTCGCCTCGCCACGCGCCTAGCGCGGACCTTAGAGAACACTTGACGGTGCAGAGAAACTCCCGAGGGGAGGATCTCCGCCAAAGACTAAACTCTCGAAGGGACGCGCTCCCCGCCGCAACTCTCGGCCGACCTCAGGCCAATGTCGTGGACCAAGCATCCAACGAGCGCCAACCGGTGACTCCCATGGCCCCAACGGTCGGCCCTGCTAACGCCCTTGACATGGTCGCGATGATTCAAAGTCTCCAGAATCAAATCATTGAGATGAGGGAGTCAGGGAGGCAAAGGCCGTACGGAGGGATCGAGGAATCATACTCTCCCTTCGCCGCGCAAGTCCTCACGTAGCCTTGCGTGGGAAACTTCAAGTTACCGTCCATCCCCCCTACGATGGACGAACGGACCCTCACTTCCACATCCAACACTACGAGACGTGGATGACAATGCAAGGACAGTCGGACGCGACCCTCTGTCAAGCCTTCAGCCTGACCCTCACAGGGTCGGGCTTTGAGTGGTTCCGAAGTTTGAGGCCTGGGAGCATCCCGTCCTTCCGGGCCTTGCGAGAGGCTTTCCTCGCCCGCTTCGCCACGCTTGTGGCACAAAAGAAGTCAAAGACCCACCTTCTCTCCATTCGGCAAGGGAGAGATGAGAGATTGGGACAGTACCTCGCTCGCTTCACCGAGGAGTCTCACAAAGTCGAGGGCTTCGACGACAAGGATGCCATCACAGCGATCACCGAGGGAGTCCACACGAGCAACTTCCTCAAGTCCATTGTCGGGCAAGTCCCGTGAGACATGGCGGAACTGATGACGAGAGCCCGCACACATATGGGAATCGAGGACTATCTCGATGGCAGAGATGGCCGAAAGTCAAGAGGACAAGGTAGTCGCCACCGTGATGACCACGACGAAGATCGTCCCGAACCTCAGAGGAAGAGGAGCAAGGGAGGCCGGGCCCCTAACGGTCGCCCCCTCTCCGGTCCAAGATCGTCATACGTTGATAGCTTCCGAGCAATATCGACGTACACCCCTCTGAACACTCCGCAAGAGCGGATCCTAGCTCTGCACCGCGACAAGCTAGGAAGTCCGGCTCCTCTTGCGAAGGACCCGCGAAGAGGGATCCAAACAAGTTCTGTGAGTACCACTAGGATCACGGGCATCTGACGTCCGAGTGCTATCATCTCAGGCGTCTGATCGAGGCCCGGATTCAAGACGGGAAATTAAAAGAGTATGTCCTGAGAACGGTCGGGACGGCCGCGATGCACGATGACCGTCCACGGCAAGGAAGGAAAGGTCCGGCGACAGTGACTGTCACGGACCGGGTGGCGATTGAAGAACCGGAGAGCTCACAGCTGCATGTCGTGGGCTCGATCATGGGTGGCCCGGAGTTTGGGGACTCGTCCATGCAAAGGAAGAAGTACGTGCGCAAGGTTTCCCGAGGAAAAGTTGCGCAGTACATCAACCATACGTACGAAGCCCCCCCTCCGGCCCCGTTCGAGTCCATGTTCTTCACCGGCCAAGAGGCGACACGAGTTCTCCACCCGCACAATGACGCAATAGTCGTCTCAGCCCCGGTCGCCAACAATCTCGTCCGAAGAATCCTGATTGATAACGGCAGCTCGGCCAACATCATCTTCAAATCAGCATTGGACGGGATGAAGCTGACCGGACTGAAACCGACCCCAATCTCGACCCCACTCTTCGGCTTCTCCGGGGAGGAACCATGCACCTCCCGGTCACCTTCGGAACACCGGGGGGATCGAGGCCACTCGCATCGTATCCTTCCTAGTTGTGGACCAGCCCTCGGCATACAACATCATCATCGGCCGCCCGACTCTCAACCGGCTGAAGGCCATAACGTCCACCTATCACCTGATGATGAAGTTCCCAACTGAGAAGGGGATTGCCATCATGTTGGGAGACCAATCGATGGCGACGATGTGCTACATCCTAGGCGTGGATGGGAAAGGGAAGGAAAAGATGGTGAGCGCCATCCTCTAGCTCGGTCAAGCTGCAGAAGTTGGCACGGCAGTGTAAGCCCGCTCCCGTTTCTCATTATGTCATTTTATTTCCAGTTATAAGACAATTACGAATTTCAATAAGGCCAATGGCCTAGGGATGTAATTTTTGACTATTTCTACATGGTAATTAGACTACATTCCACCTCGAAGTCTTTATCTTGTTGCATTATAATTTCTAGTCTCCTCTACGAGTACACGAGAAACTCGGGGGGCTAATGGGAAACAATGCTCAACGAAACTAGAGCTCGCTCGCTCAACAAAAAAAAAACAACTCAAAAATAAAGTCGTGCTAATCGATCACGCCTTCATTGGCGGGTCGAGAAAATAAGACGCGCACAATACAACGAAGACGTGCAAATCGATTATGCCTTCGTTGGCAAATCGAGAAAATAAGACGCGCACAATACAACGAAGACGTGCAAATCGATTATGCCTTCGTTGGCAGGTCGAGAAAATAAGACGCGCACAACGCAACGAAGACGTGCAAATCGATTATGCCTTCGTTGGCAGGTCAAGAAAATAAGACGCACACAACGCAACGAAGACGTTGTTGTCGCAGTTTTTCGGACAACGATTTAGGAGTCGTAGACGGTTAGACCCAAGGCCGGACCAAGTGGTCTCGTCTCGACTCGAGCGTGTCGGACTCGGTATCCCAAGTCTTCCCTTAGCTGTCTATGGTATCTGTCTCGTCAAGCACCTGCAAAGCAATCAAAGAAGGTGAGAACTACAAAGGGGAAACAGAGGGGTTGCCTCTGTTTACCTCTCCGACGCTCAACATTAGTAGGATTGAGGTGGTTTGTAGAGGGTTTAGTGTTTAGAGGTCGAGACTTGAGAGAAACGAGCGAGGTATGAGTTCGACAGCGTTTCAGTACTCAAATTCGGATTACCTGGACTAGGGGAGTGGCCCCTGTATTTATAGGCAGCCAAGGGGTGGTTTGAAGACCCCTTGGCCGAGTGAACAAGGTTTGGTCGGCCATGGAGGGCCGGCCATGGAGGAGGGCCGGCCTTGGAGTGCCGGCCTTGGAGAGCCGGACTTGGAGGAGGGCCGGCCTTGGAGTGCCGGCCTTGGAGAGCCGGCCGTGGAGGAGGGCCGGCCTTGGAGTGCCGGCCTTGGAGAGCCGGCCTTGGAGGAGGGCCGGCCGTGGAGTGCCGGCCTTGGAGAGCCGGCCATGGAGGGCCGGCCATGGAGAGCCGGCCATGGAGAACAGGCCGTGGAGGGCCGGCCATGGAGAGCCGGCCATGGAGAGCCGGCCATGGAGGAGGGCCGGCCTTGGAGTGCCGGCCTTGGAGAGCCGGCCTTGTAGGAGGGCCGGCCTTGGAGTTCCGGCCTTGGAGAGCCGGCCTTGGAGGAGGGCCGGCCTTGGGGAGCCGGCCTTGGAGGAGGGCCGGCCTTGGGGGAGGGCCGGCCTTGGAGTGCCGGCCTTGGAGAGCCGGCCTTGGAGGAGGGCCGGCCTTGGAGGGCCGGCCTTGGAGTGCCGGCCTTGGAGAGCCGGCCTTGGAGGAGGGCCGGCCTTGGAGAGCCGGCCTTGGAGGGCCGGCCATGGAGGGCCGGCCATGGAGAGTCGGCCATGGAGAGCCGGCCATGGAGGGCCGGCCATGGAGGAGGGCCGGCCTTGGAGAGCCGGCCTTGGAGGAGGGCCGGCTGAGCATATGGCCGGCCATTGGCCGGCTGAGCATATGGCCGGCCACTGGCCGACTGACCTTTGGGCCGGCGACAGGCCGGCCAAGCATATGGCCGGCCGTTGGCCGGCTGACCCTTGGCCCGGCCATTGGTTTGGGCCGGCCAAAGGCCGAGGCAAGGTTTCGCCGCTCGAGGCCTCGCACCAGTCGCATGGGTCGAGGTGACGCCTTAGTCCCCGTCGGTCCGAGACGGACCGACAACATTAGCCCCCCGAGTTTCCGGTCGAGCGTAGATCGAGTGGAAACTCAAAATCTACTCTTTATACGGATGCGGGATGAACGCTCTCGGGTTTGCGTCATGAGGAATGGCCTTCGCGCGTCGCGAGGGACGGCCTTTGGGCGTCGCGAGGGACGACTTTTTGTTTCGGGTTGATCGTGCGTGGCTTATTTTCTCGATCTACCAATGAGGGCGTGATCGATTAGCACGGCTTTATTGTGTTGTGCGCGTCTTATTTTCTCGACTTGCTGACGAAGGCATAATCGATTTGCACGTCTTTGTTGTCTTGTGCGCGTCTTATTCTCTCGATTGGCCAACGAAGGCGTGATCGATTTGCACGTCTTTGTTGTGTTGTGCGCGTCTTGTTTTCTCGATTTGTCAACGAAGGCATAATCGATTTGCACGTCTTTATTGTATTGTGCGCGTCTTATGTTCTCGATTTGCCACCGAAGGCATAATCGATTTGCACGTCTTTGTTGTGTGGACGCAGACCTTGAACCCATTTGTAAGTCGTTGCCTATCGGCCCACGAGCTGGGCGGCGAGCGCGATGCCACCTTTGTGTGGCGAGGTTTCCCGTGGACGCTGGCTAGACCAGATACGCCTTGCGGACGCAGACCTTGAACCCACTTGTAACTCGTTGCCTATCGGCCGACGAGCTGGGCGGCGAGCGCGATGCCACATTTGTGTGGCGAGGTTCCCCGTGGACGCTGGCTAGACCAGATACGCCCTGCGGACGCAGACCTTGAACCCATTTGTAACTCGTTGCCTATCGGCCGACGAGCTGGGCGGCGAGCGCGATGCCACATTTGTGTGGCGAGGTTTCCCGTGGATGCTGGCTAGACCAGATACGCCCTGCGGACGCAGACCTTGAACCCATTTGTAACTCGTTGCCTTTCGGCCCACGAGGTGGGCGGCGAGCGCGATGCCACATTTGTGTGGCGAGGTTTGCCGTGGACGCTGGCTAGACCAGATACGCCCTGCGGACGCAGACCTTGAACCCATTTGTAACTCGTTGCCTATCGGCCGACGAGCTGGGCGGCGAGCGCGATGTAACTCCCCAGCTCGTCACACAAATGTGGCATCGCGCTCGCCGCCCAGCTCGTCGGCCGATAGGCAACGAGTTACAAATGGGTTCAAGGTCTGCGTCCGCAGAATAAAGACGTGCAAATCGATTATGCCTTCGTTGGCAGGTCGAGAAAATAAGACGCGCACAACACAACAAAGACGTGCAAATCGATTATGCCTTCGTTGGCAAGTCGAGAAAATTAGACGCGCACAATACAACAAAGACGTGCAAATCGATTATGCCTTCGTTGGCAAATCGAGAAAATAAGACGCGCACAATACAACGAAGACGTGCAAATCGATTATGCCTTCGTTGGCAAGTCGAGAAAATAAGACGCGCACAACGCAACGAAGACGTGCAAATCGATTATGTCTTCGTTGGCAAGTCGAGAAAATAAGCCACGCACAATAAAGACGTGAAAATCGATTATGCCTTCGTTGGCAGGTCGAGAAAATAAGACGCGCACAACACAATAAAGACGTGCAAATCGATTATGCCTTCGTTGGCAGGTCGAGAAAATAAGACGCGCACAACACAACAAAGACGTGCAAATCGATTATGCCTTCGTTGGCAAGTCGAGAAAATTAGACGCGCACAATACAACAAAGACGTGCAAATCGATTATGCCTTCGTTGGCAAATCGAGAAAATAAGACGCGCACAATACAACGAAGACGTGCAAATCGATTATGCCTTCGTTGGCAGGTCGAGAAAATAAGACGCGCACAACGCAATGAAGACGTGCAAATCGATTATGCCTTCGTTGGCAAGTCGAGAAAATAAGCCACGCACAATAAAGACGTGCAAATCGATTATGCCTTCGTTGGCAGGTCGAGAAAATAAGACGCGCACAACACAACAAAGACGTGCAAATCGATTATGCCTTCGTTGCCAAGTCGAGAAAATTAGATGCGCACAATACAACAAAGACGTGCAAATCGATTATGCCTTCGTTGGCAAATCGAGAAAATAAGACGCGCACAATACAAAGAAGACGTGCAAATCGATTATGCCTTCGTTGGCAAGTCGAGAAAATTAGACACGCACAATACAACAAAGACGTGCAAATCGATTATGCGTTCGTTGGCAGGTCGAGAAAATAAGACGCGCACAATACAACAAAGACGTGCAAATCGATTATGCCTTCGTTGGCAAGTCGAGAAAATAAGACGGGCACAATACAAAAAAGACGTGCAAATCGATTATGCCTTCTTTGGCAAGTCGAGAAAACAAGACGCGCACAACACAATAAAGCCGTGCTAATCGATCACGCCCTCACTGGTAGATCGAGAAAATAAGCCGCGCACGATCAACCCGAAACAATAAGTCGTCCCTCGCGACGCCCAAAGGCCGTCCCTCGCGACGCGCGAAGGCCATTCCTCATGACGCAAACCCGAGAGCGTTCATCCAGCATCCGCATAAAAGCGTAGATTTTGAGTTTCCACTCGATCTACGCTCGACCGGAAACTCGGGGGGCTAATGTTGTCGGCCCGTCTAAGGCCGACGAGGACAAAGGCATCTCTTCAACCCACGTGGCTGGTGCGAGGTCTTGGGCGGCGAAACCCCGACCCAACCAGGGGCCGGCCCAAACCAATGGCCAAGTCAATGGCTCACTCGGCCATTGGGCAGTTCACTCGGCCATTGGCCGAGTGAACCCTCCAGCCACCAAGGCAGTTCACTCGGCCATTGGCCGAGTGAATCTTCCAGCAGTTCACTCGGCCAATGGCAGAGTGAACCTTCCTGCTGCCCCTGCATATCACTCGGCCAGTGGCCGAGTGAACCTTCCAACAGTTCACTCAGCCAATGGCTGAGTGAACCTCAGCCGGCCCAAGCTTTTCACTCGGCCAATGGCCGAGTGAACCTCCCCACCATGTTCACTCGGCCATTGGCCGACCCAGACACTCAATGGCCGAACCAAGCAAGTTCACTCGGCCAAGGTGTCTTCAAACCACCCCTTAGCTGCCTATAAATAGTGGGGCCGCTCCCCTACTCACGGTAATCCATTCTTGAGTACTGAAACGCTGCCGAACTCGTACCTCGCTTGTTTCTCTCAAGCTTTGGCCTCTAAACACCCCTAAAACCTCTATACTCCACCTCAATCCCACTAATGTTGAGCGTCGGAGAGGTAAATAGGGGCACCCCGCCTGTTTCCCCTTTGTAGTTCACAAGCTCTTGTTTGCTTTTCAGGTATCGAGACGAGGTGAGCTTCACCCACAGCTAAGGGATGACTTGGGATACCAAGTCCGACATGCTCGAGTCGAGACGAGACCACTTGGTCCGGCCTTGGGTCTAACCGTCTTTGGCTCCTAAATAGTTGTCTGAAAAACAGCGACAACACGGTCAGCGACCCTAGAGCGAATCTCCGCCATTGACTCGGGGTCCCGAGAAGCGAGGGCCTGCCTCCTAGCTCGCCTCCTTGCGGCTACACAAAACAAAGCACAAAGGTCAGGTTCCTGTCAAAACAACAAGTTTTACAAAACCATAAAAGATACCTCGGGAAGCAGGAGCGACTGATTGAGCCCCGGCGCTCGGGGGACTGCTCGCCCGGAGCGCCTCCTCAGTGTCCGGAGCAAAGGGCGGGAACCACCCGGTGAGCGCCATCAGCTCGGGGGAACGGAACCGCTCGCCAGCCTTGCGGGCTTCCGACATCCCCGATATTTCTCTCACAAAGGGGAGCTCCGCTGCCCCCTCGTCCGCTGGAAAGTCGGCCATGCGGCCGAAGTGAAGGGGCACCTCGCCAAAAGCGTCCGAGGTGACGCACACCCACGCCCGGCAGCTAGGCGGGTCAAAATCTTCGACCAGCCTCACGTTGCCCCGAGCACGGGCCATATGAAATCCCGGCTGCCCCGGCGCCGGGAAGACGGCGACCAGGTTACGGAAGTCGTCCACGGTCATGGCACGCTGCGTCTGGCAGTGCCACTCCATGAAACATGTAGCCAACAGGCGATAGAACGCCGGGCTCATCTGACATGCATGGACCCCTAGCCGCGTCAGGACCCGCTGGACGATCGCGGGGAACGGGAGACGCAACCCGCAGACAAGATTCCCGATCGTCACGGCCGCATACCCGTCCTTGGGGCGGGAGGGCCTGTCCTCGGGAGCAGGTCTAAGCAACCCCACCAAGGGAGGGATGTTAAACACCTCCCGAAGCGTGCTGAAGACTCGGGAAGTGAGCGTGCTCGCAGCATCGATTCCCTTGCGGTCTAAGCCGACGGGGGCAACAGAGTCGCCTACTCCGTACATACGGGTCCTCTCCAGCGATCGGGCATAAGTGTAGCCCGAAGCCTCCGCGGACTCGAGGGCTGGCCATGCCGTCGCCAACACTGCGCCATCACGTTTCTCCTTCCCCCTCGCGGGAGGAGCCTCCGAGTCCTCTTCAGGAGCCTCCGAGCCCGACCCTTGGGGATCATCGGAGTAAATCTCGTCCAAGAAAGATTTGGACGGCACAATCGCAAGCTCGACACCCGAGGCGTCCAAGATAGACTCACCGCCGCTTCACCCCGCTGCTTGAGCAGGGGGGTGTCAAAGGACGCCTCGCAGGAGACCAGGTTGATCACCAACCTTGACGAACGCGGGTCCTCGGACCCCTCGTCCTCCCCTTCGGGGCCGCACCTGGTAGGTGGGCCGCTACCGGGCCCCGCCAGCTCGGTGATCGCCGCGGCATCGGTCTCCAACTCCGCGAGCCATTGGTCGGCCGCGCCAGAGTCTTCCTCGACGAAGATGGGAATCCCGTCGAGTTCCTCAAAGGGACCCTTGACCGTCCCCCCAAAATTTTGGAGATGGCAGGTAGGGTCGACCTCGGGATCATCAACACGGGGAACAAGCTCAGTCCCCATCGAAAAAAAGAAGAAAAAGAAGAAGGTCAACTGCCCGGGGGAAATTTCAAAGTCAAAAGAATCTTCCGATTACCCGCAGGCCACCAGTGTAAACAAGAGAGAGCGGGAGCTCTCTTATTTATATAGACGAAGGAGCAAACCCTGCTCCTTCCCCATGCGCGCGCGATACAAGGCCCGGCCCGCGGGCCGGCCTCGCGCGTGCGCCAGTCCCCCAGCGCCAGGTCGCGTGCGGGTCTTGCGGCCCGACCGGCCCCGTCCGGCCCCCAGGGGTCCGGCCACAGGAGATATGCGTGCGGACGATCACATGTGATCGAAGGTGAAAAATACCTCAACGCCCTTCTATTTTCTAAAGTTCACGACTTACGTCCCGTAAGCCGTAAACTTTGGGGGCTAATGTTACCGGCCGTTTTCCGGATAACGATTTAGGAGCCACAGGCGGTTAGGCCCAAGGCTGGACCAAGTGGCCTCGCCTGGGCTCGAGCGTGTCGGACCTGGTTGCCCAGATCTTCCCTTGGCTGTCGGTGGTGTCTGAGCTCGCCGGGGTACCTGGAAAGGATGAGAGAACCGTGAGCTAAAAAGGGGAAACAGAGGGGGTGCCTCTGTTTACCTCTCCGACGCTCAACATTAGTGGGATTGAGGTGGAATATAGAGGGTTTAGGTGTCTAGAGGCCGAGACTTGAGAGAAACGAGCGAGGTATGAGCTCGGCAGCGTTTCAGTACTCAAGAATGGATTACCTTTGGAAGAGGGAGGGCTTCTTGTATTTATAGGCGACCAAAGGGGTCATTGGTGGGCCCCTTGGCCGAGTGAAGTAAATGGCCGAGGACAGTCCATGGGCGAGGATAGCCATTGGCCAAGGATAGCTCATGGCCGAGGATGGCCCATGGCCGAGGATAGCCATTGGCCGAGGATAGCTCATGGCCGAGGATAGCCATTGGTCGAGGATAGCCCATGGCCGAGGATAGCCCATGGCCGAGTATAGCCCATGGCCGAGGATAGCCCATGGCCGGGGATAGTGTAGGGCGGCGTCACTGGTGGGCCCCTCGGCTGGGGACAGCATGGGCTCGGTAGGGGATAACATAGACTGGCACTATTGATGTGCCCCCTGACCGAGGATAACATAGGCTGGTGTCATTGGCGTGCGCCTGGGCTGAGGACAATATGGGCTGGCTTCATTGGTGGGCCTCTTGGCCAAGGATAGGCCTGTGAGGCCGAGGTCGCTAGTGAGGCCGAGGTCGAACGGTCGAGCTGAGGGCAAGGTCTAGGTGAGGCCGAGGTCGAGCTGAGGCCGAGGTCGAGCTGAGGCCGAGGTCGAGCTCGTCAGGCCGGGGTCGGGCTGAAGTCGAGCTGAGGCAGAGGTCGAGCTCGTCAGGCCGATCTTTGGCCCCCTAGCCATGGGACCCCACGGGCGCCCGCGGGCGCCGTCGACCCGGAACGGACCGACAACATTAGCTCCCCGAGTTTGCGGTCGAGCGTAGGTCGAGTGGAAACTCAATGCTTACGCCACCGTGTGGACGTGGGACGAACGCTCTCGGGTTTGCGAGTGTGCCGAAAAAGGGCCTTTAATGCATCGCGTGGGAAAGCCTTTGTGCGTCGTGAGGGACGGCCTTTGTTTTGGGTTGATCGTGCGTGGCTTATGTTCTCGACCTACCAATGAAGTCGTGATCGATTTGCACGACTTTACTCTGCGTGGCTTATTTTCTCGACTACCCATGAAGGCGTGATCGATTAGCACGATTTTATTATGCGTGGCTTATTTCCTCGACCTACCAATGAAGGCGTGAACGATTAGCACGACTTTATTGTGCGTGGCTTATTTTCTCGACCTACCAATGAAGGCGTGATCGATTTGCACGGCTTTATTGTGCGTGGCTTATTTTCTCGACCTACCAATGAAGGCGTGATCGATTAGCACGACTTTATTGTGCGCGGCTTATTTTCTCGACCTACCATTGAAGGCGTGATCGATTTGCATGACTTGGGCCTCGGGGGGCCTTGGCGTCACGTTTGTGTGACCGGATTTCCCGCGGACGCTGGCTAGACCAGTTATGTCCGGTGGACGCAGGCCTTTGAAACCCATTCGTAACTCGCTGCCTATCGGCGCACGAGTTGGGCGGCGAGCGTGGTGCCACATTCGTGTGGCGAGGTTTCCCGTGGACGCTGGCTAGACCAGATATGTCCGGCGGACGCAAGCCTTTGAAACCCATTTGTAACTCGCTGCCTTCCGGCTCACGAGCTGGGCGGCGAGCGTGGTCCCACATTCGTGCGGCGAAGTTTCCCATGGACGCTGGCTAGACCAGATACGTCCGGCGGACGCAAGCCTTCGAAACCCATTTGTAACTCGCTGCCTTCCGGCTCACGAGCTGGGCGGCGAGCGCGGTCCCACATTCGGGACTCGACTCGAGGACTCATGTAGAGTCTGCACGAGGAGACATGTGGCGAGGTTTCTCGTGGACGCTGGCTAGACCAGATACGTCCGGTGGGCGCAAGCCTCTAAAACCCATTTGTAACTAGCTGCCTATCGGTCGACTCGTGGACTTGGACCCAACTCGAGGAATGAGTTCGTCTCGAGGAGCGAGCTCGACTCGAAGAGGGAACTAGGCTCGAGGACCGAGCTCGACTCGAGGCGCGAACTGGACTCGAGGGGCGAGCTCGATTCGAGGTGCTGTGTGAAAAGCCGGCACGAGGAGTATTAGCCGACTCGCGGACTCGGAGCTCGATACAAGGAGAGAATTAGATTTGAGGAGCGAGCTCGACTCGTGGAGCGAATTGGACTCGAGGAGCGAGCTCGACACGAGGAATTGCGTGAAGAGTCGGCGAGGAGTATCAGTCGACTCGCGGACTCGGAGCTCGACTCGAGGAGCGAACTGGACTCGAGGAGCGAGCTCGACTCGAGGACTTGCGTGAAGAGTCGGCGAGGAGTATCAGTCGACTCGCGGACTCGGAGCTCGACTCGAGGAGCGAATTGGACTCGAGGAGCGAACTGGACTTGAGGCGCGAGCTCGACCCGAGGAGCGAGCTCGACTCGAGGAGCGAACTAGACTCGAGGACGAACTGGAGTCGAGGAGCGAGCTCGACTCGAGGAATTGCGTGAAAAGTCGGCGAGGAGTATTAGTCGACTCGCGGACTCGGTTCTCGACTCGAGGAGCGAACTGGACTCGAGGAGCGAGCTCGACCCGAGGAGCGAGCTCGACTCGAGGAGCGAACTGGACTCGAGGAGCGAACAGGATTCGAGGAGCAAGCTCGACTCGAGGAATTGCATGAAGAGTCGGCGAGGAGTATCAGTCGACTAGCGGACTCGGAGCTCGACTCGAGGAGCGAACCAGACTCGAGGAGCGAGCTCGACCAGAAGAGCGAGCTCGACTCGAGGAGCGAACTGGACTCGAGGAGCGAGCTCGACTCGAGGACCTACGTGAAGAGTCGGCACGAGGAGTATCAGTCGACTCGCGGACTCGGAGCTCGACTCGAGGAGCGAACTGGACTCGAGGAGCGAGCTCGACTCGAGGACTTGCGTGAAGAGTCGGCGAGGAGTATCAGTCGACTCGCGGACTCGGAGCTCGACTCGAGGAGCGAACTGGACTCGAGGAGCGAGCTCGACTCGAGGACTTGCGTGAAGAGTCGGCGAGGAGTATCAGTCGACTCGCGGACTCGGAGCTCGACTCGAGGAGCGAATTGGACTCGAGGAGCGAACTGGACTTGAGGCGCGAGCTCGACCCGAGGAGCGAGCTCGACTCGAGGAGCGAACTAGACTCGAGGACGAACTGGAGTCGAGGAGCGAGCTCGACTCGAGGAATTGCGTGAAAAGTCGGCGAGGAGTATTAGTCGACTCGCGGACTCGGTTCTCGACTCGAGGAGCGAACTGGACTCGAGGAGCGAGCTCGACCCGAGGAGCGAGCTCGACTCGAGGAGCGAACTGGACTCGAGGAGCGAACAGGATTCGAGGAGCAAGCTCGACTCGAGGAATTGCATGAAGAGTCGGCGAGGAGTATCAGTCGACTAGCGGACTCGGAGCTCGACTCGAGGAGCGAACCAGACTCGAGGAGCGAGCTCGACCAGAAGAGCGAGCTCGACTCGAGGAGCGAACTGGACTCGAGGAGCGAGCTCGACTCGAGGACCTACGTGAAGAGTCGGCACGAGGAGTATCAGTCGACTCGCGGACTCGGAGCTCGACTCGAGGAGCGAACTGGACTCGAGGAGCGAACTGGACTCGAGGAGCGAGCTCGACTCGAGGATTTGCGTGAAGAGTCCGCGAGGAGTATGAGTCGACTCGCGGACTCGGAGCTCGACTCGAGGAGCGAACTGGACTCGAGGAGCGAACTGGACTCGAGGAGCGAGCTCGACTCGAGGAATTGCATGAAGAGTCGGCGAGGAGTATCAGTCGACTCGCGGACTCGGAGCTCGACTCGAGGAGCGAACTGGACTCAAGGAGCGAGCTCGACTGGAGGAGTGAACTGGACTCGAGGAGCGAACTGGACTCAAGGAGCGAGCTCGACTCGAGGACTTACGTGAAGAGTCGGCGAGGAGTATCAGTTGACTCGCAGACTCGGAGCTCGACTCGAGGAGCGAATATGACTCGAGGAGCGAACTGGACTCGAAGCGCGAGCTCGACCCGAGGAGCGAGCTCGACTCAAAGAGCGAACTGGACTCGAGGAGCGAACTGGACTCGAGGAGCGAGCTCGACTCGAGGAATTGCGTGAAGAGTCGGCGAGGAGTATCAGTTGATTCGCGGACTCGGAGCTCGACTCGAGGAGCGAACTAGACTCGAGGAGCGAGCTCGACCCGAGGAGCAAGCTCGACTCGAGGAGCGAACTGGACTCGAGGAGCGAACTGGACTCGAGGAGCGAGCTCGACTCGAGGAATTGCGAGAAGAGTCGGCGAGGAGTATCAGTCGACTCGCGGACTCGGAGCTCGACTCGCGGAGCGAACCGGACTCGAGGAGCGAGCTCAACCCGAGGAGCGAGCTCGACTTGAGGACCTGCGTGAAGAGTCGGCACGAGGAGTATCAGTCGACTCGCGGACTCAGAGCTCGACTCGAGGAGCGAACTGGACTCGAGGATCGAATTGGACTCGAGGAGCGAGCTCGACTCGAGGACTTGCGTGAAGAGTCTGCGAGGAGTATCAATCGACTCGTGTACTCGGAGCTCGACTCTAGGAGCGAACTGGACTCGAGGAGCGAACTTGAATCGAGAAGCGAGCTCGACTTGAGGACTTGCATGAAGAGTCGGCGAGGAGTATCACCCGACTCGCGGACTTAGAGCTCGACTCGAGGAGCGAACTGAACTCGAGGAGCGAGCTCGACCCGAGGAGCGAGCTCGACTCGAGGAGCGAACTGGACCCGAGGAGCGAGCTCGACTCGAGGAATTGCGTGAAGAGTCGGCGAGGAGTATCAGTCGACTCGCGGACTCGGACCTCGACTCGAGGAGCGAACTGGACTTGAGGCGCGAGCTCGACCCGAGGAGCGAGCTCGACTCGAGGTGCGAACTGGACTCGAGGAGCGAGCTCGACTCGAGGACTTGCGTGAAGAGTCGGCGAGGAGTATCAGTCGACTCGCGGACTCGGAGCTCGACTCGAGGAGCGAACTGGACTCAAGGAGCGAGCTCGACTGGAGGAGTGAACTGGACTCGAGGAGCGAACTGGACTCAAGGAGCGAGCTCGAGTCGAGGACTTACGTGAAGAGTCGGCGAGGAGTATCAGTTGACTCGCGGACTCGGAGCTCGACTCGAGGAGCGAATATGACCCGAGGAGCGAACTGGACTCGAAGCGCGAGCTCGACCCGAGGAGCGAGCTCGACTCAAAGAGCGAACTGGACTCGAGGAGCGAACTGGACTCGAGGAGCGAGCTCGACTCGAGGAATTGCGTGAAGAGTCGGCGAGGAGTATCAGTTGACTCGCGGACTCGGAGCTCGACTCGAGGAGCGAATATGACTCGAGGAGCGAACTAGACTCGAGGAGCGAGCTCGACCCGAGGAGCAAGCTCGACTCGAGGAGCGAACTGGACTCGAGGAGCGAACCGGACTCGAGGAGCGAGCTCGACCCGAGGAGCGAGCTCGACTCGAGGAGCGAACTGGACTCGAGGAGCGAGCTCGACTCGAGGAATTGCGAGAAGAGTCGGCGAGGAGTATCAGTCGACTCGCGGACTCGGAGCTCGACTCGAGGAGCGAACCGGACTCGAGGAGCGAGCTCGACCCGAGGAGCGAGCTCGACTCGAGGAGCGAACTGGACTCGAGGAGCGAGCTCGACTCGAGGAGCGAGCTCGACTTGAGGACCTGCGTGAAGAGTCGGCACGAGGAGTATCAGTCGACTCGCGGACTCGGAGCTCGACTCCAGGAGCGAACTGGACTCGAGGAGCGAATTGGACTCGAGGAGCGAGCTCGACTCGAGGACTTGCGTGAAGAGTCTGCGAGGAGTATCAATCGACTCGCGGACTCGGACCTCGACTCGAGGAGCGAATTGGACTCGAGGAGCGAACTGGACTTGAGGCGCGAGCTCGACTCGAGGTGCGAATTGGACTCGAGGAGCGAGCTCGACTCGAGGACTTGCGTGAAGAGTCGGCGAGGAGTATCAGTCGACTCGCGGACTCGGAGCTCGACTCGAGGAGCGGACTGGACTCGAGGAGTGAACTGGACTCGAGGAGCGAGCTCGACTCGAGGAATTGCGTGAAGACTCGGCGAGGAGTATCAGTCGACTCGCGGACTCGGAGCTCGACTCCAGGAGCGAACTGGACTCGAAGAGCGAGCTCGACCCGAGGAGCGAGCTCGACTCGAGGAGCGAACTAGACTCGAGGAGCGAATTGGACTCGAGGAGCGAGCTCGACTCGAGGAATTGCGTGATGAGTCGGCGAGGAGTATCAGTCGACTCGCGGACTCGGAGCTCGACTCGAGGAGCGAACCGGACTCGAGGAGCTTGCTCGACCCGAGGAGCGAGCTCGACTCGAGGAGCGAACTGGACTCGAGGAGCGAGCTCGACCCGAGGACCTGCGTGAAGAGTCGGCACGAGGAGTATCAGTCGACTCGCGGACTCGGAGCTCGACTCGAGGAGCGAACTAGACTCGAGGAGCGAACTGGACTCGAGGAGCGAGCTCGACTCGAGGACTTGCGTGAAGAGTTGGCGAGGAGTATCAGTCGACTCGCGGACTCGGAGCTCGACTCGAGGAGCGACCTGGACTCGAGGAGCGAACTGGACTCGAGGAGCGAGCTCGACTCGAGGAATTGCGTGAAGAATCGGCGAGGAGTATCAGTCGACTCGCGGACTCGGAGCTCGAGTCGAGGAGCGAACTGGACTCGAGGAGCGAGCTCGACTTGAGGAGCGAACTGGACTCGAGGAGCGAGCTCGATTCGAGGTGCTGTGTGAAAAGCCGGCACGAGGAGTATTAGCCGACTCGCGGAATCGGAGCTCGATACGAGGAGAGAATTGGATTTGAGGAGCGAGCTCGGCTCGTGGAGCGAATTTGACTCGAGGAGCGAGCTCGACACGAGGAATTGCGTGAAGAGTCGGCGAGGAGTATCAGTCGACTCGCGGACTCGAAGCTCGACTCGAGGAGCGAATTGGACTCGAGGAGCGAACTGGACTTGAGGCGCGAGCTCGACCCGAGGAGCGAGCTCGACTCGAGGAGCGAACTAGACTCGCGGACGAACTGGAGTCGAGGAGCGAGCTCGACTCGAGGAATTGCGTGAAGAGTCAGTGAGGAATATTAGTCGACTCGCGGACTCGGTTCTCGACTCGAGGAGCGAACTGGACTCGAGGAGCGAGCTCGACCCGAGGAGGGAGCTCGACTCGAGGAGCGAACTGGACTCGAGGAGCGAACAGGATTCGAGGAGCGAGCTCGACTCGAGGAATTGCATGAAGAGTCGGCGAGGAGTATCAATCGACTAGCGGACTCGGAGCTCGACTCGAGGAGCGAACCAGACTCGAGGAGCGAGCTCGACCAGAAGAGCGAGCTCGACTCAAGGAGCGAACTGGACTCGAGGAGCGAGCTCGACTCGAGGACCTACGTGAAGAGTCGGCACGAGGAGTATCAGTCGACTCGCGGACTCGGAGCTCGACTCGAGGAGAGAACTGGACTCGAGGAGCGAACTGGACTCGAGGAGCGAGCTCGACTCGAGGACTTGCGTGACGAGTCGGCGAGGAGTATGAGACGACTCGCGGACTCGGAGCTCGACTCGAGGAGCGAACTGGACTCGAGGAGCGAGCTCGACTCGAGGAATTGCATGAATAGTCGGCGAGGAGTATCAGTCGACTCGCGGACTCGGAGCTCGACTCGAGGAGCGAACTGGACTCAAGGAGCGAGCTCGACTGGAGGAGTGAACTGGACTCGAGGAGCGAACTGGACTCAAGGACCGAGCTCGACTCGAGGACTTACGTGAAGAGTCGGCGAGGAGTATCAGTTGACTCACGGACTCGGAGCTCGACTCGAGGAGCGAATATGACTCGAGGAGCGAACTGGACTCGAAGCGCGAGCTCGACCCGAGGAGCGAGCTCGACTCAAAGAGCGAACTTGACTCGAGGAGCGAACTGGACTCGAGGAGCGAGCTCGACTCGAGGAATTGCATGAAGAGTCGGCGAGGAGTATCAGTCGATTCGCGGACTCGGAGTTCGACTCGAGGAGCGAACTAGACTCGAGGAGCGAGCTCGACCCGAGGAGCAAGCTCGACTCGAGGAGCGAACTGGACTCGAGGAGCGAACTGGACTCGAGGAGCGAGCTCGACTCGAGGAATTGCAAGAAGAGTCGGCGAGGAGTATCAGTCGACTCGCGGACTCGGAGCTCGACTCGAGGAGAGAACCGGACTCGAGGAGCGAGCTCGACCCGAGGAGCGAGCTCGAGTCGAGGAGCGAACTGGACTCGAGGAGCGAGCTCGACTTGAGGACCTGCGTTAAGAGTCGGCACGAGGAGTATCAGTCGACTCGCGGACTCGGAGCTCGACTCGAGGAGCGAACTGGACTCGAGGAGCGAATTGGACTCGAGGAGCGAGCTCGACTCGAGGACTTGCGTGAAGAGTCTGCGAGGAGTATCAATCGACTCGTGGACTCGGAGCTCGACTCTAGGAGCGAACTGGACTCGAGGAGCGAACTTGACTCGAGGAGAGAGCTCGACTTGAGGACTTGCATGAAGAGTCGGCGAGGAGTATCACTCGACTCGCGGACTTAGAGCTCGACTCGAGGAGCGAACTGAACTCGAGGAGCGAGCTCGACCCGAGGAGCGAGCTCGACTCGAGGAGCGAACTGGACTTGAGGCGCGAGCTCCACCCGAGGAGCGAGCTCGACTCGAGGTGCGAACTGGACTCGAGGAGCTAGCTCGACTCGAGGACTTGCGTGAAGAGTCGGCGAGGAGTATCAGTCGACTCGCGGACTCGGAGCTCGACTCGAGGAGCGGACTGGACTCGAGGAGTGAACTGGACTCGAAGAGCGAGCTCGACTCGAGGAATTGCGTGATGAGTCGGCGAGGAGTATCAGTCGACTCGCGGACTCGGAGCTCGACTCGAGGAGCGAACCGGACTCGAGGAGCGAGCTCGACCCGAGGAGCGAGCTCGACTCGAGGAGCGAACTGGACTCGAGGAGCGACCTCGACCCGAGGACCTGCGTGAAGAGTCGGCACGAGGAGTATCAGTCGACTCGCGGACTCGGAGCTCGACTCGAGGAGCGAACTAGACTCGAGGAGCGAACTGGACTTGAGGAGCGAGCTCGACTCGAGGACTTGCGTGAAGAGTCGGCGAGGAGTATCAGTCTACTCGCGGACTCGGAGCTCGACTCGAGGAGCGACCTGGACTCGAGGAGCGAACTGGACTCGAGGAGTGAGCCCGACTCGAGGAATTGCGTGAACAGTCGGCGAGGAGTATCAGTCGACTCGCGGACTCGGAGCTCGACTCGAGGAGCGAACCGGACTCGAGGAGCAAGCTCGACCCGAGGAGCGAGCTCGACTCGAGGAGCGAACTGGACTCGAGGAGCGAGCTCGACTCGAGGAGCGAGCTCGACTTGAAGACCTGAATGAAGAGTCGGCACGAGGAGTATCAGTCGACTCGCGGACTCGGAGCTCGACTCGAGGAGCGAACTGGACTCGAGGAGCGAATTGGACTCGAGGAGCGAGCTCGACTCGAGGACTTGCGTGAAGAGTCTGCGAGGAGTATCAATCGACTCGTGGACTCGGAGCTCGACTCTAGGAGCGAACTGGACTCGAGGAGCGAACTTGACTCGAGGAGCGAGCTCGACTTGAGGACTTGCATGAAGAGTCGGCGAGGAGTATCACTCGACTCGCGGACTTAGAGCTCGACTCGAGGAGCGAACTGAACTCGAGGAGCGAGCTCGACCCGAGGAGCGAGCTCGACTCGAGGAGCGAACTGGACTCGAGGAGCGAACTTGACTCGAGGAGCGAGCTCGACTCGAGGAATTGCGTGATGAGTCGGCGAGGAGTATCAGTCGACTCGCGGACTCGGAGCTCGACTCGAGGAGCGAACCGGACTCGAGGAGCGAGATCGACCCGAGGAGCGAGCTCGACTTGAGGAGCGAACTGGACTCGAGGAGCGAGCTCGACCCGAGGACCTGCGTGAAGAGTCGGCACGAGGAGTATCAGTCGACTCGCGGACTCGGAGCTCGACTCTAGGAGCGAACTAGACTCGAGGAGCGAACTGGACTCGAGGAGCGCGCTCGACTCGAGGACTTGCGTGAAGAGTCGGCGAGCAGTATCAGTCGACTCGCGGACTCGGAGCTCGACTCGAGGAACGACCTGGACTCGAGGAGCGAACTGGACTCGAGGAGCGAGCTCGACTCGAGGAATTGCGTGAAGAGTCGGCGAGGAGTATCAGTCGACTCGCGGACTCGGAGCTCGACTCGAGGAGCGAACCAGACTCGAGGAGCGAGCTCGACCAGAAGAGCGAGCTCGACTCAAGGAGCGAACTGGACTCGAGGAGCGAGCTCGACTGGAGGACCTACGTGAAGAGTCGGCACGAGGAGTATCAGTCGACTCGCGGACTCGGAGCTCGACTCGAGGATAGAACTGGACTCGAGGAGCGAACTGGACTCGAGGAGCGAGCTCGACTCGAGGACTTGCGTGAAGAGTCGGCGAGGAGTATGAGACGACTCGCGGACTCGGAGCTCGACTCGAGGAGCGAACTGGACTCGAGGAGCGAGCTCGACTCGAGGAATTGCATGAATAGTCGGCGAGGAGTATCAGTCGACTCGCGGACTCGGAGCTCGACTCGAGGAGCGAACTGGACTCAAGGAGCGAGCTCGACTGGAGGAGTGAACTGGACTCGAGGAGCGAACTGGACTCAAGGACCGAGCTCGACTCGAGGACTTACGTGAAGAGTCGGCGAGGAGTATCAGTTGACTCACGGACTCGGAGCTCGACTCGAGGAGCGAATATGACTCGAGGAGCGAACTGGACTCGAAGCGCGAGCTCGACCCGAGGAGCGAGCTCGACTCAAAGAGCGAACTTGACTCGAGGAGCGAACTGGACTCGAGGAGCGAGCTCGACTCGAGGAATTGCATGAAGAGTCGGCGAGGAGTATCAGTCGATTCGCGGACTCGGAGTTCGACACGAGGAGCGAACTAGACTCGATGAGCGAGCTCGACCCGAGGAGCAAGCTCGACTCGAGGAGCGAACTGGACTCGAGGAGCGAACTGGACTCGAGGAGCGAGCTCGACTCGAGGAATTGCAAGAAGAGTCGGCGAGGAGTATCAGTCGACTCGCGGACTCGGAGCTCGACTCGAGGAGAGAACCGGACTCGAGGAGCGAGCTCGACCCGAGGAGCGAGCTCGAGTCGAGGAGCGAACTGGACTCGAGGAGCGAGCTCGACTTGAGGACCTGCGTTAAGAGTCGGCACGAGGAGTATCAGTCGACTCGCGGACTCGGAGCTCGACTCGAGGAGCGAACTGGACTCGAGGAGCGAATTGGACTCGAGGAGCGAGCTCGACTCGAGGACTTGCATGAAGAGTCTGCGAGGAGTATCAATCGACTCGTGGACTCGGAGCTCGACTCTAGGAGCGAACTGGACTCGAGGAGCGAACTTGACTCGAGGAGAGAGCTCGACTTGAGGACTTGCATGAAGAGTCGGCGAGGAGTATCACTCGACTCGCGGACTTAGAGCTCGACTCGAGGAGCGAACTGAACTCGAGGAGCGAGCTCGACCCGAGGAGCGAGCTCGACTCGAGGAGCGAACTGGACTTGAGGCGCGAGCTCGACCCGAGGAGCGAGCTCGACTCGAGGTGCGAACTGGACTCGAGGAGCTAGCTCGACTCGAGGACTTGCGTGAAGAGTCGGCGAGGAGTATCAGTCGACTCGCGGACTCGGAGCTCGACTCGAGGAGCGGACTGGACTCGAGGAGTGAACTGGACTCGAGGAGCGAGCTCGACTCGAGGAATTGCGTGAAGAGTCGGCGAGGAGTATCAGTAGACTCGCGGACTCGGAGCCCGACTCGAGGAGCGAACTGGACTCGAAGAGCGAGCTCGACCCGAGGATTGAGCTCGACTCGAGGAGCGAACTGGACTCGAGGAGCGAACTGGACTCGAGGAGCGAGCTCGACTCGAGGAATTGCGTGATGAGTCGGCGAGGAGTATCAGTCGACTCGCGGACTCGGAGCTCGACTCGAGGAGCGAACCGGACTCGAGGAGCGAGCTCGACCCGAGGAGCGAGCTCGACTCGAGGAGCGAACTGGACTCGAGGAGCGAGCTCGACCCGAGGACCTGCGTGAAGAGTCGGCACGATGAGTATCAGTCGACTCGCGGACTCGGAGCTCGACTCGAGGAGCGAACTAGACTCGAGGAGCGAACTGGACTTGAGGAGCGAGCTCGACTCGAGGACTTGCGTGAAGAGTCGGCGAGGAGTATCAGTCTACTCGCGGACTCGGAGCTCGACTCGAGGAGCGACCTGGACTCGAGGAGCGAACTGGACTCGAGGAGTGAGCTCGACTCGAGGAATTGCGTGAACAGTCGGCGAGGAGTATCAGTCGACTCGCGGACTCGGAGCTCGACTCGAGGAGCGAACCGGACTCGAGGAGCAAGCTCGACCCGAGGAGCGAGCTCGACTCGAGGAGCGAACTGGACTCGAGGAGCGAGCTCGACTCGAGGAGCGAGCTCGACTTGAAGACCTGAATGAAGAGTCGGCACGAGGAGTATCAGTCGACTCGCGGACTCGGAGCTCGACTCGAGGAGCGAACTGGTCTCGAGGAGCGAATTGGACTCGAGGAGCGAGCTCGACTCGAGGACTTGCGTGAAGAGTCTGCGAGGAGTATCAATCGACTCGTGGACTCGGAGCTCGACTCTAGGAGCGAACTGGACTCGAGGAGCGAACTTGACTCGAGGAGCGAGCTCGACTTGAGGACTTGCATGAAGAGTCGGCGAGGAGTATCACTCGACTCGCGGACTTAGAGCTCGACTCGAGGAGCGAACTGAACTCGAGGAGCGAGCTCGACCCGAGGAGCGAGCTCGACTCGAGGAGCGAACTGGACTCGAGGAGCGAACTTGACTCGAGGAGCGAGCTCGACTCGAGGAATTGCGTGATGAGTCGGCGAGGAGTATCAGTCGACTCGCGGACTCGGAGCTCGACTCGAGGAGCGAACCGGACTCGAGGAGCGAGATCGACCCGAGGAGCGAGCTCGACTTGAGGAGCGAACTGGACTCGAGGAGCGAGCTCGACCCGAGGACCTGCGTGAAGAGTCGGCACGAGGAGTATCAGTCGACTCGCGGACTCGGAGCTCGACTCTAGGAGCGAACTAGACTCGAGGAGCGAACTGGACTCGAGGAGCGCGTTCGACTCGAGGACTTGCGTGAAGAGTCGGCGAGCAGTATCAGTCGACTCGCGGACTCGGAGCTCGACTCGAGGAACGACCTGGACTCGAGGAGCGAACTGGACTTGAGGAGCGAGCTCGACTCGAGGAATTGCGTGAAGAGTCGGCGAGGAGTATCAGTCGACTCGCGGACTCGGAACTCGACTCGAGGAGCGAACCGGACTCGAGGAGCGAGCTCGACCCGAGGAGCGAGCTCGACTCGAGGAGCGAACTGGACTCGAGGAGCGAGCTCGACTCGAGGAGCGAGCTCGACTTGAGGACCTGCGTGAAGAGTCGGCACGAGGAGTATCAGTCGACTCGCGGACTCGGAGCTCGACTCGAGGAGCGAACTGGACTCGAGGAGCGAATTGGAGTCGAGGAGCGAGCTCGACTCGAGGACTTGCGTGAAGAGTCTGCGATGAGTATCAATCGACTCGTGGACTCGGAGCTCGACTCTAGGAGCGAACTGGACTCGAGGAGCGAACTTGACTCGAGGAGCATGTTGTCGGCCCATCTCGGACCGACGAGGAAAAAGACATCACTTCGACCCGTGCGACCGGCGCGAGGCCTTTGACGACGGAGCCTTGCCTCAGCCATTGGCCGGCCCAAACCAATGGCCGGCCCAAGTTCCAGCCGGCCAATGGCTGGCCATATGCTCAGCCGGCCCATGGCCGGCCCAAGGGTGTCACTCGGCCGTTGGCCAAGTCAAAGCCTCAGCAGGCCAATGACCGGCCCAGTTCACTCGGCCATTGGCCGAGGCAAAGTTTCAGTCGGCCAATGGCCGACCCAAGGGTCTCACTCGGCCATTGGCTGAGGCAAAGCTTCAGCCGGCCAATGGCCGGCCCAGTTCACACTCGGCCATTGGCCGAGGCAAAGTTTCAGTCGGCCAATGGCCGACCCAAGGGTCACACTCGGCCATTGGCCGAGGCAAAGCTTCAGCCGGCCAATGGCTGGCCCAGTTCACTCGGCCATTGGCCGAGGCAAAGCTTCAGTCGGCCAATGGCCGACCCAAGGGTCTCACTCGGCCATTGGCCGAGGAAAAGCTTCACCCGGCCAATGGCCGGCCCAGTTCACTCGGCCATTGGCCGAGGCAAAGCTTCAGTCGGCCAATGGCCGACCCAACATGCTCACTCGATCATTGGCTGGCCCAACCCTTCAGCCGGCCAATGGCCGACCCAACCTTGCTCACTCGGCCAAGGGGTCTTCAAACCACCCCTTGGCTGCCTATAAATACAAGGGTCCTTCCCTTGACCCAGGTAATCCGAATATGAGTACTGAAACGCTGTCGAACTCATACCTCGCTCGTTTCTCTCAAGTCTCGACCTCTAAACATTAAACCCTCTACAAACCACCTCAATCCTACTAATGTTGAGCGTCGGAGAGGTAAACAGAGGCAACCTCTCTGTTTCCCCTTTGTAGTTCACACCTTCTTTGCTTACTTTTCAGGTGCTTGGACGAGACAGAGACCACCTACAGCTAAGGGACGGCTTGGAATACCAAGCCCGACACGCTCGAGTCGAGGCGAGACTACTTGGTCCGGCCTTGGTTCTAACCGTCTGCGACTCCTAAATCGTTGTACGAAAACCTGCGACAACAGAGCGAGCTCGATTTGAGGACTTGCATGAAGAGTCGGCGAGGAGTAACACTCGACTCGCGGACTTAGAGCTCGACTCGAGGAGCGAACTGAACTCGAGGAGCGAGCTCGACCCGAGGAGCGAGCTCGACTCGAGGAGCGAACTGGACCCGAGGAGCGAGCTCGACTCGAGGAATTGCGTGAAGAGTCGGCGAGGAGTATCTGTCGACTCGCGGACTCGGACCTCGACTCGAGGAGCGAATTGGACTCGAGGAGCGAACTGGACTTGAGGCGCGAGCTCGACCCGAGGAGCGAGCTCGACTCGAGGTGCGAACTGGACTCGAGGAGCGAGCTTGACTCGAGGACTTGCGTGAAGAGTCGGCGAGGAGTATCAGTCGACTCGCGGACTCGGAGCTCGACTCGAGGAGCGGACTGGACTCGAGGAGTGAACTGGACTCGAGGAGCGAGCTCGACTCGAGGAATTGCGTGAAGAGTCGGCGAGGAGTATCAGTCGACTCGCGGACTCGGAGCCCGACTCGAGGAGCGAACTGGACTCGAAGAGCGAGCTCGACCCGAGGAGCGAGCTCGACTCGAGGAGCGAACTAGACTCGAGGAGCGAACCGGACTCGAGGAGCGAGCTCGACTCGAGGAATTGCGTGATGAGTCGGCGAGGAGTATCAGTCGACTCGCGGACTCGGAGCTCGACTCGAGGAGCGAACCGGACTCGAGGAGCGAGCTCGACCCGAGGAGCGAGCTCGACTCGAGGAGCGAACTGGACTCGAGGAGCGAGCTCGACCCGAGGACCTGCGTGAAGAGTCGGCACGAGGAGTATCAGTCGACTCGCGGACTCGGAGCTCGACTCGAGGAGCGAACTAGACTCGAGGAGCGAACTGGACTCGAGGAGCGAGCTCGACTCGAGGACTTGCGTGAAGAGTCGGCGAGGAGTATCAGTCGACTCGCGGACTCGGAGCTCGACTCGAGGAGCGACCTGGACTCGAGGAGCGAACTGGACTCGAGGAGCGAGCTCGACTCGAGGAATTGCGTGAAGAGTCGGCGAGGAGTATCTGTTGTCGCTGATTTTTGGACAACTATTTAGGAGCCCAGAGTGGTTAGACCCAAGGCCGGACCAAGTGGTCTCACTCCGGCTCGAGCGTGTCGGACTTGGTATCCCAAGTCGTCCCTTAGCTGTGGGTGAAGCTCACCTCGTCTTGATACCTGAAAAGCAAACAAGAGATTGTGAACTACAAAGGGGAAACAGGGGGGGTGCCCCTGTTTACCTCTCCGACGCTCAACATTAGTGTGATTGAGGTGGAGTATAGAGGTTTTAGGGGTGTTTAGAGGCCAAAGCTTGAGAGAAACGAGCGAGGTACGAGTTCGGCAGCGTTTCAGTGCTCAAGAATGGGTTACCTGGGTCAAGGGAAGGACCCTTGTATTTATAGGCAGCCAAGGGGTGGTTTGAAGACCCCTTGGCCGAGTGAGCAAGGTTGGGTCGGCCATTGGCCGGCTGAAGGGTTGGGCCAGCCAATGATCGAGTGAGCATGTTGGGTCGGCCATTGGCCGACTGAAGCTTTGCCTCGGCCAATGGCCGAGTGAACTGGGCCGGCCATTGGCCGGGTGAAGCTTTTCCTCGGCCAATGGCCGAGTGAGACCCTTGGGTCGGCCATTGGCCGACTGAAGCTTTGCCTCGGCCAATGGCCGAGTGAACTGGGCCGGCCATTGGCCGGCTGAAGCTTTGCCTCGGCCAATGGCCGAGTGTGACCCTTGGGTCGGCCATTGGCCGACTGAAACTTTGCCTCGGCCAATGGCCGAGTGTGAACTGGGCCGGCCATTGGCCGGCTGAAGCTTTGCCTCGGCCAATGGCCGAGTGAGACCCTTGGGTCGGCCATTGGCCGACTGAAACTTTGCCTCGGCCAATGGCCGAGTGAACTGGGCCGGTCATTGGCCTGCTGAGGCTTTGACTTGGCCAACGGCCGAGTGACACCCTTGGGCCGGCCATGGGCCGGCTGAGCATATGGCCGGCTGGAACTTGGGCCAGCCATTGGTTTGGGCCGGCCAATGGCTGAGGCAAGGCTCCGTCGTTAAAGGCCTCGCGCCGGTCGCACGGGTCGAAGTGATGTCTTTTTCCTCGTCGGTCCGAGATGGGCCGACAACAGTATCAGTCGACTCGCGGACTCGAGGAGCGAACTGGACTCGAGGAGCTAACTCGACTTGAGGAGCAAACTGGACTCGAGGAGCGAGCTCGACTCGAGGACTTACGTGAAGAGTCGGCGAGGAGTATTAGCCGACTCGCGGACTCGGAGCTCGACTCGACGAGCGAATTGGACTCGAGGAGCGAATTGGACTCGAGGAGCGAACTGGACTCGAGGCGCGAGCTCGACCTGAGGAGCGAGCTCGACTCGAGGAGCGAACTGGACTCGAGGAGCGAATTGGACTCGAGGAGCGAGCTCGACTCGAGGAATTGGGTGAAGAGTCGGCGAGGAGTATCAGTCAACTCGCGGACTCGGAGCTCGACTCGAGGAGCGAACTGGACTCGAGGAGCGAGCTCGACCCGAGGAGGGAGCTCGACTCGAGGAGCGAACTGGACTCGAGGAGCGAATTGGACTCGAGGAGCAAGCTCGACTCGAGGAATTGCGTGAAGAGTCGGCGAGGAGTATCAGTCGACTCGCGGACTCGGAGCTCGACTCGAGGAGCAAACCGGACTCGAGGAGCGAGCTCGACTCGAGGAGCGAACTGGAGTCGAGGGGCAAGCTCGACTCGAGGACCCGCGTGAATAGTCGGCACGAGGAGTATAAGTCGACTCGCGGACTCGGAGCTCAACTCGAGGAGCGAACTGGACTCGTGGAGCGAACTGGACTCGAGGAGCGAGCTCGACTCGAGGACTTGCGTGAAGAGTCGGCGAGGAGTATCAGTCGACTCGCGGACTCGGAGCTCGACTCGAGGAGCGAACTGGACTCGAGGAGCGAACTTGACTCGAGGAGCGAGCTCGACTTGAGGACTTGCATGAAGAGTCGGCGAGGAGTATCAGTCGACTCGCGGACTCGGAGCTCGACTCGAGGAGCGAACTGGACTCGAGGAGCGAGCTCGACCCGAGGAGCGAGCTCGACTCGAGGAGCGAACTGGACTCGAGGAGCGAGCTCGACTCAAGAAATTGCGTGAAGAGTCGGCGAGGAGTATCAGTCGACTCGCGGACTCGAAGCTCGACTCGAGGAGCGAACTGGACTCGAGGAGCGAGTTCGACTTGAGGAGCAAACTGGACTCGAGGAGCGAGCTTGACTCGAGGACTTAAGTGAAGAGTCGGCGAGGAGTATTAGTCGACTCGCGGACTCGGAGCTCGACTCGAGGAGCGAATTGGACTCGAGGAGCGAACTGGACTCGAGGCGCGAGCTCGACTTGAGGAGCGAGCTCGACTCGAGGAGCGAATTGGACTTGAGGAGCGAATTGGACTCGAGGAGCGAGCTCGACTCGAGGAATTGCGTGAAGAGTCGGTGAGGAGTATCAGTCAACTCGCGGACTCGGAGCTCGACTCGAGGAGCGAACTGGACTCGAGGAGCGAGCTCGACCCGAGGAGCGAGCTCGACTCGAGGAGCGAACTAGACTCGAGGAGCGAACTGGACTCGAGGAGCGAGCTCGACTCGAGGAATTGCGTGAAGAGTCGGCGAGGAGTATCAATCGACTCGTGGACTCGGAGCTCGACTCGAGGAGCAAACCGGACTCGAGGAATGAGCTCGACACGAGGAGTGAGCTCGACTCGAGGAGCGAACTGGACTCGAGGAGCGAGCTCGACTCGAGGACCCGCGTGAAGAGTCGGCACGAGGAGTATCAGTCGACTCGCGGACTCGGAGCTCGACTCGAGGAGCGAACTGGACTCGAGGAGCGAACTGGACTCGAGGAGCGAGCTCGACTCGAGGACTCGCGTGAAGATTCGGCGAGGAGTATCAGTCGACTTGCGGACTCGGAGCTCGACTCGAGGAGCGAACTGGACTCGAGGAGCGAACTTGACTCGAGGAGCGAGCTCGACTTGAGGACTTGCATGAAGAGTTGGCGAGGAGTATCAGTCGACTCGCGGACTCGGAGCTCGACTCGAGGAGCGAACTGGACTCGAGGAGCGACCTCGACCCGAGGAGCGAGCTCGACTCGACGAGCGAACTTGACTCGAGGAACGAGCTCGACACAAGGAATTGCGTGAAGAGTCGGCGAGGAGTATCAGTCGACTCGCGGACTCGGAGCTCGACTCGAGGAGCGAACTGGACTCGAGGTGCGATCTCGACCCGAGGTGCGATCCCGACCCGAGGAGCGAACTGGACTCGAGGAGCGAGCTCGACTCGAGGACTTGTGTGAAGAGTCGGCACGAGGAGTATCGGTCGACTCGTGGACTCTAACTCGACTCGAGGAATGTACCCATCTCGAGGTGTTACGTGAGGAGTCTCTCTTTGGGACCTCCGGCCTAACCATCGACCCCTTGAGACTTTACCATTATTATTACTTGGCGAACTGGCGAGCTCGACTTGGCGAACTGACGAGCTCGAATTTGGCGAAGTGACGAGCTCGACTAGGCGAACTGACAAGTTCAAAATGGCGAACTGGCGAGCTCGACTTGGGGAACTAACGAGCTCGAAATGGCAAACTGGCGAATTCGACTTGGCGAACTGACGAGCTCGAATTGGCGAAGGGGCGAGCTCGACTTGGTGAACTGACGAGCTCGAAATGGCGAACTGACGAGCTCGAAATGGCAAAGTGACGAGCTCGACTTGCGAAGTGACGAGCTCGAAATCCCAACAATCCGTTACTAAACTCAAGGACTCGTGTGGAGTCTGCATGAGGAGTATTGGTCAACTCGTGGACTCGGACTCAACTCGAGGACTCATGTAGAGCCTGTAGGAGGAGTTACGTGATAAGTCTTTCCTTGGGACCTCCGGCCTAACCATCGGCCCCTTGAGACTTTGTTATACTTTTGTTTTTGTTTTTGAGTTGTTTTTTATTGAGCATTGAGCATTGATCCCTGTTAGCCCCCCGAGTTTCTTGCGTTTGTGAGACGAGGGCCAAGAAACTCTCGTGTTGGAGGTATACAATAGTATGCGTTACAATAACTCTTTATTGCAATAAAGGGGATCATTACGGGTAGTCATGGCACTTGGCCTTCTTTTAAGAAAAAAGAAAATTATATTTTGAAATAAAAGCGATCCCGAGGTCGATCGAGTTCGGTCGTGAGTTTAAGGGTCGAAGTAACGACGATCATGGCTTGCTAGCAGATGCGACGAATTCCTTGAGATCCCCACCTCCAATCAGGGAATCAATTTGCTTCCTAAGTTGGTAGCATTCAGTGGTCGCGTGTCCGTGATCTTGGTGATAGTCGCATTGCTTGCTTCTGTCCCGCGTCGCGGGATCTGTCTTCAGCGGGGCCGGGGATCCTAGCTTTTCCTGGTGTAAGCTCAGGATCCGGTCGGGCGTCGCGTTGAGAGGGACGAAGGATTGCTTCGGGATTGGGATGGGAAGGTCATTAGGGGCTCGACCTGTTGTCGCAGTTTTTCGGACAACGATTTAGTAGTCGTAGACGGTTAGACCCGAGGCCGGACCAAGTGGTCTCGTCTCGACTCGAGCGTGTCGGGCTTGGTGTCCCAAGCCGTCCCTTAGCTGTAGGTGATCTCTATCTCGTCCAAACACCTGAAACGTGAACAAAAAGGTGTGAACTACAAAGGGGAAACAGAGGGGTTGCCTCTGTTTACCTCTCCGACGCTCAACATTAGTAGGATTGAGGTGGTTTGTAGAGGGTTTAGTGTTTAGAGGTCGAGACTTGAGAGAAACGAGCGAGGTACGAGTTCGACAGCGTTTCAGTACTCAAATTCAGATTACCTGGACTAGAGAATGGACTCCTCTATTTATAGGCGACCAAGAGACGTGTTGAGGGTCCCTTGGCCGAGTGAGGCTGAGTCGGCCATCGGCCGAGTGAGGTTGGGCCGGCCGATGGCCGAGTGAGATGATGGTCGCCGAGGGAGATTCACTCGGCCAATGGCCGAGTGAAGGAATGGACGCCGGGGGAGGTTCACTCGGCCAATGACCGAGTGAAGGACTGGACGCCGGGTGAGCTTGACTCGGCCATCGGCCGAGTGATGGCCGAGCGAAGAGTCTGGGCCGAGGGAAGACTCACTCGGCTGTTGACCGAGTGAGCTGTTGGGCCGGCAGGGGTCTTCATTCGGCCTTCGTCTGACCGAGCGTGCTGGGCCGCTCGGGGCCTCACTCGGCCATCGGCCGAGCGAGCATGGTGGGCCGGCTGGAGACTTCATTCGGCCCTTGGCCGGGCGAACACGCTGGGACGTCTGAGGCTTCATTCGGCCATGGGCCAAGTGAGCATGGTGGGCCTCGTCCGGCCATTGGCCGAGTGAACATATGGAGAAGTTCACTCGGCCATTGGCCGAGTGATGGGCTTGGACCGAGAGAAGGCTCACTCGGCCATTGGCCGAGTGAGTTGATGGGCCGGCCGAGTGTGGGCTGGAAGTAGGGTTTCACTCGGCCAATGGCCGAGTGAGCTTGCTCGGCCGCCCGAAGTGTCGATCGAGTCGTCGGACCTCGTCGGGCCGATAACATTAGCCCCCCGAGTTTGGCACCGGGCGTAGCCCGTGTGGTAAACTCAAGCAGCTCCGCCTTCCGTCGTCTCGCCGAACCGTCTCGTCAACAATTGGTAAGCCCGCTCACCTTAGGTATTATTTTAATGTTTTTGCTGACGTGTTTGTCGTTATTCGCGCCCATGGGGTCCCCCAACCACACGTCGGCCAGTGGGCCCCCCGAGGACTTCGTCTCGTTCCTCTTTGACGACCCTTACGAGACTTTGGACGATCTTCTAGACCGAATTTCACCACCCCCGGTCGATCACAACTCTCTCCCCACTCTAGGTTTGGTTTTCCTAGATCGAATGACAATGAATTTGGACGGCCACGACCTCCCCACGGTGGATGCCTGGTTGGCGGGCGAGGGAGAACACCTAGCGGCCGAGGGCGACGCCGGCGAGGCCGAGGCGAGCGCTGGTGTGGCTGAGGCGAGCGAGGAAGCAGCCGGGGCGCACGCTGCCGGGGCTGGGTCGCGCTGTGGCGTGGCCGGGTCAGCCGAGCGGGCCGAGGTGGACGAGCGCGCAGACGAGGCCGGGTCGGCCGGGGACAGCGCCGGCGGGGTCGACGCGGCTGGGGACAGCGCAGGCGGGGTCGAGCGAGGCCGCGCTGCTGCCGGGGAGGCCTCGGCCGGCTGTGTCGGTGCCGTCTGTGGCGAGCCCAACCCCGGGGGGGTGCTGGTGGAGGCGCGCACGACGAACCCAGGCGAGGGGCATGCCGCTCGGGCTGGTGGAGGCGGCGCCGGCGCTGGAGAGGCCGCGCCTGGCCGGGTCGGCTTCGTGGAAGGCTCTTCCCACGCGGGTGGGGCCGTGTTGCAGGTGGCCGGAGACCATGGTTGCCCGGGTGGACCAGCCCCAACCAGGCCGGGGCGCGCGCGCGACGAGGAGACGCCGCCGGTGGCGGCCGGCGTCATGGGCGGAGGAGCCGGCGCCGGAGACGGGACGCGCCGGCCATCCATTATTGGAGGAGAGGGGGCAGCCAGCTTGGACCCTTCCCAAACCCTAGGGCCCATTGGGCCGGGCCTAGGTGGGGAAAGCTTGGAGCGTGCTCAAACCCTAGGACCCATTGGGCCGGGCCTGGGCGAGAGAGAGCTTGACCCCTCATCGGACTTCGGGCCGAATCGCGAGCTTGGGCCGGACGCATCCTATGGGGGCCACACGGCCATCCCATCGCTTGACGCGCACCACGGGCTCACGAACGGGGCGGACGCGCCGACGGAGCCGCCCCTCGTGGTCAACAACCGGGAAACGGGCCCCAATGGGCCGAGCGCGCATATCACGGCCCGAGCGAGCTATCGTAGCGGGCACCACGAGGGTTCGGGCGAGACGTCGGGTCGTCGCATCCTATCGGCCACCCCAACAAGCTCGACTGCGCAGGAAGAAGAACGAATTACCTCGTCGTTTCCCCTCGGGGAAACGGCGATTCGAGATAGCTTTGACTGTTCTGGCATCGATTTCCCGAGTTCGCTCTCACTTGCTAGCTTTAGCGGTTTGAGGAAGCGGTTCCACATCCCGTCGGCCGTATCGCTTTTGCGACCGCTGCCCGACGAACTGCCGACTCGCCCTCGGAAGGGGTACGCCGCCGTTCACGAGGCGAGCCTCCGGGGAGGGTTACGACTGCCTTTTCAGCCCGTGATCCAGGATCTTCTAGCTCGGCTCGGTGTTCATGCGGCCCAGATGTCCCCATCCTTCTATCGTATGGTGGCGGCCTGCCACATGATGCTGCACCGAGCGAAGGGTCGAGCCGTGACGGCCGACGACATCAGGAATCTCGTGGCCGTCTTCGATGTTCCCGGGAAACCCGGCTTCTACAAGGTCCAGCACCGGAAGCGATTCACCATCCTCACCAAGCTGACCTCGAAACACCGATATCCTTGGCTGTGGGCGTCCGAATCTGCCTTCGGGACGTCACCTCTCACCTTTGGCCCCGTTGCTGAATTCCCGGCCGACTATGGCATCGAGACCTCCGAACTTGCGCTCGTGATCGGAGCGGTTCCCGACTCGAGGCGGCAAGGATCGCTTTTCGAGTCCCCGGATCTTATGGCAACCACCGGATGGTTCGTGCCTGCCGACGAAGACTCCTCATGTTCCGGACCTGGAGTGGAGACTGGCCCGGAATCCGAGGCGGGGGGTTCGTCTGCTCCCCCACCCGACGCGGGGGGTACTGATAGAACATGCGTCGTCGCGTTATCGTTGTTTTTCCATTATTTACGCTTACCATTACGTTTTAACTGACAAACGCGCTTTTCTTCTCTGCAGGTGCCATGGCTCGACGTCACCGACCGCGCACCCAAATGCCGAGAGCAACGCCCACCGATGATGCTACGATCGTGGCTCGCCCTCCAGCCGAGGCCCGTCGCGGGGGGTCGCCATCGCGGGCGAGGAATGAAACGATCTCCTCCAACAAGCGACCATCATCGTCGGCTTCTCTCGGGTCACCGTCCGGCCACAAACGCGCTCACACATCGACAGTGCCAGACAGCCTGGACTCTATGCTCCTAGCGGAGGCGGGAGAGTTGAGGGACCAGTGCTCCCGAGGGATCCTTGAGACCTCCTTGCGGGATTTCAAAGGCCTGCTGAGGACGAGCGATCTTGAGCACTTCCAGAACGGGATCGGCGATGCCCGAAAGGTATGGCTCGTTTGCTTGTGTTATGTACGACTGTCGTGCTTATTGTAATTATCCGCGTTTCGCTTGCTTGCAGATGCTCGCGCGCCAAGAGCGGAGCGATCGCATTCTCCGAGATATGCTACGACGCATGCAAATCATGGAGAAGGAGAAGACGAGCATGGCTGCGCACGCTGCCGCCCTAGCAGGGGCTCGCACCGCCCGAGAGTTTGAGGCGCTCGAGGGGGAGCTGGAGCGAGCTCGCGGGGAATTGGCCACCGAGAAGGCGCTTCGTGAGAAGGCGGAGCAGGCGGCCGACACCTTCCTGGGGGAAACGAAGAAGCTTCAGGCGGCGCTCACGAGCCGGGATGCAGAGCTGAGCATCGTTCACGCTCGACTATCGGCGAGCGAGATCGCTCGGGTTAAGGTCGAGAGGGAGAGGGATACCCTCCGGACGGAGATGCGGACCCTTGTTGAAGAGAAGGAAGACGCAGTGCGATCCAAGACCGACTTGGAGGACGACTGGGACTTGGCGTTGGAGGCGGCTCATTACGAGGCGGCCCGGTGAGTTCGGGAAGCGACCGAGAAGGAGAACGCGTCTCGCGGGACCACGTTTTCCTTTTTCAACACCATGTTCCCTCCTTACGATGACGAGCCGCCGGAGGACGACTTGCATCCACAGATCCCCGCCGAGGCTGCTCAGTCGACGACCCACCAGCCTGACGGAGAAGCCGTTGGCGGGTTTGGCGCCCCTGACCCTGAAGGAGATGAAGAGCAAGTCGACTTTGGCTCAGACTAGTTGAGTTTTCCTTGGTTTTTCGCGCACTTGTTTAGCGCTCGCTTTATGCTTTCTTTCGGATTATTGTTATGTTTGCGTCGTACTTTCGTACCTTTCTTATTGGGTTGTTTACACAATATTGTTTTGCTTTGATTGAAGCTTTCTTTTCATCGTGCGTCTTATTTTCTCGACTCGCTACGCTTAGTGTAATCGATTTGCGCAATTCGAATAGTGCGTGTCTTACGAGCCCGGCTTACTATGCTTAGCGTAACCGGTTGGCACGGCTTACTGCCGCATTTGGCGGCAAGGTTTCTCGCGGACGCTGGCTAGACCAGTTTCATCCGGCGGGTGCGATTTCCGGCCATCCATTTGTGACTCGCTGCCTATCGGCACGCGCGAGCTGGGTGGCCGTCGTGCTCATCCTCCGGCGAGTACGCTACCTATCGGCGTGCGTATCGGGATGGGTTTGCAGCTCCCAGTGAGCGTGGTACTCGTCGGTACGCGTGCCGCATTTTGGGTTTTGACTGCCGAGATCGACAATCCGGTGCGCGGACGTGATCCATCGATGACTTGCCGCCTATCGGTGCGCAAGGTGCATCGGTGCACGAGAGGGTCGCAGCAAAAGACGTGCGAGGCCGGAGGTCCGGTGCGCGGATCCAACTCATCGACGTTTCGCTATCTCTCGGCATACGGCCTCAACCCGTGCGAGAGCGTCGCACGAGGAGGGTACGAAGTCGGAGGTCCGGAGCGCGGATCCTATTTATGGGTGTTTTGTTACCTCCCCCTTAGCCCCCCGAGTTTCTTGGGTGCTCGTAGAGGGGGCTAGAAACTAAGATACAATGTTTTGAAGTGAAATGTAATTCATTAAATTATTGAAATGGTTCAAAAATTACATCCCAGGCCGTTGGCCAAACTTGAAATTGTAAATTGTCTTTGCTAAAATCGAAAATTACATGAAGACAAAAAGCGAAAAAAGGACGATTGAACGTATATTGATAATATTGCCGGAGGTGTTCCGCATTCCACGGGTGTGTGAATACGAGTCCTTCCATGTTCTCGAGCTCGTATGTGCCATTGTGGATGGCTCGGTGCACACGGTGCGGGCCTTCCCAGGTAGGGCCGAGAACTCCCGCACCTTGCACTTTGGTGTTTTGGAACACCCTTCGAAGAACGAGGCTTCCGTCGGCGAACTTCCGCAGCTTGATCTTCGAGTTGTAGTACTTCTCGACCTTCCTCTTCTGCGCAGCAAGCCGGGTAAGTGCGTCCGCCCTCCTTTCGTCTATGAGGTCTAGCTCGAGCCTGATCGCGTCATCGTTGGCGGCTTCGTCGTACTCTTCGATGCGCAAGGTTGGCAACTTGATCTCGACGGGTACCACAGCCTCGACGCCGAACGCGAGAGCGAAAGGGGTTTCGCCGGTCGCGTTTCGGGCGGTGGTGCGGTATGCCCATAAGACCATGGGGAGCTCGTCAGCCCAAGCCCCCTTTCTTGCCTCCAGCTTCTTCTTCAGGTTCTCCTTGATCGTCTTATTCACCGCCTCGACCTGACCGTTGGCTTGGGGATGGCGGGGAGAGGAGAAAGTCTTGCTAATGCCAAGCTGTTCGCACATTTCTTGGAGGCGCGCATTGTCGAATTGTTTCCCGTTGTCGGTTACAATTGACGCAGGGATCCCGAAGCGGCAGATGATGTTTCTCCAAATGAAGCTTGTCGTGTTCGCCTCGGTGATCTTTGCTAGCGGTTCAGCCTCTACCCACTTCGTGAAGTAATCGATAGCCACGATCGCGTGCTTGTATTGTCTCGGGGCCGTAGGTAGCTCGCCGATGAGGTCGATTCCCCACTTCGCGAAAGGTCGCGGCACGATAATCGGACACAAAGGGGCCGGTGCTTGGCGCGGAATGTGGGCGAACCTTTGGCACTTGTCACACTTCTTGGCCCACTCGTGGGAGTCCTTTTTCAAGGTTGGCCAGAAATATCCAAGTCTTAGCAACTTCAATGCCAAAGATTGCCCGGCGGCGTGGTTACCGCACACCCCCTCGTGCACCTCGTGGAGTGCTTTCCTCGCCTCCACCTCGGTCAGGCAACGGAGAAGGGGCATGGAGTAGCCTCTCTTGAACAAACTATCCTCCCTCATCGTGTACTTTGGGGCTAGGCCTCTCAGCTTTCTAGCTTCTTCTTTATCCTCGGGGACGACTCCTCGTTTAAGGAATTCCACGAGCGGGGTCATCGATGAGGGAGGCGGAGTCTCGTCAATGACCCCTACGTCGCCTCTCGAGACGTAGGGACGGGTCAACACTTCGATTGGGACGCTGCCCTCGCCTTCCTCGTCTATCCCAGACGCGAGGCGAGCTAGGGCGTCGGCGTCAACGTTTGCCTCTCGAGGGACCTGGACGATCTCGAACCACGACAGGGCCTCCAAGTTCTTTTGGGCCTTGGACAAGTAGGCGATCATGTGTGGCTCCTTTGCGGCGTAGTCGCCCTTAACCTGATTCACGATCAATTGCGAGTCGCAATGGATGCGCAGGTTTTGGGCGCCCAACTTGTTCGCAAGCTCCAAGCCAACAATCAGAGCCTCGTACTCTGCCTCGTTGTTGGAAGCCTTGAACTCGAACCGCAGGGCGTACCTCAGCTTTTCCCTATCGGGATTTGTGAGCACAACGCCGGCGCCAGCCCCCCGGGCGTTCGATGCGCCATCCACGTGTAAGTCCCAGACCGGCCCTATCGGGTCGTTGGTTCTCTTCCTTGACGACTCGCTATGGTCGTCCTCCTTGTCTTCCGTGGTCTTACTTCTTTCGTCGCTCTCGTTGGTTGGGGGCGCGCTTGTGAACTCGGCGATGAAGTCGGCGAGGGCCTGACCCTTAATGGCGGTTCTCGGTTGGAACTCGACCCCGTATTCGCCCAGCTCTTGGGACCATATCGCCATTCGAGAGGAGGTCCCTTTTTGAAGGGCCTTCTCGATGGGATGCCCCGAGCGGACCACGATGGGGTGCGCCTGGAAGTAGGGCCGGAGCTTTCTCGCGCTCATGACGAGGGCGAGGGACAGTCTTTCGATCTCGGGGTATCGGGTTTCGGCGTCGAGGAGCGCCTTGCTAACGTAGTAGACTGGCCATTGCACCTTGTCTTCTTCGCGTATGAGAACCGCGCTCACGGCCCTATCGGAAACCGCGAGGTAGAGGAACAAGGTTTCGCCATTCTTCGGCTTCGTGAGGAACGGGGGGGAGGTGAAATAGGCTTTCATATCGCGGAATGCTTCCTCGCACTCCTCCGTCCACACGAACCCGTCGGTCTTCTTCAGTGCCTTGAAGAACGGTTGGCACCTGTCAGTGGCTTTGGAAACAAATCGCGTCAGGGCGGCGATCCTTCCCGTCAGGCTTTGAACTTCTTTGACCTTTTGTGGCGACCTCATCTCTAAGATCGCCTTGATCTTCTCAGGATTGGCCTCGATCCCGCGGCGGCTCACCATGTAGCCCAGAAACTTTCCAGACTCGACCCCGAAAGCGCACTTGTTGGGGTTAAGCTTCATCTTGTAGCGCCGCAGGATCGTGAACATTTCCCTAAGGTCTCGAACGTGGTCGCGGGCTTTCAGGCTTTTGACAAGCATGTCATCCACGTAGACCTCCATAGTCTTGCCAATTTGATTGGCGAACATGCGGTTCACCAACCTTTGATACGTCGCTCCCGCGTTTTTGAGGCCAAAGGGCATGACCTTGTAACAGTAAAGTCCGCGGTTCGTAACAAAGGTGGTTTTAATTTGATCCGGCTCGTGCATGCGGATCTGGTTGTAGCCTGAATAGGCGTCCATGAAGCTCAGCAACTCGTGGCCCGCCGTGGCGTCCACGAGCTGCTCGATCCTCGGGAGAGGGAAGCTGTCTTTCGGGCAGGCTTTGTTGAGATCTTTGTAATCGATACAGATCCGCCACTTCCCGTTTGGCTTCTTGACCATCACCACGTTGGACACCCACTTGGGGTGCTCCGCCTCCCTGATGAAGTCGGCGGCGAGAAGTTTGTCAACTTCTTCACCAATGGCTTGGTACCTCTCCCCACTGAACGCCCGTCGCGGCTGAACGCGCTCGGCCACCCTCTTGTCATCGTTGAGACGATGAACCATGATCTCGGGGTCGATCCCCGGCATGTCGGCGTGTGTCCACGCAAAGACATCTTTGTGCTCTCGGAGGAAAGCGGCGAGCTCGACTCGGGTCTCAGACGGGAGTTGGGCGCCTACCTTGACTACTTGGTCAGGTTTGGCGTCGTCCAACACGACGGGAACGAGGTCGTCCGGTGTCTCCACCTTTCGACGCTCGACTTCGTCCCTTTGGTCTAGCTCTCCGAAGGTGCCTCCTTCCTCTAACTTGCACGGGAATTTGTCTCCGAGTTGGAAGACGGTGCTCACCACCTTCGCTTTCCCTTTTCCGTCCACGCCCTGGATGTAGCACATCCTCGCCATGGATTGGTCTCCCAACATCACGGCGATCCCTTTATCGGTCGGGAACTTCATCATCAGGTGGTACGTGGACGTTATGGCCTTCAACCGATTGAGAGTCGGGCGGCCGACGATGATGTTGTAAGCCGAGGGCTGATCCACCACCAGGAACGACACGATGTGGGTAACCTCGAGCCCCCCCGGCGTACCGAAGGTAACCGGGAGGTCGATAGTTCCCTCCGTCATAACCCTCTCCCCAGAGAAGCCGAAGAGCGGGGTTGAGATCGGGGTCGGTCTTACCCCGGATAGCTTCATCCTGTCCAACGCAGATTTGAAGATTATGTCGGCGGAGCTCCCATTGTCGATCAGGATTCTCCAGACGAGGTTATTGGCGACCGGGGTAGAGACGACTATCGCGTCATTGTGTGGATGGAGAACTCGCGTTGCTTCTTGTCCGGTGAAGAACATGGACTCGAAGGGGGCCGGAGGAGGGACCTCGTACGTGTGGTTGATGTAGTGCGCTATTTTCCCTTGGGAAACTTCGCGCACGTACTTCTTCCTTTGCGTAGCCGAGTCTCCGAACTCCGGGCCACCCAAGATTGCACCCATGACGTGAAGTTGTGAGCTCTCCGGCTCTTCGTTTGTCGCTCGGTCCGTGACAGTCACCGTCGCCGGGCCTTTCTTCCCTTGCCGCGGGCGACCTCCGTGCGCCGCGGCCGTCCCGATAGTTCTCAGGACGTACTCTTTCAGCTTCCCATCTTGAATCAGGGCCTCAATCTGACGCTTGAGTTGATAGCATTCGGATGTCAGGTGCCCGTGATCTTGATGGTAGTCACAATACTTGCTTTGATCCCTCTTGGCGGGATCCTTCGTGAGCGGGGTCGGGCTCCCCAACTTGTCACGGTGCAGAGCTAGGATTTGCTCCGGCGGAGTGTTCAGGGGAGTGAATGGCGAGAACCTCCGGAAGCTGTCGACATGCGACGGCTTCGGCCCGGGGGGGGAACGGCCGTTAGGGGCCTGGCTTCCCTTATTCCTCCTCTTTCGGGGGTCGGGACGATCTTCATCTCGATCGTCGCGGCGGCGGCTCCCCTGTCCTCCTGCCTTTCGGCCATCTCGGCCATCGAGATAGTCCTCGACTCCCATGTACGTGCGGGCTCTTGTCATCAGCTCCGCCATGTCACGCGGGACTTGGCCAACAATAGACTTGAGGAAGTCGCTCGTGCGCACTCCCTCGGTGATCGCCGTGATGGCGTCCCTGTCGTCGAACCCTTCGACCTTGTGAGACTCCTCGGTGAAGCGAGCGAGGTATTGTCTCAACGTCTCGTCTCTTCCTTGTCGGATAGAGAGGAGGTGGGTCTTCGGCTTCTTTTACGCCACGAGGGTGGCGAATCGGGCGAGGAAAGCCTCTCGCAAGGCCCGGAAAGACGGGATGCTTCCCGGCCTCAAGCTTCGGAACCATTCAAACCCCGAGCCTGTGAGGGTCAGGCTGAAGGCTTGGCAGAGGGTGGCGTCCGCCTGCCCCTGCATAGTCATCCACGTCTCATAGTGTTGGACGTGGAAGTGGGGGTCCGTACGTCCATCGTAGGGGGGAATGGACGGTAACTTGAAGTTCCCCACGCATGGTTGCGCGAGGATTTGCGCGGCGAAGGGAGAGTATGATTCCTCGATCCCTCCGTACGGCCTTTGCCTCCCCGACTCCCTCATTTCGATGATTTGATTCTGGAGGCTCTGAATCATCGTGACCATGTCGAGCCCGTTAGCGGGGCCGACCGTCGGGGCCACGGGAGTCACCGGTTGGACGCTTGGTCCACGACATTGGCCTGCGGCCGGCCGAGAGTTGCGGCGGGGAGCGCGTCCCTTCGAGAGTTTAGCCTTTGGCGGAGATCCTCCCCTCGGGAGTTTCTCTGCGCCGTCAAGCGCTCTCTAAGGTCCGCACTCGGTGCGGGGCGAGGCGAGGTCGCCCTTGGTCGGGCCGTCCGGCGGGCGCTTCGGCTGTCGGCCCCATCATCTACCAGAGTCGCTCTCTCCTCGGCGAGGGGCCGTGTCCGGCCACCTCTTGAAACCGAGGGGGCGAGTCCCCGGGAATGTGACCGTGCCTGCTGCCGCGCTAGGTGCGACGGTCCGGCCAAAGCGTCGTTGGGCCTCTCGGGCCGCGAAGAGGCGAGGCTAGGCGTCGCCTCGTTGGTCCTCGACTCCCCCACATATTCGGAGTCGGAGTAGTCTCTGGCGGACCTATCTTCAACGTCATAGCCGAGGAGGTCGGCTATGAGCGAACCGTCGACGCCGGGGCGGTCAAGGAGCTCCGCAAGCCGCCGGGCCGTGTCCTCTCGGAGCACGGCCTCGGGGTCAGTCATCGGGTCTTGGGGCTGGCTCTCGCTATCGCGAGGTTGCCCTTCAAGACGATGTGCGAGGCGTCGAAGACCGTACCTCGAGCTCGTCGCTCGGGTACCCGCGGAGGTAGTGGGAATATGACTCATCTCTCGAGAGTCGTGAGAACAAAGGGAGAAAACTGGTAGCGGGAATGCGTCGTCAAGGTCGAGAGATCCCCTCCTTCTAGCGCCAAAATGTTGTCGCAGTTTTTCGGACAACGATTTAGGAGTCGTAGACGGTTAGACCCGAGGCCGGACCAAGTGGCCTCGTCTCGACTCGAGCGTGTCGGGCTTGGTGTCCCAAGCCGTCCCTTAGCTGTAGGTGATCTCTATCTCGTCCAAACACCTGAAACGTGAACAAAAAGGTGTGAACTACAAAGGGGAAACAGGGGGGTTGCCTCTGTTTACCTCTCCGACGCTCAACATTAGTAGGATTGAGGTGGTTTGTAGAGGGTTTAGTGTTTAGAGGTCGAGACTTGAGAGAAATGAGCGAGGTACGAGTTCGACAGCGTTTCAGTACTCAAATTCGGATTACCTGGACTAGAGAATGGACTCCTCTATTTATAGGCGACCAAGAGACGTGTTGAGGGTCCCTTGGCCGAGTGAGGATGAGTCGGCCATCGGCCGAGTGAGGTTGGGCCGGCCGATGGCCGAGTGAGATGATGGTCGCCGAGGGAGATTCACTCGGCCAATGGCCGAGTGAAGGAATGGACGCCGGGGGAGGTTCACTCGGCCAATGGCCGAGTGAAGGACTGGACGCCGGGTGAGCTTGACTCGGCCATCGGCCGAGTGATGGCCGAGCGAAGAGTCTGGGCCGAGGGAAGACTCACTCGGCTGTTGACCGAGTGAGCTGTTGGGCCGGCAGGGGTCTTCATTCGGCCTTCGGCCGACCGAGCGTGCTGGGCCGCTCGGGGCCTCACTCGGCCATCGGCCGAGCGAGCATGGTGGGCCGGCTGGAGACTTCATTCGGCCCTTGGCCGGGCGAACACGCTGGGACGTCTGAGGCTTCATTCGGCCATGGGCCGAGTGAGCATGGTGGGCCTCGTCCGGCCATTGGCCGAGTGAACATATGGAGAAGTTCACTCGGCCATTGGCCGAGTGATGGGCTTGGACCGAGAGAAGGCTCACTCGGCCATTGGCCGAGTGAGTTGATGGGCCGGCCGAGTGTGGGCTGGAAGTAGGGTTTCACTCGGCCAATGGCCGAGTGAGCTTGCTCGGCCGCCCGAAGTGTCGATCGAGTCGTCGGACCTCGTCGGGCCGATAACACGACCTTTTCTACGTCTCTTCCTTCGCGAGCTGGGAGCGACGGCCGATGCGGCGAGTGTGGCGGCGCGTTTCACTTTGGGTGCCTCGCTCGCGATCTCGTGTCGGGCGTTGAGTTTTTCTCTCAAGTCGAACTCGTGATCTTTTCTTTGAGAACTGAGGCGGTCTCTCAAGTCTCCGTACAACAATTTACGAGCCACAGGCGGTTAGGCCCAAGGCCGGACCAAGTGGCCTCGCCTGGGCTCGAGCATGTCGGACCTGGTTGCCCAGATCTTCCCTTGGCTGTCGGTGGTGTCTGAGCTCGCCGGGGTACCTGAGAAGGATTAGAGAACCGTGAGCTAAAAAGGGGAAACAGAGGGGGTGCCTCTGTTTACCTCTCCGACGCTCAACATTAGTGGGATTGAGGTGGAATATAGAGGGTTTAGGTGTTTAGAGGCCGAGACTTGAGAGAAACGAGCGAGGTACGAGCTCGGTAGCGTTTCAGTACTCAAGAATGGATTACCTTTGGAAGAGGGAGGGCCTCTTGTATTTATAGGCGACCAAAGGGGTCATTGGTGGGCCACTTGGCCGAGTGAAGTAAATGGCCGAGGACAGTCCATGGGCGAGGATAGCCATTGGCCAAGGATAGCTCATGGCCGAGGATGGCCCATGGCCGAGGATAGCCATTGGCCGAGGATAGCCCATGGCCGAGGATAGCCCATGGCCGAGTATAGCCCATGGCCGAGGATAGCCCATCGCCGGGGATAGTGTAGGGCGGCGTCACTGGTGGGCCCCTCGGCTGGGGACAACGTGGGCTCGGCAGGGGATAACATAGACTGGCGCTATTGATGTGCCCCCTGACCGAGGATAACATAGGCTGGCGTAATTGGCGTGACCCTGGGCTGAGGACAACATGGGCTGGCGTCATTGGTGGGGCCCTTGGCCGAGGATAGGCCTGTGAGGCCGAGGTCGCTCGTGAGGCCGAGGTCGAGCTCGCCAGGCTGAGGTCGAGCTGAGGCCGAGGCCGAGCTCGTCAGGCCAGGGTCGGGCTGAGGTCGAGCTGAGGCAGAGGTCGAGCTCGTCAGGCCGATCTTTGGCCCCCTGGCCATGGGACCCCGCGGGCGCCGTCGACCCGGAACGGACCGACAACAACCTCCGAGCCCAAGTTAGCCACCAATACACAAATTGAACTACGTTCTGACCTGATCCCTACTAAAGTGTACGTAGGCAGCCAACCTTTGGCACGGTCACACCCCCCAAAACACACCTCAGGGTTTGGAGGGTGCAGCTCGGTCTACGAGCTGCCGTTTTTGGCCCGGGCGAAATCACTTGGTCCGGCCTTGGATCGAACAGCCCGAGGTATTTAATCGTTGTTCATTTTCTTGCAACAACATCGTGGACTCAGAACTCAACTCGAGGAGCGACCTCAACTCGAGGAGTCACGTGAAGAGTCAGCACGAGGACTTATCAGTCGACTTGTGGGCTCGGAACTTAACTCGAGGAGTGATCTCAACTCGAGGAGTCATGTGAAGGGTTGGGATGGGGGTTTATTAGTCAACTTGTGGACTCGGGACTCAACTACCAGGAGTAACCTCAAGTCGAGGAGTCATGTGTAGAGTCGACACGAGGAGTCATCAGACAACTCGTGGACTCAGAACTCAACTCGAGGAGTTATGCATTGAGCCGGCACGAGGAGTGATTAGTCGACTCGTGGACTCGAAACTCAACTCGAGGTGTGAACTCAACTCGAGTAGTTACGTGAAGACTCGGCACGAGGACTTATCAGTCGACTTGTGGACTCGGAACTCTACTCGAGGAGTATCCTCAACTCGAGGAGTCATGCATTGAGCCGGCACGAGGAGTCATTGGTCGACTCGTGGACTCGGGACTCAACTCGAGGAGTTAAGTGAAGACTCGGCATGAATACTTATCAGTCGATTCGTGGACTCGGAACTCAACTCGAGGAGTATGCTCAACTCGAGGAGTCATGCATTGAGCCAGCACGAGGAGTTATTGGTCGACTCGTGGACTCGGGACTCAACTCGAGGAGTTACGTTAAGAGTCGGCACGAGGACTTATCAGTCGATTCGTGGACTCGGAACTCAACTCGAGGACGACCTCAACTCGTGGTGTCACGTTAAGATTCGGCACGCGGACTTATCAGTCGACTCGTGGACTCGGAACTCAACTCGAGGAGTCACGTGAAGAGTCGGCACGAGGGCTTATCGGTCGACACGTGGACTTGTAGCTCAACTCGAGAAGTCACCTAAACTCGAGGAGTCACGTGAAGAGTAAGCACGAGGACTTATCAGTCAACTTGTGGGCTCGGAACTCAACTCGAGGAGTGATTTCCACTCGAGTAGTCAGGTGAAGGGTTCGGACGGGGACTTATCAGTCAACTTGTGGACTCGGGACTCAACTTCCAGGAATGACCTCAACTCGAGGAGTCATGTGTAGAGTCGACACGAGGAGTCATCAGATGACTCGTGGACTCGGAACTCAACTCGAGCTTGGAACTCAGCTCGAGGAGTTATGCATTGAGCCGGCACGAGGACTTATCAGTCGACTCGTGGACTCAGAACTCAACTCGAGGAGCGAACTCAACTCGAGGAGTCACGTGAAAAGTCAGCACACGGACTTATCAGCCGACTCGTGACTCGGGGACTCAAATCGGGGAGTGAATTCAACTCGAGGAGTTCTGCATTGAGCCGGCACGAGGAGTGATTAGTAGACTCGTTGACTCGAGGAGTGAACTTAACTCGAGGAGTTACTTAAAGAGTCGGCACAAGGACTTATCAGTCGACTTGTGGACTCGAAACTCAACTCGAGGAGTATCCTCAACTCGAGGAGTCATGCATTGAGACGGCACGAGGATTCATTGGTCGACTCGTGGACTCGGTACTCAACTTAAGGAGTTACGTGAAGAGTCGGCAGGAGGACTTATCAGTCGACTCGTGAACTCGGAACTCAACTCGAGGAGTCACGTGAAGAGTCGGCACGAGGTCTTATAGGTCGACTCGTGGACTCGGAGCTCCTCTCGAGGAGTCACCTCAACTCGAGGAGTCACGTGAAGAATCGGCACGAGGACTTATCAGTCGACTCATGGACTCAAAACCCAACTCGAGAAGTGACCTCAACTCGAGGAATCACGTGAAAAGTCTGCACGAGGACTTATCAGTCGACTTGTGGGCTCAGAACTCAACTCGAGGAGTGATCTCAACTCGAGGAGTCATGTGAAGGGTTGGAACGTGGACTTATCAGTCAACTTGTGGACTCGGGACTCAACTTCCAGGAGTGACCTCAACTCGAGGAGTCATGTGTAGAGTCGACACGAGGAGTCATCAGACAACTCGTGGACTCGGAACTCAACTCGAGCTTGGAACTCAACTCGAGAAGTTATTCATTGAGCCAGCACGAGAAGTGATTAGTCGACTCGTGGACTAGGAACTCAACTCGAGGAGTGAACTCAACTCGAGGAGTTACTTGAAGAGTTGGCATAAGGACTTATCAGTCGACTTTTGGACTCGGAACTCAACTCGAGGAGTATCCTCAACTAGAGGAGTCATGCATTGAGCCGGCACGAAGAGTCATTGGTCGACTCGTGGACTCCAGACTCAGGTCGAGGAGTGAACTCGACTCGAGGAGTTACGTGAAGAGTCGGCACGAGGACTTATCAGTCGATTCGTGGACTCGGAATTCAACTCGAGGAGTATCCTCAACTCGAGGAGTTATGCATTGAGCCAGCACGAGGAGTCATTGGTTGACTCGTGGACTCGGGACTCAACTCGAGGAGTGAACTCAACATGTGGAGTCATGTGAAGAGTCGGCACGCAGACTTATCAGTCGACTCGTGGACTCGGAACTCTACTCGAGGAGTCACGTGAAGAGTCGGCACGAGGGCTTATCGGTCAACTCGTAGACTCGGAGCTCAACTCGAGGAGTCAGGTAAAGAGTCGGCACGAAGACTACCAGTCGACTCGTGGACTCGGAACTCAACTCGAGGAGCGACCTCAACTCGAGGAGTCACGTGAAGAGTCAACTCGAGCTTGGAACTCAACTCGAGCTTGGAACTCAACTCGAGGAGTTATGCATTGAGCCGGCACGAGGAGTGATTAGTCGACTCGTGGACTCGGAACTAAACTCGAGGCGTGAATTCAACTCTAGGAGTCATGTGTACAGTTAGTACGAGGACTTATCAGCCGACTCGTGACTCGGGGACTCAACTCGGGGAGTGAACTCAACTCAAGGTGTTATATGTAGAGCCGACACGAGGACTTATCAGTCGACTCGTGGGCACGGAACTCAACTCGAGGAGTCACGTGAAGAATCGGCACGAGGACTTATCAGTCGACTCGTGGACTCAGAACTCAACTCGCGGAGCGACTTCAACTCGAGGAGTGACCTCAACTCGAGGAGTCACGTGAAAAGTCAGCACGAGGACTTATTAGTCGACTTGTGGGCTCGGAACTTAACTCGAGGAGTGATCTCAACTCGAGGAGTCATGTGAAGGGTTGGGACAGGGACTTATCAGTCAACTTTTGGACTCGGGTCTCAACTTCCAGTAATGAACTCAAGTCGAGGAATCATGTGTAGAGACGACACGAGGAGTCATCAGACAAGTCGTGGACTCGGAACTCAACTCGAGCTTGGAACTCAACTCGAGGAGTTATACATTGAGCCGGCACGAGGAGTGATTAGTTGACTCGTGGAATCGGAACTCAACTCGAGGAGTGAATTTAACTCGAGGAGTTACTTGAAGAGTCGGCACGAGGACTTATCAGTCGACTTGTGGACTCAGAACTCAACTCGAGGAGTATCCTCAACTCGAGGAGTCATGCATTGAGATGGCATGAGGATTCATTGGTCGACTCGTGGACTCGGGACTGAACTTGAGGAGTTAACTCAACTCGAGGAGTTATGTGAAGAGTCGGCACGAGGACATATCAGTCGATTCGTGGACTCGGAACTCAACTCGAGGAGTATCCTCAACTCGAGGAGTCATGCATTGAGCCGGCACGAGGAGTCATTGGTTGACTCGTGGACTCGGGACTCAACTCGAGGAGTGAACTCAACTCAAGGAGTCACGTGAAGAGTCGGCACGCGGACTTATCATTCGACTCGTTGACTCGGAACTCAACTCGAGGAGTCACATGAAGAGTCGGCACGAGGGCTTATCGGTCGACTCGTGGACTCGGAGCTCAACTCGAGGAGTCACCTCAACTCGACGAGTCAGGTGAAGAGTCGGCACGAGGACTATCAGTCGACTCGTGGACTCGGAACTCAACTCGAGGAGCGACCTCAACTCGAGGAGTCACGTGAAGAGTCAGCACGAGGACTAATCAGTCAACTTTTGGGCTCGGAACTCAACTCGAGGAGTGATCTAAACTCGAGCAGTCATGTGAAGCTTTGGGACGGGGACTTATCAGTCAACTTTTGGAATCGGGACTCGACTTCCTGGAGTGACCTCAACTCGAGGAGTCATGTATAGAGTTAACACGAGGAGTCATCAGACAACCCGTGGACTAGGAACTCAACTCGAGCTTGGAACTTAACTCGAGGAGTTATACATTGAGCCGGCACGAGGAGTGATTAGTCGACTCGTTGACTCGGAACTCAATTCGAGGCGTGAATTCAACTCTAGGAGTCATGTGTACAGTTAGTACGAGGACTTATCAGCCGACTCGTGACTCGGGGACTCAACTCGGGGAGTGAACTCAACTCAAGGAGTTATATGTAGAGCCGACACGAGGACTTATCAGTCAACTCGTGGGAAAGGAACTCAACTCGTGGAGTCACGTGAAGAATCGACACGAGGACTTATCAGTCGACTCGTTGACTCAGAACTCAACTCGAGGAGCGACCTCAACTCGAGAATCGACACGAGGACTTATCAGTCGACTTGTGGGCACGGAACTCAACTCGAGGAGTGATCTTAACTTGAGGAGTCATGTGAAGGGTTGGGACAGGGACTTATCAGTCAACTTGTGGACTCGGGACTCAACTTCCAGGAGTGACCTCAACTCGATGAGACATGTGTAGAGTCGACACGAGGAGTCATTGGTTGACTTGTGGACTCGGAACTCAACTCGAGGAGTCACGTGAAGATTTGGTACGAGGGCTTATCGGTCGACTCGTGGACTCGGAGCTCAACTCGAAGAGTCAGGTGAAGAGTCGGCACGAGGACTATCAGTCAACTCGTGGACTCGGAAGTCAACTCGAGGAGCGACCTCAACTCGAGGAGGCACGTGAAGAGTCAGCACGAGGACTTATCAGTCTACTTGTGGGCTCGGAACTCAACTCGAGGAGTGATCTAAACTCGAGCAGTCATGTGAAGCGTTGGGACGGGGACTTATCAGTCAACTTGTGGAATCGGGACTCAACTTCCAGGAGTGACCTCAACTCGAGGAGTCATGTGTAGAGTCGACACGAGGAGTCATTAGACAACAACTGTACTAGGAACTCAACTCGAGCTTGGAATTCAACTCGAGGAGTTATGCATTGAGCCGGCACGAGGAGTGATAAGTCGAATCGTGGACTCCGAACTCAACTCGAGGCGTGAATTCAACTCTAGGAGTCATGTGTACAGTTAGTACGAGGACTTATCAGCCGACTCGTGACTCGGGGACTCAACTCGGGGAGTGAACACAACTCAAGGAGTTATATGTAGAGCCGACATGAGGACTTATCAGTCGACTCGTGGGCACGGAACTCAACTCGAGGAGTCACGTGAAGAATCGGCACGAGGACTTATCAGTCGACTCGTGGACTCAGAACTCAACTCGCGGAGCGACCTCAACTCGAGGAGTGACCTCAACTCGAGGAGTCACATGAAAAGTCAGCACGAGGACTTATCAGTCGACTTGTGGGCTCGGAACTCAACTCGAGGAGTGATCTCAACTCGAGGAGTCATGTGAAGGGTTGGGACAGGGACTTATCAGTTAACTTGTGGACTCGGGATTCAACTTCCAGGAGTGACCTCAACTCGAGGAGACATGTGTAGAATCGACACGAGGAGTGATCTCAACTTGAGGAGTCATATGAAGGGTCGGGACGGGGACTGATCAGTCAACTTGTGGACTCGGGACTCAACTTCCAAGAGTGACCTTAACTCGAGGAGTCATGTGTAGAGTCGACACGAGGAGACATCAGACAACTCGTGGACTCGGAACTCAACTCCGGCTTGGAACTCAACTCGAGGAGTTATGCATTGAGCCGGCACGAGGAGTGCTTAGTCGACTCGTGGACTCGAAACTCAACTCGAGGCGTGAATTCAACTCTAGGGGTCACGTGCAGAGTTAGTACGAGGACTTATCACCCGACTCGTGACTCGGGGACTCAACTCGGGGAGTGAACTCAACTCAAGGAGTTATATGTAGAGCCAATACGAGGACTTATTAGTCAACTCGTGGGCACGGAACTTAACTCGAGGAGTAACCTAGACTCGATGGGTCATGTGAAGAGTCGGCACAAGGACTTATCAGTCGATTCGTGGACTCGGAACTCAACTCGAGGAGTCATGCATTGAGCCGGCACGAGGAGTCATTGGTCGACTCGTGGACTCGGGACTCAACTCGAGGAGTGAGCTCAACTCGAGGAGTTACGTGAAGAGTCGGCACGAGGACTTATCAGTACATTCGTGGACTCGGAACTCAACTCGAGGACGACCTCAACTCGAGGACGACCTCAACTCGAGGAGTCACGTGATGTTGTCAATGGTGCCCACAAGAAGAGTTGTAATCCTTATACTGTACATTTGATGTAATATAGTCTCATGAAGACTCTTTCTTGTAATTGCTTATTCATTAATAAAAAGTTGTTAAAACCTTTATGATAAAACCTTAGTCTTTAGTCCATAAACAAACTAAACAACTTACAAAGAGACAAATGTAGATTTGCATGAACAAACTCTTCGTAGTTTGCTTAAAACGATATATTCGCAATCTAAGGATCAAAGGACTATTGACCTCAGTACGATTGTTAGGAAAATCAATGATGTCAGGTTATGGGGCATTGAGAGTTGGAGACTCTATAGTTCTTCTAGGTATCTTCCGAAGGTACTGAATTGACCAGTGCACTTATAGAGACAAGATAAGAACAAACCATTTAACCTCTTATGTCTCGAAGTCACTACGTATGAATTGCATCGTGCTTACCTTAATCCTGAAATGAGACATGCCATTTCACACCTTAGTATTCTCATTTGAGAAAGTCAGAGTTCGGACTCACTATGTGATTCCGATAAAGGCCTATTGGTGAAGTACTAAGTTGTGAGAATGTCATGAGAAACTTTGTGAAGTTCTCATAGATATGGAATTCATGTACAAGATTGCTGAAATGCAATGTATATCACCTCATGCTTTGTTCCTTGGAGTGTGAATAAATGAACTGGCCAGTGTCCAAATTGAGTCCTGACTCTTTTGGATGAATCAATGTGACTTGTTAGCTCCTCGTCAATACATTGTTTCTAACTTATTCACAAGCGACAAAGGAGTTGAGGAAATAACAACTAGAAGTGTAAAATGGTAATTTTGTAAATCCCGACTAGCTGATGATATTCATGAAGGGTAAACACTGATAATATTCTGTGGATCCACTCATTACAATTAAGTTGAATTCTTGAGTAGAAAATAAATTAATTTGAACGGAGAGATTTTCAGTGTCAACTCTTTAGTGGAGTCAGTTGACATTAAGCTAAACTTGGAAAAGGTTTGTGAACTTTTGAGTCCAAGTATTTTAGCTCAAGATTTGTTCATTTGGATCCATAAGGTCACTGTCACGAACCACATCAAATAGGAATAGTTAAACTGGAAGCTAAGTCAAAACAAGAACGAAAATTGTCAAAAGGGTATTTTTGCCTTTTGAGACATAGCATGAAATGAATGTCAATAAATTTTTTGACAAGTTCATTTGATGACTTAATGTCACTCGGCCATATTGAAATAATTGGGCCTTGTGGATTAATTTCATTTTATAAGATTTTTTTTTATTGAAAAATCCTAATGAGCCTTTTCCATGTTGTCATGAACAAATGGAAAAGCTTCTAGAAGGCCTTTCTAGAGTGTAATAGGCGCCCAAAATACCCAAGAGAAGGAGAGAATATTTTGTGCATAAATGTATCAAGATACTTGTTGTCGCAGTTTTTTCGGACAACGATTTAGGAGTCGCAGACGGTTAGACCCAAGGCCGGACCAAGTGGTCTCGTCTCGACTCGAGCGTGTCGGGCTTGTTATCCCAAGCCGTCCCTTAGCTGTAGGTGGTCTCTATCTCGTCCAAGCACCTGAAATGTGAACAAAGAGGTGTGAACTACAAAGGGGAAACAGAGGGGTTGCCTTTGTTTACCTCTCCGACGCTCAACATTAGTAGGATTGAGGTGGTTTGTAGAGGGTTTAGTGTTTAGAGGCCGAGACTTGAGAGAAACGAGCGAGGTACGAGTTCGACAGCGTTTCAGTACTCAAATTCGGATTACCTCGACTAGGGGAGCGGCCCCTCTATTTATAGGCGACCAAGGGGAGTTATGGGCAACCCCTTGGCTGAGAATTGTCTTGGCCCGGCCATTGGCCGAGACTGGCCCTTGGGCCGGCCAATGGCCGAGGCTATTTGGGCCGGCCATTGGCCGAGGCTGGCCCTAGGGCCGGCCAATGGCCGGGAGTAGCTTGAGTCGGCCATTGGCCGAGGCTGGCCTCTGGGCCGGCCAATGGCCGAGGCTGTTTGGGCCGGCCATTGGCCGAGGCTGGCCCTAGGGCCGGCCAATGGCCGGGAGTAGTTTGGGTCGGCCATTGGCCGAGGCTGGCCTCTGGGCCGGCCAATGGCCGGGAGTAGCTTGGGTCGGCCATTGGCCGAGGCTGGCTTCTGGGCCGGCCAATGGCCGAGGCTGTTTGGGCCGGCCATTGGCCGAGGCTGGCCCTAGGGCCGGCCAATGGCCGGGGCGAGCTGCCGAGACGTGTTCGACGTCGCTTCGCCTCCGTTCGGCCGCGATCTGGGTCGGGCCGATAACATTAGCCCCCCGAGTTTACGGCCGAGTGAAACTCGTGCGGTAAACTCGAGACTCTTTCCGTCATCGGCCCACCGGAGCAGCCCGTCGTGACAAGGTTTGGCTCGACTCCTTTAATTATTATTTTTTCTATTCTCCGGTCACTTTTAGCCTTGTCTCGTTACACGCGTCAATGGACCCTACCAACCACCTGTCGGGGAGTGGGTCCATTGATGACGACCTCTTTTCTTTGCTCGGGAATCAAGACGCGAACTTAGACGAGTTGTGGGCGCAATTTCCATCTCCCTTAGTTACCAACTCCGTGCCGCCTTCACGCCCTTTGAGCAACCACGTGATAGAGATGGCCAGGGCAGACTTTCACACGGTCGAAGCATGGCTGGCCGACGAGGAGGAATACACGTGCATCGGGGACGGCCCCGGCCGCCAGGGGAACGCCGGCCGAGGAGCGCTGGGCGTCGGGGAACGCTGGGTCGACCAGCGCAGAGGCGCGCTTAGCGAGCTGGGCCCGGGAGAAGATGCGCCGGCCCCTGTCGGCGCCGTCTGTGCCGGGAGCGTCGTCGGAGGAGCCCTAGGCGGCGCTGGGGATGCGCGCGGCCTGGGTGAAGTCGCGCCCGGCGAGGCGGGCCTGGGCGATGGTGCGCCGGTCTTCGTCGGCGCTGTCTGCGCTGGAGGCACCGCCGGGGGAGATCCCATCAGCGCAGGGGGAGCGTTCGCCCCGGGAGGGGCCACGCCGGCCGAGTCGGGCGTCAGGAGCGTCGCGCCGGCCCTCGGCGGCGACGCCGGGCCTATTTGGCAGGCGGGCGGCGAAGAAGGAGGCCTGGGCAACTCGGGCCCGGCCTTTCCCGAGGAGGGGCGCACTGGTGGAGGCCGACTGGAGGCGGGCGGCGCCAGCGAAGGGCCGCCGGAGGCGGGCGACGCTGCTGGAGGGAGCGCCGGCGCCGGTGACGAGGAGGGCCGGCTGGACAGCGGCGGCCGGGGGGCGGCGGCCGAGGCGTTGGTCGCCCTAGCCCTAGGAGCCGGCGGGCTAGGGCTGCAAGGGGGGAGCCCACCTAGCGGGCCGGGCCGCTCTGCTGGGCCGGGTGCGCGCGCCACTGGGCTGAGCGAGACTCCCAGGGGCCCAGGTGACTTGGGCGCGCAAGAGGGCTGCCTCCCTGGGCCGGGCGCTGGTGGGGCCGGCCCAATGGCCTTGGGCGCACAGCGCGGGGGCCTGGATGCGCGAGGGGGCCTCCTACCCGGGCCGGAGGCTGGTGGGGCCGGCCCAACGGCCTTGGGCATCCACCAAGGGAGCCCGGGCGAGACGGGCCTCGCCGAGGGACGCTTGCCAGGTTCGAGGCCGAGCGCCGATGACGGGTCCGCTGCCCGGACGACCATTGGGAAGACAAGGCCCGTCGAGCCGAGCACCCACGTCACGGTCCAGCCGGCCGGCCTGGGCGATCGCCACGGAGGATCTGTCGGGCCGAGGATCGCCTCCGGCGTCGAGCGCTCGAGCGAGTCGTCGGACCGTCACGTCACACCCGCTGCGATGTCTTCTTTAACAGCGCGGGAGGAAGCACGAGCCCTAGCCTTTCCGACCGGGGGATCGGCAATACGTGGCGGCCTGGATTGCTCGGGAGTCGACACTCCGAGCTCGCTCTCGATCGCTAGTTTTACGAGCTTGAGGAGGCGATACGGCATCCCGGATTCCGTGACGATCTTGCGACCGTTGCCCGATGATCTTCCGACTCGCCCCCGGGAAGGACACACCGCCATTCACGAGGCGAGCCTTCGCGGAGGGTTACGGTTACCCTTCCAGCCGGTGATCCAAGAGTTACTGATTCGGTTGGGGGTGCACGCGTCGCAAATGTCTCCGACCTTGTATCGGGTAGTCGCTGCGTGCCACATGATGCTCTATCGGGCAAAGAGAAGGGCGGTCACCGCGGACGACATCCAAGATCTCGTGCTCGTTCGCGGGGTTCCGGGGAAACCAGGCTTCTACACGGCGTTCACTCGGAAGCGCATCTCCGTCGTTACCAAAGTTACCTCAAAGCACCGATACCCTTGGGTGTGGGTGTCCGAGTCAGCCTTTGGGATCGCGCGTCTCTTTTTCGGCCCCGCGGCCGACTTCCCACCCGTGGGCGATATCGAGGGCTCCGAGCTCGTCACGGGGGATCCCGAGACCGAGGAGGGGGGTGCGTCAGCTCCTTCCCCCGACGCGGGGGGTACTGGCCGCGCATATACTTTCGCGTTACCGCGCTATCGTTGTTTTCCATTATTTACGCTTATTGTTATGCTTTAACTGACAGACGCTCTTTTCTTCTCTACAGGTATCATGGCTCGACGTCATCGACCACGCACACAAATGCCGAGAGCAACGCCTACCGACGATGCTACGACCGTGGCCCGCCCTCCAGCTGAGGCCCGTCGCGGGGGGTCGCCATCGCGGGCGAGGAATGAAGCGATCTCCTCCAACAAGCGACCATCATCGTCGGCTTCTCTCGGGTCACCGTCCGGCCACAAACGCGCTCACACATCGACGGTGTCAGATAGCTTGGACTATATGCTCCTAGCGGAGGCGGCAGAGTTGAGGGATCAGTGCTCCCGAGGGATCCTTGAGACCTCCTTGCGGGATTTCAAGGGTCTGCTGACGACGAGCGATCTTGAGCACTTCCAGAACGGGATCGGCGACACCCAAAAGGTATGACTCGTTTGCTTGTGTTATGTATGACTGTCGTGCTCATTGAGATTATCCGCGTTTCATCTTTTTGCAGACGCTCGCGCGCCAAGAGCGGAGCGATCGCATTCTCCGAGATATGCTACGACGCATGCAAATCATGGAGAAGGAGAAGACGAGCATGGCGGCCGTGCATGCTGCCGCCCTAGCGGGGGCTCGCGCCGCCCAAGAGTTTGAGGCGCTCGAGGGGGAGCTGGAGCGAGCTCGCGGGGAATCGGCCGCCGAGAAAGCACTTCGCGAGAAGGCGGAGCAAGCGGCTGACACCTTTCTACGGAGTTGAGCATCGTCCATGCTCGGCTATCGGCGAGCGAGATCGTTCAGATTAAGGTCGAGAGGGAGAGGGATACTCTTCGGACGGAGATGCGGACCCTCGCCGAGGAGAAGGAAGACGCCGTGCGATCCAAGACTGACTTGGAGGACGACTGGGACTTGGCGTTGGAGGCGGCTCGTTACGAGGCGGCCAGGCGAGTTCGGGAAGCGACCGCGAAGGAGAATGCGTCTCGCGGGACCACGTTTTCCTTTTTCAACACCATGTTCCCTCCTTACGACGACGAGCTGCCAAAGGGCGACCCGCATCCACGAATCCCCGCCGAGGCTGCGCAATCGACGACCCATCAGCCGGACGGAGAAGCCGTTGGCGGGTTCGGCGCTTCTTGCCCCGCAGAAGATGAGGAGCAGATCGATTTCGGCTCGGAGTAGCCAACTTTTCTTTAGTTTTTCGCGCAATTGTTTAGCGCTTACGCATCGTTTGCTTTCGGATTCTCATTTGTTCGGCATGCATCGTACTTTCTTTGTTTTTCTCGCCGGTTTGATTGTGTGACATTGTCTTGCTTTGATTGAAGTTTTTACATTCGTTATGCGTCTTATTTTCTCGATCTATCATGCTCAGTATATCGATTTGCGCAATTTGAATAGTGCGTGTCTTATGAGCCCGGCTTACTATGTTTAGCGTGGCCGGTTTGCACGGCTTACTGCCGCATATGGCGACGAAGTTTTCCACATAGTGCGTGTCTTATGAGCCCGGCTTACTATGTTTATCGTCCGGTGGGTGCTATTTTCGACCGTCCCTTCGCGACTTGCTACCCATCGGGGCGTGCGAGCTGGGTGGTCATCGTGCTTGTTTTCCGGCGAGTACGCTTCCTATCGGTGTGCGTATCGGGATGAGCTTGCAGCTCCCAGTGAACATGGTACTTGTCGGTACGCGTGTCACGTTTTGGGTTTTGACTGCCGGGATCGACAGTCCGGTGCGCGGACGTGATCCGTCGATGCCTTGCTGCCTATCGGTGTGCAAGGTGCATCGTCGCGCGAGAGGGTCGCAGCAAAAGACGTGCGAGGTCGGAGGTCCGGTGCGCGGATCCAACCTGTCGACCTTTCGCTATCTCTCAGCGTATGGCCTCAACTCGTGCGAGAGCGTCGTACGAGGAGGGTACGAAGTCGGAGATCCGGTGCGCGGATCCGATTTGTGGGTGTTTTGTTACCGCTTGGCGCGTGAAAAGTGGAGTAGGAGAGTTTGTTACTCTTGCCTTATCCTCCTTAGCCCCCCGAGTTTCTTGGGTTCTCGCAGAGGAGGCTAGAAATTATAACACGATGGTTTGAAGCGAAATGTAATTCATTATATTGTTGAAATGGTTAAAAAATTACATCCCAGGCCGTTGGCCGAACTTGAAATTTTAAATTGTCTTTGCTAGAATCGAAAATTACATGAAAACAACAAAGCGTAAAATGGACGAATGAACATCTATTGGTAATATTGCCGAAGGTGCTCCACGTTCCACGGGTGTGTGAACACGAGTCCCTCCATGTTCTCGAGCTCGTACGTGCCATTGTGGATGGCTCGGCGCACACGGTACGGGCCTTCCCAGGTGGGGCCTAGAACTCCCGCACCTTGCACCTTGGTGTTTTGGAACACCCTTCGAAGAACGAGGCTTCCGTCGGCGAACTTCCGCAGCTTGATCTTTGAGTTGTAGTACTTCTCGACTTTCCTCTTTTGCGCAGCAAGTCGGGTGATTGCCTCCGACCTCCTCTCGTCTATGAGGTCTAACTCGAGCCTGATTGCGTCGTCGTTGGTGGCTTCTTCGTACTCCTCGATGCGCAGGGTTGGCAGCTTGGTTTCGACGGGTACCACGGCCTTGACGCCGAATGCGAGAGCGAAAGGAGTTTCGCCGGTCGCATTTCGAGCGGTGGTGCGGTACGCGCATAAGACCATGGGGAGCTCGTCGGCCCAAGCCCCCTTTCTTTCCTCCAGCCTTTTCTTCATGTTCTCTTTGATTGTCTTGTTAACCGCCTCGACTTGACCGTTGGCTTGAGGGTGGCGGGGAGAGGAGAAAGTTTTGCTGATGCCCAGTTGTAAGCACATTTCTCGGAGGCGCGCGTTGTCGAATAGTTTCCCGTTGTCGGTTAGAATTGACGCGGGGATCCCGAAGCGGCAGCTGATGCTTTTCCAGATGAAGCTTGTCGTGTTTGCCTCGGTGATCTTTGCTAGCGGCTCAGCCTCTACCCACTTTGTGAAGTAATCGATGGCCACGATCGCGTGCTTGTATTGCCTGGGGGCCGTGGGCAGCTCGCCGATGAGGTCAATTCCCCACTTCGCGAAAGGTCGCGGCACGATGATTGGACACAACGGGGCCGGTGCTTGACGCGGGATGTGGGCGAATCTTTGGCATTTATCACATTTTTTGGCCCACTCGTGGGGGTCCTTTTTCAAGGTCGGCGAAAAATATCCAAGTCTCAGTAGCTTCAATGCCAACGATTGCCCAGCGGCGTGGTTTCCGCACACCCCTTCGTGCACCTCGCGGAGCGCTTTCCTCGCCTCGACTTCGGTCAAGCAGCGAAGGAGGGGCATAGAGTAGCCTCTCTTGAACAAGTTGTCCCCCCTCATTGTGTACTTCGGCGCCAAGCTTCTCAGCTTCCTGGCCTCTTCTTTGTCTTCGGGGACGACTCCTCGCTTAAGGAATTCCACGAGCGGAGTCATCCATGATGGAGGCGGAGTCTCGTCAACTACCCCTACGTCGCTTCTCGAGACGTAGGGTCGGGTCAATACCTCGATCGGGACGCTACCTTCGCCCTCCTCGTCTATCCCAGACGCGAGACGAGCCAGGGCGTCAGCATCAATGTTCGCTTCTCGAGCAACTTGGACGATCTCGAACCACGACAGGGCCTCTAGGTTCTTTTGGGCCTTTGACAAGTATGCGATCATGTGTGGCTCTTTCGCGGTGTAGTCGCCCTTAACCTGGTTCACAATCTATTGCGAGTCGCAATGGATGCGCAGGTTTTGGGCGGCTAACTTGTTCGCTAGCTCCAAGCCAACGATCAGAGCCTCGTACTCTGCCTCGTTGTTGGAAGCCTTGAACTCGAACCGCAGGGCGTATCTCAGTTTTTCCCTATCGGGATTTGTGAGCACAACGCCGGCGCCAGCCCCACGGGCGTTTGACGCGCCATCCACGTGCAAGTCCCAGACCGGCCCTATCGGGTCGTTGGTTTTCTTCTTCGACAACTCGCTGTGGTCGTCCTTCTTCTCTTTCGCGCTCTTACTATTCTCGTCGCCCTCGTCGGTCGGGGGCGCGCTTGTGAATTCGGCGATGAAGTCGGCGAAGGCCTGACCCTTGATGGCGGTTCTTGGCTGGAACTCGACCCCGTACTTGCCCAGCTCTTGGGACCATATCGCCATTCAAGAGGAGGTCCCTTTTTGAAGCGCCTTCTCGATGGGATGTCCCGAGCGGACCACAATGGGGTGCGCTTGAAAGTAGGGCCGGAGCTTTCTCGCGCTCATGACGAGGGTGTTGTCAATGGTGCCCACAAGAAGAGTTGTAGTCTTTATTTTGAACATTTGATGTAATAAAGTCTCATGAAGACTCTTGCTTGTAATTGCCTATTCATTCATTAATAAAGTTGAAACGTTCATTCAATCTTCCTTGTCTGAAGCTTTATGATAAAACCATAGTCTTTTAGTCCATAAACAAACTTAACAACTTACGAAGAGACAAATGTAGATTTGCATGAACAAACTCTTCGTAGTTTGCTTAAAACGATATATTCGCAATCTTAGGGTCAAAGGACTATTGACCTCAGTATGATTGTTAGAAGAATCTATGATGTCTGGTTATGAGGCATTGAGAGTTAGGAACTCTATAGTTCTTCTAGGTATCTTCCGAAGGTACTGAATTGACCAGTGCACTTCTAGAGACAAGGTAAGAACAAACCATTTAACCTCTTATGTCTCGAAGTCACTATGTATGAATTGCATCATGCTTACCTTAATCCTGAAATGAGACATGCCATTTCACACCTTAGTATTCTCATTTGAGAAAGTCAAAGTTCGGACTCACTATGTGATTCCGAACAAGGCCTATTGGTGAAGTACTAAGTTGTGAGTCTGACATGAGTAACTTTGTGAAGTTCTCATAGATATGGAATTCATGTACAAGATTGCTTAAATGCAATGTATGTCACCTCATGCTTTGTTCCTTGGAGTGTGAATAAATGAACTGGCCAGTGTCCAAATTGAGTCCTGACTCTTTTGGATGAAACAATGTGACTTGTTAGCTCCTCGTCAATACATTGTTTCTAACTTATTCACAAGCGACAAAGGAGTTGAGGAAATAACAGCTAGAAGGGTAAAATGGTAATTTAGTAAATCCCGACTAGCTGATGACATTCATGAAGGGTAAACATAGATAATATTCAGTGGATCCGCTCATCATAATTAGGTCGAATTCTTGAGTAGAAAATAAATTCATTTGAACCGAGAGATTTTCAGTGTCAGCTCTTTAGTGGAGTCAGTTGGCATTAAGCTAAACTTGGAAAAGGTTTGTGAACTTTTGAGTCCAAGTGTTTAGCTAAAGCTTTGTTCATTTGGGTCCATGAGGTCACTGTCACGAATCACATCGATAGGAATAGTTAAACTGGAAGCTAAGCCAAAACAAGAACGAAAATAGTTAAAAGGGTATTTTTGTCTTTTGAGACAAAGGATGAAATGAATGTCAATAAATTTTTTGACAAGGTCATTTTGTGACATGTTTCACTCGGCCATGACTTGATCATTGGGCCTTGTGAATTAATTTCATTTCATAAGAATTTTATTTGAAAATTCTAAATGGGCCTTTTCTTATGTTGTCATGAACAAGTGAAGAAAATTCTAGAAGTCTTTTCTAGAAATGTTGGGCGCCCATAATACCCAAGAAAGAGAGAATATTTTGTGCATAAATGGAGATTTTTTGCGGCCTTCTCTTGAGGGAGTAAATTATCGTTTGATTTATAACACCTTTGGGTTTTACAAAAGTCTTAATGAAACTTAAATCCTAAACCAAAGACTAATCATAAACTTGTTTCAACTGTTATAGGCAATATGTCTCTCAACCCTCTCTCAACAATTCTTTCCTCGAATAAACTCGAAGGCGACAATTACGTCGACTGGAAACGTAACCTCGACATAGTCCTTACTGTCGACAAGCACAAATGGGTTCTCACCACCCCCTGTCCTCAAACGAATGATGATTCGACGCAAGAGGAGAAAGACGTCCTGGCGGCCTGGCTTCGATCCGATGAGATTGCGAGATGCTATATTTTGGCATCGATGAACAATGTGTTGCAACAACAACATCGTGATTTCGAAACTGCCACCGATATGCTCTACAATCTCCATGAGATGTTTGGAGGGCAAGGACGTCAAGCTAGGCAACAAGCGGTCCGACAATTCATGAACTGTCGTATGAAGGCTGGAACTCCCGTTAGAGATCATATGATGCTGATCATTAGCTATCTCAACGAGATGGAGATTCTTGGATCTGAGATTGATGGGGAGACTAAAATAGATATGATCTTGGAAACTCTCCCCGAAACCTTTGATACCTTCAAGTTGAACTATTCCATGAACAAGCTGGAGTACACTGTTACCGAGCTCATGAAGGAACTTCAAACCGCTGAGGCGCTCACTAAGAAAAAGAGGGCTCAAGGAGAAGTACATGCTACTGCCTCCACCTTTGGATCTAAGAAGAGACCTCGCAATGCCGAGAAGAAGAACCAACCTAAGGTTCAAACGAAGAAGAAGGCGCCAAAGGCTCCGAAGGTGGACAAGTCTAAAGACAAGTGCCACCACTGCAACGAGCCTGGTCACTGGCGTAGGAACTGTCCCGCCTACCTCAAAACTAAAGCTAAAGGTATTGTACTTGTTACTGAAGCCTGTTTAGTAGCTGATAATGTATCATCGTGGATTATTGACTCCGCTGCTACTAACCATATTTGCTGCTCCTTGACTGGTTTTAGGAAAAGCAAAAGCTTAGAGGATGGCGACTTCTGCTTCAAGTGGGGTGATGAGAGCGTGGTGTCTGCGAAGGCTGTGGGATCCGTGACGCTATCTTTTGAAGATCGAACTTTAAATTTGAATAATGTTTATTATGTTCCTTCCTTTGGGAAAAACCTAGTATCTGTTGCTCAACTTTTCGAGCAAGATTATTATTTAAAGTTTATAAAGAATGGAATTCGTATTTCTTTTTCTAATTCTTTCGTCACTGATGCATGTACGAAGAATGGTCTTTTTTACATCTATCCCACTCAACCTTCTCTTTTAGACACCGAAATAGATAACAATCTAATTAGGGAGCCAAAGAGGATCAAACTTTCTGAATCCTCCGATCTAACTAAATCAACATACCTCTGGCACTTAAGACTTGGTCATATCAGTCTAGATAGGATTAAGAGACTTGTGAGGGATGGTCCACTCCAAGCCTCTGCAATAGGTTCACTACCTACTTGTGAATCCTGCATAGAAGGAAAAATGACTAAGCGACCTTTCTCCGATAAGGGTCGAAGAGCCACTGAGTTGCTGGAACTAATACATTCTGATGTATGTGGTCCGCTCAACCAACAGGCACGTGGAGGATACGAATACTTCGTTACCTTCACTGATGATTACTCAAGATATGGGTTTGTCTATTTGCTTAAACACAAATCCGAGACCTTTAACGTATTTAAGGTCTTTGGGGCTTTAGTGGAAAAGCAAACTGGCAAAGTGATCAAAACCCTTCGATCTGATCGAGGTGGTGAGTATATGTCTGGAGAGTTCGATGACTTTCTTAAAGAAGAAGGTATCGCTTCTCAGCTTACCGCGCCTGGCACACCTCAACAAAACGGAGTGTCAGAGAGAAGAAACCGAACTCTTATGGAGATGGTTAGATCGATGATGAGTTACTCATCACTCCCGCTTTCTTTTTGGGGATATGCCCTCGAAACAGCCGCCTACATTCTGAACCAAGTTCCGTCCAAAACGGTTCCTGGTACTCCTTATGAACGATGGACTGGCCGTAAAGTGAATCTTGGCCGCATCCGAATTTGGGGTTGCCCTGCACACGTGCTGAGGCAAAAGACTAGCAAGTTGGCTAGTAGGTCAGAATTGTGCCTGTTTGTAGGATATCCGAAGGAAACCAAAGGTTTTACTTTCTATAGTCCCGAGGATGATAAAACTTTCGTTAGCACGAATGCTCGTTTCCTTAAGGAGGACTTTATGAAGGATGCGAAACCTAGAAGCAAAATTGTGCTTGAAGAAAAGTTGGGTGAGGAAGCTTCTACCTCATCTGTAAGAACTGTTCTTACCCCAACTGAAACACAACCTAACTCATCAGAATCTCGTCAAGTAGTACTTCGACGTAGTGGGAGGGCTACTCAAAAGCCTGACAGGTACATGTCTTATGGAGACTCTCTTGTAGCCGTCTCTGACATGGATGATCCTGTTTCCTATAGCCAAGCAATGGCTTGTTCTGAATCAAACCTTTGGCTTGACGCCATGAAAGTTGAGATGCACTCGATGTATGTCAACAAAGTCTGGAAACTTGTAGACCTTCCTGAAGGGATTAAACCCGTAGGGTGTAAGTGGATATACAAGAAGAAAAGGGGTCCTGATGGGAACGTTGAGACGTTCAAAGCACGACTTGTGGCGAAGAGTTATACCCAACAAGAAGGGATTGACTATGAAGAAACCTTCTCGCCAGTCGCGATGCTTAAATCCATCCGCATACTCCTATCCATAGCTGCAGCTCTCGACTATGAGATCTGGCAAATGGATGTCAAGACAGCTTTTCTGAATGGCAATCTTGACGAGCGCATTTACATGGCTCAACCAGACGGTTTCGTGGATAAAGGTCAAGAGACCAAGGTTTGTGAGTTGCTTAAATCCATTTATGGACTAAAGCAAGCATCTAGGTCATGGAACATTAGATTCGATGAAACTGTAAAGAGCTTCGGCTTTGAACAGTCAATAGATGAGCCTTGTGTTTACAAGTTAATACACGAAGGCAAAGTTGTGTTTCTGGTACTATATGTCGATGATATACTACTCATTGGTAATGACGTGGGTAAGTTATCTGAGGTTAAGGTCTGGCTAGCAAAGCAATTCGATATGAAGGATCTAGGAGAAGCCGCGTACATTCTGGGAATCCAAATCTTTCGAGATAGGAAAAACCGGACCCTGTCGCTCTCTCAAGCATCTTATATTGATAAGGTGATGGATCGCTTCTCGATGCAAGACTGCAAGAGGGGTCAAACACCCTTTAGGCATGGAGTTTCACTCTCTAAGGACCAGTCTCCCAAGACTGCACAAGAGATTGAAGACATGAGGAAAATTCCTTACGCCTCTGCCGTAGGAAGCCTCATGTATGCTATGCTTTGCACCCGACCTGATATATGTTTCGCCGTTGGCGTAGTTAGTCGTTTCCAATCCAACCCTGGACCCGAGCACTGGATTGCTGTTAAGCATGTTCTTAAGTATCTTCGAAGAACTAGGAACTTGATGCTTACATACTCAGGTACTGACCTGACTATGACGGGATATACCGACTCCGATTTTCAAGCGGATAAGGATTCCAGGAAATCCACTTCGGGATCTGTGTTCATCCTTAATGGTGGAGCTGTTGTGTGGAGAAGTATTAAGCAATCTTGCATTGCTGACTCCACAATGGAAGCAGAATATGTGGCTGCTTGTGAAGCATCCAAAGAGGCTGTATGGCTTAGAAAGTTCCTTAAGTATTTGGAAATTGTTCCAAACGTCGACGAGCCCATGACCCTTTATTGTGATAATAGTGGGGCTGTCGCTAACTCAAAGGAACCTAGAGGCCATAACCGCTCTAAACATATTGAGAGGAAATACCATTTGATTCGAGAGATCGCGCAACGCGGAGACGTGGAAGTGAAGAAGATCTCAACGGTGGACAACCTCGCAGATCCATTCACCAAGGCCCTAGCGAACAAGGTCTTCGACCAACATCGTGAGGGATTAGGCATGAAGGACTACACACACCTTCTTTGAGTCAAGTGGGAGTTTGTTGTCAATGGTGCCCACAAGAAGAGTTGTAGTCTTTATTTTGAACATTTGATGTAATAAAGTCTCATGAAGACTCTTGCTTGTAATTGCCTATTCATTCATTAATAAAGTTGAAACGTTCATTCAATCTTCCTTGTCTGAAGCTTTATGATAAAACCATAGTCTTTTAGTCCATAAACAAACTTAACAACTTACGAAGAGACAAATGTAGATTTGCATGAACAAACTCTTCGTAGTTTGCTTAAAACGATATATTCGCAATCTTAGGGTCAAAGGACTATTGACCTCAGTATGATTGTTAGAAGAATCTATGATGTCTGGTTATGAGGCATTGAGAGTTAGGAACTCTATAGTTCTTCTAGGTATCTTCCGAAGGTACTGAATTGACCAGTGCACTTCTAGAGACAAGATAAGAACAAACCATTTAACCTCTTATGTCTCGAAGTCACTATGTATGAATTGCATCATGCTTACCTTAATCCTGAAATGAGACATGCCATTTCACACCTTAGTATTCTCATTTGAGAAAGTCAAAGTTCGGACTCACTATGTGATTCCGAACAAGGCCTATTGGTGAAGTACTAAGTTGTGAGTCTGACATGAGTAACTTTGTGAAGTTCTCATAGATATGGAATTCATGTACAAGATTGCTGAAATGCAATGTATGTCACCTCATGCTTTGTTCCTTGGAGTGTGAATAAATGAACTGGCCAGTGTCCAAATTGAGTCCTGACTCTTTTGGATGAAACAATGTGACTTGTTAGCTCCTCGTCAATACATTGTTTCTAACTTATTCACAAGCGACAAAGGAGTTGAGGAAATAACAGCTAGAAGGGTAAAATGGTAATTTAGTAAATCCCGACTAGCTGATGACATTCATGAAGGGTAAACATAGATAATATTCAGTGAATCCGCTCATCATAATTAGGTCGAATTCTTGAGTAGAAAATAAATTCATTTGAACCGAGAGATTTTCAGTGTCAGCTCTTTAGTGGAGTCAGTTGGCATTAAGCTAAACTTGGAAAAGGTTTGTGAACTTTTGAGTCCAAGTGTTTAGCTAAAGCTTTGTTCATTTGGGTCCATGAGGTCACTGTCACGAATCACATCGATAGGAATAGTTAAACTGGAAGCTAAGCCAAAACAAGAACGAAAATAGTTAAAAGGGTATTTTTGTCTTTTGAGACAAAGGATGAAATGAATGTCAATAAATTTTTTGACAAGGTCATTTTGTGACATGTTTCACTCGGCCATGACTTGATCATTGGGCCTTGTGAATTAATTTCATTTCATAAGAATTTTATTTGAAAATTCTAAATGGGCCTTTTCTTATGTTGTCATGAACAAGTGAAGAAAATTCTAGAAGTCTTTTCTAGAAATGTTGGGCGCCCATAATACCCAAGATAGAGAGAATATTTTGTGCATAAATGTATCAAGATACTTGCCAAAAGAAAAAGAGGAAACAAATTTGCATGAGGATGCTTAAGGGAATTCGGCCAAGTGAGTCAAAGGCAAGGCAAGGAACAAAAAAGGAAACAAATCCAAGCCTTCTAGAAGGCTGCCTTGGCCGAGTGAGTCATGAGGAAATAAGGCAATATTTTCTCATGAATATGTGATATTCTATAGAAGAGGAAACTACCTTATTGAAGGTGAGACCTCTCCTATAAATAGGAGCCTCATTTCCTCACAATTCAATTCATCCAAGTTTAAGAGATTTGAGAGACTCTCTCTCTAGAACTTGGCCGAAGTCCTCTTCTCTCTCTCTCTAGTTTATTTTCGGTTTTCTCTTGTCTTGGCACCTAGGTCCTCACTCGACCTAGTCTTTAGCTCTGCGACTTCGAGACTCGTTCTCAAGTCGTAGTGTTTAAAAGTGCCCACTCACTAATTTCTTCTTTTCGAGTGATTTAGTGATAGAAACTATCGTGGTTGCTCGAGTTCCCGAGGAAAGAAAAGAGAGACGTGCTGCGAGGAGAGACGAACGTTGCCAACCTTCCAAAGGCTAATCAACGTTCAAGCATCAAAAAGGTTAGTAACTTTTATAGCTCATATTAGTTTTTATTTACATGCATATGCTCTTGTCTAGGTTAGTAAAATCTAGTTTTACTTAAAAAGAAAATTTTTAAAATTCCGCCGCTTAACGAAGCGTTAAACTTTTTCTTAAACCCTAGATCGATTCCAACAGAGGGCGAGGGACAGTCTCTCGATTTCCGGGTATTGGGTTTCAGCGTCGAGAAGCGCCTTGCTTACGTAATAGACCGGCCATTGTATCTTGTCTGCTTCGCGTATGAGAACCGCGCTCACGGCCCTATCGGAAACCGCGAGGTAGAGGAACAAGGTTTCGCCATTCTTTGGCTTAGCGAGGAACGGGGGGAGGTGAAATAGGCTTTCATGTCGCGGAACGCTTCCTCGCATTCCTCCGTCCACACGAACCTGTCGGTCTTCTTCAGTGCCTTGAAGAACGGTTGGCACCTATCAGTGGCTTTGGAAACGAATCGCGTCAGGGCGGCGATCCTTCCCGTCAAGCTTTGAACTTCTTTGACCTTTTGTGGCGACCTCATCTCTAAGATCGCCTTAATCTTCTCAGGATTGGCCTCGATCCCGCGGGGGCTCACCATGTAGCCCAGAAACTTTCCAGACTCGACCCCGAAAGCGCATTTGTTGGGGTTGAGCTACATTTTGTAGCGTCGCAGGATCGTGAACATTTCCCTAAGGTCTCGAACGTGGTCGTGGGCTTTGAGGCTTTTGACAAGCATGTCGTCCACGTAGACCTCCATAGTTTTGCCAATTTGATTGGCGAACATGCGGTTCACCAACCTTTGATACGTCGCTCCCGCGTTTTTGAGGCCAAAGGGCATGACCTTGTAACAGTAAAGTCCGCGGTTCGTAACAAAGGTGGTTTTGATCTGATCCGGCTCGTGCATGCGGATCTGGTTGTAGCCTGAATAGGCATCCATGAAGCTCAGCAACTCGTGGCCCGCCGTGGCGTCCACGAGCTGCTCGATCCTCGGGAGAGGGAAGCTGTCTTTCAGGCAGGCTTTGTTGAGATCTTTGTAGTCGATACAGATCCGCCACTTCCCGTTTGGCTTCTTGACCATCACCACATTGGACACCCACTTCGGGTGCTCCGCCTCCCTAATGAAGTCGGCGGCGAGAAGTTTGTCAACTTCTTCACCAATGGCTTGGTACCTCTCCCCACTGAACGCCCGTCGCGGTTGAACGCGCTCGGCCACTCTCTTGTCGTCGTTGAGACGATGAACCATTATTTCGGGGTCAATTCCCGGCATGTCGGCGTGTGTCCACGCGAAGACATCTTTGTGCTCTCGGAGGAAAGCGGCGAGCTCGATTCGGGTCTCAGACGGGAGTTGGGCGCCTACCTTGACCACTTGGTCAGGCTTGGTGTCGTCCAACACGACGGGAACGAGGTCATCCGGCATCTCCACCTTTCGACGCTCGACATCGTCCCTTTGGTCTAGCTCTCCGAAGGTGCCTCCCTCCTCTAACTTGCACGGGAATTTGTCCCCGAGTTGGAAGACGGTGCTCACCATCTTTCCTTTCCCTTTTCCGTCCACGCCCTGGATGTAGCACATCCTCGCCATGGATTGGTCTCCCAACATCACGGCGATTCCTTTCTCGGTCGGGAACTTCATCATCAGGTGGTACGTGGACGTTATGGCTTTCAACCGATTCAGAGTCGGGCGGCCGACGATGATGTTGTAAGCCGAGGGCTGATCCACCACTAGGAACGACACGATGTGGGTAACCTCAAGCCCCCCCGGCGTACCGAAGGTAACCGGGAGGTCGATAGTTCCCTCCGTCATGACCCTCTCCCCGGAGAAGCCGAAGAGCGGGGTTGAGATTGGGGTCGGTCTCATCCCAGATAGCTTCATCCTGTCCAATGCCGACTTGAAGATTATGTCGGTGGAGCTCCCATTGTCGATCAGGATTCTCCAGACGAGGTTGTTGGCGACCGGGGCAGAGACGACTATCGCGTCGTTGTGTGGATGGAGTACTCGCGCCGCTTCTTGTCCGGTGAAGAACATGGATTCGAAAGGGGCCGGAGGAGGGACCTCGTACGTATGGTTGATGTAGTGCGCTATTTTCCCTTGGGAAACTTCGCGCACGTACTTCTTCCTTTGCGTAGCCGAGTCTCCGAACTCCGGGCCGCCCAAGATCGCGCCCACGACGTGAAGTTGCGAGCTCTCCGGTTCTTCGTTTGCCGCGCGGTCCTTGACAGTCACCGTCGCTGGACCTTTCTTTCCTTGCCGCGGGCGGCCTCCGTGCGCCGCGGCCGCCCCGATAGTTTTAAGGACGTACTCTTTTAGTTTCCCATCTTGAATCAGGGCTTCAATCTGACGCTTGAGTTGATAGCATTCGGATGTCAGGTGCCCGTGATCCTGATGGTAGTCACAGTACTTGCTTTGATCCCTTTTGGCGGGATCCTTCGTGAGAGGGGTTGGACTCCCCAGCTTGTCACGGTGCAGAGCTAGGATTCGCTCCGGCGAAGTGTTCAGAGGAGTGAATGTCGAGAACTTTCGGAAGCAATCGACATGTGGCGTCCTTGGCCCGGGAAGGGAGCGGCCGTTAGGGGCCTGACTTCCCTTATTCCTCCTCTTTCGAGGGTTGGGACGATCTTCATCTCGATCGTCGCGGCGGCGACTCCCCTGTCCTCCTGACTTTCGGCCATCTCGGCCATCGAGATAGTCCTCGACTCCCATGTGTGTGCGGGCTCTCGTCATTAGCTCCGCCATGTCTCGCGGGACTTGGCCAAAAATAGACTTGAGGAAGTCGCTCGTGCGGACTCCCTCGGTGATCGCCGTGATGGCGTCTCTGTCGTCGAACCGTTCGACCTTGTGAGATTCCTCAGTGAAGCGAGCGAGGTATTATCTCAGCGTCTCGTCTCTTCCTTGTTGGATAGAGAGGAGGTGGGTCTTTGGTTTCTTTTGCGAAACGAGGGTGGCGAATCGGGCAAGGAACGCCTCTCGTAAGGCCCGAAAAGACGGGATGCTTCCCGGCCTCAAACTTCGGAACCACTCAAACCCCGACCCTGTGAGGGTCAGGCTGAAGGCCTGGCAGAGGGTGGCGTCCATCTGCCCTTGCATCGTCATCCACGTCTCATAGTGTTGGACGTGGAAGTGGGGGTCCGTACGTCCATCGTAGGGGGGAATGGACGGTAACTTGAAGTTTCCCACGCATGGTTGCGCGAGGACTTGTGCGGTGAAGGGAGAGTATGATTCCTCGATCCCTCCGTACGGCCTTTGCCTCCCTGACTCCCTCATTTCGATGATTTGATTTTGGAGGCTCTGAATCATCGTGACCATGTCAAGCCCGTTAGCGGGGCCGACCGTCGGGGCCACGGGAGTCACCGGTTGGCGTTCGTTGGACGCTTGGTCCACGACATTTGCCTGAGGCCGGCCGAGAGTTGCAGCGGGGAGCGCGTCCCTTCGAGATTTTAGCCTTTGGCGGAGATCCTCCCCTCGGGAGTTTCTCTGCGCCATCAAGCGCTCTCTAAGGTCCACGCTTGGTGCGGGGCAAGGCGAGGTCGCCCTTGGTCGGACCGTCCGGCGGGCGCTTCGGCTATCGGCCCCATCATCTACCAGAGTCGCTCTCTCCTCGGCGAGGGACCGTGTCCGGCCGCCTCTTGAAACCGAGGGGGCGAGTCCCCAAGAATGTGACCGTGCCTGCTGCCGTGCCAGGTGCGACGGCCCGGCCAAAGCATTGTTAGACCTCTCGGGCCGCGAAGGGGCAAGGCTGGGCGTTGCCTCATTGGTCCTCGACTCCCCCACATATTCGGGGTCGGAGTCGTCTTGGGCGGACCTATCTTCAATGTCATAGCCGAGGAGGTCAGCTATGAGCATACCGTCGACGCCAGGGCGGTCAAGGAGCTCCGCAAGCCGCCGGGCCGTGTCCTCTCGGAGATCGGCCTCGGGGTCATTCATCGGTTCTTGGGGCTGGCTCTCGCTATCGCGAGGTTGCCCTTCAAGACGATGTGTGAGGCGCCAAAGACCGTACCTCGGGTACCCGCGGAGGTGGTGGGAATGTGACTCATCTCTCGAGAGTCGTGAGAACAAAGGGAGAAGACTGGTAGAGGGAATGCGTCGTCAAGGTTGAGAGAGGCCCCTCCTTCTAGCGCCAAAATGTTGTCGCAGTTTTTTCGGACAACGATTTAGGAGTCGCAGACGGTTAGACCCAAGGCCGGACCAAGTGGTCTCGTCTCGACTCGAGCATGTCGGGCTTGGTATGCCAAGCCGTCCCTTAGCTGTAGGTGGTCTCTATCTCGTCCAAGCACCTGAAATGTGAACAAAGAGGTGTGAACTACAAAGGGGAAACAGAGGGGTTGCCTCTATTTACCTCTCCGACGCTCAACATTAGTAGGATTGAGGTGGTTTGTAGAGGGTTTAGTGTTTAGAGGCCGACAGCGTTTCAGTACTCAAATTCGGATTACCTCGACTAGGGGAGCGGCCCCTCTATTTATAGGCGACCAAGGGGCGTTATGGGCAACCCCTTGGCCGAGAATTGTCTTGGCCCGGCCATTGGCCGAGACTGGCCCTTGGGCCGGCCAATGGCCGAGGCTGGCCCTTGGGCCGGCCAATGGCCGAGGCTATTTGGGCCGGCCATTGGCCGAGGCTGGCCCTAGGGCCGGCCAATGGCTGGGAGTAGCTTGAGTCGGCTATTGGCCGAGGCTGGCCCTTGGGCCGGCCAATGGTCGGGAGTAGCTTGAGTCGGCCATTGGCCGAGGCTGGCCTCTGGGCCGGCCAATGGCCGAGGCTGTTTGGGCTGGCCATTGGCCGAGGCTGGCCCTAGGGCCGGCCAATGGCCGGGAGTAGCTTGGGTCGGCCATTGGCCGAGGCTGGCCTCTGGGCCGGCCAATGGCCGAGGCTGTTTGGGCCGGCCATTGGCCGAGGCTGGCCCTAGGGCCGGCCAATGGCCGAGAGTAGCTTGGGTCGGCCATTGGCCGAGGCTGGCTTCTGGGCCGGCCAATGGCCGAGGCTATTTGGGCCGGCCATTGGCCGAGGCTGGCCCTAGGGCCGGCCAATGGCCGGGGCGAGCTGCCGAGACGTGTTCGACGTCGCTTCGCCTCCGTTCGGCCGCGATCGGGGTCGGGCCGATAACAATACTTGCTAAAAGAAAAAGAGGAAACAAATTTCCCCTAAGAGGAATTAAAGTGGGCGCCCAAGACAAGGACAAGGCAAGCAAAATAGGAAACAAATCTTGTTTCTAGAAGGCTGCCACACGTCCAAGAAGGGAATGGGAAATAAGGGATTTTTGCTCATGAATATGTGATATTCTATAGAAGAGGATACTACCTTATTGAAGGTGAGACCTCTCCTATAAATAGGAGCCTCGTTCCACACATTTCATTCATCCAAGTTTAAGAGATTTGAGAGACTCTCTCTCTAGAACTTGGCCGCCCCTCTCCTCTCTCTCTCTAGTCAATTTCGTTTTATTGTTTTGGCACCTAGGTCCTCATTTGACCTAGAGTTTAGCTCTGCGACGTCAAGACTCGTTCTTAAGTCGTAGTGTTTAAAAGTGCCCACTCACTGATTCCTTTTATTTCGAGTGATTTAGTGATAGAAACTATCGTGGTTGCTTGAGTTGACGAGGAAAGAAAGAGAGACGTGCTGCGAGGAGACGAGCGTTGCAAACTTTCCAAAAGCTTCTCAAAGTTCAAGCTTCAAGAAAGGTTAGTAAACTTCTATGCTCATTATAGTTTTTATTTATATGTACTTGCTCTTTTTCTAGGTTAATAAAAAGTGTTTTTACTTAAATTTTTTTTTTTAAAATTCCGCCGCTTAACGAAGCGTTAAACTTTTTCTTAAACCCTAGATCAATTACAACACGTGAAGAGTCGGCACGCGGACTTATCAGTCGACTCGTGGACTCAAAACTCAACTCGAGGCGTCACGTTAAAAGTCGGCACGAAGGCTTATCGGTCGACTCGTGGACTCGGAGCTCAACTCGAGGAGTCACCTCAAATCGAGGAGTCACGTGAAGAGTCGGCACGAGGACTTATCAGTCGACTCGTGGACTCGGAACTCAACTCAAGGAGCGAACTCAACTCGAGGAATCACGTGAAGAGTCAACATGAGGACTTATCAATCGACTTGTGGGCTCGGAACTCAACTCAAGGAGTGATCTCAACTCGAGGAGTCAAATGAAGTGTCGGGACGGGGACTTATCAGTCAACTTGTGGACTCAGGACTCAACTTCCAAGAGTGACCTCAACTCGAGGAGTCATGTGTAGAGTCGACACGAGGAGACATCAGACAACTCGTGGACTCGGAACTCAACTCGAGCTTGGAACTCAACTCGAGGAGTTCTGCATTGAGCCGACACGAGGAGTGATTAGTCGACTCATGGACTTGGAACTCAACTAGAGGAGTGAACTCAACTCGAGGAGTTACTTGAAGAGTCTACACGAGGACTTATCAATCGACTTGTGGACTCGGAACTCAACTCGAGGAGTATCCTCAACTCGAGGAGTCATGCATTGAGCCGGCACGAGGAGTCATTGGTCGACTCGTGGACTCGGTACTCAACTCGAGGAGTGAACTCAACTCGAGGAGTTACGTGAAGAGGCGGCACGAGGACTTATCAGTCGATTCGTGGACTCGAAAATCAACTCGAGGAGTATCCTCAACTCGATGAGTCACGCATTGAGCCGGCACGAGGAGTCATTGGTTGACTCTTGGACTTGGGACTCAACTCGAGGAGTGAACTCAAATCGAGGAGTTATCAGTCGACTCGTGGACTCAAACCTCAACTTGAGGAGTCACGTTAAGAGTCGGCACGAAGGCTTATCGGTCGACTCGTGGACTCGGAGCTCAACTCGAGGAGTCACCTCAACTCGAGGAGTCAGGTGTAGAGTCGGCACGAGGACTATAAGTCGACTCGTGGACTCGAAAATCAACTCGAGGAGCGACCTCAACTCGAGGAGTCACGTGAAGAGTCAGCTCGTGGACTTATCAGTCGACTTGTGGGCTCGGAACTCAACTCGAGGAGTGATCTCAACTCGAGCAGTCATGTGAAGCGTTGGGACGGGGACTTATCAGTCAACTTGTGGAATCGGGACTCAACTTCCAGGAGTGACCTCAACTCGAGGAGTCATGTGTAGAGTCAACACGAGGAGTCATCAGAAAACTCGTGGACTAGGAACTCAACTCGAGCTTGGAACTCAACTCGAGGAGTTATGCATTGAGCCGGTACGAGGAGTGATTAGTCGACTCGTGGACTCGGAACTCAACTCGAGGCGTGAATTCAACTCTAGGGGTCATGTGCAGAGTTAGTACGAGGACTTATCACCCGACTCGTGACTCGGGGACTCAACTCGGGGAGTGAACTCAAATCAAGGAGTTATATGTAGAGCCGATACGAGGACTTATCAGACGACTCGCGGGCACGGAACTCAACTCGAGGAGTAACCTTTACTCGAGGGGTCATGTGAAGAGTCGGCACAAGGACTTATCAGTCGATTCGTGGACTCGGAACTCAACTCGAGGAGTCATGCATTGAGCCGGCACGAGGAGTCATTGGTCGACTCGTGGACTCGGAACTCAACTAGAGGAGTGAGCTCAACTCAAGGAGTTACGTGAAGAGTCGGCACGAGGACTTATAAGTTGATTCGTGGACTCAGAACTCAAGTCGAGGACGACCTTAACTCGAGGAGTCACGTGAAGAGTCGGCACGCGGACTTATCAGTCGACTCGTGGACTTAGAACTCAACTCGAGGAGTCACGTGAAGAGTCGGCACGAGGGCTTATCGGTTGACTCGTGGACTCGGAGCTCAACTCGAGGAGTCACCTCAACTTGAGGAGTCACGTGAAGAGTCGGCACGAGGACGTATCAGTCCACTTGTGGGCTCGGAACTCAACTCGAGGAGTGATCTCAACTCGAGGAGTCATGTGAAGGGTCGGGACGGGGACTTATCAGTCAACTTATGGACTCTAGACTAAACTTCTAGGAGTGACCTCAACTCGAGGAATCATGTGTAGAGTCGACACGAGGAGTCATCAGACAACTCGTGGACTAGGAACTCAACTCGAGCTTGGAAATCAACTGAAGGAGTTACGTGAAGAGTCGGCACGAGGACTTATCAGTCGATTCGTGGACTCGGAACTCAACTCGAGGACGACCTCAACTCGAGGAGTCACGTGAACAGTCAGCACGAGGGCTTATCGGTCGACTCGTGGACTCGGAGCTCAACTCGAGGAGTCACCTCAACTCGAGGAGTCACGTGAAGAGTCGACACGAGGACTTATTAGTCGGCTCGTGGACTCGGAACTCAACTCGAGGAGCGACCTCAACTCCAGGAGTCACGTGAAGAGTCAGCATGAGGACTTATCAGTCGACTTTTGGGCTCGGAACTCAACTCAAAGAGTGATCTCAACTCGAGGAGTCATGTGAAGGGTCGGGACGGGGACTTATCAGTCAACTTGTGGACTCGGGACTCAACTTCCAAGAGCGACCTCAACTCGAGGAGTCATGAGTAGAGTCGACACGAGGAGTCAACAAACAACTCGTGGATTCAGAACTCAACTCGAGCTTGGAACTCAACTCGAGTAGTCACGTGAAGAGTCGGCACGCGGACTTATCAGTCGACTCGTGGACTCGGAACTCAACTCGAGGAGTGACGTGAAGAGTCAGCACGAGGGCTTATCGGTCGACTCGTGGACTCGGAGCTCAACTCGAGGAGTCAGGTGAAGAGTCGGCACGAGGACTATCAGTCGACTCGTGGACTTGGAACTCAACTCGAGGAGCGACCTCAACTCGAGGAGTCACGTGAAGAGTCAGAACGAGGTCTTATCAGTCGACTTCTGGAATCAGGACTCAACTTCCAAGAGTGACCTCAACTAGAGGAGTCATGTGTAGAGTTGACACGAGGAGTCATCAGACAACTCGTGGTCTAGGAACTCAATTCGAACTTAGAACTCAACTCGAGGAGTTATGCATTGAGCCTGCACGAGGTGTGATTAGTCGACTCGTGGACTCGGAAGTCAACTTGAGGCGTGAATTCAACTCTAGGAGTCATGTGCATAGTTAGTACAAGGACTTATCAGCTGACTCGTGACTCGGGGAGTGAACTCAACTCAAAATGTAGAGCCGATACGAGGACTTATCAGTCGACTCGTGGGCACGGAACTCAACTCAAGGAGTAAGCTCAACACGAGGGGTCATGTGAAGAGTCGGCACAAGGACTTATCAGTCGATTCGTTGACTCGGAACTCAACTCGAGGAATATCCTCAACTCGAGGAGTCATGCATTGAGCCGGCACGATGAGTCATTGGTCGACTCGTGGACTCGAGACTCAACTCGAGGAGTGAACTCAACTCGAGTAGTTACGTGAAGAGTCGGCACGAGGACTTATTAGTCTATTCGTGGACTCGAGACTCAACTCGAGGAGTGAACTCAAATCGAGGAGTCACGTGAAGAGTCGGCATGCGCACTTATCAGTCGACTCGTGGACTAGGAACTCAACTCGAGGAGTCACGTGAAGAGTCGGCACGAGGGCTTATCGGTCAACTCGTGGACTCGGAGCTCAACTTGAGGAGTCACCTCGACTCGAGGAGTCACATGAAGAGTCGGCACGAGGACTTATCAGTCGACTCGTGGACTCGGAACTCAACTCGAGGAGCGACCTCAACTCGAGGAGTCACGTGAGGAGACAACATGAGGACTTATCAGTCGGCTTGTGGGCTAGGAACTCAACTCGAGGAGTGATCTCAACTCGAGGAGTCATGTGAAGGGTCGGGACGGGGACTCATCAGTCAACTTGTGGACTCGGGACTCAACTTCCAGGAGTGACCTCAACTCGAGGAGTCATGTGTAGAGTCGACACGAGGAGTCATCAGTCGACTTGTGGACTCGGAAATCAACTCGAGCAGTATCCTCAACTCGAGGAGTCATGCATTGAGCCGACACGAGGACTCATTGGTCTACTCGTGGATTCGGGACTCAACTCGAGGAGTGAACTCAACTCGAGGAGTTATGTGAAGAGTCGGCAAGAGGACTTATCAGTCGATTCGTGGACTCGGAACTCAATTCGAGGATTGACCTCAACTCGAAAAGTCATGCATTCAGCCGGCACGAGGAGTCATTGGTCGACTCGTGGACTCGAGACTCAACTCGAGCAGTTAACTCAACTCGAGGAGTCATGTGAAGAGTCGGCACGCGGACTTATCAGTCGACTCGTGGACTCGAAACTCACCTCGAGGAGTCACGTAAAGAATCGGCACGATGGCTTCTCGGTCGACTCGTGGACTAGGAGCTCAACTCGAGGAGTCACCTTAACTCGAGGAGTCACGTGAAAAGTCGGCACGAGGACTATCAGTCGACTCGTGGACTCGGAACTCAACTCGAGGAGCGACCTCAATTCAAGGAGTCACGTGAAGAGTCAGCACGAGGACTTATCAGTCGACTAGTGGGCTCGGAACTCAACTCGAGGAGTGATCTCAACTCGAGCAAACATGAGAAGGGTTGGGACGGGGACTTGTCAATCAACTTGTGGAATCGGGACTCAACTTCTAGAAGTCACCTCAACTCGAGGAGTCATGTGTAGTGTCGACACGAGGAGTCATCAGACAACTCGTTGACACGGAACTCAACTCGAGCTTGGAACTCAACTCGAGGAGTTATGCATTGAGCCGACACGAGGAGTGAATAGTCGACTCGTTGACTCGGAACTCAACTCGAGGCGTGAACTCAACTCTAGGAGTCATGTGCAAAGTTAGTACGAGGACTTATCAGCCGACTCGTGACTCGGGGACTCAACTCGGGGAGTAAACTCAACTCAAGGAGTTATATGTAGAGCCGACACGAGGACTTATTGTTGTCAATGGTGCCCACAAGAAGAGTAGTAGTATCTATTTATGTACAATTGATGTCATATAGTCTTATGAAGACTCTTGCTTGTAATTGCTTATTCATTATTAATAAAGTTGAAACGTTCATTCATTCTTTCTTTGTTTGAAGCTTTATGATAAAACCTTAGTCTTTTAGTCCATAAACAAACTTAACAACTTACGAGGAGACAAATGTAGATTTGCATGAACAAACTCTTCGTAGTTTGCTTAAAACGATATATTCGCAATCTTAGGGTCAAAGGACTATTGACCTCAGTATGATTGTTAGAAGAATCTATGATGTCTGGTTATGAGGCATTGAGAGTTGGGGACTCTATAGTTCTTCTAGGTATCTTCCGAAGGTACTGAATTGACCAGTGCACTTCTAGAGACAATATAAGAACAAACCATTTAACCTCTTATGTCTCGAAGTCACTATGTATGAATTGCATCATGCTTACCTTAATCCTGAAATGAGACATGCCATTTCACACCTTAGTATTCTCATTTGAGAAAGTCAAAGTTCGGACTCACTATGTGATTCCGAACAAGGCCTATTGGTGAAGTACTAAGTTGTGAGTCTGTCATGAGTAACTTTGTGAAGTTCTCATAGATATGGAATTCATGTACAAGATTGCTGAAATGCAATGTATGTCACCTCATGCTTTGTTCCTTGGAGTGTGAATAAATGAACAGGCCAGTGTCCAAATTGAGTCCTGACTCTGTTGGATGAAACAATGTGACTTGTTAGCTCCTCGTCAATACATTGTTTCTAACTTATTCACAAGCGACAAAGGAGTTGAGGAAATAACAGCTAGAAGGGTAAAATGGTAATTTAGTAAATCCCGACTAGCTGATGACATTCATGAAGGGTAAACATAGATAATATTCAGTGGATCCGCTCATCATAATTAGGTCGAATTCTTGAGTAGAAAAAAAATTCATTTGAACCGAGAGATTTTCAGTGTCAGCTCTTTAGTGGAGTCAGTTGGCATTAAGCTAAACTTGGAAAAGGTTTGTGAACTTTTGAGTCCAAGTGTTTAGCTCAAGCTTTGTTCATTTGGGTCCATGAGGTCACTGTCACGAATCACATCGATAGGAATAGTTAAACTGGAAGCTAAGTCAAAACAAGAACGAGACAGTTTTACGAAAATTGTCAAAAGGGTATTTTTGTCTTTTTGGACATAGGACGAAAAGAATGTCAATAAATTTTTTTTTTGACATTGTCATATGATGACAAATGAAATAAATATTACTCAGCCATATTAGTGTAATTGGGCCTTGAGGATTAATTTCATTTCATAGAATTTTACTTGAAAATTCTTAATGGGCTTTTCTTATGTTGTCATGAACAAATGAAGAAACATCTAGAAGCTCCTTCTAGAAGCTCAAATTTCGTCCAACCCAAGGAAAATAAGGCTGAATTTCGTTCATCCCATGGTGGGAAAGAGAGTTTATTTTGTGCATTGATGTATGAAGATACTTGCCAAAAGAAAAGGGGAAACAAATTTCCTTAAGAAGGAAAGTGCATTTTCGGCCAACTAAGAGGAAATCAAATGAGGAAACAAATCCTAAGCCTTCATGAGGCATGTTGGACGTGCAAGGCAATAGGAAAAGAGGAAACTACCTTTTGAAGGTAATCCTCCTCCTATAAATAGGAGCCTCATTCCTCACATTTCATTCATCCAAGTTTAAGAGATTTGAGAGACTCTCTCTCTAGAACTTTGGCCGAACTCCTCTCTCTCTCTCTAGTTTATTTTCGATTTTGTTTTGGCACCTAGGTCCTCATTTGACCTAGAGTTTAGCTCTGCGACTTCAAGACTCGTTCTTAAGTCGTAGTGTTTAAAAGTGCCCACTCACTGATTCCTTTTATTTCGAGTGATTTAGTGATAGAAACTATCGTGGTTGCTCGAGGTGCCGAGGAAAGAAAGAGAGACGTGCTGCGAGGAGACGAGCGTTGCAAACTTTCCAAAAGCTTCTACAAAGTTCAAGCTTCAAGAAAGGTTAGTAAACTTCTATACTCATAATAGGTTTTACTTGAAAAGAAATTTTTTAAAATTCCGCCGCTTCCCGAAGCGTTTAATCTTTTTCTTAAACCCTAGATCAATTCCAACAAATGGTATCAGAGCTATGGTCAAAGAGATGCATGTACATGTTTTTAAAATTATGAGCTTGAAAATCGTTTTCGAAAGTTTACTAATTTTGTGACAAGTTAGAATTGTAATCTTAGATTTTTTTTAATTTATTGCTCATGCCTTTAAATTAAAAACAATATTGTTTTTCTATGATTTTGGTTAAAACACATTAGAATCAATTCTAAAAGTTTTTAATTTTTTATATTGAAAAACGTGTTTTAAAGGTTTGAGAAATTTCGAGTAAAATTTTGTGACTAGTTTTGTTATCTTGCTAGTTTCTTATTTTTACTTGAATCGTTTTATGCTGGTTGTTATTTCTTTTATGCCTTGTTATTACCTTGCTAATAAAACACAAATAAAAGCTTTAACAACCTTCATAAAACGTTCCGTTACACTCGATTCTTTTTCGCACCTAAAAAGGACCAAGCTTTAATTTATTTCTTTTTCTTCGAGCTGGAGTAAACCCGCATTAAAAGTGGCATAACTCTCTGCTCAGAAATCTAAATTTAATGATTCTTGAATAAAATTAAAGCTCTGTCTGTCCTCTGTCCAATGCCACCGGTTTCGGCTCAAAAGGACATCGGAGCCGCCAGATATGGCGATTTTACTCTGAGGTGCGCGGCTGTCTGAAACTCCAGTTTTTTAGAAATCCGGATTTTCAAACCCCACTACCATGAGTTATAGAACTCTAATGAGAAAATTTTCTTGAGCAAAAATGTTTTTCATATGATTATAAACATGATGTGTAAAGATTAAAAGTTTTGATTTTTGAAAGATTAATTGAAATTGAGTTTTTACAAAACTAGTTTGAATTTTGAAAAACCGTTTTCACTTTCAAACTTGAAAAATATTTTGTCACCCATATCAAATAAGTTTTCAAAATGTTTTCAAAACTATATCTATATCACATATGTTCAAAATCTATATGCTCTTGAAAATTTGAGTGGGAGGTCTCCTTATAGACAAGCCGAAAAATAAAAAAATGTGTAATCTCAAACTTTCAAGTGTTCGAGTGAGTTGAAGTTCACACTTCCCTCACGCACTTTCCCGAAATAGAAAATAGGAAAAGATCGAGTATGTACCTTGTGCCTTTATGCACTAATACTGCTCTGAACATGTCGATCTAGGATTCTCTTCTAGTTGTCCGCTCTGTCGCTCTCTAACTAGGAAATTTTTTTCCGAAGTTAAAAGAGTCGATGAACCAACTCCAAAAACTAAGTGGGAGGGTTATACTTGTTGTTTGTAACCCACGATCCCCAACACTAATGAAAAGTGCAAGTGTCGCCGGACTAAGAGTCACCCTCGTGGCCCTCTCTTAAATGAGAGTACTCAAGGGCGCTTTGCTCTGATAATTGCTCAATGAGCTACGTCCGAGAGTGAGACGATGATGACAAGACTTCCCCTCGGCGGATTGTTTTTCAAAGTCAATCTTTTGGACTAAGTGGTTGGTTACACACTTAGACTCAATCCATAGTAATCCTCCCTCGAGGCTCTGCGAAAGGATGTGAGTGATCAAACCAATTTACAAGGTGGCTAGTCAAAATTGATGTATTGACATCTTGGCTATGCATTAATGATGAGTCATTTACTTATGAAAGGAGACTCATTGCGGCCTTCCCTCGAAGGAGTAAAGTGTCATTTTGTTCATAACACCTTTGGATTTTATAAAGTCTTAAACAAACTTAAATCCTAAACCAAAGACTAATCATAAACTTGTTTCAACTTTTATAGGCAATATGTCTCCCAACTCTCTCTCTTTCATTCTTTCCTCGAACAAACTCGAAAACGAAAACTACATAGACTCGAAACGTAACCTCGACATAATACCTACCGTTAACAAGCACAAATGGGTACTCACCACCCCGTGTCCTCCTCTGACGAATGATGATTCAACTCAAGAGGACAATGACGCCTTAGCGGCCTGGCTTCGATCCGATGAGATTTTGAGGTGCTATATCTTGGCATCTATGAGCAATATGCTGAAAGAGCAACATCGTGACTTCGAGACTGCCGTTGACATGCTCTACAATCTCCTTGAGATGTTTGGAGGGCAAAGGCGTCAAACAAGGCTACAAGCAGTCCGACAGTTTATGAACTGTCATATGCAGGCTAGGACTCCTGTTGGAGACTTCATGATACTGATCATTAGTTTTATGAATAAAATGGAAATCCTAGGATCTGAGATTGATGGGAAGAATATCATAGATATGATCTTAGAAACTCTCCCCACATCTCTTGATACCGCCAAGATGAACTACTCCATAAACAAGCTAGAGTACACTGTTACCAAGCTTATGAAGGAGTTTCACACTGCTGAAGGTCTCACTAAGAGAAAGAGGAATCAAGGAGAGGCACATGCTACTGAGCAAAGAGCCTCCGCCTCTGGAACTAAGAAGAGACCTCACAAGGCCGATAAAAAGAACTGTCCTGCCAATCTCAAAGCAAAGGAACATAGTATTGTACTAGTTACCGAAGCATGCTTAGTAGCTGATAATGTATCAACGTGGATTCTTGACTCCGCTGCTACTAACCATATTTGTTGTTCCTTGAATGGTTTCAAGAAAACCAAAAGCTTAAAGGAAGGCGAGTTCTGTTTCAAATGGGGTGATGGGAGCCTGGTGTCTGCAAAGGCTGTGGGATCTGTGACGCTGTCTTTTGAAGACCGCACTTTAAACTTGAATAATGTATATTTTGTTCCTACCTTTGGGAAGAACTTAATATCTGTTGCTCGTCTTCGTGAGCAAGATTATTGTTTAAAGTTCATTAAGAATGGAATTCGTATTTCGTTTCCTGATAATTCTTTTGTCACTGATGCATGTATGAAGAATGCTCTTTTCTACATCTATCCCACCCAACCTTCTCTTTTAGGCACCGAAATAGATAATGATCTAATTAGGGAGCCAAAGAGGATCAAACTTTCTGAATCCTGCGATCTAACAAAATCAACACACCTATGGCACTTAAGACTTGGTCATATCAGTCTAGAAAGGATTAAGAGACTTGTGAGGGATGGTCCACTCCAAGCCTCTGCAATAGGTTCACTACCTACTTGTGAATCCTGCATAGAAGGAAAAATGACTAAGCGACCTTTCTCTGATAAAGGTCGAAGAGCCACTGAGTTGCTGGAACTAATACATTCTGATGTATGTGGTCCGCTCATCCAACAGGCACGTGGAGGATACGAATACTTCGTTACCTTCACTGATGATTACTCACGATATGGGTTTGTCTATTTGCTCAAACACAAATCCGAGACCTTTAACGTATTTAAGGTCTTTAGGGCTTTAGTGGAAAAGCAAACTGGCAAAGTGATCAAAACCCTTCGATCTGATCGAGGTGGTGAGTATATGTCTGGAGAGTTCAATGAATTTCTTAAGGAAGAAGGTATCGCTTCTCAGCTTACCGCACCTGGCACACCTCAACAAAACGGAGTGTCAGAGAGAAGAAATCGAACTCTTATGGAGATGGTTAGATCGATGATGAGTTACTCATCACTCCCGCTTTCCTTTTGGGGATATGCCCTCGAAACAGCCGCTTACATTCTGAACCAAGTTCCGTCTAAAACGGTTCCTGGTACTCCTTATGAAAGATGGACTGGCCGTAAAGTAAGTTTGGGCCACATCCGAATTTGGGGTTGCCCTGCACATGTGCTAAGGCAAAAGACTAGCAAGTTGGCTAGTAGGTCAGAATTGTGCCTGTTTGTGGGATATCCAAACGAAACCAAAGGTTTCATTTTCTATAGTCCCGAGGATGATAAGACTTTCGTTAGCACGAATGCTCGTTTCCTTGAGGAGGACTTCATGAAGGATGCGAAACCTAGAAGCAAAATTGTGCTTGAAGAAAAGTTGGGTGAGGAAGCTTCTACCTCATCTGTAAGAACTGTTCTTACCCCAACTGAAACACAACCTAACTCATCAGAATCTCGTCAAGTAGTACTTAGACGTAGTGGGAGGGCTGTTCAAAAGCCTGACAGGTACATGTCTTATGGAGACTCTCTTGTAGCCGTCTCCGACATGGATGACCCTGTTTCCTATAGCCAAGCGATGGCTTGTTCTGAATCAAACCTTTGGCTTGACGCCATGAAAGTTGAAATGCACTCGATGTATGTCAACAAATTCTGGAAACTTGTAGACCTTCCTGAAGGGATTAAACCCGTAGGGTGTAAGTGGATATACAAGAAGAAAAGGGGTCCTGATGGGAACGTCGAGACGTTCAAAGCACGACTTGTGGCGAAGGGTTATACCCAACAAGAAGGGATTGACTATGAAGAAACCTTCTCACCAGTCGCGATGCTTAAATCCATCCGCATACTCCTATCCATAGCTGCAGCTCTCGACTATGAGATCTGGCAAATGGATGTCAAGACAGCCTTTCTGAATGGCAATCTTGACGAGCGCATTTACATGGCTCAACCAGACGGTTTCGTGGATAAAGGTCAAGAGACCAAGGTTTGTGAGTTGCTTAACTCCATTTATGGACTAAAGCAAGCATCTAGGTCATGGAATATTAGATTCGATGAAACTGTAAAGAGCTTCGGCTTTGAACAGTCAATAGATGAGCCTTGTGTTTACAAGTTAATACACGAAGGCAAAGTTGTGTTTCTGGTACTATATGTCGATGATATACTTCTCATTGGTAATGACGTGGGTAAGTTATCTGAGGTTAAGGTCTGGCTGGCAAAGCAATTCGATATGAAGGATCTAGGAGAAGCCGTATACATTCTGGGAATCCAAATCTTTCGAGATAGGAAAAACCGGACCCTGTCGCTCTCTCAAGCATCTTATGTTGATAAGGTGATGGATCGCTTCTCGATGCAAGACTGCAAGAGGGGTCAAACACCCTTTAGGCATGGAGTTTCACTCTCTAAGGACCAGTCTCCCAAGACTGCACAAGAGATTGAAGACATGAGGAAGATTCCTTACGCCTCTGCCGTAGGAAGCCTCATGTATGCTATGCTTTGCACTAGACCTGATATATGTTTCACCGTTGGCGTAGTTAGCCATTTCCAATCCAACCCTGGACCCGAGCACTGGATTGCTGTTAAGCATGTTCTTAAGTATCTTCGAAGAACTAGGAACTTGATGCTTACATACTCAGGTATTGACCTGACTATGACGGGATATACTGACTCCGATTTTCAAGCGGATAAGGATTCCAGGAAATCCACTTCGGGATCTGTGTTCATCCTTAATGGTGGAGCTGTTCTGTGGAGAAGTATTAAGCAATCTTGCATTGCTGACTCCACAATGGAAGCAGAATATGTGGCTGCTTGTGGAGCATCCAAAGAGGCTGTATGGCTTAGAAAATTCCTTAAGTATTTGGAAGTTGTTCCAAACGTCGACGAGCCCTTGACCCTTTATTGTGATAATAGTGGGGCTGTCGCTAACTCAAAGGAACCTCGAAGCCATAAGCGCTCTAAGCATATAGAGAGGAAATACCATTTGATTCGAGAGATCGCGCAGCGCGGAGACGTGGAGGTGAAGTAGATCTCTGGCAGATCCATTCACCAAGGCCCTAGCGAACAAGGTCTTCGACCAACATCGTGAGGGATCAGGCATGTAGGACTACTCACATCTTCTTTGAGTCAAGTGGGAGTTTGTTGTCAATGGTGCCCACAAGAAGAGTAGTAGTATCTATTTATGTACATTTGATGTCATATAGTCTTACGAAGACTCTTGCTTGTAATTGCTTATTCATTATTAATAAAGTTGAAACGTTCATTCATTCTTTCTTTGTTTGAAGCTTCATGATAAAACCTTAGTCTTTTAGTCCATAAACAAACTTAACAACTTACGAGGAGACAAATGTAGATTTGCATGAACAAACTCTTCGTAGTTTGCTTAAAACGATATATTCGCAATCTTAGGGTCAAAGGACTATTGACCTCAGTATGATTGTTAGAAGAATCTATGATGTCTGGTTATGAGGCATTGAGAGTTGGGGACTCTATAGTTCTTCTAGGTATCTCCCGAAGGTACTGAATTGACCAGTGCACTTCTAGAGACAATATAAGAACAAACCATTTAACCTCTTATGTCTCGAAGTCACTATGTATGAATTGCATCATGCTTACCTTAATCCTGAAATGAGACATGCCATTTCACACCTTAGTATTCTCATTTGAGAAAGTCAAAGTTCGGACTCACTATGTGATTCCGAACAAGGCCTATTGGTGAAGTACTAAGTTGTGAGTCTGTCATGAGTAACTTTGTGAAGTTCTCATAGATATGGAATTCATGTACAAGATTGCTGAAATGCAATGTATGTCACCTCATGCTTTGTTCCTTGGAGTGTGAATAAATGAACTGGCCAGTGTCCAAATTGAGTCCTGACTCTGTTGGATGAAACAATGTGACTTGTTAGCTCCTCGTCAATACATTGTTTCTAACTTATTCACAAGCGACAAAGGAGTTGAGGAAATAACAGCTAGAAGGGTAAAATGGTAATTTAGTAAATCCCGACTAGCTGATGACATTCATGAAGGGTAAACATAGATAATATTCAGTGGATCCGCTCATCATAATTAGGTCGAATTCTTGAGTAGAAAAAAAATTCATTTGAACCGAGAGATTTTCAGTGTCAGCTCTTTAGTGGAGTCAGTTGGCATTAAGCTAAACTTGGAAAAGGTTTGTGAACTTTTGAGTCCAAGTGTTTAGCTCAAGCTTTGTTCATTTGGGTCCATGAGGTCACTATCACGAACCACATCGATAGGAATAGTTAAACTGGAAGCTAAGTCAAAACAAGAACGAGACAGTTTTACGAAAATAGTCAAAAGGGTATTTTTGTCTTTTTGGACATAGGACGAAAAGAATGTCAATATATTTTTTTTTGACATTGTCATATGATGACAAATGAAATAAATATTACTCAGCCATATTAGTGTAATTGGGCCTTGAGGATTAATTTCATTTCATAGAATTTTACTTGAAAATTCTTAATGGGCTTTTCTTATGTTGTCATGAACAAATGAAGAAACATCTAGAAGCTCCTTCTAGAAGCTCAAATTTCGTCCAACCCAAGGAAAATAAGGCTGAATTTCGTTCATCCCATGGTGGGAAAGAGAGTTTATTTTGTGCATTGATGTATGAAGATACTTGCCAAAAGAAAAGGGGAAACAAATTTCCTTAAGAAGGAAAGTGCATTTTCGGCCAACTAAGAGGAAATCAAATGAGGAAACAAATCCTAAGCCTTCATGAGGCATGTTGGAAGTGCAAGGCAATAGGAAAAGAGGAAACTACCTTTTGAAGGTAATCCTCCTCCTATAAATAGGAGCCTCATTCCTCACATTTCATTCATCCAAGTTTAAGAGATTTGAGAGACTCTCTCTCTAGAACTTTGGCCGAACTCCTCTCTCTCTCTCTAGTTTATTTTCAATTTTGTTTTGGCACCTAGGTCCTCATTTGACCTAGAGTTTAGCTCTGCGACTTCAAGACTCGTTCTTAAGTCGTAGTGTTTAAAAGTGCCCACTCACTGATTCCTTTTATTTCGAGTGATTTAGTGATAGAAACTATCGTGGTTGCTCGAGGTGCCGAGGAAAGAAAGAGAGACGTGCTGCGAGGAGATGAGCGTTGCAAACTTTCCAAAAGCTTCTACAAAGTTCAAGCTTCAAGAAAGGTTAGTAAACTTCTATACTCATAATAGGTTTTAATTACATGTACTTGCTCTTTGTCTAGGTTAGTAAAAACTGTTTTTACTTGAAAAGAAATTTTTTAAAATTCCGCCACTTCCCGAAGCGTTTAATCTTTTTCTTAAACCCTAGATCAATTCCAACACTTATCAGTCGACTCGTGGGCATGGAACTCAACTCGAGGAGTAACCTCAACTCGAGGGGTCATGTGAAGAGTCGGCACAAGGACATATCACTCGATTCGTGGACTCGGAACTCAACTCGAGGAATATCCTCAACTCGAGGAGTCATGCATTGAGCCGGCACGAGGTGTCATTGGTCGACTCGTGGACTCGAGACTCAACTCGAGGAGTGAACTCAACTCGAGGAGTTACGTGAAGAGTCGGCACGAGGACTTATCAATCGATTCGTGGACTCGGAACTTAACTCGAGGATGACCTCAACTTGAGGAGTCACGTGAAAAGTCGGCACACGGACTTATCAGTCGACTTGTGGACTCGAAACTCAACTCGAGGAGTATCCTCAACTCGAGGAGTCATGCATTGAGCCGGCACGAGGAGTCATTGGTCGACTCGTGGACTCAGGACTCAACTCGAGGAGTTACATGAAGAGTCGGCACGAGGACTTATCAGTCGATTCGTGGACTTGGAACTCAACTCGAGGAGTATCCTCAACTCGAGGAGTCATGCATTGAGCCGGCACGAGGAGTCATTGATTGACTCGTGGACTCGGGACTCAACTCGAGGAGTGAACTCAAATCGAGGAGTCATGTGAAGAGTCGGCACGCGGACTTATCAGTCGACTCGTGGACTCGGAACTCAACTCGAGGAGTCACGTGAAGAGTCGGCACGAGGGCTTATCGGTCGACTCGTGGACTCGGAGCTCAACTCGAGGAGTCACCTCAACTCGAGGAGTCACGTGAAGAGTCGGCACGAGGTCTTATCTGTCGACTCGTGGACTCGGAACTCAATTCGAGGAGCGACCTCAACTCGAGGAGTTGTTGTCAATGGTGCCCACAAGAAGAGTTGTAATCTTTATATTCTACATTTGATGTAATAAAGTCTCATGAAGACTCTTGCTTGTAATTTCTTATTCATTAATAAAAAGTTGAAACGTTCATTCAATCTTCCTTGTCTGAAGCTTTATGATAAAACATTAGTCTTTAGTCCATAAACAAACTTAACAACTTACGAAGAGACAAATGTAGATTTGCATGAACAAACTCTTCGTAGTTTGCTTAAAACGATATATTCGCAATCTAAGGGTCAAAGGACTATTGACCTCAGTATGATTGTTAGAAGAATCTATGATGTCTGGTTATGAGGCATTGAGAGTTGGAGACTCTATAGTTCTTCTAGGTATCTTCCGAAGGTACTGAATTGACCAGTGCACATCTAGACACAAGATAAGAACAAACCATTTAACCTCTTATGTCTCGAAGTCACTATGTATGAATTGCATCATGCTTACCTTAATCCTGAAATGAGACCTGCCATTTCACAGCTTACGTATTCTCATTTGATAAAGTCAGAGTTCGGACTCACTATGTGATTCCGAACAGGGCCTATTGGTGAAGTACTAAGTTGTGAGAATGTCATGAGTAACTTTGTGAAGTTCTCATAGATATGGAATTCATGTACAAGATTGCTGAAACGCAATGTATGTCACCTCATGCTTTGTTCCTTGGAGTGTGAATAAATGAACTGGCCAGTGTCCAAATTGAGTCCTGACTCTTTTGGATGAAACAATGTACTTGTTCGCTCCTCGTCAATACATTGTTTCTAACTTATTCACAAGCGACAAAGGAGTTGAGGAAATAACAGCTAGAAGGGTAAAATGGTAATTTAGTAAATCCCGACTAGCTGATGACATTCATGAAGGGTTAACATAGATAATATTCATTGGATCCACTCATCATAATTAGGTTGAATTCTTGAGTAGAAAATAAATTCATTTGAACCGAGAGATTTTCAGTGTCAACTCTTTAGTGGAGTCAGTTGGCATTAAGCTAAACTTGGAAAAGGTTTGTGAACTTCTGAGTCCAAGTGTTTAGGTCAAGCTTTGTTCAATTGGGTCCATGAGGTCACTGTCACGAATCACATCGAGTAGGAATAGTTAAACTGGAAGCTAAGTCAAAACAAGAACGAAAATTGTCAAAAGGGTATTTTTGTCTTTTGAGACATGATGAAATGAATGTCAATAAATTTTTTAACAAGGTCATTTGATGACATGCATCACTCGGCCAATACTAATCTTATTGGGCCTTGTGGATTAATTTCATTTCATAAGAATTTTATTGAAAATTCTTAATGGGCCTTTTTCATGTTCTCATGAACAAATAAAGAAGCTTCTAGAAGCTCCTTCTAGAGGACATGTTGGGCGCCTACTACCCAAGAGATAGAGAGAATATTTTGTGCATAAATGTATCAAGATACTTGCCAAAAGAAAAAGAGGAAACAAATTTGCATGAGGATGCTTTAGGGTAATCGGCCAAGAGAGAGTCAAAGGCAAGGCATGGAACAAAATAGGAAACAAATCCAAGGCTTATTGAAGCCTATGTTGGCCGTGTGACTCAATAAAGGAAATAGGGAAATTAGCTCATGAATATGTGATATTCCATAGAAGAGGAAACTACCTTATAGAAGGTGAGACCTCTCCTATAAATAGGAGCCTCATTCCACACATTTCATTCATCCAAGTTTAAGAGATTTGAGAGACTCTCTCTCTAGAACTTTGGCCGAACTCCTCTCTCTCTCTCTAGTTTATTTTCGATTTTTGTTTTGGCACCTAGGTCCTCATTTGACCTAGTGTTTAGCTCTGCGACTTCAAGACTCGTTCTTAAGTCGTGGTGTTTAGAAAATCCCACTCACTAATTCCTTTATTTCAAGTGTGATTTAGTGATAGAAACTTTCGTGGTTGCTCGAGGTGCCGAGGAAAGAAAGAGAGACGTGCTGCGAGGGGAGACGAGGGTTGTAAACTTTCCAAAAGCTTCTCAAAGTTCAAGCTTCAAGAAAGGTTAGTAAACTTCTATACTCATAATAGTTTTTAATTACATGTACTTGCTGTTATCGGCCCGACGAGGTCCGACGGCTCGATCGACATTTCGGGCGGCCGAGCAAGCTCACTCGGCCATTGGCCGAGTGAAACCCTACTTCCAGCCCACACTCGGCCGGCCCATCAACTCACTCGGCCAATGGCCGAGTGAGCCTTCTCTCGGTCCAAGCCCGTCACTCGGCCAATGGCCGAGTGAACTTCTCCATATGTTCACTCGGCCAATGGCCGAACGAGGCCCACCACGCTCACTCGGCCCACGGCCGAATGGAGCCTCAGACGTCCCAGTATGTTCGCCCGGCCAAGGGCCGAATGAAGTCCCCACCCGGCCCACCATGCTCGCTCGGCCGATGGCCGAGTGAGGCCCCAGGCGGCCCAGCACGCTCGGTCGGCCGAAGGACGAATGAAGACCCCTGTCGGCCCAACAGCTCACTCGATCAACAGCCGAGTGAGTCTTCTCCCGGCCCAGACTCTTCGCTCGGCCATCACTCGGCCGATGGCCGAGTCAAGCTCACCCGGCGTCCATTCCTTCACTCGGCCATTGGCCGAGTGAATCTCCCTCGGCGACCATCGTCTCACTCGGCCATCGGCCGGCCCAACCTCACTCGGCCGATGGCCGACTCAGCCTCACTCGGCCAAGGGACCCTCAACACGTCTCTTGGTCGCCTATAAATAGAGGAGTCCATTCTCTAGTCCAGGTAATCCGAATTTGAGTACTGAAACGCTGTCGAACTCGTACCTCGCTCGTTTCTCTCAAGTCTCGGCCTCTAAACACTAAACCCTCTACAAACCACCTCAATCCTACTAATGTTGAGCGTCGGAGAGGTAAACAGAGGCAACCCCTCTGTTTCCCCTTTGTAGTTCGCACCTTTCTATTCACGTTTCAGGTGCTTGGACGAGATAGAGATCATCTACAGCTAAGGGACGGCTTGGGATACCAAGCCCGACACGCTCGAGTCGAGACGAGACCACTTGGTCCGGCCTTGGGTCTAACCGTCTGCGACTCCTAAATCGTTGTCCGAAAAACTGCGACAACATTTTGGCGCTGGAAGGAGGGGATCTCTCGACCTTGACGACGCATTCCCTCTACCAGTTTTCTCCCTTTGTTCTCACGACTCTCGAGAGATGAGTCACATTCCCACTACCTCCGCGGGTACTCGAGCGACGAGCTCGAGGTACGGTCTTCGACGCCTCGCACATCGTCTTGAAGGGCAACCTCGCGATAGCGAGAGCCAGCCCCAAGACCCGATGATTGACCCCGAGGCCGTGCTCCGAGAGGACACGGCCCGGCGGCTTGCGGAGCTCCTTGACCGCCCCGGCGTCGACGGTTCGCTCATAGCCGACCTCCTCGGCTATGACGTTGAAGATAGGTCCGCCAAAGACTACTCCGACTCCGAATATGTGGGGGAGTCGAGGACCAACGAGGCAACGCCTAGCCTCGCCCCTTCGCGGCCCGAGAGGCCCAACGACGCTTTGGCCGGGCCGTCACACCTAGCGCGGCAGCAGGCACGGTCACATTCCCGGGGACTCGCCCCCTCGGTTTCAAGAGGTGGCCGGACACGGCCCCTCGCCGAGGAGAGAGCGACTCTGGTAGACGATGGGGCCGACAGCCGAAGCGCCCGCCGGACGGCCCGACCAAGGGCGACCTCACCTCGCCCCGCACCGAGTGCGGACCTTAGAGAGCGCTTGACGGCGCAGAGAAATTCCCGAGGGGAGGATCTCCGCCAAAGGCTAAACTCTCGAAGGGACGCGCTCCCCGCCGCAACTCTCGGCCGGCCGCAGGCCAATGTCGTGGACCAAGCGTCCAACGAACGCCAACCGGTGACTCCCGTGGCCCCGACGGTCGGCCCCGCTAACAGGCTCGACATGGTCACGATGATTCAAAGCCTCCAGAATCAAATCATCGAAATGAGGGAGTCGGGGAGGCAAAGGCCGTACGGAGGGATCGAGGAATCATACTCTCCCTTCGCTGCGCAAATCCTCGCGCAACCATGCGTGGGGAACTTCAAGTTACCGTCCATTCCCCCCTACGATGGACGTACGGACCCCCACTTCCACGTCCAACACTATGAGACGTGGATGACTATGCAGGGGCAGGCGGACGCCACCCTCTGCCAAGCCTTCAGCCTGACCCTCACAGGCTCGGGGTTTGAATGGTTCCGAAGCTTGAGGCCGGGAAGCATCCCGTCTTTCCGAGCCTTGCGAGAGGCTTTCCTCGCCCGATTCGCCACCCTCGTGGCGCAAAAGAAACCGAAGACCCACCTCCTCTCTATCCGGCAAGGAAGAGACGAGACGTTGAGACAATACCTCGCTCGCTTCACCGAGGAGTCTCAAAAGGTCGAAGGGTTCGACGACAGGGACGCCATCACGGCGATCACCGAGGGAGTGCGCACGAGCGACTTCCTCAAGTCTATTGTTGTCCAAGTCCCGCGTGACATGGCGGAGTTGATGACAAGAGCCCGCACATACATGGGAGTCGAGGACTATCTCGATGGCCGAGATGGCCGAAAGTCAGGAGGACAGGGGAGTCGCCGCCGCGACGATTGAGATGAAGATCGTCCCGACCCCCGAAAGAGGAGGAATAAGGGAAGCCAGGCCCCTAACGGCTGTTCCCTCCCCGGGCCGAAGCCGTCGCATGCGACAGCTTCCGGAGGTTCTCGCCATTCACTCCTCTGAACACTCCGCCGGAGCAAATCCTAGCTCTGCACCGTGACAAGTTGGGGAGCCCAACCCCGCTCACGAAGGATCCCGCCAAGAGGGATCAAAGCAAGTACTGTGACTACCATCAAGATCACGGGCACCTGACATCCGAATGCTATCAACTCAAGCGTCAGATTGAGGACCTGATTCAAGATGGGAAGCTGAAACAGTACGTCCTGAGAACTATCGGGACGGCCGCGGCGCACGGAGGTCGCCCGCGGCAAGAAAAGAAAGGCCCGGCGACGGTGACTGTCACGGACCGCGCGACAAACGAAGAGCCGGAGAGCTCGCAACTTCACGTCGTGGGTGCAATCTTGGGTGGCCCGGAGTTCGGAGACTCGGCTACGCAAAGGAAGAAGTACGTGCGCGAAGTTTCCCAAGGGAAAATAGCGCACTACATCAACCACACGTACGAGGTTCCTCCTCCGGCCCCCTTCGAGTCCATGTTCTTCACCGGACAAGAAGCAACGCGAGTTCTCCATCCACACAACGACGCGATAGTCGTCTCTGCCCCGGTCGCCAACAACCTCGTCCGGAGAATCCTGATCGACAATGGGAGCTCCGCCGACATAATCTTCAAATCTGCGTTGGACAGGATGAAGCTATCCGGGGTAAGACCGACCCCGATCTCAACCCCGCTCTTCGGCTTCTCTGGGGAGAGGGTTATGACGGAGGGAACTATCGACCTCCCGGTTACCTTCGGTACGCCGGGGGGGCTCGAGGTTACCCACATCGTGTCGTTCCTGGTAGTGGATCAGCCCTCGGCTTACAACATCATCGTCGGCCGCCCGACTCTCAATCGGTTGAAGGCCATAACGTCCACGTACCACCTGATGATGAAGTTCCCGACCGATAAAGGGATCGCCGTGATGTTGGGAGACCAATCCATGGCGAGGATGTGCTACATCCAGGGCGTGGACGGAAAAGGAAAGGGGAAGGTGGTGAGCACCGTCTTCCAACTCGGAGACAAATTCCCGTGCAAGTTAGAGGAAGGAGGCACCTTCGGAGAGCTAGACCAAAGGGAGGAAGTCGAGCGTCGAAAGGTGGAGACACCGGACGACCTCGTTCCCGTCGTGTTGGACGTCGCCAAACCTGACCAAGTGGTCAAGGTAGGCGCCCAACTCCCGTCTGAGACCCGAATCGAGCTCGCCGCTTTCCTCCGAGAGCACAAAGATGTCTTTGCGTGGACACACGCCGACATGCCGGGGATCGACCCCGAGATCATGGTTCATCGTCTCAACGACGACAAGAGAGTGGCCGAGCGCGTTCAACCGCGACGGGCGTTCAGTGGGGAGAGGTACCAAGCCATTGGTGAAGAAGTTGACAAACTTCTCACCGCCGACTTCATCAGGGAGGCGGAGCACCCCAAGTGGGTGTCCAATGTGGTAATGGTCAAGAAGCCAAACGGGAAGTGGCGGATCTGTATCGACTACAAAGATCTCAACAAAGCCTGCCCGAAAGACAGCTTCCCTCTCCCGAGGATCGAGCAGCTCGTGGACGCCACCGCGGGCCACGAACTGCTAAGCTTCATGGACGCCTACTCAGGCTACAACCAGATCCGCATGCACGAGCCGGATCAAATTAAAACCACCTTTGTTACGAACCGCGGACTCTACTGTTACAAGGTCATGCCCTTTGGCCTCAAAAACGCGGGAGCAACGTATCAAAGGTTGGTGAACCGCATGTTCGCCAATCAAATTGGCAAGACTATGGAGGTCTACGTGGATGACATGCTTGTCAAAAGCCTCAAAGCCCACGACCACGTTCGAGACCTCAGGGAAATGTTCACGATTCTGCGGCGCTACAAGATGAAGCTTAACCCCAACAAGTGCGCTTTCGGGGTCGAGTCTGGAAAGTTTCTGGGCTACATGGTGAGCCGCCGCGGGATCGAGGCCAATCCTGAGAAGATTAAGGCGATCTTAGAGATGAGGTCGCCACAAAAGGTCAAAGAAGTTCAAAGCTTGACCGGAAGGATCGTCGCCCTGACGCGATTCGTTTCCAAAGCCACTGATAGGTGCCAACCGTTCTTCAAGGCGCTGAAAAAGACCGACAGGTTTGTATGGACGGAGGAGTGCGAGGTAGCATTTCGAGATATGAAAGCCTATTTCACCTCCCCCCCGTTCCTCGCGAAGCCAAAGAATGGCGAAACCCTATACCTCTACCTCGCGGTTTCCGATAGGGCCGTGAGCGCGGTCCTCATACGCGAAGAGGACAAAGTACAATGGCCGGTCTACTATGTCAGCAAGGCGCTCCTCGACGCCGAAACCCGATACCCCGAGATCGAGAAACTTTCCCTCGCCCTCGTCATGAGCGCGAGAAAGCTCCGGCCCTACTTCCAGGCGCACCCCATCGTGGTCCGCTCGGGGCATCCCATCGAGAAGGCCCTTCAAAAAGGGACCTCCTCTCGAATGGCGATATGGTCCCAAGAGCTGGGCGACTACGGGGTCGAGTTCCAACCGAGAACCGCCATTAAGGGTCAGGCCCTCGCCGACTTCATCGCCGAGTTCACAAGCGCGCCCCCAACCAACGAGGGCGACGAGAGTAGTAAGACCACGGAAGACAAGGAGGACGACCATAGCAAGTCGTCAAAGAAGAGAACCAATGACCCGATAGGGCCAGTCTGGGACTTGCACGTGGATGGCGCGTCAAACGCCCGGGGGGCTGGCGCCGGCGTTGTGCTCACAAATCCCGATAGGGAGAAGCTGAGATACGCCCTGCGGTTCGAGTTCAAGGCTTCCAACAACGAGGCAGAGTACGAGGCTCTGATCGTTGGCTTGGAGCTAGCGAACAAGTTGGGCGCCCAAAACCTGCGCATCCATTGCGACTCGCAATTGATCGTGAATCAGGTTAAAGGCGACTACGCCGCAAAGGAGCCACACATGATCGCCTACTTGTCCAAGGCCCAAAAGAACTTGGAGGCCCTATCGTGGTTCGAGATCGTCCAGGTTCCTCGAGAGGCGAACTTCGACGCCGACGCCCTAGCTCGCCTCGCGTCTGGGATAGACGAAGAGGGTGAGGGCAGCGTCCCAATCGAAGTGTTGACCCGACCCTACGTCTCGAGAGGCGACGTAGGGGTCGTTGACGAGACTCCGCCTCCCTCATGGATGACCCCGCTCGTGGAATTCCTTAAACGAGGAGTCGTCCCCGAGGATAAAGAAGAAGCCAGAAAGCTGAGAGGCTTGGCGCGGAAGTACACAATGAGGGAAGACAACTTGTTCAAGAGAGGCTACTCTATGCCTCTCCTTCGCTGCCTGACCGAGGTGGAGGCGAGGAAGGCACTCCACGAGGTGCACGAGGGGGTGTGCGGTAACCACGCCGCCGGGCAATCTTTGGCATTGAAGCTGCTGAGACTTGGATATTTCTGGCCGACCTTGAAAAAGGACTCCCACGAGTGGGCCAAGAAGTGTGACAAGTGCCAAAGGTTCGCCCACATTCCGCGCCAAGCACCGGCCCCTTTGTGTCCGATTATCGTGCCGCGACCTTTCGCGAAGTGGGGAATCGACCTCATCGGCGAGCTGCCTACGGCCCCGAGACAATACAAGCACGCGATCGTGGCTATCGATTACTTCACGAAGTGGGTAGAGGCTGAGCCGCTAGCAAAGATCACCGAGGCGAACACGACAAGCTTCATTTGGAAAAGCATCATCTGCCGCTTCGGGATCCCTGCGTCAATTGTAACCGACAACGGAAAACAATTCGACAATGCGCGCCTTCGAGAAATGTGCGAACAGCTTGGCATTAGCAAGACTTTCTCCTCTCCCCGCCATCCTCAAACCAACGGTCAGGTCGAGGCGGTGAACAAGACGATCAAGGAAGACCTGAAGAAGAAGCTGGAGGCAAGAAAGGGGGCTTGGGCTGACGAGCTCCCCATGGTCTTATGGGCATATCGCACCACCGCTCGAAACGCGACCGGCGAAACCCCTTTCGCTCTCGCGTTCGGCGTCGAGGTTGTGGTACCCGTCGAGACCAAGCTGCCAACCTTGCGCATCGAGGAGTACGACGAAGCCGCCAACGACGACGCGATCAGGCTCGAGCTAGACCTCATAGACGAAAGGAGGGCGGACGCACTCACCCGGCTTGCTGCGCAAAAGAGGAAGGTCGGGAAATACTACAACTCAAAGATCAAGCTGCGGAAGTTCGCCGACGGGAGCCTCGTTCTTCGAAGGGTGTTCCAAAACACCAAGCTACAAGGTGCGGGAGTTCTAGGCCCCACCTGGGAAGGCCCGTACCGTGTGCGCCGAGCCATCCACAACGGCACATACGAGCTCGAGAACATGGAGGGACTCGTGTTCACACACCCATGGAACGCGGAACACCTCCGGCAATATTACCAGTAGACGTTCATTCGTCCTTCTTCTTTCGCTTTTTGTTTTCATGTAATTTTCGATTCTAGCAAAGACAATTTACAATTTCAAGTTTGGCCAACGGCCTGGGATGTAATTTTTGAACCATTTCAATAATTTAATGAATTACATTTAACTTCAAAACATTGTATCTTAGTTTCTAGCCTCCTCTACGAGCACCCAAGAAACTCGGGGGGCTAAGGGGGATAAGGCGAGAGTAACGAGCTCGCTTACTCCACTTTCCACGCGCCAAGCGGTAACAAAACACCCATAAATCGGATCCGCGCTCCGGACCTCCGACTTCGTACCCTCCTCGTGCGACGCTCTCGCACGGGTTGAGGCCGTACGCCGAGAGATAGCGAAACGTCGATGAGTTGGATCCGCGCACCGGACCTCCGGCCTCGCACGTCTTTTGCTGCGACCCTCTCGTGCACCGATGCACCTTGCGCACCGATAGGCGGCAAGTCATCGATGGATCACGTCCGCGCACCGGATTGTCGATCTCGGCAGTCAAAACCCAAAACATGACACGCGTACCAACGAGTACCACGCTCACTGGGAGCTGCAAACCCATCCCGATACGCACGCCGATAGGTAGCGTACTCGTCGGAGGATGGGCGCGATGGCCACCCAGCTCGCGCGCGCCGGTAGGCAGCAAGTCACGAATGGATGGCCGGAAATCGCACCCGCCGGATGAAACTGGTCTACCCAGCGTCCGCTAGTGAACTTCGTCGCCAAATGCGGCAGTAAGCCGTGCCGACTGGTTACGCTAAGCATAGTAAGCCGGGCTCGTAAGACACGCACTATTCAAATTGCGCAAATCGATTACACTAAGCGTAGCAAGTCGAGAAAATAAGACGCACGATGAAAAGAAAGCTTCAATCAAAGCAAAACGATATTGCGCAAACAACCCAATAAGAAAGGTACGAAAGTACGACGCAAACATAACAATAATCCGAAAGAAAGCATAAAGCGAGCGCTAAACAAGTGCGCGAAAAACCAAGGAAAACTCAACTAGTCCGAGCCAAAGTCGACTTGCTCTTCATCTCCTTCGGGGTCAGGGGCGCCAAACCCGCCAACGGCTTCTCCGTCAGGCTGGTGGGTCGTCGACTGAGCAGCCTCGGCGGGGATTTGTGGATGCAAGTCGTCCTCCGGCGGCTCGTCATCGTAAGGAGGGAACATGGTGTTGAAAAAGGAAAACGTGGTCCCGCGAGACGCGTTCTCCTTCTCGGTCGCTTCCCGAACTCGCCGGGCCGCCTCGTAACGAGCCGCCTCCAACGCCAAGTCCCAGTCGTCCTCCAAGTCGGTCTTGGATCGCACGACGTCTTCCTTCTCCTCAACAAGGGTCCGCATCTTCGTCCGGAGGGTATCCCTCTCCCTCTCGACCTTAACCCGAGCGATCTCGCTCGCCGATAGTCGAGCGTGAACGATGCTCAGCTCTGCATCCCGGCTCGTAAGCGCCGCCTGAAGCTTCTTCGTTTCCCCCAGGAAGGTGTCGGCTGCCTGCTCCGCCTTCTCACGAAGCGCCTTCTCGGTGGCCAATTCCCCGCGAGCTTGCTCCAGCTCCCCCTCGAGCGCCTCAAACTCTCGGGCGGTGCGAGCCCCTGCTAGGGCGGCAGCGTGCGCAGCCGCCATGCTCGTCTTCTCCTTCTCCATGATTTGCATGCGTCGTAGCATATCTCGGAGAATGCGATCGCTCCGCTCTTGGCGCGCGAGCATCTGCAAGCAAGAGAAACGCGGATAATTACAATAAGCACGACAGTCGTACATAACACAAGCAAACGAGCCATAGCTTTCGGGCATCGCCGATCCCGTTCTGGAAGTGCTCAAGATCGCTCGTCGTCAGCAGGCCTTTGAAATCCCGCAAGGAGGTCTCAAGGATCCCTCGGGAGCACTGGTCTCTCAACTCTGCCGCCTCCGCTAGGAGCATAGAGTCCAGGCTGTCTGACAATGTCGATGTGTGAGCGCGTTTGTGGCCGGACGGTGACCCGAGAGAAGCCGACGATGATGGTCGCTTGTTGGAGGAGATCGTTTCATTCCTCGCCCGCGATGGCGACCCCCCGCGACGGGCCTCGGCTGGAGGGCGAGCCACGATCGTAGCATCATCGGTGGGCGTTGCTCTCGGCATTTGGGTGCGCGGTCGGTGACGTCGAGCCATGGCACCTGCAGAGAAGAAAAGCGCGCTTGTCAGTTAAAACGTAATGGTAAGCGTAAATAATGGAAGAACAACGATAACGCGACGACGCATGTTCTATCAGTACCCCCCGCGTCGGGTGGGGGAGCAGACGAACCCCCCGCCTCGGATTCCGGGCCAGTCTCCACTCCAGGTCCGGAACATGAGGAGTCTTCGTCAGCAGGCACGAACCATCCGGTGGTTGCCATAAGATCCGGGGACTCGAAAAGCGATCCTTGCCGCCTCGAGTCGGGAACCGCTCCGATCACGAGCGCAAGTTCGGAGCTCTCGATGCCACAGTCGGCCGGGAATTCAGCAACGGGGCCAAAGGTGAGAGGTGCCGTCCCGAAGGCAGATTCGGACGCCCACACCCAAGGATATCGGTGTTTCGAGGTCAGCTTGGTGAGGATGGTGAATCGCTTCCGGTGCTGGACCTTGTAGAAGCCGGGTTTCCCGGGAACATCGAAGACGGCCACGAGATTCCTGATGTCGTCGGCCGTCATGGCTCGACCCTTCGCTCGGTGCAGCATCATGTGGCAGGCAGCCACCATACGGTAGAAGGATGGGGACATCTGGGCCGCATGAACACCGAGCCGAGCTAGAAGATCCTGGATCACGGGCTGAAAAGGCAATCGCAGCCCTCCCCGAAGGCTCGCCTCGTGAACGGCGGCGTACCCCTTCCGAGGGCGAGTCGGTAGATCGTCGGACAACGGTCGCAAAAGCGATACAGCCGACGGGATGTGGAACCGCTTCCTCAAACCACTAAAGCTGGCAAACGAGAGCGAACTTGGGAAATCGATGCCAGAACAATCAAAGCTATCTCGAATCGCCGTTTCCCCAAGGGGAAACGACGAGGTTCGTTCTTCTTCCTGCGCAGTCGAGCTTGTCGGGGTGACCGATAGGACGCGACGACCCGACGTCTCGCCCGAACCCTCGTGGTGCCCGCTACGGTAGCTCGCTCGGGCCGTGGTATGCGCGCTCGGCCCACTGGGGCCCGTTTCCCGGTTGTTGACCACGAGAGGCGGCTCCGTCGGCGCATCCGGCCCGTTCGTGAGCCCATGGTGCGCGTCAAGCGATGGGATGGCCGTGTGGCCCCCGTAGGCTGCGTCCGGCCCAAGCTCGTGGTTCGGCCCAAAGTCCTGTGAGGGGTCAAGCTCTCTCTCACCTAGGCCCGGCCCAATGGGTCCTAGGGTTTGAACATGCTCCAAGCTTTCCCCACCTAGGCCCGGCCCAATGGGCCCTAGGGTTTGGGAAGGGTCCAAGCTGGCCGACCCCTCTCCTCCAGCAATGGATGGCCGGCGCGCCCCACCTCCGGCGCCGGCTCCTCCGCCCATGACGCCGGCCGTCGCCGGCGGCGTCTCCTCGTCGCGCGCGCGCCCCGGCCTGATTGGGGTTGGTCCACCCGGGCCACCATGGTCTCCGACCACCTGCAATGCGGCCCCACCCGCGTGGGTAGAGCCTTCCACGAAGCCGACCCGGCCGGACGCGGCCTCTCCAGCGCCGGTGCCGCCTCCACCAGCCCGAGCGGCGTGCCCCACGCCTGGGTTCGTCGCGCGCGTCTCCACCAGCGCCCCCCCGGGGTTGGGCTCGCCACAGACGGCGCCGACACAGCCAGCCGAGGCCTCCCCGGCAGCAGCGCGGCCTCGCTCGACCCCGCCTGCGCTGTCCCCAGCCGCGTCGACCCTGCCGGCGCTGTCCCCGGCCGACCCGGCCTCGTCTGCGCGCTCGTCCACCTCGGCCCGCTCGGCCGACCCGGCCACGCCACAGCGCGATCCAGCCCCGGCAGCGCGCACCCCGGCTGCTTCCTCGCTCGCCTCAGCCACACCAGCGCTCGCCTCGGCCCCGCCGGCGTCGCCCTCGGCCGCTAGGTGCTCTCCCTCGCCCGCCGACCAAGCATCCACCGTGGGGAGGTCGTGGCCGTCCAAATTCATTGTCATTCGGTCTAGGAAAACCAAACCTAGAGTGGGGAGAGAGTTGTGATCGACCGGGGGCGGTGAAATTCGATCTAGAAGGTCGTCCAAAGTCTCGTAAGGGTCGTCAAAGAGGAACGAGACGAAGTCCTCGGGGGGCCCACTGGCCGACGTGTGGTTGGGGGACCCCATGGGCGCGAATAACGACATACACGTCAGCAAAAACATTAAAATAATACCTAAGGTGAGCGGGCTTACCAATTGTTGACGAGACGGTTCGGCGAGACAACTGAAGACGGAGCTGCTTGAGTTTACCACACGGGCTACGCCCGGTGCCAAACTCGGGGGGCTAATGTTATCGGCCCGACGAGGTCCGACGGCTCGATCGACATTTCGGGCGGCCGAGCAAGCTCACTCGGCCATTGGCCGAGTGAAACCCTACTTCCAGCCCACACTCGGCCGGCCCATCAACTCACTCGGCCAATGGCCGAGTGAGCCTTCTCTCGGTCCAAGCCCGTCACTCGGCCAATGGCCGAGTGAACTTCTCCATATGTTCACTCGGCCAATGGCCGAACGAGGCCCACCATGCTCACTCGGCCCATGGCCGAATGGAGCCTCAGACGTCCCAGTATGTTCGCCCGGCCAAGGGCCGAATGAAGTCCCCAGCCGGCCCACCATGCTCGCTCGGCCGATGGCCGAGTGAGGCCCCAGGCGGCCCAGCACGCTCGGTCGGCCGAAGGCCGAATGAAGACCCCTGCCGGCCCAACAGCTCACTCGATCAACAGCGGAGTGAGTCTTCTCCCGGCCCAGACTCTTCGCTCGGCCATCACTCGGCCGATGGCCGAGTCAAGCTCACCCGGCGTCCATTCCTTCACTCGGCCATTGGCCGAGTGAATCTCCCTCGGCGACCATCGTCTCACTCGGCCATCGGCCGGCCCAACCTCACTCGGCCGATGGCCGACTCAGCCTCACTCGGCCAAGGGACCCTCAACACGTCTCTTGGTCGCCTATAAATAGAGGAGTCCATTCTCTAGTCCAGGTAATCCGAATTTGAGTACTGAAACGCTGTCGAACTCGTACCTCGCTCGTTTCTCTCAAGTCTCGGCCTCTAAACACTAAACCCTCTACAAACCACCTCAATCCTACTAATGTTGAGCGTCAGAGAGGTAAACAGAGGCAACCCCTCTGTTTCCCCTTTGTAGTTCGCACCTTTCTATTCACGTTTCAGGTGCTTGGACGAGATAGAGATCATCTACAGCTAAGGGACGGCTTGGGATACCAAGCCCGACACGCTCGAGTCGAGACGAGACCACTTGGTCCGGCCTTGGGTCTAACCGTCTGCGACTCCTAAATCGTTGTCCGAAAAACTGCGACAACACTTGCTCTTTGTCTAGGTTAGTAAAACTGGTTTTACTTGTAAAAGAAATTTTTTAAAATTCCGCCGCTTACCGAAGCGTTAATTATTTTCTTAAACCCTAGATCGATTCCAACAAATGGTATCAGAGCTATGGTCAAAGATTAGCATGTACATGTATTTAAAAATATGGGGTTGAAAATCGTTTTCGAAAGTTTACTAATTTTGTGACAACTTAGAATTGTTATCTTAGATTTTCTTTAATTTATTGCTCTTGCCTTTAAATTAAAAATCATGTTGATTTTCTATGATTTTGGGATGTTATTAAAACACATTAGAATCAGTTCTAAAAGTTTTTATTTTTTTATATTGAAAAACGTGTTTTAAAGGTTTGAGAAATTTCGAGTAAAATTTTGTGACTAGTTTTCTTGTCTTACTAGTTTCTTATTTTTACTTGAATCGTTTTATGCTTGTTGTTATTTCTTTTATGCCTTGTTATTACTTTGCTAATAAAACACAAATAAAAGCTTTAACAACCTTCATAAAATGTTCCGTTACACTCGATTCTTTTTCGCACCTAAAAAGGACCAAGCTTTAATTATTTCTTTTTCTTCGAGCTGGAGTAAATCCGCAGTAAAAGTGGCATAACTCTCTGCTCAAAAATTTAAATTTAATGATTCTTGAATCAAATTAAATCTCTCTCTGTCCTCTGTCCAATACCAGGTTTCAGGTCAAAAGGACATCGGAGCCGCCAGTTATGGTGATTTTACTCCGAGGTGCGCGGCTGTTCCGAAACTCCAGTTTTTCAGAATTCCGGATTTTCAGCCCCACTACCATGAGTTATAGAACTCTAATGAGAAAAATTTCATGAGCAAAAATGTTTTTCATAAGATTATAAACATGATGTGTAAGATTAAAATGTTTTGATTTTTGAAATTTTAATTGAAATTGAATTTTTACAAAACTAGTTTGAATTTTGAAAAACCGTTTTCACTTTCAAACTTGAAAAATATTTTGTCATCCAAATCAAATAATTTTTCAAAATGTTTTCAAAACTATATCTATATCAGATATGTTCAAAATCTATATGCTCTTGAAAATTTGAGTGGGAGGTCTCCTTGTAGACAAGCCGAAAAATAAAAAGATGTGTAATCTCAAACTTTCAAGTGTTCGAGTGAGTTAAAGTTCACACTTCCCTCATGCACTTTCCCAAAATAGAAAATAGGAAAAAGATCGAGTATGTGCCTTGTGCCTTTATGCACTAATATTGCTCTGAACATGATGATCTAGGATTCTCTTCTAGTTGTCCGCTCTATCGCTCTATAACTAGGAAAACCGTTTCCGAACTTATAAGAGTAGATGAACCAACTCCAAAAACTAAGTGGGAGGGTTATACTTGTTGTTTGTAACCCACGATCTTCAACACTAATGAAAAGTGCAAGTGTCGCCAGACTAAGAGTCACCCTCGTGGCCCTCTCTTAAATGAGAGTACTCAAGGGCGCTTTGCACTGATCATTGCTCAATGAGCTAAATCCGAAAGTGAGACAATGAGACAAGACCTCCCCTTGGCGGATTGTTTTTCAAAGTCAATCTTTTGGACTAAGTGGTTGGTTACACACTTAGACTCAATCCCTAGTAATCCTCCCTCGAGGCCCTGCGAAAGGATGTGAGTGATCAAACCAATTTACAAGGTGGCTAGTCAAAATTTGGTGTATTGACATCTTGGCTAAGCATTAATGATGTGTCATTTACTTATAAATGGAGATTTTTTGCGGCCTTCCCTCGAAGGAGTAAATTATCGTTTGGTTTATAACACCTTTGGATTTTATAAAGTCTTAAACAAACTTAAATCCTAAACCAAAGACTAATCATAAACTTGTTTCAACTTTTATAGGCAATATGTCTCCTAACTCTCTCTCTTTCATCCTTTCCTCGAACAAACTCGAAAACGAAAACTACATAGACTCGAAACTTAACCTCGACATCATCTTTGCCATTAACAAGCACAAATGGGTACTCACCACCCCGTGTCCTCCTCTGACGAATGATGATTAGACTCAAGAGGACAATGACGCCTTAGCGGCCAGGCTTCGATCCGATGAGATTGTGAGGTGCTATATCTTGGCATCTATGAACAATATGCTGAAAGAGCAACATCGTAACATCGAGACTGCCACTGAAATGCTCTACAATCTCCTTGAGATGTTTGGAGGGCAAGGGCGTCAAACAAGGCAACAAGCAGTCCGACAGTTTATGAACTATCACATGAAGGCCAGGACTCCTGTTGGAGACTTTATGATACTGATCATTAGTTTTCTAAATAAAATGGAAATCCTAGGATCTGAGATTGATGAGAAGAGTGTCATAGATATGATCTTAGAAACTCTCCCCGCATCTCTTGATTCCTCCAAGATGAACTACTCCATAAACAAGCCAGAGTACACTGTTACCAAGCTTGTGAAGGAACTTCACACTGCTGTAGGTCTCACTAAGAGAAAGAGGAATCAAGGAGAGGCACATGCTACTGAGCACAAAGTCTCCGCCTCTAGAACTGAGAAGGGACCTTACAAGGCCGATAAAAGGAACTGTCCCGCCTATCTCAAAGCAAAGGAACATAGTATTGTACTAGTTACCGAAGCATGCTTAGTAGCTGATAATGTATCAACGTGGATTCTTGACTCCGCTACTACTAACCATATTTGTTGTTCCTTGAATGGTTTCAAGAAAACCAAAAGCTTAGAGGAAGGCGAGTTTTGTTCCAAATGGGGTGATGGGTGTCTGGTGTCTGCGAAGGCTGTGGGATCTGTGACGCTATCTTTTGAAGACCGTACTTTAAACTTGAATAAGGTTTTACTTTCTATAGTCCCGAGGACGATAAGACTTTCGTTAGCACGAATGCTCGTTTCTTTGAGGAGGACTTTATGAAGGATACGAAACCTAGAAGCAAAATTGTGCTTGAAGAAAAGTTGGGTGAGGAAGCTTCTACCTCATCTGTAAGAACTGTTCTTACCCTAACTGAAACACAACCTAACTCATCAGAATCTCGTCAAGTAGTACTTAGACGTAGTGGGAGGGCTACTCAAAAGCCTGACAGGTACATGTCTTATGGAGACTCTCTTGTAGCCGTCTCTGACATGGATGATCCTGTTTCCTATAGCCAAGCGATGGCTTGTTCTGAATCAAACCTTTGGCTTGACGCCATGAAAGTTGAAATGCACTCGATGTATGTCAACAAAGTCTGGAAACTTGTAAACCTTCCTGAAGGGATTAAACCCGTAGGGTGTAAGTGGATATACAAGAAGAAAATGGGTCTTGATGGGAACGTCGAGACGTTCAAAACACGACTTGTGGCAAAGGGTTATACCCAACAAGAAGGGATTGACTATGAAGAAACCTTCTCGCCAGTCGCGATGCTTAAATCCATCCGCATACTCCTATCCATAGCTGTTGTCGCACAAAAATGAACAACTATTAAATACCTCTGGCGGTTCGATCCAAGGCCGGACCAAGTGATCGCGCCCGAGCCAAAAATGGGAGCTCGTAGACCGAGCTGCACCCTCCAAACCCTGAGGTGTGTTTTGGGGGGTGTGACCGTGCCAAAGGTTGGCTGCCTACATACCCTTTAGTCGGGATCAGGTCAGAACGTTGTTCAATTTGTGTATTGCGGGCTATCTTTGGCTCAGTGGCTGAATCTAAGGTTTTAGAGTAGGACCCGGCTCGTAGCTTGTAGTGAAGGGTTTAGAGGGGTCGCGTGCTCGTAGCTCGGAGTTCTAGCTCAAGGGCCAAGAGGCGAGAGAGCGGTCTGTCCCGCAGAAGCTCGGGTCACAGAAGAGGAGTGCGCTCCCTCTCGTGGAGGGGGGTCCTTGTGTTTCTGAGCCGAGGGAGGAGGAGTGCGCGCTCTTGGAAATATCACAAGAGGGCGAGAGAGAATTCTCGAGAGAAGAGAAGTATTGTTGGCGTCAACCAGGATGTAGGTTATGTCAAAAAACCGGGGTCCTTTTTCCCCCCCAAGGGGGGGGGGTATTTATAGTTGTGGAGAGAGGCTTTGGGCCGGCCCCTTGAGGCGCACGGGGTGGCCGGGAGCGGGGCGCGCGAGGCCTCACGCCCAAGAGGGCACAGGGTGCGCGGTACATGTCGCCTGGATGGGCGAGGAGCATGCTGGGCGTGGGATTCGGCTAGGCGCGGCGTGCCCGGCAGCGGGCGTGCCTGGCCGAGGCGGCACGAGTGCTCGACCGAGGTGGCCGAGGTGGCAAGGACGCTCGGCCGAGGTGGCCGAGCTGGCAAGGACGCTCGGCCGAGGTGGCCGAGGTGGCAAGGACGCTCGGCCGAGGTGGCCGAGCTGGCGAAGACGCTCGGCCGAGGTGGCCGAGCTGGCAAAAACAGTCGGCCGAGGTGGCAAAAACATTCGGCTGAGGTGGCCAAGCTGGCAAGGATGCTCGGCCGAGGTGGCCGAGGTGGCAAAGACACTCGGCCGAGGTGCGTGCGGGCCGGGAGGCCGAGGCGCATGGTGCGCGCGAGCCAGGCGTGCTAGGGCGCGCTGAGGCCTATTGGGCCGGGGGCCTCAGAGCCGGTGGCGCAGGTGCGTGTGCGCCGACCGTGCCGGACCGTGGCTGCGTCAGGGCGCTCGGGCTTGGTGGGCCGGGGCCCGTTGGGCTTCTGGACGGCCTTGAATCGTTTTTGAATTTTCGGTGTCCCGAAAACGACCGGTAACAGTAGCCCCCCAAGTTTACGGCTTACGGGATGTAAGTCGTGAACTTTAGAAAAGAAAAGGGCGTTGAGGTGATTTCACCTTTGATCACGCGTGACCGTACGCACACATATCTTTTTCTCTTCCTTTTTTTTGGACGATCGGACCCTTGGGGGCCGGACCGGGCCGGCCGGGCCACAAGACCCGCGCGCGGCCTAGTGCTGGGGGACCGGCGCGCGCGCGTAGGGTGGGGGGAAGAAGGAGCAGGGTTCGCTCCTTCCTCTCCTATAAGTAGGAGAGCTCCCGCCCTTTCTGTTCACACTGGCAGCTTGTGGGTAGTCGGAAAATTCCTTTGAGTTTGAAATTTCCCCTGGGCAGCCGACTTTTTTCCTTTTTGATGGGGAGTGAGCTTGTTTCCCACGTTGATGATCCCGAGGTTGATCCTTCTTGCCCTCTCCCGAACTGTGGAGGGGCGGCCAAGGGTCCCTTTGAGGAACTCGACATGATCCCCATCTTTGTCGAGGAAGACTCTAGCGCGGCCGACAAATGGCTCGCGGAGTTGGAGACCGACGCCGCGGCGATAGCCGAGCTGGCGGGGCCCGGGAGCGGCCTACCGACAAGGTGCGGCTCCGAAGGGGAGGACGAAGGGTCCAAGGACCCGCGTTCGTCACGGCTGGTGATCAACCTGGTCTCCCGCGAGGCGTCCTTTGACACCCCCCTGCTCAAGCAGCGGGGTGAAGCGGTGGTGAGTGCCGAGCTCCCCTGGGTGTCTAAGTTGGACGCCCCGGTGTCGAGCTTGCGATAGTGCCGTCCGAATCTTTTTTGGACGAGATTTATTCTGACGATCCCCATGGGTCGGGCTCAGAGGGCCCTGAAGAGGACTTGGAGGCTCCTTTCGCGATGGGGGATGAGAAAAGCAACGAGAAGGCGTTGGCGACGGCCTGGCCGGCCTTCGAGTCGGCGGAGGCTTCGGGCTACACTTATGCCCGGTCACTGGAGAGGACTCGTATGTACGGAGTAGGCGACTCTGTCGCCCCCGTCAGCTTAGACTGCAGGGGAATCGATGCAGCGAGCACGCTCACTTCCCGAGTCTTCAGCACGCTTCGGGAGACGTATAGCATTCCTCCCTTGGTGGGATTGCTTAGACCTGCCCCCGAGGACAGGCCCTCTCGTCCCAGGGACGGGTACGCGGCCGTGACGATCGGGAGTCTTGTCTGCGGGTTGTGTCTCTCGTTTCCTACGATCGTCCAGCAAATCTTGACCCGACTAGGGGTCCACGCATGTCAGATGAGCCCGGCGTTCTTCCGCCTGTTGGCTACATGCTTCATGGAGTGGCACTGCCAGACGCAGCGTGCCATGACCGTGGACGACTTCCGTAATCTGGTTGCCGTCTTCCCGGCGCCGGGGCAGCCGGGATTTCATATGGCCCATACTCGGGGTAACGTGAGGATGGTCGAAGATTGTGACCCGTCTAGCCATCGGGCGTGGGTGTGGGCCACCTCGGACGCCTTCGCTTCGGCCGTCTGGCCGATTTTCAAGCGGACGAGGGGGCAGCGGAGCTCCCCTTTGTGAGAGAAATATCGGGGATGTCGGAAGCCCGCAAGGCCGGTGAGCGGTTCCGTTCCCCTGAGCTGATGGCGCTCACCGGGTGGTTCCCGCCCTTTGCTCCGGGCACCGAGGAGGCGCTCCGGGCAAGCAGGCCCCCGAGTCTCGTGGCTCAACCAGTCGCTCCTGCTTCTCGAGGTAGCTTTATGGTTTTGTAAAACTTTTTGTTTTGACAGGAACCTGACCTTCGCTGCTTTGTTTTGTGTAGCTGCAAAGAGGCGAGCTAGGAGGCTGGCCCTCGCTTCTCGGGACCCTGAGTCAATGGCGGAGATTCGCTCTAGGGTCGCTGACCGCAGGGCGAAGGGAGAGCGCGTCGCGACTGCCGGTTTAGTCGAACCAGAGTCTCGGGCTTCTTTGAAGAAGGCTTCGACATCGGCACCTCCCGATGAGCGCTCCGAATCTAAGAGGGCGAACTCGGCGGTGGAGCTGGAGGCGGTAGAGGCTCGAGGGGATTATTTCCGTCACCTCGAGGGATCCCCACTATCCTAGTGGAAGGGCGTGGTGTCGAAGGGCGACATCGCTTTCTTCCAAGCGGGGGTTACCGACGCTCAGAGGGTCAGTACTTCTGTTTGTTTCGTTGTAAGCGTAGGTTTTAGTTTTAACCCTTGCTTCTTTGTCGTCGCATGCGTATGCGAGGGCCGTGCGAAGCGACAAGATTTTGCATGACTTCATCCGGCGCTTAGGGGCATCTCAGGAGGAGCTCGCCCGGACGAAGGCTAGGTTGGCTCAGGTCGAGCGAGGTTCGCACCCGGGGGCGGAGACCGAGTCGCTTCGAGACCAGCTTCGTGAGGCCAGGGTGGAACTCCAGATCGCACAAGACCAGCGCGACGGAGCCCAACTGTCAGTGGCCAAGATGGCGGGCGAGCTCACCGAAGAACGGCGAGCTTGCGAGGTGGCGACCCGATCAGCGGAGATTTTTCGCACTGAGGTTACCAACCTTCGGAGGCAACTGGATGCTCGATCCGATGCCTTGGAGACGTCGCACCGCCAGCTTGCTGAAGCGGAGCGAAGAGCGTCTGACTTGTAGGATGGCTACGACATAGGGACCGAGGAAGCCCGTCGTGCCGGAGCGGTGGAATGTCAAGACGCGACCGCGACCGAGAATGAGGCCCGGGGGGTCACTTTTGACTTCTTCGACACCTTGTTCCCCCTGCTGGACGAGGGTGCTCCTTGAGCCGAGTGGCTTTCTTTTTCAGCGCGCATGTTTAGCGCTTTGCTTTCTTTTCCTTTTTCTAGGATTTTATTTATTTTTCACGCACTTTTTGTTCAGCACGTGTTTATCAGAGCCGTGGCTCTTTTTATTTATGAGATATTTTTGTTGCTTTCATGTTGAATGCCTATCTCATTTTTTGAGTAATTTCCACTCGTGTATGCCTTCTTTGCGGGCCAATCGTGGCCCGAAGGGCTTGTATCCTTGCCAATAGTCTTGGCGGATTTTGCGTCCTTAACTGGGGTTCGTCCTCTGCTCGTTTCATCGTTACGACTCGTCGTCATTTAAATGTTCGATGTGAGGGGCGTTTGTGCCCAATTAGGCGGTTGGTCGACCCATGTTTGAACGGTGATATCGGTCTGTCGGGTTAGGCCGTCGATTCAGCGTGCCTATTGTGGCTGTGACCCAGTGACTTCACTTCGTGCCTTCCGACGATCGAAGAGGTCGTACCGGTAGTTCCCGGGGGCTCTGCGTCCGTGCCTTAGGCGACTGGACGTGCATGTCGCGCCGGGTTGGGCCGGAGTCTTTTGGAGCCCTTGCTTTTAAGCAACGACCTCGCCGGGTTAGGCCGGCGTCTTCGAGCACGCGCTGCTTGAGAGACCAACCTCGCCAGGTTAGGCCGGCGCTTTTGAGCTCGCACTGTTTGAGCGACCGAGCTCGCCGGGTTAGGCCGGCGTCTTTGAGCTCATGCTGTTGAGCGACTGAGCTCGCCGGGTTAGGCCGCCGTCTTCGAGCTCACGATGTTTAAGCGATCAAGCTTGCCGGGTTAGGCCAGCGTCTTCGAGCTCGCGCTGTTTGAGCGATCGAGCTCGCCGGGTTAGGCTGGCGTCTTTGAGCTCGCGCTATTTGAGCGGACGAGCTCACCGGGTTAGGTCGGCGTCTTTGAGCTTGCGCTGTTTGAGCGATCGAGCTCGCCGGGTTAGGCCGACGTCTTCGAGCTCGTGCTATTTGAGCGATCGAGCTCGCCGGGTTAGGCCGGCGTCTTTGAGCTCGCGCTGTTTGAGCGACTGAGCTCGCCGGGTTAGGCCGGCGTCTTTGGGTTCGTGCCCTGAAGCAAGCGAACGCAGGTGCGCCGGGTTAGGCCAGCGTCTTTTTAGTGTTCGCGCCCTTGAGCGTCGGAACGTAGGTGCGCCGGGTTAGGCCGGCGTCTTTTTAGTGTTCGCGCCCTTGAGCGTCGGAACGTAGGTGCGCCTAGTTAGGCCGGCATCTTTTTAGTGTTCGAACCCTTAAGCGTCGGAACGTAGGTGCGCCGGGTTAGGCCGGCGTCTTTTTGGTGTTCGCGCCCTTGAGCGTCGGAACGTAGGTGCACCGGGTTAGGCCGGCGTCTTTTTAGTGTTCGCGCCCTTGAGCGTCGGAACGTAGGTGCGCCGGGTTAGGCCGGCGTCTTTTTGGTGTTCGCGCCCTTGAGCGTCGGAACGTAGGTGCGCCGGGTTAGGCCGGCGTCTTTTTGGGCCCACTCACCCTGGAGTGAGCGAACGCGGTAGCGCCGGGTTAGGCCGGCGTCTTTTTGGGCCTGCTCACCCTGGAGTGAGCGGACGCGGGTGCGTCGGGTTGGGCCGACGTCTTTTGGGCCCGCTCAAACTGGAGTGAGCGAACGCAGGTGCATCGGATTAGGCCGACGTCTTTTGGGCCCGCTCACCCTGGAGTGAGCGAACGCGATTGCGCCGGGTTAGATAGGCGTCTTTTTGGGCCCTCTCACCCTGGAGTGAGCGGACGCGGGTGCGTCGGGTTAGGCCGACGTCTTTTGGGCCCGCTCACCCTGGAGTGAGCGGACGCGGGTGCGTCGGGTTAGGCCGACGTCTTTTGGGCCCGCTCACCCTGGAGTGAGCGAACGCGGGTGCGTCGGGTTAGGTCGACGTCTTTTGGGCCCGCTCACCCTGGAGTGAGCGAACGCGGGTGCGCCGGGTTAGGCCGGCGTCTTTTGGTGTTCGTGCCCTGAGGCTAACGAACCTTTGTTTGGCTCAAATTTGGCCTTTTTTCGGGTTTGAGGCAACGCCTTTACGCGACTTACATGTGTCTCAGAAGAGGTCTTTCACCTGCGCCTTTACGCGTCTTACGGCACGCAGGGAAGGCCGACGTTGTACTCGAACCCGTATGCACGAAGGGCCATCGGGGTCCGAGCTTCCTAAGTCTGTATCCCCGTGGGGGACTTATGCCTTTTGCGTCGGGTTAGGCCGACGTCTTTTGGGCCCGCTCACCCTGGAGTGAGCGAACGCGGTTGCGCCGGGTTAGGCCGCCGTCTTTTTGGGCCCGCTCACCCTGGAGTGAGCGAACGCGGGTGCGTCGGGTTAGGCCGACGTCTTTTCTTGGACCCGTAAGCCTGATGGGCGGTCGGGGCCCGAGCTTCTTAAGCCTTTGTATCCCGTGAGTGGGGGGCTTAAGGGTTTTTTTTATATGCCGTAATTTCTTGAGTGTACGCCTCAGGACCCATAGCCCCCCGAGTTTTTAGTTTACAGGTCGTGCCATGATGACTAAAAACTGTGATAAAGTGGGTGAAAAGACCGCAAACTTTATTTTTTATTACGTTTTGCTAACAGAGAACATCCTTGAACAGTGGCGCGTAGGCCTTATTGAATAAGGGAAATCAGAGCAATAAATGGGGAGACATGGTCACTGGTGGTACTGCCTCAAGTGCTCGGCGTTCCACGGATACCGGATTGGAGTTCCGTCCGTGTGTTCGATGTAGTAGGTTCCGTCGTGTATGACTTGTCGAACCCTATATGGTCCTTCCCAATTTGGGCCCAGGACCCCGGCGCCTTGTACTTGGGTGTTTTGGAACACGCGCCTGAGTACAAGGCTGCCGATGGCGAAGATCCGCCTTTTGACTTTGGCGTTGTAGTATCTCTCAACCTTTCGCTTTTGTGCAGTGAGTCTGGTGAGGTCCTCGGATCTGTTCTCGTCAATTAGATCCAGTCCGAGGCGCATGGCCTCATCATTTTCTTTTTCGTCGAAAGTGTCGACCCGGTAGGTGGGGACTTCCGTTTCCACGGGGACCACTGCTTCAATCTCGAAGGCTAGGGAGAAGGGGGTCTCTCCGGTGGCGTTTCGAACGGTCGTTCGATAGGCCCATACGATGAAAGGCAGCCCATGCACCTTTTTTGGCTTCGAGCTTTTTCTTGAGGTTGCTTTTAATTGTCTTGTTGACGGCTTCCACTTGGCCATTAGCCTGTGGATGTCGCGGGGATGAGAATGTCTTGCTTATCCCTAACTGGGCGCAGATATCTCTAACCCTCGCGTTGTCGAACTGCGCATCATTATCGGTCACGATCGATGCGGGGATGCCGTGGCGGCATATTATTGACTTCCAGATGAAGTTTGTAGTGTTGGCCTCGGTGATCCTGGCCAGAGGCTCGGCTTCGACCCACTTAGTGAAGTAGTCGATAGCGACGATGGCGTATTCGTACTGCCTCGGGGCTTTGGGAAGCTTGTCGATAATGTCTACGCCCCATTTTGCCAAGGGGCGTGGAACAACGATGCTACTCAGGGGAGATGGCGGCTGACGTGGAATGTTGGAGAAACGTTTACACTTGTCGCACTTTCTTGCCCAGTCGTAGGCGTCTTTTTTCATCGTCGGCAAGAAATAGCCTTGTCGAAGCGCTTTGAGCGCGAGGGACCTCCCAGCGGCGTGGTTCCCGCAGAGGCCTTCGTGGATCTCGCGGAGGACCTTAGTCGACTCGACGCTGTTGAGACATCGGAGCAGCGGGGTTGAATACCCGCGCTTGTATAAGGCTTCGCCTCTCAACACGTATTTGGATGCGAGGGCTTTCAGCCTTTCGGCTTCTTTGCGGTCTTCGGGAAGTACCCCTCTTCGCAAGAAGTCCGTAAGCGGAGTCATCCAAGTAGGATGAGCGGCGCTCTCAATCGTTCCAAGCTCGTCACGTGAGACGGATGGTCGCGAGAGAGACTCGATTGGGATAGTTCTCAACCCGTCTTCGGTGATACCGGATCCGAGGCGAGCTAAGGCGTCAGCCTCGGAGTTCTCTTCTCGTGGGATCTGAATGATCTCGAACCAGGAGAAGGCATCTAGCTTGGCATTTGTCTTTGCCAAGTAGGCGATCATGTTAGGCTCTTTGGGAACGTAATCGCCTTTAACCTGAGCTTTTGAGCTTTTGAGCGAGCTCTAGCCCTACTATGAGGGCTTCGTACTCGGCCTCATTATTGGAGGCGTGGAATCCGTAATTTGTTAGAATCACGCTGGCGCCTGCTCCTTGGGCATTAGATGCTCCGTCTACGTGTAATTCCCAGATGGGACCCGTAGGGTCGACCTTTCTCTTTCGAGCCGACAAGTCGTCGGTCGAGTCGTCTTCTGCTCTTCCCATGTCGGGAGTGTAGGAGAATTCTGCTACGAAATCAGCTAAGGCTTGAGCCTTTATTGCTGGTCTCGGATGAAACTCGATCCCGTACTCGCTCAATTCTTGGGACCAGATCGCCATGCGAGTCGATGTTCCTTTTTGAAGAGCTTTACCGATTGGGTGTCCTGTTCGGACAACGATTGGGTGAGCCTGGAAGTAGGGGCGTAGCTTTTTGGCGGCTACGAGGAGGGCGAGAGAGAGCTTCTCTATCTCTGTCTACCGCGTTTCGGCGTCGAGTAGGGCTTTGCTCACATAGATGATGGGCCATTGAGCCCTATCTTCTTCACGGACTAGCACAACGCTTACAGCCCGTTCGGAGACGGCGAGGTAGACGTTGAGCGTCTCGCCTTCTTTTGGCTTGGAGAGGAACGGTGGTGTCCCGAAGTAGGCCTTCATTTCTTGAAAGGCCTTCTCGCACTCATCCGTCCATTCAAAGCCGTCCGTCTTCTTTATTGCCTTGAAGAACGGTTGACACTTGTCGGTTGCTTTGGCCACAAAACGCGACAGGGCGGCAATCCGACCGGTCAGACTTTGGACTTCCTTGACACGTCGCCGAGACTTCATGTCAAGGAGTGCCTTGATTTTCTCGGGGTTCGCATCGATACCTCGACGGCTAACTATGTAGCCCAGGAACTTCCCGGACTCGACCCCGAACACGCATTTGTTGGAGTTGAGCTTCATTTTGTATCGGCGGAGGATTAAGAACATCTACCTCAGGTTGTCTATGTGATTGGTGGCCAGTAGGCTTTTAACGAGCATGTCGTCCACGTATACTTCCATGGTCTTGCCGATTAGGTCGGCGAAGATCCGGTTTACCAATCGTTGGTAAGTAGCTCCTGCATTCTTAAGGCCGAAAGGCATGACCTTGTAGCAGTAGAGGCCGCGATCAGTGACAAAGGTTGTCTTGATCTGATCAGGCTCGTGCATTCGTATCTGGTTATAGCCCGAGTAGGCGTCCATGAAACTTAGGAGTTCATGTCTTGCCGTGGCGTCGACCAGTTGTTCGATGCGTGGGAGTGGAAAGCAATCTTTCGGGCAGGCTTTGTTAAGATCTTTGTAATCTATGCAAATGCGCCACTTTGGGTACTTGGCTTCTCAGATGAGACCAGCGGAGAGAAGTTTTTCGACTTCCTCGTTTATCGCTAGGTATCGTTCGGGGTTGAACGCGCGTCTAGCTTGTACCTTTTCAGTGATAGTTTTATCGTCGTTCAATCAGTGCACAATCACATCGGGATCTATGCCGGGCATGTCTGCATGTGTCCACGCAAAGACATCCTTAAACTCACGAAGGAAGGACGCGAGTTGAGTTTTGATGGCGAGAGGGAGTTGTGCACCGATCTTCACCACCTGGTCAGGTTTAGCTTCGTCGAGAACGATCGAAGTGATATCATCGGGGGTGTCAACTTTCAACCTCTCGATATCGTCGCGGGGGTCTAATTCCCCGAGTTGCCGTGCGTCTTTCTGATCACACGGGTAGTCGTCTTCCAATTGGTAGATCGTGTTAACCCTTTTTTCAGCGGGTTTGCCGTCCACGCCTTGAACGTAGCATATCCTCGCTTGGGTTTGATCACCGGCCATGACGCCAATTCCCTCTTCGGTGGGGAATTTCACTAGTAGGTGATAAGTGGACGTGATAGCCCTTAGTCTGTTCAACGTGGGTCGCCCAATGATAACATTGTAGGGTGACTCCTGGTCGACCACAAGAAAGGGGACCATGTGAACGACCTCGATGCCTCCGGTGGTTCCGAAGGTGAATGGTAAATCAATGATTCCTTCAGTCATGACCTTTTCTCCCGTGAACCAAAACGGAGGGCTTTGAGTCGGGACAGGGCGGAGCCCCCCGAGCTTTATGCGCTCGAGGGTGGTCTTAAAGATTATATCGGCTGTGCTGCCGTTATCAATAAGAACTCTTTTTACCAAGTTGTTGGCCACCTAGGCCTTGAGGACTATAGCGTCATTGTGCGGGTGCACAACTCGCTTGGCCTCTTCATTGGTGAACTGTATCATCTCGTGAGGTACGGACGGAGGTTCCTCATAGGTGAGGTTAACCTGCCCGGCAAGGCCTTCTTGAGAGGCAGCTCTGAGGAGCTTTTTCCTTTGCCGGGCTGAGTCCCCGTCTTGCAAGCCACCTAGTATGGTGGTGACGACGTGGAGTTGCGCATTAGCCGTAGCTATAACCTCCGTGCGGTCGGTGTTTGCATTGGTTCCTCCACCTTTCTCATGTTGTGGCCTATTGTCGGCGGGGGCTGCCGCTCCTACCAAGCGAAGGACGAACTCTTTGAACTCTCCCTTCTGGATTAATGTCTCAATTTGTTTCCTATGATGGAAGCATTGAGCGGTCGTGTGACCGTAATCCCGGTGGAACTCGCAATAGCGGGACCGGTCCCGAGATGCGGGGTTGCCCGTTATTGGAGTCGGATCGACGAACTTGTCACGCGGCACAGCGTAGATTTGCTCTACCGGGGCATTCAGGGGAGTGTAACCCGAGTAGTCTCTAAAATTGCTCGCAAGATGCGGCTTTTGAGACATAGGGGGTCGGCTATCGGTAGATTTTCCTCCCTTGTTTATCCTCTTACGGGGGTTGCCAGGCTCGTTGCCGGACTCATCCCGACGGCGGGAGCTTTGGGTGCTGCTCCTGCGGCCGTCGAGGTAATCTTCTACCCCCATAAAGGTTTTGGCTCGGTTCATTAACTCGGCCATTATGGAAGGGACTCTGCCAACGACGGACTTTAAGAAGTCTCCGGTGCGCAAGCCCTCGATGATGGCTGTAATTGCGTCACTGTCATCAAAGCGGTTGACCTTATTTGATTCTGCGGTGAATCAGGTGAGATAGTGTCTCAAGGACTCGTTATTCTCTTGCCTGATCTACCATAAGTACATCTTGGTCTTCTTTTGGACCATGGATGTAGCAAATCGTGCTAGGAACATGTCCTTCAGGTCTTTGAATGATTGGACGCTTCCTGGTCTTAAATTCTTAAACCACTCGAAACCGGGTCCGGTGAGGGTAAGACTAAAAGCTTGGCATAGAGCCCCAGGTTAGATGCCTTGCATCGTCATCCAAGTTTCGTAATGTTGGATGTGATACGTGGGATCAGATTTCCCGTTGTATGGAGGGAGATTCGGGAGTTTGAAGTTTCCCGTGCACACCTCAGCAAGGATTTGGGCGGTGAAGGGAGATGAATGTTCTTCCACGACCCCGTATCTATCACCGGCCAAGCCGCCTTCACGCAGGTCACGCACATCATTACGAAGATTGTGAATCATGGTGACGACGTCGAGGCCAGTGTTGGGGGTCACTCCTTGTTCAGGAGGAGTCACCTGTCACCTTTCGTTTGAGCCTTGAGCCGTACGAGGGTCCCCATTGATTGGGGCCGTAGGGTTGTGACCCTTACGAGCGCTCAGCCTCTCTCGGAGGTCTTCGCCACGATTGTTCCGTTGGGCGGTGAGTCGATCTCTAAGATCCGGCCCGGCGGCATAGGGGCGTGAGCTTCGAGCCACACGCCTTACTCGCCGAGTCGTTGTACCTTCCCTGACGTTGCCTCTTTGACCGAGTCGGTGATGGGCTGAACGTCGGGAGGTCTCCTCTTGAGAGGAGACCGGTATTGCTTTTGTTTTCGATGGACCGGCTTCGATCTCAACAGGGAGCTCCCCGTCTTTGGTGAGAGAAGTCTCGACGTCCGCCGAAATTTCCAAGCCTTCATAGTCGGGGTCATAATCATGTCCCTCGTCCATGAGGTCCTCGGATTCCCCGTGGGGGGTGCCTTGTCCGCCAGTTGGCGGTGGTGCCTTGCATTGGCTATCTCCAGTTGGCGGATTTTCTCCTCCATTTCGAGGATGCGGTCGTCCCGACTGTCCTTAAGAGGAGGCGGCGAGGGAGTGTGGCTCTCGTCGTCGAGAGACTCCTCGTCGCCTTGCGCTCGGGAGCGCAGGAAGTATTTCTTCACCGCGGTTGCATTTTCGGGGTTGTTCACGCCCTCAAAACGAACGGGTGGTTGACCACTCATGTCTTTCTCGAGTTGGGAAGAAAGGGGTCGAGCTGTAGAAGGGATTTCGGGCTGTGTAAGTCGAGAAGTCCCCTCCTTCTAGCGCCAAAATGTTGTCGCACGAAAATGAACAACGATTAAATACCTCGGGCGGTTCGATCCAAGGCCGGACCAAGTGATCGTGCCCGAGCAAAAAATGGGAGCTCGTAGACCGAGCTGCACCCTCCAAACCCTGAGGTGTGTTTTGGGGGGTGTGACCTTGCAAAAGGTTGGCTGCCTACGTACCCTTTAGTCGGGATCAGGTCAGAACGTAGTTCAATTTGTGTATTGGGGGCTATCTTGGGCTCAGTGGCTTTGGGAATCCAAGGCTTTAGAGTAGGACCCGGCTCGTAGCTTCTAGTGAAGGCTTTAGAGGGGTCGCGTGCTCGTAGCTCGGGGTTCTAGGTCAAGGGCCAAGAAGCGAGAGAGCGGTGTGTACCGCAGAAGCTCGGGTCACAGAAGAAGAGCGCGCTCCCTCTCGTGGAGGGGGGTCCTTGTGTTTCAGAGCCGAGGGAGGAGGAGTGCGTGCTCTTGGAAATAGCACAAGAGGGCGAGAGAGAATTCTCGAGAGAAGAGAAGTACTGTTGGCGTCAACCAGGATGTAGGTTATGTCAAAAAACCGGGGTTCTTTTTCCTCCCCAAGGGGGGGGGGGTATTTATAGTTGTGGAGAGAGGCTTTGGGCCGGCCCCTTGAGGCCCACTGGGTGGCCGGGAGCGGGGCGCGCGAGGCCTCACGCCCAAGAGGGCACAGGGTGCGCGGGACATGTCGCCTGGATGGGCGCGGAGCGTGCTGGGCGCAGGATTCGGCTAGGCGCGGCGTGCCCGGCAGCGGGCGTGCCTGGCACGAGTGCTCGACCGAGGTGGCCGAGGTGGCAAAGACGCTCGGCCGAGGTGGCCGAGGTGGCAAGGACGCTCGGCCGAGGTGGCCGAGCTGGCGAAGACGCTCGGCCGAGGTGGCCGAGCTGGCAAAAACACTCGGCCGAGGTGGCAAAAACACTCGGCCGAGGTGGCCGAGCTGGCAAGGACGCTCGGCCGAGGTGGCCGAGGTGGCAAAGACACTTGGCCAAGGTGCGTGCGGGCCGGGAGGCCGGGGTGCAGGGTGCGCACGAGCCAGGCGTTCTAGGGCGCGCTGAGGCCTGTTGGGCCGGGGGCCTCAGAGCCGGGGGTGCAGGTGCGTGTGCGCCGGCCGTGAAGGGCCGTGGGCCGGGGCCCGTTGGGCTTCCAGCCGGCAAAGCCCGGCCGGCCTTGAATCGTTTTTGAATTTCCGGTGTCCCGAAAACGACCGGTAACAATAGCTGCAGCTCTCGAGTATGAGATCTGGCAAATGGATGTCAATACATTCTTTCTGAATGGCAATCTTGACGAGCGCATTTACATGGCTCAACCAGACGGTTTCGTGGAAGAAGGTCAAGAGACCAAGGTTTGTGAGTTGCTTAAGTCCATTTATGGATTAAAGGAAGCATCTAGGTCATGGAATATCAGATTCGATGAAACTGTGAAAAGCTTCGGCTTGGAACAGTATATAGATGAGCCTTGTGTTTACAAGTTAATACACGAAGGCAAAGTTGTGTTTCTGGTGCTATATGTCGATGATATACTACTCATTGGTAATGACGTGGGTAAGTTATCTGAGGTTAAGGTCTGGCTGGCAAAGCAATTCGATATGAAGGATCTAGGAGAAGCCGCGTACATTCTGGGAATCCAAATCTTTCGAGATAGGAAAAACCGGACCCTGTCGCTCTCTCAAGCATCTTATATTGATAAGGTAATGGATCGCTTCTCGATGCAAGACTCCAAGAAGGGTCAAACACCCTTTAGGCATGGAGTTTTACTCTCTAAGGACCAGTCTCCCAAGACTGCACAAGAGATTGAAGACATGAGGAAAATTCCTTACGCCTCTGTCGTAGGAAGCCTTATGTATGCTATGCTTTGCACTAGACCTGACATCTGTTTCGCCGTTGGCGTAGTTAGCCGTTTCCAATCCAACCCTGGACCCGAGCACTGGATTGCTGTTAAGCATGTTCTTAAGTATCTTCGAAGAACTAGGAACTTGATGCTTACATACTCAGGTACTGACCTGACTATGACGGGATATACCAACTCCGATTTTCAAGCGGATAAGGATTCCAGGAAATCCACTTCAGGATCTGTGTTCATCCTTAATGGTGGAGCTGTTGTGTGGAGAACTATTAAGCAATCTTGCATTGCTGACTCCACAATGGAAGCAGAATATGTGGCTGCTTGTGAAGCATCCAAAGAGGTTGTATGGCTTAGAAAATTCTTTAAGTATTTGGAAGTTGTTCCAAACGTCGACGAGCCCATGACCCTTTATTGTGTTAATAGTGGGGCTGTTGCTAACTCGAAGGAACGTCGAAGCCATAAGCGCTCTAAGCATATTGAGAGGAAATACCATTTGATTCGAGAGATCGTGCAGCGCGGAGACGTGGAAGTGAATAAGATCTCAACGGTGGACAACCTAGCAGATCCATTCACAAAGGCCCTAGCGAACAAGGTCTTCGACCAACATCGAGAGGGATTAGGCATGAAAGACTACACACATCTTCTTTGAGTCAAGTAGGAGTTTGTTGTCAATGGTGCCCACAAGAAGAGTTGTAATCTTTATATTCTACATTTGACGTAATAAAGTCTCATGAAGACTTTTGCTTGTAATTGCTTATTCATTAATAAAAAGTTGAAACGTTCTTTCAATCTTCCTTGTCTGAAGCTTTATGATAAGACATTAGTCTTTAGTCCATAAACAAACTTAACAACTTACGAAGAGACAAATGTAGATTTGCATGAACAAAATCTTCGTAGTTTGATTAAAATGATATATTCGCAATCTAAGGGTCAAAGGACTATTGACCTCAGTATGATTGCTAGAAGAATCTATGATGTCTGGTTATGAGGCATTGAGAGTTGGAGACTATATAGTTCTTCTAGGTATCTTCCGAAGGTACTGAATTGACCAGTGCACTTCTAGAGACAAGATAAGAACAAACCATTTAACCTCTTATGTCTCGAAGTCACTATGTATGAATTGCATCATGCTTACCTTAATCCTGAAATGAGACATGCCATTTCACAGCTTACGTATTCTCATTTGAGAAAGTCAGAGTTCGGACTCACTATGTGATTCCGAACAGGGCGTATTGTTGAAGTACTAAGTTGTGAGAATGTCATGAGTAACTTTGTGAAGTTCTCATAGATATGGAATTCATGTACAAGATTGCTGAAATGCAATGTATGTTGTTGTCGCACGAAAATGAACAACTATTATATACCTCGGGCGGTTCGATCCAAGGCTGATAGTCTCGAGCTAGGTTTTCTCCGATCAACCCGCCTCTCGGGAGAGGTAGGGGGTGAATAGGAGGAGTGACCGTGCCTTTGTTGTCGGCTGCCTACGTACCCGTGCGTGGGATCAGGTTAGAACGTAGTTCAAGCGTGTGAGACGCAGTATGAGGCCCGGAGACTTGGTGGAGAGGTGTGCTCAACGAAGGAGACGAGGCGCGGAGGAGTCCTCGGCGACGTCTCAGAACTTCGGAGATCGCGTATGCGAGAGAAAATGTGTGTTTTCTCTCTTTTGGAGACGTGGAAGACTCTAAGTCAAGAGTTCCTTGTTGTGGCGGAGATTCCGGACGCGTAGGCGATTCCTAGTTTGAAATGCCGGACGCGTAGGCGATTTCTTGTCAGAAATGATGGACGCGTCTAAGGTGCTAGACGCGTAGGCGATTTTCAGTCGAAAGCCGTTACAGCACTCGTGGGCTTAAGATTAATTGTTCGATCAAGAGAGGCGGAACTCGGGAGTCCCCGGAAAGCGCTTCAGAATCTCCGAGAACAATAAATCGAGAAGAATCCGCTTCAGGCCAAGGATGGCATCAAGAGAAGCAGAGAGAAGTCTCAAGTTCCTTGAGAATGATTGGGATCGCTTTCCCCTCAATGGGAGGGTATTTATAGGTGTTTGAGGGCCTTACAAGGCTTCTTTTTCGTCCATGTGGGACTAGGGGCGCGCGCGCTGTCAAGTGGAGGCGCGCGGCGCACAAAGCGCGGCGCACAACGAGCGGCGCGCGGCGCAGGGGACGCGGCGCGTGAGTCATCTGGCGCGGCGAGGGATACGCGGCGCGAGCGTGTCTTCGTGCGGCGTGCGGTCTGCCTGGCACGGCGCGCGGCCTGCCCGGCACTGCGCGCGGCTTGTTGTGTGGCTGGCCGGCGCGGCGTGTTGTGCGCGCGGTGCATGGCCCATCTCGTCAAGCTCTTGTGGGCCTTTTGGTCTTTGGATATCTTGCTTTCTACGCGAAATGTGAAGGTCTTCTTCTTGACTAGAGTGACTCGATTTGAGGAGCAACTCGAGGCTCGACTCGAAGAGGACAACTCGAGGCTCGACTCGAAGAGGACGACTCTAGGCTCGACTCAAGGAGGACAACTCGAGGCTCGACTCGAGGAGGACGACTCGGGGAACAACTCGAGGCTCGACTCGAGGAGGATGACTCGAGGCTCGATTCGAGGAGGACGACTCGAGGCTCGACTCGAGGAGGACAACTCAAGGCTCGACTCGAGGAGGACGACTTGAGGCTCGACTCAAGGAGGACGACTCGAGGCTTGACTCGAGGAGGACGACTGGAGGCTCGACTCGAGGAACAACTCGAGGAGAATGACTTGAGGCTCGACTCGAGGAACGACTCGAGGCTCGACTCGAGGAACGACTCGAGGAGAATGACTCAAGGCTCGACTCGAGGAGGACAACTTGAGGCTCGACTCGAGGAGGACGACTCGAGGCTCGACTCAAGGAGGACGACTCGAGGCTTGACTCGAGGAGGACGACTGGAGGCTCGACTCGAGGAACAACTCGAGGCTCGACTCGAGGAGAATGACTTGAGGCTCGACTCGAGGAACAACTCGAGGCTCGACTCGAGGAGAACGACTCGAGGCTCGACTCGAGGAACGACTCGAGGCTCGACTCGAGGAGAATGACTCAAGGCTCGACTCAAGGAACAACTCGAGGCTCGACTCGAGGAGAACGACTCGAGGCTCGACTCGAGGAACGACTCGAGGCTCGACTCGAGGAGAATGACTCAAGGCTCGACTCGAGGGGCGTGAGGATTCGGCACGAGGACTTGCTAGTCGACTCGTGACAGAAGACTTGTCGCTCTTCAGGACCTCCGGCCTGACCATTGGCCCTTTGAACGGCGTGTCTTCTTGGCGTCTCGGGTTTTTCGAAAATGACCGACAACATTAGCCCCCCAAGTTTATCGCTCGGGAGGCCCTGGGCGGTGAACTTTTAGTTGTTTCCGCCTGGTGTTTAAGGAAAATTTATCTCTCAGGGCTTCGCCGTCGCGAAGCTTTTGTGATTATAGAGAATGTTCTTGCAATTGCAAGTGCTCTTTCTCGCTTTTGTGTCTCTCTCAACACGATTGTGTGATCAACACGTGGAGGAGGGTCCAAGCGGATACAAGGCGTAGCTTAACGTGGGCGAGGCGGACACGTTCCCATCCATCGCTCTAGCCCCGGAGCAGCGGGGACATGCGCAGGCAGGTAGGGCGTGCATTCGTGCAGAGGCATGCCGACGTGTCGCGGCTTGTTGATCTTTTGGTGAGATTACGCCCAAGTCTTTCTTCGATCTCGTTTTGTTTGACGATACCTTCGACCCGGAGTCCATGCAACTCGATGGTGATTAGAATGGCAATTATTTTCTAATTGCGACATGTTAGGGGAAGATCATGGCATCCGTCTCGGCCAGCTTGGAAGGCGACTACACTTTTGCGTTTCGCAAAGGCGTGCTCATTCCGAGGTCTCGAAGACGGAGGTTGATGCTGCGGGCTGATGCTTCGAGAAGACGGAGTGGCACCTGGTGGAAGGCTCTGCCACACCGGAGGGCCTCGACTGCTCGGGGATCAAAGCTAAAAGTTTGACCACGCATCAAGCATAAGTCAGTCTCACGCGGCATCCGCCATTCCCACCCTGGTGACGCTTCTTCATCTGCGTTCGGAAGATCGGCCCTTATTCCCCAGACGCGATCGCGGGTCTCTACTTTGGCTGACCTGTTCTTCAGGTCGCTCCATGTGTTTGCTCGAGGAGCGGAACTCGACTCGAGAAGAATGGCTCGACGCGAGGAGCAAGGCTCGACTTGAGGAAAATGACTCGACTCGAGGAGCGAGGCTCGACTCGAGGAGAATCACTCCACTCAAGGAGCAAGGCTTGACTCGAGGAGAACGATTTGACTCGGGGAGCAAGGCTCGACTCGGGGAGAATGACTCGACTCGAGGAGCGAGGCTCGATTCCAGGAGAATGACTCGAGGAGAGTGACTCGACTCGAGGAACAAGGCTTGACTCGAGGAGAATGACTCGACTCGGGGAGCAAGGCTCGACTCGAGAACAGGGATTTGATTCGAGGAGCGAAGCTCGACTCGAGGAAAATGACTCGACTCGAGGAAAATGACTCGACTCGACGAGCAAGGCTCGACTCGTGGAGAGTGACTCGACTCGAGGAGCAAGGCTTGACTCGAGGAGGATTACTCGACTCGGGGAGCGAAGCTCGACTCAAGGAGAACGACTCAACTCAAGGCTTAACTCGAGGAGAGTGACTCGACTCGGGGAGCGAAGCTCGACTCGAGGAGGATGACTCGACTCGGGGAGCGAAGCTCGACTCGAGGACAGTGACTCGACTCGAGGAGCAAGGCTTGACTCGAGGAGGATGACTCGACTCGGGGAGCGAAGCTCGATTCGAGGAGAACGACTCGACTCGGGGAGCAAGGCTCAACTCGAGGAGAGTGACTCGACTCGGGGAGAGAAGCTCGACTCGAGGAGGATGACTCGACTCGGGGAGCGAAGCTCGACACGAGGCGGATGACTCGACTCGGGGAGCGAAGCTTGACTCGAGGAGAACGAATCGACTCGGGGAGCGAGGCTCGACTCGAGGAGAATGACTCAACTCGGGGAGCAAAGCTTGACTCGAGGACAGTGACTTGACTCGAGGAGCAAGGCTTGACTCAAGGAGGATGACTCGACTCGGGGAGCGAAGCTCGACTCAAGGAGAATGACTCGACTCAGGGAGCAAGGCTCAACTCGAGGAGAGTGACTCTACTCGGGGAGCGAAGCTCGACTCGAGGAGCATGACTCGACTCGGGGAGCGAAGCTCGACTCGAGGAGAATGACTCGACTCGGGGAGCAAGGCTCGACTCGAGGCGGGTGACTTGACTCGGGGAGCGAAGCTCGAGTCGAGGAGAACGACTCGACTCGGGGAGCGAGGCTCAACTCGAGGAGAATGACTCGACTCGGGGAGCAAGGCTCGACTCGAGGACAGTGAATTGAATCGAGGAGTGAAGCTCGACTCGAGGACAACGACTTGACTCAAGGAGCAAGGCTCGGCTCGAGAAGATTCTAAATGACCTCATTCGTCACCTGGGACTTGAGGAGCTTGCTCGAGCGAAGTCTCGGCTAGCTCAGGCCGAGCGAAGTTCTTGCTAAGAGGCGGTGGAGAAGATGGAAGGACCTACGCCTTGTATGGCGGTTCTGGTGCGCCTTGTGGCGGCTTCAAGTGCATTGCGATTAGTCATCACATGCAACGCCTTGTGGTGACTCAGAGGCCGTTGTGAGAGACGGTTTTGTGCGTCGTTTAGGCGTTATAGGCACGTTGCGAGGGATGGCCTAGATGCGCCACGTAGGCTATTTAGGTACGTTGCGAGGGCCGATGTGGTTGCGCCATGTAGGCATCTTACGTGCGCCATGTGGGCGTCTTAGGTTCGCCATGTAGGCGTCTTAAGTGCGCCATGTAGGCATCTTGGGTGCGCCATGTAGGCGTCTTTGGTGCGTCGTGAGGGACGGCTTTAGCCTGCATCTCTGGGATGTCTTATGGCGTGCCGCAGAGGCGTCTTAGCCTACATCTCGGGGATGTCTTATGGCGCGCCATGGATGCGTCTTAGCCTGCATCTCTGGGATGTCTTATGGCGCACCGCGGAGGCGTCGTAACCTGCATCTCTGGGATGTCTTATGGCGCGCCGCGGAGGCGTCTTCAGCCTGCATCTCATGGATGTCTTACGGCGCGCCGCAGGGGCGTCTTAAGTGCACGCTCGTCCCGTTTATGTTTGGGCGTTTTGTTTTGGTGGAGCGTGCTTTCTTTTTGTGGAGCGTACTTTCTTGAGGATTTTGAGTGTACTTGCTGTTGCCTATGTCACTAGCCCCCCGAGTTTTTGGGTTTGCGATCGTATTTTGATGACCGAAAATCTTTGGAAAAGTGGATTTTGAAAGAAAAACCTCGAACTTTATTAATATTACAAAAATTTGAAATCCTAAAACATTGGCTCGTAGGCCTTATTGAATGTTGGAAAGCAAGGAAATAAAATGGGGGGAAGCGCTGGCTACTGGTAGTACTGCCTCAAGTGTTCCGCATTCCACAGGCGACAGATCGGTGTTTCGTCTGTGTATTTGATGTAGTAGGTCCCGTCATGTATGACTTGGAGGACTCTGTAGGGTCCCTCTTTGCTTGGGATGAGGACGCCGGCACCTTGCACTTGGGTGTCATGCAGAGGTCTTCGTGGATTTCGCGGAGGACCTTGGTCGACTCGATGCTATCTCCGAATTGGGAGATTGTGTTAACCGTCTTTCTAGCAGTCTTTCCATCGATTCCTTGGATGTAGCATATTCTGGCTTGGGATTGGTCTCCAGCCATGATGCCGATTCCATCTTCGGTAGGGAACTTCACCAGTAGGTGGTATGTTGAAGTAATGGCCCTTAGTCGGTTCAGCGTGGGTCGCCCAATGATTACATTGTAGGGCGACTCGTGATCAAGCACTAGGAATGGGACCATGTGAACGACTTCAATACCTCCGGGAGTTCCGAAGGTGACCGGCAGATCAATGATGCCTTCGGTCATGACTCTATCCCCAGTGAACCCGAATAGAGGCGTTTGGGTCGGAGTTGGGCGTCGCCCCCCGAGCTTCATGCGCTCTAGGGTGGACTTGAAAATTATGTCGGCAGCACTGTCGTTGTCGATGAGAACTCTTTTCACCAAGTTATTTGCCACTTGGGCTTTGAGTACAATTGCGTCATTATGCGGATGCACAACTCGCTTGGCCTCTTCGTTGGTGAAGTACATCGTCTCGTGAGGCACAGACGGAGGTTCTTCATACGTAAGGTTGACGTGCATAGCAGCGTCTTCTTGAGCCACAGTCCTGAGGAATTTCTTCCGTTGTCGGGCTGAATCTCCATCTTGTGAACCTCCCAATATGGTGGTCACCACGTGGAGTTGTGGATTGGCGTTGGCAGAAGCCGCGGTTCGGTCGGCAGAAGCGGTTGTTCCTCCTCCTTTGCCAGACTGTTGTCTGTTCGTGGTGGGGCCCGTAGCGCTAATCATGCGTAACACGAACTCTTTTAACTCACCCCGTTGGATCAGTGCCTCGATCTGCGTTTTAAGACTATAGCATTCGGAGGTCGAGTGACCGTATTCTTGATGGAACTCACAATATTTAGATCTATCGCGAGTCGCGGGATCTTTGCTTATTGGAGCCGGGGGAGTGAACTTGTCACGTGCCAAAGCCAGGATCCGCTCTGGCGGCGTGTTCAACGGTGTGAACGACGAGTAGCCCTTAAAGTCTTCCGAAGTCGCGGCGTTTGGGGCATCAGAGGTCGGTTATTAGAAGTCTGACCCCCTCTATTTCGTCTTTTACGGAAGTTGCCTTGCTCGTTGCTAGACTCGTCTCGGCGGTGAGGGCTTTGATTATCGCCCTTGCGGCCATCGAGGTAATCTTCAACCCCCATGAAGGTCTTGGCTCGAGTCATTAACTCGGCCATGGTAGAAGGGACACGGCCGACGATGGACTTAAGGAAGTCACTTGTGCACAAGCCTTCAATGATGGCAGTGATTGCGTCTTTGTCGTCAAAGCGGTCGACCTTATTCGATTCTTCAGTGAATCGGGCGAGGTATCGTCTAAGAGACTCGCCATTCTCTTGCCTGATTGACCACAGGTACATCGTGGTCTTCTTTCGGACCATAGATGTAGCGAAGCGTGTTAGGAATATGTCCTTCAGGTCTTTGAACGATCGGATGCTTCCCGGCCTTAAGTACTTGAACCACTCGAAGCCGGGTCCGGCGAGGGTAAGACTAAAAGCTTGGCACATGGCACCGGGAGCGACACCCTGCATCGTCATCTAGGTTTCATAGTGTTGGATGTGGTAAGCAAGATCTGCTTTTCCATCATAGGGAGCGAGGTTCGGGAGTTTGAAATTTCCCGTGCATACCTCGGCCAATATCTGAGCCGTGAAAGGCGATGGATTCTCCTCGATGACCCCATAGGCACTTCCGCCTATTACGTGTTCTCGTAGATCTCGTACTTCATTTCGAAGATCGTGGATCATAGTGATCACATCGAGACCGGTAGTCGGAGTAACTCCCTGTTCGGGAGGAGTTACCTGCCGCCTTTCATTCGACACTTGACCCGTGCGGCGGTTCCCGTTAGTTGGCGCTGCTACGGGAATGTTTGGCCGAGAGCTTAGTCACTCTCTTAGGTCATCGCCACGCTCGATGCGTCGAGCAGTGAGATGGTCCCTAAGATCAGGGCTTGTCGTACGGAGGCGTAGGCTTCGTCTGTGACGGCGCGCTCTCCGCGTGCCCTGACTCTCCGTAACATTCTCCCTTTGACCTAGTCGGTTGAATGCCGAACGTCGGGAATTTCCCTCTTGAGAAGCAGCCGGCGCATCGCCTGTCCGGGGTAGGGGGTTCGAAGGACTGGTTTCAAACACGGCGGGGTGTTCCCCGTCCTTTGTGAGAGAAGTCTCGATATCCTCCGAATTGCCAGTACCCTCATAATCAGGGTCGCGGTCGTGGCTTTCCTCGTTGAGGTTCTCAGGATCCCCGTTGGGGGTTATTGTGTTATGCGCGGGTTGCTTCGCAGCCAGTCGGCTGTGGTACCTTGCGTTCTTCACCTTTAGTTGGCGGATATTCTCCTTCAACTCCATGACGCGGTCGTCCCTGCTATCTGGAGATGGAGATAGTGAGCGGGTCGAGCTCTCTTCGTGGAGCGACTCTTCGTCACCATGCGCGCGAGAGCGCAAGAAATATTTTTTGGTCCCAGTGACGTTATCGGGGTTGTTAACGCCCTCAAAACATATGGGTGGCTGACTACTCATCTTTTCTCAAGTTCGAGAAAGTTGTCGGGCTGAACAGGTCGGGAAGTCCCCTCCTTCTAGCGCCAAAATGTTGTCGCACGAAAATGAACAACTATTATATACCTCGGGCGGTTCGATCCAAGGCCGGACCAAGTGATCGCACCCGGGCCAAAATGTGAACTCCATAGTCTCGAGCTAGGTTTTCTCCGATCAACCCGCCTCTCCGGAGACGTAGGGGGTGAATAAGAGGAGTGACCGTGCCTTGGTTGTCGGCTGCCTACGTACCCGTGCGTGGGATCAGGTCAGAACGTAGTTCAAGCGTGTGAGACGTAGTATGAGGCGCGGAGCCTTGGTGGAGAGGAGTGCTCAACGAAGGAGACGAGGCGCGGAGGAGTCCTCGGCGACGACTCAGAACTTTGGAGATCGCGTATGCGAGAGAAAATGTGTGTTTTCTCTCTTTCGGAGACGTGGGAGACTCTAAGTCAAGAGTTCCTTGTTGTGGCAGAGATTCCGGACGCGTAGGCGATTCCTAGTTGGAAATACCGGACGCGTAGGCGATTTCTTGTCAGAAATGGTGGACGCGTCTAGGGTGCTAGACGCGTAGGCGATTTTCAGTCGAAAGCCGTTAGCGCACTCGTGGGCTCAAGATTAATTGTTCGATCAAGAGAGGCGGCACTCGAGAGTCCCCGGAAAGCGCTTCAGAATCTCCGAAAACGAGAAATCGAGGAGAATCTACTTCAGACAAAGGATGGCATCCAGAGAAGCAGAGAGAAGTCTCAAGTTCCTTGAGAATAATTGGGATCGCTTTCCCCTCAATGGGAGGGGTATTTATACGTGTTTGAGGGCCTTAGAAGGCTTCTTTTTCGTCCATGTGGGACTAGGGGCGCGCGCGCCGTCAAGTGGAGGCGCACGGCGCGCGCGGCGCACAAAGAGCGACGAACAACGCGTGGCGCGCGGCGCGCGGCGCAGGGGGCGCGGCGCGCGGGTCATCTGGCGCGGCGCAGGCGTGTCTTGCTGTGTGGCTACCCGGCGCGGCGCGCGGCTTGCTGTGTGGCTGGACGGCGCGGCGTGTTGTGCGCGCGGTGCATGGCCCGTCTCGTCAGGCTCTTGTGGACCTTTTGGTCTTTGGATATCTTGCTTTCTACGCGAAATGTGAAGGTCTTCTTCTTGACGAGAGTGACTCGATTTGAGGAGCAACTCGAGGCTCGACTCGAGGAGGACGACTCGAGGCTCGACTCGAGGAGGACGACTCGAGGCTCGACTCGAGGAGGACGGCTCGAGGCTCGAATCGAGGAGGACGACTCGAGGAGAACAACTCGAGGCTCGACTCGAGGAGGACGACTCAAGGCTCGACTCGAGGAGGACGGCTCGAGGCTCGACTCGAGGAGGACGACTCGAGGAGAACAACTCGAGGCTCGACTCGAGGAGGACGACTCGAGGCTCGACTCGACGAGGACGACTCGAGGAGGACGACTCGAGGCTCGACTCGAGGAACAACTCGAGGCTTGACTCGAGGAGAACGACTTGAGGCTCGACTCGAGGAACAACTCGAGGCTCGACTCGAGGAGAACGACTCGAGGCTCGACTCGAGGAGAACGACTCGAGGCTCGACTCGAGGAATGACTCAAGGCTCGACTCGAGGAACGACTCGAGGCTCGAGTCGAGGAGAACGACTCAAGGCTCGACTCGAGGGGCGTGAGGATTCGGCACGAGGACTTGCCAGTCGACTCGTAACAGAAGGCTTGCCGCTCTTCAGGACCTCCGGCCTGAACATCGGCCCTTTGAACGGCGTGTCTTCTTGCCGTCTCAGGTTTTCCGAAAACGACCGACAACATATGTCACCTCATGCTTTGTTCCTTGGAGTGTGAATAAATGAACTGGCCAGTGTACAAATTGAGTGCTGACTCTTTTAGATGAAACAACGTGACTTGTTAGCTCCTCGTCAATACATTGTTTCTAACTTATTCACAAGCGACAAAGGAGTTGAGGAAATAACAACTAGAAGGGTAAAATGGTAATTTAGTAAATCACGACTAGCTGATGACATTCATGAAGGGTAAACATATATAATATTCTGTGGATCCGCTCATCATAATTAGGTTGAATTCTTGAGTAGAAAATAAATTCATTTGAACCGAGAGATTTTCAGTGTCAACTCTTTAGTGGAGTCAGTTGGCATTAAGCTAAACTTGGAAAAGGTTTGTGAACTTTTGAGTCCAAGTGTTTAGCTCAAGCTTTGTTCATTTGGGTCCATGAAGTCACTATCACGAATCACATCGAGTAGGAATAGTTAAACTGGAAGCTAAGTCAAAACAAGAACGAAAATTGTCAAAAGGGTATTTTTGTCTTTTGAGACATATGATGAAATGAATGTCAATAAATTTTTTGCCAAGGTCATTTGATGACATGCAACACTCGGCCAATACTAGTCTTATTGGGCCTTGTGGATTAATTTCATTTCATAAGAATTTTATTGAAATTCTTAATGGGCCTTTTTCATGTTCTCATGAACAAATAAAGAAGCTTCTAGAAGCTCCTTCTAGAGGACAGGTTGGGCGCCTACTACCCAAGAGATAGAGAGAATATTTTGGGAATAAATGTATCAAGATACTTGCCAAAAGAAAAAGAGGAAACAAATTTGCATGAGGATGCTTTAGGGTAATCGGCCAAGAGAGAGTCAAAGGCAAGGCATGGAACAAAATAGGAAACAAATCCAAGGCTTATTGAAGCCTATGTTGGCCGTGTGACTCAATAAAGGAAATAGGGAAATTAGCTCATGAATATGTGATATTCTATAGAAGAGGAAATTACCTTATAGAAGGTGAGACCTCTCCTATAAATAGGAGCCTCATTCCACACATTTAATTCATCCAAGTTTAAGAGATTTGAGAGACTCTCTCTCTAGAACTTTGGCCGAACTCCTCTCTCTCTCTCTCTCTAGTTTATTTTCGATTTTTGTTTTGGCACCTAGGTCCTCATTTGACCTAGTGTTTAGCTCTGCGACTTCAAGACTCGTTCTTAAGTCGTGGTGTTTAAAAGTGCCCACTCACTAATTCCTTTATTTCAAGTGATTTAGTGATAGAAACTTTCGTGGTTGCTCGAGGTGCCGACGAAAGAAAGAGAGACGTGCTGGAGGGGAGACGAGCGTTGCAAACTTTCCTAAAGCTTCTCAAAGTTCAAGCTTCAAGAAAGGTTAGTAAACTTCTATACTCATAATAGTTTTTAATTACATGTACTTGTTCTTTGTCTAGGTTAGTAAAACTGGTTTTACTTGTAAAAGAAAATTTTTAAAATTCTGCCGCTTACCGAAGCGTTAATTATTTTCTTAAACCCTAGATCGATTCCAATAGGAGTCACGTGAAGAGTCAGCATGAGGACTTATCAGTCGACTTGTTGGCTCGGAACTCAACTCGAGGAGTGATGTCAACTCGAGGAGTCATGTGAAGGGTCGGGACGGGGACTAATCAGTCAACTTGTGGACTCGGGACTCAACTTCCAGGAGTGACCTCAACTCAAGGAGTCATGTGTAGAGTCGACACGAGGAGTCATCAGACAACTCGTGGACTCGGAACTCAACTCGAGCTTGGAACTCAACTCGAGGAGTTATGCATTGAGCCGGTACGAGGAGTGATTAGTCGACTCGTGGACTCGGAACTAAACTCGAGGAGTGAACTCAACTCGAGGAGTTACGTGAAGAGTCGGCACGAGGACTAATCAGTCGACTTGTGGACTCGGAACTCAACTCGAGGAGTATCCTCAACTCGAGGAGTCATGCATTGAGCCGGCACGAGGAGTCATTGGTCGACTCGTGGATTCGGGACTCAACTCGAGGAGTGAACTCAACTCGAGGAGTTACGTGAAGAGTCGGCAAGAGGACATATCAGTTGATTCGTGGACTCGGAACTCAATTCGAGGAGTATACTCTACTCGAGGAGTCATGCGTAGAGTCGGCACGAGGAGTCATTGGTTGACTCGTGGACTCGGGACTCAACTCGAGCAGTGAACTCAACTCGAGGAGTCACGTGAAGAGTCGGAATGAGGACTTATCAGTCGACTCGTGGACTCGAAACTCAACTCGAGGAGTTAGGTGAAGAGTCTGCACGAGGGCTTATCGGTCGGCTCGTGGACTCGGAGCTCAACTCGAGGAGTCACCTCAACTCGAGGAGTCACGTGAAGAGTCGGCACAAGGAATATCAGTCGACTCGTGGACTCATAACTCGACTCGAGGAGTGACCTCAATTCGAGGAGTCACGTGAAGAGTCAGCACGAGGACTTATCAGTCGACTAGTGGGCTCGGAACTCAACTCGAGGAGTGATCTCAACTCGAGCAGTCATGAGAAGGGTTGGGACGGGGACTTATCAATCAACTTGTGGAATTGGGACTCAACTTCCAGGAGTGACCTCAACTCGAGGAGTCATGTGTAGTGTCGACACGAGGAGTCATCAGACAACTCGTTGACACGGAACTCAACTCGAGCTTGGAACTCAACTCGAGGAGTTATGCATTGAGCCAGCGTGAGGAGTGATTAGTCGACTCGTGGACTCGGAACTCAACTCGAGGAGTGAACTCAACTCGAGGAGTTACGTGAAGAGTCAGCACGAGGACTAATCAGTCGACTTGTGGACTCGGAACTCAACTTGAGGAGTATCCTCAACTCGAGGAGTCATGCATTGAGCCGGCACAAGGAGTCATTGGTCGACTCGTGGATTCGGGACTCAACTCGAGGAGTGAAACTCAACTCGAGGAGTTACGTGAAGAGTCGGCAAGAGGACTAATCAGTCGATTCGTGGACTCGGAACTCAATTCGAGGAGTATACTCTACTCGAGGAGTCATGTGTAGAGTCGGCACGAGGAGTCATTGGTCGACTCGTGGACTCGGGACTCAACTCGAGCAGTGAACTCAACTCGAGGAGTCACGTGAAGAGTCGGCACTAGGACTTATCAGTCGACTCGTGGACTCGGAACTCTACTCGAGGAGTTAGGTGAAGAGTCGGCACGAGGGCTTATCGGTCGACTCGTGGACTCGGAGCTCAACTCGAGGAGTCACCTCAACTCGAGGAGTCATGTGAAGTGTCGGCACAAGGACTATCAGTCGACTCATGGACTCGGAACTCAACTCGAGGAGTGACCTCAATTCGAGGAGTCACGTGAAGAGTCAGCACGAGGACTTATCAGTCGACTAGTGGGCTCGGAACTCAACTCGAGGAGTGATCTCAACTCGAGCAGTCATGAGAAGGGTTGGGACGGGGACTTATCAATCAACTTGTGGATCGGGACTCAACTTCCAGGAGTGACCTCAACTCAAGGAGCCATGTGTAGTGTCGACACGAGGAGTCATCAGACAACTCGTTGACTTGGAACTCAACTCGAGGAGTTATGCATTGAGCCGGTACGAGGAGTGATTAGTTGACTCGTGGACTCGGAACTCAACTCGAGGCGTGAACTCAACTCTAGGCGTCATGTGCAAAGTAAGTACGAGGACTTATCAGCCGACTCCTGACTCGGGGACTCAACTAAGGGAGTGAACTCAACTCAAGGAGTTATATGTAGAGCCGACACGAGGACTTATCAGTCGACTCGTGGGCACGGAACTCAACTCTAGGAGTAACCTCAACTCGAGGGGTCATGTGAAGAGTCGCCACAAGGATTTATTAGTCGGTTCGTGGACTCAAAACACAACTCGAGGAATATCCTCAACTCGAGGAGTCATGCATTGAGCCAGCACGAGGAGTCATTGGTCGACTCGTGGACTCGGGACTCAACTCGAGGAGTGAACTCAACTCGAGGAGTTACGTGAAGAGTCGGCACAAGGACTTATCAGTCGATTTGTGGACTCGGAACTCAACTCGAGGAAGACCTCAACTCGAGGAGTCACGTGAAGAGTCGGCACGCGGACTTATCAGTCGACTCGTGGACTCGGAACTCAACTCGAGGAGTCACGTGAAGAGTCGGCACGAGGGCTTATCGAACGACTCGTGGACTCAGAGCTCAACTCGAGGAGTCAACACAACTCGAGGAGTGACCTCAACTCGAGGAGTCACGTGAAGAGTCGGCACGAGGACTTCTCATTCGACTCATGGACTCGGAACTCAACTCGTGGAGCGACCTCAACTCGAGGAGTCACGTGAAGAGTAAGCATGAGGACTTATCAGTCGACTCGTGGACTCGAAACTCAACTCGAGGAGTTAGGTGAAGAGTCTGCACGAGGGCTTATCGGTCGGCTCGTGGACTCGGAGCTCAACTCGAGGAGTCACCTCAACTCGAGGAGTCACGTGAAGAGTCGGCACAAGGAATATCAGTCGACTCGTGGACTCATAACTCAACTCGAGGAGTGACCTCAATTCGAGGAGTCACGTGAAGAGTCAGCACGAGGACTTATCAGTCGACTAGTGGGCTCGGAACTCAACTCGAGGAGTGATCTCAACTCGAGCAGTCATGAGAAGGGTTGGGACGGGGACTTATCAATCAACTTGTGGAATTGGGACTCAACTTCCAGGAGTGACCTCAACTCGAGGAGTCATGTGTAGTGTCGATACGAGGAGTCATCAGACAACTCGTTGACTCGGAACTCAACTCGAGCTTGGAACTCAACTCGAGGAGTTATGCATTGAGCCAGCGTGAGGAGTGATTAGTCGACTCGTGGACTCGGAACTCAACTCGAGGAGTGAACTCAACTCGAGGAGTTACGTGAAGAGTCAGCACGAGGACTAATCAGTCGACTTGTGGACTCGGAACTCAACTTGAGGAGTATCCTCAACTCGAGGAGTCATGCATTGAGCCGGCACAAGGAGTCATTGGTCGACTCGTGGATTCGGGACTCAACTCGAGGAGTGAAACTCAACTCGAGGAGTTACGTGAAGAGTCGACAGGAGGACTAATCAGTCGATTCGTGGACTCGGAACTCAATTCGAGGAGTATACTCTACTCGAGGAGTCATGTGTAGAGTCGGCACGAGGAGTCATTGGTCGACTCGTGGACTCGGGACTCAACTCGAGCAGTGAACTCAACTCGAGGAGTCACGTGAAGAGTCGGCACTAGGACTTATCAGTCGACTCGTGGACTCGGAACTCTACTCGAGGAGTTAGGTGAAGAGTCGGCACGAGGGCTTATCGGTCGACTCGTGGACTCGGAGCTCAACTCGAGGAGTCACCTCAACTCGAGGAGTCATGTGAAGTGTCGGCACAAGGACTATCAGTCGACTCATGGACTCGGAACTCAACTCGAGGAGTGACCTCAATTCGAGGAGTCACGTGAAGAGTCAGCACGAGGACTTATCAGTCGACTAATGGGCTCGGAACTCAACTCGAGGAGTGATCTCAACTCGAGCAGTCATGAGAAGGGTTGGGACGGGGACTTATCAATCAACTTGTGGATCGGGACTCAACTTCCAGGAGTGACCTCAACTCGAGGAGCCATGTGTAGTGTCGACACGAGGAGTCATCAGACAACTCGTTGACTTGGAACTCAACTCGAGGAGTTATGCATTGAGCCGGTACGAGGAGTGATTAGTTGACTCGTGGACTCGGAACTCAACTCGAGGCGTGAACTCAACTCTAGGCGTCATGTGCAAAGTAAGTACGAGGACTTATCAGCCGACTCCTGACTCGGGGACTCAACTAAGGGAGTGAACTCAACTCAAGGAGTTATATGTAGAGCCGACACGAGGACTTATCAGTCGACTCGTGGGCACGGAACTCAACTCTAGGAGTAACCTCAACTCGAGGGGTCATGTGAAGAGTCGCCACAAGGATTTATTAGTCGGTTCGTGGACTCAAAACACAACTCGAGGAATATCCTCAACTCGAGGAGTCATGCATTGAGCCAGCACGAGGAGTCATTGGTCGACTCGTGGACTCGGGACTCAACTCGAGGAGTGAACTCAACTCGAGGAGTTACGTGAAGAGTCGGCACAAGGACTTATCAGTCGATTTGTGGACTCGGAACTCAACTCGAGGAAGACCTCAACTCGAGGAGTCACGTGAAGAGTCGGCACGCAGACTTATCAGTCGACTCGTGGACTCGGAACTCAACTCGAGGAGTCACGTGAAGAGTCGGCACGAGGGCTTATCGGACGACTCGTGGACTCAGAGCTCAACTCGAGGAGTCAACACAACTCGAGGAGTGACCTCAACTCGAGGAGTCACGTGAAGAGTCGGCACGAGGACTTCTCATTCGACTCATGGACTCGGAACTCAACTCGTGGAGCGACCTCAACTCGAGGAGTCACGTGAAGAGTAAGCATGAGGACTTATCAGTCGACCTGTGGGCTCGGAACTCAACTCGAGGAGTGATCTCAACTCGAGGAGTCATGTGAAGGGTCGGGACGGGGACTAATCAGTAAACTTGTGGACTCGGGACTCAACTTCCAGGAGTGACCTCAACTCGAGGAGTCATGTGTAGAGTCGACACGAGGAGTTATCAGACAATACGTGGACTCGGAACTCCACTCGAGCTTGGAACTCAACTCGAGGAGTTATGCATTGAGCCGGCACGAGGAGTGATTAGTCGACTCGTGGACTCAGAACTCAACTCGAGGAGTTACGTGAAGAGTCAGCACGAGGACTAATCAGTCGACTTGTGGACTCGGAACTCAACTCGACGAGTATCCTCAACTCGAAGAGTCATGCCTTGAGCCGGCACGAGGAGTCATTGGTCGACTTGTGGACTCGGGACACAACTCGAGGAGTGAACTCAACTCAAGGAGTTACGTGAAGATTTGGCAAGAGGACTTATCAGTCGATTCATGGACTAGGAACTCAACTCGAGGAGTATCCTCAACTCGAGAAGTCATGCATTGAGCCAGCACGAGAAGTCATTGGTCGACTCGTGGACTCGGGACTCAACTCGAGGAGTCACGTGAAGAGTCGGCAAGCGGACTTATCAGTCGACTCGTGGACTCGTAACTCAACTCGAGGAGTTACGTGAAGAGTCGGCACGAGGGCTTATCGGTCGACTCGTGGACTCGGAGCTCAACTCGAGGATTCACCTCAACTCGAGGAGTCATGTGAAGTGTCGGCACAAGGACTATCAGTCGACTCATGGACTCGGAACTCAACTCGAGGAGTGACCTCAATTCGAGGAGTCACGTGAAGAGTCAGCACGAGGACTTATCAGTCGACTAGTGGGCTCGGAACTCAACTCGAGGAGTGATCTCAACTCGAGCAGTCATGAGAAGGGTTGGGACGGGGACTTATCAATCAACTTGTGGATCGGGACTCAACTTCCAGGAGTGACCTCAACTCGAGGAGCCATGTGTAGTGTCGACACGAGGAGTCATCAGACAACTCGTTGACTTGGAACTCAACTCGAGGAGTTATGCATTGAGCCAGCACGAGAAGTCATTGGTCGACTCGTGGACTCGGGACTCAACTCGAGGAGTCACGTGAAGAGTCGGCAAGCGGACTTATCAGTCGACTCGTGGACTCGTAACTCAACTCGAGGAGTTACGTGAAGAGTCGGCACGAGGGCTTATCGGTCGACTCGTGGACTCGGAGCTCAACTCGAGGATTCACCTCAACTCGAGGAGTCACGTTAAGAGTCGGCACGAGGACTATCAGTCGAGTCGTGGACTCGGAACTCAACTCGAGGACCGACCTCAATTCGAGGAGTCACGTGAAGAGTCAGCATGAGGACTTATCAGTCGATTTGTGGGCTAGGAACTCAACTCGAGGAGTGATCTCAACTCGACCAGTCATGAAAAGGGTTGGGACGGGGACTTATGAATCAACTTGTGGAATCGGGACTCAACTTCCAGAAGTGACCTCAACTCGAGGAGTCATGTGTAGTGTCGACACGAGGACTCATCAGACAACTCGTGGACTCGAAACTCAACTCGAGCTTGGAACTCAACTCGAGGAGTTATGCATTGAGCCGGCACGAGGAGTGATTAGTCGACTTGTCGACTCAGAACTCAACTCGAGGCATGAACTCAACTCTAGGAGTCATATGCAGAGTTAGTACAAAGACTTATCAGCCGACTCGTGACTTGGGGACTCAACTCGGGGAGTGAACTCAACTCAAGGAGTTATATGTAGAGCCGACACGAGGACTAATCATTCGACTCGTGGGCACGGAACTCAATTCGAGGAGTAACCTCAAATCGAGGGGTCATGTGAAGAGTCGGCACAAGGACTTATCATTCCAATTGTGGACTCGGAACTCAACTCGAGGAGTAACCTCAACTCGAGGGTCATGCATTGAGTCGGCACGAGGAGTCATTCGTCGACTCGTTGACTCGGGACTCAACTCGAGGAGTTTCATGAAGAATCGGCACAAGGACTCATCAGTCGACTTGTGGACTCGGAACTCAAATAGAGGAGTATCCTCAACTTGAGGAGTCATGCATTGAGCCGACACGAGGAGTCATTGGTCGATTCGTGGACTTGGGACTCAACTCGAGGAGTTACTTGAACAGTCGGCACAAGGACTTATCAGTCGACTCGTGGACTCGGAACTAAACTCGAGGAGTGAACTCAACTCGAGGAGTCATGTGTAGAGTAAGCACGAGGACTTATCAGTCGACTCATGGACTCGGAACTCAACTGGAGGAATAACCTCAACTCCAGGGTCATGCATTGAGTTGGTACGAGGAGTCATTAGCCTACTCGTCGACTCGGGACTCAACTCGAGAAGTGAACTCAACTCGAGGAGTTACGTGAAGAGTCGACACAAGGATTCATCAGTCGACTTGTGAACTCGAAACTCAACTCGAGGAGTAACCTCAACTCGAGGATCATGCATTGAGTCCGCACGAGGAGTCATTAGTCGACTTGTGGATTCATAACTCAACTCGAGGAGTGAAGTCAACTCAAGGGGTCATGTGTAGAGTCAGTACGAGGACTTATCAGCTGACTCGTGACTCGGGGACTCAACTCGACGAGTTATATGTAGAGCCGGGGCGATGACTTATCAGTTGACTCGTGGGCTCTGAACTCAACTCGAGGGTCATGCATTCAGTCGGCACGAGGAGTCATTAGTCGACTCGTGGACTCGGGACTCAACTAGAGGAGTGAACTCCACTGAAGGAGTTACGTGAAGAGTCGGCACAAGGACTCATCAGTCGACTTGTGGACTCGGAACTCAACTCGAGGAGTAACCTCAACTCGAGGGTCATGCATTGAGTCGACACGAGGAGTCATTAGTTGACTCGTGGACTCGGGACTAACTCGAGGAGTGAACTCAACTCAAGTAGTTACGTGAAGAATCGGCACAAGGAGTCATCAGTCGACTTATGGACTCGGGACTCTGCTCGAGGAGTGAACTCAACTCGAGGAGTTACATGAAGAGTCGGCACGAGGACTTATCAGTCGACTCGTGGACTCGTAACTAAACTCGAGGAGTGAACTCAACTCAATGAGTCATGTGTAGAGTCGGCACGAGGACTTATCTGTCGACTCGTGGGCTCAGAACTCAACTCGAGGAGTAACCTCAACTCCACGGTCATGCATTGAGTTCGTACGAGGAATCAATAGCCGACTTTTTGACTCGGGACTCAACTCGAGGAGTTACGTGAAGAGTCGGCACAATAACTCATCAGTCGACTTGTGGAATCGAAATTAAACTCGAGGCGTAACCTCAACTCGAGGGTCATGCATTGAGTCAGCACCAGGAGTCATTAGTCGACTCGTGGACTCGAAACTCAACTCGAGGAGTGAACTCAACTCGAGGGGTCATGTGTAGAGTCAGTACGAGGACTTATCAGCTGACTCGTGACTTGGGGACTCAACTCGAGGAGTTATATGTAGGGCCGGCACGAGGACTTATCGGTTGACTCGTGGGCTCTGAACTCAACTCGTGGAGTAACCTCAACTCGAGGGTCATGTGTTGTCGCACGAAAATGAACAACGTACCCTATAGTCGGGATCAGGTGAGAACGTAGTTTAATTTGTGTATTGGGGGCTATCTTGGGCTCAGAGGCTTTGGGAATCCAAGGCTTTAGAGTAGGACCCGGCTCGTAGCTTCTAGTGAAGACTTTAGAGGGGTCGCATGCTCGTAGCTCGGAATTCTAGCTCAAGGGCCAAGAAGCGGGAGAGCGGCGTGTACCGCAGAAGCTCGGATCACAGAAGAGGAGCACGCTGCATCTCGTGGAGGGGGGTCCTTGTGTTTCTGAGCCGAGGGAGGAGGAGTGCGCGCTCTTGGAAATGTCACAAGAGGGCGAACGGGAGTTCTCGAGAGAAGAGAAGTATTGCGTTGGTGTGAACCAGGATGTAAGTTGTGTCAAAAAACCGGGGTCCTTTTTCTCCCCTAGGGGGGGGGTATTTATAGTTGTGGAGAGAGGCCTTGGGCCGGCTCCATGAGGCCCACCGGGTGGCTGGGAGCGGGGCGCGCGAGGCTTCACTCCCAAGAGGGCGCAGGGCGCGCGGGACATGCCGCCTGGACGGGTGCGGGGCGTGCCGGGCGCGGGACTTGGCCGGGCGTGGCTTTCCTGGCAGTGGGTGTGCCCGGCCGAGGTGGCGAAGACGCTCGGCCGAGGTGGCCGAAGTGGCAAAGACGCTCGGTCGAGGTGGCCGAGGTGGCAAAGAGGCTCGGCCGAGGTGGCTGAAGTGGCAAAGACGCTCGGCCGACGTGGCCGAAGGGGCAAAGACGCTCGGCTGAGGTGGCCGAGGTGGCAAAGACACTCGGTCGAGGTGGCCGAAGTGGCAAAGACGCTCGGTAGAGGTGGCCGAAGTGGAAAAGCCGCTCGGCCGAGGTGGCCGAGGTGCCAAAGACGCTCGGCCGAGGTGGCCGAAGTGGCAAAGACACTCGGCCGAGGTGGCTGAAGTGGCAAAGACGCTCGGCCGAGGTGGCCGAAGTGGCAAAGACGCTCGGCCGAGGTGGCAAAGACGCTCGGCTGAGGTGTGTTCAGGCCGAGAGGCCGGGGCGTGGGTGCGTCAGGGCGCTCGGGCCTGGTGGTCCGGGGCCTGTTGGGCATCCGGCCTAAGTCGTGAACTTTAGAAAAGAAAAGGGTGTTGAGGTGATTTCACCATCGATCACGCGTGACCGTACGCACGCATATCTCTCTGTTTTTCCTCTTCTTCTTTATTTTTTATTTTTTATTTTTTTGATGGTCGGACCCCTGGGGGCCGGACCGGGTAGCAAGACCCGCGCGCGGCCTAGTGCTGGGGGACTGGCGCGCGCGAGGCCGGCCCGCGGGCTGATCCTTGTGTTGCGTGCGCAGGGGGGGGGGGGGGGGGGGAAGGAGCAGGGTTTGCTCCTTCCTCTCCTATAAATAAGAGAGCCCCCGCCCTTTCTGTTCACACTGGCAGCCTGTGGGTAATCGGAAAATTCCTTCGAGTTTGAAATTTCCCCCGGGCAGCCGACTTTTTTCCTTTTTTAATGGGGAGTGAGCTTGTTTCCCACGTTGATGATCCCAAGGTTGACCCCACCTTCCCTCTCCCAAATTTTGGGGGGGCGGCCAAGGGTCCCTTTGAGGAACTCGACGGGATTCCCATCTTTGTCGAGGAGGACTCTAGCGCGGCCGACAAATGGCTCATGGAGTTGGAGACCGACGCCGCGGCGATAGTCGAGCTGGTGGGGCCCGGGAGCGACCCACCTACCAGGTGTGGCCCCGTAGGGGAGGACGAAGGGTCCAAGGACCCGCGTCCGTCACGGTTGGTGATCAACCTGGTCTCCCGCGAGGCGTCCTTTGACCCCCCCTTGCTCAAGGAGGGGGGTGAAGCGGTGGTGAGTACCGAGCTCCCCCGGGCGTCTAACTTGGACGCTTCGGGTGTCGAACTTGCGATAGTGCCGTCCGAATCTTTTTTGGACGAGATTTATTCCGACGATCCCCAAGGGTCGGGCTCAGAGGGCCCTGAAGAGGACTTGGGGGCTCCTCCAGCGAGGGGGAAGGAGAAATGCACCGGGAAGGTGTTGGCGACGGCTTGGCCAGCCCTAGAGTCCACGGAGGCTTCGGGCTATACCTATGCGAGGTCTTTGGAGAGGACCCGCACGTACGGAGTGGGCGACTCTGCAGGGGGGTTGATGCCGCGAGCACGCTTACCTCCCGAGTCTTCAGCACGCTCTGGGAGACGTATAACATCCCTCTCTCGCTGGGGTTGCTTAGACCTGCCCGCGAGGATAGGCCCTCTCGTCCCAGGGACGGGTACGCGGCCGTGGCGGTCGGGAGTCTCGCCTGTGGATTGCGCCTCCCATTTCTGACGATCGTTCAGATTATTCTGACCCGACTAGGGGTCCATGCGTGCCAGATGAGCCCGGTGTTCTATCGCCTGTTGGCTACGTGTTTTATGGAGTGGCACTGCCACACGCAGCGCGCCATATCCGTAGACGACTTCCGTAATTTGGTTGCCGTCTTCCCGGCGCCAGGGCAGCCAGGATTTCACATGGCCCGCGCTCGGGGCAACGTGAGGCTGATCGAGGATAGTGACCCGCCTAGCCGCCGGGCGTGGGTGTGGGTCACCTCGGATGCCTTCGGCGAGGCGCCCCTTCGCTTTGGTCGTCTGGCCGACTTTCCAGCGGACGAGGGGGCAGCGGAGCTCCCCTTTGTGAGAGAAATATCGGGGATGTTGGAAGCCCGTAAGGCAGGCGAGCGGTTCCGTTCCCCCGAGCTGATGGTGCTCACCGGCTGGTTCCCGCCCTTTGCTCCGGGCACCGAGGAGGCGCTCCGGGCGAGCAGGCCCCCGAGTCCCGTGGCTCAACCAGTCGCTCCTGCTTCTAGAGGTAACTTTCCGGCTTTGTAAAGCTCTTTGTTTTGACAGGAACCTGACCTTCGTTGCTTTGTTTTGTGTAGCTGCCAAGAGGCGAGCTAGGAGGCTGGCCCTCGCTTCTCGGGACCCTGAGTCAATGGCGGAGATTCGCTTTAGGGTCGCTGACCGCAAGGCGAAGGGAGAGCGCGTCGAGACTGCCGGTCTAGTCGAACCTGAGTCTCGGGCTTCTTTGAAGAGGGCTTCGACATCGGCACCTCCCGATGAGCGTTCCGAACCCAAGAGGGCGAACTCGGCGGTGGAGCTGGAGGCGATAGAGGCTCGAGGGGATTGTTTCCGCCACCTCGAGGGATCCCCACTATCCTGGATGAAGGGCGTGGAGTCGAAGGGCGACATTGCTTTCTTCCAGGCGGGGGTTACCGACGCTCAGAGGGTCAGTATTTCTGTTTAGTTTGTTGTAAGCGTAGGTTTTAGTTCCAACCCTTGCTTCTTTGTCGTCGCAGGCGTATGCGAGGGCCGTGTGAAGCGACAAGATTTTGCATGACTTCGTCCGGCGCTTAGGGGCATCTCAGGAGGAGCTCGCTCGGACGAAGGCTAGGCTGGCTCAGATCGAGCGAAGTTCGCACCCGGGGGCGGAGACCGAGACGCTTCGAGACCAGCTTCGTGAGGCCAGGGTGGAACTCCAAATCGCACAAGATCAATGCGACGGAGCCCAAGTGTCGGTGGCCAAGATGGCGGGGGAGCTTACCGAAGAACGGCGAGCTTGCGTGGTGGCGACCCGATCAGCGGAGATTTTTCGCACTGAGGTTACCGACCTTCGGAGGCAACTGGATGCTCGATCCGATGCCTTGGAGACATCGGACCGCCATCTTACTTCGAGCGAGATGGCGCGTGTTTGGGCGGAGCACGAGCGCGACTCTCTGGCGGAGGAAAACGCTCGCCTGTCGTCCCAGCTCGCTGAAGCGGAGCGAAGAGCATCCGACTTGCATTATGACTACGACATAGGGACCGAGGAAGCCCGTAGTGCCGGAGCGGTGGAATGTCGAGATGCGACCGCGACCGAGAACGAGGCCCGGGGGGTCACTTTTGACTTCTTCGACACCTTGTTCCCCCCGCTGGATGAGGGTGCTCCTTGAGCTGAGTGGCTTTCTTTTTCAGCGCATATGTTTAGCGCTTTGCTTTCTTTTCCTTTTTCTAGGGTTTTATTTATTTTTTCACGCACTTTTTGTTCAGAACGTGTTTATCAGAGCCGTGGCTCTTTTTATTTATGAGATATTTTTGTTGCTTTCATGTTGAATGCCTATCTCATTTTTCGAGTAATTTTCACTCGTATATGCCTTCTTTGTGGGCTAATCGTGGCCCGAAGGGCTTGTATCCTTGCCAACAGTTTTTGCAGGTTCTGCGCCTCTAGCTGGGATTTGTCCTCCGCCCATTTCATTGTTACGACTCGTCATCGTTTGAACGTTCGATCTGAGAGGGCGTTTGTGTCCAGCTAGGCGATTGGCCGACCCGTGTTTGAATGGTGGTATCGGCCCGTCGGGTTAGGCCGATGATTCAGCGTGCCTAATGTGGCCGTGGCCCAGTGACTTCACTTCGTGCCTTCCGACGATCGAAGAGGTCGTACCGGGTAGTTCCAGGGGGCTCTGCGTCCGTGCCTTCAGCGAGTGGACGTGCATGTCGCACCGGGTTGGGCCGGCGTCTTTTGGAGCCCGTGCTTTTAAGCGACGAGCTCGCCCGGTTAGGCCGGCGTCTTTGAGCTCGCGCTGTTTGAGCGACCGAGCTCGCCGGGTTAGGCCGGCGTCTTTGGAGCTCGCGCTATTTGAGCGATCGAGCGTTTATGGTGCGCCGGCTGATCCTGACGTTTTTTGGGTTCGTGCCCTGAAGCAAGCGAACGCGCTTTGCTTCGGGTTAGGCCGATGTCTTTTTAGCTTTCGCGCCCTTGAGCGTCGGAACGTAGGTGCGCCGGGTTAGGCCGGCGTCTTTTTAGTGTTCGCGCCCTTGAGTGTCGGAACGTAGGTGCGCCGGGTTAGGCCGGCGTCTTTTTGGTGTTCGTGCCCTTGAGCATCGGAACGTAGGTGCGCCGGGTTAGGCCGGTGTCTTTTTGGGCCCGCTCACCCTGGATTAAGCGAACGCGAGTGCGTCGGGTTAGGCCGACGTCTTTTCAGCCCGCTTGCCATGGAGCAAGCGAATGCGGTTGCGCCGGGTTAGGCCGATGTGTTTTGGGCCCGCTCACCCTGGAGTGAGGGAACGCGATTGCGCCGGGTTAGGCCGGCGTCTTTTGGGCCCGCTTGCCCTGGAGCAAGCGAACGCGGTTGCGCCGGGTTAGGCCGGCGTCTTTTGGGCCCGCTTGCGCTGGAGCAAGCGAATGCGGGTGCGTCGGGTTAGGCCGACGTCTTTTGGGCCCGCTCACCCTGGAGTGAGCGAACGCGGGAGCGTCGGGTTAGGCCGACGTCTTTTGGGCCCGCTTGCCCTGGAGCAAGCGAACGCGGTTGCACCGGGTTAGGCCGGCGTCTTTTGGGCCCGCTGACCCTGGAGTGAGCGAACGCGATTGCGCCGGGTTAGGCCGGCGTCTTTTGGGCCCGCTTGCCCTGGAGCAAGCAAACGCGGTTTCGCCCCTGGAGCAAGCGAACGCGGGTGCGTCGGGTTAGTCCGACGTCTTTAGGGACCGCTCACCCTGGAGTGAGCGAACGCGGGTGGGTCGGGTTAGGCCGATGTCTTTTGGGCCCGCTTGCCCTGGAGCAAGCGAACGCGGTTGCGCCGGGTTAGGCCGGCGTCTTTTGGGCCCGCTTGCCCTGGAGCAAGCGAACGCGGTTGCGCCGGGTTAGGCCGGCGTCTTTTGGGCCCGCTTGCCCTGGAGCAAGCGAACGCGGTTGCCCCAGGTTAGGCCGACGTCTTTTACTCAAACCATATCGCGCCGGGTTAGGCCAGCGTCTTTTGGTGTTCGTACCCTGAGGCTAGCGAACTTTTGCTTGGCTCAAATTTGGCCTTTTTCGGGTTTGAGGCAGCGCCTTTACGCGACTTATATACGTCTCGGAAGACGTCTTTCACCTGCGCCTTTACGCGTCTTACGGCACGCCGGGCAGGCCGACGTTTTACTCGAACCCGTATGCACGAAGGGCCGTCGGGGTCCGAGCTTCCTAAGTCTGTATCCCCGCTGGGGACTTAGGCCTTTTGCGTCGGGTTAGGCCGACGTCTTTGAGCTCGTGGATTGAGCAACCGAATTTTTGCGTCGGGTTAGGCCGACGTCTTTTCTCGGACTCGTATGCCTGATGAGCCTTCGGGGCCCGAGCTTCTTAAGCCTTTATATCCCGTGAGTGGGGGACTTAAAGTTTTTTTATGCCGTAGTTTCTCGAGTGTACGTCTCAGGACCCGTAGCCCCCCGAGTTTTTAGTTTACAGGTCGTGCCATGATGACTAAAAACTGTGATAAAGTGGGTGAAAAGACCGTAAACTTTATTTTTTATTACGTTTTGCTAACAGAGAACATCCTTGAATAGTGGCGTGTAGGCCTTATTGAATAAGGGAAATCAGAGCAATAAATGGGTAGACTTGATCACTGGTGGTACTGCCTCAAGTTCTCGGCGTTCCACGGGTGCCGGATTGGAGTTCCGTCCGTGTGTTCGATGTAGTAGGTTCCGTTGTGTATGACTTATCGAACTCTATATCGTCCTTCCGAATTTGGGCCCAGGACCCCGGCGCCATGTACTTGGGTGTTTTGGAACACGCGTCTGAGTACAAGGCTGCCGACGGGGAAGATCCGCCTTTTGACTTTGGCGTTGTAGTATCTCTCAACCTTTCACTTTTGTGCATCGAGTCTGGTGAGGGCCTTGGATCTTTTCTCGTCGATTAGATCCATTTCGAGGCGCATGGCCTCATCATTTTCTTTTTCGTCGAAAGTGTCCACCCGGTAGGTGGGGACTTCCGTTTCCACGGGGACCGCTGCTTAATTCCCAAAGGCTAGGGAGAAGGGGGTCTCTCCGGTGACGTTTCGAACGGTTGTTCGGTAGGCCCACAGGATGAAAGGTAGCTCCTCAGCCCAGGCGCCTTTTTTGGCTTCGAGCTTTTTCTTGAGGTTGCTTTTAATCGTCTTGTTGACGGCTTCCACCTGGCCATTGGCCTGTGGGTGTCGCGGGGATGAGAATGTCTTGCTTATCCCTAGTTGGGTGCAGATTTCTCTAACCCTAGCGTTGTCGAATTGTGCGCCGTTATCGGTCACAATTGATGCGGGGATGCCGTGGCGGCATATTATGGACTTCCAGATGAAGTGTGTAGTGTTGGCCTCTGTGATCCTGGCCAGAGGGTCGGCTTCGACCCACTTAATGAAGTAGTCGATAGCGACGATGGCGTATTCGTATTGCCTCGGGGCTTTGGGAAGCTTGCCGATAATGTCTACGCCCCATTTTGCGAAGGGGCGTGGAACAACAATGCTACTCAGGGGAGATGGCGGCTGACGTGGAACGTTGGAGAAACGTTGACACTTGTCGCACTTTCTTGCCCAGTCGTAAGCGTCTTTTTTCATCGTTGGCCAGAAATAGCCTTGTCGAAGCGCTTTGAGCGCGAGGGACCTCCCAGCGGCGTGGTTCCCGCAGAGGCCTTCGTGGATCTCGCGGAGGACCTTAGTCGACTCGATGCCGTTGAGACATCGGAGCAGCAGGGTTGAATACCCGCGCTTGTATAAGGCTTCGCCTCTCAACACGTATTTGGATGCGAGGGCTTTCAGCCTTTCGGCTTCTCTGCGGTCTTCGGGAAGTACCCCTATTCGCAAGAAGTCCGTAAGCGGGGTCATCCAAGTTGGATGAGCGGCGCTCTCAATCGTTCCAACCTCGTCACGTGAGACGGATGGTCGCGAGAGAGACTCGATTGGGATAGTTCCCAATCCGTCTTCGGTGATACCGGATCCGAGGCGAGCTAAGGCGTCAGCCTCGAAGTTCTCTTCTCATGGGATCTGGATGATCTCGAACCAGGCGAAGGAATCTAGCTTGGCATTTGTCTTTGCCAAGTAGGCGATCATGTTAGGCTCGTTGGCAACGTAGTCGCCTTTAACCTGATTTACGATCAATTGTGAGTCACAGTGTATTCGTAAATTTTGTACGTTGAGCTGTTGAGCGAGCTCTAGCCCTATTATGAGGGCTTCATACTCGGCCTCATTGTTGGAGGCCTGGAATCCGTAGTGGAGGGCGTAGCGTAACTTTTCCGGATCGGGATTTGTCAGAATCACGCCGGCGCCTGCTCCTTGGGCATTAGATGCTCCGTCTACGTGTAGTTCCCAGATAGGACCCGTAGGGTCGACCTTTCTCTTCCGAGCCGACAAGTTGTCGGTCGAGTCGTCTTCTACTCTTCCCATGTCGGGAGTGTAGGAGAATTCTGCTACGAAATCAGCTAAGGCTTGAGCCTTTATTGCTGGCCTCGGATGAAACTCAATCCCGTACTCGCTTAATTCTTGGGACCAGATCGCCATGCGAGTCGATGTTCCCTTTTGAAGAGCTTTACCGATGGGGTGTCCTGTTCGGACAACAACTGGGTGAGCCTGGAAGTAAGGGCGTAGCTTTTTGGCGGCTACGATGAGAGCGAGAGAGAGCTTCTCTATCTCTGTATAACGCGTTTCGGCGTCAAGTAGGGCTTTGCTTATGTAGAAGACAGGCCATTGAGCCCTATCTTCTTCACGGATCAGCACAGCGCTTACAGCTCGTTCGGAGACGGCGAGGTAGACGTAGAGCGTCTCGCCTTCCTTTGGCTTGGAGAGGAACGGCGGTGTCCCGAAGTAGGCCTTCATTTCTTGAAAGGCCTTCTCGCACTCGTCCGTCCATTCAAAGCCGTCAGTCTTCTTTATTGCTTTGAAGAACGGTTGACACATGTCGGTTGCTTTGGCCACAAAACGCGAGAGGGCGGCAATCCGACCGGTCAGACTTTGGACTTCCTTGACACGTCGCGGAGACTTCATGTCAAGGAGTGCCTTGATTTTCTCGGGGTTTGCGACGATACCAAGACGGCTAACTATGTAGCCTAGGAACTTCCCGGACTCGACCCCGAACACGCATTTGTTGGGGTTGAGCTTCACTTTGTACCGGCGGAGGATTAAGAACATCTCCCTCAGGTTGTCTACGTGATTGGTGGCCAGTAGGCTTTTAACGAGCATGTCGTCCACGTATACTTCCATGGTCTTGCCGATTAGGTCGGCGAAGATCCGGTTTACTAATCGTTGGTAAGTAGCTCCTGCATTCTTAAGGCCGAAAGGCATGACCTTGTAGTAGTACAGGCCGCGATCAGTGACAAAGGTTGTCTTGATATGATCGGGCTCGTGCATTCGTATCTGGTTATAGCCCGAGTAGGCGTCCATGAAACTTAGGAGTCCATGTCCCGCCGTGGCGTCGACCAGTTGTTCGATGCGCGGGAGTGGAAAGCAATCTTTCGGGCAGGCTTTGTTAAGATCTTTGTAATCTATGCAAATGCGCCACTTCCCGTTAGGCTTTTTGACCATGACCACATTGGCCTCCAACTTTGGGTACTTGGCTTCTCGGATGCAAATGCGCCACTTCCCGTTAGGCTTCGACTTCCTCGTTTATCGCTAGGTATCGTTCGGGGTTGAACGCACGTCTAGCTTGTACCTTTTCAGCGATAGTTTTATCGTCATTCAATCGGTGCACAATCACATCGGGGTCTATGCCGGGCATGTCTGCATGTGTCCATGCAAAGACATCCTTAAACTCCCGAAGGAAGGACGCGAGTTGAGTTTTGATGGCGAGAGGGAGTTGTGCACCGATCTTCACCACCTGGTCAGGTTTAGCTTCGTCGAGAACGATCGAAGTGAGATCATCGGGGGGGGGTGTCAACTTTCAACCTCTCGATATCATCGCGGGGGTCTAATTCCCCGAGTTGCCGTGCGTCTTTCTGATCACACGGGTAGTCGTCTTCCAGTTGGTAGATCGTGTTAACCCTTTTTCCGGTGGGCTTGCCGTCCACGCCTTGGACGTAGCATATCCTCGCTTGGGTTTGATCACCGGCCATGACGCCAATTCCCTCTTCGGTGGGGAATGTCACTAGCAGGTTATAAGTGGACGTGATAGCCCTTAGTCTGTTCAACGTGGGTCGCCCAATGATAACATTGTACGGCGACTCCTGGTCGACCACAAGAAAGGGGACCATGTGAACGACCTCGATACCTCCGGTAGTTCCGAAGGTGACTGGTAAATCAATGATTCCTTCAGTCATGACCTTTTCTCCCGTGAACCTAAACAGAGGGGTTTGAGTCAGGACAGGGCGGAGCCCCCCGAGCTTCATGCGCTCGAGGGTGGTCTTAAAGATATCGGCTGCGCTGCCGTTATAAATAAGAACTCTTTTTACCAAGTTGTTGGCCACCTGGGCCTTGAGAACTATAGCGTCATTGTGAGGGTGCACAACTCGCTTGGCCTCTTCATTGGTGAACTGTATCGTCTCGTGAGGTACGGACGGAGGTTCCTCATAGGTGAGGTTAACCTGCCCGGCAAGGCCTTCTTGAGAGGCAGCTCTGAGGAGCTTTTTCCTTTGCCGGGCCGAGTCCCTGTCTTGCAAGCCACCTAGTATGGTGGTGACAACATGGAGTTGCGCATCAGCCGTAGCTGTGACCGCTATGCGGTCGGTGTTTGCATTGGTCCCTCCACCTTTCTCAAGCTGTGGCCTGTTGTCGGCGGGGGCTGCCGCTCCTACCAAGCGAAGGACGAACTCTTTGAGCTCGCCCTTCTGGATTAATGTCTCAATTTGTTTCCTAAGATGGAAGCATTGAGCAGTCGTGTGACCGTAATCCCGGTGGAACTCCCAGTAACGGGACCGGTCGCGAGATGCGAGGTTGCCCCTTATTGGAGCCGGAGCGACGAACTTGTCACGCGCCACAGCGTACATTTGCTCTACCGGGGCGTTCAAGGGAGTGTAACCCGAGTAGTCTCTAAAATTGCTCGCAAGACGCGGCTTTTGAGACGTAGGGGGCCGGCTATCGGAAGCTTGACCTCCCTTGTTTATCCTCTTACGGGGATTGCCAGGCTCGTTGCCGGACTCGTCCCGACGGCGGGAGCTTTGGTTGCTGCTCCTGCGGCCGTCGAGGTAATCTTCTACCCCCATAAAGGTTTTGGCTCGGTTCATCAACTCGGCCATCGTAGAAGGGACTCTACCGACAACAGGCTTTAAGAAGTCTCCGGTGCGCAAGCCCTCGATGATGGCTGTAATTGCGTCACTGTCGTCAAAGCGGTCAACCTTATTTGATTCTGCGGTGAATCGGGTGAGATACTTTCTCAAGGACTCGTTATTCTCTTGCCTGATCGACCATAAGTACATCTTGGTTTTCTTTTGGACCATGGATGTAGCAAATCGTGCTAGGAACCTGTCCTTCAGGTCTTTGAATGATTGGACGCTTCCTGGTCTTAACTTCTTAAACCACTCGAAACCGGGTCCGGTGAGGGTAAGACTAAAAGCTTGGCATAGAGCCCTAGGTGAGACGCCCTGCATCGTCATCCAAGTTTCGTAATGTTGGATGTGATACGTGGGATCAGATTACCCATTGTATGGAGGGAGATTCGGGAGTTTGAAGTTTCCCGTGCACACCTCAGCAAGGATTTGGGCGGTGAAGGGAGAGGAATGTTCTTCCACGACCCCGTATGTATCACCGGCCAAGCCGCCTTCACGCAGGTCACGCACCTCATTACGAAGATTGTGAATCATGGTGACGACGTCGAGGCCAGTGTTGGGGGTCACTCCTTGTTCAGGAGGAGTCACATGTCGCCTTTCGTTCGACCCTTGAGCCGTGCGAGGGTCCCCATTGATCGGGGCCGTAGGGTTATGACCCTTATGAGCGCTCAGCCTCTCCCGGAGGTCTTCGCCACGGTCGTTCCGTTGGGCGGTAAGTCGATCTCTAAGATCCGGCCCGGCGGTATGGGGGCGTGAGCTTCGAGCCACACGCCTTACTCGCCGAGTCGTTGTACCTTCCCTGACATTGCCTCTTTGACCGAGTCGGTCATGGGCTGAACGTCGGCAGGTCTCTTCTTGAGAGGAGACCGGTATTGCTTTTGTTTTCGATGGACCGGCTTCGACCTCAACAGGGGGTTCCCCCGTCTTTGGTGAGAGAAGTCTGAACGTCCGCCGAAAATTCCAAGCCTTCATTGTCGGGGTCATAATCATGTCCCTCGTCCATGAGGTCCTCAGATTCCCCGTGGGGGGCGCCGTGTGCAGGTGCCTCACCCGCCAGTTGGCGGTGGTACCTTGCATTGGCTATCTTTAGTTAGCGGATTTTCTCCTCCATTTCAAGGATGCGGTCGTCCCGACTGTCCTGAAGAGGAGGGGGCGAGGGAGTGTGGCTCTCATCGTCGAGAGACTCCTCGTCGCCTTGCGCTCGGGAGCGCAGGAAGTATTTCTTCACCGCGGTTGCGTTTTCGGGGTTATTCACGCCCTCAGCACGAACGGGTGGTTGACCACTCATGTCTTTCTCGAGTCGAGAAGAAAGGGGTCGAGCTATAGAAGGGATTTCGGGCTGTGTAAGTCGGGAAGTCCCCTCCTTCTAGCGCCAAAATGTTGTCGAACGAAAATGAACAACGATTAAATACCTCGGGCGGTTCGATCCAAGGCCGGACCAAGTGATCGTGCCCGGGACAAAAATGGGAGCTCGTAGACCGAGCTGCACCCTCCAGACCCTGAGGTGTGTTTTGGGGGGTGTGACCGTGTTGGAATTGATCTAGGGTTTAAGAAAAAGATTAAACGCTTCGGGAAGCGGCGGAATTTTAAAAAATTTATTTTCAAGTAAAAACAGTTTTTACTAACCTAGACAAAGAAGCAAGTACATGTAATTAAAAACCAATATGAGCTAAGAGTTTACTAACCTTTCTTGAAACTTGAACTTTGAAGAAGCTTTTGGAAAGTTTGCAACGCTCGTCTCCCCTCGCAGCACGTCTCTCTTCCTTTCCTCGGCACCTCGAGCAACCACGAAAGTTTCTATCACTAAATCATTCGAAATAAAGGAATTAGTGAGTGGGCACTTTTAAACACTACGACTTAAGAACAAGTCTTGAAGTCGCAGAGCTAAACACTAGGTCGAGTGAGGACCTAGGTGCCAAGACAAGAAAAAATCGAAAATAAACTAGAGGGAGATAGAGAGGATTTTCGGCCACAAGTTCTAGAGAGAGAGTCTCTCAAATCTCTTAAACTTGGATGAATCAATTGTGAGGAAATGAGGCTCCTATTTATAAGAGAGGTCTCACCTTCAATAAGGTAGTTTCCTCTTCTATAGAATATCACATATTCATGAGCCAATTTCCTCTTTTTCCCTTTGAGACACTCGGCCAACACAAGCCTTGATTTGTTTCCAATTTTGTTCATGGCCTTGCTTTGACTCTCTCTTGCCCGAAGTTATGCTTTCCTTCTACAGGAAATTTGTTTCCTCTTTTTCTTTTGGCAAGTATCTTGATACATTTATGCACAAAATAATCTCTCCTTTTCCTTGGGTATTTGGGCGCCTATCCTCATATAGAAGGAGCTTCTAGAAGCTTCTTCATTTGTTCATGACAACATGAGAAAAGCCCATTAAGAATTTTCAATAAAATTCTAATGAAACGAAATTGATTCACAAGGCCCAATGATCAAGTCATGGCCGAGTGACATTAAGTCATCAAATGAACTTGACAACAAAAATTTTATTGACATTCATTTCATCCTTTGTCTCAAAAGACAAAAATACCCTTTTGACTATTTTCGTTCTTGTTTTGACTTAGCTTCTAGTTTAACTATTCCTATCGATGTGATTCGTGACAGTGACCTCATGGACCCAAATGAACAAAGCTTGAGCTAAACACTTGGACTCAAAAGTTCACAAACCTTTTCCAAGTTTAGCTTAATGCCAACTGACTCCACTAAAGAGTTGACACTGAAAATCTCTCGGTTCAAATGAATTTGTTTTCTACTCAAGAATTCGACCTAATTATAATGAGTGGATCCACTGAATATTATCTATGCTACCCTTCATGAATGTCATCAGCTAGTTAGGATTTACTAAATTACCATTTTACCCTTCTAGCTGTTATTTCCTCAACTCCTTTGTCGCTTGTGAATAAGTTAGAAACAATGTATTGACGAGGAGCTAACAAGTCACATTGTTTCATCCAAAAGAGTCAGGACTCAATTTGGACACTGGCCAGTTCATTTATTCACACTCCAAGGAACAAAGCATGAGGTGACATACATTGCATTTCAGCAATCTTGTACATGAATTCCATATCTATGAGAACTTCACAAAGTTACTCATGACATACTCACAACTTAGTACTTCACCAATAGGCCCTGTTCGGAATCACATAGTGAGTCCGAACTCTGACTTTCTCAAATGAGAATACTAAGGTGTGAAATGGCATGTCTCATTTCAGGATTAAGGTAAGCATGATGGAATTCATACATAGTGACTTCGAGACATAAGAGGTTAAATGGTTTGTTCTTATCTTGTCTCTAGAAGTGCACTGGTAAATTCAGTACCTTCGGAAGATACCTAGAAGAACTATAGAGTCTCCAACTCTCAATGCCTCATAACCAGACATCATAGATTCTTCTAACAATCGTACTGAGGTCAATAGTCCTTTGACCCTAAGATTGCGAATATATCGTTTTAAGCAAACTACGAAGAGTTTGTTCATGCAAATCTACATTTGTCTCTTCGTAAGTTGTTTAGTTTGTTTATGGACTACAAGAATAAGGTTTTATCATAAAGCTTCAAACAAAGAAAGAATGAATGAACGTTTCAACTTTATTAATGAATGAATAGGCAATTACAAGCAAGAGTCTTCATGAGACTTTATTACATCAAATGTACAAAATAAAGATTACAACTCTTCTTGTGGGCACCATTGACAACAAACTTCCACTTGACTCAAAGAAGATGTGTGTAGTCTTTCATGCCTAATCCCTCACGATGTTGGTCGAAGACCTTGTTCGCTAGGGCCTTGGTGAATGGATCTGCGAGGTTGTCCACCGTTGAGATCTTCTTCACTTCCACGTCTCCGCGCTGCACGATCTCTCGAATCAAATGGTATTTCCTCTCAATATGCTTAGAGCGCTTATGGCTTCTAGGTTCCTTTGAGTTAGCGACAGCCCCACTATTATCACAATAAAGGGTCATGGGCTCGTCTACGTTTGGAACAACTTCCAAATACTTAGGGAATTTTCTAAGCCATACAGCCTCTTTGGATGCTTCACAAGCAGCCACATATTCTGCTTCCATTGTGGAGTCAGCAATGCAAGATTGCTTAATACTTCTCCACACAACAGCTCCACCATTAAGGATGAACACAGATCCTGAAGTGGATTTCCTGGAATCCTTATCCGCTTGAAAATCGGAGTCAGTATATCCCGTTATAGTCAGGTCAGTACCTGAGTATGTAAGCATCAAGTTCCTAGTTCTTCGAAGATACTTAAGAACATGCTTAACAGCAATCCAGTGCTCGGGTCCAGGGTTGGATTGGAAACGGCTAACTACTCCAACGGCGAAACAGATGTCAGGTCTTGTGCAAAGCATAGCATACATGAGGCTTCCTACGGCAGAGGCGTAAGGAATTTTCCACATGTCTTCAATCTCTTGTGCAGTCTTGGGAGACTGGTCCTTAGAGAGTGAAACTCCATGCCTAAAGGGTGTTTGGCCCTTCTTGGAGTCTTGCATCGAGAAGCAATCCATCACCTTATCAATATTAGATGCTTGAGAGAGCGACAGGGTCCGGTTTTTCCTATCTCGAAAGATTTGAATCCCCAGAATGTACGCGGCTTCTCCTAGATCCTTCATATCGAATTGCTTTTCCAGCCAGACCTTAACCTCAGATAACTTACCCACGTCATTACCAATGAGTAGTATATCATCGACATATAGTACCAGAAACACAACTTTGCCTTCGTGTATTAACTTGTAAACACAAGGCTCATCTATTGACTGTTCAAAGCCGAAGCTCTTTACAGTTTCATCGAATCTAATATTCCATGACCTAGATGCTTGCTTTAGTCCATAAATGGATTTAAGCAACTCACAAACTTTAGTCTCTTGACCTTTATCCACGAAACCGTCTGGTTGAGCCATGTAAATGCGCTCGTCAAGATTGCCATTCATAAAGGCTGTCTTGACATCCATTTGCCAGATCTCATAGTCGAGAGCTGCAGCTATGGATAGGAGTATGCAGATGGATTTAAGCATCGCGACTGGCAAGAAGGTTTCTTCATAGTCAATCCCTTCTTGTTGGGTATAACCCTTCGCCACAAATCGTGCTTTGAACGTCTCGACGTTCCCATCAGGACCCCTTTTCTTCTTGTATATCCAGTTACACCCTACGGGTTTAATCCCTTCAGGAAGGTCTACAAGTTTGCAGACATTGTTGACATACATAGAGTGCATTTCAACTTTCATGGCGTTAAGCCAAAGGTTTTATTCAGAACAAGCCATCGCTTGGCTATAGGAAACAGGGTCATCCATGTCAGAGACGGCCACAAGAGAGTCTCCATAACACATGTACCTGTCAGGCTTTTGAGTAGCCCTCCCACTACGTCGAAGTACTACTTGACGAGATTCTGATGAGTTAGGTTGTGTTTCAGTTGGGGTAAGAACAGTTCTTACAGATGAGGTAGAAGCTTCCTCACCCAACTTTTCTTCAAGCACAATTTTGCTTCTAGGTTTTGCATCTTTCATAAAGTCCTCCTCGAGGAAACGAGCATTCGTGCTAACGAAAGTCTTATCGTCCTCGGGACTATAGAAAGTAAAACCTTTGGTTGCCTTTGGATATCCCCCAAACAGGCACAATTCTGACCTACTAGCCAACTTGCTAGTCTTCTGCCTCAGCACATGTGCAGGGCAACCCCAAATTCGGATGCGGCCAAGATTCACTTTACGGCCAGTCCATCGTTCATAAGGAGTACCAGGAACCGTTTTGGACGGAACTTGGTTCAGAATGTAAGCGGCTGTTTCGAGGGCATACCCCCAAAAGGAAAGCGGGAGTGATGAGTAACTCATCATTGATCTAACCATCTCCATAAGAGTTCGGTTTCTTCTCTCTGACACTCCGTTTTGTTGAGGTGTGCCAGGTGCGGTAAGTTGAGAAGCGATACCTTCTTCTTTAAGAAAGTCATCGAACTCTCCAGACATATACTCACCACCTCGATTAGATCGAAGGGTTTTGATCACTTTGCCAGTTTGCTTTTCCACTAAAGCCCTAAAGACCTTAAATACGTTAAAGGTCTCGGATTTGTGTTTAAGCAAATAGACAAACCCATATCGCGAGTAATCATTGGTGAAGGTAACGAAGTATTCGTATCCTCCACGTGCCTGTTGGTTGAGCGGACCACATACATCAGAATGTACTAGTTCCAGCAACTTAGTGGCTCTTCGACCCTTATCAGAGAAAGGTCGCTTAGTCATTTTTCCTTCTATGCAGGATTCACAGGTAGGTAGTGAACCTATTGCAGAGGCTTGGAGTGGACCATCCCTCACAAGTCTCTTAATCATATCTAGACTGATATGACCAAGTCTTAAGTGCAATAGGTATGTTGATTTTGTTAGATCGGAGGATTCAGAAAGTTTGATCCTCTTCGACTCCCTAATTAGATCGTTATCTATTTTGGTGTCTAAAAGAGAAGGTTGAGTGGGATAGATGTAAAAAAGACCATTCTTCATACATGAATCAGTGACAAAAGAATTAGAAAAAGAAATACGAATTCCATTCTTTATAAACTTTAAATAATAATCTTGCTCGAAAAGTTGAGCAACAGATATTAGGTTTTTCCCAGAGGAAGGAACATAATAAACATTATTCAAATTTAAAGTTCAATCTTCAAAAGATAACGTCACGGATCCCAAAGCCTTCGCAGACACCACGCTCCCATCACCCCACTTAAAGCAGAAGTCGCCATCCTCTAAGCTTTTGCTTTTCCTAAAACCAGTCAAGGAGCAACAAATATGGTTAGTAGCAGCGGATTCAATAATCCACGATGATACATTATCAGCTACTAAACAAGCTTCAGTAACAAGTACAATACCTTTTACTTTGGTTTTGAGGTAGGCATGACAGTTCCTACACCAGTGACCAGGATCATTGCAGTGGTGGCACTTGTCTTTAGACTTGTCCACCTTCGGAGCCTTTGGCGCCTTCTTCTTCGTTTGAACCTTAGGTTGGTTCTTCTTCTCGGCATTGCGAGGTCTCTTCTTAGATCCAGAGGTGGAGGCAGTAGCATGTACTTCTCCTTGAGCCCTCTTTTTCTTAGTGAGTGCCTCAGCGGTTTGAAGTTCCTTCATGAGCTCGGTAACACTGTACTCTAGCTTGTTCATGGAATAATTCAACTTGAAGGTATCAAAGGTTTCGGGGAGAGTTTCCAAGATCATATCTATTTTAGTCTCCCCATCAATCTCAGATCCAAGGATCTCCATCTCGTTGAGATAGCTAATGATCAGCATCATATGATCTCTAACGGGAGTTCCAGCCTTCATACGACAGTTCATGAATTGTCGGACCGCTTGTTGCCTAGCTTGACGTCCTTGCCCTCCAAACATCTCATGGAGATTGTAGAGCATATCGGTGGCAGTTTCGTAATCACGATGTTGTTGTTGCAACACATTGTTCATCGATGCCAAAATATAGCCTCACGCAATCTCATCGGATCGAAACCAGGCCGCCAGGGCGTCTTTCTCCTCTTGCGTCGAATCATCATTCGTTTGAGGACAGGGGGTGGTGAGAACCCATTTGTGCTTGTCGACAGTAAGGACTACGTCGAGGTTACGTTTCCAGTCGACGTAATTGTCGCCTTTGAGTTTATTCGAGGAAAGAATGGTTGAGAGAGGGTTGAGAGACATATTGCCTATAAAAGTTGAAACAAGTTTATGATTAGTCTTTGGTTTAGGATTTAAGTTTTATTAAGACTTTTATAAAATCCAAAGGTGTTATAAACCAAACGATAATTTACTCCCTCAAGAGAAGTCAGCAAAAAATCTCCTTTTATAAGTAAATGACACATCATTAATGCTAAGCCAAGATGTCAATACATCTATTTTGACTAGCCACCTTTTAAATTGGTTTGATCACTCACATCCTTTCGCAAAGCCTCAAGGGAGGATTACTAGGGATTGAGCCTAAGTGTGCAACCAACCACTTAGTCCAAAAGGTCAACTTTGAAAAACAATCCCCCAAGGGGAGGCCTTGCCATCATCGTCTCACTCTCAGACGTAGCTCATTGAGCAATGATCGAAGAAATAACGCCTTGGAGTACTCCCATTTAAGTGAGGGTCGCAAGAGCGGCTCTTAGTCCCACGTTAATTGCTTCTTTCATTAGTGTTGGGGATCGTGGGTTACAAACAACAAGTATAACCCTCCCACTTAGTTTTTGGAGTTGGTTCATCGACTCTTATAAGTTCGGAAACAAATTTCTTGGTTAGAGAGCGATAGAGCGGACAACTAGAAGAGAATCCTAAATCGACATGTTCAGAGTAGTATTAGTGCATAAAGGCACAAGGTACATACTCGATCTTTTCCTATTTTCTATTTCGGGAAAGAGCATGAGGGAAGTGTGAACTTCAACTCACTCGAACACTTGAAAGTTTGAGATTACACATCTTTTTATTTTTCGGCTTGTCTACAAGGAGACCTCCCACTCAAATTTTCAAGAGCATATAGATTTTGAACATATGTGATATAGATATAGTTTTGAAAACATTTTGAAAACTTATTTGATTTGGGTGACAAAATATTTTCAAGTTTGAAAGTGAAAACGGTTTTTCAAAATTCAAACTAGTTTTGTAAAAACTCAATTTCAATTAATCTTTAAAAAAAAAAACTTTTAATCTTACACATCATGTTTATAATCATATGAAAAACATTTTTGCTCAAGAAAATTTTCTCATTAGAGTTCTATAACTCATGGTAGTGGGGTTTGAAAATCCGGATTTCTAAAAAACTGGAGTTTCAGACAGACGCGCACCACGGAGTAAAATCGCCATATCTGGCGGTTCCGATGTCGTTTTGAGCCAAAACCGGTGGCATTGGACAGAGGACAGACAGAGCTTTAATTTGATTTAAGAATCATTAAATTTCGATTTCTGAGGAGAGAGTTATGCCACTTTTAATGCGGGTTTACTCCAGCTCGAAGAAAAAGAAATAATTAAAGCTTGGTCCTTTTTAGGTGCGAAAAAGAATCGAGTGTGACGGAACGTTTTATGAAGGTTGTAAAAGCTTTTATTTGTGTTTTATTAGCAAGGTAATAACATGATATAAAAGAAATAACAACAAGCATAAAACGAATACGGTAAATAAAAGAAACTAGAAAAACAAGGTAACTAGTCACAAAATTTACCGAAATTTCTCAAACCTTTAAAACACGTTTTTAAATATAAAAAATTAAAAAAATTTAGAACTGATTCTAATGTGTTTTAAAAACATCCCAAACTCATAGAAAATCAACATGGTTTTTAATTTAAAGACAAGAGCAATAAATTAAAAAAAATCCAAGATTACAATTCTAACTTGTCACAAAATTAGTAAACTTTCGGAAACGATTTTCAAGCTCATAATTTTAAAAACATGTACATGCATATCTTTGACCATAGCTCTGATACCATTTGTTGGAATTGATCTAGGGTTTAAGAAAAAGATTAAACGCTTCGGGAAGCGGCGGAATTTTAAAAAATTTCTTTTCAAGTAAAAACAGTTTTTACTAACCTAGACAAAGAAGCAAGTACATGTAATTAAAAACCAATATGAGCTAAGAGTTTACTAACCTTTCTTGAAGTTGAACTTTGAAGAAGCTTTTTGGAAAGTTTGCTGTTATTTCTAGCTGTTATTTCCTCAACTCCTTTGTCGCTTGTGAATAAGTTAGAAACAATGTATTGACGAGGAGCTAACAAGTCACATTGTTTCATCCAAAAGAGTCAGGACTCAATTTGGACACTGGCCAGTTCATTTATTCACACTCCAAGGAACAAAGCATGAGGTGACATACATTGCATTTCAGCAATCTTGTACATGAATTCCATATCTATGAGAACTTCACAAAGTTACTCATGACATACTCACAACTTAGTACTTCACCAATAGGCCCTGTTCGGAATCACATAGTGAGTCCGAACTCTGACTTTCTCAAATGAGAATACTAAGGTGTGAAATGGCATATCTCATTTCAGGATTAAGGAAAGCATGATGCAATTCATACATAGTGACTTCTAGACATAAGAGGTTAAATGGTTTGTTCTTATCTTGTCTCTAGAAGTGCACTGGTCAATTCAGTACCTTCGGAAGATACCTAGAAGAACTATAGAGTCTCCAACTCTCAATGCCTCATAACCAGACATCATAGATTCTTCTAACAATCGTACTGAGGTCAATAGTCCTTTGACCCTAAGATTGCGAATATATCGTTTTAAGCAAACTACGAAGAGTTTGTGCATGCAAATCTACATTTGTCTCTTCGTAAGTTGTTTAGTTTGTTTATGGACTAAAAGACTAAGGTTTTATCATAAAGCTTCAAACAAAGAAAGAATGAATGAACGTTTCAACTTTATTAATGAATGAATAGGCAATTACAAGCAAGAGTCTTCATGAGACTTTATTACATCAAATGTACAAAATAAAGATTACAACTCTTCTTGTGGGCACCATTGACAACAGACCGTGCCAAGGGTTGGCTGCCTACGTACCCTTTAGTCGGGATCAGGTCAAAACGTAGTTCAATTTGTGTATTGGGGGCTATCTTGGGCTCAGAGGCTTTAGGAATCCCAGGCTTTAGAGTAGGACCCGGCTCGTAGCTTCTAGTGAAGACTTTAGAGGGGTCGCGTGCTCGTAGCTCGGAATTCTAGCTCAAGGGCCAAGAAGCGGGAGAGCGGCGTGTACCGCAGAAGCTCGGATCACAGAAGAGGAGCATGCTCCTCCCTCTCGTGGAGGGGGGTCCTTGTGTTTCTGAGCCGACGGAGGAGGAGTGCGCGCTCATGGAAATGTCACAAGAGGGCGAGAGGAAGTTCTCGAGAGAAGAGAAGTATTGCGTTGGTGTGAACCAGGATGTAAGTTGTGTCAAAAAACCGGGGTCCATTTTCTCCCCTAGGAGGGGGTAATTATAGTTGTGGAGAGAGGCCTTGGGCCGGCCCCTTGAGGCCCACCGGGTGGCCGGGAGCGGGGCGCGCGAGGCTTTACGCCCAAGAGGGCTCAGGGCGCGTTGGACATGGCGCCTGGACGGGCGCGGGGCGTGCCGGGCGCGGGACTTGGCGGGGCGCGGCGTTCCCGGCAGTGCACGTGCCCGACCGAGGTGGCAAGAATGCTCGGCCGAGGTGGCCGAAGTGGCAAAGACGCTCGGCCGAGGCGGCCGAGGGCACTCGGCCGAGGTGGCAAAGACGCTCGGCCGAGGTGGCCGAAGTGGCAAAGACGCTCGGCCGAGGTGGCCGAAGGGGCAAAGATGCTCGGCTGAGGTGGCCGAGGTGGCAAAGACACTCGGCCGAGGTGGCCGAAGCGGCAAAGACGCTCGGCCGAGGTGGCCGAAGTGGCAAAGACGCTCGGTCGAGGTGGCCGAGGTGGCCGAAGTGGCAAAGACACTCGGCCGAGGTGGCCGAAGTGGCAAAGACGCTCGGCCGAGGTGGCCGAAGTGGCAAAGACGCTCGGCCGAGGTGGCCGAAGTGGCAAAGATGCTCGGCCGAGGTGGCCGAGGTGGCAAAGACGCTCGGCCGAGGTGTGTGCAGGCCGGGAGGCCGGGGCGTGGGTGCGTCAGGGCGCTCGGGCCTGGTGGGCCGGGACCCGTTGGGCTTCCGGCCGGCAAATCCCGGCCGGCCTTGAATCGTTTTTGAATTTCCGGTGTCCCGAAAACGACCGGTAACATCATGCATTGAGTCGGCACGAGGAGTCATTGGTCGACTCGTGGACTCGGGACTCAACTCGAGGAGTGAACTCCACTCAAGGAGTTACGTGAAGAGTCGGCACAAGGACTCATCAGTCGACTTGTGGACTCGTAACTCAACTCGAGGAGTATCCTCAACTCGAGGAGTCATGCATTGAGCCGGCACGATGAGTCATTAGTCGACTCGTGGATTCGGGACTCAACTCGAGGAGTGAACTCAACTCGAGAAGATATGTGAAGAGTCGGCACGAGGACTTATCAGTCGACTCATCCACCCGGTAAAAAACTCGTGGACTGAACTCAACTCGAGGAGTCATGTGTAGAGTCGGCATGAGGACTTATCAGTCGATTCGTGGACTCGGAACTCGACTCGAGGATGACCTCAACTCGAGGAGTCACGCGAAGAGTCGGCATACGGACTTATCAGTTGACTCGTGGACTCGGAACTCAACTCGAGGAGTCACGTGAAGATTCGGCACGAGGGCTTATTTGTCGACTCGTGGACTCGGAGCTCAACTCGAGGAGTAACCTAAACTCGAGGAGTCACGTGAAGAGTCGGCACGAGGACTTATCAGTCGACTCGTGGACTCGGAACTCAACTCGAGGAGCGACCTCAACTCGAGGAATCCGTGAAGAGTCGGCACGAGGACTTATTAGTCGACTTATGGACTCGGAACTCAACTCGAGGAGTGATCTCAACTCGAGGAGTCATGTGAGGGGTTGGGACGGGGACTTATCAGTCAACTTGTGGGCTCGAGACTCAACTTCCAAGAGTGACCTCAATTCGAGGAGTCATGTGTAGTGTCGACAAGAGGAGTCATTAGACGACTCGTGGACTCGGAACTCAACTCGAGCTTGGAACTCAACTCGAGGAGTTATGCATTGAGCCGGCACGAGGAGTGATTAGTCGACTCGGAACTCAACTCTAGGAGTCATGTGCAGAGTCAGTACAAGGACTTATCAGCCGACTCGTGACTCGGGGACTCAACTCGGGGAGTGAACTCAACTCAAGGAGTTATATGTATAGCCGACACGAGGACTTATCTGTCGACTCGTCGGCTCGGAACTCAACTCGAGGAGTAGCCTCAACTCGAGGGGTCATGTGAAGAGTCGGCACAAGGACTTACCAGTCGAATTGTGGACTCGGAACTCAACTCGAGGATTAACCTCAACTCGAGGGTCGTGCATTGAGTCGGCACGAGGAGTCATTAGTCGACTCGTGGACTCGGGACTCAACTCCAGGAATTTCGTGAAGAATCGGCACAAGGACTCATCAGTCGACTTGTGGACTCGGAACTCAACTCAGGCGCGACTTGCGGAAAAAATTAAGGGCTACTCGTCGTTCATGCCATTGAACACGGCGCCGGAGCGAATCCTAGCTTTGGCACATGACAAATTCACTCCCCCGGCTCCAATGAGCAAAGATCCCGTGACTCGCGATCGATCTAAATATTGCGAGTTCCATCAGGAATACGGTAACTTGACCTCCGAATGCTACAGTCTTAAAAGGCAGATCGAGGCATTGATCCAACGGGGTGAGCTAAAAGACTTCGTGTTATGCATGATTAGCGTTGCGGGCCCCACCTTGAACAGACCACAGTCTGGCAAGGGAGGAGGAACAACCGCTTCTGCCGACCGAACCACGGCTACTGCCAATGCCAATCCACAACTCCACGTTGTAACCACCATATTGGGAGGTCCACAAGATGGAGATTCGGCCCGACAACGGAAAAAATTCCTAATCGCCGTGGCTCAAGAAGACGCTGCTATGCACATCAACCTCACGTATGAAGAACCTCCGTCAGTGCCTCACAAGACGATGTACTTCACCAACGAAGAGGCCAAGCGAGTTGTGCATCCGCACAATGACGCGATAGTGCTCAAAGCCCAAGTGGCTAATAACTTGGTGAAAAGATTTCTCATCGACAACGGCAGTGATGTCGACATAATTTTCAAGTCCACCCTAGAGCGTATGAAGCTCGGGGGGCTACGCCCAACTCCAACCCAAACGCCTCTATTCGGGTTCACTGGGGAGAGAGTCATGACTGAAGGTATCATTGATCTGCCAGTCACCTTCGGAACTCCTGGAGGCATTGAAGTCGTTCACATGGTCCCATTCCTAGTGGTCGATCAAGAGTCACCCTACAATGTAATCATTGGGCGACCCACGCTGAACCGACTAAGAGCCATTACTTCAACATACCACCTACTGATGAAGTTCCCCACCGAGGATGGAATCGACGTCATGGCTGGAGACCAATCCCAAGCCAGAGTATGCTACATCCAAGGAATCGATGGAAAGACCGCTAGAAAGACGGTTAACACGATCTCCCAATGCAGAGATAACGTTGAGTCGACCAAGGTCCTCCGCGAAATCCACGAAGACCTCTGCATGACACTCAAGTGCAGCGTATCGGCGTCCTCATCCCAAGCAGAGAGGGACCCTACAGAGTCCTCCAACTCATACATGACGGGACCTACTACATCAAATACACAAACGAAACACCGATCTGTCGCCTGTGGAATGCGGAACACTTGAGGCAGTACTACCAGTAGCCAGCGCTTCCCCCCATTTTATTTCTTTGCTTTCCAACATTCAATAAGGCCTACGAGCCAATGTTTTAGGATTTCAAATTTTTGCAATATTAATAAAGTTCGAGGTTTTTCTTTCAAAATCCACTTGATCAAAGATTTTCAGTCATCAAAATACGATCATAAACCCAAAAACTCGGGGGGCTAGTGACATAGGCAACGGCAAGTACACTCAAAACCCTCAAGAAAGTACGCTCCACAAAAAGAAAGAACGCTCCACCAAAACAAAACACCCGAACATAAACGGGAACGAGCGTTCAACTAAGACGCCTCCGCGGCGCACCATAAGACATCCATGAGATGCAGGCTGAGGACGCCTTCGCGGCGCGCCATAAGACATCCCAGAGATGCGGGCTAAGATGCCTCCGCGGCGCGCCATAAGACATCCCAGAGATGCAGGCTAAGACGCCTCCGCGGCGCGCCGTAAGACATCCCAGAGATGCAGGCTAAGACGCCTCCGCGGCGCGCCATAAGACATCCCAGAGATGCAGGCTAAGACGCCTCCGCGGCGCGCCATAAGACATCCCAGAGATGCAGGCTAAGACGCCTCCGCGGCGCGCCATAAGACATCCCTGAGATGCAGGCTAAGACGCCTCCGCGGCGCGCCGTAAGAAATCCCCGAGATGCAGGCTAAGACGCCTCTGCGGCGCGCCATAAAACATCCCAGAGATGCAGGCTAAAGTCGTCCCTCGTGACGCACCAAAGACGCTTACATGGCGCACCTAAGATGCCTACATGGCGCACCAAAGCCATCCCTCGCGATGCACTAAAGACGCCTACATGGTGCACCTAAGACGCCTACATGGCGCACCAAAGCCTCCTACATGGCGTACCCAAGTCGTCCCTTGCGACGCACTTAAGACGCCTACATGGCGCACGTAAGACGCCTACACGGCGTAGCCAAGTCGTCCCTCGTGGCGCACCGAAGCCGCCTACATGGCGCACCCGAGACGCCTACATGGCGCACCTAAGACGCCTACACCACGTCGTCCCTCGTGACGCGCCAAAGACGCCTACATGGCGCACCTAAGATGCCTACATGGCGCACCAAAGACGCCTAAATGGCGCACCTAAGCCGTCCCTCGCGACGCATCAAAGACGCCTACATGGCGCACGTAAGACGCCTACATGGCGCATTTAAGACGCTTACATGGCGAACCTAAGACGCCTACATGGCGCACGTGAGACGCCTACATGGCGCAACCAAGTCGTCCCTCACGACGCACCTAAGACGCCTACATGGCGCGCTTAAGATGCCTACATGGCACATCTAAAAAGCCTATACGGTGCACCTAAGAAGCCTACGTGGCATATCTAGGCCATCCCTCGCGACTTGCCTAGACGGCTAAACGACGCTGGCTCCGAGTCGCCACAAGGCGTTACATGTGATGGCTAATCGCAATGCACTTGAAGCCGCCATGAGGCGCACCTGAACCGCCATACAAGGCGTAGGTCCTGCCATCTTCTCCACCGCCTTTTAGCAAGAACTTCGCTCGGCCTGAGCTAGCTGAGACTTCGCTCGAGCAAGCTCCTCGAGTCGAGCAAGCTCCTCAAGTCCCAGGTGACGAATGAGGTCGTGTAGAATCTTCTCGAGTCGAGACCTGCTCCTCGAGTCAAGTCATTGTCCTCGAGTCGAGCCTTGCTCCCCGAGTCAAATCATTCTCCTCGAGTCGAGCCCCGCTCCTCGAGTCGAGTCATTCTCCTCAACTCGAGCTTTGCTCCTAGAGTCGAGTCATTCTCCTCGAGTCGAGCTTCGCTCCTTGAGTCAAGTCTTTCTCCTCGAAGTCGAGTTTCGCTCCTTGAGTCAAGTCATTCTCCTCAAAGTCGAGCCTCGCTCCTCGAGTCGAGTCATTCTCCTTAAGTCGAGCTTTGCTCCTCGAGTCGAGACATTCTCCTCGAGTCGAGCTTCGCTCCTTGAGTCGAGTCTTTCTCCTCGATGTCTAGCTTTGCTCCATGAGTCGAGTCATTCTCCTCGAAGTCGAGCCTCGCTCCTCGAGTCGAGTCATTCTCCTCAAGTCAAGCTTCGCTCCTCGAGTCGAATCACCGTCCTCCTCGAGTCGAGCCTTGCTCCTCGACTCGAGTCATTCTCCTCGAGTAGAGCTTTGCTCCTTGAATAGAGTCACTCTCCTCGAGTCGAGCCTTACTCCTCGAGATGAGTCGTTCTCCTCGAGTCGAGCCTCACCCTGTTGGAATTGATCTAGGGTTTAGGAAAAAGATTAAACGCTTCGGGAAGCAGCGGAATTTTAGAAAAATTCTTTTCTAGTAAAAACAGTTTTTACTAACCTAGACAAAGATCAAGTACATGTAATTAAAAACTATTATGAGTATAGAAGTTTACTAACCTTTCTTGAAGCTTGAACTTTGTAGAAGCTTTTGGAAAGTTTGCAATGCTCGTCTCCTCGCAGCACGTCTCTCTTTCTTTCCTCGGCACCTCGAGCAACCACGATAGTTTCTATCACTAAATCACTCGAAATAAAAGGAATCAGTGAGTGGGCACTTTTAAACACAACGACTTAAGAACAAGTCTTGAAGTCGCAGAGCTAAACACTAGGTCGAGTGAGGACCTAGGTGCCAAGACAAGAAAAATCGAAAATAAACTAGAGAGAGAGAGAGAGGGGATTTTCGGCCACAAGTTCTAGAGAGAGAGTCTCTCAAATCTCTTAAACTTGGATGAATGAAATGTGAGGAAATGAGGCTGCTATTTATAGGAGAGGTCTCACCTTCAATAACGTAGTTTCCTCTTCTATAGAATATCACATATTCATGAGCCAATTTCGTCTTTTTCCCTTTGAGACACTCGGCCAACACAAGGCTTCTAGAAGCCTTGATTTGTTTCCAATTTTGTTCATGGCTTGCCTTTTCTCTCAACATGCCCGATTCCCTTATGCATGCATATGCAAATTTGTTTCCTCTTTTTCTTTTGGCAAGTATCTAAATACATTTATGCACAAAATAATCTCTCCTATTTCTCTATAGGGTAGGCGCCCAAGTCTCTCTAGAAGGAGCTTCTAGAAGCTTCTTCATTTGTTCATGACAACATGAGAAAGGCCCATTAAGAATTTTCAATAAAACTCTTATGAAATAAAATTAATTCACGAGGCCCAATAAGACTAGTATTGGCCGAGTGATGCATGTCATTAAATGACCTTGTCAAAAAATTTATTGACATTCATTTCATCCTATGTCTCAAAAGACAAAAATACCCTTTTAACTATTTTCGTTCTTGTTTTGACTTAGCTTCTAGTTTAACTATTCCTATCGATGTGATTCGTGACAGTGACCTCATGGACCCAAATGAACAAAGCTTGAGCTAAACACTTGGACTCAAAAGTTCACAAACCTTTTCCAAGTTTAGCTTAATGCCAACTGACTCCACTAAAGAGCTGACACTGAAAATCTCTCGGTTCAAATGAATTTGTTTTCTACTCAAGAATTCGACCTAATTATAATGAGCGGATCCACTGAATATTATCTATGTTTACCCTTCATGAATGTCATCAGCTAGTCGGGATTTACTAAATTACCATTTTACCCTTCTAGCTGTTATTTCCTCAACTCCTTTGTCGCTTGTGAATAAGTTAGAAACAATGTATTGACGAGGAGCTAACAAGTCACATTGTTTCATCCAAAAGAGTCAGGACTCAATTTGGACACTGGCCAGTTCATTTATTCACACTCCAAGGAACAAAGCATGAGGTGACATACATTGCATTTCAGCAATCTTGTACATGAATTCCATATCTATGAGAACTTCACAAAGTTACTCATGACATACTCACAACTTAGTACTTCACCAATAGGCCCTGTTCGGAATGACATAGTGAGTCCGAACTCTGACTTTCTCAAATGAGAATACTAAGGTTTTAAATGGCATGTCTCATTTCAAGATTAAGGTAAGCATGATGCAATTCATACATAGTGACTTCGAGACATAAGAGTCTCCAACTCAGTACCTTCGGAAGATACCTAGAAGAACTATAGAGTCTCCAACTCTCAATGCCTCATAACCAGACATCATAGATTTTTCTAACAATCATACTGAGGTCAATAGTCCTTTGACCCTTAGATTGCGAATATATCGTTTTAAGCAAACTACGAAGAGTTTGTTCATGCAAATCTACATTTGTCTCTTCGTAAGTTGTTAAGTGTGTTTATGGACTAAAAGACTAAGGTTTTATCATAAAGCTTCAAACACAGAAAGAATGAATGAACGTTTCAACTTTTTATTAATGAATAAGCAATTACAAGCAAGAGTCTTCGTAAGACTATATTACATCAAATGTACACAAATAGACACTACTACTCTTCTTGTGGGCACCATTGACAACAAACTCCCACTTGACTCAAAGAAGATGTGAGTAGTCCTTTATGCCTAATCCCTCTCGATGTTGGTCGAAGACCATGTTTGCTAGGGCCTTGGTGAATGGATCTGCCAAAGATCTACTTCACCTCCACGTCTCCGCGTTGCGCGATCTCTCGAATCAAATGGTATTTCCTCTCAATATGCTTAGAGCCTTGCTCCTCGAGTCGAGCCATTCTCCTCGAGTCGAGTCATTCTCCTCAAGTCGAGCCTTGCTCCTTGAGTCGAGCCATTCTCCTCAAGTCGAGCCTTGCTCCTCGAGTCGAGCCATTCTCCTCGAGTCGAGTTCCGCTCCTCGAGCAAACACTTGGAGCGACCTGAAGAACAGGTCAGCCAAAGCAGAGACCCGCGCTCGCGTCTGGGGAATAAGGGCCGATCTTACGAACGCACACGAAGAAGCGTAACCAGGGCGGGAATGGCGGATGCCCCGTGAGACCGACTTATGCTTGATGCGTGGTCAAACTTTGATCCCCGAGCAGTCGAAGCCCTCCGGTGCGGTAGAGCCTTCCACCTGGTGCCACTCCGTCTTCTCGAAGCATCAGCCCACAGCATCAACCTCCGTCTCTGAGACCTTGGAATGAGCACGCCTTTGCGAAACGCAAAAGTGCAGTCGCCTTCTAAGCTGGCCGAGACAGAAGCTATGATCTTCCACTAACAGGTCACGATCACACAATCGTCACCCTGCTAGTCACCGTCGAGTCCCATGGACTCCGGGTTGATGATATCATTAAACAAAACGCCATCGAAGAAAGACTTGGGCATGACCTCGCCCAAAGATCAACTAGCCGGAACGCGCCGATCCGTCTCTGCGCACACGCACGCCCTACCTGCGCACGCATGTCCTCGCTGCCCCGGGGCTGGAGCGATGGATGCGACCGCGTCCTCCTCGCCCACATTGAGCTACGCCTCTCATCCGCTTGGATCCTCCTCCACATGTTGTTCACACACTCGTGTTGAGAGAGATGGAAAAGCAAGAAAGAGCACTTGCAATTGTGAGAATGTTCTATATAAATCACAAAAGCTTTGCGACGGCGAAGCCCTGGGAGATAAATTTTCCTCAAACACCCGGCGGAAACAACTAAAAGTTCACCGCCCGGGGCCTCCCGAGCAATAAACTTGGGGGGCTAATGTTGTCGGTCGTTTTCGGAAAACCCGAGACGCCAAGAAGACACGCCGTTCAAAGGGCCGATGGTCAGGCGGAGGTCCTGACGAGCGGCAAGCCTTCTGTCACGAGTCAACTGGCAAGTCCTCATGCCAAATCCTCATGCCCCTCGAGTCGAGCCTTGAGTCGTTCTCCTCGAGTCGAGCCTCGAGTCATTCCTCGAGTCGAGCCTCGAGTCGTTCTCCTCGAGTAGAGCCTCGAGTCGTTCCTCGAGTTGAGCCTCGAGTCGTTCTCCTCGAGTCGTTCCTCGAGTCGAGCCTCGAGTCGCTCCTCGAGCCTCGAGTCGAGCCTTGAGTCGCTCCTCGAGTCGAGCCTCGAGTCGCTCCTCGAGTCGAGCCTCGAGTCGTCCTCCTCGAGCCGGGCCTCGAGTTGCTCCTCAAATCGAGTCACTCTCGTCAAGTGGAAACCTTCATATTTCACATGGCGAGAATGGTATTCGAAGACCCCTAAAGGCCCACAAGAGGCCGGCAAAACGAGCCATTCGCCGCGCGCATAGCACGCTGCGCCGGCCAGCCATGCAGCAAGCCACGCACCGCGCCAAGACAAGCTCGCGCCGCACATCCCGCACCGCACGTCCCGCGCCGCGCCTGGTGACCCGTGCGCCGCGCGCCGCGCGTTTTGCGCCACGCTTTGTGCGCCGTGCGCCTCCACTTGACGGCGCGCGCGCCCCTAGTCCCACATGGACAAAAAAGGGACCTTCTAAGGCCCTCAAACACCTATAAATACCCCCTCTCATTGAGGGGAAAGCCATCCCAATTCATTCTCAAGGAACTTGAGACTTCTCTCTGCTTCTTTGGATGCCATCCTTGGCCTGAAGCAGATTCTCCTCGATTTCTCGTTCTCAGAGATTCTGAAGCGCTTTCCGGGGACTCCCGAGTGCCGCCTCTCTTGATCGAACGATTAATCTTGAGCCCACGAGTGCTCTAACGGTTTTCGACTGAAAATCGCCTACGCGTCTAGCACCCTAGTCGCGTCCACCATTTCTGACAAGAAATCGCCTACGCGTCCGGCATTTCCAACTAGGAATCACCTACGCGTCCGGAATCTCCGCCACAACAAGGAACTCTTGACTTAGAGTCTTCCACGTCTCCAAAAGAGAGAAAACACACATTCTCTCCGGCATACGCGATCTCCGAAGTTCTGAGACGTCGCCGAGGACTCCTCCGCGCCTCGTCTCCTTCGTTGAGCACGCCTCTCCGCCAAGGCTCCGTGCCTCATACTGCGTCTCACACGCTTGAACTACGTTTTGACCTGATCCCACGCACGGGTACGTAGGCAGCCGACACCCAAGGCACGGTCACTCCTCCTCCTCACCCATTTCCTCTCCCGAGAGGCGGGTTGATCGGAGAGAACCTAGCTCGAGACTTTCGAGTTCACACTCCTGGTTCGGGTGCGATCACTTGGTCCGGCCTTGGATCGAACCGCCCGAGGTTTTCAATAGTTGTTCATTTTTGTGCGACAACAGACTTATCAGTCGACTCGTGGGCTCGGAACTCAACTCGAGGAGTAGCCTCAACTCGAGGGGTCATGTGAAGAGTCGGCACAAGGACTTACCAGTCGAATTGTGGACTCGGAACTCAACTCGAGGAGTAACCTCAACTCGAGGGTCATGCATTGAGTTGACACGAGGAGTCAGAAGCTTTAGCATCGAGAAGCCTTTAGAAAGGTTGAATCGCTCGTGTCCCCACGAAGCATGCCTCCCTCGAGTCTTCTTGAACCTGTGAGTAACCACAAACATTTCTACCACTAGAGTCCTTTGAGTATGGTAAGGATTTAGTGTGTCGACACTTTTAAACACTATGACTCAAGAACTTGTCTTGGAGTCAAAGAGCTAAAACAAAACACTAGGTCTAATGAGGACCTATGTGGCAAAACAAAAGAGCAAGAAGAGAGAGAGAAACATGTTGGAATTGATCTAGGGTTATGAAAAATTTTAACGCTTCGAGCAAGCGGCGAAATTTAAAAATTTTCATTAAAACGAGTAAAACGATTTTACTAACCTAGACAAAGAGCAAGCAAACGTAAATAAAAACTATTATGAGTATTACAAATTTACTAACCTTTTTATAAGCTTGAACGTTCAGAAGCTTTTGGAAAGTTGCAATGTTCGTCGCCCCTCGCAACACGTCTCTCTTCTTTCCTCGCCAACTCGAGCAACCACGAAAGTTTCTATCACAAGAGTCACTCGAGAAAAAAGGAATTAGTGAGTGGGCACTTTTAAACAAGACGACTCGAGAACAAGTCTCAATGTCGAAGACCTAAAAACGCTAGGTCGAATGAGGACCTAGGTGCGAAAACAAAACTGAAAAATAACTAGAGAGAGAGAGAGGATCGGCCAAGTTCTAGAGAGAGAGGCTCTCAATCTCTTAAACTTTGGATTGAATAAACAATGAGAATGAGGCCTCTATTTATAGGGGGGGATTACCTTCAAAAGGTAGTTTCCTTTTCTCTATAGAATATCACATATTCATGAGCAAACATTATTTCCTCTTTTCTCACCTATATGGACGTCCAACATGAGCCAATTAAGGCTTTGGGTTTGTTTCCTCATTTAGTTTGCTCTCTCTTGGCCGAAAATACACTTGCTTCTAGAAGCAAATTTGTTTCCTCTTTTTCTTTTGGCAAGTATCTTTATACATTAATGCACAAAATAATCTCTCTTTCACACCATGGCATGCACAAAATTTAGCCTCTCTTTACCTTGGGTTGGACGAAAATAAGGCTTCTAGAAGAACCTTCTAGATGTTTCTTCATTTGTTCATGACAACATAAGAAAAGCCCACCAAGAATTTTCAAATAAAATTATATGAAATGAAATTAATCCTCAAGGCCCAATTACACTAATATGGCCGAGTAATATATATTTCATTTGTCATCATATGACAATGTCAAAAAAAATTATTGACATTCATTTCGTCCCATGTCGAAAAATAAAGAATTACCCTTTTGACAATTTTCGTAAAACTTGTCTCGTTCTTATTTTGACTTAGCTTTTAGTTTACCTATTCCTACACGATATGATCTGTGACAGTGACCTCATGGATCCAAACGAACAAAGCTTGAGCTAAATACTTGGACTCAAAAGTTCACAAACCTCTTCCAAGTTTAGCTTAATGTCAACTGACTACACTAAAAAGTTGACACTAAGAATCTCTCAGTTCAAAGAAGTTTATTTTGTACTCAAGAATTCAACCTAATTGTAATGAATGGATCCACCAAATATTATCAATGTTTACCCTTCATGAATATCATCAGCTAGTAAGGATTTACAAAATTACCGTTTTACCCTTCTAGCTGTTATTTCTTCAACTCCTTTTTCGCTTGTGAATAAGTTAGAAACAATGTATTGACGAGGAGCTAACAAGTCACATTGTTTCATCCAAAAGAGTCAAGACTCAATTTGGACACTGGCCAGTTCATTTATTCACATTCCATGGAACAAAGCATGAGGTGATATACATTGCATTTCAGCAATCTTGTACATGAATTCGATATCTATGAGAACTTTACAAAGTTACTCATGACATCTTCACAACTTAGTACTTCACCAATAGGTCCTGCTCATAATCACATAGTGAGTCCGAACTCTGACTTTCTCAAATGTGAATACGTAACCTGTGAAATGGCATGTCTCGTTTCAGGAGTAAGGTAAGCATGATGCAATTCATACGTAGTGACTTCGAGACATAAGAGGTTAAATGGTTTGTTCTTATCTTGTCTCTAGAAGTGCACTGGTTAATTCAGTACCTTTAGAAGATACCTAGAAGAACTATATAGTATCCAACTCTCAATGCCCCATAACCAGATATCATAGATTCTCCTAACAATCATACTGAGGTCAATAGTCCTTTGACCCGTAGATTGTGAATATATCGTTTTAAGCAAACTACGAAGAGTTTGTTCATGCAAATCTACATTTGTCTCTTCGTAAGTTGTTAGGTTTGTTTATGGACTAAAGACTAATGTTTTATCATAAAGCTTCAAGCTGAGAAGGAAGAATGAATGAACGTTTCAACTTTTTATTAAATGAATAAGCAATTACAAGCAAGAGTCTTCGTGAGACTTTATTACATCAAATGTACAAAATAAAGACTACAACTCTTCTTGTGGGCACCATTGACAACAAACTCCCACTTGACTCAAAGAAGATGTGTGTAGTCCTTCATGCATAATCCCTCTCGATGTTGGTCGAAGACCTTGTTCGCTATGGCCTTGGTGAATGGATCTGCCAGGCTGTCCACCGTTGAGATCTTCTTCACTTCCACGTCTCCGCGCTGCACGATCTCTCGAATCAAATGGTATTTCCTCTCCATATGTTTAGAGCGCTTATGGCTTCAAGGTTCCTTTGAGTTAGCGACAGCCCCACTATTATCACAATAACGGGTCATGGGCTCATCGACGTTTGGAACAACTTCCAAATACTTAAGGAATTTTCTAAGGAATTGTTATCGGCCCGACCTTCGATCGGGGCCAATCAGAGGCAAAGCAGCGATCGGACTTACCCCGGCCATTGAACGGCCCATGGGCCAGCTCGACCCAAGACCGAGCTCGGCTATCCACAGCCATCCGCCTGATGGCCTCGACCTCCCAAGTTCGACCTCAGCCTCCCGAGCTCGACCTCGGCCTCACGAGCTCGACCTCGGCCTCGCGAGCTCGACCTCGGCCTCACGGGCTCGACCTCGGCCTCACGAGCTCGACCTCGGCCTCGTGAGCTCGACCTCGGCCTCACAAGCCTATTATATCCTCGGCCATCCTAGGCTGTCCTCGGCCGAGCCTATGCTATCCTCGGCCAAGGGCCGAGCCTATGTTATCCTCGGCCAAGGGGCCCACCGATGACGCCAGCCTGTGTTATCCTTGGCCAAGGGACCCACCAATGACGCCATCCTATGCTATCCTCGGCCGAGCCTTTGCTATCCTCGGCCAAGGGCCGAGCCTGTGTTATCCTCGGCCAAGGGGCCCACCAATGACGCCACCCTATGCTATCCTCGGCCGATCCTATGCTATCCTCGTCCAAGGGCCGAGCCTATGTTCTCCTCGGCCAAGGAGCCCACCAATGGCCCAATGGTCGCCTATAAATACAAGAGGCCCTCCCTCTTCAAAGGTAAGCCATTTTTTAGTCCAGAAACGCTGTAGAACGCATACTTCACTCGTTTCACTCATCTTTGGCCTCTCACTTTCTAAATCCTCTATACTCCACCTCAATCCCACTAATGTTAAGCGTCAGAGAGGTAAACATAGGCACCCCCTCTGTTTTCCCTTCTTAGCTCACGGTTCTCTCATCTTTTCCAGGTGTGCCGGCGAGCTCAAACACCATTGACAGCTAAGGGAAGACTTGGGATACCGAGTCCGACACGCTCGAGTCAAGGCGAGACCACTTGGTCCGGCCTCGGGTCTAACCGCCTGTGACTCCTAAATCGTTGTCCGAAACACAGCGACAACATTTTGGCGCTAGAAGGAGGGGGGCCACTGACCTTAGCACGCTCTCCCTTCCATTCCACACTCTCACTACTCTTACGACTCTCGAGAGATGAGTCGCATTCCAGCGGCCTCCGCCGGCACTCGAGCAACGAGCCCAAGGTACGGTCTCCGGAGCCTCCCTCACCGTCTTGAAGGGAAACGTTGTGATAACGAGAGCCAGCCCCAAGACCCAACGAACGACCCCGAGGCCGTGTTCCGAGAGGACACGGCTCGGCGGCTCGCAGAGCTTCTTGACCATCCCGGCGTCGACGGCTCGCTCATTGCCGATCTCCTCGGCTACAATGTCGAGGATCGATCCGCCCGTAACGACTCCGACCCCGACTATGTGGGGGACTCGAGGTCTGACGAGGCGACTCCTAGCCTCGCCCATTCATGGCCCGAGAGGCCCGATGATGCTTTGGCCGGTCCGTCGCGTCCGGCGCGACGACAGGCACGGTCACATTTCCGGGGACTCGCCCCATCAGTGTCAAGAGGCGGCCGGACACGGCCCCTCACCGAGGAGAGAGCGACTCTGGGCATTGATGGGGCCGATAGCCGAAGTGCTCACCGCGCGGCCCGACCAAGGGCGAACTCGCCCCACAACGCGCCGAGCGTGGATCTTAGAGAGCGCTTGACGGCGCAGAGAAACTCCCGAGGGGAGGATCTCCGCCAAAGGCTCAACTTTCGGAGGGACGCGCTCCCCGCCGCAACTCTCGGCCAACCTCAGGCCAATATCGTGGACCAAGCATCCAACGAGCGCAAGCCGGCGACTCCCATGGCCCCGGCGGTCAGCCCTGCTAACGGGCTTGACATGGTCACGATGATTCAATGCCTCCAAAACCAAATCATCGAGATGAGGGAGTCGGGGAGGCAGAGGCCATATGGGGGGATCGAGGAATCATACTCTCCCTTCGTCGCGCAAATCCTCGCGCAACCTTGCGTGGGGAACTTCAAATTGCCGTCCATCCCTCCCTATGATGGCCGGACTGACCCGAACTTCCACATCCAACACTACGAGACGTGGATGACAATGCAAGGGCAGCCGGACGTGACCCTATGCCAAGCCTTCAGCCTAACCCTCACAGGGTTGCGGAGCTTGAGACCCGAGAGCATCCCGTCCTTCTGGGCTTTGCAAGAGGCTTTCCTTACCCGCTTCGCCACGCTCGTGGCGCAAAAGAAGTCGAAGACCCACCTCCTCTCCATTCGGCAAGGGAGAGACGAGACGTTGAGGCAATACCTCGCTCGCTTCACCGAGGAGTCTCACAAAGTCGAGGGGTTTGACGACAAGGACGCCATCACGGCGATCACCGAGGGAGTTCGTACGGGCGACTTCCTCAAGTCCATTGTTGGGAAAGTCCTGCGGTGCATGGCGGAGCTAATGACGAGAGCCCGCACGTATATTGGAATCGAGGATTACCTCGATGGCCGAGATGGCCGGAAGTCAGGGGGACAAGGTAGCCGACACCGCGACGACCAAGATGGAGATCGTCCCGACCCTCGAAAGAGGAGGAACAAAGGAGGTCAGGCCCCTAACGGCCGCCCCCTCCCCGGGCCGAGACCGTCACACGTCGATAGCTTCCGAAAGTTCTCGACGTTCACCCCCTTGAACACCCCACCGGAGCAGATCCTAGTTCTACACCGCGACAAGCTAGGGAGTTCTGCGAATAACACCAAGATCACGGGCATCTGACGTCCGAATGCTATCAACTCAAGCGTCAGATCGAGGCCTTGATTCAAGACGGGAAACTGAAAGAGTACGTCCTTAGAACGATCGGGACGGCCGCGACGCACGGTGAGCGTCCGCGGCAGGAATGGATAGGTCTGGCGACGGTGACCGTCACGGACCGATCAGCAATCGAAGAACCAGAGAGCTCACAACTGCACGTCGTGGGCTCAATCATGGGCGGCCCGGAGTTTGGGGACTCGTCCACGCAAATGAAGAAGTACGCGCGTGAAGTTTCCCAAGGGAAAATAGCTCACTACATCAACCATACGTACGAGGCTCCTCCTCCGGCCCCGTTCGAGTCCATGTTCTTCACTGGCCAAGAGGCGGCGCGAGTCCTCCACCCACACAACGACGCGATAGTCGTCTCAGCCCCGGTCGCCAACAACCTCGTCCGGAGAATCCTAATCGACAATGGGAGCTCCGCTGATACAATCTTCAAGGCGACACTGGATAGGATGAAGCTATCCGGGATGAGACCGACCCCGATCTCGACTCCGCTCTTCGACTTCTCTGGGGAGAGGGTCATGACGGAGGGAACCATCAACCTCCCGGTGACCTTCGGGACACCGGGGGGGCTCGAGGTCACCCACATCGTATCGTTCTTGGTCGTGGACCAACCCTCCGCCTACAACATCATAATCGGCCGCCCGACCCTCAACCGGTTGAAGGCCATTACGTCCACTTACCACCTGATGATGAAGTTCCCGACTGACAAGGGGATAGCCATGATGTCGGGAGACCAATCGATGGCAAGGATGTGCTACATCCAAGGCGTAGACGGGAAAGAAAAGGGAAAGATGGTGAGCACCGTCTTCCAGCTCGGGGGCAAGTTCCCGTGCGAAATAGAGGAAGGAGGAATCTTCAGAGAACTGGACCAGAGGGACGATGTCGGGCGTTGAAAGGTGGAGACACCGGACGACCTTGTTCCCGTCGTGTTGGATCACGCCAAACCCGACCAGGTAGTCAAGGTAGGCGCCCAGCTCCCATCCGAAGTCCTGAACCAGCTTGCCACCTTCCTCCGCAAGCACAAGGACGTCTTCGCCTGGACACACGCCGACATGCCGGGGATCGACCGCGAGATAATTGTTCACCGTCTCAACGACGACAAGAGAGTAGCGGAACGCGTTCAACCGTGGTGGACATTCAGCGGAGAGAGATACCAAGCCATCGGTGTAGAGGTCGACAAACTCCTTGCCGCCGACTTCATCAGGGAGGCGGAACACCCCAAGTGGGTGTCCAATGTGGTGATGGTCAAGAAGCCGAACAAGAAATGGCGGATCTGTATCGACTATAAAGATCTCAACAAGGCCTGCTCGAAAGATAGCTTCCCCCTCCCGAGGATCGAGCAGCTTGTGGACGCTACGGCGGGCCACGAGTTGTTGAGCTTCATGGACGCCTACTCAGGCTACAACCAAATCCACATGCACGAGCCGGACCAGATCAAGACCACCTTTGTTACGAACCGCGGACTCTACTGTTACAAGGTCATGCCCTTCGGCCTCAAGAACGCGGGAGCGACGTATCAAAGGTTGGTAAACTGAATGTTCGCCAATCAAATTGGCAAAACCATGGAAGTCTACGTGGACGATATGCTCGTCAAAAGCCTCAAGACCCACGACCACGTTCAAGACCTGAGAGAGATGTTTGCGATCCTGCGACGCTACAAGATGAAGCTCAACCCCAACAAGTGCGCTTTTGGGGTCGAGTCCGGAAAATTCTTGGGCTACATGGTTAGCCGCCGCGGGATCGAGGCTAACCCTGAGAAGATTAGGGCGATCTTAGAAATGAGGTCGCCGTAGAAAGTGAAAGAAGTTCAGAGTCTGACAGGAAGGATCGCCGCCATGACGCGGTTCGTGTCCAAAGCCACCGACAAGTGCCAACCGTTTTTCATGGCACTGAAGAAGACCGACGGGTTTGTGTGGACGGAGAAGTGCGAGGAAGCATTCCGCGAAATGAAAGCCTATTTCGCCTCCCCCCCATTCCTTGCGAAGCCAAAGAATGGCGAAACCTTGTACATCTACCCCGCGGTTTCCGACAGGGCCGTGAGCGCGGTTCTCATACGCGAAGAAGACAAGGTGCAATGGCCGGTCTATTACGTTAGCAAGGCGCTCCTCGACGCCGAGACTCGATACCCAGAAATCGAGAGATTGTCCTTCGCCCTTGTCATGAGCGCGAGAAAACTCCGACCCTACTTTCAGGCGCACCCCATTGTGGTCCGCACGGGGCATCCCATCGAGAAGGCCCTTCAAAAAGGGACCTCCTCTCGAATGGCCGTATGGTCCCAAGAATTGGGCGAGTACGGGGTCGAGTTCCAGCCGAGGACCGCCATCAAGGGCCAAGCCCTCGCCGACTTCGTAGCTGAGTTCGCAGGCGCGCCCTCGGCTGACGAGGGGGACAAAGGCGGTGGGGGCAGAGAAGACAAGGAGGACGACCACAGCGAGTCGTCGAAGAAGAGGACCAACAACCCGATAGGGCCGGTCTGGGACTTGCACGTGGATGGCGCGTCAAACGCCCGGGGGCTGGCGCCGACGTTGTGCTCACAAATCCCAATAGGGAAAAACTGAGATACGCCCTGCGGTTCGAGTTCAAGGCTTCCAACAACGAGGCAGAATACGAGGCTCTGATCGTTGGCTTGGAACTAGCAAGCAAGCTAGGCATCCAAAAGCTGCGCATCCACTGCGACTCGCAGTTGATTGTGAACCAGGTTAAGGGTGACTACGCCACAAAAGAGCCAAGCATGGTCGCGTACCTGTCCAAGACCCAAGAGAACCTAGAGGCCCTATCATGGTTCGAGATCGTCCAAGTTCCTCGAGAGGCGAACGTGGACGTTGACGCCCTGGCTCGCCTCGCGTCCGGGATAGACGAGAAGGGCGGGGGCAGCGTCCCGATCGAAGTGCTGACCCGACCCTACGTCTCGAGAGGCGACGTAGGGGTAGTCGACGAGACTCCACCCCCCTCATGGATGACTCCGCTCGTGGAATTCCTTAAGCGAGGAGTCACCCCCGAAGACAAAGAAGAAGCTAAAAAGCTAAGAAGCTTGGCGCCGAAGTACACGATGAGGGAGGATAACCTGTTCAAGAAGGGCTACTCCATGCCCCTCCTCCGCGGCCTGACCGAGGTCGAGGCGAAGGGAGCGCTCCGTGAAGTGTACGAAGGGGTTTGCGGAAACCATGCCGCCGGACAATCCTTGCCATTGAAGCTTCTAAGGCTCGGATATTTTTGGCCAACCTTGAAAAAGGACTCCCACGAGTGGGCCAAAAAGTGCGACAAATGCCAAAGGTTCGCTCACATCCCGCGCCAAGCGCCTGCTCCGCTATGCCCGATCATCGTGCCGCGACCCTTCGCAAAATGGGGAATCGATCTCATCGGCGAGCTACCTATGGCTCCGAGGCAATACAAGCACGCGATCGTGGCGATCGACTATTTCACGAAGTGGGTAGAGGACGAACCGCTGGCAAAGATCACCGAGACAAACACTACAAACTTCATCTGGAAGAACATTGTCTGCCGCTTCGGAATCCCCTTGTCGATTCTGACCGATAACGGAAAGCAATTTGACAACGCGCGCCTCCGAGAGGTATGCGAGCAGTTGGGCATTAGCAAGACTTTCTCTTCCCCCCGCCATCCTCAAGCCAATGGTCAGGTAGAGGCGGTCAACAAAACGATCAAGGAGAATCTGAAGAAGAAGCTGGAGGAGAAAAAGGGGGCTTGGGCCGACGAGCTCCCCATGGTCCTATGGGCGTACCGAACCACCGCGCGAAACGCGACCGGCGAAACCCCTTTCGCTCTCGCGTTCGGCGTCGAGGCCGTGGTGCCCGTCGAGACCAAGCTGCCAACCCTGCGCATCGAGGAATACGAAGAAGCCGCAAACAACAACGCGATCAGGCTCGAGCTGGACCTCATAGATGAGAAGAGGGCAGACGCGCTCACCCTCCTTGCGGCACAAAAGAGGAAGGTCGAAAAATACTACAACTCCAAGGTCAAGCTGCGATAGTTCGCTGACGGAAGTCTCGTCCTTAGGAGGGTGTTCCAAAACACCAAAGTGCAAGGGGCGGGAGTTTTGGGCCCCACCTGGGAAGGTCCGTACCGCGTGCGTCGAGCCATCCACAACGGCACGTACGAGCTCAAGAACCTGGAAGGGCTCGTGTTCACGCACCCTTGGAACGCGGAACACCTTCAGCGGTACTACCAATAGATGCCCGTTCCCGCTTACCCTATGTTTTGTTATGTCATTTCATCTTCGATTTAAATCTCAAGTATGGCCAAGCGGCCTGGGAATGTAATTTTTAACTATTTCAACATTGTAATCGAATTACATTTCGCTTCGAAACCTTTACCTTATTTTGTAACAATTTCTCATCTTCTCTGCCTACCCGAGAAACTCGGGGGGCTAACGGGCTGTTGGATCTTTTACCTCGTCTAGTCGAGGTAGTCACTTCGAGCTCGTCACTTCACCTAAGTTGAGCTCGTCACTTCGCTTAGTCGAGCTCGTCACTTCGCCTTGTCGAGCTCGTCACTTCGCTTAGTCGAACTCGTCACTTCGAGCTCGTCACTTCGCCTAGTCGAGCTCGTCACTTCGTCACTCCGAGCTCGTCACTCCGAGCTCGTCACCTCGTCACTCCGAGCTCGTCACTTCGCCTAGTCGAGCTCGTCACTTCGCTTAGTCGAGCTCGTCACTTCGAGCTCATCACTTCGAGCTCGTCACTTCGCCTAGTCGAGCTCGTCACTCCGAGCTCGTCACTTCGTCACTCCGAGCTCGTCACTTCGCCTAAGTCGAGCTCGTCACTTCGCTTAGTCGAGCTCGTCACTTCGAGCTGGTCACTTCGTCTAGTCGAGCTCGTCACCTCGTCTAGTCGAGCTCGCACGATGACACGTTTTACGCACCGAAAGGTAGCTAAAGATTAACAAGTCGGATCCGCGTACCGGACCTGCAACCCCCGCGAGACGCTCGCACACAACTCCGCGCCCCGCACGCCGATACGCAACGGGGCGTTGGTAGATCGCGTCCGCGCACCGGACCGTCGATCTCGGCAGTCAAAACCCAAAATGTGACGTGCGTACCGACAAGTACCACGCTCACTGGGAACTGCAAGCTCGTCCCGATACGCACGCCGATAGGTAGCGTACTCGCCAGAAGATGAGCGCGACGGCCACCTAGCTCGCACGCGCCGATAGGCAACGGGTCACGAATGGATGGCCGAAGGTCGCACCCGCCAGGCGAATCTGGTCTAGCCAGCGTCCGTCGTAAGTTTCGCCGCCAAGTGCGGCAGTAAGCCGTGCAAACCGGTTACGCTAGGTAAGGCAAGCCGGGCTCGTGAGACACGCACCAATCACATCGCGCGAATCGATTACGCTAAGCATGGCAAGTCGAGAAAATAAGACGCATAACAAACAAAAAAACTTTAACTAAGGCAAACAATGTTGTACGAGCAATCCAAAAAGAAAAGTACGAGAGTACGGCAAACTTCTAACGGAAGAAAGACATAACAAAATTCCGGAAGAAAGCATGATGCAAGCACTGAACAAGTGCGCGGAAAACCAAAGAAAACTCGGCTACTCCGAGCCGAAGTCGATCTGCTCTTTGTCTTCCTCGGGGCAGGGGGCGCCAAACCCGCCGATGGCTTCTCCGTCGAGTTGACGGTTCGTCGACTGGGCGGCTTCCACGGGGGCTTGGGAGCGCAGGCCGTCCTCAGGTGGCTCGTCATCCAGAGGAGGAAACATGACGTCAAAGAAGGAAAATGTGGTCCCACGAGACACGTTCTCCTTCACGGTCGCATCTCGGACTTATTTGGCTGCCTCATAACGGGCCGCCTCCAACGCGAGGTCCCAGTCATCCTCCAAGTCCGTCTTGGACTGCACGGCATCGTCTTTCTCCTCGGCAAGGATCTGCACCTCTGCCCGCAAAGTATCCCTCTCCGTCTCGGCCTTGACCCGGGAGATCTCACTCACTGACAGCCGAGCGTGGACGATGCTCAGCTCCTCGTCCCGGCTCGAGAGCGCCGCCTGGAGCTTCTTCGTCTCCCCTAAGAAGGTGTCGGCCGCCTGCTCCGCCTTCTCCCGAGACGCCTACCCGGCCGTGCGAAGCAATTTCTCGGTCGCCGACTCCTCGCGAGCTTTGTTCAGCTCCTCCTCGAGTGCTTGAAATTCTCGAGCGGTGCGGGCTCCCGCTAGAGCGTCAGCGTGGGCGGCCGCCGTGCTCTCCTGTCCTTCTCCATAATCTGCATGCGCCGCAGCAGGTCCCGGAGAATGCGACCACTTCGCTCTTAAAGTGCGAGCATCTGCAGAGACAGGTGATATACGTATAATCGAAATAAGTATAATGGTTACGCATGAGATAAATAGGCGGATCGTACCTTCCGGGCATCGCCGATCCCATTTTGGAAATGCTCCAGATCGCTTGTCGTCAGCAGACCTTTGAAGTCCCGCAGAGAGGTCCCAAGAATCCCTCGGGAGCACTGATCCCTCAGCTCCGCCGCCTCCGCCAGGAGCATCGAATCCGTGCTATCCGACACCGTCGATGTGTGGGCGCGCTTGTGGCCAGAGGGTGGCCCGAAGGAAGTCGACGACGACGATCGCTTGTTAGAAGAGATCGCCTCGTTCCCCGCCCGCGGTGGTGACCCTCAGCTCGGGGGCAAGCCGCGGTCGTAGCTTCAGCGATAGGTGCCACTTTCGGCACGTGTGCGCGCGGCCAATGTCATCTGGGCATGGTATCTGAAAGAGAGAGAGACGACAATAAGTTAAAACACACACGGTAAGCGTAATACAACGAAAAGCGCGATAACGCGAGAGCGTGTGAACGGATAGTACCCCCCGCGTCGGGGGGAGGGGCGGACGAACCACCCGCCTCTGATACAGGGTCCTCCGTAACCTCCACACCAAGACCAGGGCACGGAGGGGCGTTGTCACAAGGCACGAACCACCCGGTCCTCGCCATTAGGTCCGGGGACTCGAACAGTGACCCCTGCCGCCTCGAATCCGGGATCGCTTTGATCACGGATACAAGTTCTTAATCTTCTACATCCCCGACGGAGGGAAAGTCGACCACGGGCCCAAACGTTAAGGGCGCCGTCCCGAAGGCCGACTCAGACACCCACACCCAAGGGTACCGATGCTTCGAGGTAACGATGAAGATGCATTTTCGAGGGCACGCACAGTAGAAGCCCGGTTTCCCCGGGACCCCGCGAACGACCACGAGATCCTGGATATCGTCTGCGGTAACTGCTCGTTTATTTGCTCGGTAGAGCATCATATGGCACGCGGCGACCGCCCGGTAGAAAGACGGAGACGTCTGCGACGCATGCACCCCCAACCGAATCAATAGCTCTTGGATCACCGGTTGAAAGGGTAACCGTAGCCCCCCGCGAAGACTCGCCTCGTGACTGGCCGCGTGTCCCTTCGGAGGGTGAGTCGGGCGATCGTTGGGCAACGGCCTCAGGATCGACACCGAATCCGGGATGCCGTAACGCTTCCTCAAACTCGTGAAACTGACGATCGAGAGCGAGCTCGGGACATCAACGCCTGAGCAATCCAGGTCGCCACGGATTGCAGACCCTTCACGGCGGCCGCCCGAGCCAACCGGCCCTGTCTTCCCCTTGTCCGGCCCGGCAGCGGGCCCACCGTCGGCGCCCGGCCTGTCCAGAGAGTCCCCCCGCACGCCCAGATCACCCGGGCTCTTTGGGCTCTCGCCCGACCCCTTGGCGCTCGCGCCTGGCCCGGCGGCATGGCCCGGCTTGCCAAATGGGACGCCACCGACCCCTAGGGCTAGGGCAACCAGCGCCTCGGCCGCCGCCCCCAGGCCGGCGCTGTCAGGCCGGCGCTCCTTGTCTCTGGCGCCGGCGCTGCCGCCAATGACGCCGCCCGCCTCCGATCGACCTCCACCGGCGCATCCCTCCTCGGGGGAGGCCGGGCCCAGAGTATCCGGGCCTCCCTCGCCGCCGCCCGCTTGCCGGACAGTCCCGACATCGCCGCCCGGGACCGGGGCGACTCTCGCTGCGCCCGGCTCCACCGACGCGACTCCTCCCAACGCGGCTTGGGCCTCTCCCGGCAATGCCTCCAGCGCAAACAAGGCCGAAGGAAGTCGGCCCACCTTCGCGCGGACTCACCTCGGCGGGCACACCTTCCCCCAGGTCGCGTGCGTCCCCGACGACGTCGGGGTCCCCTCTAGCGACGTCTCCGGTGCGCGTACCCTCCTCCATGTCGGCCAGCCACGCCTCAACCGAGCGAAGATCGCCTCCAGCCATCTCAATCGACCTGTTGCCTGAAGGCGGTGATGGGGGCGCTACGTTTTGGGTATCCATAAGGGATGAGAATTGCGCCTAGAGGTCGTCTAGGTTTATATCTTGATTCCCGAGTAGAGGGAAGAGGTCATCTTCAACGGACCCACGCCCCGACAGATGGTTGGTAGGGACCATTTGCACGTGTAGCGGGGCAAAAACGAAAAGAGACCAGAGAAAGGAAAAATAAATAGAAAAAGAGGCTCGAGACAAACCTGTCGCGATGGGTCGCTCCGATGGGCCGACGATGACGGGAATCTTGAGTTTACCGCACGAGCTTCACTCGACGATAAACTCGGGGGGCTAATGTTATCGGCCCGACCTTCGATCGGGGCCAATCAGAGGCAAAGTAGCGATCGGACTTACCCCGGCCATTGATCGGCCCATGGGCCGGCTCGGCCAAAGGCCGGCCCAATAGCCTCGGCCCAAGATCGAGCTCGGCTATCCACGGCCATCCGCCCGATGGCCTCGACCTCACGAGCTCGACCTCGGGCTCGCGGGCTCGACCTCGGCCTCACGAGCTCGACCTCGGCCTCACAAGTCTATAATATCCTCGGCCATCCTAGGCTGTCCTCGGCCGAGCCTATGCTATCCTCGGCCAAGGGGGAGCTTATGTTATCCTCGGCCAAGGGGCCCACCGATGACGCCAGCCTGTGTTATCCTCGGCCAAGGGACCCACCAATGACGCCATCCTATGCTATCCTCGGCCGAGCCTTTGCTATCCTCGGCCAAGGGCTCAGCCTGTGTTATCCTCGGCCAAGGGGCCTACCAATGACGCCACCCTATGCTATGCTCTGCCGAGCCTATGCTATCCTCGGCCAAGGGCCGAGCCTATGTTCTCCTCGGCCAAGGAGCCCACCAATGGCCCATTGGTCGCCTATAAATACAAGAGGCCCTCCCTCTTCAAAGGTAACCCATTTTTGAGTCCAGAAACGCTGTAGAACTCATACTTCACTCGTTTCACTCATCTTTGGCCTATCACCCTCTAAACAGAGGCACCCCCTCTGTTTTCCCTTCTTAACTCACGGTTCTCTCATCTTTTCCAGGCACTCGAGCGACGATGAGTCGCATTCCAGCGGCCACCGCCGGCACTCGAGAGATGAGTCGCATACAGCCTCTTAGGATGCTTCACAAACAGCCACATATTCTGCTTCCATTGTAGAGTCAGCAATGCAAGATTGCTTAATACTCCTCCACACAACAGCTCCACCATTAAGGATGAACACAGATCCCAAAGTGGATTTCTTGGAATCCTTATCCGCTTGAAAATCGGATTCGGTATATCCCGTCATAGTCAGGTCAGTACCTGAGTATGTAAGCACTAAGTTCCTAGTTCTTCGAAGATAGTTGAGAACATGCTTAACAGCAATCCAGTGCTCGTGTCCAAGGTTGGATTGGAAACGGCTAACTACTCCAATGGCGAAACAGATGTCAGGTCTAGTGCAAAGCATAGCATACATGAGACTTCCTACGGCTGAGGCGTAAGGAATTTTACGCATGTCCTCAATCTCTTGTGCAGTCTTGGGAGACTGGTACTTAGAGAGTGAGACTCCATGCGTAAAGGGTGTTTGGCCCTTCTTGGAGTCTTGCATCGAGAAGCGATCCATCACCTTATAAATATAAGATGCTTGAGAGTGCGACAGTGTTCGGTTTTTCCGATCTCAAAAGATTTGGATCCCCATAATGTACTTGGCTTCTCCTAGATCCTTCATATCGAATAGCTTTGCCAGCCAGACCTTAACCTCGGATAACTTAGCCTCATTTTTACCTATAAGTAATATATCATCCACATATAGTACCTGAAACACAACTTTGCTTTCGTGTATTAACTTGTAAACACAAGGCTCATCTATTGATTTTTCAAAGCCGAAGCTTTTCACAGTTTCATCGAATCTAATATTCCATGACATAGATGCTTGCTTTAGTCCATAAATGGACTTAAGCAACTCACAAACCTTGGTTTCTTGACATCCATTTGCCAGATCTCATAGGCGAGAGTTGTAGCTATGGATAGAAGTATGCGGATAGAATTAAGCATCGTGACTGGTGAGAAAGTTTCTTCATAGTCAATCCCTTCTTGTTGGGTATAACCTTTAGCCATAAGTCGTTCTTTGAACGTCTCGACGTTCCCATCCGGACCCCTTTTCTTATTTTATATCAACTTACACCCTACGGGTTTAATCCCTTCAGGAAGGTCTACAAGTTTCAAGAGTTTGTTGACATACATCGAGTGCATTTCAACTTTCATGGCGTCAAGCCAAAGGTTTGATTCAGAACAAACCATTGCTTGGGTATAGGAAACAGGGTCATCCATGTAGGAGACGGCTACGAGAGAGTCTCCATAGGATATGTAACTATCAGGTTTTTGAGTAGCCCTCCCACTACGTCTAAGTACTACTTGATGAGATTCTGATGAGTTAGGTTGTGTTTCAGTTGGGGTAAGAACATTTCTTACAGATGAGGTAGAAGCTTCCTCACACAACTTTCTTCAAGCACAATTTTGCTTCTAGGTTTTGCATCTTTCATGAAGTCCTCCTCAAGGAAACGAGCATTCGTGCTAACGAAAGTCTTATCGTCCTCGGGACTATAGAAAGTTGAACCTTTGGTTTCCTTTGGATATCCAATGAACAGAAACAATTCTGACCTACTAGCCAACTTGCTAGTCTTTTGCCGCAGCACGTGTGCAAGGCAACCCCAAATTTTGATGCGGCCAAGATTTACTTTACGACCAGTCCATTGTTCATAAGGAGTACCAGGAACCGTTTTGGACGAAACTTGGTTCAGAATGTAAGCGGCTGTTTCGAGGGAATATCCCAAAAAGGAAAGAGGGTGTGATGAGTAACTCATCATTGATCTTACCATCTCCATAAGAGTTCGGTTTCTTCTCTCTGACACTCCATTTTGTTGAGGTGTGCCAGGTGCGGTAAGCTGAGAAGTGATACCTTCTTCTTTAAGAAAGTCATCAAACTCTACAGACATATACTCACCACCTCGATCGGATCGAAGAGTTTTGATCACTTTGCCAGTTTGCTTTTCCACTAAAGCCCTAAAGACCTTAAATACGTTAAAGGTCTCGGATTTGGGTTTGAGCAAACAGGCAAAACCATATTGATAGGTGCGTTAATCACAAGTAAAACTCCTATTTCCTGAACCAAAAACCGACGAGTCCTCAAGTATTTTAATGGTTTTAGTAGGTTTTTGAGTAGTTTCAGGTTCAAAAGAGCAATAGAGCGTCTACAATCAATTTCGTGGAAAAAAGACGGGATTTGGAGACAAAACGGTCGAAACAGAGTCAAAAAGAGATAAGCAAGAAGTTGGCGACCTCGCGCGCCGCGCACCCACCATCGCGCGCCGCGCTAAAGCAAAATCCGAGATCGCGCGCCGCGCAGAGACAGTCGCGCGCCGCGCATCCCGGGAATGCAAACATGAAAATGCACAGAGTCTTATGCGCGCTCCGCGCATAAGCTGAAATCTGGACCGCGCGCCGTGCCCTTCTTCGGGTTTTGACGGACTTACTTTCCGTTTCTGATGTTTTTGAGCGAAAAAACCCATTCCAAAGGCCCAATATGCTCCGAAAATAACCCCTTGACCTATATATTAGACTCTAAGCTCTGAAAACAAGAATCTTCCTTTTTGTTTTAGTTTCTCTTTTATTGTTTGGTTGTTCTTGAGAGCTTTTGAAAGAGTAAAATGGCGTTCTTCAACGGAATTGACAACCCGACGAGTTCTCCTTCTCCGAATTCAATCGTTCTTCTTTCTTCCCTTTCTTTTATTTATTTTATTGCTTTGGATTATTGTTGCACATCAATTTTATTTAATATGAATTCTGTTTTGGTTTCAATCTGTATTTTAGTGCTTTTAATTATTCTGTTATGTTTAGCGTTGATTATGAATTCCATTAGAGGCTAAGTTTCTTATGGGGTTGCGATGTAGCCGGGATTGATAAGGGTTAGGGGGTTCATTAGGGTTAGATAATTATTGTTTTCTTCATTATTATGGATTGCTTGATATGAATCGTTCATTATGCGTTCTTATGCTTGATCACCATTAGAACTGTTATCTAGGATTGTTTAGCTACTCGAGAGAGAGTAAATAATCGTGCTTTTGTTCATGTCTTCATAGTTGATCCTAGGTTTTAAACTCTAGGCAATTTGTGTAATCGGTTGAACTCTTGTTTCATTGCGTGTGATTGTTTTAATAGGATTAGATGCCGAGAGGATAATAATCCGTCAATTACATAGGTTTGCTAGAACACTCGAGAGAGGCTAGTGAATAATTTTGATAGAGTGAGATTGGCATCCATAGGAGTAGATTTTGTTGTTCAAACCCGAAACCCCCAACCTAGTTAGTTCCGGTGAAATCGCGACCCCTACCTTCGCTTCTTGCAAAACTCGTATTTAACTTTCTGCTTTAGTTTTATTATTTCTTTTGTTACAACCATCTTCTCAATTTTACTTGGAATTAATTAGCATCAAGTTTAGAAAATCGCTAGAGTAACTAGTCTCTGTGGGATCGATATCCGTTACTTACGTAACACTATCACTTGGGCGACACACGTACGCTTGCGTGCGCGAGAAATATCGCAACAAGTTTTTGGCGCCGTTGCCGGGGACTAGTTTACAATAGCGATTGAATTTACTTGCTCTTGCTATTTAATTTCTTTATTTTTGTTTTCTAACTTTTCGTGTCACTTTCTTGCTTTTGAAGGTGTATGCGAAAAGACGGGTCATCTGCTCTCGTTCCAATAAACTCCGAGATCGAAAAATTTTGCAGGAAAAATCGAAAAGAATCAAAGGAACGAGCAATGGAAGAGAACAGGAACAATGCCGAGGAGCCGAAGACCCTATTCCAATACGGGCTACCGCCGACAGATGCCACACAATCGGCCATTGTTCTGCCGGTTCTTGCGGGTAACCAGAATTTCGAGATCAAGACCGGCATAATTCACATGGTCCAAGCGAATCAATTCTCTGGATCACCTGCCGAAGACCCGCAAGACCATTTGACGAACTTCGTCGAGATCTCAAACACGTTCAAGCTCCACAATGTGTTCGATGAAGCCATTCGCCTCCGCCTCTTCCCGTTTTCACTACGGGACCGAGCCAAGATGTGGCTAAACTCCCTCCCGCCGGGTTCCATCACCTCGTGGGCCGACTTGCGCATCAAATTCATCTCAAAGTTCTTCCCGTTCGAGAAGATGCACAAGAGACGCAACGAGATCCATTCGTTCGCCCAATACGACGGGGAGTCACTATTTGAAGCATGGGGGCGCTTCAAAGAGCTGCAGCGAAAGTGCCCCAATCACGGCATCCAAGGGTGGATGATGGTGCAAATCTTCTACGGCGGCCTTTCTCCTTCATCGCGCACCCTCGTCAACACCGCCGTGGGAGGGTCGTTCTTCCCAAAGACCGAGGATGAAGCTCATGCCATCCTCGAGGAGCTCGCGTACAACAACGACCAATGTCCTTCCGAGCGAAGGATTCAGAAGCGCGAGCCGGTCACGCCCGAGATGGAAATGATAAAAGCCCTCGCAGCACAGGTGGCCGACCTCACCAAAACGCTCCACAGGCAGCAAGCTACAGTTCATGCCATCCAAGCCCCTACTCCCGAGCCGTGCTTCTGGTGTGCCGGTCCTCATTCTAGCGATGAGTGTGCGCAAGGGAACAAGGGCCAACAAGCAAGCTTCATCAACAATCGGCCGCCCTACAATCAAGGCCCAATGAACACCTATCAGAATGGAGGATGGCGCGGTCCCCAGAATAACACGCCGATGCAACCCGCACCGCAAGCTCAACCTCGACCGCCTCAGAATCAGCCCCGACCACCGCCGTATCAAGCCCCACCATTTCGAGCTTACAAGAACGAGACGAATCTGGAGGAGCTCGTAGCGAATCTGGCCACGTCGACGACTGCCTTCGTGAATACCACCACCTACTTCATGCATGAAACGAAGACAGCCCTCTCGAACCAATCGGCACAGATCCAAAACCTCGAGACGCAGGTGGGGCAGCTCGCCAACGCCATTCACACACGACCCCAAGGCACCCTTCCAAGCGCCCCCGAAGTGAATCCAACGGAGCACTGCAATGCCATTTCTCATCAACACGTTGCAGCCACCAAGAGCCCGAAGAAAGAAGAAGAAGAAGCTGCCCCGGTCACCAAAGCTCTTAAGCCACACCCGCCGGTCCATACATATGAGCCGCCACTTCCGTTCCCGCAAAGGCTCACGGTGGCACTTTCTGCCGAGTGTAGTGCGCTTCTAAAACAAGAGCTCCCGCCAAAAGTAGAAGATCCGGGCAAGTTCACATTGCCGTGCAGCATTGGAGACATCTTCATCGAGAACGCGTTGTGCGATCTTGGTTCGGGCATCAACCTTATGCCGTCGGCCGTCTTCACCAAACTCGGGGTGGGTGAACTAAAGCCCACGCGCACCACTCTCCAACTGGCGGATCGGACCGTAAGGCACCCGCGCGGTTTCGTGGAAGACCTCCTCGTGAAAGTTGGAAAATTCACTTTTCCGGCCGACTTCTACGTCATCGACATGGACGAGGATCGCGATATCCCCATTCTTTTTGGGAGGGCTTTCTTAGCTACTTATGGTGTTCGCATAGACGTGCAAAGAGGGGAGCTAAAGACGCGCGTGAAGAACGAGGAAGAGACATTCGGGACCTGCGAAACCCGAAAGCGTAAGAAGGAAGAGGAAGAGGTCTACGTCCTCGAGACGCACGAAGTCGCCACTCCACCATCCACACCTCCGCCACGGGCTCCTAAAGAAGAATCAACAAAAACTGCGAGCAAGGGTGAAAAGCTGAAGTCTCCATTCAAGCCATGGCGAGGACGTTGGCCGAAACCATTCAAAGAGGTATGGATGAAGAAAGAGCGCGTAGAAGAAGATCCACCGCCGCCCGAGCGCGGCGGCGACGAGTAGGGGAGTTCTACCACCCCCGCAAGGTAAGTCCTCTGTCTCCCGTGTTTTTATGGATCTACATTGAGGACAATGTAGAGATTGAGTTTGGGGGGGTGAACTACTTTGTGGGGGATTTCTGTTAGATTAGGTTGGTTTTTTTTATTTAATTTTTATTTTCTTAATTTTGTTTGGTGATTGCTTAGAGGTGATAGTATTAAAGTGTTTTCTCTCGTTACTCGCCAATTATACCATGTATTTGTGAAGAAATCCGAGTTTGAGTCAATTTTAAAATTTTTTGTGCTTCATTGTGATTGACTAGTGGTGTGAGTAACGCAATTTCGGTTGATTTTTCCCATTTATGCACACACGTCCGTCCCGGGGTTTGAGTAGTCCTTAGAGGTTCGATCACATCTTTAAATGTCTTTTAGCTCACGAACACTAAGAACCGCTCTAGCCCTCTTCGAGGCGAAATGACCTGACACGAACCTAGGAAAGATGACATAGGCCTTCATTTTGTTAACCACTCTAAGCCAAAAAGCCGTCCCGTAACATCCCATTGAGCACCCTTTTCAGAAAAAGCCGAACGATGAATTCTTTCTCGATACTTAGTTAGAAAAAGCCGAGCCAATAATGTTTCAAATCCCACAAAGAACCCCGTTAACTTAGCGACTCTTGAGTGAATTCTTTCGATTTTGTGACATGTTTTTCGACTAGTCTCTACGTGTTTTATAGTTCATTAGACACCACGCCGGTGATTGTTCGTGTTTATTTTTATTGTTTTGTATCAAAAAGAAAAAAATAGAAAAAGAAAAAAAAAGAGAAAAATAAAAAAAAAGAAAAAAACTACAAAAAAAAGAGAGTGTTTAATTTATGCATTTTATTATTATTTGTATTAGTTCCTGGCGTGGTAATCTGTGACATTAGTTTTAGAGACTAGACGTTGCATAGTCAAAGTTTGGGGGGGGGGAAACATTGGAGAGTCAAGGCTTAGAAAAAGAAAATGTTCTCGAAAGGTGAAATTTGTGCCATGAACGTGGGAATGGGTGAGTAAGTAACATCATGTGAAAGTTGGTGAGTTTGGTGAGATTGAGTCGCTAGGTTGACGTTTTAGCCATATATTGACCATAACCTACCGTTGACCCTAGCCTAACATTACAAGCCGACAAAGCCCTATTGATTTCCTTGGTAAGTGTCTTGCATTAGTGGAGATTGAGCGGGGAAAAGCATTATGGTGTTCGATTCACATTCATCGCATTATTATTTGAGCATTTGACATTAGAAGATGTGAACGAACATATTGAGTTGATCTCTCTCTCTTTCGGGACATATTTCACACACGGGGGATTTTGATCGGGAATGTGTTGCAAAAGGCCATTTAGTCAATCTAATTATTTTTGGGTTTCATGTGATGATTGACTTGGATTCGGAAATTTTTGTAGGTTGAGGCATGTAACTAACACTTGATAGTGTTGCTAACTTTGTAATCACCATTCGTTTTTAGTGTAACTTCTTTGGTGTGTTTATTTTATTGTTTAGTCTTTTGTGTTGCTTGAGGACAAGCAACGGTTTAAGTTTGGTGGGATTTGATAGGTGCGTTAATCACGCGTAAAACTCCTATTTCCCGAACCAAAAACCGACGAGTCCTCAAGCATTTTAATGGTTTTAGTAGGTTTTTGAGTAGTTTCAGGTTCAAAAGAGCAATAGAGCGTCTACAATCAATTTTGTGGAAAAAGGACGGGATTTGGAGACAAAACGGTCGAAACAGAGTCAAAAAGAGATAAGCAAGAAGTTGGCGACCTCGCGCGCCGCGCACCCACCATCGCGCGCCGCGCTAAAGCAAAATCCGAGATCGCGCGCCGCGCAGAGACAGTCGCGCGCCGCGCATCCCGGGAATGCAAACATGAAAATGCACAGAGTCTTATGCGCGCTCCGCGCATAAGCTGAAATCTGGACCGCGCGCCGTGCCCTTCTTCGGGTTTTGACGGACTTACTTTCCGTTTCTGATGTTTTTGAGCGAAAAAACCCATTCCAAAGGCCCAATATGCTCCGAAAATAACCCCTTGACCTATATATTAGACTCTAAGCTCTGAAAACAAGAATCTTCCTTTTTGTTTTAGTTTCTCTTTTATTGTTTGGTTGTTCTTGAGAGCTTTTGAAAGAGTAAAATGGCGTTCTTCAACGGAATTGACAACCCGACGAGTTCTCCTTCTCCGAATTCAATCGTTCTTCTTTCTTCCCTTTCTTTTATTTATTTTATTGCTTTGGATTATTGTTGCACATCAATTTTATTTAATATGAATTCTGTTTTGGTTTCAATCTGTATTTTAGTGCTTTTAATTATTCTGTTATGTTTAGCGTTGATTATGAATTCCATTAGAGGCTAAGTTTCTTATGGGGTTGCGATGTAGCCGGGATTGATAAGGGTTAGGGGGTTCATTAGGGTTAGATAATTATTGTTTTCTTCATTATTATGGATTGCTTGATATGAATCGTTCATTATGCGTTCTTATGCTTGATCACCATTAGAACTGTTATCTAGGATTGTTTAGCTACTCGAGAGAGAGTAAATAATCGTGCTTTTGTTCATGTCTTCATAGTTGATCCTAGGTTTTAAACTCTAGGCAATTTGTGTAATCGGTTGAACTCTTGTTTCATTGCGTGTGATTGTTTTAATAGGATTAGATGCCGAGAGGATAATAATCCGTCAATTACATAGGTTTGCTAGAACACTCGAGAGAGGCTAGTGAATAATTTTGATAGAGTGAGATTGGCATCCATAGGAGTAGATTTTGTTGTTCAAACCCGAAACCCCCAACCTAGTTAGTTCCGGTGAAATCGCGACCCCTACCTTCGCTTCTTGCAAAACTCGTATTTAACTTTCTGCTTTAGTTTTATTATTTCTTTTGTTACAACCATCTTCTCAATTTTACTTGGAATTAATTAGCATCAAGTTTAGAAAATCGCTAGAGTAACTAGTCTCTGTGGGATCGATATCCGTTACTTACGTAACACTATCACTTGGGCGACACACGTACGCTTGCGTGCGCGAGAAATATCGCAACAAGTTTTTGGCGCCGTTGCCGGGGACTAGTTTACAATAGCGATTGAATTTACTTGCTCTTGCTATTTAATTTCTTTATTTTTGTTTTCTAACTTTTCGTGTCACTTTCTTGCTTTTGAAGGTGTATGCGAAAAGACGGGTCATCTGCTCTCGTTCCAATAAACTCCGAGATCGAAAAATTTTGCAGGAAAAATCGAAAAGAATCAAAGGAACGAGCAATGGAAGAGAACAGGAACAATGCCGAGGAGCCGAAGACCCTATTCCAATACGGGCTACCGCCGACAGATGCCACACAATCGGCCATTGTTCTGCCGGTTCTTGCGGGTAACCAGAATTTCGAGATCAAGACCGGCATAATTCACATGGTCCAAGCGAATCAATTCTCTGGATCACCTGCCGAAGACCCGCAAGACCATTTGACGAACTTCGTCGAGATCTCAAACACGTTCAAGCTCCACAATGTGTTCGATGAAGCCATTCGCCTCCGCCTCTTCCCGTTTTCACTACGGGACCGAGCCAAGATGTGGCTAAACTCCCTCCCGCCGGGTTCCATCACCTCGTGGGCCGACTTGCGCATCAAATTCATCTCAAAGTTCTTCCCGTTCGAGAAGATGCACAAGAGACGCAACGAGATCCATTCGTTCGCCCAATACGACGGGGAGTCACTATTTGAAGCATGGGGGCGCTTCAAAGAGCTGCAGCGAAAGTGCCCCAATCACGGCATCCAAGGGTGGATGATGGTGCAAATCTTCTACGGCGGCCTTTCTCCTTCATCGCGCACCCTCGTCAACACCGCCGTGGGAGGGTCGTTCTTCCCAAAGACCGAGGATGAAGCTCATGCCATCCTCGAGGAGCTCGCGTACAACAACGACCAATGTCCTTCCGAGCGAAGGATTCAGAAGCGCGAGCCGGTCACGCCCGAGATGGAAATGATAAAAGCCCTCGCAGCACAGGTGGCCGACCTCACCAAAACGCTCCACAGGCAGCAAGCTACAGTTCATGCCATCCAAGCCCCTACTCCCGAGCCGTGCTTCTGGTGTGCCGGTCCTCATTCTAGCGATGAGTGTGCGCAAGGGAACAAGGGCCAACAAGCAAGCTTCATCAACAATCGGCCGCCCTACAATCAAGGCCCAATGAACACCTATCAGAATGGAGGATGGCGCGGTCCCCAGAATAACACGCCGATGCAACCCGCACCGCAAGCTCAACCTCGACCGCCTCAGAATCAGCCCCGACCACCGCCGTATCAAGCCCCACCATTTCGAGCTTACAAGAACGAGACGAATCTGGAGGAGCTCGTAGCGAATCTGGCCACGTCGACGACTGCCTTCGTGAATACCACCACCTACTTCATTCATGAAACGAAGACAGCCCTCTCGAACCAATCGGCACAGATCCAAAACCTCGAGACGCAGGTGGGGCAGCTCGCCAACGCCATTCACACACGACCCCAAGGCACCCTTCCAAGCGCCCCCGAAGTGAATCCAACGGAGCACTGCAATGCCATTTCTCATCAACACGTTGCAGCCACCAAGAGCCCGAAGAAAGAAGAAGAAGAAGCTGCCCCGGTCACCAAAGCTCTTAAGCCACACCCGCCGGTCCATACATATGAGCCGCCACTTCCGTTCCCGCAAAGGCTCACGGTGGCACTTTCTGCCGAGTGTAGTGCGCTTCTAAAACAAGAGCTCCCGCCAAAAGTAGAAGATCCGGGCAAGTTCACATTGCCGTGCAGCATTGGAGACATCTTCATCGAGAACGCGTTGTGCGATCTTGGTTCGGGCATCAACCTTATGCCGTCGGCCGTCTTCACCAAACTCGGGGTGGGTGAACTAAAGCCCACGCGCACCACTCTCCAACTGGCGGATCGGACCGTAAGGCACCCGCGCGGTTTCGTGGAAGACCTCCTCGTGAAAGTTGGAAAATTCACTTTTCCGGCCGACTTCTACGTCATCGACATGGACGAGGATCGCGATATCCCCATTCTTTTTGGGAGGGCTTTCTTAGCTACTTATGGTGTTCGCATAGACGTGCAAAGAGGGGAGCTAAAGACGCGCGTGAAGAACGAGGAAGAGACATTCGGGACCTGCGAAACCCGAAAGCGTAAGAAGGAAGAGGAAGAGGTCTACGTCCTCGAGACGCACGAAGTCGCCACTCCACCATCCACACCTCCGCCACGGGCTCCTAAAGAAGAATCAACAAAAACTGCGAGCAAGGGTGAAAAGCTGAAGTCTCCATTCAAGCCATGGCGAGGACGTTGGCCGAAACCATTCAAAGAGGTATGGATGAAGAAAGAGCGCGTAGAAGAAGATCCACCGCCGCCCGAGCGCGGCGGCGACGAGTAGGGGAGTTCTACCACCCCCGCAAGGTAAGTCCTCTGTCTCCCGTGTTTTTATGGATCTACATTGAGGACAATGTAGAGATTGAGTTTGGGGGGGTGAACTACTTTGTGGGGGATTTCTGTTAGATTAGGTTGGTTTTTTTTATTTAATTTTTATTTTCTTAATTTTGTTTGGTGATTGCTTAGAGGTGATAGTATTAAAGTGTTTTCTCTCGTTACTCGCCAATTATACCATGTATTTGTGAAGAAATCCGAGTTTGAGTCAATTTTAAAATTTTTTGTGCTTCATTGTGATTGACTAGTGGTGTGAGTAACGCAATTTCGGTTGATTTTTCCCATTTATGCACACACGTCCGTCCCGGGGTTTGAGTAGTCCTTAGAGGTTCGATCACATCTTTAAATGTCTTTTAGCTCACGAACACTAAGAACCGCTCTAGCCCTCTTCGAGGCGAAATGACCTGACACGAACCTAGGAAAGATGACATAGGCCTTCATTTTGTTAACCACTCTAAGCCAAAAAGCCGTCCCGTAACATCCCATTGAGCACCCTTTTCAGAAAAAGCCGAACGATGAATTCTTTCTCGATACTTAGTTAGAAAAAGCCGAGCCAATAATGTTTCAAATCCCACAAAGAACCCCGTTAACTTAGCGACTCTTGAGTGAATTCTTTCGATTTTGTGACATGTTTTTCGACTAGTCTCTACGTGTTTTATAGTTCATTAGACACCACGCCGGTGATTGTTCGTGTTTATTTTTATTGTTTTGTATCAAAAAGAAAAAAATAGAAAAAGAAAAAAAAAGAGAAAAATAAAAAAAAAGAAAAAAACTACAAAAAAAAGAGAGTGTTTAATTTATGCATTTTATTATTATTTGTATTAGTTCCTGGCGTGGTAATCTGTGACATTAGTTTTAGAGACTAGACGTTGCATAGTCAAAGTTTGGGGGGGGGGAAACATTGGAGAGTCAAGGCTTAGAAAAAGAAAATGTTCTCGAAAGGTGAAATTTGTGCCATGAACGTGGGAATGGGTGAGTAAGTAACATCATGTGAAAGTTGGTGAGTTTGGTGAGATTGAGTCGCTAGGTTGACGTTTTAGCCATATATTGACCATAACCTACCGTTGACCCTAGCCTAACATTACAAGCCGACAAAGCCCTATTGATTTCCTTGGTAAGTGTCTTGCATTAGTGGAGATTGAGCGGGGAAAAGCATTATGGTGTTCGATTCACATTCATCGCATTATTATTTGAGCATTTGACATTAGAAGATGTGAACGAACATATTGAGTTGATCTCTCTCTCTTTCGGGACATATTTCACACACGGGGGATTTTGATCGGGAATGTGTTGCAAAAGGCCATTTAGTCAATCTAATTATTTTTGGGTTTCATGTGATGATTGACTTGGATTCGGAAATTTTTGTAGGTTGAGGCATGTAACTAACACTTGATATTGTTGCTAACTTTGTAATCACCATTCGTTTTTAGTGTAACTTCTTTGGTGTGTTTATTTTATTGTTTAGTCTTTTGTGTTGCTTGAGGACAAGCAACGGTTTAAGTTTGGTGGGATTTGATAGGTGCATTAATCACGCGTAAAACTCCTATTTCCCGAACCAAAAACCGACGAGTCCTCAAGCATTTTAATGGTTTTAGTAGGTTTTTGAGTAGTTTCAGGTTCAAAAGAGCAATAGAGCGTCTACAATCAATTTTGTGGAAAAAGGACGGGATTTGGAGACAAAACGGTCGAAACAGAGTCAAAAAGAGATAAGCAAGAAGTTGGCGACCTCGCGCGCCGCGCACCCACCATCGCGCGCCGTGCTAAAGCAAAATCCGAGACCGCGCGCCGCGCAGAGACAGTCGCGCGCCGCGCATCCCGGGAATGCAAACATGAAAATGCACAGAGTCTTATGCGCGCTCCGCGCATAAGCTGAAATCTGGACCGCGCGCCGTGCAAGGAGGACCGCGCGCCGCGCCCTTCTTCGGGTTTTGACGGACTTACTTTCCGTTTTTGATGTTTTTGAGCGAATCAACCCATTCCAAAGGCCCAATATGCTCCGAAAATAACCCCTTGACCTATATATTAGACTCTAAGCTCTGAAAACAAGAATCTTCCTTTTTGTTTTAGTTTCTCTTTTATTGTTTGGTTGTTCTTAAGAGCTTTTGAAAGAGGAAAACGGCGTTCTTGAACGGAATTGACAACCCGACGAGTTCTCCTTCTCCGAATTCAATCGTTCTTCTTTCTTCCCTTTCTTTTATTTATTTTATTTATTTGGATTATTGTTGCACATCAATTTTATTTAATATGAATTCTGTTTTGGTTTCAATCTGTATTTTAGTGCTTTTAATTATTCTGTTATGTTTAGCGTTGATTATGAATTCCATTAGAGGCTAAGTTTCTTATGGGGTTGCGATGTAGCCGGGATTGATAAGGGTTAGGGGGTTCATTAGGGTTAGATAATTATTGTTTGCTTCATTATTATGGATTGCTTGATATGAATCGTTCATTATGCGTTCTTATGCTTGATCACCATTAGAACTGTTATCTAGGATTGTTTAGCTACTCGAGAGAGAGTAAATAATCGTGCTTTTGTTCATGTCTTCATAGTTTATCCTAGGTTTTAAACTCTAGGCAATTTGTGTAATCGGTTGAACTCTTGTTTCATTGCGTGTGATTGTTTTAATAGGATTAGATGCCGAGAGGATAATAATCCGTCAATTACATAGGTTTGCTAGAACACTCGAGAGAGGCTAGTGAATAATTTTGTTAGAGTGAGATTGGCATCCATAGGAGTAGATTTTGTTGTTCAAACCCGAAACCCCCAACCTAGTTAGTTCCGGTGAAATCGCGACCCCTACCTTCTCTTCTTGCAAAACTCGTATTTAACTTTATGCTTTAGTTTTATTATTTCTTTTGTTACAACCATCTTCTCAATTTTACTTGGAATTAATTAGCATCAAGTTTAGAAAATCGCTAGAGTAACTAGTATCTGTGGGATCGATATCCGTTACTTACGTAACACTATCACTTGGGCGACACACGTACGCTTGCGTGCGCGAGAAATATCGCAACACATATCTTGAGTAATCATCGGTGAACATAACGAAGTATTCATATCCACCACGTGCCTGTTGACATACGGACCACATACATAAGAATGTACTAGTTCCAGCAACTCAGTGGCTCTTCGACCCTTATCGGAGATAGGTCGCTTAGTCTTTTTTCCTTTTATGCAGGATTCACGAGTAGGTTGTGAACCTATTGCAGAGGCTTGGAGTGGACCGTCCCTCACAAGTCTCTTAATCCTATCCAGACTGATATGACCAAGTCTTAAGTGCCAGAGATATGTTGATTTTGTTAGATCGGATTCAGAAAGTTTGATCCTCTTTGGCTCCCTAATTAGATCGTTATCTATTTCGGAGTCTAAAAGAGAAGGTTGAGTGGGATAGATGTAAAAAAGAGCATTCTTCATGCATGCTTCAGTGACAAAAGAATTATCAGGAAACGAAATACGAATTCAATTCTTAATGAACTTTAAACAATTATCTTGCTCAAGAAGACGAGCAATGGATATTAAGTTCTTCCCAAAGGTGGGAACAAAATAAACACTATTCAAGTTTGACATGCGGTCTTCAAAAGACAGCGTCACAGATCCCACAGCCTCCGCGGACACCAGGCTTCCATCACCCCATTTGAAACAGAAGTCGCCTTCCTCTAAGCTTTTGGTATTCTTGAAACCAGTTAAGGAACAAGAAATATGGTTAGTAGCAGCGGAGTCAAGAATCCATGTTGATACATTATCAGCTACTAAGCATGCTTCGGTAATTAGTACAATACTATGTTCCTTTGCTTTGAGATAGGTAGGACAGTTCTTTTTCTCGGCCTTGTGAGGTCTCTTCTTAGATCCAAAGGCGGAGGCTTTGTGCTCAGTAGCATGAGCCTCTCTTTGATTCCTCTTTCTCACAGTGAGACCTTCAGCAGTGTGAAGCTCCTTTATTAGCTCGGTAACAGTGTACTCTAGCTTGTTCATGGAGTAGTTCAACTAGAAGGTATCGAACGATTTGTGGAGAGTTTCAAAGATCATATCGATTATGGTGTCCTCGTCAATCTCATATCCTAGGATTTCCATCTCATTCAGGTATTTAATGACCAGTATCATATGTTCCCTGACAGTAGTCCTAGCCTTCATGCGACAGTTCATAAACTGTCGGACTGCTTTTTACCTTGCCTGCAACTAGAAATCATGCGTTTCACAACACATGTTTTCATGGCGTTTGGAAAAAAAACGCCGTCAAAACATCATTTTTTTATTGTCGAATCGACAGAAGACAAGTGGCATGTGAAGAGAAACGCTGTGGAAAACATAAGACAACGCTTATATATAAGCGCTTTCATTTTATTATCTCGAATTACAAGAAGCCGTGTCGAGAAGAAGCGGTTTGAAAAAAAAATGTTTTGACAGCGTTTATATACAAACGTTGTGAAAAGTTAATGTACAATTATAACTTGACACGTGTAAGTTTCATAATTTAATTTATTTGTATTTATTTTTTATATCATTATTTTTTTTCACAGCGTTTATGGAAATACGCTGTAAAAAATATGGCAGTTTGTTTCTATTTCGAAGCATAGAATAAAAAACCCCTAAATCTGAGTATAAAATAACTTCTTCTCCAATTCTCCAAATACTCATGTTCTCCACATTTTCCACGGACGCACCCTAGCCTCTTTGCTCACTCCGAGTAATGTCAAGCCATTGACAACCATTACCGAATCCTCCACCCTGACAACCTACGACCAAAGCCCCATCGTCCGCGAGACCCATTGGCCACACCGCCCCCGTCGGCGCCCCCATCGGCCTCCTCGCCGAGACCCAAGAAGAGGTCGCTCAAGCCAAGGCCAAGCCCAAGGCTAAGGCATCCTCTCCGCCGCCGCCGGCTTCTGCCGCGTCCTCTCCAGCTCCTCTGCCGCCGGCCACTGCCGCCTCCCCTCCGGCTCCGGTCTGTATCTCTCTCTCTCTCTCTCTCTCTCTCTCTCTCTCTCTCTATCTCTCTCTCTCTTCTCTTCCCTTCCCTTCCCATCTGACTCCGCTGGTTCCACAGGTACGAGAAAGGTCATCCTCCTCTGTGTCGTCATCGTCTGCCTCTTCTTCCACTACCGAATCCTCCACCCTGTCAACGACGCCTACGGCCTTTGCAAGACCTATCTCAACCACCTCTCTCTCAAGTCTCTTTCTCATTCTCTCTCTCTCTCTCTCTCTCTCTCTCTCTCTCTCTCTCTCTCTCTCTCTTGCAACGCACTCCACCCTCTCAATTCCATATCCACGGTATCCTTGGTCGGGGCTATTAGCTTCCATCTCTAACCAAAGCCAGTCTAATGGGTTTTGCTTCACACAAAACAACCAAATAAAATAAAACCCAGAACCTGAAAAAAGATTACTTGGGTCACGAACAGAGGCTTTGATTGTGTAGCCACGTTGAAGCAAGAGCTTGACGATCCATGAACAGAGGCTTTTTCTTCTTTGTCTAGTTCTATTTGAGTCTCAAATTTTAATTTCTTTCTAAATAATTTAGTGCCCTTATTTTTGCTGATATATACTTCTCAATATCTGTTAGAAAGTATTACGCTCTCACTATTTGCTGAAATTTTCCGTCTGCCGAGACCAACATTCGATTTATACTTGCTGAAAGTGTTACAGATTTAGACACGAATTAAAGTTTAATGTCCCTAATTTCTTTTTAAATTTAGGAATGGCTAGCTCTTGCTTCATGTTACATATCCATATGATTTAAGCCTATGAAAATGTTCTTTATGCAAGTGCTTTGTATATGGATTTCCTGTTTTACTTAATATGCGAGTCCTGAGATGTACTTGAGGTAATTTGTGTATAGTCATCGTGATATATTGCTATTTCAACTTGCTATTCCTGAATAAGAAGAAGAAAAAAAAATTCTGTGTGAGTGCTTTTGCTTTAGTGCATCATGAATTGAAGCTGAGAGTACAGAGATCTATATGTTGGGCTTGTAACATTTGGTGCAACTATTCTTGTCGTGCTTCAGAACTTGATCACTATTACTTGTAGTATTGTTATCGTGCCTTTTGATCATTTTGTAGCGAGTATATATGTACTATAGATATGGTATATGTTTATTTGTTCTTATTATATAAAGTAGTTTAATGCAATACTAGTAATATGTTTGTGAATTGTTATTTTAGTATTATCCTAAATTTTTTAGATTACCCAAGTGATAAACGTTGTTCTATATTATGTCAGTTCTGTGTATATATGAAAAGTACCTCTTCTCGAACGAGTCAAAACGAAAGACAGAGACGAAGAAATAGCTTAGAAACTTAGGGCTAAACTACAAGAAGATACAACATTTGTACAAGAAGAAACTCAACAGTTTGTCTCTAATTCTCACTCTCTTTTCCCTTGTCACTCTCTATCTGTCAAGCTTCATTTCCTTTCCTGAAGACTTGGTCTCTTATTATCTCTCGCAGGGCTTACTCTGATGAAATATTTGTTGGAATCGATCTAGGGTTTAAGAAACTAATTAACGCTTCGGTAAGCGACGGAATTTTAAAAATTTTCTTTTACAAGTAAAACCGGTTTTACTAACCTAGACAAAGAGCAAGTACATGTAATTAAAAACTATTATGAGTATATAAGTTTACCAACCTTTCTTGAAGCTTGAACTTTGAGAAGCTTTTGGAAAGTTTGCAACGCTCGTCTCCCCTCGCAGCACGTCTCTCTTTCTTTCCTCGGCACCTCGAGCAACCACGAAAGGTTCTATCACTAAATCACTCGAAATAAAGGAATTAGTGAGTGGGCACTTTTAAACACCACGACTTAAGAACGAGTCTTGAAGTCGCAGAGCTAAACACTAGGTCAAATGAGGACCTAGGTGCCAAAACAAAAATCGAAAATAAACTAGAGAGAGAGTGAGAGGAGTTCGGCCAAAGTTCTAGAGAGAGAGTCTCTCAAATCTCTTAAACTTGGATGAATGAAATGAAGGGAATGAGGCCTCTATTTATAGGGGAGGTTTTACCTTCAATAAGGCAGTTTCCTCTTTCATTGAATATCACATATTCATGAGCAAATATTGCTCTCCTTCCCTTAGAGTCACACGGCCAAACAAGCTTCTAGAAGCCTTTGGATTTGTTTCCTCTTTTGTTCCCTTCCTTACTTGGCCAAAATTCCCATTACCATGTATAGGAAATTTGTTTCCTCTTTTTCTTTTGGCAAGTATCTAAATACATTAATGCACAAAATAATCTCTCTTTCACACTAAGGGCTGCACGAAATTTGGTCTCCCATTCACTTGGGTTGAACGGCCAAAAGCCTTCTAAAAAGGCTTTCTACGTTTTTCTTTAATTGTTCATGACAACATAAGAAAAGCCCATTAAGAATTTTCAAGTAAAATTCTATGAAATGAAATTAATTCACAAGGCCCAATAAACATGTTATGGCCGTGTGATATAATATGTCATCATATGACATTGTCAAAAAAATGTATTGACATTCATTTCATGCCATGTCCAAAAAGACAAAATTACCCTTTCGACAATTTTCGTTATTGTTTTGACTTAGCTTCAAGTTTAACTATTCCTAATCGATGTGATTCGTGACAGTGACCTCATGGACCCAAATGAACAAAGCTTGAGCTAAAATACTTGGACTCAAAAGTTCACAAACCTTTTCCAAGTTTAGCTTAATGCCAACTGACTCCACTAAAGAGTTGACACTGAAAATCTCTCGGTTCAAATGAATTTATTTTCTACTCAAGAATTCAACCTAATTGTAATGAGTGGATCCACAGAATATTATCATGTTTACCCTTCATGAATATCATCAGCTAGTCGGGATTTACAAAATTACCATTTTACCCTTCTAGCTGTTATTTCCTCAACTCCTTTGTCGCTTGTGAATAAGTTAGAAACAATGTATTGACGAGGAGCTAACAAGTCACATTGTTTCATCCAAAAGAGTCAGGACTTAATTTGAACACTGGCCAGTTCATTTATTCACACTCCAGGGAACAAAGCACGAGGTGATATACATTGCATTTCAGCAATCTTGTACATGAATTCCATATGAGAACTTCACAAAGTTACTCACGACATTCTCACAACTTAGTACTTCACCAATAGGCCTTGTTCGAAATCACATAGTGAGTCCGAACTCTGACTTTCTCAAATGAGAATACTAGGGTGTGAAATGACATGTCTCATTTCAGGATTAAGGTAAGCACGATGCAATTCATACGTAGTGACTTCGAGACATAAGAGGTTAAATGGTTTGTTCTTATCTTGTCTCTAGAAGTGCACCGGTCAATTCAGTACCTTCGGAAGATACCTAGAAGAACTATAGAGTCTCCAACTCTCAATGCCTCATAACCAGACATCATAGATTCTTCTAACGATCGTACTGAGATCAATAGTCCTTTGACCCTTAGATTGCGAATATATCGTTTTAAGAAAACTACGAAGAGTTTGTTCATGCAAATCTACATTTGTCTCTTCGTAAGTTGTTTAGTTTGTTTATGGACTAAAGACTAATGTTTTATCATAAAGCTTCAAACAGACACGGAAGAATGAATGAACGTTTCAACTTTTTATTAATAAATAAGCAGTTACAAGCAAGAGTCTTCGTAAGACTATATGACATCAAATGTACATAAATACACACTACAACTCTTCTTGTGGGCACCATTGACAACAATATTTAGTCAAATACTATGCTAATTCACGAAATATTTGTGAAGGAGATCGGAGTAAACTGTATTCTAGTTCATATGCGGTATTCTTATACTTAGTTTAAAACTTTTTTTAAGTATAATAACATTGATTTTATTATAGCTTCTGCGTTTTTCTTTTCCTTTTGTAGACATTTACGTTATCATATGCGGGTTGGCGGAGAATTGCGAAAATTCGCCTTTAGCAATCCCATTGACGTTTCTCCGTCTGTAACTCAATTAGACGAGCCTATAGGGCGATCAGAACACCTTTTTAAGGGAATGAAAGAGTTGTTCCCTGGTCAATTGTTACTCGCGCCTTATAATTATGAGTAAGTAATTACACTAGAAATATCTTTTTATTTAACCGGGTTAAATTTATGTTAACTTACATTATATTTTGATAGTTTTCATTGGGTTCTTCTGGTGGTGGATGTTAGCAAGCGCACGACATACTTTCTTGATCCCATGAATTCTAAAAGAGTTCCGTCTCATTTGAATTCGATAGTGGACTTGTGAGTATATTAAAACAATATATATATTTAAAATTAATAGTTATGATTATTTTGTTATAACTTTTATATACATGTATAGAGCATTCGATAGCTTTGTCGGTAACAAGAAGTTTTCATGGAAAATTCCAAAGGTATATATATGCACAATTAAACTAGTATATCCATTACTATATATTTCAATCTAACATATTTTTTACAGGTACCGAAACAACCTTCGACAATTGAATGTGGCTATTTTGTTTCAATGATGATGAAAAACATTGTTGAAACTCGAGATTTTCATAAATGTTTGCAAGAGGTATGTACACATTTAAATACACATATTCAATACGTATATATATTGTTTCACTCACAAACAACTCATTTTTATATATTATTAGTTTGAAAAGTTGAAGAGTTATACGGATGAGGCAATAGATGCGTATCGAGAAGAATAGTACAAAATGGTGTTAAATTTTATGGACACGGAAGTCAAATCGTCAAATGTGAATGTAAAGTGAGTATGTTTCCGGTGCATGAACATTCGTTTACATGGTTTAATATGTTTCGGTTTAAATATACGGTACAAAGTACGAATAATATAATTTGATTTTGAAATTATTGAATGGATTATCAAAAATTCGTATTGGTATGTTTAGGTTCGGATTTTGGAATATATATTGAAACTGTGTGCATGAATTTTTTGTAATATTCAAATTTTTATATATTTAAAAAAAATTACATTAGACAGCGTTTGTAAATAAACGTCTTAAAAAGATGGCACTTTTGAAAAGAATAGACAGCGTTTGTATATAAACGCTGTGAAAACTTCTTACCCGCCATGAAGACACGTGGATGCCACGTTGGAAAAGAATAGACAGCACTTATATACGAACGCTGTGAAAAACATTAGATAGCGCTTATATACATATGCCGAGAAAACATTTTTGCCCAAATTCTTACGTGGCACCACTTTAGACATCGTTTATTTTAGGCGCCGTGGAATACTTTTAAACTCATGCGATACAACAGCGTGCAAAAAACGCCTTCAATCATATTTCACATTGTTTAAAAAACCCTGTTAATCAATGTTTTTGTAGTAGTGTTGACGCCTTTGCCCTCCAAACATCTCAAGGAGGTTGTAGAGCATGTTGGCGGTAGTCTCAATGTCATGATGTAGTTGTTGCAACACAATGTTCATTGATGCTAAGATATAGCACATCACAATCTCATCGGATCGAAGCCAGGCTGCCAAGGCCTCTTTGTCCTCTTGAGTCAAATCATTATTCGTTCATAAATGAACAAAGCTTGAGCTAAATACTTGGACTCAAAAGTTCACAAACCTTTTCCAAGTTTAGCTTAATGTCAACTGAATCCACTAAAGAGTTGACACCGAGAATCTCTCGGTTCAAATTAATTTATTTTCTACTCAAGAATTCAACCTAATTGTAATGAGTGGATCTACTAAATATTATCAATGTTTACCCTTCATGAATATCAGCAGCTAGAAAATTACAATTTTACCCTTCTAGCTGTTATTTCCTCAACTCCTTTGTCGCTTGTGAATAAGTTAGAAACAATGTATTGACGAGGAGCTAACAAGTCACATTGTTTCATCCAAAAGAGTCAGGACTCAATTTGGACACTGGCCAGTTCATTTATTCACATTCTAAGGAACAATGCATTAGGTGATATACATTGCATTTCAGCAATCTTGTAAATGAATTCCATATCTATGAGAACTTCACAAAGTTACTCATGACATCTTCACAACTTAGTACTTCAGCAATAGGTCCTGTTCGGAATCACATAGTGAGTCCGAACTCTGACTTTCTCAAATGAGAATACGTAACCTGTGAAATAGCATGTCTCGTTTCAGGATTAAGGTAAGCATGATGCAATTCGTACGTAGTGACTTCGAGACATATGAGGTTAAATGGTTTGTTCTTCTCTTGTCTCTAGAAGTGCATTGGACAATTCTGTTTCTTCGGAAGATACCTAGAAGATCTATAGAGTCTCCAACTCTCAATGCCCCATAACCAGACATCATAGATTCTCATAACAATTGTACTAAGGTCAATAGTCCTTTAATCCTTAGATTGCGAATATATCGTTTTACGCAAACTACGAAGAGTTTGTTCATGCAAATCTACATTTGTCTCTTCGTAAGTAGTAAAGTTTGTTTATGGACTAAAGACTAATGTTTTATCATAAAGCTTCAAACTGACAAGGAAGAATGAATAAATGTTTCAACTTTTTATTAAATGAATAAGCAATTACAAGCTAGAGTCTTCGTGGGAGTTTATTACATCAAATGTACAAAATAAAGACTACAACTCTTCTTGTGGGCACGATTGACAATAAAAGAGAAGAAGGGGCGGCCAAGTTTAGAGAGATAAGGTCTCAATCTCTAAAATTTGTGTGTTCCACATCGTGAATGAGGTGGGGTATTTATAGGAGGAGGGATTGCCATGAAGAGGTAGTTTCCTCTTTTCATTTGAATATCAAATATTAATGAGCATAATCTTTATTTCCCATTCCTATCAAAATACCAAGGTTCAAAGTAGTTTCCTCTTTTCTTCCATTTTGCCGCCCACCTTGATTGCTTCATGGAGCAAATTTGTTTACTCTTTTTTCTTTTGGCAAGTATCTTCATACATCAATGCAAAAAATATTTTCTCTTTCTTCCTTGAGGGTGCACGAAATTGAGCTTCTAGAACATGCTTCTAGATGTTTCTTTATTTGTTCATGACAATATAAGAAAAGCCCATGTAGAATTTTCACATAAAATTCCATGAAATGAAACTCAATCCTTAAGGCCCAGATTCAATAATGTTGGCCGTGTAGAGTATTTCATTGTCCTCGTATGAAAACGTCAAAAAACTTATTTATTGACATTCATACCATCTTATGTCCTAATGGACAAAATTACCATTTACAATTTTCGTTAAATGTGTGTAGTTCAACATTTGAACATGTTTTGACTTAGTTTTCCTGTTTAACTAATCCTACTCTAATGACTTGTGGTAGTGACCTTAATGATCCAAATGAACAGAGCTTGAGCTAGCATACTTGGACTCAAACGTTCACAAACCTTTTCCAAGTTCTAGCTTAATGTCAACTGACTCCACTAAAGAGTTGCCACTGAACTCTCTCAGTTCAAATTAATTTAATTTCTACTCAAGAATTCTTCTTAATTGTGATGAGTGGATCCATTGAATATTATCTATGTTTACCCTTCATGAATATCATCAACTAGATGAGATTTATAAAATTACCATTTTACCCTTCTAGTCGTTATTTCCTCAACTCCTTTTTTCGCTTGTGAACAAGTTACAATCAATGTATTGACCAGGAGCTAACAAGTCACATTGATTCATCCAAAACTGTCATGATTCAATTTGGACAATGGCGAGTTCGTTTATTCACATTCCAAGGAACAAAGCATGATGTGATATACATTGCATTTCAACAATCTTGTACATGAATTTCATATCTATGAGATCTTCACAAAGTTGTTCATGACATCTTAATAACTTAGTACTTCACCAATAACTCTTGTTTATATCATAGATTGAATCTAGAACTCTAACTTTATCAAATAAGAATACGTAAGCTTTGGAATGACATGTCTATTTCCGGATTGAGGTAAGCATGATGCAATTCATACATAGTGACTCTGAGAAAGATGAGGTTAAATGGTTTGTTCTTACAATAACTCTAGAACTGCACTAGTCAATTCTGTACCTTCAGAAGATACCTAGGAAGAACTTTAGAGTCTCCAACTCTCTATGTCTCATAACAAGACATCATAGATTCTCCTAACAATCATACTGAGATCAATAGCCTTTTGATCCTTATACTGTGACTATACAGTTTTAATCGAACAATGAAGACTTTGTTCATGCAAATCTATATTTCGCTCTTCATTTGTTGTTAGGTTTGTTGAAGGACTAAACACTAAGGTTTATCATAAAGCACCAAACAGACCAGGAAGAATGAATGAACGTTTCAACTCTTTATTACTTATGCAGCAGTTACAAGCAAGAGTCTTTGTTGTTGGTCGTTTTCAGGAAGAATGCACCGCTCAAAGGGCCGATGGTTTGGCCAGAGGTCCTGAAGTGTGGCAAGCCTTCCATCACGAGTCGCTAGCAAGCCCTCATGTCAAAACTTTCAGCTCTTCGAGTCGAGCTTCGCACCCCGAGTCGAATCATTCTCCTTGAGTCGAGCCTTGCTCCTCAAGTCAAGTCGTTATCCTCGAGTCGAGTCATTCTCCTCGAGTTGAGCCTCGCTCCTCGAGTCGAGTCATTCTCCTCGAGTCGAGTCTCGCTCCTCGAGTCAAGTCGTTCTCCTCGAGTCGAGTCATTCTCCTCGAGTCGAACTTTGCTCCTTGAGTTGAGTCATTCTCCTCGAGTCGAGCCTCGCTCCTCGAGTCGAGTCATTCTCCTTGAGTCGAGCCTCGCCTCTCGAGTCAAGTCATTCTACTCAAGTCGAGTCATTCTCCTCGAGTCGACACTCGAGACGTTCTCCTCGAGTCGAGCCTTGCTCCTCGAGTCAAGCCTCGCTCCTCGAGTTGAGTCGCCCTCCACGAGTGGATACTTTCATATTTCATGCGACAAGCATGATATCCGAAGCGCAGACGGCCCAACGGGCAAAATAAAACAAAGGCCGCGAACGCCCAGGAAAAGTCAGCCAGGCACATGCCGTGCCCAGAACGCCGCACACCACACGCCTCCTCTTGCGGGGCATGCGCCCCCAGTCCCACATGGACGAGAAATGAACCTCCTAAGGCCCTCCAACTACTATAAATACCCCCTCTCATTGAGGGGGAAGCCATCCTATTAATCCGTATTCAATCGCTCGAATTCTCACTCTCGCTCGCTTCTTTTGATGCCATCTCTGGCTTGAAGTGCTTTCTACGAGTTTATCTAGTTCTCAAAGGTTTCGAAGCACTCTAGGGGACTCCCGGACGTCACTCCCTCTGATCGAACGCCGAGATTAGTGCCCAGGCACGCTCCCAAGGTCTTCCACCAAATAACCCCTACGCGTCTAGCGCACTAGACGCATCCGGGATTTACGAAGTTCTGAGACATCGCCAAGGACTCCTCCGTGCTCTGTCTCCTTCGTTGAGAATGCCCCCCAGGCTCCGCACCTTTCTCTGTGTTACATACGCCTTGAACTATGTTCTGACTTGATCCCACACACGGGTACGTAGGCAGCCTACACACAAAAGGCACGATCACTCCTCCTCCTCACCTTTTCTCTCCTTTGAAAAGTGTGTCGGTTGGAGAAAACCCAGCTCGAGACTTTCGAGTTCACACCTTTGGCTCGGGTGCGGCCACTAGTTGGTCCGGCCTTGGGTCAAACCGCTTCATGTCGAAAGCCACCGATAAGTGTCAACCGTTCTTCAAAGCTCTGAAGAAGACCGACGGCTTTGAGTGGAATGATGAATGCGAAAAAGCCTTTGAAGAAATGAAGGCTTAGTTCGAGTCCCCACCATTCCTCTCCAAACCAAAAGAGGGCGAGGTGTTATACGTATATCACGTCGTCTCTAAAAGAGCTGTAAGTGCCGTTCTTGCCCGCGAAGAAGATAGGGTTTAGTCTAAGGCCAATCTACTATGTGAGCAAAGCCTTACTCGACGCGGACACGCGCTACACCGAAATAGAGAAACTTTCTCTGGCTGTCGTGATGGCTGTTACCGGTCCCCTCGGCGCACGGCCGACCCAGGGCCATCACTCGGCTGATGGCCAGCCCAAGGCCAGCACTCGGCTGATCTTGGACCTTCACTCAACCTAGGGACCCCCAAAACATCCCTAGGTTGCCTATAAATACGAGGCTCGACCCCTCGAGTCAGGTAATCCGAATTTGATTACTGAAACGCTGTCGAACTTGTAACTCACTCGTTTCTCTCAAGTCTCGGCTCTCTAAAAACCTAATCTCTTTTACCCACCTCAATCCTACTAATGTTGAGCGTCGGAGAGGTAAACAGAGGCACCCCCTCTGTTTCCCCTTTGTAGTTCACACTGCTTTTCCCATTTTTCAGGTGTTGAGACGAGGCAAACATCATCCACAGCTAAGGGACGACTTGGGATACCAAGTTCGACACGCTTGAGCCCGAACGCGATCACTTGGTCCGGCCTTGGGTCGAACCGTTTGGGGTTCCTAAATCGTTGTCCAAAAACGAACAACAACATTTTGGCGCTAGAAGGAGGGGTCGAACCTCCGACCTTGTTGACGCTCTCCCTTCCAATCTCTTCTCTTACTGCATCTACGACTCTCGAGAGATGAGTCAAGTTCCCGCCGCCTTCGCAGGCACTCGAGCGACGAGCTTGAGATACGCCCTCTAAAGCCTCGCGCACCGTCTAGGAGGGCAACCTCGTGACAACGAGAGCCAGCCCCGAGACTCGGCGAATGACCCCGTGGCCGCGCTCCGAGAGGACACTGCTCGAAGTCTCGCCGAGCTCCTAGACCGTCCTGGCGTCGACGGCACGCTCATCGCCGACCTCCTCAGCTACGACGTCGAGGATAAGTCCGCCCGACGTGACTCCGACCCCGACTATGTGGGGGAGTCGAGAACCGACGAGGCAATGCCTAGACTCGCCCCGTCACGGTCCGAAAGGACGAATGACGCCTTGGCCGGGCTGTCGCACCTGGCACAGTAACAGGTACGATCACACTCCCGAGGAATCGCCTCCTCGGTTTCAAGAGGCGGTCGGACACGGCCCCTCGCTGGGGAGAGAGGAACTTAGGGGACGATGGGGCCGATAGCCGGAGCGCTCGCTGGACAATCCGGCCAAGGGCGACCTCGCCCCGCCAAGGGCCGAGTGTGGACCTTAGAGAGCGCCTAACGGCGCAGAGAAACTCCCGTGGGGAGGATCTCCGCCAAAGGCTCAACTCTCCGAGAGACGCACTCCCCGCCACAACTCTCGGCCGACCTCAGGCCAATGCCGGGGACCAAGCATCCAACGAGCGCCAACAGGCGACTCCCCTGGTCCCGGCAGTCAGCCCAACTAACAAGCTCGACATGGTAACTGTTGTCGCTCGTTTTCGGACAACGATTTAGGAGCCCTAAACGGTTCAACCCAAGCTGGACCAAGTGATCGCGTTCGGGCTCGAGCGTGTCGGACTTGGTATTCCAAGTCATCCCTTAGCTGTCAATGTCCTTTGAGTTCGTCCAAACACCTAAAAGGGGAGAAAGAACACATGAACTACGAAGGGGAAACAGAGGGGGTGCCTCTGTTTACCTCTCCGACGCTCAACATTAGTGGGATTGAGGTGGAGTATAGAGGTTTTAGAGGTTAGAGACCAAAGATGAGAGAAACGTGTGAAATATTAGTTCGACAACGTTCTGGGACTCAAAAATGGATTACCTTTCGAGGGAGGACGGACCTCCTTATTTATAGGCGACCAAGGGGTGTGCTGGGGACCCCTTGCCGAGTGAGTTTTTGGGTCGGCCATTGGCCGGCTGAAGGTTTGGGCCGGCCATTGACCGGCCGAACTTGGGCCAGCAATTGGCCGGCTTAAGGTTTGGGTCGGCCATTAACCGGCTGAGCTTGGTCCGGCCATTGGCGGGCTGAACATGGGCCGGCCATTGGCCTACTGAAGGTTTGGGCCGGCCATTGGCCGGCTGAAGGTTTGGACCGGCCATTGGCCGGCTGAGCTTGGTCCGGCCATTGGCCGGCTGAACTTGGGCCGGCCATTCGGGCTGAAGGTTTAGGCCGGCCATTGGCTGGCTGAGCTTGGTCCGACCATTGGCCAGCTGAACTTTTGCCGGCCATTGGTCGGGAGTCGATCGGACGGGCCTTGGCCGGCCGGGAGTCGGCCGGACGGGACTTTACCGGCCGGGATGTGCAGTGCGGTCCTTGGCCGGTCGGGAGCCATCGCGACGGTTCTGCCAATGTTGGTCCGGATTGGCCAGCAACACCTCGCCTCCTCGTGGTTGATGAGGACATGCCCCAAAAGGAGCCGCAAGCAAAATACCAAGTGCCGGAAGGACCCGTGACGAGAGCTCGAGCGAGAAGATTCAAGGAGGAGCTTAACAATCTGGTCATCAAGCTCCAAGATGAAGAAGGGGACAAGCTCGCAAAGGAGAGGATTCAAGGAAGCCAAGAAACAACAATGAAGAACGTTATTTGGGCTGAATTGAATTAGTCAGACTATTCCTATTTTTCTATTTTCAGTTTATGTTATTTGGGCCAAGACATGTTGTTTAAAACGCCCATAATGGTTTGTATTGGGCTGGTCCTTTGTTTTATGCTTATTAGTACTTAAATAAGGCTAAATGGGCTTATTAGGTTATTGGGCCCATGGAGCTGCGAATTTGACCTTTGTAAACTCTATAAATTAAGCCTTTAGGCTGAATGGAAGACACAATTCTGATTTCGAGTTAAACACTATTCTGTGAGGGTTTTTATTCTCTCTTTGGTTCGTTTAGAACTATTCGAGTCTCTTACAAAGCGGTGCGTGTAGGAGTTCGAGCCCGACTCATCAGACGGCCATTCGCATCCGTCCGTGGCGTCATTCGATCCACCTTCGTTCCTAAAACGTAGACGATCTGTCGCTGTGCTATTGGGGTATCGGGTCTCGGAGCTTAGTCCGCCGAGGTTCGTATCAAGTGGTATCAGAGCTAGTCTCTACTTTTAGGTCTGCTTATCCTTTGTTTCGTTTTCTTTGTTTTCGTCTCTTTGTTTGTGTTGTGTTCATTCCGTACGTACGTATTTGTTGTGTTGAGTCTGTGTTTGTTATCTTTGTATTAGGTCTGTGTTCTTTTCGTGATAGGTCTGTGTTCTTGAGCATCAAAAAAAAAAAGAAAAGAAAAGATCCGAAAAAAAAGGAATCCGTGGAGATCATATATTTCTTGTTAATTACCGGGGTCTGTTTTAGGAAGTCAATTTTATTCAGTTTCCTGATTTTTGGCACCTAATTTCGGAAGTATCTTTATATCTTAGTTTCCCTGATTTGCTTTTATCCCTTTTATTTCCAGAATCAATTTCCACTTAATTACCCTTTCATTCGTTTCCTGATTTCGTGTGATCATAATCAATTTCAGCGTTTCACATTAATTCTGAATTAGCATTTATCTCCCGGATATCAAAAAAAAAGAAAAAAAAGAAAGAGGATCCAAAAAAAAAAAAAAAATTTCCTGATAGATTCCTTGTATGTTTTGGAGCGTTTTCAAGTACCCTACATCCTATCGATATTTTTTTGTGTCGCCATTTGTCAATTGTGGGCTGATTGTCGCACCTTGGGAGAATTGTTTGTGGGACTTATTTAAGATCCTGATCATAACTTTTTGTGGTGTTATCTTTCTTGTTTGTGTCATTTGGGGTGTCGTTTTTATTGTTCGTGTCGTTTGGGTGTCATTTGTATCGTTTTGGTGTATCGTTTTCGAATTCCTTGCATCACCTTCCTGGTCTCTGAGTAGTTCGATACGAGCCTATAGAGAGTTTGAGTGAGTGGTAAAAGGCGGAGAGAGTATAACTATCGCAATTATCAAACACGAGCGCTGAGTGATATTATTTGAGTGTAAACACGTGAGGGAGAGTTTGGTGAGGTATTCTTTTGTTACTAACAATTTCTTGCAGCAACCATGTCTAACAACGGCGACGCAGATGAGGGAATTCCAGACCGGAGGCTGATGATGCAAGCCATGATAGGAGAAATGCGGAGGATGATGAGGGAAGAGTTGGAGCCGCTACGAGAACGTGTTGAGAGAGTGGAGGAAGGCCAACAAGCTCCCAACAGAGGAAGACGAAGACAGCCTAGGGAGGAGACAGAAGATGAGATGGAGAATGATTTTGAAGAGGAGGATTATAGGAGAGGAGGACGAAACGAGAGAATGTTCGAAAGAAGACATGGAGGAAGGGACAGAGAAGACGGAGGAATTGGTGGCATCAAGCAGAAGATTCCAACATTCCAAGGGAAAAGTGACCCGGACGCCTACTTTGAATGGGAGACCAAAGCCCAGTTTGTGTTCAATTGCTACAACTACACCGAACGCAAGAAGGTAATACTTGCTGCCGCTGAATTCACTGATTATGCTATTGTTTGGTGGGATCAGCTGGTGACGAGTAGGCAACGGGATGGAGAGGAGCCCATAGAGACTTGGGATGAGATGAAGGCCATCATGAGGAAGAGATTCGTGCCTCGCCACTATTACCGAGAGCTCTACCAGAAGCTTCAGCGCCTACGGCAAGGCACTCGCAGTGTTGAGGAGTACAACCGGGAAATGGAGGTTGCCATGATCCGAGCAAACATCGAGGAAGATCACGAGTCTACCATGGCCAGATTTATCAACGGGCTGAACCCTGACATAGCGGACAAGGTGGAGTTGCAGCATTATGTCGAGATGGAGGATTTGGTTCACTTGGCCGTCAAGATTGAGAAGCAGCTCAAGACGAGGGGTAGCATGCGGGGAAACCGATTCTCAGAACAACCTGCATGGAAGAAGACCTTCAACCGAGACGAGAAGAGCAGTTTCAAACCACGAGGGGGCGTAGCCAAGCCAAGCACTTCCACGCCCCCAACCACATCTAATCCTGGTCCCAGTGCTCAAAAGAAACCGGAGACGTCATTTCAGCGAAATCGTGATATCAAGTGCTTCAAGTGCCAGGGAGTAGGTCACTTCGCGAATCAATGCCCGAATAAGAGGAGCATGACGATTCTTCCGACCGGAGAGATGATTACCGACGATGAAGAGGAAGACCAAGAGTGTACCGGAGAAGAGTCAGACGAGGAAATTGAGGCACCAGCAGAGCTCGTGTTGGTCTCTCGACGAACTATGAACGCGCAGGTTGTACGAGATGATGAGGAGCAGCGTGAAAACATTTTTCACACCAGGTGCCATATTGGTGAGAAGGTGTTCAGTGTTATCGTCGATGGAGGGAGTTGTACGAACATAGCCAGCGTTGCTGTAGTGAAGAAGCTTGGACTTCCCACGACAAACCACCCTCGTCCTTACAAGCTTCAGTGGTTTAATGATGGTGAAGAGGTACGTGTCTACAAACAAGTCCTTATCAGTTTCCGGATTGGCAGCTATGAGGACTCGGTGCTCTGTGACGTAGCACCAATGGACGCGGGGCATATACTTTTGGGGAGGCCGTGGCAATTCGACCGGAGGGTGACTCATGACGGCTACACCAACAAGTACTCCCTCAGGCACAAGAATCGTACCATCACCCTCGCACCCCTTACTCCAAAGCAAGTTCATGAAGATCAACTGAGGATGCAACAAGAGAGGGAAAGGTTTTGGACACTAGAGAAGGGAAAAGAACCAAGGGATGAGGTAAAAACAGAGAGAAAAAAAGAGAGAGTCCCAGAGAGAAAACCCGAGAGGGAAGTGGGGAGTGAAAAAAAAGATGGGGTCATGAAAAACAAAATCGGTGAGAGAAAACAAAACAACTTCTTTGCGGGAAAGAGTGATGTGAGGAAAGCCTTCTTTGCCAAACAGCCGATGATTTTATTTATGTACAAGGAGGCTGCCTTATTCACTAACCAACATGGCGAGGTTCTACCTACTGCCATTGTTTCTCTTTTGCAGGAGTTCAAGGACGTTGTTGTTCGAGATATGCCAACAGGACTACCACCGATTCGGGGGATTGAGCACCAGATTGACCTTGTACCCGGAGCCTCGCTTCCAAACAGACCGGCCTACCAAACCAACCCTGAGGAAATGAAGGAGTTGCAACGGCAAGTCGAGGAACTTTTGTCAAAGGGGTACATTAGAGAGAGCATGAGCCCTTGCGCCGTACCAGTTCTATTGGTTCCAAAGAAGGATGGGTCCCAGAGGATGTGCGTGGATTGCCGAGCCATCAACAACATCACGTTCAGGTATCGATTTCCCATTCCTAGATTGGATGATATGCTAGACGAATTACATGGTGCGTGTGTTTTCTCTAAAATTGATTTAAAGAGTGGGTACCACCAAATTAGAATGAAAGAGGGGGATGAATGGAAAACCGCTTTTAAAACTAAACTTGGGTTGTATGAATGGTTAGTGATGCGTTTTGGTTTGACTTTGAATCATGTTTTGCGTTCGTTCATTGGTAAATTTGTGGTGGTATACTTTGATGATATTTTGATTTATAGCAAGACCCTGGATGATCATGTCTTACACTTGCGTGAGGTTTTTATTGTACTCAAACGTGAACAGTTATTTGCTAACCTCGACAAGTGCACCTTTTGCACCGATCACGTTGTTTTCTTGGGTTTTGTTGTAAGTTCAAAAGGAGTGCAGGTAGATGAGGAAAAGGTGAAAGCTATTCAGGAGTGGCCGACACCGACAAATGCAGCACAAGTACGAAGTTTTCATGGCTTAGCGAGCTTTTATAGGCGCTTTGTCAGAGATTTTAGCACGATCGCTGCCCCGCTCACGAAGGTGATGAAGAAAAATGTGGCGTTCGCATGGGGACAAGCACAAGAGGAGGCGTTCACCGAAATCAAAGGAAAATTAGTCAACCCTCCTTGTCTCGCATTACCTAACTTCGATAAACCATTCGAGGTTGAGTGTGATGCGTCCGGCGTGGGAATCGGAGCAGTTCTCATGCAAGATCGACGGCCGATTGCTTATTTTAGCAAAAAATTGAGTGGGGCTACCCTTAATTACCCCACTTACGACAAGGAGATGTACGCATTGATTCGAGCTTTAGAGACTGGGCATCACTACCTTTTGCCAAGAGAGTTCGTGGTCCACACCGACCATGAGTCACTGAAGTACTTGAAGGGACAACAAAAGCTCAACAAACGGCATGCGCAATGGATGGATTTCATCGAACCGTTTCCATATGTCATCAAGTACAAACAAGGTAAGGAGAATGTGGTAGCCGATGCCCTTTCTCGAAGGTATGTTTTACTTTCCACTTTAGATGCTAAACTGCTTGGTTTTGAACATATCAAAGAGTTGTATCCAGAAGACCGAGAGTTTAGTGAGATATTTACGAAGTGTGAGAAGATGGCGTCGGGAGATTACTTTAGGCATGATGGATTTTTGTTCAGGCTTGGTAGACTTTGTGTGCCTAGTTGTTCTCTTCGGGAGCTGTTAGTCAGGGAAGCTCATGGTGGGGGCCTTATGGGACATTTTGGAATAGCAAAAACTCTAGGAGTGATCCACGAGCACTTTTATTGGCCTCGCATGAAGCGTGATGTTGAGAGGATCTGTGGTAATTGTATCACATGTAGGAAAGCTAAGTCGAAAGTTCAATCAAACGGTATGTATACACCTTTGCCTATTCCTAGCTCACCTTGGGTAGATATATCTATGGATTTTGTGTTAGGCTTGCCTAGGACTAAGCGAGGTCGTGATTCTGTTTTTGTAGTGGTTGATAGGTTTTCAAAGATGGCACATTTTATCCCATGTCACAAAACCGATGATGCTTCTAATGTTGCTGATCTGTTCTTTCGAGTTACGTTTGTCTCGGATAGGGATACCAAGTTCTTAAGTTACGTTTGGAAGACCTTATGGGCTAAGTTGGGTACTAGGTTGTTGTTTTCGACTACTTGTCACCCCCAAACTGATGGTCAGACCGAAGTAGTTAATAGGACCTTGTCGACTTTGTTGAGGGCAATAATTAAGAAGAATATCAAAACTTGGGAAGATTGTTTACCACATGTAGAGTTTGCTTATAACCGCGCTATTTATTCATCTACTAAGTTCTCACCCTTTGAGATTGTCTATGGTTTTAACCCACTAACGCCGTTGGATTTATCTCCTATTCCTATGTCTGAGCATGTGAATTTAGATGGTGAACAGAAAGCAAAGCTTGTTAAGCAGCTTCACGAGAGGGCACGACTCAACATTGAGCGAAGAACAGAGCAGTATGCGCAGCAACCAACAAGGGCCGCAAGAGAGTGATTTTCGACCCTGGTGATTTAGTCTGGTTACATCTACGCAAGGAGCGTTTTCCGGAGCAACGCAAGTCCAAACTACAGCCGCGTGGCGATGGACCATTCCAAGTTATTCGCAGGATCAACGATAATGCTTACAAATTGGATCTTCCAGGTGAGTATAATGTTAGTGCTACATTCAATGTGACTGACTTATCTCCTTTTGATGCAGATCATGATTTGAGGGAAAATCCTTTTCAAGACGAGGGGAATGATGAGGACATGCCCCAAAAGGAGCCGCAAGCAAAATACCAAGTGCCGGAAGGACCCGTGACGAGAGCTCAAGCGAGGAGATTCAAGGAGGAGCTTAACAATCTGATCATCAAGCTCCAAGATGAAGAAGGGGACAAGCTCGCAAAGGAGAGGATTCAAGGAAGCCAAGAAACAACAATGAAGAACGTTATTTGGGCTGAATTGAATTAGTCAGACTATTCCTATTTTTCTATTTTCAGTTTATGTTATTTGGGCCGAGACATGTTGTTTAAAACGCCCATAATGGTTTGTATTGGGCTGGTCCTTTGTTTTATGCTTATTAGTACTTAAATAAGGCTAAATGGGCTTATTAGGTTATGGGGCCCATGGACCTGCGAATTTGACCTTTGTAAACTCTATAAATCAAGCCTTTAGGCTGAATGGAAGACACAATTCTGATTTCGAGTTAAACACTATTCTGTGAGGGTTTTCATTCTCTCTTTGGTTCGTTTAGAACTATTCGAGTCTCTTACAAAGCGGTGCGTGTAGGAGTTCGAGCCCGACTCATCAGACGGCCATTCGCATCCGTCTGTGGCGTCATTCGATCCACCTTCATTCCTAAAATGTAGACGATCCGTCGCTGTGCTATTGGGGTATCGGGTCTCGGAGCTTAGTCGGCCGAGGTTCGTATCATTGGTTCTTTGAATCGTGGCGCGTTTTGACTGTTTTTCCCCTGTCTGTCGTTGACGGGCCGACAACATTAACCCCCCGAGTTTCTGATCGAGCGTATGTCGAGTGGAAACTCAAGAATCACGTCGACACGTGGACTTCAGACGACCACTCTCGAGTTTGCGAGTGCGTCGTAGAGCGGCTCTAGCGCATCACGAGGGACGGCTTTTGTGCGTCACGAGGGATGACATTTGTACGTCGCGAGGGACGGCCTTTGTGCGTCGCGAGGGATGGCTTTTGTGCATCCTGAGGGACGGCTTTTGCGCGTAGCGAGGGACGGGTTTTGTGCGTCGCGGGGGATGGCTTTTGTGCGTCGCGAGGGACGGCTTTTGTGCGTCGCGACGGACAGCTTTTGTGCGTCGCGAGGGACGGCCTTTGTGTGTCGCGAGGGACTGCTTTTGTGCGTCGCGAGGGACGGCTTTTGTGCGTCGTCAGGGACGGCTTTATCGCGTCGTGAGGGACGGCTTTTGCTGTGTTTCGTTTTACGCGTCTTATGTCCTCGACATACTATCGTAATCGATTCGCACGGATTTGTTGAAGTGCGTCTTATTTTCTCGATATACTGTCGTAATCAATTCGCGCGGTTTTGTTGATGCGCGTCTTATTTTCTCGATATACTGTCGTAATCGATTTGCATGTCTTGGGGGTGTGTGGCTTATTTTCTCGACTTACCAATGAAGGCGTAATCGATTTGCACGGCTTTATTGGTGGTGCGCGGCTTATTTTCTCGATTTAACAATGAAGGTGTAATCGATTTGCATGTCTCAATGGTGCGCGGCTTATTTTCTCGACTTACCAATGAAGGCGTAATCGATTTGCACGTCTCGATGGTGCGCGGCTTATTTTCTTGACCTACCAATGAAGGAGTGATCGATTTGCATGGCTTTGTTGTGCGTGGCTTATTTTCTCGACCTACCAGTGAAGGCGTGATCGATTGGCACGGCTTTGTTGTGCGTAGCTTATTTTCTCGACCTGCCAATGAAGGCGTGATCGATTTGCACGGCTTTGTTGTGTGTGGCTTATTTTCTCGACCTACCAATGAAGGTGTGATCGATTTGCACGTCTTTGTTGTGCGTGGCTTATTTTCTCGACCTACCAATGAAGGCGTAATCGATTTGCACGGCTTTGTTGTGTGCGGTTTAGTTTCTCGACCTACCAATGAAGGCGTGATCGATTTGCACAGCTTGGGCCTTGAAGGGCCTCGGTGCCACATTGCGTGACCAGGTTTTCCGTGGACGCGGGCGCAGGTCTTTGAAACCCATATGTGACTTGCACCCTATCAGCGCACGAGCTGGGCGGCGAGCGCGACCCTACCACCTTATGAACGTGGCACCCTTGGGTGCGCGTGTCATGTGATAGGTGGGGTTAGGTGTAGACTTGATCCCCCGGCGAGTGTGGCACCTTAGTGCACTGGTTGTGTTTTCGAGTTAAGTCTTTTGAGTCAGTCTTGTGCCCTTGTGAGCGTGACGCCATGGCGCGCGGGTCATGTTTTGGGGACTCAATAGGCCCATTCTTTCTCTCACGAGAGCGTCGTAGAGCAAATTTCGGTTCGCCGATAGGGGCGACTTAAGCACGTCGTTAGGTACGATTTTTCCATTTTCTTGTAGGGGAGCGTGTAGGTTTTTCATCAAGAGTTGTGAGTCTATCGTTGATTTGCAAGCCAAGAGGTCGCGCAGGTCTGACACAAGGACTCGTAAGTCGGTTCGCGGGCTCGGGACTCATCTCGAGGATTGACCTCAACTCGAGGAGTCATGTGTAGAGTTGGCACGAGGACTTATCAGTCGACTCGTGGACTCAGAACTTGTCTCGAGGAGTGAACTGTTGTCGCACGAAAATGAACAACTATTTAAAACCTCGGGCGGTTCGATCAAAGGCCGGACCAAGTGATCGCACCCGGGCCAAGAGTGTGAAGTCGATAGTCTCGAGCTAGGGTTTTCTCCGATCAACCTGCCTCTCGGGAGAGGTAGGGGGTGAGGAGGAGGAGTGACCGTGCCTTGGTTGTCGGCTGCCTACGTACCCGTGCGTGGGATCAGGTCAGAACGTAGTTCAAGCGTATGTGACGCAGTGTGAGGCGCGGAGCCTTGGCGGAGAGACGTGCTCAACGAAGGAGACGAGGCGCGGAGGAGTCCTCGGCGACGTCTCAGAACTTCGGAGATTGCGTATGCGAGAGAGAATGTGTGCTTTCTCTCTTTTGGAGACATGGAAGACTCTAAGTCAAGAGTTCCTTGTTGTGGTGGAGATTCCGGACGCGTAGGCGATTCCTAGTTGGAAATGCCGGACGCGTAGGCGATTTCTTGTCAGAAATGGTGGACGCGTCTAGGGTGCTAGACGCGTAGGCGATTTTCAGTCGAAAACCGTTAGAGCACTCGTGGGCTCAAGATTAATCGTTTGATCAAGAGAGGCGGCACTCGGGAGTCCCCGGAAAGCGCTTCAGAATCTCTGAGAATGAGAAATCGAGGAGAATCTGCTTCAGGCCAAGGATGGCATCCAGAGAAGCAGAGAGAAGTCTCAAGTTCCTTGAGAATGAATGGGATGGCTTTCCCCTCAATGAGAGGGGGTATTTATAGGTGTTTGGGGACCTTAAAAGGGTCCTTTGGCGTCCATGTGGGACTAGGAATGCGCGCGGCATCAATTGGAGGCGAACGGAGCGCGCGGCGCAGGGGGCGCGGCGCGCGGGTCATCTGGCGCGGCGCTCTTGTCAATGGTGCCCACAAGAAGAGTAGTAGTGTCTATTTATGTACATTTGATGTCATATAGTCTCATGAAGACTCTTGCTTGTGATTGCTTATTCATTAATAAAAAGTTGAAACGTTCATTCATTCTTTCTTTGTTTGAAGCTTTATGATAAAAACTTAGTCTTTTAGTCCATAAACAAACTTAACAACTTACGAAGAGACAAATGTAGATTTGCATGAACAAACTCTTCGTAGTTTGCTTAAAACGATATATTCGCAATCTTAGGGTCAAAGGACTATTGACCTAAGTATGATTGTTAGAAGAATCTATGATGTCTGGTTATGAGGCATTGAGAATTGGAGACTCTATAGTTCTTCTAGGTATCTTCCGAAGGTACTGAATTGACCAGTGCACTTCTAGAGACAATATAAGAACAAACCATTTAACCTCTTATGTCTCGAAGTCACTATGTATGAATTGCATCATGCTTACCTTAATCCTGAAATGAGACATGCCATTTCACACCTTAGTATTCTCATTTGAGAAAGTCAAAGTTCGGACTCACTATGTGATTCCGAACAAGGCCTATTGGTGAAGTACTAAGTTGTGAGTCTGTCATAAGTAACTTTGTGAAGTTCTCATAGATATGGAATTCATGTACAAGATTGCTGAAATGCAATGTATGTCACCTCATGCTTTGTTCCTTGGAGTGTGAATAAATGAACTGGCCAGTGTCCAAATTGAGTCCTGACTCTTTTAGATGAAACAATGTGACTTGTTAGGTCCTCGTCAATACATTGTTTCTAACTTATTCACAAGCGACAAAGGAGTTGAGGAAATAACAGCTAGAAGGGTAAAATGGTAATTTAGTAAATCTCGACTAGCTGATGACATTCATGAAGGGTAAACATAGATAATATTCAGTGGATCCGCTCATCATAATTAGGTCGAATTCTTGAGTAGAAAACAAATTCATTTGAACCGAGAGATTTTCAGTGTCAGCTCTTTAGTGGAGTCAGTTGGCATTAAGCTAAACTTGGAAAAGGTTTGTGAACTTTTGAGTCCAAGTTTTTAGCTCAAGCTTTGTTCATTTCGGTCCATGAGGTCACTGTCACGAATCACATCGATAGGAATAGTTAAACTGGAAGCTAAGTCAAAACAAGAACGAAAATAGTCAAAAGGGTATTTTTGTCTTTTGAGACATATGATGAAATGAATGTCAATAAATTTTTTGACAAGTTCATTTGATGACTTAATGTCACTCGGCCATAACTTGATTATTGGGCCTTGTGAATTAATTTCGTTTCATAAGAATTTTATTGAAAATTCTTAATGGGCTTTTCTCATGTTGTCATGAACAAATGAAGAAGCTTCTAGAAGCTCCTTCTATATGAGAATAGGCGCCCATAATACCCAAGGAAAGAGAGTTTATTTTGTGCATAAATGTATTTAGATACTTGCCAAAAGAAAAAGAGGAAACAAATTTGCATGTAGATGCACAAGGAATTTCGGCCAAGAGAGTAATGGGCAAGGTGAGGAACAAAAAAGGAAACAAATCAAAGCCTCTAGGAGGCAGCCTTGGGCGCCCAACATGGAATGGGAAATAAGGGATTTTTGCTCATGAATATGTGATATTCTATAGAAGAGGAAAGTACCTTATTGAAGGTAAAACCTCTCCTATAAATAGGAGCCCCATTTCTCACATTTCATTCATCCAAGTTTAAGAGATTTGAGAGACTCTCTGTCTAGAACTTGTGGCCGAAACTGCTCTTTCTCTCTCTCTAGTTTATTTTCGATTTTTCTTGTTTTGGAACCTAGGTCCTCACTCGACCTAGTGTTTAGCTCTGCGACTTCAAGACTTGTTCTTAAGTCGTAGTGTTTAAAAGTGCCCACTCACTGATTCCTTCTTTTCGAGTGATTTAGTGATAGAAACTTTCGTGGTTGCTCGAGGTGCCGAAGAAAGAAAGAGAGACGTGCTGCGAGGGGAGACGAGCGTTGCAAACTTTCCAAAAGCTTCTTCAAAGTTCAAGCTTCAAGAAAGGTTAGAAAACTCTTAGCTCATATTGTTTTTAATTACATGTACCTGCTTCTTTGTCTAGGTTAGTAAAAACTGTTTTTACTTGAAAAGAAATTTTTTAAAATTCCGCCGCTTCCCGAAGCGTTTAATCTTTTTCTTAAACCCTAGATCAATTCCAACAAATGGTATCAGAGCTATGGTCAAAGATTAGCATGTACATGTTTTTAAAATTATGAGCTTGAAAATCGTTTTCGAAAGTTTACTAATTTTGTGACAAGTTAGAATTGTTATCTTAGATTTTTTTTAATTTATTGCTCATGTCTTTAAATTAAAAAGCATGTTGATTTTCTATGAGTTTGGGATATTTTTAAAACACATTAGAATCAGTTCTAAAAGTTTTAAATTTTTTATATTGAAAAACGTGTTTTAAAGGTTTGAAAAATTTCGAGTAAAATTTTGTGACTAGTTTTGATATCTTGCTAGTTTCTTATTTTTACTTGAATCGTTTTATACATGTTGTTATTTCTTTTATTCTATGTTATTACCCTGCTAATAAAAAACAAATAAAAGCTTTAAACAACATCTTAAAATGTTCCGTTACACTTGATTCTTTTTCGCACCTAAAAGGACCAAGCTTTGATTTATTTCTTTTTCTTCGAGCTGGAGTAAACCCGCATTAAAAGTGGCATAACTCTCTGCTAAGAAATCGAAATTTAATTATTCTTGAATCAAATTAAAGCTCTGTCTGTCCTCTGTCCAATGCCACCGGTTTCGGCTGAAAAGGACATCGGAGCCGCCAGATATGGCAATTTTACTCCGAGGTGCGCGGCTGTCTGAAACTCCAGTTTTTTAGAAATCCGGATTTTCAAACCCTACTACCATGAGTTATAGAACTCTAATGCGAAAATTTTCTTCAGCAAAAATGTTTTTCATATGATTATAAACATGATGTGTAAGATTAAAATGTTTTGATTTTTGAAAGTTTAATTGAAATTGAATTTTTACAAAACTAGTTTGAATTTTAAAAAACCGTTTTCACTTTCAAACTTGAAAATATTTTGTCATCCAAATCAAATAAATTTTTAAAATGTTTTCAAAACTATATCTATATCACATATGTTCAAAATCTATATGCTCTTGAAAATTTGAGTGGGAGGTCTCCTTGTAGACAAGCCGAAAAATAAAAAGATGTGTAATCTCAAACTTTCAAGTGTTCGAGTGAGTTGAAGTTCACACTTCCCTCACGCACTTTCCCGAACTAGAAAATATGAAAAGATCGAGTATGTGCCTTGTGCCTTTATGCACTAATACTGCTCTGAACATGTCAATCTAGGATTCTCTTCTAGTTGTCCGCTCTGTCGCTCTCTAACTAGGAAATCTGTTTCCGAACTTATAAGAGTCGATGAACCAACTCCAAAAACTAAGTGGGAGGGTTATATTCGTTGTTTGTAACCCACGATCCCCAACACTAATGAAAGATGCAATAACGTAGGACTAAGAGCCGCTCTTGCGACCCTCACTTAAATGTGAGTACTCCAAGGCGTTATTGCTTCGATCATTGCTCAATGAGCTACGTCCGAGAGTGATGCAATGATGACAAGGCCTCCCCTTGGGGGATTGTTTTTCAAAGCTGATCTTTTGGACTAAGTGGTTGGTTACACACTTAGGCTCAATCCCTAGTAATCCTCCCTTGAGGCTCTGCGAAAGGATGTGAGTGATCAAACCAATTTAAAAGGTGGCTAGTCAAAATAGATGTATTGACATCTTGGCTTAGCATTAATGATGTGTCATTTACTTATAAATGGAGATTTTTTGCGGCCTTCTCTGGAGGGAGTAAATTATCGTTTGGTTTATAACACCTTTGGATTTTACAAAAGTCTTAATAAAACTTAAATCCTAAACCAAAGACTAATCATAAACTTGTTTCAACTTTTATAGGCAATATGTCTCTCAACCATCTCTCTATCTTTCTTTCCTCGATCAAACTCGAAAACGAAAACTACGTAGATTCGAAACGTAACCTCGACATAATACCTACCGTCGACAAGCACAAATGGGTTCTCACCACCCCCTATCCTCAAACGAATGAAGATTCGACGCAAGAGGAGAAAGACGCCCTGGCGACCTGGCTTCGATCCGATGAGATTGCGAGATGCTATATTTTTGGCATCGATGAACAATGTGTTGCAACAACAACATCGTGATTATGAAACTGCCACCGATATGCTTTACAATCTCCATGAGATGTTTGGAGGGAAAGGACGTCAAGCTAGGCAACAAGCGGTCCGACAATTCATGAACTGTCGTATGAAGGCTCGAACTCCCGTTAGAGATCATATGATGCTGATCATTAGCTATCTAAACGAAATGGAGATTCTTGGATCTGAGATTGATGGGGAGACTAAAATAGATATGATCTTGGAAACTCTCCCCGAAACCTTTGATACCTTCAAGTTGAATTATTCCATGAACAAGCTGGAGTACACTGTTACCGAGCTCATGAAGGAACTTCAAACCGCTGAGGCACTCACTAAGAAAAAGAGGGCTCAAGGAGAAGTACATGCTACTGCCTCCACCTCTGGATCTAAGAAGAGACCTCGCAACGCCGAGAAGAAGAACCAACCTAAGGTTCACACGAAGAAGAAGGCGCCAAAGGCTCCGAAGGTGGACAAGTCTAACGACAAGTGCCACCACTGCAACGAGCCTGGTCACTGGCGTAGGAACTGTCCTGCCTACCTCAAAACCAAAGCAAAAGGTATTGTACTTGTTACTGAAGCCTGTTTAGTAGCTGATAATGTATCATCGTGGATTATTGACTCCGCTGCTACTAACCATATTGCTGCTCCTTGACTGGTTTTAGGAAAAGCAAAAGCTTAGAGGATGGCGACTTCTGCTTCAAGTGGGGTGATGAGAGTGTGGTGTCTGCGAAGGCTGTGGGATCCGTGACGCTATCTTTTGAAGATCGAACTTTAAATTTGAATAATGTTTATTGTTGTCGGTCCGTCTCGGACCGATAGGGACTAAGGCGTCACCTCGACCCATGCGACCGGTGCAAGGCCTCGAGCGGCGAAACCTTGCCTCGGCCTTTGGCCGGCCCAAACCAATGGCCGGGCCAAGGGTCAGCCGGCCGGCGGCCGGCATATGCTCAGCCGGCCAGCGGCCGGCCATATGCTTGGCCGGCCTGTCGCCGGCCCAAAGGTCAGCCGGCCATATGCCAAGGCCGGCCCTCGTCCAAGGCCGGCTTTCCAAGGCCGGCTCTCCAAGGCCGGCACCCCAGGGCCGGCACTCCAAGGCCGGCCCTCGTCCAAGGCCGGCTCTCCAAGGCCGGCACTCCAAGGCCAGCCCTCCTCCAAGGCCGGCCCTCCTCCATGGCCGGCACTCCAAGGCCGGCTCGCCATGGCCGGCACTCCAAGGCCGGCCCTCCTCCATGGCCGGCTCTCCATGGCCGGCACTCCAAGGCCGGCCCTCGTCCAAGGCCGGCCCTCCAAGGCCGGCACTCCAAGGCCGGCCCTCCTCCAAGGCCGGCCCTCCTCCATGGCCGGCACTCCAAGGCCGGCCCTCCTCCATGGCCGGCTCCCCATGGCCGGCACTCCAAGGCCGGCCCTCCTCCATGGCCGGCTCTCCATGGCCGGCACTCCAAGGCCGGCACTCCAAGGCCGGCCCTCCTCCAAGGCCGGCCCTCCTCCAAGGCCGGCCCTCCTCCGTGGCCGGCTCCCCATGGCCGGCACTCCAAGGCCGGCCCTCCTCCAAGGCCGGCCCTCCTCCAAGGCCGGCCCTCCTCCATGGCCGGCTCTCCATGGCCGGCGACGAGGGCCGGCTCTCCAAGGCCGGCACTCCAAGGCCGGCCCTCCTCCATGGCCGGCACTCCAAGGCCGGCCCTCCTCCATGGCCGGCTCCCCATGGCCGGCACTCCAAGGCCGGCCCTCCTCCATGGCCGGCTCTCCATGGCCGGCACTCCAAGGCCGGCCCTCGTCCAAGGCCGGCTCTCCAAGGCCGGCACTCCAAGGCCGGCCCTCCTCCAAGGCCGGCCCTCCTCCGTGGCCGGCTCCCCATGGCCGGCACTCCAAGGCCGGTCCTCCTCCAAGGCCGGCCCTCCTCCATGGCCGGCTCCCCATGGCCGGCACTCCAAGGCCGGCCCTCCTCCATGGCCGGCCCTCCTCCATGGCCGGCTCTCCATGGCCGGCACTCCAAGGCCGGCCCTCCTCCAAGGACGGCTCTCCATGGCCGGCACTCCAAGGCCGGCCCTCGTCCAAGGCGGGCTCTCCAAGGCCGGCACTCCAAGGCCGGCCCTCCTCCATAGCCGGCTCTCCATAGCCCTCCTCCAAGGCCGGCCTTCCTCCATGGCCGGGTCACCATGGCCGGCACTCCAAGGCCGGCCCTCCTCCATGGCCGGCTCTCCATGGCCGGCCCTCCTCCAAGGCCGGCCCAACCTTGCTCACTCGGCCAAGGGGTTTTCAAACCACCCCTTGGCTGCCTATAAATACAGGGGTCCTTCCCTTGACCCAGGGAATGCATGCTTGAGCACTGAAACGCCGCCGAACTCGTACCTCGCTCGTTTCTCTCAAGCTTTGGCGTCTAAACACCCCTAAAGCCTCTATACTCCACCTCAATCACACTAATGTTGAGCGTCGGAGAGGTAAACAGGGGCACCCCCCCTGTTTCCCCTTTGTAGTTCACAATCTCTTTCTTGCTTTTCAGGTATCGAGACAAGGTGAGCTTCACCCACAGCTAAGGGACGACTTGGGACACCAAGTCCGACACGCTCGAGTCAAGACGAGACCACTTGGTCCGGCCTTGGGTCTAACCGTCTTTGGCTCCTAAATAGTTGTCCGAAAAACAGCGACAACATTTTGGTGCTAGAAGGAGGGGATCTCTCGATCTTGGCAACACATCCCCTCTACCAGTCTACTTTTCACTTCTACGACTCTCGAGAGATGAGTCGTAGCCCCGCCACCTCCGTGGGCGCCCGAGCGACTAGCTCGAGGCGCGACCTCAAAAGCTCCGCGCACCGTCTCGAAGGGCAACCTCGTGATAACGAGAGCCAGCCCCAAGACCCGGCAAATGACCCCGAGGCCGCAGTCCGAGAGGACACGGCTCGAAGGCTCGCCGAGCTCCTAGACCGCCCCGACGTCACCGGCGTACTCATCGCCGACCTCCTCGACTCCAACAACGTCGATGATGTCAACCTCGAGACCGACCTCGACCACCTTGTTCACGAAAGGGGTCGCACGTGCACGCTTCCAAGGGGACACCCTCGGGTGGCCGCGCCGAGACGTCAACTTTCTTATGAGCACGCGCACACGCCCTCGAGGGAACACCCTCGGGCGACCACGTCAAGGCGTCAAAACTCGCGCAATACCCGAGGACGCTCGGTCTCGAGGTCCCGAAAGGGACGCTCCAAGCTCACCGTCCGCGTCCAAAACTCTTGTGAAGGTGACGACGTCGATGGTCTCGGTCTCCGCCAAAGGCATCGCCTGAATGACGCGCCCTTAACAAGGGTGATAGGGACGGCCTCCGGAGACTTGAGAGACCGCCTCAACTCTCAAAGAGTGGATCACGAGTTCGACTTGAGAGAAAAACTCGACGCTCAACGTGAGACCGCGATCGTCTTGGGGCAGCGACCACCCAACATTGATCAAGCACCCAACCAAAAGCGCGCATCCACGGGTGTGAAACCGGCCGTTGGTCCCGAGTCACGAAGGAAAAGGCGCCGGAAGGGTCAAGTCCCTAACGACCACCCTTCTCCAGCCCCGAAGCAAACCTTCGTCCCGCTCAACACAACGCCCGACCGGATCCTGAGCTTATGCCGCGATGAGCTGGGAAGCCCCGCTCCGCTCACAAAGGACCCCGCGAAGCGAGATCGAAGTAGGTTATGCGAATACCACAAAGATCACGGGCACGCGACGATCGAGTGCAAGCAGCTTAAGAAGCGAATTGACTCCCTAATTCGAGGTGGGAATTTCAAGGAATTCGTCGCGTCTGCTAGCAAGCCATGAGTGTCGTTACTTCGACCCTTAAACTCGCGACCGAGCTCGATCGACCTCGTGATTGCTTTCATTTCAAAAATGTAATTTTCTTTTTTTCATAAAAGAAGGCCAAATGCCATGACTACCTGTAACGACCCCCTTTATTGCAATAAAAAGTTATTCTACACATGACAACTCTATTGTATACCTCTAACGCGAGAGTTCCTTGGCCTTTGTCTCACAAACGCAAGAAACTCGGGGGGCTAACAGGGATCAATGCTCAACCAAACACAACTCAACAATAACTCAAAAAAAAAAAATATAACAATAATAAAGTCTCATGGGGCCGATGGTTAAGCCGAAGGTCCCAAAGAAAGACTTTTCACGTAACTCCTCGAGATGAGTTCATTCCTCAAGCCGAGTTCGAATCCACGAGTCGACCGATACTCCTCGTGCCGATTCTTCACGTAGCTCCTCGTGCAGGCTCTACATGAGTCCTCGAGTTGAGCTCGAGTCCACGAGTCGACCGATAATCCTCGTGCTGATTCTTCACGAAACTCCTCGTGTAGGCTCTACGTGAGTTCTCGAGTCGAGTTCGAGTCCACGAGTCGACTGATATTCCTCATGCCGACCCTTCACATGTCTCCTCGAGATAAATTCATTCCTCGAGTCGAGCTACGAGTCCGCGAGTCGGCCGAAGCTCCTCGCGCTGATTCTTCACGAAACTCCTCGTGTAGGCTCTACGAGAGCCCTCGAGTTGAGTCCCAAGTCAATAAGACAACTAACCACTCCTCGTGCAGGCTCTACGAGAGTCCTCGAGTTGAGTCCCGAGTCCACAAGTCAACTAACTATTCCTCGTGCAGGTTCTACATGAGCCCTCGAGTTGAGTCTTGAGTCCGCGCTCGCCGCCCAGCTCGTGGGCCGAAAGGCAACGAGTTACAAATGGGTTCAAGGTCTGCGTCCGCTGGGCGTATCTAGTCTAGCCAGCGTCCATGGGAAACCTCGCCACACAAATGTGGCATCGCGCTCACCGCCCAGCTCGTCGGCCGATAGGCAACGAGTTACAAATGGTTTCAAGGTCTGCGTCCGTAGGGCGTATCTGGTCTAGCCAGCGTCCACGGGAAACCTCGCCACACAAATGTGGCATCGCGCTCACCGCCCAGCTCGTCGGCCGATAGGCAACGAGTTACAAATGGGTTCAAGGTCTGCGTCCGCTCGGCGTATCTGGTCTAGCCAGCGTCCACGGGAAACCTCGCCACACAAATGTGGCATCGCGCTCACCGCCCAGCTCGTCGGCCGATAGGCAACGAGTTACAAATGGGTTCAAGGTCTGCGTCCGCTCGGCGTATCTGGTCTAGCCAGCGTCCACGGGAAACCTTGCCACACAAATGTGGCATTGCGCTCACCGCCCAGCTCGTCGGCCGATAGGCAACGAGTTACAAGTGGGTTCAAGGTCTGCGTCCGCTGGGCGTATCTGGTCTAGCCAGCGTCCACGGGAAACCTCGCCACGCGAAAGTGGCATCGCGCTCGCCGCCCAGCTCGTCGGCCGATAGGCAACGAGTTACAAATTGGTTCAAGGTCTGCGTCCATAGGGCGTATCTGGTCTAGCCAGCGTCCACGGGAAACCTCGCCACACAAATGTGGCATCGCGCTCGCCGCCCAGCTCGTCGGCCGATAGGCAACGAGTTACAAATGGGTTCAAGGTCTGCGTCCGCAGGGCGTATCTGGTCTAGCCAGCGTCCACGGGAAACCTCGCCACATAAATGTGGCATCGCGCTCGCCGCCCAGCTCGTCGGCCGATAGGCAACGAGTTACAAATGGGTTCAAGGTCTGCGTCAACACAAAAAAGACGAGCAAATCGATTATGCCTTCGTTGGCAAATCGAGAAAATAAGACGCGCACAATACAAAAAAGACGTGCGAATCGGTTATGCCTTCATTGGCAAGTCGAGAAAACAAGATGTGCATAACGCAATAAAGCCGTGCTAATCGATCACGCCCTCACTGGTAGGTCAAGAAAATAAGCCGCGCACGATCAACCCGAAACAATAAGTCGTCCCTCGCGACGCCCAAAGGCCATTCCTCATGACGCAAACCCGAGAGCGTTCATCCCGCATCCGCATAAAGAGTAGATTTTGAGTTTCCACTCGATCTACGCTCGACCGGAAAATCGGGGGGCTAATGTTGTCGGTCCGTCTCGGACCGACAGGGACTAAGGCGTCACCTCGACCCATGCGACCGGTGCAAGGCCTCGAGCAGCGAAACCTTGCCTCGGCCTTTGGCCGGCCCAAACCAATGGCCGGGCCAAGGGTCAGCCGGCCGGCGGCCGGCCATATGCTCAGCCGGCCAGCGGCCGGCCATATGCTTGGCCGGCCTGTCGCCGGCCCAAAGGTCAGCCGGCCAATGGCCGGCCATATGCCAAGGCCGGCCCTCGTCCAAGGCCGGCTCTTCAAGGCCGGCTCTCCAAGGCCGGCACCCCAGGGCCGGCACCCCAGGGCCGGCACTCCAAGGCCGGCCCTCGTCCAAGGCCGGCTCTCCAAGGCCGGCACTCCAAGGCCGGCCCTCCTCCAAGGCCGGCCCTCCTCCATGGCCGGCACTCCAAGGCCGGCCCTCCTCCATGGCCGGCTCCCCATGGCCGGCACTCCAAGGCCGGCCCTCCTCCATGGCCGGCTCTCCATGGCCGGCACTCCAAGGCCGGCCCTCGTCCAAGGCCGGCTCTCCAAGGCCGGCCCTCCTCCAAGGCCGGCCCTCCTCCATGGCCTGCACTCCAAGGCCGGCCCTCCTCCATGGCCGGCTCCCCATGGCCGGCACTCCAAGGCCGGCCCTACTCCATGGCCGGCTCTCCATAGCCGGCACTCCAAGGCCGGCACTCCAAGGCCGGCCCTCCTCCAAGGCCGGCCCTCCTCCGTGGCCGGCTCCCCATGGCCGGCACTCCAAGGCCGGCCCTCCTCCAAGGCCGGCCCTCCTCCATGGCCGGCTCTCCATGGCCGGCACTCCAAGGCCGGCCCTCGTCCAAGGCCGGCTCTCCAAGGCCAGCACTCCAAGGCTGGCCCTTCTCCAAGGCCGGCCCTCCTCCATGGCCGGCACTCCAAGGCCGGTCCTCCTCCATGGCCGGCTCCCCATGACCGGCACTCCAAGGTCGGCCCTCCTCCATGGCCGGCTCTCCATGGCTGGCACTCCAAGACCGGCCCTCGTCCAAGGCCGGCTCTCCAAGGCCGGCACTCCAAGGCCGGCCCTCCTCCGTGGCCGGATCCCCATGGCCGGCACTCCAAGGCCGGCCCTCCTCCAAGGCCGGCCCTCCTCCATGGCCGGCTCCCCATGGCCGGCACTCCAAGGCCGGCCTTCCTCCATGGCCGGCTCTCCATGGCCGGCACTCCAAGGCCGGCCCTCCTCCAAGGTCGGCCCTCCTCCGTGGCCGGATCCCCATGGCCGGCACTCCAAGGCCGGCCCTCCTCCAAGGCCGGCCCTCCTCCATGGCCGGCTCCCCATGGCCGGCACTCCAAGGCCGGCCTTCCTCCATGGCCGGCTCTCCATGGCCGGCACTCCAAGGCCGGCCCTCCTCCAAGGCCGGCTCTCCATGGCCGGCATTCCAAGGCCGGCCCTCGTCCAAGGCCGGCTCTCCAAGGCCGGCACTCCAAGGCCGGCCCTCCTCCATGGCCGGCTCTCCATGGCCGGCACTCCAAGGCCGGCCCTCCTCCAAGGCCGGCCCTCCTCCATGGCCGGCTCTCCATGGCCGGCACTCCAAGGTCGGCCCTCGTCCAATGCCGGCTCTCCAAGGCCGGCACTCCAAGGCCGGCCCTCCTCCAAGGCCGGCCCTCCTCCATGGCCGGCACTCCAGGGCCGCCCCTCCTCCATGGCCGGCGCCCCATGGCCGGCACTCCAAGGCCGGCCCTCCTCCATGGCCGGCTCTCCATGGCCGGCACTCCAAGGCCGGCCCTCATCCAAGGCCGGCTCTTCAAGGACGGCACTCCAAGGCCGGCCCTCCTCCAAGGCCGGCCCTTCTCCGTGGCCGACTCCCCATGGCCGGCACTCCAAGGCCGGCCCTCCTCCAAGGCCGGCCCTCCTCAATGGCCGGCTCCCCATGGCCGGCACTCCAAGGCCGGCCTTCCTCCATGGCCGGCTCTCCATGGCCGGCACTCCAAGGCCGGCCCTCCTCCAAGGCCGGCTCTCCATGGCCGGCACTCCAAGGCCGGCCCTCGTCCAAGGCCGGCTCTCCAAGGCCGGCCCTCCTCCATAGCCGGCTCTCCATGGCCCTCCTCCAAGGCCGGCCTTCCTCCATGGCCGGCTCCCCATGGCCGGCACTCCAAGGCCGGCCCTCCTCCATGGCCGGCTCTGCATGGCCGGCCCTCCTCCAAGGCCGGCCCAACCTTGCTCACTCGGCCAAGGGGTCTTCAAACCACCCCTTGGCTGCCTATAAATACAGGGGTCCTTTCCTTGACCCAGGGAATGCATGCTTGAGCACTGAAACGCTGCCGAACTCGTACCTCGCTCGTTTCTCTCAAGCTTTGGCCTCTAAACACCCCTAAAGCCTCTATACTCCACCTCAATCACACTAATGTTGAGCGTCGGAGAGGAAAACAGGGGCACCCTCCCTGTTTCCCCTTTGTAGTTCACAATCTCTTTCTTGCTTTTCAGGTATCGAGACAAGGTGAGCTTCACCCACAGCTAAGGGACGACTTGGGACACCAAGTCCGACACGCTCGAGTCAAGACGAGACCACTTGGTCCGGCCTTGGGTCTAACCGTCTTTGGCTCCTAAATAGTTGTCCGAAAAACAGCGACAACATTTATTATGTTCCTTCCTTTGGGAAAAACCTAGTATCTGTTGCTCAACTTTTCGAGCAAGATTATTATTTAAAGTTCATAAAGAATGGAATTCGTATTTCTTTTTCTAATTCTTTTGTCACTGATGCATGTATGAAGAATGGTCTTTTTTACATCTATCCCATTCAACCTTCTCTTTTAGACACCGAAATAGATAACGATCTAATTAGGGAGCCAAAGAGGATCAAACTTTCTGAATCCTCCGATCTAACAAAATCAACATACCTCTGGCACTTAAGACTTGGTCATATCAGTCTAGATAGGATTAAGAGACTTGTGAGGGATGGTCCACTCCAAGCCTCTGCAATAGGTTCACTACCTACTTGTGAATCCTGCATAGAAGGAAAAATGACTAAGCGACCTTTCTCCGATAAGGGCCGAAGAGCCACTGAGTTGCTGGAACTAATACATTCTGATGTATGTGGTCCGCTCAACCAACAGGCACGTGGAGGATACGAATACTTCGTTACCTTCACTGATGATTACTCAAGATATGGGTTTGTCTATTTGCTTAAACACAAATCCGAGACCTTTAACGTATTTAAGGTCTTTAGGGCTTTAGTGGAAAAGCAAACTGGCAAAGTGATCAAAACCCTTCGATCTGATCGAGGTGGTGAGTATATGTCTGGAGAGTTCGATGACTTTCTTAAAGAAGAAGGTATCGCTTCTCAGCTTACCGCACCTGGCACACCTCAACAAAACAGAGTGTCAGAGAGAAGGAACCGAACTCTAATGGAGATGGTTAGATCAATGATGAGTTACTCATCACTCCCTCCTTCCTTTTGGGGATATGCCCTCGAAACAACCGCCTACATTCTGAACCAAGTTCCGTCTAAAACGGTTCTTGGTACTCCTTATGAACGATGGACTGGCCGTAAAGTGAATCTTGGCCGCATCCGAATTTGGGGTTGCCCTGCACACGTGCTGAGGCAAAAGACTAGCAAGTTGGCTAGTAGGTCAGAATTGTGCCTGTTTGTAGGATATCCGAAGGAAACCAAAGGTTTTACTTTCTATAGTCCCGAGGACGATAAGACTTTCATTAGCACGAATGCTCGTTTCCTCGAGGAGGACTTTATGAAAGACGCAAAACCTAGAAGCAAAATTGTGCTTGAAAAAAAGTTGGGTGAGGAAACTTCTACCTCATCTGTAAGAACTGTTCTTACCCCAACTGAAACACAACCTAACTCATCAGAATCTCGTCAAGTAGTACTTAGACGTAGTGGGAGGGCTACTCAAAAGCCTGACAGGTACATGTCTTATGGAGACTCTCTTGTAGCCGTCTCCGACATGGATGACCCTGTTTCCTATAGCCAAGCGATGGCTTGTTCTGAATCAAACCTTTGGCTTGATGCCATGAAAGTTGAAATGCACTCGATGTATGTCAACAAAGTCTGGAAACTTGTAGACCTTCCTGAAGGGATTAAACCCGTAGGGTGTAAGTGGATATACAAGAAGAAAAGGGGTCCTGATGGGAACGTCGAGACGTTCAAAGCACGACTTGTGGCGAAGGGTTATACCCAACAAGAAGGGATTGACTATGAAGAAACCTTCTCGCCAGTCGCTATGCTTAAATCCATCCGCATACTCCTATCCATAGCTGCAGCTCTCGACTATGAGATCTGGCAAATGGATGTCAAGACAGCCTTTCTGAATGGCAATCTTGACGAGCGCATTTACATGGCTCAACTAGACGGTTTCGTGGATAAAGGTCAAGAGACCAAGGTTTGTGAGTTGCTTAAATCCATTTATGGACTAAAGCAAGCATCTAGGTCATGGAATATTAGATTCGATGAAACTGTAAAGAGCTTTGGCTTTGAACAGTCAATAGATGAGCCTTGTGTTTACAAGTTAATACACGAAGGTAAAGTTGTGTTTCTGGTACTATATGTCGATGATATACTTCTCATTGGTAATGACGTGGGTAAGTCATCTGAGGTTAAGGTCTGGCTAGCAAAGCAATTCGATATGAAGGATCTAGGAGAAGTCGCGTACATTCTGGGAATCCAAATCTTTCGAGATAGGAAAAACCGGACCCTGTCGCTCTCTCAAGCATCTTATATCGATAAGGTGATGGATCGCTTCTCGATGCAAGACTGCAAGAGGGGTCAAACACCCTTTAGGCATGGAGTTTCACTCTCTAAGGACCAGTCTCCCAAGACTGCACAAGAGATTGAAGACATGAGGAAGACTCCTTACGCCTCTACCGTAGGAAGCCTCATGTATGCTATGCTTTGCACTAGACCTGATATATGTTTCGCCGTTGGCGTAGTTAGCCGTTTCCAATCCAACCCTGGACCAGAGCACTGGATTGCTGTTAAGCATGTTCTTAAGTATCTTCGAAGAACTAGGAACTTGATGCTTACATACTCAGGTACTGACCTGACTATGACGGGATATACCGACTCCGATTTTCAAGCCGATAAGGATTCCAGGAAATCCACTTTGGGATCTGTGTTCATCCTTAATGGTGGAGCTGTTGTGTGGAGAAGTATTAAGCAATCTTGCATTGCTGACTCCACAATGGAAGCAGAATATGTGGCTGCTTGTGAAGCATCCAAAGAGGCTGTATGGCTTAGAAAGTTCCTTAAGTATTTGGAAGTTGTTCCAAACGTCGACGAGCCCATGACCCTTTATTGTGATAATAGTGGGGCTGTCGCTAACTCAAAGGAACCTAGAAGCCATAAGCGCTCTAAGCATATTGAGAGGAAATACCATTTGATTCGAGAGATCGTGCAACGCGGAGACGTGGAAGTGAAGAAGATCTCAACGGTGTACAACCTCGCAGATCTATTCACCAAGGCCCTAGCGAACAAGGTCTTCGACCAACTTCGAGAGGGATTAGGCATGTAGGACTACTAACATCTTCTTTGAGTCAAGTGGGAGTTTGTTGTCAATGGTGACCACAAGAAGAGTAGTAGTGTCTATTTATGTACATTTGATGTCATATAGTCTCATGAAGACTCTTGCTTGTGATTGCTTATTCATTAATAAAAAGTTGAAACGTTCATTCATTCTTTCTTTGTTTGAAGCTTTATGATAAAAACTTAGTCTTTTAGTCCATAAACAAACTTAACAACTTACGAAGAGACAAATGTAGATTTGCATGAACAAACTCTTCGTAGTTTGCTTAAAACGATATATTCGCAATCTTAGGGTCAAAGGACTATTGACCTCAGTATGATTGTTAGAAGAATCTATGATGTCTGGTTATGAGGCATTGAGAGTTGGAGACTCTATAGTTCTTCTAGGTATCTTCCGAAGGTACTGAATTGACCAGTGCACTTCTAGAGACAATATAAGAACAAACCATTTAACCTCTTATGTCTCGAAGTCACTATGTATGAATTGCATCATGCTTACCTTAATCCTGAAATGAGACATGCCATTTCACACCTTAGTATTCTCATTTGAGAAAGTCAAAGTTCGGACTCACTATGTGATTCCGAACAAGGCCTATTGGTGAAGTACTAAGTTGTGAGTCTGTCATGAGTAACTTTGTGAAGTTCTCATAGATATGGAATTCATGTACAAGATTGCTGAAATGCAATGTATGTCACCTCATGCTTTGTTCCTTGGAGTGTGAATAAATGAACTGGCCAGTGTCCAAATTGAGTCCTGACTCTTTTGGATGAAACAATGTGACTTGTTAGCTCCTCGTCAATACATTGTTTCTAACTTATTCACAAGCGACAAAGGAGTTGAGGAAATAACAGCTAGAAGGGTAAAATGGTAATTTAGTAAATCCCGACTAGCTGATGACATTTATGAAGGGTAAACATAGATAATATTCAGTGGATCCGCTCATCATAATTAGGTCGAATTCTTGAGTAGAAAACAAATTCATTTGAACCGAGAGATTTTCAGTGTCAGCTCTTTAGTGGAGTCAGTTGGCATTAAGCTAAACTTGGAAAAGGTTTGTGAACTTTTGAGTCCATGTTTTTAGCTCAAGCTTTGTTCATTTGGGTCCATGAGGTCACTGTCACGAATCACATCGATAGGAATAGTTAAACTGGAAGCTAAGTCAAAACAAGAACGAAAATAGTCAAAAGGGTATTTTTGTGTTTTGAGACATATGATGAAATGAATGTCAATAAATTTTTTGACAAGTTCATTTGATGAGTTAATGTCACTCGGCCATAACTTGATTATTGGGCCTTGTGAATTAATTCCGTTTCATAAGAATTTTATTGAAAATTCTTAATGGGCTTTTCTCATGTTGTCATGAACAAATGAAGAAGCTTCTAGAAGCTCCTTCTAGATGAGAATAGGCGCCCATAATACCCAAGGAAAGAGAGTTTATTTTGTGCATAAATGTATTTAGATACTTGCCAAAAGAAAAAGAGGAAACAAATTTGCATGTAGATGCACAAGGAATTTCGGCCAAGAGAGTAATGGGCAAGGCAAGGAACAAAAAAGGAAACAAATCCAAGCCTCTAGGAGGCAGCCTTTGGCGCCCAACATGGAATGGGAAATAAGGGATTTTTGCTCATGAATATGTGATATTCTATAGAAGAGGAAAGTACCTTATTGAAGGTAAAACCTCTCCTATAAATAGGAGCCCCATTTCTCACATTTCATTCATCCAAGTTTAAGAGATTTGAGAGACTCTCTCTCTAGAACTTGTGGCCGAAACTCCTCTTTCTCTCTCTCTAGTTTATTTTCGATTTTTCTTGTTTTGGCACCTAGGTCCTCACTCGACCTAGTGTTTAGCTCTGCGACTTCAAGACTTGTTCTTAAGTCGTAGTGTTTAAAAGTGCCCACTCACTGATTCCTTCTTTTCGAGTGATTTAGTGATAGAAACTTTCGTGGTTGCTCGAGGTGCCGAAGAAAGAAAGAGAGACGTGCTGCGAGGGGAGACGAGCGTTGCAAACTTTCCAAAAGCTTCTTCAATGTTCAAGCTTCAAGAAAGGTTAGAAAACTCTTAGCTCATATTGTTTTTAATTACATGTACCTGCTTCTTTGTCTAGGTTAGTAAAAACTGTTTTTACTTGAAAATAAATTTTTTAAAATTCCGCCGCTTCCCGAAGCGTTTAATCTTTTTCTTAAACCCTAGATCAATTCCAACAGGCGCGCGGGTCACTGGACGCGGCGCAGGATGCGCGGCGCATAGAGCGCGCGGCGCGGGCGCGTCTTGGCGCGGCGCGCTGCCTTGCTGGTGCGGCACGCTGCTTTCTGCGCGGCTGGCCGGCGCAGCGTGCTGTGCGCGCGGCGAATGGCTCGTCTTGCCGGACTCTTGTGGGCCTTTAGGGGTCTTCGAATACCATTCTTCCCACGCGAAATATGAAGGTTTCCACTTGACGAGAGTGACTAGACTCGAGGAGCGAAGCTCGGCTCGAGGAGACTGACTCAAGGCTCGACTCGAGGAGCAAAGCTCGACTCGAGGAGACTGACTCAAGGATCAACTCGAGGAGCGAAGCTCGACTCCAGGAGACTGAATGAAGTCTCAACTCGAGGAGCGAGGCTCAACTCGGGGAGCCGACTCAAGTCTCAACTCGAGGGGCTAGGCTGGACTAAAGGAGTCAAGAGTTTGGGCGAGGGCTTGAAGACTTGCAGCTCTTCAGGACCTCCGGCCTGACCATCGGCCCTTTGAGCGACGTGCCTTCTTGGCGTCTTGGGTTTTCCGAAAATGACCGACAACATGAACTTAACTCGAGGAGCCACGTGTAGAGTCGGCACGTGGAGTTATCAGTCGACTGGTGGACTCAGAGCTCGACTCGAGGAGTGAACTCAACTCGAGGAGTCATGTGTAGAATCGGCACAAGGACTTATCAGTCAACTCGTGGACTCGGAGCTCGACTCGAGGAGTGAACTCAACTCTAGGAGTCATGTGTAGAGTCGGTACAAGGACTTATCAGTCGACTCGTGGACTCGGAGCTCGACTTGAGGAGTGAACTCAACTCGAGGAGTCATGTGTAGAGTCAGCACGAGGACTTATCAGCGAAGTCGTGGACTCAGTACTTGACTCGAGAAGTGGACTCAACTCGAGGAGTTGTGTAGAGTCGACACGAGGAGTAGTTAGTCGACTCGTGGACTCAGAACTCAATTCGAGGAGTGAACTCAACTCGAGGAGTCATGTGTAGAGTCGGCACGAGGACTTATCAGCCAGTCCGTGGACTCGGTACTCGACTCGAGGAGTGAACTCAACTCGAGGAGTCATGTGTAGAGTCGGCACGAGGACTTATCAGTCGACTCCTGGACTCGGAGCTCGACTCCAGGAGTGAACTCAACTCGAGGAGTCATGTAGAGTCGACATGAGGAGTACTTAGTGGACTCATGGACTAAGGATTCAACTCGAGGAGTCGTGTGCAGAGTCGGCACGAGGACTTATCAGCTAAATCGTGGACTGGGTACTTGACTCGAGGAGTCGTGTAGAGTCGGCGTGAGGAGTAGTTAGTCGACACGTGGACTTAGAACTCAACTCGAGGAGTGAACTCAACTCGAGGAGTCATGTGTAAAGGCGGCACGAGGACTTATCAGCCAGTTTGTGGACTCGGTACTCGACTCGAGGAGTGAACTCTACTCGAGGAGTCATGTGTAACGTCGGCAGGAGGACTTATCCGTCGACTCGTGGACTTGGAGCTCGACTCGAGGAGTGAACTACTCTCGAGGAGTCATGTTGAGTCGAGACGAGGAGCAGTGACTCGACTTGAGGAATGAACTCAACTTGGAGTTAGTCGACTCGTGGACTCATGACTCATCTTGAGGAATGAACTCAACTCGAGGAGTCGTGTGCAGAGTCGGCACGAGGACTTATCAGCTAAGTCGTGTATTCGGTACTTGACTCGAGGAGTGGACTCAACTCGAGAGGTCGTGTAGAGTCGGCGCGAGGAGTAGTTAGTCGACTCGTGGACACGGAACGCAACTCGAGGAGCGTGTGGAGAGTCAGCACGAGGACTTATCAGCCAGTCCGTGGACTCGGTACTTGACTCGAGGAGTGAACTCAACTCGAGGAGTCATGTGTAGAGTCGGCACGAGGACTTATCAGTCGACTCGTGGACTCAGACCTCGACTCGAGGAGTGAACTCAACTCGAGGAGTCACGTAGAGTCGTCACGAGGAGTAGTTAGTAAACTCGTGGACTCAGGACTCAACTCGAGGAATAAACTCAACTCGAGGAGTCGTGTGCAGAGTCGACACGAGGACTTATCAGCTAAGTCGTGGACCCGGTATTTGACTCGAGGAGTCGTGTAGAGTCGGCGCGGGGAGTAGTTAGTCGACTCGTGCACTCAGAACTCAACTCGAGGAGTTGTGTGTAGAGTCGACACGAGGACTAATCAGCCAGTCCGTGGACTCGGTACTCGACTCGATGAGTGAACTCCACTCGAGGAGTCATGTGTAGAGTCGGCACGAGGACTTTTCAGTCGACTCGTGTACTCGGAGCTCGACTCGAGGAGTGAACTCAACTCGAGGAGTCATGTAGAGTCGTCACGAGGAGTAGTTAGTAGACTCGTGGACTCAGGACTCAACTCTAGGAATTAACTCAACTCGAGGAGTCGTGTGCAGAGTCGACACGGGATCTTATCAGCTAAGTCCTGGACTCGATATTTGACTCGAGGAGTGGACTCAACTCGAGGAGTCGTGTAGAGTCGGCGCGGGGAGTAGTTAGTCGACTCCTGCACTCAGAACTCAACTCGAGGAGTGAACTCAACTCGAGGAGTTGTGTGTAGAGTCGACACGAGGACTTATCAGCCAGTCCATGGACTCCGTACTCGACTCGATGAGTGAACTCAACTCGAGGAGTCATGTGTAGAGTTGGCACGAGGACTTATCAGTCGACTCCTGGACTCGGAGCTCGACTCCAGGAGTGAACTCAACTCGAGGAGTCATGTAGAGTCGACACGAGGAGTACTTAGTGGACTCATGGACTAAGGATTCAACTCGAGGAGTCGTGTGCAGAGTCGGCACGACGACTTATCAGCTAAATCGAGGACTTAGTACTTGACTCGAGGAGTCGTGTAGAGTCGGCGTGAAGAGTAGTTAGTCGACACGTGGACTTAGAACTCAACTCGAGGACTGAACTCAACTCGAGGAGTCGTGTGTAAAGGCGGCACGAGGACTTATCAGCCAGTCTGTGGACTCGGTACTCGACTCGAGGAGTGAACTCTACTCGAGGAGTCATGTGTAGAGTCGGCACGAGGACTTATCAGTCGACTCGTGGACTTGGAGCTCGACTCGAGGAGTGAACTACTCTGGAGGAGTCATGTTGAGTCGAGACGAGGAGTAGTGACTCAACTTGAGGAATGAACTCAACTTGGAGTTAGTCGACTCGTGGACTCATGACTCAACTTGAGGAATGAACTCAACTCGAGGAGTCGTGTGCAGAGTCGGCACGAGGACTTATCAGCTAAGTCGTGGATTCGGTACTTGACTCGAGGAGTGGACTCAACTCGAGGGGTCGTGTAGAGTCGGCGCGAGGAGTAGTTAGTCGACTCGTGGACACTGAACTCAACTCGAGGAGCGTGTGTAGAGTCAGCACGAGGACTTATCAGCCAGTCCGTGGACTCGGTACTTGACTCGAGGAGTCATGTGTAGAGTCGGCACGAGGACTTATCAGTCGACTCGTGGACTAGGAGCTCGACTCGAGGAGTGAACTCAACTCGAGGAGTCATGTAGAGTCGTCACGAGGAGTAGTTAATAGACTCGTGGACTCAGGACTCAACTCAAGGAATAAACTCAACTTGAGGAGTCGTGTGCAGAGTCGACACGAGGACTTATCAGCTAAGTCGTGGACTCGGTATTTGACTCGAGGAGTGGACTCAACTCGAGGAGTCGTGTAGAGTCGGCGCGGGGAGTAGTTAGTCAACTCGTGCACTCAGAACGCAACTCGAGGAGTGAACTCAACTCGAGGAGTTGTGTGTAGAGTCGGCACGAGGACTTACCAGCCAGTCCGTGGACTCGGTACTCGACTCGATGAGTGAACTCCACTCGAGGAGTCATGTGTAGAGTCGGCACGAGGATTTATCAGTCGACTCGTGGACTCGGAGCTCGACTCGAGGAGTGAACTCAACTCGAGGAGTCATGTAGAGTCGACACGAGGAGTAGTTAGTCGACTCGTGGACTCAAGACCCAACTCGAGGAGTCGTGTGCAGAGTCGGCACGAGCACTTATCAGCTAAGTCATGGACTCGATACTTGAATAGAGGAGTGGAATCAACTCGAGGAGTCATGTAGAGTCGGCGCGAGGAGTAGTTAGTCGACTCGTGGACTCGGGACTCAACTCGAGGAGCGAGCTCAACACGAGGAGTGAACTCAACTCCAGGAGTCTGTCGGTGGATCGAGCTCGCATCGGACACGAATGATCGCTCCGATGCGACTCGTTTGAGATTATTCCACCATATAACCATATTAATGCGGAAAAATAATTAATTACGCTGATCATAAGCTAATTAAATTATGATTATAATTAACAAGATCTACTTATGTTTAATTAATTTAATTTACGAGAGCATATAAGTCAAGCAACCAATATAAGAGTAAACGAGTACTTACATTGATTTTCGGTTCAGCTACAGAATGCTCCAATCCAATCGCGTACTCCTTGCGTCGTCTTGATGAAGGACTCGAGGATGACACCTTAGTCTTCCGAAACTTAATCTCCGAGACGAATAAGAAAAATGAGTGGGCACAGTCTTTATCTCACTAGATCACGAAACTAGGTGTTTCGAGATCTCTCTCTTATTTTACTAAGAATGGAAACGAATTTCCGAGCCGAGGGAGAGGCAGATGCACGGCCAAGGGAGGCTAGTGATGGACGAAATTTCTCTCAAAAATTCCTTAAAATAATTGCTTATTTTTGCCTTCTCATGAACCCCTATTTATAGTAGTAAAAAGGAGATATTCATGGAATCTTCCAGAATATTTTATTTCCTTTTCTGTGGTCACACTAGTGGATTAAATCTAGGCCATTGGATCTCATCTAGTGAATCCTACTTTTTCTCTCATCCATCAGATCAATATCTACGAGATATTATTCTTTTATTTAATTAGAGAATAATTTATTTAGTGAGAAAATAAAGGAGAATATATTATTCTCCTAAATATTCTCCTAAATACTTTTCTTTAAATAAGGAGAAAATATAGGACAATATCTTATATTTTTCTCTCTCCTTTATTTAAACAACTAAAGAGAAAATATTGGTAAATACCAATATTGAAAAAGTTGGATTTGGAGGCACACGGCCAAGGGTATTTGCGCAAATCCTATGCCGAAATTCGCAATTCGATTTTTTCCATGTGTGCAAGGCCCAATTGCTTAAAACCAAATTAATTATTTATTTACTTGGTCCACCAATAAATAAACAATTCTACCATAAATATTTATTTAATTATGCGAATACCCGATTTCCAGAATTAATGTTGTCAATCACAATTACAGCAAGTGAGATTAATAATGATAAACATTATTATATGAAAGTTCTTATCTGCCTTTATCAGAGCCGAATCGGGGACTATGGACCTAGTAATAGGAGCTTAACAAATCCGATGAAAAAGACGAAAGAGTCCTTTCTCTTTTGTCCATCAATTCGTCTAATCTTGGTCAAATACTCCACCTTGTAAGCCAAGACTGAACTCTCCTTTATACTAGAATTATATTTACTCATCGTGACGAGTGTCCACTGATATAGTCAGTTCATGATCAAGATCCTCTAGGTTTAACCCGTATCGAGAGAAGTCAATTTATCCGTTATACTTCTCTTGATACATATCATCCCTGAGCATTGTTGCTTCCCCAGCGAAAGATTCTTTCGAACGTTACTTTCTTCGAAAGTGCTAGCAATCTATCGGTTCTGGAATCAACCCTTAGGTGAGTGAACATTAACCTTCTTTCAGGGAGGTTGGATTCCGTATCTGTAAATCACTTCCCACTCGAATCATGCTCTGAGAAAACTCCGAAGACATAAGCTGTGATTAGCATGAATAGCCTTTTAGCGAATGAGTCAAAGAGCTCAGTAACATAACCCAGTGTCCATGATCACTTCAGGATTTAGATCAAGTCTCACTGTGACCATCATAGTGACCTCGGTTAGTGTGTCGTAACGGTCCTTAAACGACACATCTACACCAAGACCTGTCCAGGTCGTACACTTACCACAAGTGTAGAATGCTCCCACATAGTGATCAGTCTTCACCTATGTGTTCCACATATATGACTTTAGATATAGCTTTCCAGGCGTATATCAGTAATCGACCATGTTTTAGCACACCGCCCGAACTCAGGTGCCCAGCACGTGACTCAGTTAGATGCGGAGGCTATGGAAGATAGTTGTTATTGATTCTAATTGTTTAGAACTCAACCCACTAATCATATAATTCTAATAAAGTAATCTTATTATCGAATTTAGTAATCATTATCTTCAAGTGGGCAATATTGCCAACAGAGTCATGTAGAGTCGGCACAAGGAGTAGTTAGTCGACTCGTGCACTCAGAACTCAACTCGAGGAGTGAATTCAACTCGAGAAGTCATGTAGATTTGGAACGAGGAGTAGTTAGTCGACTCGTGGACTCAGAACTCAACTCGAGGAGTGAACTCAACTCGAGGAGTCATGTAGAGTCGGCACAAGGAGTTATCAGACAACTCGGTACTCGACTTGGTACTCGAGTCGAAGAGCGAACTCAACTCGAGGAGTGAACTCAACTGGAGAAGTCATGTAGAGTCGGCACGAGGAGTAGTTAGTCGACTCGTGGAATCAGAACTCAACTCGAGGAGTCGTGTGTAGAGTTGGCACGAGGACGTATCAGCCAGTCTGTGGACTAGGTACTCCACTCGGTACTCGAGTCGAGAAGTGAACTTAACTCGAGGAGTGAACTCAAGTCGAGGAGTCATGTAGAGTCGGCACGAGGAGTAGTTAGTCGACTCGTGGACTCGGTACTCGACTCGAGGAGTGAACTCAACTTGAGGAGTGAACTCAACTCGAGGAGTCATGTAGAGTCGGAACGAGGAGTAGTTAGTCGACTCGTTCACTTAGAACTCAACTCGAGGAGTGAACTCAACTCAAGGAGTCGTGTGTAGAGTCGGCACGAGAACTTATCAGCTAGTCCGTGGACTCGGTACTCGACTAGAGGAGGGGACTCAACTTGAGGGGTCGTGTAGAGTTGGCACGATGACTTATTAGCTAATTCGTGGACTCGGTACTTGACTCGAGGAGTGGACTCAACTCGAGGGGTCGTGTAGAGTCGGCGCGAGGAGTAGTTAGTTGACTCATGGACTCAGAACTCAACTCGAGGAGTCGTGTGTAGAGTCAGCACGAGGACTGATCAGCCACTCTGTGGACTCGGTACTCGACTCGAGGAGTGAATTCAACTCGAGGAGTCATGTGTAGAGTCGGCACGAGGACTTATTAGTCAACTCGTGGACTCGGAGCTCGACTCGAGGAGTCATGTAGAGTCGTCACGAGGAGTAGTTACTAGACTCGTGGACTCAGGACTCAACTCGAGGAATGAACTCAACTCGAGGAGTCGTGTGCAGAGTCGACACGAGGACTTATCAGCTAAGTCATGGACTCGGTGTTTGACTCCAGGAGTGGACTCAACTCGAGGAGTCGTATAGAGTCGGCGCGATGAGTAGTTAGTCGACTCGTGCACTCAGAACTCAACTCGAGGAGTTGTGTGTAGAATCAGCACGAGGACTTATCAGCCAGTCCGTGGACTCGGTACTCGACTCGATGAGTGAACTCCACTCGAGGAGTCATGTGTAGAGTCGGCACGAGGACTTATCAGTCGACTCGTGGACTCGGAGCTCGACTTGAGGAGTCATGTAGAGTCGTCACGAGGAGTAGTTAGTAGACTCGTGGACTCAGGACTCAACTCGAGGAATGAACTCAACTCAAGGAGTCGTTTGCAGAGTCGAAACCCGTGGCATTGGACAGAGGACAGACAGAGCTTTAATTTGTGGAATGAGAAAAATGAGAAGAATGAGGCTCCTATTTATAGGAGAGGTCTCACCTTCAATAAGGTAGTTTCCTCTTCTATAGAATATCACATATTCATGAGCCAATTTCCTCTTTTCCTCTATGAGACACTCGGCCAAGGCAGCCTTCTAGAAGGCTTGGATTTGTTTCCTTTTTTGTTCCTTGCCTTGCTTCTTTCTCTACTTGGGCGCCTACCTCTTCTTTCCCTTAGAGGAAATTTGTTTCCTCTTTTTCTTTTGGCAAGTATCTTCATACATTTATGCACAAAATATTCTCTCTATCTCTTAGGTATGTTGGGCGCCTATCTCACTAGAAAAGGCTTCTATAATTTTCTTCACTTGTTCATGACAACATAAGAAAAGGCCCATTTTGAATTTTCAATAAAATTCTTATGAAATGAAATTAATTCACAAGGCCCAATGATCAAGTCATGGCCGAGTGACATTAAGTCATCAAATGAACTTGTCAAAAAATTTATTGACATTCATTTCATCCTTTGTCTCAAAAGACAAAAATACCCTTTTGACTATTTTCGTTCTCGTTTTGACTTAGCTTCCAGTTTAACTATTCCTATCGATGTGATTCATGACAGTGACGTCATGGACCCAAATGAACAAATCTTAAGCTAAACACTTGGACTCAAAAGTTCACAAACCTTTTCCAACTTTAGCTTAATGCCAACTGAAGTCACTAAAGAGCTGACACTGAAATTATCTCGGTTCAAATGAATTTATTTTCTACTCAAGAATTCGACCTAATTATGATGAGCGGATCCACTGAATATTATCTATGTTTACCCTTCATGAATGTCATCAGCTAGTCGGGATTTACTAAATTACCATTTTACCCTTCTAGCTGTTATTTCCTCAACTCCTTTGTCGCTTGTGAATAAGTTAGAAACAATGTATTGACGAGGAGCTAACAAGTCACATTGTTTCATCCAAAAGAGTCAGAACTCAATTTGGACACTGGCCAGTTCATTTATTCACACTCCAAGGAACAAAGCATGAGGTGACATACATTGCATTTCAGCAATCTTGTACATGAATTCCATATCTATGAGAACTTCACAAAGTTACTCATGACATACTCACAACTTAGTACTTCACCAATAGGCCCTGTTCGGAATCACATAGTGAGTCCGAACTCTGACTTTCTCAAATGAGAATACTAAGTTGTGAAATGGCATGTCTCATTTCAGGATTAAGGTAAGCATGATGCAATTCATACATAGTGACTTCGAGACATAAGAGGTTAAATGGTTTGTTCTTATCTTGTCTCTAGAAGTGCACTGGTCAATTCAGTACCTTCGGAAGATACCTAGAAGAACTATAGAGTCTCCAACTCTCAATGCCTCATAACCAGACATCATAGATTCTTCTAACAATCATAATGAGGTCAATAGTCCTTTGACCCTTAGATTGCGAATATATCGTTTTAAGCAAACTACGAAGAGTTTGTTCTTGCAAATCTACATTTGTCTCTTCGTAAGTTGTTAAGTTTGTTTATGGACTAAAAGACTAAGGTTTTGTCATAAAGCTTCAAACAAAGAAAGAATGAATGAACGTTTCAACTTTATTATTAATGAATAAGCAATTACAAGCAAGAGTCTTCGTAAGACTATATGACATCAAATGTACATAAATAGACACTACTACTCTTCTTGTGGGCACCATTGACAACAAACTCCCACTTGACTCAAAGAAGATGTGAGTAGTCCTACATGCCTAATCCCTATCGAAGTTGGTCGAAGACCATGTTCGCTAGGGCCTTGGTGAATGGATCTGCCAGAGATCTATTTCACCTCCACGTCTCCGCGCTGCGCGATCTCTCGAATCAAATGGTATTTCCTCTCAATATGTTTAGAGCGCTTATGGCTTTGAGGTTCCTTTGAGTTAGCGACAGCCCTACTATTATCACAATAAAGGGTCATGGGCTCGTCGACGTTTGGAACAACTTCCAAATACTTAAGGAATTTTCTAAGCCATACAGCCTCTTTGGTAGCTTCACAAGCAGCCACATATTCTGCTTCCATTGTGGAGTCAGCAATGCAAGATTGCATAATACTTCTCCACACAACAGCTTCACCATTAAGGATGAACACAGATCCCGAAGTGGATTTCCTGGAATCCTTATCCGCTTAAAAATCGGAGTCGGTATATCCCGTCATAGTCAGGTCTGTACCTCAGTATGTAAGCATCAAGTTCCTAGTTCTTCGAAGATACTTAAGAACATGCTTAACAGCAATCCAGTGCTCGGGTCCAGGGTTGGATTGGAAACGGCTAACTACGCCAACGGCGAAACAGATGTCAGGTCTAGTGCAAAGCATAGCGTAAATAAGGCTTCCTACGGCAGAGGCATAAGGAATTTTCCTCATGTCTTCAATCTCTTGTGCAGTCTTGGGAGACTGGTCCTTTAGAGAGTGAAACTCTATACCTAAAGGGTGTTTGACCCTTCTTGGAGTCTTGCATCGAGAAGCGATCAATCACCTTATCAATATAAGATGCTTGAGAGAGCGACAGGGTCCGGTTTTTCCTATCTCGAAAGATTTGGATCCCCAGAATGTACGCGGCTTCTCCTAGATCCTTCATATCGAATTGCTTTGCCAGCCAGATCTTAACCTCGGATAACTTACCCACGTCATTACCAATGAGTAGTATATCATCGACATATAATACTAGAAACACAACTTTGCCTTCGTGTAGTAACTTGTAAACACAAGGCTCATCTATTGACTGTTCAAAGCCAAAGCTCTTTACAGTTTCATCGAATCTAATATTCCATGACCTAGATGCTTGCTTTAGTCCATAAATGGATTTAAGCAACTCACAAACCTTGGTCTCTTGACCTTTATCCACGAAACCGTCTGGTTGAGCCATGTAAATGCGCTCGTCAAGATTGCCATTCAGAAAGGCTGTCTTGACATACATTTGCCAGATCTCATAGTCGAGAGCTGCAGATATGGATAGGATTATGCGGATGGATTTAAGCATCGTGGCTGGCGAGAAGGTTTCTTCATAGTCAATCCCTTCTTGTTGGGTATAACCCTTCTGTTGTCAATGGTGCCCACAAGAAGAGTTGTAGTCTTTATTTTGTACATTTGATGTAATAAAGTCTCATGAACACTCTTGCTTGTAATTGCCTATCTATTCATTAATAAAGTTGAAACGTTCATTCATTCTTTCTTTGTTTGAAGCTTTATGATAAAACCTTAGTCTTTTAGTCCATAAACAAACTTAACAACTTACGAAGAGACAAATGTAGATTTGCATGAACAAACTCTTCGTAGTTTGCTTAAAACGATATATTCGCAATCTTAGGGTCAAAGGACTATTGACCTCAGTATGATTGTTAGAAGAATCTATGATATCTGGTTATGAGGCATTGAGAGTTGGGGACTCTATAGTTCTTCTAGGTATCTTCCGAAGGTACTGAATTGACCAGTGCACTTCTAGAGACAATATAAGAACAAACCATTTAACCTCTTATGTCTCGAAGTCACTATGTATGAATTGCATCATGCTTACCTTAATCCTGAAATGAGACATGCCATTTCACACCTTAGTATTCTCATTTGAGAAAGTCAAAGTTCGGACTCACTATGTGATTCCGAACAAGGCCTATTGGTGAAGTACGAAGTTGTGAGTCTGTCATGAGTAACTTTGTGAAGTTCTCATAGATATGGAATTCATGTACAAGATTGCTGAAATGCAATGTATGTCACCTCATGCTTTGTTCCTTGGAGTGTGAATAAATGAACTGGCCAGTGTCCAAATTGAGTCCTGACTCTTTTGGATGAAACAATGTGACTTGTTAGCTCCTCGTCAATACATTGTTTCTAACTTATTCACAAGTGACAAAGGAGTTGAGGAAATAACAGCTAGAAGGGTAAAATGGTAATTTAGTAAATCCCGACTAGATGATGACATTCATGAAGGGTAAACATAGATAATATTCAGTGGATCCACTCATCATAATTAGGTCGAATTCTTGAGTAGAAAATAAATTCATTTGAACCGAGAGATTTTCAGTGTCAGCTCTTTAGTGGAGTCAGTTGGCATTAAGCTAAACTTGGAAAAGGTTTGTGAACTTTTGAGTCCAAGTGTTTAGCTCAAGCTTTGTTCATTTGGGTCCATGAGGTCACTGTCACGAATCACATCGATAGGAATAGTTAAACTGGAAGCTAAGTCAAAACAAGAACGAAAATAGTTAAAAGGGTATTTTTGTCTTTTGAGACAAAGGATGAAATGAATGTCAATAAATTTTTTGACAAGTTCATTTGATGACTTAATGTCACTCGGCCATGACTTGATCATTGGGCCTTGTGAATTAATTTCGTTTCATAAGAATTTTATTGAAAATTCTAAATGGGCCTTTTCTTATGTTGTCATGAACAAGTGAAGAAAATTCTAGAAGCCTTTTTCTAGACATAATAGGCGCCCACTACCCAAAGAGAAAGGGAAATTATTTTGTGCATAAATGTATTTAGATACTTGCCAAAAGAAAAAGAGGAAACAAATTTGCATAAGGATGCACAAGGTATTTCGGCCAAGAGAGTAATAGGCAAGCCAAGGAACAAAAAAGGAAACAAATCCTAGCCTTCTAGAAGGCTGCCTTGAGCGCCCAAGAGGAATGAGAAATAAGGGTTATTTTGCTCATGAATATATGATATTCTATAGAAGAGGAAACTACCTTATTGAAGGTAAGACCTCTCCTATAAATAGGAGGCTCATTCTTCTCATTCCATTCATTCCACACAAGTTAGAGATTGAGAGACTCTCTCTCTAGACATTGTGGCCGAAAATCCTCTCTCCCTCTCTCTAGTTTATTTTCGATTTTTTCTTGTCTTGGCACCTAGGTCCTCACTCGACCTAGTGTTTAGCTTTACGACTTCGAGACTCGTTCTTAAGTCATAGTGTTTAAAAGTGCCCACTCACTGATTCCTTCTTTTCGAGTGATTTAGTGATAGAAACTTTCGTGGTTGCTCGAGGTGCCGAGGAAAGAAAGAGAGACGTGCTGCGAGGGGAGACGAGCGTTGCAAACTTTCCAAAAGCGTTTTCAAAGTTCAAGCTTCAAGAAAGGTTAGTAAACTCTTTAGCTCATATTGGTTTTTAATGACATGTACTTGCTTCTTTGTCTAGGTTAGTAAAAACTGTTTTACTTGAAAAGAAATTTTTTAAAATTCCGCCGCTTCCCGAAGCGTTTAATCTTTTTCTTAAACCCTAGATCAATTCCAACACCTTCGCCACAAGTCGTGCTTTGAACGTCTCAACGTTCCCATCAGGACCCCTTTTCTTCTTGTATATCCACTAACACCCTACGGGTTTAATCCCTTCAGGAAGGTCTACAAGTTTCCAGACTTTGTTGACATACATCGAGTGCATTTCAACTTTCATGGCGTCAAGCCAAAGGTTTGATTCAGAACAAGCCATCGCTTGGCTATAGGAAACAGGATCATCCATGTCAGAGACGGCTACAAGATAGTCTCCATAAGACATGTACCTGGCAGGCTTTTGAATAGCCCTCCCACTACGTCGAAGTACTACTTGACGAGATTCTGATGAGTTAGGTTGTGTTTCAGTTGGGGTAAGAACAGTTCTTACAGATGAGGTAGAAGCTTCCTCACCCAACTTTTCTTCAAGCACAATTTTGCTTCTAGGTTTTGCATGCTTCATAAAGTCCTCCTCAAGGAAACGAGCATTCGTGCTAACGAAAGTCTTATCGTCCTCAGGACTTGTTGTCGGTCCGTCTCGGATCGACAGGGACTAAAGCGTCACCTCGACCCATGCGACCGGTGCAAGGCCTCGAGCGGCGAAACCTTGCCTCGGCCTTTGGCCGGCCCAAACCAGTGGTCGGGCCAAGGGTCAGCCGGCCGGCGGCCGGCCATAGGCTCAGCCGGCCAGCGGCCGGCCATATGCTTGGCTGGCCTGTCGCCGGCCCAAAGGTCAGCCGGCCAATGGCCGGCCATTTGCTCAGCCGGCCCTCCAAGGCCGGCACTCCAAGGCCGGCCTTCCTCCATGGCCGGCCGGCTCTCCATGGCCGGCCCTCCAAGGCCGGCACTCCAAGGCCGGACTTCCTCCATGGCCGGCCCTCCAAGGCCGGCACTCCAAGGCCGGCGTTCCTCCATGGCCGGCCGGCTCTCCATGGCCGGCCCTCTAAGGCCGGCCTTCCTCCATGGCCGGCCGGCTCTCCATGGCCGGCCCTCCAAGGCCGGCACTCCAAGGCCGGCCTTCCTCCATGGCCGGCCCTCCAAGGCCGGCACTCAAAGGCCGGCCTTCCTCCATGGCCGGCCGGCTCTCCATGGCCGGCCCTCCAAGGCCGGCACTCCAAGGCCGGCCTTCCTCCAAGGCCGGCCTTCCTCCATGGCCGGCCGGCTCTCCATGGCCGGCCCTCCAAGGCCGGCACTCCAAGGCCGGCCTTCCTCCATGGCCGGCCCTCCAAGGCCGGCACTCCAAGGCCGGCCTTCCTCCATGGCCGGCCGGCTCTCCATGGCCGGCCCTCCAAGGCCGGCCTTCCTCCAAGGCCGGCCTTCCTCCATGGCCGGCCGGCTCTCCATGGCCGGCCCTCCAAGGCCGGCACTCCAAGGCCGGCCGGCCCTCCAAGGCCGGCACTCCAAGGCCGGCCTTCCTCCATGGCCGGCCGGCCCTCCAAGGCCGGCACTCCAAGGCCGGCCTTCCTCCATGGCCGGCCGGCTCTCCATGGCCGGCCCTCCTCCAAGGCCGGCCCAACCTTGCTCACTCGGCCAAGGGGTCTTCAAACCACCCTTTGGCTGCCTATAAATACAAGGGTCCTTCCCTTGACCCAGGTAATCCATTCTTGAGCACTGAAACGCTGCCGAACTCGTACCTCGCTCGTTTCTCTCAAGTGTCGACCTCTAAACACTAAACCCTCTACAAACCACCTCAATCCTACTAATGTTGAGCGTCGGAGAGGTAAACAGAGGCAACCCCTCTGTTTCCCCTTTGTAGTTCACACCTTTCTGTTCACGTTTCAGGTGCTTGGACGAGATAAAGATCATCTACAGCTAAGGGACGGCTTGGGATACCAAGCCCGACACGCTCGAGTCGAGACGAGACCACTTGGTCTGGCCTTGGGTCTAACCGTCTACGACTCCTAAATCGTTGTCCGAAAAACTGCGACAACATTTTGGCGCTAGAAGGAGGGGACCACCGACCTTAGCACGCTCTCCCTTCCATTCCACACTTTCACCACAACTACGACTCTCGAGAGATGAGTCACCTACCCACTACCTCCGCGGGTACCCGAGCGACGAGCTCGATGTACGGTCTCCGACTCCTCGCGCACCGTCTTGAAGGGCAACCTCGCGAAAGCGAGAGCCAGCCCCAAGACCCGGTGAACGACCCCGAGGCCGAGCTCCGAGAGGACACGGCCCGGCGGCTCACGGAGCTCCTTGACCGTCCCGGCGTTGACAGCTCCCTCATCGCCGGTCTCCTCGGCTACGACGTCGAGGATCGATCTGCTCAAGATTACTCCGACCCCGAATACGTGGAGGAGTCGAGGACCGACGAGGCCACCCCTAGCCTCGCTCAAGCGCGACCCGAGAGGGCCAACGATGCGTTGGCCGATCCTTTGTACCCGTCGCGACAACAGGCACGGTCACAGTCCCGGGGACTCGCCCCTTGGGTTTCAAGAGGTGGCCGGACACGGCCCCTCGCCGAGGAGAGAGCGACTCTGGTCGACGATGGAGCCGATAGCCGAAGCGCTCGCCGGACGACCCGACCAAGGGCGACCTCGCCTCGTCGTGCGCCAAGCGTGGACCTTAGAGAGCGCTTGACGGCGCAGAGAAACTCCCGAGGGGAGGATCTCCGCCAAAGGCTAAATTCTCGAAGGGACGCACTCCCCGCCGCAACTCTTGGCCGACCTCAGGCCAATGTCATGGACCAAGCATCCAACGAACGCCAACCGGTGACTCCCGTGGCCCCGACGGTCGGCCCTGCTAACGGGCTTGACGTGGTCACGATGATCCAGAGCCTCCAGAATCAAATCATCGAGATGAGGGAGTCTGGGAGGCAAAGGCCGTACGGAGGGATCGAGGAATCATACTCTCCCTTCGCCGCACAGGTCCTCGCGCAGCCATGCGTGGGAAACTTTAAGTTACCGTCCATTCCCCCCTATGATGGACGTACGGACCCCCACTTCCATGTCCAACACTATGAGACGTGGATGACAATGCAAGGGCAGACGGACGCCACCCTCTGCCAAGCCTTCAGCCTAACCCTCACAGGGTCGGGCTTTGAGTGGTTCCAAAGTTTGAGGCCTGGGAGCATCCCGTCCTTCAGGGCCTTGCGAGAGGCTTTCCTCGCTCGCTTTGCCACGCTTGTGGCACAAAAGAAATCGAAGACCCACCTCCTCTCCATTCGACAGGGGAGAGATGAGACATTGAGACAATACCTCGCTCGCTTCACCGAGGAGTCTCACAAAGTCGAGGGCTTCGACGACAAGGACGCCATCACGGCGATCACCGAGGGAGTTCGCACGAGCGACTTCCTCAAGTCCATTGTCGGGCAAGTCCCACGAGACCTGGCGGAGCTGATGACGAGAGCCCGCACACATATGGGAATCGAGGACTATCTCGATGGCCGCGATGGCCGAAAGTCAGGAGGACAAGGCAGTCGCCACCGCGAAGAACAGGGAGAAGATCGTCCCGACCCTCAAAGCAAGAGGAGCAAGGGAGGCCGGGCCCCTAACGGTCGCCCCCTCTCCGGTCCAAGATCGTCGCACGTTGATAGCTTCCGAGCGTCATCAACATACACCCCTCTGAACACTCCGCAAGAGCGGATCCTAGCTCTGCACCGCGACAAGCTAGGAAGTCCGGCTCCTCTAGCGAAGGATCCCGCGAAGAGGGATCGGAACAAGTTCTGTGAGTACCACCAGGATCACGGGCATCTGACGTCCGAGTGCTATCATCTTAGGCGTCAGATCGAGGCCCTGATTCAGGACGGGAAATTAAAAGAGTATGTCCTGAGAACGGTCGGGGCGGCCACGATGCACGAAGGACATCCGCGGCAGGGAAGGAAGGGTCCGACGACGGTGACTGTCATGGACCAGGCAGCGATGGAAGAACCGGAGAGCTCACAGCTGCATGTCGTGGGCTAGGCCCGTCCCCTTTTCTCATTATGTCATTTTATTTCCGGTTTTAAGACAATCTCGAATTTCAATAAGGCCAATGGCCCAGGGATGTAATTTTTGACTATTTGTGCATGATAATTGTATCACACTTCACCTCGAAGTCTTTATCTTGCTGCATTATAATTTCTAGTCTCCTCTACGAGTACACGAGAAACTCGGGGGGCTAATGAGAAACAATGCTCAACGAAGAACAATGCCCGACGAAACTAGAGTTCGCTAGCTCAACAAAACAAAAAAAAAAAAAAAAAAAAAGACGTGCAAATCGATTATGCCTTCGTTGGCAAGTCGAGAAAAGTAAGACGCGCACAATACGAAAAAGACGTGCAAATCGATTATGCCTTCGTTGGCAAGTCGAGAAAAGTAAGACGCGCACTACACAAAAAAGACGTGCAAATCGATTATGCCTTCGTTGGCAAATCGAGAAAAGTAAGACGCGCACAATACGAAAAAGACGTGCAAATCGATTATGCCTTCGTTGGCAAATCGAGAACATAAGACGAGCACAACACAAAAAAGACGTGCAAATCGATTATGCCTTCGTTGGCAAATCGAGAACATAAGACGCGCACATAACAAAAAAGACGTGCTAATCGATTATGCCTTCGTTGGCAAATCGAGAACATAAGACGCGCACAAAACAAAAAAGACGTGCTAATCGATTATGCCTTCGTTGGCAAACCGAGAAAACAAGACGCGCACATACCAAAAAAGACGCGCAAATCGATTATGCCTTCGTTGGCAAATCGAGAAAACAAGACGCGCACAACACCAAAAAAAGACGTGCAAATCGATTATGCCTTCGTTGGCAAATCGAGAACATAAGACGCGCACAACAAAACAAAGACGTGCAAATCGATTATGCCTTCGTTGGCAAATCGAGAAAACAAGACGCGCACAATATAAAAAAGACGCGCAAATCGATTATGCCTTCGATGGCAAATCGAGAACATAAGACGCGCACAATGCGAAAAAGACGCGCAAATCGATTATGCCTTCGTTGGCAAATCGAGAAAACAAGACGCGCACAAAACCAAGAAGACGTGCTAATCGATTATGCCTTCGTTGGCAAATCGAGAAAACAAGACGCGCAAGACAAAAGAGACGTGCAAATCGATCATGCCTTCATTGGCAAGTCGAGAAAACAAGACGCGCACAACGCAATAAAGCCGTGCTAATCGATCACGCCTTCACTGGTAGATCGAGAAAATAAGCCACGCACGATCAACCCGAAACAATAAGTCGTCCCTCGCGACGCCCAAAGGCCATTCCTCATGACGCAAACCCGAGAGCATTCATCCCGCATCCGTATAAAGAGTAGATTTTGAGTTTCCACTCGATCTACGCTCGACCGGAAACTCGGGGGGCTAATGTTGTCGGTCCGTCTCGGATCGACAGGGACTAAAGCGTCACCTCGACCCTTGCGACCGGTGCAAGGCCTCGAGCGGCGAAACCTTGCCTCGGCCTTTGGCCGGCCCAAACCAGTGGTCGGGCCAAGGGTCAGCCGGCCGCCATAGGCTCAGCCGGCCAGCGGCCGGCCATATGCTTGGCTGGCCTGTCGCCGGCCGAAAGGTCAGCCGGCCAATGGCCGGCCATTTGCTCAGCCGGCCCTCCAAGGCCGGCACTCCAAGGCCGGCCTTCCTCCATGGCCGGCCGGCTCTCCATGGCCGGCCCTCCAAGGCCGGCACTCCAAGGCCGGCCTTCCTCCATGGCCGGCCCTCCAAGGCCGGCACTCCAAGGCCGGCCTTCCTCCATGGCCGGCCGGCTCTCCATGGCCGGCCCTCTAAGGCCGGCCTTCCTCCATGGCCGGCCGGCTCTCCATGGCCGGCCCTCCAAGGCCGGCACTCCAAGGCCGGCCTTCCTCCATGGCCGGCCCTCCAAGGCCGGCACTCCAAGGCCGGCCTTCCTCCATGGCCGGCCGGCTCTCCATGGCCGGCCCTCCAAGGCCGGCACTCCAAGGCCGGCCTTCCTCCAAGGCCGGCCTTCCTCCATGGCCGGCCGGCTCTCCATGGCCGGCCCTCCAAGGCCGGCACTCCAAGGCCGGCCTTCCTCCATGGCCGGCCGGCTCTCCATGGCCGGCCCTCCTCCAAGGCCGGCCCAACCTTGCTCACTCGGCCAAGGGGTCTTCAAACCACCCTTTGGCTGCCTATAAATACAAGGGTCCTTCCCTTGACCCAGGTAATCCATTCTTGAGCACTGAAACGCTGCCGAACTCGTACCTCGCTCGTTTCTCTCAAGTCTCGACCTCTAAACACTAAACCCTCTACAAACCACCTCAATCCTACTAATGTTGAGCGTCGGAGAGGTAAACAGAGGCAACCCCTATGTTTCCCCTTTGTAGTTCACACCTTTCTGTTCACGTTTCAGGTGCTTGGACGAGATAGAGATCATCTACAGCTAAGGGACGGCTTGGGATACCAAGCCCGACACGCTCGAGTCGAGACGAGACCACTTGGTCCGGCCTTGGGTCTAACCGTCTACGACTCCTAAATCGTTGTCCGAAAAACTGCGACAACAGGACTATAGAAAATGAAACCTTTGGTTTCCTTTGGATATCCCACAAACAGGCACAATTCTGACCTACTAGCCAACTTGCTAGTCTTTTGCCTTAGCACATGTGCAGGGCAACCCCAAATTCGGATGTGGCCCAAACTTACTTTACGGCCAGTCCATATTTCATAAGGAGTACCAGGAACCGTTTTAGACGGAACTTGGTTCAGAATGTAAGCGGCTGTTTCGAGGGCATATCCCCAAAAGGAAGGAGGGAGTGATGAGTAACTCATCATTGATCTAACCATCTCCATTAGAGTTCGGTTCCTTCTCTCTGACACTCCGTTTTGTTGAGGTGTGCCAGGTGCGGTAAGCTGAGAAGCGATACCTTCTTCTTTAAGAAAGTCATCGAACTCTCCAGACATATACTCACCACCTCGATCGGATCGAAGGGTTTTGATCACTTTGCCAGTTTGCTTTTCCTCTAAAGCCCTAAAGACCATAAATACGTTAAAGGTCTCGGATTTGTGTTTGAGCAAATAGACAAACCCATATCGTGAGTAATCATCGGTGATGGTAAAGAAGTATTCGTACCCTCCACGTGCCTGTTGGCTGAGCGGACCACATACATCAGAATGTATTAGTTCCAGCAACTCAGTGGCTCTTCGACCCTTATCAGAGAAAGGTCGCTTAGTCATTTTTCCTTCTATGCAGGATTCACAAGTAGGTAGTGAACCTATTGCAGAGGCTTGGAGTAGACCATCCCTCACAAGTCTCTTAATCCTTTCTAGACTGATATGACCAAGTCTTAAGTGCCATAGGTGTGTTGATTTTGATAGATCGGAGGATTCAGAAAGTTTGATCCTCTTTGGCTCCCTAATTAGATCATTATCTATTTCGGTGTCTAAAAGAGAAGGTTGAGTGGGATAGATGTAGAAAAGAGCATTCTTCATACATGCATCAGTGAAAAAAGAATTATCAGGGAACGAAATACGAATTCCATTCTTAATAAACTTTAAACAATAATCTTGCTCACGAAGACGAGCAACGGATATTAAGTTCTTCCCAAAGGTAGGAACAAAATAAACATTATTCAAGTTTAAAGTGCGGTCTTCAAAAGACAGTGTCACGGATCCCACAGCCTTTGCAGACACCAGGCTCCCATCACCCCATTTTAAACAGAACTCGCCTTCCTCTAAGCTTTTGGTTTTCTTGAAACCATTCAAGAAACAACAAATATGGTTAGTAGCAGCGGAGTCAAGAATCCACGTTGATACATTATCCGCTACTAAGCATGCTTCGGTAACTAGTACAATACTATGTTCCTTTGCTTTGAGATTGGCAGGACAGTTCTTTTTATCGGCCTTGTGAGGTCTCTTCTTAGTTCCAGAGGCGGAGGCTTTTTGCTCAGTAGCATGTGCCTCTCCTTGATTCCTCTTTCTCTTAGTGAGACCTACAGCAGTGTGAAGTTCCTTCATAAGCTTGGTAACACTGTACTCTAGCTTGTTTATGGAGTAGTTCATCTTGGAAGTATCAAGAGATGCGGGGAGAGTTTCTAAGATCATATCTATGACATTCTTCCCATCAGTCTCAGATCCTAGGATTTCCATTTTATTTAGAAAACTAATGTTGAGTATCATAAAGTCTCTAACAGGAGTCCTAGCCTTCATATGACAGTTCATAAACTGTCGGACTGCTTGTTGCCTTGTTTGACGCCCTTGCCCTCCAAACATCTCAAGGAGATTGTAGAGCATTTCGGCAGCGGTCTCGATGTCACGATGTTGCTCTTTCAGCATATTGTTCATAGATGCCAAGATATAGCACCTCACAATCTCATCGGATCGAAGCCAGGCCGCTAAGGCGTCATTGTCCTCTTGAGTCGAATCATCATTCGTAAGAGAAGGACACGGGGTGGTGAGTACCCATTTGTGCTTGGTAAGGATTATGTCGAGGTTATGTTTCGTGTCTATGTAGTTTTCGTTTTCGAGTTTGTTCGAGGAAAGAATGAAAGGGAGAGAGTTGGGAGACATTTTGCCTATTAAAGTTGAAACAAGTTTATGATTAGTCTTTGGTTTAGGATTTAAGTTTTATTAAGACTTTTATAAAATCCAAAGGTGTTATAAACCAAACGATAATTTACTCCTTCGAGGGAAGGCCGCAAAAAATCTCCATTTATAAGTAAATGATACATCATTAATGCTTAGCCAAGATGTCAATACATCTATTTTGACTAGCCACCTTGTAAATTGGTTTGACCACTCACATCCTTTCGCAGGGCCTCGAGGGAGGATTACTAGGGATTGAGCCTAAGTGTGCAACCAACCACTTAGTCCAAAAGATCAACTTTGAAAAACAATCCCCCAAGGGGAGGCCTTGCCATCATCGTCTCACTCTCGGACGTAGCTCAATGAGCAATGATCAGAGCAAAGCGCCCTTGAGTACTCTCATTTAAGAGAGTGCCACGAGGGTGACTCTTAGTCCGGCGACACTTGCACTTTTCATTAGTGTTCGGGATCGTGGGTTACAAACAACAAGTATAACCCTCCCACTTAGTTTTTGAAGTTGGTTCATCGACTCTTATAAGTTCGGAAACAAATTTCCTAGTTAGAGAGCGACAGAGCGGACAACTAGAAGAGAATCCTAGATCGACATGTTCAGAGTAGTATTAGTGCATAAAGGCACAAGGTACATACTCGATCTTTTCCTATTTTCTATTTCGGGAAAATGCATGAGGGAAGTGTGAACTTCAACTCACTCGAACACTTGAAAGTTTGAGATTACACATCTTTTATTTTTCGGCTTGTCTACAAAGAGACCTCCCACTCAAATTTTCAAGAGCATATAGATTTTGAACATATGTGATATAGATATAGTTTTGAAAACATTTTGAAAACTTATTTGATTTGGATGACAAAATATTTTCATGTTTGAAAGTGAAAACGGTTTTTCAAAATTCAAACTAGTTTTGTAAAAATTCAATTTCACTTAAATTTTCAAAAATAAAAACATTTTAATCTTACACATCATGTTTATAATCATATGAAAAACATTTTTGCTCAAGAAAATTTTCTCATTAGAGTTCTATAACTCATGATAGTGGGGTTTGAAAATCCGGATTTATAAAAAACTGGAGTTTCGGAACAGCCGCGCACCTCGGAGTAAAATCGCCATATCTGGCGGCTCCGTTGTCCTTTTGAGCCGAAACCGGTGGCATTGGACAGAGGACAGACAGAGCTTTAATTTGTGGAATGAGAAAAATGAGAAGAATGAGGCTCCTATTTATAGGAGAGGTCTCACCTTCAATAAGGTAGTTTCCTCTTCTATAGAATATCACATATTCATGAGCCAATTTCCTCTTTTCCTCTATGAGACACTCGGCCAAGGCAGCCTTCTAGAAGGCTTGGATTTGTTTCCTTTTTTGTTCCTTGCCTTGCTTCTTTCTCTACTTGGTCGCCTACCTCTTCTTTCCCTTAGAGGAAATTTGTTTCCTCTTTTTCTTTTGGCAAGTATCTTCATACATTTATGCACAAAATATTCTCTCTATCTCTTGGGTATGTTGGGCGCCTATCTCACTAGAAAAGGCTTCTAGAATTTTCTTCACTTGTTCATGACAACATAAGAAAAGGCCCATTTTGAATTTTCAATAAAATTCTTATGAAATGAAATTAATTCACAAGGCCCAATGATCAAGTCATGGCCGAGTGACATTAAGTCATCAAATGAACTTGTCAAAAAATTTATTGACATTCATTTCATCCTTTGTCTCAATAGACAAAAATACCCTTTTGACTATTTTCGTTCTCGTTTTGACTTAGCTTCCAGTTTAACTATTCCTATCGATGTGATTCGTGACAGTGACCTCATGGACCCAAATGAACAAAGATTGAGCTAAACACTTGGACTCAAAAGTTCACAAACCTTTTCCAACTTTAGCTTAATGCCAACTGACTCCACTAAAGAGCTGACACTGAAAATCTCTCGGTTCAAATGAATTTATTTTCTACTCAAGAATTCGACCTAATTATGATGAGCGGATCCACTGAATATTATCTATGTTTACCCTTCATGAATATCATCAGCTAGTCGGGATTTACTAAATTACCATTTTACCCTTCTAGCTGTTATTTCCTCAACTCCTTTGTCGCTTGTGAATAAGTTAGAAACAATGTATTGACGAGGAGCTAACAAGTCACATTGTTTCATCCAAAAGAGTCGGGACTCAATTTGGACACTGGCCAGTTCATTTATTCACACTCCAAGGAACAAAGCATGAGGTGACATACATTGCATTTCAGCAATCTTGTACATGAATTCCATATCTATGAGAACTTCACAAAGTTACTCATGACAGACTCACAACTTAGTACTTCACCAATAGGCCTTGTTCGGAATCACATAGTGAGTCCGAACTTTGACTTTCTCAAATGAGAATACTAAGGTGTGAAATGGCATGTCTCATTTCAGGATTAAGGTAAGCATGATGCAATTCATACATAGTGACTTCGAGACATAAGAGGTTAAATGGTTTGTTCTTGTATTGTCTCTAGAAATGCACTGGTCAATTCAGTACCTTCGGAAGATACCTAGAAGAACTATAGAGTCTCCAACTCTCAATGCCTCATAACCAGACATCATAGATTCTTCTAACAATCATACTGAGGTCAATAGTCCTTTGACCCTTAGATTGCGAATATATCATTTTAAGCAAACTACGAAGAGTTTGTTCATGCAAATCTACATTTGTCTCTTCGTAAGTTGTTTCAGTTTGTCTATGGACTAAAAGACTAAGGTTTTATCATAAAGCTTCAAACAAAGAAAGAATGAATGAACGTTTAACCTTTATTATTAATGAATAAGCAATTACAAGCAAGAGTCTTCGTAAGACTATATGACATCAAATGTACATATATAGACACTACTACTCTTCTTGTGGGCACCATTGACAACAGTTAGTCGACTCGTGGACTCAGAACTCAACTCGAGGAATGAACTCAACTTGAGGAGTCATGTAGAGTCGGCGCGAGGAGTTATCAGACATATCAGACAACTCGGTACTCGACATGTGTTGGAATTGATCTAGGGTTTAAGAAAAAGTTTAACGCTTCGTTAAGCGGCGGAATTTTAAAAATTTTATTTTTTAAGTAAAACAGTTTTTACTAACCTAGACAAAGAGCAAGCACATGTAAATAAAACTAATATGAGCATAGAAGTTTACTAACCTTTTTAGACGCTTGAACGATGAGAAGCTTTTGGAAAAAGGCTGCAACGTTTGTCTCCCCTCGTAGCACGTCTCTCTTCCTTCCTCGGCAACTCGAGCAACCACGAAAGGTTCTATCACTAAATCACTCGAGAGAAAAGGAATTAGTGAGTGGGCACTTTTAAACACTACGACATAAGAACGAGTCTTGAAGTCGCATAGCTAAACACTAGGTCAAATTAGGACCTAGGTGCCAAAACAAAAACCGAAAATTAACTAGAGAGAGAGAGGAGTTCGGCCAAGTTCTAGAGAGAGAGTCTCTCAAATCTCTTAAAAGTGGATTATTGAAATGTGTGGAATGAGGCTCCTATTTATAGGAGAGGTTTCACCTTCAATAAGGTAGTTTCCTCTTCTATAGAATATCACATATTCATGAGCCAATTTCCCTTTTTTTTATTGAGATACTCGGCCAACATAGGCTTCAATAAGCCTTGGATTTGTTTCCTATTTTGTTCCATGCCTTGCCTTTGACTCTGTCTTGGCCGAATTCCCTTAAGCATCCTCATGCAAATTTTTTTCCTCTTTTTCTTTTGGCAAGTATCTTGATACATTTATGCACAAAATATTCTCTCTTTTCTCTTGGGTGGTGGGCGCACAACATGTTTCTAGAAGGAGCTTCTAGAAGCTTCTTCATTTGTTCATGACAACATGAGAAAGGTCCATTAAGAATTTTCAATAAAATTCTTCTGAAATGGAATTAATCAACAAGGCCCAATTAATCTAATTTGGCCGAGTGACATTAAGTCATCAAATGACCTTGTCAAAAAATTTATTGACATTCATTTCATGCTATGTCTCCAAAGACAAAAATACCCTTTTGACAATTTTCGTTCTTGTTTTGACTTAGCTTCCAGTTTAACTATTCCTACTCGATGTGATTCGTGACAGTGACCTCATGGATCCAAATGAACAAAGCTTGAGCTAAATACTTGGACTCAAAAATTCACAAACCTTTTCCAAGTTTAGCTTAATGTCAACTGACTCCACTAAAGAGTTGACACTAAAAATCTCTCGGTTCAAAAGAATTCAAGAATTCAACCAAATTGTAATGAGTGGATCCACACAATATTATCAGTGTTTACCCTTCATGAATATCATCAGCTAGTCGGGATTTACAAAATTACCATTTTACCCTTCTAGATGTTATTTCCTCAACTCCTTTGTCGCTTGTGAATAAGTTAGAAACAATGTATTGACGAGGAGATAACAAGTCACATTGTTTCATCCAAAAGAGTCAAGACTCAATTTGGACACTGGCCAGTTCGTTTATTCACACTCCAAGGAACAAAGCATGAGGTGATATGCATTGCATTTCAGCAATCTTGTACATGAATTCCATATCTATGAGAACTTCACAAAGTTACTCATGACATTTTCACAACTTAGTACTTCACCAATAGGCCTTGTTCGGAATCACGTAGTGAGTCCGAACTCTGACTTTCTCAAATGAGAATACGTAAGGTGTGAAATGGCATGTCTCATTTCAGGATTATGGTAAGGACGATGCAATTCATACGTAGTGACTTCGAGACATAAGAGGTTAAATGGTTTGTTCTTATCTTGTCTCTATAAGTGCACTGGTCAATTTAGTACATTCGGAAGATACCTAGAAGAACTATAGGGTCTCCAACTCTCAATGCCTCATAACCAGACATCATAGATTCTTCTAACAATCATACTGAGGTCAATAGTCCTTTCACCCTTAGATTGCGAATATATCGTTTTAAGCAAACTACGAAGAGTTTGTTCATGCAAATCTACATTTGTCTCTTCGTAAGTTGTTTAGTTTGTTTATGGACTAAAGACTAATGTTTTATCATAAAGCTTCAAACAAACAAGGAAGAATGAATGAATGTTTCAACTTTTTATTAATGAATAAGAAATTACAAGCAAGAGTCTTCATGAGACTTTATTACATCAAATGTACAATACAAGGATTACAACTCTTCTTGTGGGCACGATTGACAACAAACTCCCACTTAACTCAAAGAAGATGTGTGCAGTCCTTCATGCCTAATCCCTCTCGATGTTGGTCGAAGAACTTGTTCGCTAGGGCCTTTGTGAATGGATCTGCTAGGTTGTCCACCGTTGAGATCTTCCTCACTTCCACGTCTCCGCGCTTCACGATCTCTCGAATCAAATGGTATTTCCTCTCAATATGCTTAGAGCGCTTATGGCTTCGAGGTTCCTTTGAGTTAGCGACAGCCCCACTATTATCACAATAAAGGGTCATGGGCTCGTCGTCATTTGGAACCACTTCCAAATACTTAAGGAATTTTCTAAGCCATACAGCCTCTTTGGATGCTTCACAAGCAGCCACATATTCTACTTCCATTGTGGAGTCAGCAATGCAAGATTGCTTAACACTCCTCCACACAACAGCTCCACCATTAAGGATGAACACAGATCCCGAAGTGGATTTCCTGGAATCCTTATCCGCTTGAAAATCGGAGTCGGTATATCTCGTCATAGTCAGGTCAGTACCTGAGTATGTAAGCATCAAGTTCCTAGTTCTTCGAAGATACTTAAGAACATGCTTAACAGGAATCTAGTGCTCGGGTCCAGGGTTGGATTGGAAATGGCTAACTACGCCAACGGCGAAACAGGTGTCAGGTGTAGTGCAAAGCATAGCATACATGAGGCTTCCTACGGCAGAGGCGTAAGGAATTTTCCCCATGTCTTCAATCTCTTGTGCAGTCTTGGGAGACTGGTCCTTAGAGACTAAGACTCCATGCCTAAAGGGTGTTTGGCCCTTCTTGGAGTCTTGCATCGAGAAGCGACCCATCACCTTATCAATATAAGATGCTTGAGAGAGCGACAGGGTCCGGTTTTTGCTATCTCGAAAGATTTGGATCCCCAGAATGTACGCGGCTTCTCCAAGATCCTTCATATCGAATTGCTTTGCTAACCAGACCTTAACCTCAGATAACTTACCCACGTCATTACCAATGAGTAGTATATCATTGACATATCGTACCAGAAACACAACTTTGCCTTCGTGTATTAACTTGTAAACACAAGGCTCATCTATTGACTGTTCAAATCCGAAGCTTTTCACAGTTTCATCGAATCTGATATTCCATGACCTAGATGCTTGCTTTAGTCCATAAACGGACTTAAGTAGCTCATAAACCTTGGTCTCTTGACCTTCTTCCACGAAGCCGTCTGGTTGAGCCATGTAAATGCGCTCGTCAAGATTGCCATTCAGAAAGGCTGTCTTGACATCCATTTCCCAGATCTCATAGTCGAGAGCTGCAACTATGGATAGGAGTATGCGGATAGATTTAAGCATCGCGACTGGCGAGAAGGTTTCTTCATAGTCAATCCCTTCTTGTTGGGTATAACCCTTCGCCACAAGTCGTGCTTTGAACGTCTCGACGTTCCCATCAGGACCCATTTTCTTCTTGTATATCCACTTACACCCTACGGGTTTAATCCCTTCAGGAAGGTCTACAAGTTTCCAGACTTTGTTGACATACATCGAGTGCATCTCAACTTTCATGGCGTCAAGCCAAAGGTTTGATTCAGAACAAGCCATCACTTGGCTATAGGAAACAGGATCATCCATGTCAGAGACGGCTACGAGAAAGTCTCCATAAGACATGTACCTGTCAGGATTTTGAGTAGCCCTACCACTACGTCGATGTACTACTTGACGAGATTCAAAAGAGCTAGGTAGTGTTTCAGTTGGGGTAAGAATAGTTCTTACAGATGAGGTAGAAGCTTCCTCACCCAACTTTTCTTCAAGCACAATTTTGCTTCTAGGCTTGCATCGTTCATAAAGTTCTCCACAAGGAAATGAGCATTCGTGCTAACGAAAGTCTTATCATCCTCGGGACTATAGAAAGTAAAACCCTTGGTTTCCTTTGGATATCCAACAAACAGACACAATTCTGACCTACTAGCCAACTTGCTAGTCTTTTGCCTCAGCACGTGTGCGGGGCAACCCCAAATTTTGATGCGGCCAGGATTCACTTTACGGCCAGTCCATCGTTCATAAGGAGTACCAGGAACCGTCTTGGACGGAACTTGGTTCAGAATATGTGCGGCTGTTACGAGGGTATATCCCTAAAAGGAAAGGGGGAGTGATGAGTAACTCATCATTGATCTAACCATCTCCACAAGAGTTTGGTTCCTTATCTCTGACACTCCATTTTGTTGAGGTGTGCCAGGTGCGGTAAGCTGAGAAGCGATACCTTCTTCTTAATACAGTCATCGAACTCTCTAAACATATACTCACTACCTCAATCAGATCGAAGGGTTTTGATCACTTTGCCAGTTTGCTTTTCCACTAAAGCCCTAAAGACCTTAAATACGTTAAAGGTCTCGGATTTGGGTTTGAGCAAATAGACAAAACCATATCGCGAGTAATCATCGATAACGAAGTATTCGTATCCTCCACATGCATGTTGGCTGAGCGGACCACATACATCAGAATGTACTAGTTCCAGCAACTCAGTTCGACCCTTATCGGAGAAAGGTCGCTTAGTCATTTTTCCTTCTATGCAGGATTCACAAGTAGGTAGTGAACCTATTACAGAGTCTTGGAGTGGACCGTCCCTCACAAGTCTCTTAATCCTATCTAGACTGATATGACCAAGTCTTAAGTTCCATAGGTATGTTGATTTTGTTCGATAGGAGGATTCAGAAAGTTTTATCCTATTTGGCTCCCTAATTAGATCATTATCTATTTCGGTGTCTAAAAGAGAAGGTTGAGTGGGATAGATGTAGAAAAGAGGGTTCTTCATATATGCATCAGTGACAAAAGAATTATCAGGAAACGAAATACGAATTCCATTCTTAATGAACTTTAAACAATAATCTTGCTCAAGAAGACGAGCAACAGATATTAAGTTCTTCCCAAAGGTAGGAACAAAATAAACATTATTCAAGTTTAAAGTGCGGTCTTCAAAAGACAGCGTCACGGATCCCACAGCCTTCGCAGACACCAGGCTCCCATCACCCCATTTGAAACAGAACTCGCCTTCCTCTAAGCTTTTGGTTTTCTTGAAACCATTCAAGGAACAGATTATATGGTTAGTGGCAGCGGAGTCAAGAATCCACGTTGATACATTATCAGCTACTAAGAATGCTTCGGTAACTAGTACACTACTTTGTTCCTTTGCTTTGAGATAGGTAGGACAGGTCTTTTTATCGGCCTTGTGAGGTCTCTTCTCAGTTCCAGAGGCGGAGGCTTTTTGCTCAGTAGCATGTGCCTCGCCTTGATTCCTCTTTCTCTTAGTGAGACCTACAGTAGTGTGAAGTTCCTCCATAAGTTTGGTAACAGTGTACTCTAGCTTGTTAATGGAGTAGTTCATCTTGGAGGTATCAAGAGATGTGGGGAGAGTTTCTAAGATCATATCTATGACATTCTTCCCATCAATCTCGGATCCTAGGATTTCCATTTTATTTAGAAAACTAATGATCAATATCATAAAGTCTCCAACAGGAGTCCTAGCCTTCATGTGACAGTTCAAAAGCTGTCGGACAGCTTGTTGCCTTGCTTGACGCCTTTGCCCTCCAAACGTCTCAAGGAGATTGTAGATCATGTCGGCGGCAGTCTCGATGTCACGATGTTGTTGTTGCAACACATTGTTCATTGATGCTAAGATATAGCACCTCACAATCTCATCGGAGCAGAGCCAGGCCGCCAAGGCGTCTTTGTCCTCTTGAGTTGAATCATCATTCGTCAGAGGAGGACACGGGGTGGTGAGTACCTATTTGTGCTTGTTAATGGTAAGGATGATATCGAGGTTATGTTTCGAATCTACGTAGTTTTCGTTTTCGAGTTTGTTCGAGGAAAGGATGATTGAGGGATGTTTGCGAGACATGTTGCATATTTAAGTTGAAACAAGTTTATGATTAGTCTTTGGTTTAGGATTTAAGTTTTATTTAAGACTTTGATAAAATCCAAAGGTGTTATAAACCAAACGATAATTTACTCCCTCAAGAGAAGGCCGCAAAAAATCTCCATTTATAAGTAAATGACACATCATTAATGCTTAGCCAAGATGTCAATACATCAATTTTGACTAGCCATCTTTTAAATTGATTTGATCACTCACATCCTTTCGCAGAGCCTCAACGGAGGATTACTAGGGATTGAGCCTAAGTGTGCAACAAACCACTTAGTCCAAAAGATCAACTTTGAAAAACAATCACCCAAGGGGAGGCCTTGTCATCATCGTCTCACTCTCGGTCGTAGCTCATTGAGCAATGATCGAAGCAAAAAAACGCCTTGGAGTACTCCCATTTAAGAGAGGGTCGCAAGGCGGCTCTTAGTCCCACGTTAATTGCTTCTTTCATTAGTGTTGGGGATCGTGGGTTACAAACAACAAATATAACCTTCCCACTTAGTTTTTGGAGTTGGTTCATCAACTCTTGTAAGTTCAGAAACAGATTTCCTAGTTAGAGTGCGACAGAGCGGACAACTAGAAGAGAATCCTAGATCATCATGTTCAGAGCAGTGTTAGTGCATAAAGGCACAAGGTACATACTCGATCTTTTCCTATTTTCTATTTCGGGAAAGTGCATGAGGGAAGTGTGAACGTCAACTCACTCGAACACTTGAAAGTTTGAGATTACACATCTTTTTATTTTTCGGCTTATCTACAAAGAGACCTCCCACTCAAATTTTCAAGAGCATATAGATTTTGAACATATGTGATATAGATACAGTGTTGAAAACATTTTGAAAACTTATTTGATTTGGATGACAAAATATTTTTCAAGTTTGAAAGAGAAAACGGTTTTTCAAAATTCAAGCCAGTTTTGTAAAAATTCAATTTCAATTAAACTTTCAAAAATCAAAACATTTTAATCTTACACATCATGTTTATAATCTTATGAAAAACATTTTTGCTCAAGAAATTTTTCTCATTAGAGTTCTATAACTCATGGTAGTGGGGCTGAAAATCCGGAATTCTAAAAAACTAGACTTTCGGAGCAGCCGCGCACCTCGGAGTAAAATCGCCATAACTAGCTGCTCCAATGTCCTTTTGACCTTAAACCAGTGGCATTGGATAGAGGACAGAAAGAGCTTTAATTTGATTCAAGAATCATTAAATTTCTATTTCCGAGCAGAGAGATATGCCACTTTTACTGCGGGTTTTACTCCAGCTCGAAGAAAAAGAAATAATTAAAGCTTGGTTCTTTTTAGGTGCGAAAAAAAATCGAGTGTAACGGAACGTTTTAGGAGATTGTTAAAGCTCTTATTTGTGTTTTATTAGAAAGGTAATAACATGGCATAAAATAAATAACAACATGCATAAAACGATTCAAGTAAATAAAAGAAACTAGTAAGACAAGAAAACTAGTCACAAAATTTACTCGAAATTTCTCAAACCTTTAAAACACGTTTTTCAATATAAAAAATTAAAAACTTTTAGAACTGATTCTAATGTGTTTTAATAACACCCCAAACTCATAGAGCGGACAACTAGAAAAGAATCCTAGAGGTTCATGTTCAGAGCAGTGTTAGTGCATAAAGGAACAAGGTAAATTCAAACTAGTTTTGTCAAAATTCAATTTCAAATAAACTTTCAAAAATCAAAACATTTTAATCTTTCACATTATGTTTATAATCTTATAAAAAAAACATTTTTGCTCAAGAAAATTTTCTCATTAGAGTTCTATAACTCATTGTAGTGGGGCTGAAAATCCGGATTTCTAAAAAACTGGAGTTTCGGAACAGCCGCGCACCTCGGAGTAAAATCGCGATAACTGGCGGCTCCGATGTCCTTTTGACCTAGAACCGGTGGCATTGGAAAGATGACAGACACACCTTTAATTTAATTAAAGAATCATTAAATTTCTAATTCTGAGTAGAGAGTTATGTCACTTTTATTGCGGGTTTTACTCCAGCTCGAAGAAAACATAAGTAATTAAAGTTCGGTCTTTTAGTGCGTAAAAAGAATCGAGTGTAACGGAACGTTTTAGGAAGTTGTTAAGGCTTTTATTTGTGTTTTATTAACATTTTAATAACATGGTGTAAAAGAAATAACAACAAGCATAAAACAATTCAAGCAAATAAAAGAAACTAGTAACACAAGAAAACTAGTCACAAAATTTACTCGAAATTTTCTCAAACTTAAAAACACGTTTTTTAATATAAAAAATAAAAAACTTTTAGAACTGATTCTAATGTGCTTTAGTTAAATCCCAAACTCATAGAAAATCAAAACTATTTTTAATTTAAAGGCAAGAGCAATAAATTAAAAAAAAAATCTTAGAAAACAATTCTAACTTGTCACAAAATTAGTAAACTTTCGAAAACAATTTTCAAGCTCATAATTTTAAATACATGTACATGCATATCTTAGACCATAGCTCTGATACCATTTGTTGGAATTGATCTAGGGTTTAAGAAAATTTTAACGCTTCGTTAAGCGGCGAAATTTTAAAAATTTTCTTTTTCAAGTAAAACAGTTTTTACTAACCTAGACAAAGAGCAAGCACATGTAAATAAAACTAATATGAGCATACAAGTTTACTAACCTTTTTAGACGCTTGAACGTTGAGAAGCTTTTGGAAAAGGGCTGCAACGTTCGTCTCCCCTCGCAGCACGTCTGTTGTCGCTGTTTTTCGGACAACTATTTAGGAGCCAAAGACGGTTAGACCCAAGGCCGGACCAAGTGGTCTCGTCTTGACTCGAGCGTGTCGGACCCGGTATCCCGAGTCGTCCCTTAGCTGTGGATGTCCCTTGAGTTCGTCAGAGTACCTGAAAAGGAGTAGAGAACACGTGAACTACAAAGGGGAAACAGGGGGGGTGCCCCTGTTTACCTCTCCGACACTCAACATTAGTGTGATTGAGGTGGAGTATAGAGGTTTTAGGGGTGTTTAGAGGCCAAAGCTTGAGAGAAACGAGTGAGGTACGAGTTCGGCAGCGTTTCAGTACTCAAGAATGGATTACCTGGGTCAAGGGAAGGACCCTTGTATTTATAGGCAGCCAAGGGGTGGTTTGAAGACCCCTTGGCCGAGTGAGAATGTTTGGGTCGGCCTTGGAGGAGGCTGGGTCGGCCAATGGCCGAGTGAACATGGTGGTGAGGTTCACTCGGCCATTGGCCGAGTGAAGGTCTTGGGCCGGCTGAGGTTCACTCGGCCATTGGCCGAGTGAACTGCTGGAAGGTTCACTCGGCCAATGGCCGAGTGAACTGCAGGGGCGGCTGGAAGGTTCACTCGGCCATTGGCCGAGTGAACTGCTGGAAGGTTCACTCGGCCAATGGCCGAGTGAACTGCCTTGGCGGCTGGAAGGTTCACTTGGCCATTGGCCGAGTGAACTGCTGGAAGGTTCACTCGGCCAATGGCCGAGTGAACTGCCTTGGCGGCTGGAAGGTTCACTCGGCCATTGGCCGAGTGAACTGCTGGAAGGTTCACTCGGCCAATGGCCGAGTGAACTGCCTTGGTGGCTGAGGGGTTCACTCGGCCATTGGCCGAGCGAACTGTCCAATGGCCGAGTGAGGCATTTGACCCAGCCAATGGCCGGGTGAGCCATTGTCTCGGCCCATGGCTGGGTTTTGACTTGGCCATTGGTTTGGGCCGGCTCCTGGTTGAGTCAGGGTTTCGCCGCCCAAGATCTCGTACCAGCCATGTGGGTCGAAGAGATGCCCTTGTTCCCGTTAGCCCTAGACGGGCCAAAAACATTAGCCCCCGAGTTTCCGGTCGAGCGTAGGTCGAGTGGAAACTCAAAATCTATGCTTTCACGCGGACGCGGGATGAATGCTCTCGGGCTTGCATCATGAGGAATGGCCTTCGCGCGTCGCGAGGGACGACTTTTTGTTTCGGGTTGATCGTGCGTGGCTCATTTTCTCGATCTACCAATGAGGGCGTGATCGATTAGCACGGCTTTATTGTGTTGTGCGCGTCTTATTTTCTCGACTTGCCAACGAAGGCATAATCGATTTGAACGTCTTTGTTGTCTTGTGCGCGTCTTGTTTTCTCGATTTGCCCACGAAGGCATAATCGATTTGCGCGTCTTTGTTGTTTTGTGCGCGTCTTGTTTTCTCGACCTGCCAACGAAGGCATGATCGATTAGCACGTCTTTGTTGTATTGTGCGCGTCTTCTTTTCTCGACCTGCCAACGAAGGCATGATCGATTAGCACGTCTTTGTTGTATTGTGCGCGTCTTGTTTTCTCGACTTGCCAACGAAGGCATAATCGATTTGCGTGTCTTTATTGTATTGTGCGCGTCTTATTTTCTCGATTTGCCAACGAAGGCATAATCGATTTGCACGTCTTTTTTGTATTGTGCGCGTCTTATTTTCTCGACCTGCCAACGAAGGCATAATCGATTAGCACGTCTTTTTTGTTTTGTGCGCGTCTTGTTTTCTCGATTTGCCAACGAAGGCATAATCGATTTGCACGTCTTTTTGTATTGTGCGCGTCTTATTTTCTCGATTTGCCAACGAAGGCATAATCGATTTGCACGTCTTTATTGTTTTGTGCGCGTCTTATTTTCTCGATCTGCCAACGAAGGCATAATCGATTAGCACGTCTTTTTTTGTTTTGTGCGCGTCTTATTTTCTCGATTTGCCAACGAAGCCATAATCGATTTGCACGTCTTTGTTGTCTTGTGCGCGTCTTATTTTCTCGACCTGCCAACGAAGGCATAATCGATTAGCACGTCTTTTTTGTTTTGTGCGCGTCTTGTTTTCTCGATTTGCCACCGAAGGCATAATCGATTTGCACGACTTTATTGTACCTCTTTTTTTTTTTTTTTTTTTTTTTTTGAGCGAGCGAGCTCGAGGTGAAATGTGATACAATTATCATGCACAAATAGTCAAAAATTACATCCCTGGGCCATTGGCCTTATTGAAATTCGAGATTGTCTTAAAACCGGAAATAAAATGACATAATGAGAAATGGGGACGGGCTTCCGCTGCAGTGCCGGCTTCAGTAGCTTGACCGAGCTAGAGGATGGCGCTCGCCATCTTTTCCTTCCCTTTCCCGTCCACGCCTTGGATGTAGCACATCCTCGCCATCGACTGGTCTCCCAACATGATGGCAATCCCCTTTTTAGTCGGGAACTTCATCATCAGGTGATAGGTAGACGTTATAGCCTTCAGTCGGTTGAGAGTCGGGCGGCCGATGATGATGTTGTACGCTGAGGGCTGGTTCACCACCAGGAAGGACACAATGCGGGTGACCTCGAGCCCCCTCGGAGTCCCGAAGGTGACCGGGAGGTCGATAGTGCCCTCCGTCATGACCCTCTTCCCGGAGAAGCCGAAGAGTGGGGTCGAGATTGGGGTCGGTTTCAGTCCGGTCAGCTTCATCCTGTCCAACGCTGATTTGAAGACGATGTCGGCCGAGCTGCCGTTATCAATCAGGATTCTTCGGACGAGATTGTTGGCGACCGGGGCCGAGACGACTATTGCGTCATTGTGCGGGTGGAGGACTCGTGTCGCCTCTTGGTCGGTGAAGAACATGGACTCGAACGGGGCCGGAGGGGGAGCCTCGTACGTGTGGTTGATGTAGTGCGCAACTTTTCCTCGGGAAACCTCGCGCACGTACTTCTTCCTTTGCGTGGACGAGTCCCCAAACTCCGGGCCACCCATGATCGAGCCCACGACATGTAGCTGTGAGCTCTCCGGTTCTTCAATCGCTGCCTGGTCCGCGACAGTCACCGTCGCCGGACCCTTCCTTCCTTGCCGTGGACGGCCTTCGTGCACAACGGCCGTCCCGACCGTTCTCTGGACATACTCTTTTAATTTCCCGTCCTGAATCAGGGCCTCGATCTGACGCCTAAGATGATAGCACTCGGACGTCAGATGCCCGTGATCCTGGTGGTACTCACAGAACTTGTTCCGATCCCTCTTCGCGGGATCCTTCGCTAGAGGAGCCGGACTTCCTAGCTTGTCGCGGTGCAGAGCTAGGATCCGCTCTTGCGGAGTGTTCAGAGGGGTGTATGTTGATGACGCTCGGAAGCTATCAACGTGCGACGATCTTGGACCGGAGAGGGGGCGACCGTTAGGGGCCCGGCCTCCCTTGCTCCTCTTGCTTTGAGGGTCGGGGCGATCTTCGTCCCGTTCTTCGCGGTGGCGACTACCTTGTCCTCCTGACTTTCGGCCATCGCGGCCATCGAGATAGTCCTCGATTCCCATATGTGTGCGGGCTCTCGTCATCAACTCCGCCATGTCTCGCGGGACTTGCCCGACAATGGACTTGAGGAAGTCGCTCATGCGAACTCCCTCGGTGATCGTCGTGATGGCGTCCTTGTCGTCGAAGCCCTCGACTTTGTGAGACTCCTCGGTGAAGCGAGCGAGGTATTGTCTCAATGTCTCATCTCTCCCCTGCCGAATGGAGAGGAGGTGGGTCTTCGATTTCTTTTGTGCCACAAGCGTGGCAAAGCGAGCGAGGAAAGCCTCTCGCAAGGCCCGGAAGGACGGGATGCTTCCAGGCCTCAAACTTCGGAACCACTCAAAGCCCGACCCTGTGAGGGTCAGGCTGAAGGCTTGGCAGAAGGTGGCGTCCGTCTACCCTTGCATCGTCATCCACGTCTCATAGTGTTGGACGTGGAAGTGGGGGTCCGTACGTCCATCATAGGGGGGAATGGACGGTAACTTAAAGTTTCCCACGCATGGCTGCGCGAGGACCTGTGCGGCGAAGGGAGAGTATGATTCCTCGATCCCTCCGTACGGCCTTTGCCTCCCTGACTCCCTCATCTCGATGATTTGATTCTGGAGGCTCTGAATCATCGTGACCACGTCAAGCCCGTTAGCAGGGCCGACCGTCGGGGCCACGGGAGTCACCGGTTGGCGTTCGTTGGATGCTTGGTCCATGACATTGGCCTGAGGTCGGCTAAGAGTTGCGGCGGGGAGCGCGTCCCTTCAAGAATTTAGCCTTTGGCGGAGATCCTCCCCTCGGGAGTTTCTCTGCACCGTCAAGCGTTCTCTAAGGTCCACGCTTGGTGCGTTACGAGGCGAGGTCGCCCTTGGTCGGGTCGTCCGGCGAGCGCTTCGGCTATCGGCTCCATCGTCGACCAGAGTCGCTCTCTCCTCGGCGAGGGGCCGTGTCCGGCCACCTCTTGAAACCGAGGGGGCGAGTCCCCGGGACTGTGACCGTGCCTGTTGTCGCGCCGGGTACAAAGGATCGGCCAACGCACCGTTGGCCCTCTCGGGTCGCGCTTGAGCGAGGCTAGGGGTGGCCTCGTCGGTCCTCAACTCCTCCACGTATTCGGGGTCGGAGTAATCCTGAGCAGATCGATCCTCGACGTCGTAGCTGAGGAGACCGGCGATGAGGGAGCCGTCAACGCCGGGACGGTCAAGGAGCTCTGCGAGCCGCCGGGCCGTGTCCTCTCGGAGCTCGGCCTCGGGGTCGTTCACCGGGTCTTGGGGCTGGCTCTCGCCATCGCGAGGTTGCCCTTCAAGACGGTGTGCGAGGAGTCGGAGACCGTACCTCGAGCTCGTCGCTCGGGTACCCGCGGAGGTAGTGGGTAGGTGACTCATCTCTCGAGAGTCGTAGGTGTAGTGAAAGTGTGGAATGGAAGGGAGAGCGTGCTAAGGTCGGTGGTCCCCTCCTTCTAACGCCAAAATGTTGTCGCTGTTTTTCGGACAACTATTTAGGAGCCAAAGACGGTTAGACCCAAGGCCGGACCAAGTGGTCTCGTCTTGACTCGAGCGTGTCGGACCCGGTATCCCGAGTCGTCCCTTAGCTGTGGATGTCCCTTGAGTTCGTCAGAGTACCTGAAAAGGAGTAGAGAACACGTGAACTACAAAGGGGAAACAGGGGGGGTGCCCCTGTTTACCTCTCCGACGCTCAACATTAGTGTGATTGAGGTGGAGTATAGAGGTTTTAGGGGTGTTTAGAGGCCAAAGCTTGAGAGAAACGAGCGAGGTACGAGTTCGGCAGCGTTTCAGCACTCAAGAATGGATTACCTGGGTCAAGGGAAGGACCCTTGTATTTATAGGCAGCCAAGGGGTGGTTTGAAGACCCCTTGGCCGAGTGAGAATGTTTGGGTCGGCCTTGGAGGAGGCTGGATCGGCCAATGGCCGAGTGAACATGGTGGTGAGGTTCACTCGGCCATTGGCCGAGTGAAGGTCTTGGGCCGACTCAGGTTCACTCGGCCATTGGCCGAGTGAACTGCTGGAAGGTTCACTCGGCCAATGGCCGAGTGAACTGCAGGGGCGGCTGGAAGGTTCACTCGGCCATTGGCCGAGTGAACTGCCTGAAGGTTCACTCGGCCAATTGTCGAGTGAACTGCCTTGGTGGCTGAGGGGTTCACTCGGCCATTGGCCGAGCGAACTGTCCAATGGCCGAGTGAGGCATTTGACCCAGCCAATGGCCGGGTGAGCCATTGACTCGGCCCATGGCTGGGTTTTGACTTGGCCATTGGTTTGGGCCGGCTCCTGGTTGAGTTTGGGTTTCGCCGCCCAAGATCTCGTACCAGCCATGTGGGTCGAAGAGATGCCCTTGTTCCCGTTGGCCCTAGACGGGCCAACAACAACGTCTCTCTTCCTTCCTCGGCAACTCGAGCAACCACGAAAGTTTCTATCACTAAATCACTCGAGAGAAAAGGAATTAGTGAGTGGGCACTTTTAAATACTACGACATAAGAACGAGTCTTGAAGTCGCAGAGCTAAACACTAGGTCAAATAAGGACCTAGGTGCCAAAACAAAAACCGAAAATTAACTAGAGAGAGAGAGGAGTTCAACCAAGTTCTAGAGAGAGAGTCTCTCAAATCTCTTAAACTTGGATGATTGAAATGTGTGGAATGAAGCTCCTATTTATAGGAGAGGTCTCACCTTCAATAAGGTAGTTTCCTCTTCTATAGAATATCACATATTCATGAGCCGATTTCCCTTTTTTTTTCTTGAGATACTCGGCCAACATAGGCTTCAATAAGCCTTGGATTTGTTTCCTATTTTGTTCCATGCCTTGCCTTTGACTCTCTCTTGGCCGAATTCCCTTAAGCATTCTCATTTTCTTTTTTTTCCTCTTTTTCTTTTGGCAAGTATCTTGATACATTTATGCACAAAATATTCTCTCTTTTCTCTTGGGTGGTGGGCGCCCAACATATCTCAAGAAGGAGCTTCTAGAAGCTTCTTCATTTGTTCATGACAACATGAGAAAGGCCCATTAAGAATTTTCAATAAAATTCTTTTGAAATGAAATTAATCAACAAGGCCCAATTAATCTAATTTGGCCGAGTGACATTAAGTCATCAAATGACCCTGTCAAAAAATTTATTGACATTCATTTCATGCTATGTCTCAAAAGACAAAAGTACCCTTTTGACAATTTTCGTTCTTGTTTTGACTTAGCTTCCAGTTTAACTATTCCTATTCGATGTGATTGGTGACAGTGACCTCATAGATTCAAATGAACAAAGCTTGAGCTAAATACTTGGACTCAAAAGTTCACAAACCTTTTCCAAGTTTAACTTAATGTCAATTGACTCCACTAAAGAGTTGACACTGAAAATCTCTCGGTTCAAATGAATTTATTTTCTACTCAAGAATTCAACCTAATTGTAATGAGTGGATCCACAGAATATTATCAGTGTTTACCCATCATGAATATCATCAGCTAGTCGGGATTTACAAAATTACCATTTTACCCTTCAAGATGTTATTTCCTCAACTCCTTAGTCGCTTGTGAATAAGTTAGAAACAATGTATTGACGAGGAGCTAACAAGTCACATTGTTTCATCCAAAAGAGTCAAGACTCAGTTTGGACACTGGCCAGTTCGTTTATTCACACTCCAAGGAACAAAGCATAAGGTGATATATATTGCATTTCAGCAATCTTGTACATGAATTCCATATCTATGAGAACTTCACAAAGTTACTCATGACATTCTCACAACTTAGTACTTCACCAATAGGCCTGGTTCGGAATCACATAGTGAGTCCGAACTCTGACTTTCTCAAATGAGAATACGTAAGGTGTGAAAGGGCATGTCTCATTTCAGGATTATGGTAAGCACGATGCAATTCATACGTAGTGACATCGAGACATAACAGGTTAAATGGTTTGTTCTTATCTTGTCTCTAGAAGTGCACTGGTCAATTCAGTACCTTCGGAAGATACCTAGAAGAACTATAGAGTCTCCAACTCTCAATGCCTCATAACCAGACATCATAGATTCTTCTAACAATCATATTGAGGTCAATAGTCCTTTGACCCTTAGATTGCGAATATATCGTTTTAAGCAAACTACGAAGAGTTTGTTCATGCAAATCTACATTTGTCTCTTCGTAAGTTGTTTAGTTTGTTTATCATAAAGACTAATGTTTTATCATAAAGCTTCAAACATACAAGGAAGAATGAATGAATTTTTCAACTTTTTATTAATGAATAAGAAATTACAAGCAATAGTCTTCATGAGAGTTTATTACATCAAATGTACAATATAAGGATTACAACTCTTCTTGTGGGCACCATTGACAACAACTTGGTACTCGAGTCGAGGAGCGAACTCAACTCAAGGAGTGAACTCAACTCGAGGAGTCATGTAGAGTCGGCACGAGGAGCAGTTAGTCGACTCGTGGACTCAGAACTCAACTCGAGGAGTTATGTGTAGAGTCGGCACGAGGACTTATCGGCCAGTCTGTGGACTTGGTGTTGTCGGTCGTTTTCGAAAAACCCGGAACGCCGAAAAGACGCGCTGCTAAAAGGGCCAATGGTCAGGCCAGAGGTCCTGAAGAACGGCGAGTCTTCCATCATGAGTCAACCGGCAAGCCCTCGTGCCAAACTCTCAGGTCCTCAAGTCGAGCCTCGCTCCTTGAGTTGAGTAATTCTCCTCGAGTCGAGCCTCGCTCCTCGAGTCGAACCTTGAGTCATACTCCTCGACTCAAGCCTCGAGTCGAGCTTCGCTCCTCGAGCCGAGCCTCGAGTCTTTCTCCTCGAGTCGAGCCTCGAGTCGTCCTCCCCGAGTCGTTCTCCTCGAGTCGAGCCTCTAGTCACTCTCGTCCAGCCTTGCTCATTGAATCAAGTCACTCTCGTCAAGTAGAGACCTTCATGTTTTGCGTGACAAGCGTGATAACCGAAGACCGCTAAAGCCCACAAGAGTCCCACAAGACGGGGCGCGTACACGTAGCATGCCGTGCGCCACGCCAGCCATTGGCGCGCCGCGCCAGTCGGAGGCGCGCCGCGCCACCAAGCATACCGCGCACGCATGGCGCATGGAGCGCCGCGCCATCAAGCATACCGGGCGCGCATGGCGCATGGAGCGCCACACCATTTGGGGGCGCGCCGCGCAATCAAGCACAGCTCGCGCGCATGGCGCATGGCGCTCCGCGCCATCGCGCACAGCGCGCGCGCCGCACTCCACTTCTTGGCGGGGCGCGCTCCAGCTCGAGGGGAGCGCGCTCTCTAGTCCCACATGGACGAGAAACACACCTCCTTAGGCCCTCAAACACCTATAAATACCCCCTCTCATTGAGAGGAAATCCATCCCATTCATTCTCAAGGAACTTGAGACTTCTCTCTGCTTCTCTGGATGCCATCCTTGGCCTGAAGCGGATTCTTCTCGATTTCTCGTTCTCGGAGATTCTGAAGTGCTTTACGGGGACTCCCGAGTGCCGCCTCTCTTGATCGAACAATTAATCTTGAGCCCACGAGTGCTCTAACAGTTTTCGACTGAAAATTACCTACGCGTCTAGGACCCTAGACGCGTCCACCATTTCCGACTAGAAATCGCCTACGCGTCCGGAATCTCCGCCACAACAAGGAACTCTTGACTTAGAGTCTTCCACGTCTCCAAAAGAGAGAAAACACACATTCTCTCTCGTGCTCGCGATCTCCGAAGTTCTGAGACGTCGCCGAGGACTCCTCGCGCTCGTCTCCTTCGTTGAACACGTTTCTCCACCAAGGTTCTACGCCTCATAACGCGTCTTACGCGCCTGAACTACGTTCTGACCTGATCCCACGCACGGGTACGTAGGCAGCTGATACCCAAGGCACGGTCAATCCTCCTCCTCACCCCTTACCTCTCCCGAGAGGCGGGTTGATCGGAGAGAACCTAGCTCGAGACTTTCGAGTTCACACTCTTGGCCTAGGTGCGATCACTTGGTCAAACCTTGGATCGAACCGCCCGAGGTTTTCAATAGTTGTTCATTTTCGTGCGACAACATTTTGGTGCTAGAGGGAGGGGACTTCCCGACCTGTTCAGCCTGAAATCCCTTCTGTTCATCTTCTTCTTTTCTTCGACAAACTCAACTTTCTTGAACTTGAGAAAAGATGAGTAGTCAACCAGCCGTACGTTCTGAGGGCGTTAATAAGCCCGATAATGTCACTGGGACCAAAAAATATTTCTTGCGCTCCCGAGCGCATGGTGACGAAGAGTCGCTCCACGAAGAGAGCTCGACCCGCTCACCATCACCATCTCCAGATTGCAGGGACGACCGCATCATGGAGTTGGAGGAGAATATCTGCCAACCAAAGGCGAAGAACGCGAGGTACCACAGCCGACTGGTTGCGAAGCAACCCCGCGCATAACAAGGTAATCCCCAACGGGGATCCTGAGAACCTTAATGAGGAAAGCCGCGATCGCGACCCTGATTACGAGGGTACTGGTGATTCGGAGGATATCGAGACTTCTCTCACGAAAGACGGGGAACCCCCCGCCGTGTTTGAAGCCGGTCCTTCGAATCCCCTACCTCGGACAGGCGACGCGCTGGCAGCTTCTCAAGAGGGGAATTCCCGACGTTCAGCCCTCGACCGACTAGGTCAAAGGGAGAATGTTGCAGAAAGTCAGGGCACGCGGAGAGCGCGCCGTCGCAGAAGAAGCCTGCGCCTCCGTACGACCAGCCCTGACCTTAGGGACCGCCTCACTGCTCAACGCATCGGGCGTGGCAATGATCTGAGGGAGCGGCTAAGCTCTAGACCCAACATCCCGCTGGCAGCCCCAACTAACGGGAATCGCCGCGGAGGACAAGGGTCTAACGAAAGGCGACAGGTGACTCTTCCCGAACAGGGAGTTACTCCGACTACCGGTCTCGATGTGATCACAATGATCCACAATCTTCGAAATGAAGTACGAGATCTCCGAGAACATGGAATAGGCAGAAGTGCCTATGGGGTTGTTGAGGAGAGTTCCTCACCTTTCACGGCTCAGATATTGGCCGAGGTATGCACGGGAAATTTCAAACTCCCGAACCTCTCCCCCTATGATGGAAAAGCGGATCCCGCTTACCATATCCAGCACTATGAAACCTGGATGATGATGTAGGGTGTCGCTCTCGGCGCCATGTGCCAAGCTTTTAGTCTTACCCTCGCCGGGCCCGGCTCCGAGTGGTTCAAGAACTTAAGGCCGGGAAGCATTCGATCGTTCAAAGACCTGAAGGACATGTTCTTAGCACGCTTCGCTACATCTATGGTCCAAAAGAAGACCAAGATCTACCAGTGGTCAATCAAGCAAGAGAAGGACGAGTCTCTTAGACGATACCTCGCCCGATTCACTGAAGAATCGAATAAGGTCGACCGCTTTGACGACAAAGACGCAATCACTGCCATCATTGAAGGCTTGCGCACAAGTGACTTTCTCAAGTCCATCGTCGGCCGTGTCCCTTCTACCATGGCCGAGTTAATGACTCAAGACAAGACCTTCATGGGAGTCGAAGATTACCTTGATGGCCGCAAGGGCAATAATCAAAGCCCTCACCGCCGAGACAAGCCTAGCAACGAGCAAGGCAACTCCCGTAAAAGACAAAACAGAGGGGGTCAGACTTCTAATAGCCGGCCTCCGATGCCCCAAAAGCCACGACTTGCGGATGACTTTAAGGGCTACTCGTCGTTCACGCCATTGAACACAGCGCCTGAGTGAATCCTAGCTTTGGCACGTGACAAATTCACTCCCCCGACTCCAATGAGCAAAGATCCCGCAACTCGCGATCGATCTAAATATTGCGAGTTCCATCAGGAATACGGTCACTTGACCTCCGAATGCTACAGTCTTAAAAGGCAGATCGAGGCATTGATCCAACGGGGTGAGTTGAAAGAGTTCGTGTTGCGCATGATCAGCGTTGTGGGCCCCACCACAAACAGACCACAGTCTGGCAAGGGAGGAGGAACAGCCACTTCTGCCGACCGAACCACAATTACTGCCGATGACAATCCACAGCTCCACGTTGTAACCACCATACTTGGTGGCCCACAAGATGGAGATTCAGCACGACAACGGAAAAAATTCCTAAGGGCCGTAGCTCAAGAAGACGCTGCTATGCACGTCAACCTCACCTACGAGGAACCTCCATCCGTACCTCACGAGACGATGTACTTCACCAACAAAGAGGCCAAGAGAGTTGTGCATCCGCACAATGACGCGATAGTGCTCAAAGCCTAAGTGGCCAATAACTTGGTGAAAAGAGTTCTCATCGACAACGACAGTGCTGCCGACATAATTTTCAAGTCCACCATAGAGCGCATGAAGCTCGGGGGGCTATGCCCAACTCCGACCCAAACGCCTCTATTCGGGTTCACCCAGGAGAGAGTCATAACCGAAGGCATCATCGATCTGCCGGTCACCTTCCGGACTCCCGTAGGCATTGAAGTTGTTCACATGGTCCCCTTCCTAGTGGTTGATCAGGAGTCGCCATATAATGTCATCATTGGGCGACCCACGCTGAACCGACTAAGGGCCATCACTTCTACATACCACCTACTGGTGAAGTTTCCTACCAAGGATGGAATCGACATCATAGCTGGAGATCAATCCCAAGCCAGAATATGCTACATTCAAGGAATCGATGGAAAAACCGCTAGAAAGACGGTTAACACAATCTCCCAGTTAAGAGATAGCGTCGAGTCGACCAAGGTCCTCCGCAAAATCCACGAAGACATCTGCATGACACCCAAGTGCAAGGTGCCGGCGTCCTCATCCCAGACAGGGAGGGACCCCCCAAAGTCTGCCAAGTCATACATGACGAGACATACTACATCAAATACACGGATGAGACGCCGATCCATCGCCTGTGGAATGCGGAACACTTGAGACAGTACTACCAGTAGCCAGTGCTTCCCCCTATTTTATTTATTTACTTTCCACCATTCAACAAGGCCTACGAGCCAATGTTTTAGGATTTCAAATTTCTTCAATATTAATAAAGTTCGAGGTTTTTCTTTCAAAATCCGCTTTATCAAATTTTTCCGATAACGTTTATAAACCCAAAAACTCAGGGGGCTAGTAACATAGCCAACGGTAAGTACACTCAAAATCCTCAAGAAAGTACGCTCTACCCAAAGAAAGTACGCTCCACCAAAACAAAACACCCGAACATAAACGAGAACGAGCGTTCAACTAAGACGCCTCCGCGGTGCGCCGTAAGACATCCATGAGATGCAGGCTGAAGACGCCTCCGCGGTGCGCTATAAGACGTCCCAGAGACGCAGGCTGAAGACGCCTCCGCAGGCGCGCCATAAGAGGTCCCAGAGACGCAGGCTGAAGACTCCTCTACGGCGCGCCATAAGACGTCCCAGAGACGCAGGCTGAAGACGATATAGGCTAAGACGCCTCCGCGGCGCGCCATAAGACATGGTAGAGATGCAGGCTAAGACGCGTCCGCGGCGCGCCATAAGACATCCCAGAGATACAGGCTAAGACTCCCCTCGCGACACGCTAAAGATGCCTACATGGCGCACCAAAGACGCCTTCATGGCGCACCTAAGACGCTTACATGGCGCACCCAAAACGCGTCTGCGGCGGGCCATAAGACATCCCAGAGATGCAGGCTAAAGACATCCCTCGCGACGCGCTAAAGACGCCTACATGGCGCACCAAAGATGCCTTCATGGCGCACCTAAGACGCTTACATGGCGCACCCAAGATGCCTCCGCGGCGCGTCATAAGACATCCCAGAGATGCAGGCTAAGACGCCTCCGCGGCGCGCCATAAGACATCCCAGAGATGCAGGCTAAGACGCCTCCGCGGCGCGCCATAAGACATCCCAGAGATGCAGGCTAAAGACGTCCCTCGCGACGAGCTTAAGACGCCTACATGGCGCACCAAAGACGCCTACATGGAGCACCTAAGACGCCTACATGGCGCACCTAAGACGCCTACATGGCGCACCAAAGCCGTCCCTCGCGACGCACCAAAGACGCCTACATGGCGCACCTAAGACGCCTACATGGCGCACCTAAGACGCCTACATGGCGCACCAAAGACACATGACGCACCTAAGACACCTACATGGCGCACCTAAGACGCCTACATGGTGCACCCAAGACGCCTAAATGGCGCACCTAAGACGCCTACATGGCGCACCAAAGCCGTCCCTCGCGACGCACCAAAGACGCCTACATGGTGCACCTAAGACGCCTACATGGCGCACCAAAGTCGTCCCTCGCGATGCACCAAAGACACATGACGCACCTAAGACGCCTACATGGTGCACCTAAGACGCCTACATGGCGCACCCAAGACGCCTACATGGCACACCTAAGACGCCTACATGGCGCAACCAAGTCGTCCCTCGTGACGTACCTAAGACGCCTACATGGCGCACCAAAGCCGTCCCTCGCGACGCACCAAAGACGCCTACATGGCGCACGTAAGACGTCTACATGGCACAACCAAGTCGTCCCTCGCGACGCACCAAAGACGCCTACATGGTGCAACCAAGTCATCCTTCGCGACGCACCTAAGACGCCTACATGGCGCACGTAAGACGCCTACATGGTGCAACCACGACGTCCCTTGTGACACACCTAAGACGCCTACATGGCGCACGTAAGACGCCTACACGGTGCAACCAAGTCATCCATCGTGACGCACCTAAGACGTCTACATGGCGCACTTAAGATGCCTACATGGCACATCACGCCTAAACGACGCACAGAACCGTCTCTCACGACGCGCTCCGAGTCGCCACAAGGTGTTGCATGTGATGACTAATCGCAATGCACTTGAAGCCGCCACAAGGCCCACCTAAACCACCATACAAGGCATAGGTCCTGCCATCTTCGCCACCGCCAACTGAGCACGATCACACTCGCCTTGGGAGACTCCCTATTTCACGTGAGCTAATTGAAGCTGCTCACAAAGACTCGCGAACTCCGCCTCTGAGCAAGAACTTCTCTCGGCCTGAGCTAGCTGAGACATCGCTTGAGCAAGCTCTTCCTGGAAGAGTCCCAGGCGACGAAGGAGGTCGTGTAAAATCTCCTCGAGTCAAGCCTTGCTTCTCGAGTCGAGTCACTCTCCTCGAGTCGAGCCTCGCTCCTCGAGTTGATTCATTCTCCTCGAGTCGAGCCTCGCTCCTCGAATCGAGTCATCCTCCTCGAGTCAAGCTTCGCTCCTTGAGTCGAGTCATTCTCATCGGCTCGAGCCTCGCTCCTCGAGTCGAGTCATTCTCCTCGAGTCGAGCTTCACTCCTCGAGACGAGTCATTCTCCTCGAGTCGAGCCTCGCTCCTCGAGTCGAGTCATTCTCCTCGAGTCGAGCCTCGCTCCTCGAGTCGAGTCATTCTCCTCGAGTCGAACTTCGCTCCTTAAGTCGAGTCATTCTCCTCGAGTCGAGCCTCGTTCCTCGAGTAGAGTCATTCTCCTAGAGTTGAACTTCTCTCCTTGAGTCGAGTCATTCTCCTCGAGTCGAGCCTCGCTCCTCGAGTCGAGTCATTCTTCTCGACTCGAGCCTCGCTCCTCGAGTCGAGTCATTCTCCTCGAGTCGAGCCTCGCTCCTCGAGTCGAGTCACTCTCCTCGAGTCGAGCCTCGCTCCTTTGGTCGAGTCATTCTCCTCGAGTCAAACTTCGCTCCTTGAGTCGAGTCATTCTCCTCGAGTCGCGCCTCGCTCCTCGAGTCGAGTCATTCTCCTCGAGTCGAGCCTTGCTCCTCGAGTCGAGTCATTATCCTCGATTCGAGCCTTACTCCTCGAGTCGAGTCACTCTCCTCGGGTTGAGTCTTGCTCCTCGAGTCGAGTCATTCTCCTTGAGTCGAGCCTTGCCCCTCGAGCCGAGTCACTCTCCTCGGGTTGAGTCTTGCTCTTCGAGTCGAGTCACTATCCTCGGGTTCAGGATTGCTCCTCGAGTCGAGTCATTCTCCTCGAGTCGATCCTTGTTCCTCGAGTTGAGTCATTCTCCTCGAGTCGAGTCCCGCTCCTCGAGCAAGCGCCTGAAGCGATTTGAAGAATAGGCTAGCCAAAGCAAGACTACTGCAAAACAAATAAAAAAGACAAACAGAGGAAAGCTTGCCCTATGAGCGTCAAAAACGCCATGACATGAGATGTCTAGATCACTACTCGTTACGATGTCCCTTCACGTCTTTAACAAAGACTCGCAGTCACGCCTGGGGAATCAGGGCCGATCTTTCGAATGCAGACGGAGAAGTGTCACCAAAGCTGGGATGGCAAATGCCCCGTGAGACCGACTTATGTTCAATGCGTGATCGAACATTGAACATTGATCCCCGAGCAGTCGAAGCCCTCCGGTGTGGCAAAGCCTTCCACCAGGTGCCACTCCGTCTTCTCGAAGCATCAGCCCGCAGCATCAGCCTCCATCTCTGAGATCTCGGAATGAGCACGCCTTTGCAAAATGCAAAAGTGTAGTCGACCTTCTAAGCTGTCCAAGATGGAAGCCATGATCTTCCCCTAATAGGTCACGATTGCACAATCGTCGCCCTGCTAGTCACCGTCGAGTCCCATGGACTCCGGGTTGATGATATCATCAAAATAAAATGCCATCGAAGAAAGACTTGGGCGTGACTTCACCAAAAGATCAACAAGACGTGACACGCCAACACGCCTCTGCAAGAATGCACGCCCTACTTGCGCATACATGTCCCCGATGCTCCGGGGCTAGAGCGATGGATGCAATCGCGTCCACCTCGCCCACGTTGACCTACGCCTCGTATCCTCTTAGACCCTCCTCCACGTGTTGATCACACGGTCGTGTTGAGAGAGACGGAAAAGCAAGAGAGCGTACTTGCAATTGTGAGAACATACTTTGTAACCACGAAGGCTTCGCGACGGCGAAGCCCTGGGAAATAAATTTTCCTCAAACACCCGGAAGAAGCAACTAAAAGTTCACCGCCCGGGGCCTCCAGAGCGCTGAACTTGGGGGGCTAATGTTGTCGGTCGTTTTCGAAAAACCCGGAACGCCGAAAAGACGCGCCGCTCAAAGGGCTAATGGTCAGGCCAGAGGTCCTGAAGAACGGAGAGTCTTCCATCATGAGTCAACCAGCAAGCCCTCGTGCCAAACTCTCAGCTCCTCAAGTCGAGCCTCGCTCCTTGAGGTGAATAATTCTCCTCTAGTCGAGCCTCGCTCCTCGAGTCGAACCTTGAGTCATTCTCCTCGAGTCAAGCCTCGAGTCGTTCTCCTCGAGTCGAGCTTCGAGTCGTTCTCCTCGAGTCGAGCTTCGCTCCTCGAGCCGAGCCTCGAGTCTTTCTCCTCAAGTCGAGCCTCGAGTCGTCCTCCCCGAGTCGAGCCTCGAGTCGTTCTCCTCGAGTCGAGCCTCTAGTCACTCTCGTCGAGCCTTGCTCATCGAATCGAGTCACTCTCGTCAAGTAGAGACCTTCATGTTTTGCGTGACAAGCGTGATAACCGAATACCGCTAAAGCCCAAAAGAGACTCACAAGACAGGGCGCCGCGTACACGTATCATGCCGTGCACCGCGCCAGTCGGAGGCGTGTCGTGCCACCAACCATACCGCGCACGCATAGCGCATGGAGCGGCAAGCCAGTTGGAGGCACGCCGCGCCATCAAGCATACTGCGCACGCATGGTGCATGGAGCGCCGCACCATTTGGAGGCGCGCCGCGCCATCGCGCACAGCGCGCGCGCCACACTCCACTTCTTGGCGGGGCGCGCTCCACCTCGAGGGGAGCGCGCTCTCTAGTCCCACATGGATGAGAAACACACCTCCTTAGGCCCTCAAACACCCCATAAATACCCCCTCTCATTGAGGGGAAATCCATCCCATTCATTCTCAAGGAACTTGAGACTTTTCTCTGCTTCTCTGGATGCCATCCTTGGCCTGAAGCGGATTCTCCTCGATTTCTCGTTCTCGGAGATTCTGAAGTACTTTCCGGGGACTCCCGAGTGCCGCCTCTCTTGATCGAACGATTAATCATGAGGCCACGAGTGCTCTAACGGTTTTCGACTGAAAATCGCCTACACGTCCGGCATTTCCGACTAGAAATCGCCTACGTGTCCAGAATATCCGCCACAACAAGGAACTCTTGACTTAGACTCTTCCACGTCTCCAAAAGAGAGAAAACACACATCCTCTCTCGTACTCGTGATCTCCGAAGTTCTGAGATGTCGCCGAGGACTCCTCGCGCCCGTCTCCTTCGTTGAGCACGTTTCTCCACCAAGGTTCTATGCCTCATAACGCGTCTTACACACCTGAACTACGTTCTGACCTGATCCCACGCACAGGTACGTAGGCAGCCAACACCCAAGGCATAGTCACTCCTCCTCCTCACCCCCTACCTCTCCCGAGAGGCGGGTTGTTCGAAGAGAACCTAGCTCGAGACTTTCGAGTTCACACTCTTGGCCCGGGTGTGATCACTTGGTCCGGCCTTGGATCGAACCGTCCGAGGTTTTCAATAGTTGTTCATTTTCATGCGACAACACTTGGTACTCCACTTGGTACTCGAGTCGAGGAGCGAACTTAACTCGAGGAGTGAACTCAAGTCGAGGAGTCATGTAGAGTTGGCACGAGGAGTAGTTAGTCGACTCGTGGACTCGATACTCGACTCGAGGAGTGAACTCAACTCGAGGAGTCATGTAGAGTAGGCACGAGGAGTAGTTAGTCGACTCGTGGACTCTGTACTCGACTCGAGGAGTGAACTCAACTCGAGGAGTCATGTAGAGTCGGCACGAGGAGTAGTTAGTCAACTCGAGGACTCATGTAGAGTCGCCACAAGGAGTAGTTTGTCGACTCGTGGACTCATAACTCAACTCGAGGAGTGAACTCAACTTGAGGAGTCATTTAGAGTCGGCACGAGGAGTTATCAACCAACTCGGTACTCGACTTGGTACTCGAGTCGAGGAGCAAACTCAACTCGAGGAGTCATGTGGAGTCGCCACGAGGAGTAGTTAGTCGACTCAGAACACAACTCCAGCAGTCGTGTGCAGAGTAGGCACGAGGACTTATCAGCCAGTTCATGAACTTGGTACTCCACTCGGTACTCGAGTCGAGGAGCGAACTTAACTCGAGGAGTGAAATCAAGTCGAGGAGTCATGTAGAGACGGCACGAGGAGTAGTTAGTCGACTCGTGGACTCGGTACTCGACTCAAGGAAAGAACTCAACTAGAGGAGTCATGTAGAGATCGAACGAGGAGTAGTTAATTGACTCATGGACTCTGTACTCGACTCGAGGAGCGAACTCAACTTGAGGAGTGAACTAAACTCGAGGAGTCATGTAGAGTTGGCATGAGGAGTAGTTAGTAGACTCGTTGACTCGGGACTCAACTCGAGCAGCGAGATCAACTCGAGGAGTGAACTCAACTCCAGGAGTCATGTAGAGTCGGCACAAGGAGTAGTTAGTTGACTCTTGCACTCAGAACTCAACTCGAGGAGTGAATTCAACTCGAGGAGTCATGTAGATTTGGCACGAGGAGTAGTTAGTCGACTCGTGGACTCAGAACTCAACTCGAGGAGTGAACTCAACTCGAGGAGTCATGTAGAGTCGACACGAGGAGTTATCATCCAACTCGGTACTCGATTTGGTCTTGAGTCGAAGAGCGAACTCAACTCGAGGAGTGAACTCAACTCGAGAAGTCATGTAGAGTTGGCACGAGGAGTAGTTAGTCGACTCGTGGAATCAGAACTCAACCCGAGGAGTCGTGTGTAGAGTTGGCACGAGGACTTATCAGCCAGTCTGTGGACTAGGTACTCCACTTGGTACTCGAGTCAAGAAGCGAACTTAACTCGAGGAGTGAACTCAAGTCGAGGAGTCATGTAGAGTCGGCACGAGGAGTAGTTAGTCGACTTGTGGACTCGGTACTCGACTCGAGGAGTGAACTCAACTCGAGGGGTGAACTCAACTCGAGGAGTCATGTAGAGTTGGCACGAGGAGTAGTTAGTTGACTCTTGGACTCTGTACTCGACTCGAGGAGTGAACTCAACTCGAGGAGTGAACATAACTCGATGAGTCATGTAGACTCGGCACGAGGAGTTGTTAGTCGACTCATGGACTCGGGACTCAACTCGAGGAGCGAGCTCAACTCGAGGAGTGAACTCAACTAGAGGAGTCATGTAGAGTCGGCATGAGGAGTAGTTAGTCGACTCGTGCACTCAGAACTCAACTCGAGGAGTGAACTCAACTCGAGGAGTCGTGTGTAGAGTCGGCACGAGGACTTATCAGCCAGTCCGTGGACTCGGTACTCAACTCGAGGAGTGAACTCAACTCGAGGAGTCATGTAGAGTCGGCACGAGGAGTAGTTAGTCGACTCGTGGACTTCGTGCTCGACTCGAGGAGCGAACTCAACTCGAGGAGTGAACTCAACTCGAGGAGTCATGTAGAGTCGGAACGAGGAGTAGTTAGTTGACTCGTGGACTCGGTGCTCGACTCGAGAAGTGAATTCAACTCAAGGAGTCATGTAGATTTGGCACGAGGAGTAGTTAGTCGACTCGTGGACTCATAACTCAACTCGAGGAGTGAACTCAACTCGAGGAGTCATGTACAGTCGGCACGAGGAGTTATCAGCCAACTCGGTACTCGACTTGGTATTCGAGTCGAGGAGCGAACTCAACTCAAGGAGTGAACTCAACTCGAGGAGTCATGTAGAGTCGGCACGAGGAGTAGTTAGTCGACTCGTGGACTCAGAACTCAACTCGAGGAGTCGTGTGTAGAGTCGGCACGAGGACTTATCGGCCAGTCCGTGGACTTGGTACTCCACTCGGTACTCGAGTCGAGGAGCGAACTTAACTCGAGGAGTGAACTCAAGTCGAGGAGTCATGTAGAGTCGGCACGAGGAGTAGTTAGTTGACTCGTGGACTCGGTACTCGACTCTAGGAGTGAACTCAACTCGAGGAGTCGTGTAGAGTTGGCACGAGGAGTAGTTAGTCGACTCGTGGACTCTGTACTCGACTCGAGGAGTGAACTCAACTCGAGGAGTGTACTCAACTCGAGGAGTGAACTCAACTCGAGTAGTCATGTAGAGTCGGCACGAGGAGTAGTTAGTCAACTCCAGGATGTTGGAATTGATCTAGGGTTTAAGAAAAAGGTTAACGCTTCGTTAAGCGGCGGAATTTTAAAAATTTTCTTTTTCAAGTAAAACAGTTTTTACTAACCTAGACAAAGTGCAAGCACATGTAAATAAAAACTAATATGCGCATAGAAGTTTACTAACCTTTTTAGACGCTTGAACGTTGAGAAGCTTTTGGAAAAAGGTTGCAACGTTCATCTCCCCTCGCAGCACGTCTCTCTTCCTTCCTCGCCAACTCGAGCAACCACGATGGTTTCTATAACAAGAATCACTCGAGAAAAAAGGAATTAGTGAGTGGGCACTTTTAAACACGACGGCTCAAGAACAAGTCTTAGAGTCGAAGAGCTAAAACACTAGGTCAAATGTGGACCTAGGTGCCAAAACAAAAACCAGAAATAACTAGAGAGAGAGAGAGAGAGAGGATCGGCCAATAATGTCTAGAGAGAGAGTCTCTCAATCTCTAACTTATGTTGGATGACTAGAATGAGAGGAATGAGGTATCTATTTATAGGGGAGGCATGATCAAATCTTATTTCCTCTTTTCTGCCCATGTTGGACATTCATGACATGTCATGCAAGTCCTTGGATTTGTTTCCTCATTTGTTCTCTCTTAGTTGGCCGAAAATGCACTTTCCTTCTAGAGGAAATTTGTTTCCTCTTTTTTCTTTTGGCAAGTATCTTAATACATTAATGCACAAAATAAACTCTCTTTCCCACTATGGCATAAACGAAATTCACCCTTATTTTCCTTGGGTTGGACAAAATTTGAGCTTCTAGAAGGAGCTTCTAGATGTTTCTTCATTTGTTCATGACAACATAAGAAAAGCCCATTAAGAATTTTCAAGTAGAATTCTATCAAATGAAATTAATCATCAAGGCCCAAATGCTTTAAGTTGGCCGTGTGATTTAAATTTCATTTTTCATCATATGACAATGTCAAAAAATTTATTGACATTCATTTCGTCATATGTCTAAAAAGACAAAAATACCCTTTAGACAATTTTCACAAAACTTGTCTCGTTCTTGTTTTGACTTAGCTGTTAGTTTAACAATTCCTACTCGATATGATTTGCGACAGTGACCTCATGGATCCAAATGAACAAAGCTTGAGCTAAACACTTGGACTCAAAAGTTCACAAACCTTTTCCAAGTTTAGCTTAATGTCAACTGACTCCACTAAAGAGTTGACACTGAAAATCTCTCGGTTCAAATGAATTTATTTTCTACTCAAGAATTCAACCAAATTATGATGAGCGGATCCACTGAATATGATCTATGTTTACCCTTCATTAATATCATCAGCTAGTCGGGATTTACGAAATTACCATTTTACCCTTCTAGCTGTTATTTCCTCAACTCCTTTGTCGCTTGTGAATAAGTCAGAAACAATGTATTGACGAGGAGCTAACAAGTCACATTGTTTCATCCAAAAGAGTCAAGACTCAATTTGGACACTTCCCATTTCATTTATTCACATTCCAAGGAACAAAGCATTAGGTTATATACATTGCATTTCAGCAATCTTGTACATGAATTCCATATCTATGAGAACTTCACAAAGTTACTCATGACATTCTCACAACTTAGTACTTCACCAATAGGCCCTGTACGGAATCACATAGTGAGTCCGAACTCTGACTTTCTCAAATGAGAATACGTAATGTTGTCGCTGTTTTTCGGACAACCATTTAGGAGCCAAAGACGGTTAGACCCAAGGCCGGACCAAGTGGTCTCGTCTTGACTCGAGCGTGTCGTACTTGGTGTCCCAAGTCGTCCCTTAGCTGTGTGTGAAGCTCACCTTGTCTCGATACCTGAAAAGCAAGAAAGAGATTGTGAACTACAAAGGGGAAACAGGGGGGGTGCCTCTGTTTACCTCTCCGACGCTAAACATTAGTGTGATTGAGGTGGAGTATAGAGGCTTTAGGGGTGTTTAGAGGCCAAAGCTTGAGAGAAACGAGCGAGGTACGAGTTCGGCAGCGTTTCAGTGCTCAAGCATGCCTTCCCTGGGTCAAGGGAAGGACCCCTATATTTATAGGCAGCCAAGGGGTGGTTTGAAGACCCCTTGGCCGAGTGAGCAAGGTTGGGCCGGCCTTGGAGGAGGGCCGGCCACAGAGATCCGGCCATGGAGGAGGGCCGGCCTTGTAGTGCCGGCCATGGGGAGCCGGCCATGGAGGAAGGCCGGCCTTGGAGGAGGGCCATGGAGAGCCGGCTATGGAGGAGGGCCGGCCTTGGAGTGCCGGCCTTGGAGAGCCGGCCTTGGACGAGGGCCGGCCTTGGAGTGCCGGCCATGGAGAGCCGGCCTTGGAGGAGGGCCGGCCTTGGAGTGCCGATCATGGAGAGCCGGCCATGGAGGAGAGCCGGCCTTGGAGTGCCGGCCATGGGGAGCCGGCCATGGAGGAGGGCCGGCCTTGGAGGAGGGCCGGCCTTGAAGTGCCGGCCATGGGGAGCCGGCCACGGAGGAGGGCCGGCCTTGGAGGAGGGCCGGCCTTGGAGTGCCGGCCTTGGAGAGCCGGCCTTGGATGAGGGCCGGCCTTGGAGTGCCGGCCATGGAGAGCCGGCCATGGAGGAGGGCCGGCCTTGGAGTGCCGGCCATGGGGAGCCGGCCATGGAGGAGGGCCGGCCTTGGAGTGACGGCCATGGAGGAGGGCCGGCCTTGGAGGAGGGCCGGCCTTGGAGTGCCGGCCTTGGAGAGCCGGCCTTGGACGAGGGCCGGCCTTGGAGTGCCGGCCATGGAGAGCCGGCCATGGAGGAGGGCCGGCCTTGGAGTGCCGGCCATGGGGAGCCGGCCATGGAGGAGGGCCGGCCTTGGAGTGCCGGCCATGGAGGAGGGCAGACCTTGGAGGAGGGCCGGCCTTGGAGTGCCGGCCTTGGAGAGCCGGCCTTGGACGAGGGCCGGCCTTGGAGTGCCGGCCCTGGGATGCCGGCCTTGGAGAGCCGGCCTTGGAGAGCCGGCCTTGGACGAGGGCCGGCCTTGCCATATGGCCGGCCATTGGCCGGCTGACCTTTGGGTCGGCGACAGGCGGGCCAAGCATATGGCCGGCCGCTGGCCGGCTGAGCATATGGCCGGCCGCCGGCCGGCTGACCCTTGGCCCGGCCATTGGTTTGGGCCGGCCAAAAGCCGAGGCAAGGTTTCGCCGCTCGAGGCCTTGCACCGGTCGCATGGGTCGAGGTGACGCCTTAGTCCCTGTCGGTCCGAGACGGACCAACAACATTAGCCCCCCGAGTTTCCGGTCGAGCGTAGATCGAGCGGAAACTCAAAATCTACTCTTTATGCGGATGCGGGATGAACGCTCTCGGGTTTGCGTCATGAGGAATGGCCTTTGGGCGTCGCGAGGGACGACTTATTGTTTCGGGTTGATCGTGCGCGGCTTATTTTCTCGACCTACCAGTGAGGGCGTGATTGATTAGCACGGCTTTATTGCGTTGTGCGCATCTTGTTTTCTCGACTTGCCAATGAAGGCATAACCGATTCGCACGTCTTTTTTGTATTGTGCGCGTCTTATTTTCTCGATTTGCCAACGAAGGCATAATCGATTTGCACGTCTTTTTTGTGTTGACGCAGACCTTGAACCCATTTGTAACTCGTTGCCTATCGACCGACGAGCTGGGCGGCGAGCGCGATGCCACATTTGTGTGGCGAGGTTTCCCGTGGATGCTGGCTAGACCAGATACGCCCTGCGGACGCAGACCTTGAACCCATTTGTAACTCGTTGCCTATCGGCCGACGAGCTGGGCGGCGAGCGCGATGCCACATTTGTGTGGCGAGGTTTCCCGTGGACGTTGGCTAGACCAGATATGCCCTACGGACGCAGACCTTGAACCCATTTGTAACTCGTTGCCTATCGGCCGACGAGCTGGGCGGCGAGCGCGATGCCACTTTTGCGTGGCGAGGTTTCCCGTGGACGCTGGCTAGACCAGATACGCCCAGCGGACGCAGACCTTGAACCCACTTGTAACTCGTTGCCTATCGGCCGACGAGCTGGGCGGTGAGCACGATGCCACATTTGTGTGGCGAGGTTTCCCGTGGACGCTGGCTAGACCAGATACGCCGAGCGGACGCAGACCTTGAACCCATTTGTAACTCGTTGCCTATCGGCCAACGAGCTGGGCGGTGAGCGCGATGCCACATTTGTGTGGCGAGGTTTCCCGTGGACGCTGGCTAGACCAGATACGCCCAGCGGACGCAGACCTTGAACCCATTTGTAACTCGTTGCCTTTCGGCCCACGAGCTGAGCGGCGAGCGCGGACTCAAGACTCAACTCGAGGGCTCATGTAGAACCTGCACGAGGAATAGTTAGTTGACTTGTGGACTCGGGACTCAACTCGAGGACTCTCGTGGAGCCTGCACGAGGAGTGGTTAGTTGTCTTATTGACTTGGGACTCAACTCGAGGGCTCTCGTAGAGCCTACACGAGGAGTTTCGTGAAGAGTCAACGCGAGGAGCTTCGGCCGACTCGCGGACTCGTAGCTCGACTCGAGGAATGAATTCATCTCGAGGAGACATGTGAAGGGTCGGCACGAGGAATATCAGTCGACTCGTGGACTCGAACTCGACTCGAGAACTCACGTAGAGCCTACACGAGGAGTTTCGTGAAGAATCAGCACGAGGATTATCGGTCGACTCGTGGACTCGAGCTCAACTCGAGGACTCATGTAGAGCCTGCACGAGGAGCTACGTGAAGCATCGGCACGAGGAGTATCGGTCGACTCGTGGATTCAAACTCGGCATGAGGAATGAACTCATCTCGAGGAGTTACGTGAAAAGTCTTTCTTTGGGACCTTCGGCTTAACCATCGGCCCCATGAGACTTTATTATTGTTATATATTTTTTTTTGAGTTATTGTTGAGTTGTTTTTGGTTGAGCATTGATCCCTGTTAGCCCCCCGAGTTTCTTGCGTTTGTGAGACAAAGGCCAAGGAACTCTCGCGTTAGAGGTATGCAATAGAGTTGTCATGTGTAGAATAACTTTTTATTGCAATAAAGGGGGTCGTTACAGGTAGTCATGGCATTTGGCCTTCTTTTATGAAAAAAAGAAAATTACATTTTTGAAATGAAAGCAATCACGAGGTCGATCGAGCTCGGTCGCGAGTTTAAGGGTCGAAGTAACGACACTCATGGCTTGCTAGCAGACGCGACGAATTCCTTGAAATTCCCACCTCGAATTAGGGAATTGTTGTCGCAGTTTTTCGGACAACGATTTAGGAGTCGTAGACGGTTAGACCCAAGGCCGGACCAAGTGGTCTCGTCTCGACTCGAGCGTGTCGGGCTTGGTATCCCAAGCCGTCCCTTAGCTGTAGATGATCTCTATCTCGTCCAAGCACCTGAAACGTGAACAGAAAGGTGTGAACTACAAAGGGGAAACAGAGGGGTTGCCTCTGTTTACCTCTCTGACGCTCAACATTAGTAGGATTGAGGTGGTTTGTAGAGGGTTTAGTGTTTAGAGGCCGAGACTTGAGAGAAACGAGCGAGGTACGAGTTCGACAGCGTTTCAGTACTCAAATTTGGATTACCTGGACTAGAGAATGGACTCCTCTATTTATAGGCGACCAAGAGACGTGTTGAGGGTCCCTTGGCCGAGTGAGGCTGAGTCGGCCATCGGCCGAGTGAGGTTGGGCCGGCCGATGGCCGAGTGAGATGATGGTCGCCGAGGGAGATTCACTCGGCCAATGGCCGAGTGAAGGAATGGACGCCGGGGGAGGTTCACTCGGCCAATGGCCGAGTGAAGGACTGGACGCCGGGTGAGCTTGACTCGGCCATCGGCCGAGTGATGGCCGAGCGAAGAGTCTGGGCCGAGAGAAGACTCACTCGGCTGTTGACCGAGTGAGCTGTTGGGCTGGCAGGGGTCTTCATTCGGCCTTCGGCCGACCGAGCGTGCTGGGCCGCTCGGGGCCTCACTCGGCCATCGGCCGAGCGAGCATGGTGGGCCGGCTGGAGACTTCATTCGGCCCTTGGCCGGGCGAACACGCTGGGACGTCTGAGGCTTCATTCGGCCATGGGCCGAGTGAGCATGGTGGGCCTCGTCTGGCCATTGGCCGAGTGAACATATGGAGAAGTTCACTCGGCCATTGGCCGAGTGATGGGCTTGGACCGAGAGAAGGCTCACTCGGCCATTGGCCGAGTGAGTTGATGGGCCGGCCGAGTGTGGGCTGGAAGTAGGGTTTCACTCGGCCAATGGCCGAGTGAGCTTGCTCGGCCGCCCGAAGTGTCGATCGAGCCGTCGGACCTCGTCGGGCCGATAACATTAGCCCCCCGAGTTTGGCACCGGGCGTAGCCCGTGTGGTAAACTCAAGCAGCTCCGCCTTCCGTCGTCTCGTCAACAATTGGTAAGCTCGCTCACCTTAGGTATTATTTTAATGTTTTTGCTGACGTGTTTGTCGTTATTCGCGCCCATGGGGTCCCCCAACCACACGTCGGCCAGTGGGCCCCCCGAGGACTTCGTCTCGTTCCTCTTTGACGACCCTTACGAGACTTTGGACGATCTTCTTGATCGAATTTCACCGCCCCCGGTCGATCACAACTCTCTCCCCACTCTAGGTTTGGTTTTCCTAGATCGAATGACAATGAATTTGGACGGCCAAGACCTCCCCACGGTGGATGCTTGGTTGGCGGGCGAGGGAGAACACCTAGCGGCCGAGGGCGACGCCGGCGAGGCCGAGGCGAGCGCTGGTGTGGCTGAGGCGAGCGAGGAAGCAGCCGGGGCGCACGCTGCCGGGGCTGGGTCGCGCTGTGGCGTGGCCGGGTCGGCCGAGCGGGCCGAGGTGGACGAGCGCGCAGACGAGGCCGGGTCGGCCGGGGACAGCGCCGGCGGGGTCGACGCGGCTGGGGACAGCGCAGGCGGGGTCGAGCGAGGCCGCGCTGCTGCCGGGGAGGCCTCGGCCGGCTGTGTCGGCGCCGTCTGTGGCGAGCCCAACCTCGGGGGGGCGCTGGTGGAGGCGCGCGCGACGAACCCAGGCGAGGGGCACGCCGCTCGGGCCGGTGGAGGCGGCGCCGGCGCTGGAGAGGCCGCGCCTGGCCGGGTCGGCTTCGTGGAAGGCTCTTCCCACGCGGGTGGGGCCGTGTTGCAGGTGGCCGGAGACCATGGTGGCCCGGGTGGACCAGCCCCAACCAGGCCGGGGCGCGCGCGCGACGAGGAGACGCCGCCGGTGGCGGCCGGCGTCATGGGCGGAGAAGCCGGCGCCGGAGACGGGACGCGCCGGCCATCCATTGTTGGAGGAGAGGGGGCGGCCAGCTTGGACCCCTCCCAAACCCTAGGGCCCATTGGGCTGGGCCTAGGTGGGGAAAGCTTGGAGCGTGCTCAAACCCTAGGACCCATTGGGCCGGGCCTGGGCGAGAGAGAGCTTGACCCCTCATCGGACTTCGGGCCGAATCGCGAGCTTGGGCCGGACGCATCCTATGGGGGCCACACGGCCATCCCATCGCTTGACGCGCACCACGGGCTCACGAACGGGCCGGACGCGCCGACGGAGCCACCCCTCGTGGTCAACAACCGGGAAACGGGCCCCAATGGGCCGAGCGCGCATACCACGGCCCGAGCGAGCTATCGTAGCGGGCACCACGAGGGTTCGGGCGAGACGTCGGGTCGTCGCATCCTATCGGCCACCCCAACAAGCTCGACTGCGTAGGAAGAAGAACGAACCTCGTCGTTTCCCCTCGGGGAAACGGCGATTCGAGATAGCTTTGACTGTTCTGGCATCGATTTCCCGAGTTCGCTCTCATTTGCTAGCTTTAGCGGTTTGAGGAAGCGGTTCCACATCCCGTCGGCCGTATCGCTTTTGCGACCGCTGCCCGACGATCTGCCGACTCGCCCTCGGAAGTGGTACGCCGCCGTTCACGAGGCGAGCCTCCGGGGAGGGTTACGACTGCCTTTTCAGCCCGTGATCCAGGATCTTCTAGCTCGGCTCGGTGTTCATGCGGCCCAGATGTCCCCATCCTTCTACCGTATGGTGGCGGCCTGCCACATGATGCTGCACCGAGCGAAGGGTCGAGCCGTGACGGCCGACGACATCAGGAATCTCGTGGCCGTCTTCGATGGCCCCGGGAAACCCGGCTTCTACAAGGTCCAGCACCGGAAGCGATTCACCATCCTCACCAAGCTGACCTCGAAACACCGATACCCTTGGGTGTGGGTGTCCGACTCTGCCTTCGGGACGGCTCCTCTCACCTTTGGCCCCGTTGCTGAATTCCCGGCCGACTATGGCATCGAGAGCTCCGAACTTGCGCTCGTGATCGGAGCGGTTCCCGACTCGAGGCGGCAAGGATCACTTTTCGAGTCCCCGGATCTTATGGCAACCACCGGATGGTTCGTGCCTGCTGACGAAGACTCCTCATGTTCCGGACCTGGAGTGGAGACTGGCCCGGAATCCGAGGCGGGGGGTTCGTCTGCTCCCCCACCCGACGCGGGGGGTACTGAAAGAACATGCGTCGTCGTGTTATCGTTGTTCTTCCATTATTTACGCTTACCATTACGTTTTAACTGACAAACGCGCTTTTCTTCTCCGCAGGTGCCATGGCTCGACGTCACCGACCGCGCACCCAAATGCTGAGAGCAACGCCCACCGATGATGCTACGATCGTGGCTCGCCCTCCAGCCGAGGCCCGTCGCGGGGGGTCGCCATCGCGGGCGAGGAACGAAACGATCTCCTCCAACAAGCGACCATCATCGTCGGCTTCTCTCGGGTCACCGTCCGGCCACAAACGCGCTCACACATCGACAGTGTCAGACAGCCTGGATTCTATGCTCCTAGCGGAGGCGGCAGAGTTGAGAGACCAGTGCTCCCGAGGGATCCTTGAGACCTCCTTGCGGGATTTCAAAGGCCTGCTGACGACGAGCGATCTTGAGCACTTCCAGAACGAGATCGGCGATGCCCGAAAGGTATGGCTCGTTTGCTTGTGTTATGTATGACTGTCGTGCTTATTGTAATTATCCGCGTTTCGCTTGCTTGCAGATGCTCGCGCGCCAAGAGCGGAGCGATCGCATTCTCCGAGATATGCTACGACGCATGCAAATCATGGAGAAGGAGAAGACGAGCATGGCGGCTGCGCACGCTGCCGCCCTAGCAGGGGCTCGCACCGCCCGAGAGTTTGAGGCGCTCGAGGGGGAGCTGGAGCGAGCTCGCGGGGAATTGGCCACCGAGAAGGCGCTTCGTGAGAAGGCGGAGCAGGTGGCCGACACCTTCCTGGGGGAAACGAAGAAGCTTCAGGCGGCGCTCACGAGCCGGGATGCAGAGCTGAGCATCGTTCACGCTCGACTATCGGCGAGCGAGATCGCTCGGGTTAAGGTCGAGAGGGAGAGGGATACCCTCCGGACGGAGATGCGGACCCTTGTTGAAGAGAAGGAAGACGCCGTTCGATCCAAGACCGACTTGGAGGACGACTGGGACTTGGCGTTGGAGGCGGCTCGTTACGAGGCGGCCCGGCGAGTTCGGGAAGCGACCGAGAAGGAGAACGCGTCTCGCGGGACCACGTTTTCCTTTTTCAACACCATGTTCCGTCCTTACGATGACGAGCCGCCGGAGGACGACTTGCATCCACAGATCCCCGCCGAGGCTGCTCAGTCGACGACCCACCAGCCTGACGGAGAAGCCGTTGGCGGGTTTGGCGCCCCCGACCCTGAAGGAGATGAAGAGCAAGTCGACTTTGGCTCGGACTAGTTGAGTTTTCCTTGGTTTTTCGCGCACTTGTTTAGCGCTCGCTTTATGCTTTCTTTCGGATTATTGTTATGTTTGCGTCATACTTTCGTACCTTTCTTATTGGGTTGTTTACGCAATATTGTTTTGCTTTGATTGAAGCTTTCTTTTCATCGTGCGTCTTATTTTCTCGACTCACTACGCTTAGTGTAATCGATTTGCGCAATTCGAATAGTGCGTGTCTTACGAGCCCGGCTTACTATGCTTAGCGTAACCGGTTGGCACGGCTTACTGCCGCATTTGGCGGCAAGGTTTCCCGCGGACGCTGTCTAGACCAGTTTCATCCGGCGGGTGCGATTTCCGGCCATCCATTTGTGACTCGCTGCCTATCGGCACGCGCGAGCTGGGTGGCCGTCGTGCTCATCCTCCGGCGAGTACGCTACCTATCGGCGTGCGTATCGGGATGGGTTTGCAGCTCCCAGTGAGCGTGGTACTCGTCGGTACGCGTGCCGCATTTTGGGTTTTGACTGCCGAGATCGACAATCCGGTGCGCGGACGTGATCCATCGATGACTTGCCGCCTATCGGTGCGCAAGGTGCATCGGTGCACGAGAGGGTCGCAGCAAAAGACGTGCGAGGCCGGAGGTCCGGTGCGCGGATCCAACTCATCGACGTTTCGCTATCTCTCGGCATACGGCCTCAACCCGTGCGAGAGCGTCGCACGAGGAGGGTACGAAGTCGGAGGTCCGGAGCGCGGATCCGATTTATGGGTGTTTTGTTACCGCTTGGCGCGTGGAAAGTGGAGTGAGCGAGCTCGTTACTCTCGCCTTATCCCCCTTAGCCCCCCGAGTTTCTTGGGTGCTCGTAGAGGAGGCTAGAAACTAAGATACAATGTTTTGAAGTGAAATGTAATTCATTAAATTATTGAAATGGTTCAAAAATTACATCCCAGGCCGTTGGCCAAACTTGAAATTGTAAATTGTCTTTGCTAAAACCGAACATTACATGAAGACAAAAAGCGAAAAAAGGACGATTGAACGTCTATTGATAATATTGCCGGAGGTGTTCCGCATTCCACGGGTGTGTGAACACGAGTCCTTCCATGTTCTCGAGCTCGTATGTGCCGTTGTGGATGGCTCGGCGCACACGGTACGGGCCTTCCCAGGTGGGGCCGAGAACTCCCGCACCTTGCACTTTGGTGTTTTGGAACACCCTTCGAAGAACGAGGCTTCCGTCGGCGAACTTCCGCAGCTTGATCTTCGAGTTGTAGTACTTCTCGACCTTCCTCTTCTGCGCAGCAAGCCGGGTAAGTGCGTCCGCCCTCCTTTCGTCTATGAGGTCTAGCTCGAGCCTGATCGCGTCATCGTTGGCGGCTTCGTCGTACTCCTCGATGCGCAAGGTTGGCAACTTGATCTCGACGGGTACCACAGCCTCGACGCCGAACGCGAGAGCGAAAGGGGTTTCGCCGGTCGCGTTTCGGGCGGTGGTGCGGTATGCCCATAAGACCATGGGGAGCTCGTCAGCCCAAGCCCCCTTTCTTGCCTCCAGCTTCTTCTTCAGGTTCTCCTTGATCGTCTTATTCACCGCCTCGACCTGACCGTTGGCTTGGGGATGGCGGGGAGAGGAGAAAGTCTTGCTAATGCCAAGCTGTTCGCACATTTCTCGGAGGCGCGCATTGTCGAATTGTTTCCCGTTGTCGGTTACAATTGACGCAGGGATCCCGAAGCGGCAGATGATGTTTCTCCAAATGAAGCTTGTCGTGTTCGCCTCGGTGATCTTTGCTAGCGGTTCAGCCTCTACCCACTTCGTGAAGTAATCGATAGCTACGATCGCGTGCTTGTATTGTCTCGGGGCCGTAGGTAGCTCGCCGATGAGGTCGATTCCCCACTTCGCGAAAGGTCGCGGCACGATAATCGGACACAAAGGGGCCGGTGCTTGGCGCGGAATGTGGGCGAACCTTTGGCACTTGTCACACTTCTTGGCCCACTCGTGGGAGTCCTTTTTCAAGGTTGACCAGAAATATCCAAGTCTTAGCAACTTCAATGCCAAAGATTGCCCGGCGGCGTGGTTACCGCACACTCCCTCGTGCACCTCGTGGAGTGCTTTCCTCGCCTCCACCTCGGTCAGGCAACGGAGAAGGGGCATGGAGTAGCCTCTCTTGAACAAGCTATCCTCCCTCATCGTGTACTTTGGGGCTAGGCCTCTCAGCTTTCTAGCTTCTTCTTTATCCTCGGGGACGACTCCTCGTTTAAGGAATTCCACGAGCGGGGTCATCCATGAGGGAGGCGGAGTCTCGTCAATGACCCCTACGTCGCCTCTCGAGACGTAGGGACGGGTCAACACTTCGATTGGGACGCTGCCCTCGCCTTCCTCGTCTATCCCAGACGCGAGGCGAGCTAGGGCGTCGGCGTCAACGTTTGCCTCTCGAGGGACCTGGACGATCTCGAACCACGACAGGGCCTCCAAGTTCTTTTGGGCCTTGGACAAGTAGGCGATCATGTGTGGCTCCTTTGCGGCGTAGTCGCCTTTAACCTGATTCACGATCAATTGCGAGTCGCAATGGATGCGCAGGTTTTGAGCGCCCAACTTGTTCGCAAGCTCCAAGCCAACAATCAGAGCCTCGTACTCTGCCTCGTTGTTGGAAGCCTTGAACTCGAACCGCAGGGCGTACCTCAGCTTTTCCCTATCGGGATTTGTGAGCACAACGCCGGCGCCAGCCCCCCGGGCGTTCGACGCGCCATCCACGTGTAAGTCCCAGACCGGCCCTATCAGGTCGTTGGTTCTCTTCCTTGACGACTCGCTATGGTCGTCCTCCTTGTCTTCCGTGGTCTTACTTCTTTCGTCGCTCTCGTTGGTTGGGGGCGCGCTTGTGAACTCGGCGATGAAGTCGGCGAGGGCCTGACCCTTAATGGCGGTTCTCGGTTGGAACTCGACCCCGTATTCGCCCAGCTCTTGGGACCATATCGCCATTCGAGAGGAGGTCCCTTTTTGAAGGGCCTTCTCGATGGGATGCCCCGAGCGGACCACGATGGGGTGCGCCTGGAAGTAGGGCCGGAGCTTTCTCGCGCTCATGACGAGGGCGAGGGACAGTCTTTCGATCTCGGGGTATCGGGTTTCGGCGTCGAGGAGCGCCTTGCTAACGTAGTAGACTGGCCATTGCACCTTGTCTTCTTCGCGTATGAGAACCGCGCTCACGGCCCTATCGGAAACCGCGAGGTAGAGGAACAAGGTTTCGCCATTCTTCGGCTTCGCGAGGAACGGGGGGGAGGTGAAATAGGCTTTCATATCGCGGAATGCTTCCTCGCACTCCTCCGTCCACACGAACCCGTCGGTCTTCTTCAGTGCCTTGAAGAACGGTTGGCACCTGTCAGTGGCTTTGGAAACAAATCGCGTCAGGGCGGCGATCCTTCCCGTCAGGCTTTGAACTTCTTTGACCTTTTGTGGCGACCTCATCTCTAAGATCGCCTTGATCGTCTCAGGATTGGCCTCAATCCCGCGGCGGCTCACCATGTAGCCCAGAAACTTTCCAGACTCGACCCCGAAAGCGCACTTGTTGGGATTAAGCTTCATCTTGTAGCGCCGCAGGATTGTGAACATTTCCCTAAGGTCTCGAACGTGGTCGCGGGCTTTCAGGCTTTTGACAAGCATGTCATCCACGTAGACCTCCATAGTCTTGCCAATTTGATTGGCGAACATGCGGTTCACCAACCTTTGATACGTCGCTCCCGCGTTTTTGAGGCCAAAGGGCATGACCTTGTAACAGTAAAGTCTGCGGTTCGTAACAAAGGTGGTTTTAATTTGATCCGGCTCGTGCATGCGGATCTGGTTGTAGCCTGAATAGGCGTCCATGAAGCTCAGCAACTCGTGGCCCGCCGTGGCGTCCACGAGCTGCTCGATCCTCGGGAGAGGGAAGCTGTCTTTCGGGCAGGCTTTGTTGAGATCTTTGTAATCGATACAGATCCGCCACTTCCCGTTTGGCTTCTTGACCATCACCACGTTGGACACCCACTTGGGGTGCTCCGCCTCCCTGATGAAGTCGGCGGCGAGAAGTTTGTCAACTTCTTCACCAATGGCTTGGTACCTCTCCCCACTGAACGCCCGTCGCGGCTGAACGCGCTCGGCCACCCTCTTGTCATCGTTGAGACGATGAACCATGATCTCGGGGTCGATCCCCGGCATGTCGGCGTGTGTCCACGCAAAGACATCTTTGTGCTCTCGGAGGAAAGCGGCGAGCTCGACTCGGGTCTCAGACGGGAGTTGGGCGCCTACCTTGACTACTTGGTCAGGTTTGGCGTCGTCCAACACGACGGGAACGAGGTCGTCCGGTGTCTCCACCTTTCGACGCTCGACTTCGTCCCTTTGGTCTAGCTCTCTGAAGGTGCCTCCTTCCTCTAACTTGCACGGGAATTTGTCTCCGAGTTGGAAGACGGTGCTCACCACCTTCGCTTTCCCTTTTCCGTCCACGCCCTGGATGTAGCACATCCTCGCCATGGATTGGTCTCCCAACATCACGGCGATCCCTTTATCGGTCGGGAACTTCATCATCAGGTGGTACGTGGACGTTATGGCCTTCAACCGATTGAGATTCGGGCGGCCGACGATGATGTTGTAAGCCGAGGGCTGATCCACCACCAGGAACGACACGATGTGGGTAACCTCGAGCCCCCCCGGCGTACCGAAGGTAACCGGGAGGTCGATAGTTCCCTCCGTCATAACCCTCTCCCCAGAGAAGCCGAAGAGCGGGGTTGAGATCGGGGTCGGTCTTACCCCGGATAGCTTCATCCTGTCCAACGCAGATTTGAAGATTATGTTGGCGGAGCTCCCATTGTCGATCAGGATTCTCCGGACGAGGTTGTTGGCGACCGGGGCAGAGACGACTATCGCGTCATTGTGTGGATGGAGAACTCGCGTTGCTTCTTGTCCGGTGAAGAACATGGACTCGAAGGGGGCCGGAGGAGGGACCTCGTACGTGTGGTTGATGTAGTGCGCTATTTTCCCTTGGGAAACTTCGCGCACGTACTTCTTCCTTTGCGTAGCCGAGTCTCCGAACTCCGGGCCACCCAAGATTGCACCCACGACGTGAAGTTGTGAGCTCTCCGGCTCTTCGTTTGTCGCTCGGTCCGTGACAGTCACCGTCGCCGGGCCTTTCTTCCCTTGCCGCGGGCCACCTCCGTGCGCCGCGGCCGTCCCGATAGTTCTCAGGACGTACTCTTTCAGCTTCCCATCTTGAATCAGGGCCTCAATCTGACGCTTGAGTTGATAGCATTCGGATGTCAGGTGCCCGTGATCTTGATGGTAGTCACAATACTTGCTTTGATCCCTCTTGGCGGGATCCTTCGTGAGCGGGGTCGGGCTCCCCAACTTGTCACGGTGCAGAGCTAGGATTTGCTCCGGCGGAGTGTTCAGGGGAGTGAATGGCGAGAACCTCCGGAAGCAGTCGACATGCGACGGCTTCGGCCCGGGGAGGGAACGGCCGTTAGGGGCCTGGCTTCCCTTATTCCTCCTCTTTCGGGGGTCGGGACGATCTTCATCTCGATCGTCGTGGCGGCGACTCCCCTGTCCTCCTGCCTTTCGGCCATCTCGGCCATCGAGATAGTCCTCGACTCCCATGTATGTGCGGGCTCTTGTCATCAGCTCCGCCATGTCACGAGGGACTTGGCCAACAATAGACTTGAGGAAGTCGCTCGTGCGCACTCCCTCGGTGATCGCCGTGATGGCGTCCCTGTCGTCGAACCCTTCGACCTTGTGAGACTCCTCGGTGAAGCGAGCGAGGTATTGTCTCAACGTCTCGTCTCTTCCTTGTCGGATAGAGAGGAGGTGGGTCTTCGGCTTCTTTTGTGCCACGAGGGTGGCGAATCGGGCGAGGAAAGCCTCTCGCAAGGCCCGGAAAGACGGGATGCTTCCCGGCCTCAAGCTTCGGAACCACTCAAACCCCGAGCCTGTGAGGGTCAGGCTGAAGGCTTGGCAGAGGGTGGCGTCCGCCTGCCCCTGCATAGTCATCCACGTCTCATAGTGTTGGACGTGGAAGTGGGGGCCCGTACGTCCATCGTAGGGGGGAATGGACGGTAACTTGAAGTTCCCCACGCATGGTTGCGCGAGGATTTGCGCGGCGAAGGGAGAGTATGATTCCTCGATCCCTCCGTACGGCCTTTGCCTCCCCGACTCCCTCATTTCGATGATTTGATTCTGGAGGCTTTGAATCATCGTGACCATGTCGAGCCCGTTAGCGGGGCCGACCGTCGGGGCCACGGGAGTCACCGGTTGGCGTTCGTTGGACGCTTGGTCCACGACATTGGCCTGCGGCCGGCCGAGAGTTGCGGCGGGGAGCGCGTCCCTTCGAGAGTTTAGCCTTTGGCGGAGATCCTCCCCTCGGGAGTTTCTCTGCGCCGTCAAGCACTCTCTAAGGTCCGCACTCGGTGCGGGGCGAGGTGAGGTCGCCCTTGGTCGGGCCGTCCGGCGGGCGCTTCGGCTGTCGGCCCCATCGTCTACCAGAGTCGCTCTCTCCTCGGCGAGGGGCCGTGTTCGGCCACCTCTTGAAACCGAGGGGGCGAGTCCCCGGGAATGTGACCGTGCCTGCTGCCGCGCTATGTGCGACGGTCCGGCCAAAGCGTCGTTGGACCTCTCGGGCCGCGAAGGGGCGAGGCTAGGCGTTGCCTCGTTGGTCCTCGACTCCCCCACATATTCGGAGTTGGAGTAGTCTCTGGCGGACCTATCTTCAACGTCATAGCCGAGGAGGTCTGCTATGAGCGAACCATCGACGCCGGGGCGGTCAAGGAGCTCCGCAAGCCGCCGGGCCGTGTCCTCTCGGAGCACGGCCTCGGGGTCAATCATCGGGTCTTGGGGCTGGCTCTCGCTATCGCGAGGTTGCCCTTCAAGACGATGTGCGAGGCGTCGAAGACCATACCTCGAGCTTGTCGCTCGGGTACCCGCGGAGGTAGTGGGAATGTGACTCATCTCTCGAGAGTCGTGAGAACAAAGGGAGAAAACTGGTAGAGGGAATGCGTCGTCAAGGTCGAGAGACCCCTCCTTCTAGCGCCAAAATGTTGTCGCAGTTTTTCGGACAACGATTTAGAAGTCGTAGACGGTTAGACCCAAGGCCGGACCAAGTGGTCTCGTCTCGACTCGAGCGTGTCGGGCTTGGTATCCCAAGCCGTCCCTTAGCTGTAGATGATCTCTATCTCGTCCAAGCACCTGAAACGTGAACAGAAAGGTGTGAACTACAAAGGGGAAACAGAGGGGTTGCCTCTGTTTACCTCTCCGACGCTCAACATTAGTAGGATTGAGGTGGTTTGTAGAGGGTTTAGTGTTTAGAGGTCGAGACTTGAGAGAAACGAGCGAGGTACGAGTTCGACAGCGTTTCAGTACTCAAATTTGGATTACCTGGACTAGAGAATGGACTCCTCTATTTATAGGCGACCAAGAGACGTGTTGAGGGTCCCTTGGCCGAGTGAGGCTGAGTCGGCCATCGGCCGAGTGAGGTTGGGCCGGCCGATGGCCGAGTGAGATGATGGTCGCCGAGGGAGATTCACTCGGCCAATGGCCGAGTGAAGGAATGGACGCCGGGGGAGGTTCACTCGGCCAATGGCCGAGTGAAGGACTGGACGCCGGGTGAGCTTGACTCGGCCATCGGCCGAGTGATGGCCGAGCGAAGAGTCTGGGCCGAGAGAAGACTCACTCGGCTGTTGACCGAGTGAGCTGTTGGGCCGGCAGGGGTCTTCATTCGGCCTTCGGCCGACCGAGCGTGCTGGGCCGCTCGGGGCCTCACTCGGCCATCGGCCGAGCGAGCATGGTGGGCCGGCTGGAGACTTCATTCGGCCCTTGGCCGGGCGAACACGCTGGGACGTCTGAGGCTTCATTCGGCCATGGGCCGAGTGAGCATGGTGGGCCTCGTCCGGCCATTGGCCGAGTGAACATATGGAGAAGTTCACTCGGCCATTGGCCGAGTGATTGGCTTGGACCGAGAGAAGGCTCACTCGGCCATTGGCCGAGTGAGTTGATGGGCCGGCCGAGTGTGGGCTGGAAGTAGGGTTTCACTCGGCCAATGGCCGAGTGAGCTTGCTCGGCCACCCGAAGTGTCGATCGAGCCGTCGGACCTCGTCGGGCCGATAACAGGAATCAATTCGCTTCTTAAGCTGCTTGCACTCGATCGTCGCGTGCCCGTGATCTTTGTGGTATTCGCAGAACCTACTTCGATCTCGCTTCGCGGGGTCCTTTGTGAGCGGAGCGGGGCTTCCCAGCTCATCGCGGCATAAGCTCAGGATCCGGTCGGGCGTTGTGTTGAGCGGGACGAAGGTTTGCTTCGGGGCTGGAGAAGGGTGGTCGTTAGGGACTTGACCCTTCCGGCGCCTTTTCCTTCGTGACTCGGGACCAACGGCCGGTTTCACACCCGTGGATGCGCGCTTTTGGTTGGGTGGTCGCTGCCCCAAGACGATCGCGGTCTCACGTTGAGCGTCGAGTTTTTCTCTCAAGTCGAACTCATGATCCTCTCTTTGAGAGTTGAGGCGGTCTCTCAAGTCTCCGGAGGCCGTCCCTATCACCCTTGTTAAGGGCGCGTCATTCAGGCGATGCCTTTGGCGGAGACCGAGACCATCGACGTCGTCACCTTCACAAGAGTTTTGGACGCGGACGGTGAGCTTGGAGCGTCCCTTTCGGGACCTCGAGACCGAGCGTCCTCGGGTATTGCGCGAGTTTTGACGCCTTGACGTGGTCGCCCGAGGGTGTTCCCTCGAGGGCGCGTGCGCGTGCTCATAAGAAAGTTGACGTCTCGGCGCGGCCGCCCGAGGGTGTCCCCTTGGAAGCGTGCGCGTGCGTCCCCTTTCGTGAACAAGGTGGTCGAGGTCGGTCTCGAGGTTGACATCATCAACGTTGTTGGAGTCGAGGAGGTCGGCGATGAGTACGCCGGTGACGCCGGAGCGGTCTAGGAGTTCGGCGAGCCTTCGAGCCGTGTCCTCTCGGACTACGGCCTCGGGGTCATTCGCCGGGTCTCAGGGCTGGCTCTCGTTATCACGAGGTTGCCCTTCGAGACGGTGCGCTGAGCTTTTGAGGTCGCGCCTCGAGCTAGTCGATCGGGCGCCCACGGAGGTGGCGGGGCTACGACTCATCTCTCGAGAGTCGTAGAAGTGAAAAGTAGACTGGTAGAGGGGATGTGTTGCAAAGATCGAGAGATCCCCTCCTTCTAGCGCCAAAATGTTGTCGCCGTTTTTCGGACAACTATTTAGGAGCCAAAGACGGTTAGACCCAAGGCCGGACCAAGTGGTCTCGTCTTGACTCGAGCGTGTCGGACTTGGTGTCCCAAGTCGTCCCTTAGCTGTGGGTGAAGCTCACCTTGTCTCGATACCTGAAAAGCAAGAAAGAGATTGTGAACTACAAAGGGGAAACAGGGGGGGTGCCCCTGTTTACCTCTCCGACGCTCAACATTAGTGTGATTGAGGTGGAGTATAGAGGCTTTAGGGGTGTTTAGAGGCCAAAGCTTGAGAGAAACGAGCGAGGTACGAGTTCGGCAGCGTTTCAGTGCTCAAGCATGCCTTCCCTGGGTCAAGGGAAGGACCCCTGTATTTATAGGCAGCCAAGGGGTGGTTTGAAGACCCCTTGGCCGAGTGAGCAAGGTTGGGCCGGCCTTGGAGGAGGGCCGGCCATGGAGAGCCGGCCATGGAGGAGGGCCGGCCTTGGAGTGCCGGCCATGGGGAGCCGGCCATGGAGGAAGGCCGGCCTTGGAGGAGGCCCATGGAGAGCCGGCTATGGAGGAGGGCCGGCCTTGGAGAGCCGGCCTTGGACGAGGGCCGGCCTTGGAGTGCCGGCCATGGAGAGCCGGCCTTGGAGGAGGGCCGACCTTGGAGTGCCGGCCATGGAGAGCCGGCCATGGAGGAGGGCCGGCCTTGGAGTGCCGGCCATGGGGAGCCGGCCATGGAGGAGGGCCGGCCTTGGAGGAGGGCCGGCCTTGGAGTGCCGGCCATGGGGAGCCGGCCACGGAGGAGGGCCGGCCTTGGAGGAGGGCCGGCCTTGGAGTGCCGGCCTTGGAGAGCCGGCCTTGGACGAGGGCCGGCCTTGGAGTGCCGGCCATGGAGAGCCGGCCATGGAGGAGGGCCGGCCTTGGAGTGCCGGCCATGGGGAGCCGGCCATGGAGGAGGGCCGGCCTTGGAGTGCCGGCCATGGAGGAGGGCCGGCCTTGGAGGAGGGCCGGCCTTGGTGTGCCGGCCTTGGAGAGCCGGCCTTGGACGAGGGCCGGCCTTGGAGTGCCGGCCATGGAGAGCCGGCCATGGAGTAGGGCCGGCCTTGGAGTGCCGGCCATGGGGAGCCGGCCATGGAGGAGGGCCGGCCTTGGAGTGCCGGCCATGGAGGAGGGCCAGCCTTGGAGTGCCGGCCTTGGAGAGCCGGCCTTGGACGAGGGCCGGCCTTGGAGTGCCGGCCCTGGGGTGCCGGCCTTGGAGAGCCGGCCTTGGAGAGCCGGCCTTGGACGAGGGCCGGCCTTGGCATATGGCCGGCCATTGGCCGGCTGACCTTTGGGCCGGCGACAGGCCGGCCAAGCATATGGCCGGCCACTGGCCGGCTGAGCATATGGCCGGCCGCCGGCCGGCTGACCCTTGGCCCGGCCATTGGTTTGGGCCGGCCAAAGGCCAATGCAAGGTTTCGCCGCTCGAGGCCTTGCACCGGTCGCATGGCTCGAGGTGACGCCTTAGTCCCTGTCGGTCCGAGACGGACCGACAACACATAAGTTGTGAAATGGCATGTCTCATTTCAGGATTAAGGTAAGCATGATACAATTCATACGTAGTGACTTCGAGACATAAGAGGTTAAATGGTTTGTTCTTATCTTGTCTCTAGAAGTGCACTGGTCAATTCGATACCTTCGGAAGATACCTAGAAGAACTATAGAGTCTCCAACTCTCAATGCCCCATAACCAGATATCATAGATTCTCCTAACAATCATACTGAGGTCAATAGTCCTTTGACCCTTGGATTGCGAATATATTGTTTTAACCAAACTACGAAGAGTTTCTTCATGCAAATCTACATTTGTCTCTTCGTAAGTTGTTTAGATTGTTTATGGACTAAAAGACTAAGGTTTTATCATAAAGCTTCACACAAGGAAGATTGAATGAACGTTTCAAATGTACATAAATACACACTACAACTCTTCTTGTGGGTACCATTGACAACAGAGGAGTCATGTAGAGTCGGCACGAGGAGTAGTTAGTCGACTCGTGGACTCGGTGCTCGACTCGTGGAGTAAATTCAACTTGAAGAGTCGTGTAGATTTGGCACGAGGAGTAGTTACTCGACTCATGGACTCAGACCTCAACTCGAGGAGTGAACTCAACTCGAGGAGTCATGTAGAGTCGGCACGAGGAGTTATCAACCAACTCGGTACTCGACTTGGTACTCGAGTCGAGGAGCGAAGTAAACTCAAGGAGTGAACTCAATTCGAGGAGTCATGTAGAGTCGGCACGAGGAGTAGTTAGTTGACTCGTGGACTCAGAACACAACTCGAGGAGTCATGTGTAGAGTCGCCACGAGGACTTATCAGCCAGTCCGTGGACTTGGTACTCCACTCGGTACTCGAGTCGAGGAGTGAACTTAACTCGAGGAGTGAACTCAAGTCGAGGAGTCATGTAGAGTCGTCACGAGGAGTATTTAGTCAACTCGGGGACTCGGTACTCGACTCTAGGAGTGTACTCAACTCGAGGATTCATGTAGAGTTGGCACGAGGAGTAGTTAGTCGACTCGTGCACTCTGTACTCGACTCGAGGAGTGAAGTCAACTCGAGGAGTGAACTCAACTCGAGGAGGGAACTAAACTCGAGGAGTCATGTAGAGTTGGCACGAGGAGTAGTTAGTAGACTCGTGGACTCGGGACTCAACTCGAGCAGCGAGATCAACTCGAGGAGTGAACTCAACTCCAGGAGTCATGTAGAGTCGGCACAAGGAGTAGTTAGTCGACTCGTGCACTCAGAACTCAACTCGAGGAGTGAATTCAACTTGAAGAGTCATGTAGATTTTGCACGAGGAGTAGTTAGTCGACTCGTGGACTTAGAACTCAACTCGAGGAGTCATGTAGAGTCGACACGAGGAGTTATTATCCAACTCGGTACTCGAATTGGTTCTCGAGTCGGAGAACGAACTCAACTAGAGGAGTGAACTCAACTCGAGGAGTCATGTAGAGTCGGCACGAGGAGTAATTACACGACACAAGGAATCTGAACTCAATTCGAGGAGTCGTGTGTAGAGTCAGCACGAGGACTTATCGACCAGCCTGTGGACTAGGTACTCCACTCGGTACTCGAGTCGAGAAGCGAACTTAACTCGAGGAGTGAACTCAAGTCGAGGATTCATGTAGAGTCGGCACGAGGTGTGGTTAGTCGACTCGTGGACTCGGTACTCGACTCGAGGAGTGAACTCAACTCGAGGAGTCATGTAGAGTTGGCACGAGGAGTATTTGTCAACTCGTGGACTCTGTACTCAACTCGAGAAGTGAACTCAACTCGAGGAGTCATGTAGAATCGGCACGAGGAGTAGTTAGTCGACTCGTGGACTCGGGACTCAACTCGAGGAGCAAGCTCAACTCGAGGAGTGAACTTAACTCGAAGAGTCATGTAGAATCGGCACTAGGAGTAGTTAGTCGACTCATGCACTCAGAACTCAACTCGAGGAGTGAACTCAACGCGAGGAGTCATGTAGAGTCGGCACGAGGAGTAGTTAGTCGAATCGTGGACTCAGAACACAACTCGAGGAGTCGTGTGTAGAGTCGGCACAAGGACTTATCAGCCAGTCCGTGGACTTGGTACTCCACTCGGTACTCGAGTCGAGGAGTGAACTTAACTCGAGGAGTGAACTCAAGTCGAGGAGTCATGTAGAATCGGGACGAGGAGTATTTAGTCGACTCGTGGACTCGGTACTCGACTATAGGAGTGAACTCAACTCGAGGAGTCATGTAGAGTTGGCACGAGGAGTAGTTAGTCGACTCGTGGACTCTGTACTCGACTCGAGGAGTGAACTCAACTCGAGGAGTGAACTCAACTCGAGGAGTGAACTAAACTCGAGGAGTCATGTAGAGTTGGCACGAGGAGTAGTTAGTAGACTCGTGGACTCGGGACTCAACTCGAGGAGCCTTGTGTAGAGTCGGCACAAGGACTTATCAGCCAGTCCGTGGACTTGGTACTCCACTCGGTACTCGAGTCGAGAAGTGAACTTAACTCGAGGAGTGAACTCAAGTCGAGGAGTCATGTAGAGTTGGCACGAGGAGTATTTAGTCGACTCGTGGACTCGGTACTCGACTCTAAGAGTGAACTCAACTCGAGGAGTCATGTAAAGTTGGCACGAGGAGTAGTTAGTCGACTCGTGGACTCTGTACTCGACTCGAGGAGTGAACTCAACTCGAGGAGTGAACTAAACTCGAGGAGTCATGTAGAGTTGGCACGAGGAGTAGTTAGTAGACTCGTGGACTCGGGACTCAACTCGAGCAGCGAGATCAACTCGAGGAGTGAACTCAACTCCAGGAGTCATGTAGAGTCGGCACAAGGAGTAGTTAGTCGACTCGTGCACTCAGAACTCAACTCGAGGAGTGAATTCAACTTGAAGACTCATGTAGATTTTGCACGAGGAGTAGTTAGTCGACTCGTGGACTCAGAACTCAACTCGAGGAGTCATGTAGAGTCAACACGAGGAGTTATTATCCAACTCGGTACTCGAATTGGTTCTCGAGTCGAAGAGCGAACTCAACTAGAGGAGTGAACTCAACTCGAGGAGTCATGTAGAGTCGGCACGAGGAGTAATTAGACGACACAAGGAATCTGAACTCAATTCGAGGAGTCGTGTGTAGAGTCAGCACGAGGACTTATCGACCAGCCTGTGGACTAGCTACTCCGCTCGGTACTCGAGTCGAGAAGCGAACTTAACTCGAGGAGTGAACTCAAGTCGAGGATTCATGTAGAGTCGGCACGAGGAGTGGTTAGTCGACTCGTGGACTCGGTACTCGACTCGAGGAGTGAACTCAACTCGAGGAGTCATGTAGAGTTGGCACGAGGAGTAGTTAGTCAACTCGTGGACTCTGTACTCAACTCGAGAAGTGAACTCAACTCGAGGAGTCATGTAGAATCGGCACGAGGAGTAGTTAGTCGACTCGTGGACTCGGGACTCAACTCGAGGAGCGAGCTCAACTCGAGGAGTGAACTCAACTCGAGGAGTCATGTAGAATTGGCACTAGGAGTAGTTACTCGACTCATGCACTCAGAACTCAACTCGAGGAGTGAACGCAACGCGAGGAGTCATGTAGAGTCGGCACGAGGAGTAGTTAGTCGAATCATGGACTCAGAACACAACTCGAGGAGTCGTGTGTAGAGTCGGCACAAGGACTTATCAGCCAGTCCGTGGACTTGGTACTCCACTCGGTACTCGAGTCGAGGAGTGAACTTAACTCGAGGAGTGAACTCAAGTCGAGGAGTCATGTAGAATCGGCACGAGGAGTATTTAGTCGACTCGTGGACTCGGTACTCGACTATAAGAGTGAACTCAACTCGAGGAGTCATGTAGAGTTGGCACGAGGAGTAGTTAGTCGACTCGTGGACTCTGTACTCGACTCGAGGAGTGAACTCAACTCGAGGAGTGAACTCAACTCGAGGAGTGAACTAAACTCGAGGAGTCATGTAGAGTTGGCACGAGGAGTAGTTAGCAGACTCGTGGACTCGGGACCCAACTCGAGGAGTCTTGTGTAGAGTCGGCACAAGGACTTATCAGCCAGTCCGTGGACTTGGTACTCCACTCGGTACTCGAGTCGAGAAGTGAACTTAACTCGAGGAGTGAACTCAAGTCGAGGAGTCATGTAGAGTCGGCACGAGGAGTATTTAGTCGACTCGTGGACTCGGTACTCGACTCTAAGAGTGAACTCAACTCGAGGAGTCATGTAAAGTTGGCACGAGGAGTAGTTAGTCGACTCGTGGACTCTGTACTCGACTCGAGGAGTGAACTCAACTCGAGGAGTGAACTAAACTCGAGGAGTCATGTAGAGTTGGCACGAGGAGTAGTTAGTAGACTCGTGGACTCGGGACTCAACTCGAGCAGCGAGATCTACTCGAGGAGTGAACTCAACTCCATGAGTCATGTAGAGTCGGCACAAGGAGTAGTTAGTCGACTCTTGCACTCAGAACTCAACTCGAGGAGTTAATTCAACTCGAGGAGTCATGTAGATTTGGCACGAGGAGTAGTTAGTCGACTCGTGGACTCAGAACTCAACTCGAGGAGTCATGTAGAGTCGGCACGAGGAGTTATCATCCAACTCGGTACTCGAATTGGTTCTCGAGTCGAAGAGCGAACTCAACTCGAGGAGTAAACTCAACTCAAGGAGTCATGTAGAGTCGGCACGAGGAGTAGTTAGACGGCACGAGGAATCAGAACTCAACTCGAGGAGTCGTGTGTAGAGTCGGCACGAGGTCTTATTAGCCAGTCTGTGGACTAGGTACTCCACTCGGTACTCGAGTGGAGAAGCGAACTTAACTCGAGGATTGAACTCAAGTCGAGGATTCATGTAGGGTCCGCACGAGGAGTGGTTAGTCGACTCGTGGACTCGGTACTCGACTCGAGGAGTGTACTCAACTCGAGGAGTCATGTAGAGTTGGCACGAGGAGTGGTTACTCAACTCGTGGACTCTGTACTCGACTCGAGAAGAGAAGTAAACTCGAGGAGTCATGTAGAGTTGGCACGAGGAGTAGTTAGTAGACTCGTGGACTCAGGACTCAACTCGAGCAGCGAGATCAACTCGAGGAGTGAACTCAACTCCAGGAGTCATGTAGAGTCGGCACAAGGAGTAGTTAGTCGACTCGTGCACTCAGAACTCAACTCGAGGAGTGAATTCAACTCGAGGAGTCATGTAGATTTGGCACGAGGAGTAGTTAGTCGACTCATGGACTCAGAACTCAACTCGAGGAGTCATGTAGAGTCGGCACGAGGAGTTATCATCCAACTCGGTACTCAAATTGGTTCCCGAGTTGAAGAGCGAACTCAACTCGAGGAGTGAACTCAACTCAAGGATTCATGTAGAGTCGGCACGAGGAGTAGTTAGACGGCACGAGGAATCAGAACTCAACTCGAGGAGTCGTGTGTAGAGTCGGCACGAGGACTTATTAGCAAGTCTGTGGTCTAGGTACTCCACTCGATACTCGAGTCGAGAAGTGAACTTAACTCGAGGAGTGAACTCAAGTCGAGGATTCATGTAGAGTCGGCACGAGGAGTGGTTAGTCGACTCGTGGACTCGGTACTTGACTCGAGGAGTGCACTCAACTCGAGGAGTCATATAGAGTTGGCACGAGGAGTGGTTACTCAACTCGTGGACTCTGTACTCGACTCGAGAAGTGAACTCAACTCGAGGAGTTTTGTAGAGTCGGCACGAGGAGTAGTTAATCGACTCGTGGACTCGGGACTCAACTCGAGGAGCGAGCTCAACTCGAGGAGTGAACTCAACTCCAGGAGTCATGTATAATCAGCCCGAGGAGTAGTTAGTCGACTCATGCACTCAGAACTCAACTCGAGGAGTGAACTCAACGTGAGGAGTCATGTATAGAGTCGGCACGAGGAGTAGTTAGTCGACTCGTGGACTCTGTACTCGACTCGAGGAGTGAACTCAACTCGAGGAGTGAACTAAACTCGAGGAGTGAACTAAACTCGAGGAGTCATGTAGAGTTGGCACGGGGAGTAGTTAGTAGACTCATGGGCTCGGGACTCAACTCGACCAGCGAGATCAACTCGAGGAGTGAACTCAACTCCAGGAGTCATGTAGAGTCGGCACAAGGAGTAGTTAGTCGACTCGTGCACTCAGAACTCAACTCGAGGAGTGAATTCAACTTGAGGAGTCATGTAGATTTGGCACGAGGAGTAGTTATTCGACTCGTGGACTCAGAACTCAACTAGAGGAGTCATGTAGAGTCGACACGAGGAGTTATCATCCAACTCGGTACTCGAATTGGTTCTCAAGTCGAAGAGCGAACTCAACTAGAGGAGTGAACTCAACTCGAGGAGTCATGTAGAGTCGGCACGAGGAGTAGTTAGACGGCACAAGGAATCTGAACTCAATTCGAGGAGTCGTGTGTAGAGTCAGCACGAGGACTTATCGACCAGCCTGTGGACTAGGTACTACACTCGGTACTCGAGTCGAGAAGCGAACTTAACTCGAGGAGTGAACTCAAGTCGAGGACTCATGTAGAGTCGGCACGAGGAGTGGTTAGTCGACTCGTGGACTCGGTACTCGACTCGAGGAGTGAACTCAACTCGAGGAGTCATGTAGAGTTGGCACGAGGAGTAGTTAGTCAACTCGTGGACTCTGTACTCAACTCGAGAAGTGAACTCAACTCGAGGAGTCATGTAGAATCGGCACGAGGAGTAGTTAGTCGACACGTGGACTCGGGACTAAACTCGAGGAGCGAGCTCAACTCGAGGAGTCATGTAGAATCGGCACGAGGAGTAGTTAGTTGACTCATGCACTCACAACTCAACTCGAGGAGTGAACTCAACGCGAGGAGTCATGTAGAGTCGGCACGAGGAGTAGTTAGTCGAATCGTGGACTCAAAACACAACTCGAGGAGTCGTGTGTAGAGTCGGCACAAGGACTTATCAGCTAATCCGTGGACTTGGTACTCCACTCGGTACTCGAGTCGAGGAGTGAACCTAACTCGAGGAGTGAACTCAAGTCGAGGAGTCATGTAGAGTCGGCACGAGGAGTATTTAGTCAACTCGTGGACTCGGTACTCGACTCTAGGAGTGAACTCAACTCGAGGAGTCATGTAGAGTTGGCACGAGGAGTAGTTAGTCGACTCGTGGACTCTGTACTCGACTCGAGGAGTGAACTCAACTCGAGGAGTGAACTAAACTCGAGGAGTCATGTAGAGTTGGCACGAGGAGTAGTTAGTAGACTCGTGTTCTCGGGACTCAACTCGAGGAGTCTTGTGTAGAGTCGGCACAAGGACTTATCAGCTAGTCCGTGGACTTGGTACTCCACTCGGTACTCGAGTCGAGGAGTGAACTTAACTCGAGGAGTGAACTCAAGTCGAGGAGTCATGTAGAGTCGGCACGAGGAGTATTTAGTCAACTCGATGACTCGGTACTCGACTCTAGGAGTGTACTCAACTCGAGGATTCATGTAGAGTTGGCACGAGGAGTAGTTAGTCGACTCGTGGACTCTGTACTCGACTCGAGGAGTGAACTCAACTCGAGGAGTGAACTCAACTCGAGGAGGGAACTAAACTCGAGGAGTCATGTAGAGTTGGCACGAGGAGTAGTTAGTAGATTCGTGGACTCGGGACTCAACTCGAGGAGTCATGTAGAGTCGGCACGAGGAGTTATCATCCAACTCGGTACTCGAATTGGTTCTCGAGTCGAAGAGCGAACTCAACTCGAGGAGTGAACTCAACTCAAGGAGTCATGTAGAGTCGGCACGAGGAGTAGTTAGACGGCACGAGGAATCAGAACTCAACTCGAGGAGTCGTGTGTAGAGTCGGCACGAGGTCTTATTAGCCAGTCTGTGGACTAGGTACTCCACTCGGTACTCGAGTCGAGAAGCGAACTTAACTCGAGGATTGAACTCAAGTCGAGGATTCATGTAGGGTCGGCACGAGGAGTGGTTAGTCGACTCGTGGACTCGGTACTCGACTCGAGGAGTGTACTCAACTCCAGGAGTCATGTAGAGTTGGCACGAGGAGTGGTTACTCAACTCGTGGACTCTGTACTCGACTCGAGAAGAGAACTAAACTCGAGGAGTCATGTAGAGTTGGCACGAGGAGTAGTTAGTAGACTCGTGGACTCGGGACTCAACTCGAGCAGCGAGATCAACTCGAGGAGTGAACTCAACTCCTGGAGTCATGTAGAGTCGGCACAAGGAGTAGTTAGTCGACTCGTGCACTCAGAACTCAACTCGAGGAGTGAATTCAACTCGAGGAGTCATGTAGATTTGGCACGAGGAGTAGTTAGTCGACTCGTGGACTCAGAACTCAACTCGAGGAGTCATGTAGAGTCGGCACGAGGAGTTATCATCCAACTCGGTACTCAAATTGGTTCTCGAGTCGAAGAGCGAACTCAACTCGAGGAGTGAACTCAACTCAAGGATTCATGTAGAGTCGGCACGAGGAGTAGTTAGACGGCACGAGGAATCAGAACTCAACTCGAGGAGTCGTGTGTAGAGTCGGCACGAGGACTTATTAGCAAGTCTGTGGTCTAGGTACTCCACTCGATACTCGAGTCGAGAAGTGAACTTAACTCGAGGAGTGAACTCAAGTCGAGGATTCATGTAGAGTCGGCACGAGGAGTGGTTAGTCGACTCGTGGACTCGGTACTTGACTCGAGGAGTGCACTCAACTCGAGGAGTCATGTAGAGTTGGCACGAGGAGTGGTTACTCAACTCGTGGACTCTGTACTCGACTCGAGAAGTGAACTCAACTCGAGGAGTTTTGTAGAGTCGGCACGAGGAGTAGTTAATCGACTCGTGGACTCGGGACTCAACTCGAGGAGCGAGCTCAACTCGAGGAATGAACTCAACTCCAGGAGTCATGTATAATCAGCCCGAGGAGTAGTTAGTGGACTCATGCACTCAGAACTCAAGTCGAGGAGTGAACTCAACGCGAGGAGTCATGTATAGAGTCGGCACGAGGACTTATCAGCCAGTCTATGGACTCGGTACTCGACTCGAGGAGTGAACTCAACTCGAGGAGCCATGTATAGTCGGCACGAGGAGTAGTTAGTCGACTCGTGGACTCTGTACTCGACTCGAGGAGTGAACTCAACTCGAGGAGTGAACTCAACTCGAGGAGGGAACTAAACTCGAGGAGTCATGTAGAGTTGGCACGAGGAGTAGTTAGTAGATTCGTGGACTCGGGACTCAACTCGAGGAGTCATGTAGAGTCGGCACGAGGAGTTATCATCCAACTCGGTACTCGAATTGGTTCTCGAGTTGAAGAGCGAACTCAACTCGAGGAGTGAACTCAACTCAAGGAGTCATGTAGAGTCAGCACGAGGAGTAGTTAGACGGCACGAGGAATCAGAACTCAACTCGAGGAGTCGTGTGTAGAGTTGGTACGAGGAGTGGTTACTCAACTCGTGGACTCTGTACTCGACTCGAGAAGAGAACTAAACTCGAGGAGTCATGTAGAGTTGGCACGAGGAGTAGTTAGTAGACTCGTGGACTCGGGACTCAACTCGAGCAGCGAGATCAACTCGAGGAGTGAACTCAACTCCTGGAGTCATGTAGAGTCGGCACAAGGAGTAGTTAGTCGACTCGTGCACTCAGAACTCAACTCGAGGAGTGAATTCAACTCGAGGAGTCATGTAGATTTGGCACGAGGAGTAGTTAGTCGACTCGTGGACTCAGAACTCAACTCGAGGAGTCATGTAGAGTCGGCACGAGGAGTTATCATCCAACTCGGTACTCAAATTGGTTCTCGAGTCGAAGAGCGAACTCAACTCGAGGAGTGAACTCAACTCAAGGATTCATGTAGAGTCGGCACGAGGAGTAGTTAGACGGCACGAGGAATCAGAACTCAACTCGAGGAGTCGTGTGTAGAGTCGGCACGAGGACTTATTAGCAAGTCTGTGGTCTAGGTACTCCACTCGATACTCGAGTCGAGAAGTGAACTTAACTCGAGGAGTGAACTCAAGTCGAGGATTCATGTAGAGTCGGCACGAGGAGTGGTTAGTCGACTCGTGGACTCGGTACTTGACTCGAGGAGTGCACTCAACTCGAGGAGTCATGTAGAGTTGGCACGAGGAGTGGTTACTCAACTCGTGGACTCTGTACTCGACTCGAGAAGTGAACTCAACTCGAGGAGTTTTGTAGAGTCGGCACGAGGAGTAGTTAATCGACTCGTGGACTCGGGACTCAACTCGAGGAGCGAGCTCAACTCGAGGAGTGAACTCAACTCCAGGAGTCATGTATAATCAGCCCGAGGAGTAGTTAGTGGACTCATGCACTCAGAACTCAACTCGAGGAGTGAACTCAACGCGAGGAGTCATGTATAGAGTCGGCACGAGGACTTATCAGCCAGTCTATGGACTCGGTACTCGACTCGAGGAGTGAACTCAACTCGAGGAGCCATGTATAGTCGGCACGAGGAGTAGTTAGTCGACTCGTGGACTCTGTACTCGACTCGAGGAGTGAACTCAACTCGAGGAGTGAACTCAACTCGAGGAGTGAACTAAACTCGAGGAGTCATGTAGAGTTGGCACGGGGAGTAGTTAGTAGACTCATGGGCTCGGGACTCAACTCGACCAGCGAGATCAACTCGAGGAGTGAACTCAACTCCAGGAGTCATGTAGAGTCGGCACAAGGAGTAGTTAGTCGACTCATGCACTCAGAACTCAACTCGAGGAGTGAATTCAACTTGGGGAGTCATGTAGATTTGGCACGAGGATTAGTTATTCGACTCGTGGACTCAGAACTGAACTAGAGGAGTCATGTAGAGTCGACACGAGGAGTTATCATCCAACTCGGTACTCGAATTGGTTCTCAAGTCGAAGAGCGAACTCAACTAGAGGAGTGAACTCAACTCGAGGAGTCATGTAGAGTCGGCACGAGGAGTAGTTAGACGGCACAAGGAATCTGAACTCAATTCGAGGAGTCATGTGTAGAGTCAGCACGAGGACTTATCGACCAGCCTGTGGACTAGGTACTACACTCGGTACTCGAGTCGAGAAGCGAACTTAACTCGAGGAGTGAACTCAAGTCGAGGACTCATGTAGAGTCGGCACGAGGAGTGGTTAGTCGACTCGTGGACTCGGTACTCGACTTGAGGAGTGAACTCAACTCGAGGAGTCATGTAGAGTTGGCACGAGGAGTAGTTAGTCAACTCGTGGACTCTGTACTCAACTCGAGAAGTGAACTCAACTCGAGGAGTCATGTAGAATCGGCACGAGGAGTAGTTAGTCGACTCGTGGACTCGGGACTAAACTCGAGGAGCGAGCTCAACTCGAGGAGTCATGTAGAATCGGCACGAGGAGTAGTTAGTTGACTCATGCACTCAGAACTCAACTCGAGGAGTGAACTCAACGCGAGGAGTCATGTAGAGTCGGCACGAGGAGTAGTTAGTCGAATCGTGGACTCAAAACACAACTCGAGGAGTCGTGTGTAGAGTCGGCACAAGGACTTATCAGCCAATCCGTGGACTTGGTACTCCACTCGGTACTCGAGTCGAGGAGTGAACCTAACTCGAGGAGTGAACTCAAGTCGAGGAGTCATGTAGAGTCGGCACGAGGAGTATTTAGACAACTCGTGGACTCGGTACTCGACTCTAGTAGTGAACTCAACTCGAGGAGTCATGTAGAGTTGGCACGAGGAGTAGTTAGTCGACTCGTGGACTCTGTACTCGACTCGAGGAGTGAACTCAACTCGAGGAGTGAACTCAACTCGAGGAGTGAACTAAACTCGAGGAGTCATGTAGAGTTGGCACGAGGAGTAGTTAGTAGACTCGTGTTCTCGGGACTCAACTCGAGGAGTCTTGTGTAGAGTCGGCACAAGGACTTATCAGCTAGTCCGTGGACTTGGTACTCCACTCGGTACTCGATTCGAGGAGTGAACTTAACTCGAGGAGTGAACTCAAGTCGAGGAGTCATGTAGAGTCGGCACGAGGAGTATTTAGTCAACTCGGGGACTCGGTACTCGACTCTAGGAGTGTACTCAACTCGAGGATTCATGTAGAGTTGGCACGAGGAGTAGTTAGTCGACTCGTGGACTCTGTACTCGACTCGCGGAGTGAACTCAACTCGAGGAGTGAACTCAACTCGAGGAGGGAACTAAACTCGAGGAGTCATGTAGAGTTGGCACGAGGAGTAGTTAGTAGACTCGTGGACTCGGGACTCAACTCGAGGAGTCATGTAGAGTCGGCACGAGGAGTTATCATCCAACTCGGTACTCGAATTGGTTCTCGAGTCGAAGAGCGAACTCAACTCGAGGAGTGAACTCAACTCAAGGAGTCATGTAGAGTCGGCACGAGGAGTAGTTAGACGGCACGAGGAATCAGAACTCAACTCGAGGAGTCGTGTGTAGAGTCGGCACGAGGTCTTATTAGCCAGTCTGTGGACTAGGTACTCCACTCGGTACTCTAGTCGAGAAGTGAACTTAACTCGAGGATTGAACTCAAGTCGAGGATTCATGTAGGGTCGGTACGAGGAGTGGTTAGTCGACTCGTGGACTCGGTACTCGACTCGAGGAGTGTACTCAACTCGAGGAGTCATGTAGAGTTGGCACGAGGAGTGGTTACTCAACTCGTGGACTCTGTACTCGACTCGAGAAGAGAACTAAACTTGAGGAGTCATGTAGAGTTGGCACGAGGAGTAGTTAGTAGACTCGTGGACTCGGGACTCAACTCGAGCAGCGAGATCAACTCGAGGAGTGAACTCAACTCCTGGAGTCATGTAGAGTCGGCACAAGGAGTAGTTAGTCGACTCGTGCACTCAGAACTCAACTCGAGGAGTGAATTCAACTCGAGGAGTCATGTAGATTTGGCACGAGGAGTAGTTAGTCGACTCGTGGACTCAGAACTCAACTCGAGGAGTCATGTAGAGTCGGCACGAGGAGTTATCATCCAACTCGGTACTCAAATTGGTTCTCGAGTCGAAGAGCGAACTCAACTCGAGGAGTGAACTCAACTCAAGGATTCATGTAGAGTCGGCACGAGGAGTAGTTAGACGGCACGAGGAATCAGAACTCAACTCGAGGAGTCGTGTGTAGAGTCGGCACGAGGACTTATTAGCAAGTCTGTGGTCTAGGTACTCCACTCGATACTCGAGTCGAGAAGTGAACTTAACTCGAGGAGTGAACTCAAGTCGAGGATTCATGTAGAGTCGGCACGAGGAGTGGTTAGTCGACTCGTGGACTCGGTACTTGACTCGAGGAGTGCACTCAACTCGAGGAGTCATGTAGAGTTGGCACGAGGAGTGGTTACTCAACTCGTGGACTCTGTACTCGACTCGAGAAGTGAACTCAACTCGAGGAGTTTTGTAGAGTCGGCACGAGGAGTAGTTAATCAACTCGTGGACTCGGGACTCAACTCGAGAAGCGAGCTCAACTCGAGGAGTGAACTCAACTCCAGGAGTCATGTATAATCAGCCCGAGGAGTAGTTAGTGGACTCATGCACTCAGAACTCAACTCGAGGAGTGAACTCAACGCGAGGAGTCATGTATAGAGTCGGCACGAGGACTTATCAGCCAGTCTATGGACTCGGTACTCGACTCGAGGAGTGAACTCAACTCGAGGAGCCATGTATAGTCGGCACGAGGAGTAGTTAGTCGACTCGTGGACTCTGTACTCGACTCGAGGAGTGAACTCAACTCGAGGAGTGAACTCAACTCGAGGAGTGAACTAAACTCGAGGAGTCATGTAGAGTTGGCACGGGGAGTAGTTAGTAGACTCATGGGCTCGGGACTCAACTCGACCAGCGAGATCAACTCGAGGAGTGAACTCAACTCCAGGAGTCATGTAGAGTCGGCACAAGGAGTAGTTAGTCGACTCATGCACTCAGAACTCAACTCGAGGAGTGAATTCAACTTGAGGAGTCATGTAGATTTGGCACGAGGATTAGTTATTCGACTCGTGGACTCAGAACTCAACTAGAGGAGTCATGTAGAGTCGACACGAGGAGTTATCATCCAACTCGGTACTCGAATTGGTTCTCAAGTCGAAGAGCGAACTCAACTAGAGGAGTGAACTCAACTCGAGGAGTCATGTAGAGTCGGCACGAGGAGTAGTTAGACGGCACAAGGAATCTGAACTCAATTCGAGGAGTCATGTGTAGAGTCAGCACGAGGACTTATAGACCAGCCTGTGGACTAGGTATTACACTCGGTACTCGAGTCGAGAAGCGAACTTAACTCGAGGAGTGAACTCAAGTCGAGGACTCATGTAGAGTCGGCACGAGGAGTGGTTAGTCGACTCGTGGACTCGGTACTCGACTCGAGGAGTGAACTCAACTCGAGGAGTCATGTAGAGTTGGCACGAGGAGTAGTTAGTCAACTCGTGGACTCTGTACTCAACTCGAGAAGTGAACTCAACTCGAGGAGTCATGTAGAATCGGCACGAGGAGTAGTTAGTCGACTCGTGGACTCGGGACTAAACTCGAGGAGCGAGCTCAACTCGAGGAGTCATGTAGAATCGGCACGAGGAGTAGTTAGTTGACTCATGCACTCAGAACTCAACTCGAGGAGTGAACTCAACGCGAGGAGTCATGTAGAGTCGGCACGAGGAGTAGTTAGTCGAATCGTGGACTCAAAACACAACTCGAGGAGTCGTGTGTAGAGTCGGCACAAGGACTTATCAGCCAATCCGTGGACTTGGTACTCCACTCGGTACTCGAGTCGAGGAGTGAACCTAACTCGAGGAGTGAACTCAAGTCGAGGAGTCATGTAGAGTCGGCACGAGGAGTATTTAGTCAACTCGTGGACTCGGTACTCGACTCTAGTAGTGAACTCAACTCGAGGAGTCATGTAGAGTTGGCACGAGGAGTAGTTAGTCGACTCGTGGACTCTGTACTCGACTCGAGGAGTGAACTCAACTCGAGGAGTGAACTCAACTCGAGGAGTGAACTAAACTCGAGGAGTCATGTAGAGTTGGCACGAGGAGTAGTTAGTAGACTCGTGTTCTCGGGACTCAACTCGAGGAGTCTTGTGTAGAGTCGGCACAAGGACTTATCAGCTAGTCCGTGGACTTGGTACTCCACTCGGTACTCGATTCGAGGAGTGAACTTAACTCGAGGAGTGAACTCAAGTCGAGGAGTCATGTAGAGTCGGCACGAGGAGTATTTAGTCAACTCGGGGACTCGGTACTCGACTCTAGGAGTGTACTCAACTCGAGGATTCATGTAGAGTTGGCACGAGGAGTAGTTAGTCGACTCGTGGACTCTGTACTCGACTCGCGGAGTGAACTCAACTCGAGGAGTGAACTCAACTCGAGGAGGGAACTAAACTCGAGGAGTCATGTAGAGTTGGCACGAGGAGTAGTTAGTAGACTCGTGGACTCGGGACTCAACTCGAGGAGTCATGTAGAGTCGGCACGAGGAGTTATCATCCAACTCGGTACTCGAATTGGTTCTCGAGTCGAAGAGCGAACTCAACTCGAGGAGTGAACTCAACTCAAGGAGTCATGTAGAGTCGGCACGAGGAGTAGTTAGACGGCACGAGGAATCAGAACTCAACTCGAGGAGTCGTGTGTAGAGTCGGCACGAGGTCTTATTAGCCAGTCTGTGGACTAGGTACTCCACTCGGTACTCTAGTCGAGAAGTGAACTTAACTCGAGGATTGAACTCAAGTCGAGGATTCATGTAGGGTCGGTACGAGGAGTGGTTAGTCGACTCGTGGACTCGGTACTCGACTCGAGGAGTGTACTCAACTCGAGGAGTCATGTAGAGTTGGCACGAGGAGTGGTTACTCAACTCGTGGACTCTGTACTCGACTCGAGAAGAGAACTAAACTCGAGGAGTCATGTAGAGTTGGCACGAGGAGTAGTTAGTAGACTCGTGGACTCGGGACTCAACTCGAGCAGCGAGATCAACTCGAGGAGTGAACTCAACTCCTGGAGTCATGTAGAGTCGGCACAAGGAGTAGTTAGTCGACTCGTGCACTCAGAACTCAACTCGAGGAGTGAATTCAACTCGAGGAGTCATGTAGATTTGGCACGAGGAGTAGTTAGTCGACTCGTGGACTCAGAACTCAACTCGAGGAGTCATGTAGAGTCGGCACGAGGAGTTATCATCCAACTCGGTACTCAAATTGGTTCTCGAGTCGAAGAGCGAACTCAACTCGAGGAGTGAACTCAACTCAAGGATTCATGTAGAGTCGGCACGAGGAGTAGTTAGACGGCACGAGGAATCAGAACTCAACTCGAGGAGTCGTGTGTAGAGTCGGCACGAGGACTTATTAGCAAGTCTGTGGTCTAGGTACTCCACTCGATACTCGAGTCGAGAAGTGAACTTAACTCGAGGAGTGAACTCAAGTCGAGGATTCATGTAGAGTCGGCACGAGGAGTGGTTAGTCGACTCGTGGACTCGGTACTTGACTCGAGGAGTGCACTCAACTCGAGGAGTCATGTAGAGTTGGCACGAGGAATGGTTACTCAACTCGTGGACTCTGTACTCGACTCGAGAAGTGAACTCAACTCGAGGAGTTTTGTAGAGTCGGCACGAGGAGTAGTTAATCAACTCGTGGACTCGGGACTCAACTCGAGGAGCGAGCTCAACTCGAGGAGTGAACTCAACTCCAGGAGTCATGTATAATCAGCCCGAGGAGTAGTTAGTGGACTCATGCACTCAGAACTCAACTCGAGGAGTGAACTCAACGCGAGGAGTCATGTATAGAGTCGGCACGAGGACTTATCAGCCAGTCTATGGACTCGGTACTCGACTCGAGGAGTGAACTCATCTCGAGGAGCCATGTATAGTCGGCACGAGGAGTAGTTAGTCGACTCGTGGACTCTGTACTCGACTCGAGCAGTGAACTCAACTCGAGGAGTGAACTCAACTCGAGGAGTGAACTAAACTCGAGGAGTCATGTAGAGTTGGCACGGGGAGTAGTTAGTAGACTCATGGGCTCGGGACTCAACTCGACCAGCGAGATCAACTCGAGGAGTAAACTCAACTCCAGGAGTCATGTAGAGTCGGCACAAGGAGTAGTTAGTCGACTCATGCACTCAGAACTCAACTCGAGGAGTGAATTCAACTTGAGCAGTCATGTAGATTTGGCACGAGGATTAGTTATTCGACTCGTGGACTCAGAACTCAACTAGAGGAGTCATGTAGAGTCGACACGAGGAGTTATCATCCAACTCGGTACTCGAATTGGTTCTCAAGTCGAAGAGCGAACTCAACTAGAGGAGTGAACTCAACTCGAGGAGTCATGTAGAGTCGGCACGAGGAGTAGTTAGACGGCACAAGGAATCTGAACTCAATTCGAGGAGTCGTGTGTAGAGTCAGCACGAGGACTTATCGACCAGCCTGTGGACTAGGTACTACACTCGGTACTCGAGTCGAGAAGCGAACTTAACTCGAGGAGTGAACTCAAGTCGAGGACTCATGTAGAGTCGGCACGAGGAGTGGTTAGTCGACTAGTGGACTCGGTACTCGACTCGAGGAGTGAACTCAACTCGAGGAGTCATGTAGAGTTGGCACGAGGAGTAGTTAGTCAACTCGTGGACTCTGTACTCAACTCGAGAAGTGAACTCAACTCGAGGAGTCATGTAGAATCGGCACGAGGAGTAGTTAGTCGACTCGTGGACTCGGGACTAAACTCGAGGAGCGAGCTCAACTCGAGGAGTCATGTAGAATCGGCACGAGGAGTAGTTAGTTGACTCATGCACTCAGAACTCAACTCGAGGAGTGAACTCAACGCGAGGAGTCATGTAGAGTCGGCACGAGGAGTAGTTAGTCGAATCGTGGACTCAAAACACAACTCGAGGAGTCGTGTGTAGAGTCGGCACAAGGACTTATCAGCCAATCCGTGGACTTGGTACTCCACTCGGTACTCGAGTCGAGGAGTGAACCTAACTCGAGGAGTGAACTCAAGTCGAGGAGTCATGTAGAGTCGGCACGAGGAGTATTTAGTCAACTCGTGGACTCGGTACTCGACTCTAGGAGTGAACTCAACTCGAGGAGTCATGTAGAGTTGGCACGAGGAGTAGTTAGTCGACTCGTGGACTCTGTACTCGACTCGAGGAGTGAACTCAACTCGAGGAGTGAACTCAACTCGAGGAGTGAACTAAACTCGAGGAGTCATGTAGAGTTGGCACGAGGAGTAGTTAGTAGACTCGTGTTCTCGGGACTCAACTCGAGGAGTCTTGTGTAGAGTCGTCACAAGGACTTATCAGCTAGTCCATGGACTTGGTACTCCACTCGGTACTCGATTCGAGGAGTGAACTTAACTCGAGGAGTGAACTCAAGTCGAGGAGTCATGTAGAGTCGGCACGAGGAGTATTTAGTCAACTCGGGGACTCGGTACTCGACTCTAGGAGTGCACTCAACTCGAGGATTCATGTAGAGTTGGCACGAGGAGTAGTTAGTCGACTCGTGGACTCTGTACTCGACTCGCGGAGTGAACTCAACTCGAGGAGTGAACTCAACTCGAGGAGGGAACTAAACTCGAGGAGTCATGTAGAGTTGGCACGAGGAGTAGTTAGTAGACTCGTGGACTCGGGACTCAACTCGAGGAGTCATGTAGAGTCGGCACGAGGAGTTATCATCCAACTCGGTACTCGAATTGGTTCTCGAGTCGAAGAGCGAACTCAACTCGAGGAGTGAACTCAACTCAAGGAGTCATGTAGAGTCGGCACGAGGAGTAGTTAGACGGCACGAGGAATCAGAACTCAACTCGAGGAGTCGTGTGTAGAGTCGGCACGAGGTCTTATTAGCCAGTCTGTGGACTAGGTACTCCACTCGGTACTCTAGTCGAGAAGTGAACTTAACTCGAGGATTGAACTCAAGTCGAGGATTCATGTAGGGTCGGTACGAGGAGTGGTTAGTCGACTCGTGGACTCGGTACTCGACTCGAGGAGTGTACTCAACTCGAGGAGTCATGTAGAGTTGGCACGAGGAGTGGTTACTCAACTCGTGGACTCTGTACTCGACTCGAGAAGAGAACTAAACTCGAGGAGTCATGTAGAGTTGGCACGAGGAGTAGTTAGTAGACTCGTGGACTCGGGACTCAACTCGAGCAGCGAGATCAACTCGAGGAGTGAACTCAACTCCTGGAGTCATGTAGAGTCGGCACAAGGAGTAGTTAGTCGACTCGTGCACTCAGAACTCAACTCGAGGAGTGAATTCAACTCGAGGAGTCATGTAGATTTGGCACGAGGAGTAGTTAGTCGACTTGTGGACTCAGAACTCAACTCGAGGAGTCATGTAGAGTCGGCACGAGGAGTTATCATCCAACTCGGTACTCAAATTGGTTCTCGAGTCGAAGAGCGAACTCAACTCGAGGAGTGAACTCAACTCAAGGATTCATGTAGAGTCGGCACGAGGAGTAGTTAGACGGCACGAGGAATCAGAACTCAACTCGAGGAGTCGTGTGTAGAGTCGGCACGAGGACTTATTAGCAAGTCTGTGGTCTAGGTACTCCACTCGATACTCGAGTCGAGAAGTGAACTTAACTCGAGGAGTGAACTCAAGTCGAGGATTCATGTAGAGTCGGCACGAGGAGTGGTTAGTCGACTCGTGGACTCGGTACTTGACTCGAGGAGTGCACTCAACTCGAGGAGTCATGTAGAGTTGGCACGAGGAGTGGTTACTCAACTCGTGGACTCTGTACTCGACTCGAGAAGTGAACTCAACTCGAGGAGTTTTGTAGAGTCGGCACGAGGAGTAGTTAATCGACTCGTGGACTCGGGACTCAACTCGAGGAGCGAGCTCAACTCGAGGAGTGAACTCAACTCCAGGAGTCATGTATAATCAGCCCGAGGAGTAGTTAGTGGACTCATGCACTCAGAACTCAACTCGAGGAGTGAACTCAACGCGAGGAGTCATGTATAGAGTCGGCACGAGGACTTATCAGCCAGTCTATGGACTCGGTACTCGACTCGAGGAGTGAACTCAACTCGAGGAGCCATGTATAGTCGGCACGAGGAGTAGTTAGTCGACTCGTGGACTCTGTACTCGACTCGAGGAGTGAACTCAACTCGAGGAGTGAACTCAACTCGAGGAGTGAACTAAACTCGAGGAGTCATGTAGAGTTGGCACGGGGAGTAGTTAGTAGACTCATGGGCTCGGGACTCAACTCGACCAGCGAGATCAACTCGAGGAGTGAACTCAACTCCAGGAGTCATGTAGAGTCGGCACAAGGAGTAGTTAGTCGACTCATGCACTCAGAACTCAACTCGAGGAGTGAATTCAACTTGAGGAGTCATGTAGATTTGGCACGAGGCTTAGTTATTCGACTCGTGGACTCAGAACTCAACTAGAGGAGTCATGTAGAGTCGACACGAGGAGTTATCATCCAACTCGGTACTCGAATTGGTGCTCAAGTCGAAGAGCGAACTCAACTAGAGGAGTGAACTCAACTCGAGGAGTCATGTAGAGTCGGCACGAGGAGTAGTTAGACGGCACAAGGAATCTGAACTCAATTCGAGGAGTCGTGTGTAGAGTCAGCACGAGGACTTATCGACCAGCCTGTGGACTAGGTACTACACTCGGTACTCGAGTCGAGAAGCGAACTTAACTCGAGGAGTGAACTCAAGTCGAGGACTCATGTAGAGTCGGCACGAGGAGTGGTTAGTCGACTCGTGGACTCGGTACTCGACTCGAGGAGTGAACTCAACTCGAGGAGTCATGTAGAGTTGGCACGAGGAGTAGTTAGTAAACTCGTGGACTCTGTACTCAACTCGAGAAGTGAACTCAACTCGAGGAGTCATGTAGAATCGGCACGAGGAGTAGTTAGTCGACTCGTGGACTCGGGACTAAACTCGAGGAGCGAGCTCAACTCGAGGAGTCATGTAGAATCGGCACGAGGAGTAGTTAGTTGACTCATGCACTCAGAACTCAACTCGAGGAGTGAACTCAACGCGAGGAGTCATGTAGAGTCGGCACGAGGAGTAGTTAGTCGAATCGTGGACTCAAAACACAACTCGAGGAGTCGTGTGTAGAGTCGGCACAAGGACTTATCAGCCAATCCGTGGACTTGGTACTCCACTCGGTACTCGAGTCGAGGAGTGAACCTAACTCGAGGAGTGAACTCAAGTCGAGGAGTCATGTAGAGTCGGCACGAGGAGTATTTAGTCAACTCGTGGACTCGGTACTCGACTCTAGGAGTGAACTCAACTCGAGGAGTCATGTAGAGTTGGCACGAGGAGTAGTTAGTCGACTCGTGGACTCTGTACTCGACTCGAGGAGTGAACTCAACTCGAGGAGTGAACTCAACTCGAGGAGTGAACTAAACTCGAGGAGTCATGTAGAGTTGGCACGAGGAGTAGTTAGTAGACTCGTGTTCTCGGGACTCAACTCGAGGACTCTTGTATAGAGTCGGCACAAGGACTTATCAGCTAGTCCGTGGACTTGGTACTCCACTCGGTACTCGAGTCGAGGAGTGAACTTAACTCGAGGAGTGAACTCAAGTCGAGGAGTCATGTAGAGTCGGCACGAGGAGTATTTAGTCAACTCGGGGACTCGGTACTCGACTCTAGGAGTGTACTCAACTCGAGGATTCATGTAGAGTTGGCACGAGGAGTAGTTAGTCGACTCGTGGACTCTGTACTCGACTCGAGGAGTGAACTCAACTCGAGGAGTGAACTCAACTCGAGGAGGGAACTAAACTCGAGGAGTCATGTAGAGTTGGCACGAGGAGTAGTTAGTAGACTCATGGACTCGGGACTCAACTCGAGGAGTCATGTAGAGTCGGCACGAGGAGTTATCATCCAACTCGGTACTCGAATTGGTTCTCGAGTCGAAGAGCGAACTCAACTCGAGGAGTGAACTCAACTCAAGGAGTCATGTAGAGTCGGCACGAGGAGTAGTTAGACGGCACGAGGAATCAGAACTCAACTCGAGGAGTCGTGTGTAGAGTCGGCACGAGGTCTTATTAGCCAGTCTGTGGACTAGGTACTCCACTCGGTACTCGAGTCGAGAAGCGAACTTAACTCGAGGATTGAACTCAAGTCGAGGATTCATGTAGGGTCGGCACGAGGAGTGGTTAGTCGACTCGTGGACTCGGTACTCGACTCGAGGAGTGTACTCAACTCGAGGAGTCATGTAGAGTTGGCACGAGGAGTGGTTACTCAACTCGTGGACTCTGTACTCGACTCGAGAAGAGAACTAAACTCGAGGAGTCATGTAGAGTTGGAACGAGGAGTAGTTAGTAGACTCGTGGACTCAGGACTCAACTCGAGCAGCGAGATCAACTCGAGGAGTGAACTCAACTCCTGGAGTCATGTAGAGTTGGCACAAGGAGTAGTTAGTCGACTCGTGCACTCAGAACTCAACTCGAGGAGTGAATTCAACTCGAGGAGTCATGTAGATTTGGCACGAGGAGTAGTTAGTCGACTCGTGGACTCTGTACTCGACTCGAGGAGTGAACTCAACTCGAGGAGTGAACTCAACTCGAGGAGGGAACTAAACTCGAGGAGTCATGTAGAGTTGGCACGAGGAGTAGTTAGTAGACTCATGGACTCGGGACTCAACTCGAGGAGTCATGTAGAGTCGGCACGAGGAGTTATCATCCAACTCGGTACTCGAATTGGTTCTCGAGTCGAAGAGCGAACTCAACTCGAGGAGTGAACTCAACTCAAGGAGTCATGTAGAGTCGGCACGAGGAGTAGTTAGACGGCACGAGGAATCAGAACTCAACTCGAGGAGTCGTGTGTAGAGTCGGCACGAGGTCTTATTAGCCAGTCTGTGGACTAGGTACTCCACTCGGTACTCGAGTCGAGAAGCGAACTTAACTCGAGGATTGAACTCAAGTCGAGGATTCATGTAGGGTCGGCACGAGGAGTGGTTAGTCGACTCGTGGACTCGGTACTCGACTCGAGGAGTGTACTCAACTCGAGGAGTCATGTAGAGTTGGCACGAGGAGTGGTTACTCAACTCGTGGACTCTGTACTCGACTCGAGAAGAGAACTAAACTCGAGGAGTCATGTAGAGTTGGCACGAGGAGTAGTTAGTAGACTCGTGGACTCAGGACTCAACTCGAGCAGCGAGATCAACTCGAGGAGTGAACTCAACTCCTGGAGTCATGTAGAGTTGGCACAAGGAGTAGTTAGTCGACTCGTGCACTCAGAACTCAACTCGAGGAGTGAATTCAACTCGAGGAGTCATGTAGATTTGGCACGAGGAGTAGTTAGTCGACTCGTAGACTCAGAACTCAACTCGAGGAGTCATGTAGAGTCGGCACGAGGAGTTATCATCCAACTCGGTACTCAAATTGGTTCTCGAGTCGAAGAGCGAACTCAACTCGAGGAGTGAACTCAACTCAAGGATTCATGTAGAGTCGGCACGAGGAGTAGTTAGACGGCACGAGGAATCAGAACTCAACTCGAGGAGTCGTGTGTAGAGTCGGCACGAGGACTTATTAGCAAGTCTGTGGTCTAGGTACTCCACTCGATACTCGAGTCGAGAAGTGAACTTAACTCGAGGAGTGAACTCAAGTCGAGGATTCATGTAGAGTCGGCACGAGGAGTGGTTAGTCGACTCGTGGACTCGGTACTTGACTCGAGGAGTGCACTCAACTCGAGGAGTCATGTAGAGTTGGCACGAGGAGTGGTTACTCAACTCGTGGACTCTTTACTCGACTCGAGAAGTGAACTCAACTCGAGGAGTTTTGTAGAGTCGGCACGAGGAGTAGTTAATCGACTCGTGGACTCGGGACTCAACTCGAGGAGCGAGCTCAACTCGAGGAGTGAACTCAACTCGAGGAGTCATGTATAATCAGCCCGAGGAGTAGTTAGTCGACTCATGCACTCAGAACTCAACTCGAGGAGTGAACTCAACGCGAGGAGTCATGTATAGAGTCGGCACGAGGACTTATCAGCCAGTCTATGGACTCGGTACTCGACTCGAGGACTGAACTCAACTCGAGGAGCCATGTAGAGTCGGCACGAGGAGTAGTTAGTCGACTCGTGGACTCTGTACTCGACTCGAGGAGTGAACTCAACTCGAGGAGTGAACTAAACTCGAGGAGTCATGTAGAGTTGGCACGGGGAGTAGTTAGTAGACTCATGGGCTCGGGACTCAACACGACCAGCGAGATCAACTCGAGGAGTGAACTCAACTCCAGGAGTCATGTAGAGTCGGCACAAGGAGTAGTTAGTCGACTCGTGCACTCAGAACTCAACTCGAGGAGTGAATTCAACTTGAGGAGTCATGTAGATTTGGCACGAGGAGTAGTTAGTCGACTCGTGGACTAAGAACTGAACTAGAGGAGTCATGTAGAGTCGACACGAGGAGTTATCATCCAACTCGGTACTCGAATTGTTTCTCGAGTCGAAGAGCGAACTCAACTAGAGGAGTGAACTCAACTCGAGGAGTCATGTAGAGTCGGCACGAGGAGTAGTTAGACAGCACAAGGAATCTGAACTCAATTCGAGGAGTCGTGTGTAGAGTCAGCATGAGGACTTATCGACCAGCCTGTGGACTAGGTACTACACTCGGTACTCGAGTCGAGAAGCGAACTTAACTCGAGGAGTGAACTTAAGTCGAGGACTCATGTAGAGTCGGCACGAGGAGTGGTTAGTCGACTCGTGGACTCGGTACTCGACTCGAGGAGTGAACTCAACTCGAGGAGTCATGTAGAGTTGGCACGAGGAGTAGTTAGTCAACTCGTGGACTCTGTACTCAACTCGAGAAGTGAACTCAACTCGAGGAGTCATGTAGAATCGGCACGAGGAGTAGTAAGTCGACTCGTGGACTCGGGACTAAACTCGAGGAGCGAGCTCAACTCGAGGAGTGAACTCAACTCGAGGAGTCATGTAGAATCGGCACAAGGAGTAGTTAGTCGACTCGTGCACTCAGAACTCAACTCGAGGAGTGAATTCAACTTGAGGAGTCATGTAGATTTGGCACGAGGAGTAGTTAGTCGACTCGTGGACTCAGAACTCAACTAGAAGAGTCATGTAGAGTCGACACGAGGAGTTATCATCCAACTCGGTACTCGAATTGGTTCTCAAGTCGAAGAGCGAACTCAACTAGAGGAGTGAACTCAACTCGAGGAGTCATGTAGAGTCGGCACGAGGAGTAGTTAGACGGCACAAGGAATCTGAACTCAATTCGAGGAGTCGTGTGTAGAGTCAGCACGAGGACTTATCGACCAGCCTGTGGACTAGGTACTACACTCGGTACTCGAGTCGAGAAGCGAACTTAACTCGAGGAGTGAACTCAAGTCGAGGACTCATGTAGAGTCGGCACGAGGAGTGGTTAGTCGACTCGTGGACTCGGTACTCGACTCGAGGAGTGAACTCAACTCGAGGAGTCATGTAGAGTTGGCACGAGGAGTAGTTAGTCAACTCGTGGACTCTGTACTCAACTCGAGAAGTGAACTCAACTCGAGGAGTCATGTAGAATCGGCACGAGGAGTAGTTAGTCGACTCGTGGACTCGGGACTAAACTCGAGGAGCGAGCTCAACTCAAGGAGTCATGTAGAATCGGCACGAGGAGTAGTTAGTTGACTCATGCACTCAGAACTCAACTCGAGGAGTGAACTCAACGCGAGGAGTCATGTAGAGTCGGCACGAGGAGTAGTTAGTTGAATCATGGACTCAAAACACAACTCGAGGAGTCGTTTGTAGAGTCGGCACAAGGACTTATCAGCCAATCCGTGGACTTGGTACTCCACTCGGTACTCGAGTCGAGGAGTGAACCTAACTCGAGGAGTGAACTCAAGTCGAGGAGTCATGTAGAGTCAGCACGAGGAGTATTTAGTCAACTCGTGGACTCGGTACTCGACTCTAGGAGTGAACTCAACTCGAGGAGTCATGTAGAGTTGGCACGAGGAGTAGTTAGTCGACTCGTGGACTCTGTACTCGACTCGAGGAGTGAACTCAACTCGAGGAGTAAACTCAACTCGAGGAGTGAACTAAACTCGAGGAGTCATGTAGAGTTGGCACGAGGAGTAGTTAGTAGACTCGTGTTCTCGGGACTCAACTCGAGGAGTCTTGTGTAGAGTCGGCACAAGGACTTATCAGCTAGTCCGTGGACTTGGTACTCCACTCGGTACTCGAGTCGAGGAGTGAACTTAACTCGAGGAGTGAACTCAAGTCGAGAAGTCATGTAGAGTCGGCACGAGGAGTATTTAGTCAACTCGGGGACTCGGTACTCGACTCTAGGAGTGTACTCAACTCGAGGATTCATGTAGAGTTGGCACGAGGAGTAGTTAGTCGACTCGTGGACTCTGTACTCGACTCTAGGAGTGAACTCAACTCGAGGAGTGAACTCAACTCGAGGAGGGAACTAAACTCGAGGAGTCATGTAGAGTTGGCACGAGGAGTAGTTAGTAGACTCGTGGACTCGGGACTCAACTCGAGGAGTCATGTAGAGTCGGCACGAGGAGTTATCATCCAACTCGGTACTCGAATTGGTTCTCGAGTCGAAGAGCGAACTCAACTCGAGGAGTGAACTCAACTCAAGGAGTCATGTAGAGTCGGCACGAGGAGTAGTTAGACGGAACGAGGAATCAGAACTCAACTCGAGGAGTCGTGTGTAGAGTCGGCACGAGGTCTTATTAGCCAGTCTGTGGACTAGGTACTCCACTCGGTACTCGAGTCGAGAAGCGAACATAACTCGAGGATTGAACTCAAGTCGAGGATTCATATAGGGTCGGCACGAGGAGTGGTTAGTCGACTCGTGGACTCGGTACTCGACTCGAGGAGTGTACTCAACTCGAGGAGTCATGTAGAGTTGGCACGAGGAGTGGTTACTCAACTCGTGGACTCTGTACTCGACTCGAGAAGAGAACTAAACTCGAGGAGTCATGTAGAGTTGGCACGAGGAGTAGTTAGTAGACTCGTGGACTCGGGACTCAACTCGAGCAGCGAGATCAACTCGAGGAGTGAACTCAACTCCTGGAGTCATGTAGAGTCGGCACAAGGAGTAGTTAGTCGACTCGTGCACTCAGAACTCAACTCGAGGAGTGAATTCAACTCGAGGAGTCATGTAGATTTGGCACGAGGAGTAGTTAGTCGACTCGTGGACTCAGAACTCAACTCGAGGAGTCATGTAGAGTCGGCACGAGGAGTTATCATCCAACTCGGTACTCAAATTGGTTCTCGAGTCGAAGAGCGAACTCAACTCGAGGAGTGAACTCAACTCAAGGATTCATGTAGAGTCGGCACGAGGAGTAGTTAGACGGTACGAGGAATCAGAACTCAACTCGAGGAGTCGTGTGTAGAGTCGGCACGACGACTTATTAGCAAGTCTGTGGTCTAGGTACTCCACTCGATACTCGAGTCGAGAAGTGAACTTAACTCGAGGAGTGAACTCAAGTCGAGGATTCATGTAGAGTCGGCACGAGGAGTGGTTAGTCGACTCGTGGACTCGGTACTTGACTCGAGGAGTGCACTCAACTCGAGGAGTCATGTAGAGTTGGCACGAGGAGTGGTTACTCAACTCGTGGACTCTGTACTCGACTCGAGAACTGAACTCAACTCGAGGAGTTTTGTAGAGTCGGCACGAGGAGTAGTTAATCGACTCGTGGACTCGGGACTCAACTCGAGGAGCGAGCTCAATTCGAGGAGTGAACTCAACTCCAGGAGTCATGTATAATCAGCCCGAGGAGTAGTTAGTCGACTCATGCACTCAGAACTCAACTCGAGGAGTGAACTCAACGCGAGGAGTCATGTATAGAGTCGGCACGAGGACTTATCAGCCAGTCTATGGACTCTGTACTCGACTCGAGGAGTGAACTCAACTCGAGGAGCCATGTAGAGTCGGCACGAGGAGTAGTTAGTCGACTCGTGGACTCTGTACTCGACTCGAGGAGTGAACTCAACTCGAGGAGTGAACTCAACTCGAGGAGTGAACTAAACTCGAGGAGTCATGTAGAGTTGGCACGGGGAGTAGTTAGTAGACTCATGGGCTCGAGACTCAACTCGACCAGCGAGATCAACTCGAGGAGTGAACTCAACTCCAGGAGTCATGTAGAGTCGGCACAAGGAGTAGTTAGTCGACTCGTGCACTCAGAACTCAACTCGAGGAGTGAATTCAACTTGAGGAGTCATGTAGATTTGGCACGAGGAGTAGTTAGTCTACTCGTGGACTCAGAACTCAACTAGAGGAGTCATGTAGAGTCGACACGAGGAGTTATCATCCAACTCGGTACTCGAATTGGTTCTCGAGTCGAAGAGCGAACTCAACTAGAGGAGTGAACTCAACTCGAGGAGTCATGTAGAGTCGGCACGAGGAGTAGTTAGACGGCACAAGGAATCTGAACTCAATTTCGAGGAGTCGTGTGTAGAGTCAGCACGAGGACTTATCGACCGGCCTGTGGACTAGGTACTACACTCGGTACTCGAGTCGAGAAGCGAACTTAACTCGAGGAGTGAACTCAAGTCGAGGACTCATGTAGAGTCGGCACGAGGAGTGGTTAGTCGACTCGTGGACTCGGTACTCGACTCGAGGAGTGAACTCAACTCGAGGAGTCATGTAGAGTTGGCACGAGGAGTAGTTAGTCAACTCGTGGACTCTGTACTCAACTCGAGAAGTGAACTCAACTCGAGGAGTCATGTAGAATCGGCACAAGGAGTAGTAAGTCGACTCGTGGACTCGGGACTAAACTCGAGGAGCGAGCTCAACTCGAGGAGTGAACTCAACTCGAGGAGTCATGTAGAATCGGCACGAGGAGTAGTTAGTCGACTCATGCACTCAGAACTCAACTCGAGGAGTGAACTCAACGCGAGGAGTCATGTAGAGTCGGCACGAGGAGTAGTTAGTCGAATCGTGGACTCAGAACACAACTCGAGGAGTCGTGTGTAGAGTCGGCACAAGGACTTATCAGCCAGTCCGTGGACTTGGTACTCCACTCGGTACTCGAGTCGAGGAGTGAACCTAACTCGAGGAGTGAACTCAAGTCGAGGAGTCATGTAGAGTCGGCACGAGGAGTATTTAGTCAACTCGTGGACACGGTACTCGACTCTAGGAGTGAACTCAACTCGAGGAGTCATGTAGAGTTGGCACGAGGAGTAGTTAGTCGACTCGTGGACTCTGTACTCGACTCGAGGAGTGAACTCAACTCGAGGAGTGAACTCAACTCGAGGAGTGAACTAAACTCGAGGAGTCATGTAGAGTTGGCACGAGGAGTAGTTAGTAGACTCGTTTTCTCGGGACTCAACTCGAGGAGTCTTGTGTAGAGTCGGCACAAGGACTTATCAGCTAGTCCGTGGACTTGGTACTCCACTCGGTACTCGAGTCGAGGAGTGAACTTAACTCGAGGAGTGAACTCAAGTCGAGGAGTCATGTAGAGTCAGCACGAGGAGTATTTAGTCAACTCGGGGACTCGGTACTCGACTCTAGGAGTGTACTCAACTCGAGGATTCATGTAGAGTTGGCACGAGGAGTAGTTAGTCGACTCGTGGACTCTGTACTCCACTCGAGGAGTGAACTCAACTCGAGGAGTGAACTCAACTCGAGGAGGGAACTAAACTTGAGGAGTCATGTAGAGTTGGCACGAGGAGTAGTTAGTAGACTCGTGGACTCGGGACTCAACTCGAGGAGTCATGTAGAGTCGGCACGAGCAGTTATCATCCAACTCGGTACTCGAATTGGTTCTCGAGTCGAAGAGCGAACTCAACTCGAGGAGTGAACTCAACTCAAGGAGTCATGTAGAGTCGGCACGAGGAGTAGTTAGACGGCACGAGGAATCAGAACTCAACTCGAGGAGTCATGTGTAGAGTCGGCACGAGGTCTTATTAGCCAGTCTGTGGACTAGGTACTCCACTCGGTACTCGAGTCGAGAAGCGAACTTAACTCGAGGATTGAACTCAAGTCGAGGATTCATGTAGGGTCGGCACGAGGAGTGGTTAGTCGACTCGTGGACTCGGTACTCGACTCGAGGAGTGTACTCAACTCGAGGAGTCATGTAGAGTTGGCACGAGGAGTGGTTACTCAACTCGTGGACTCTGTACTCGACTCGAGAAGAGAACTAAACTCGAGGAGTCATGTAGAGTTGGCACGAGGAGTGGTTAGTAGACTCGTGGACTCGGGACTCAACTCGAGCAGCGAGATCAACTCGAGGAGTGAACTCAACTCCAGGAGTCATGTAGAGTAGGCACAAGGAGTAGTTAGTCGACTCGTGCACTCAGAACTCAACTCGAGGAGTGAATTCAACTCGAGGAGTCATGTAGATTTGGCACGAGGAGTAGTTAGTCGACTCGTGGACTCAGAACTCAACTCGAGGAGTCATGTAGAGTCGGCACGAGGAGTTATCATCCAACTCGGTACTCAAATTGGTTCTCGAGTCGAAGAGCGAACTCAACTCGAGGAGTGAACTCAACTCAAGGATTCATGTAGAGTCGGCACGAGGAGTAGTTAGACGGCATGAGGAATCAGAACTCAACTCGAGGAGTCGTGTGTAGAGTCGGCACGAGGACTTATTAGCAAGTCTGTGGTCTAGGTACTCCACTCGATACTCGAGTCGAGAAGTGAACTTAACTCGAGGAGTGAACTCAAGTCGAGGAGCCATGTAGAGTCGGCACGAGGAGTGGTTAGTCGACTCGTGGACTCGGTACTTGACTCGAGGAGTGCACTCAACTCGAGGAGTCATGTAGAGTTGGCACGAGGAGTGGTTACTCAACTCGTGGACTCTGTACTCGACTCGAGAAGTGAACTCAACTCGAGGAGTTTTGTAGAGTCGGCACGAGGAGTAGTTAATCGACTCGTGGACTCGGGACTCAACTCGAGGAGCGAGCTCAACTCGAGGAGTGAACTCAACTCCAGGAGTCATGTATAATCAGCCCGAGGAGTAGTTAGTCGACTCATGCACTCAGAACTCAACTCGAGGAGTGAACTCAACGCGAGGAGTCGTGTATAGAGTCGGCACGAGGACTTATCAGCCAGTCTATGGACTCGGTACTCGACTCGAGGAGTGAACTCAACTCGAGGAGCCATGTAGAGTCGGCACGAGGAGTAGTTAGTCGACTCGTGGACTCTGTACTCGACTCGAGGAGTGAACTCAACTCGAGGAGTGAACTCAACTCGAGGAGTGAACTAAACTCGAGGAGTCATGTAGAGTTGGCACGGGGAGTAGTTAGTAGACTCGTGGGCTCGGGACTCAACTCGACCAGCGAGATCAACTCGAGGAGTGAACTCAACTCCAGGAGTCATGTAGAGTCGGCACAAGGAGTAGTTAGTCGACTCGTGCACTCAGAACTCAACTCGAGGAGTGAATTCAACTTGAGGAGTCATGTAGATTTGGCACGAGGAGTAGTTAGTCGACTCGTGGACTCAGAACTCAACTAGAGGAGTCATGTACAGTCGACACGAGGAGTTATCATCTAACTCGGTACTCGAATTGGTTCTCGAGTCGAAGAGCGAACTCAACTAGAGGAGTGAACTCAACTCGAGGAGTCATGTAGAGTCGGCACGAGGAGTAGTTAGACGGCACAAGGAATCTGAACTCAATTCGAGGAGTCGTGTGTAGAGTCAGCACGAGGACTTATCGACCAGCCTGTGGACTAGGTACTACACTCGGTACTCGAGTCGAGAAGCGAACTTAACTCGAGGAGTGAACTCAAGTCGAGGACTCATGTAGAGTCGGCACGAGGAGTGGTTAGTCGACTCGTGGACTCGATACTCGACTCGAGGAGTGAACTCAACTCGAGGAGTCATGTAGAGTTGGCACGAGGAGTAGTTAGTCAACTCGTGGACTCTGTACTCAACTCGAGAAGTGAACTCAACTCGAGGAGTCATGTAGAATCGGCACGAGGAGTAGTTAGTCGACTCGTGGACTCGGGACTAAACTCGAGGAGCGAGCTCAACTCGAGGAGTGAACTCAACTCGAGGAGTCATGTAGAATCGGCACGAGGAGTAGTTAGTCGACTCATGCACTGAGAACTCAACTCGAGGAGTGAACTCAACGCGAGGAGTCATGTAGAGTCGGCACGAGGAGTAGTTAGTCGAATCGTGGACTCAGAACACAACTCGAGGAGTCGTGTGTAGAGTCGGCACAAGGACTTATCAGCCAGTCCGTGGACTTGGTACTCCACTCGGTACTCGAGTCGAGGAGTGAACTTAACTCGAGGAGTGAACTCAAGTCGAGGAGTCATGTAGAGTCGGCACGAGGAGTATTTAGTCAACTCGTGGACTCGGTACTCGACTCTAGGAGTGAACTCAACTCGAGGAGTCATGTAGAGTTGGCACGAGGAGTAGTTAGTCGACTCGTGGACTCTGTATTCGACTCGAGGAGTGAACTCAACTCGAGGAGTGAACTCAACTCGAGGAGTGAACTAAACTCGAGGAGTCATGTAGAGTTGGCACGAGGAGTAGTTAGTAGACTCGTGTTCTCGGGACTCAACTCGAGGAGTCTTGTGTACTGTCGGCACAAGGACTTATCAGCTAGTCCGTGGACTTGGTACTCCACTCGGTACTCGAATCGAGGAGTGAACTTAACTCGAGGAGTGAACTCAAGTCGAGGAGTCATGTAGAGTCGGCACGAGGAGTATTTAGTCGACTCGTGGACTCGGTACTCGACTCTAAGAGTGAACTCAACTCGAGGAGTCATGTAAAGTTGGCACGAGGAGTAGTTAGTCGAGTCGTGGACTCTGAACTCGACTCGACGAGTGAACTCAACTCGAGGAGTGAACTAAACTCGAGGAGTCATGTAGAGTTGGCACGAGGAGTAGTTAGTAGACTCGTGGACTCGGGACTCAACTCGAGCAGCGAGATCAACTCGAGGAATGAACTCAACTCCAGGAGTCATGTAGAGTCGGCACAAGGAGTAGTTAGTCGACTCTTGCACTCAGAACTCATCTCGAGGAGTGAATTCAACTCGAGGAGTCATGTAGATTTGGCACGAGGAGTAGTTAGTCGACTCGTGGACTCAGAACTCAACTCGAGGAGTCATGTAGAGTCAGCACGAAGAGTTATCATCCAACTCGGTACTCGAATTGGTTCTCGAGTTGAAGAGCGAACTCAACTCGAGGAGTGAACTCAACTCAAGGAGTCATGTAGAGTCGGCACGAGGAGTAGTTAGACGACACGAGGAATCAGAACTCAACTCAAGGACTCGTGTGTAGAGTCGGCACGAGGTCTTATTAGCCAGTCTGTGGACTAGGTACTCCACTCGGTACTCGAGTCGAGAAGCGAACTTAACTCGAGGATTGAACTCAAGTCGAGGATTCATGTAGGGTCGGCACGAGGAGTGGTTAGTCGACTCGTGGACTCGGTACTCGACTCGAGAAGTCATGCAGAGTTGGCACGAGGAGTGGTTACTCAACTCGTGGACTCTGTACTCGACTCGAGAAGTGAACTAAACTCGAGGAGTCATGTAGAGTTGGCACGAGGAGTAGTTAGTAGACTCGTGGACTCGGGACTCAACTCGAGCAGCGAGATCAACTCGAGGAGTGAACTCAACTCCAGGAGTCAAGTAGAGTCGGCACAAGGAGTAGTTAGTCGACTCGTGCACTCAGAACTCAACTCGAGGAGTGAATTCAACTCGAGGACCCATGTAGAGTCGGCACGAGGAGTAGTTAGTCGACTCGTGGACTCTGTACTCGACTCGAGGAGTGAACTCAACTCGAGGAGTGAACTCAAGTCGAGGAGTGAACTAAACTCGAGGAGTCATGTAGAGTTGGCACGGGGAGTAGTTAGTAGACTCGTGGACTCGGGACTCAACTCGAGCAGCGAGATCAACTCGAGGAGTGAACTCAACTGCAGGAGTCATGTAAAGTCGGCACAAGGAGTAGTTAGTCGACTCGTGCACTGAGAACTCAACTCGAGGAGTGAATTCAACTCGAGGACCCATGTAGAGTCGGCACGAGGAGTAGTTAGTCGACTCGTGGACTCTGTACTCGACTCGAGGAGTGAACTCAACTCGAGGAGTGAACTCAAGTCGAGGAGTGAACTAAACTCGAGGAGTCATGTAGAGTTGGCACGGGGAGTAGTTAGTAGACTCGTGGACTCGGGACTCAACTCGAGCAGCGAGATCAACTCGAGGAGTGAACTCAACTCCAGGAGTCATGTAAAGTCGGCACAAGGAGTAGTTAGTTGACTCGTGCACTCAGAACTCAACTCGAGGAGTGAATTCAACTTGAGGAGTCATGTAGATTTGGCACGAGGAGTAGTTAGTCGACTCGTGGACTCAGAACTCAACTCGAGGAGTCATGTAGAGTCGACACGAGGAGTTATCATCCAACTCGGTACTCGAATTGGTTCTCGAGTCGAAGAGCGAAGTCAACTAGAGGAGTGAACTCAACTCGAGGAGTCATGTAGAGTCGGCACAAGGAGTAGTGAGACGGCACAAGGAATCTGAACTCAATTCGAGGGGTCGTGTGTAGAGTCAGCACGAGGACTTATCGACCAGCCTGTGGACTAGGTACTCCACTCGGTACTCGAGTCGAGAAGCGAACTTAACTCGAGGAGTGAACTCAAGTCGAGGATTCATGTAGAGTCGGCACGAGGAGTGGTTAGTCGACTCGTGGACTCGGTACTCGACTCGAGGAGTGAGCTCAACTCGAGGAGTCATGTAGAGTTGGCACGAGGAGTAGTTAGTCAACTCGTGCACTCTGTACTCAACTCGAGAAGTGAACTCAACTCGAGGAGTCATGTAGAATCGGCAAGAGGAGTAGTTAGTCGACTCGTGGACTCGGGACTCAACTCGAGGAGCGAGCTCAACTCGAGGAGTGAACTCAACTCGAGGAGTCATGTAGAGTTGGCACGAGGACTAGTTAGTCGACTCGTGGACTCTGTACTCGACTAGATGAGTGAACTCAACTCGAGGAGTGAACTTAACTCGAGGAGTCATGTAGAGTTGGCACGAGGAGTAGTTAGTAGACTCGTGTTCTCGGGACTCAACTCGAGGAGTCTTGTGTAGATTCGGCACAAGGACTTATCATCTAGTCTGTGGACTTGGTACTCCACTCGGTACTCGAGTCGAGGAGTGAACTTAACTCGAGGAGTGAACTCAAGTCGAGGAATCATGTAGAGTCGGCACGAGGAGTATTTAGTCGACTCGTGGACTCGGTACTCGACTCTAAGAGTGAACTCAACTCGAGGAGACATGTAAAGTTGGCACGAGGAGTAGTTAGTCGACTCGTGGACTCTGTACTCGACTCGAGGAGTCAACTCAACTCGAGGAGTGAACTAAACTCGAGGAGTCATGTAGAGTTGGCACGAGGAGTAGTTAGTAGACTCGTGGACTCGGGACTCAACTCGAGCAGCGAGATCAACTCGAAGAGTGAACTCAACTCCAGGAGTCATGTAGAGTCGGCACAAGGAGTAGTTAGTCGACTCTTGCACTCAGAACTCAACTCGAGGAGTGAATTCAACTCTAGGAGTCATGTAGAGTCGGCACGAGGAGTAGTTAGTCGACTCGTGGACTCAGAACTCAACTCGAGGAGTCATGTATAGTCGGCACGAGGAGTTATCATCCAACTCGGTACTCGAATTGGTTCTCGAGTCGAAGAGCGAACTCAACTCGAGGAGTTAACTCAACTCAAGGAGTCATGTAGAGTCGGCATGAGGAGTAGTTAGACGGCACGAGGAATCAGAACTCAACTCGAGGAGTCGTGTGTAGAGTCGGCACGAGGTCTTATTAGCCAGTCTGTGGACTAGGTACTCCATTCGGCACTCGAGTCGAGAAGCGAACTTAACTCGAGGAGTGAACTCAAGTCGAGGATTCATGTAGGGTCGGCACGAGGAGTGGTTAGTCGACTCGTGGACTCGGTACTCGACTCGAGGAGTGTACTCAACTCGAGGAGTCATGTAGAGTTGGTACGAGGAGTGGTTACTCAACTCGTGGACTCTGTACTCGACTCGAGAAGTGAACTAAACTCGAGAAGTCATGTAGAGTTGGCACGAGGAGTAGTTAGTAGACTCGTGGACTCGGGACTCAACTCGAGCAGCGAGATCAACTCGAGGAGTGACCTCAACTACAGGAGTCATGTAGAGTCGGCACAAGGAGTAGTTAGTCGACTCGTGCACTCAGAACTCAACTCGAGGAGTGAATTCAACTCGAGGAGTCATGTAGATTTGGCACGAGGAGTAGTTAGTCGACTCGTGGACTCTGTACTCGACTCGAGGAGTGAACTCAACTCGAGGAGTGAACTAAACTCGAGGAGTCATGTAGAGTTGGCACGAGGAGTAGTTAGTAGACTCGTGTTCTCGGGACTCAACTCGAGGAGTCTTGTGTAGATTCGGCACAAGGACTTATCATCTAGTGCGTGGACTTGGTACTCCACTCGGTACTCGAGTCGAGGAGTGCACTTAACTCGAGGAGTGAACTCAAGTCGAGGAGTCATGTAGAGTCGGCACGAGGAGTATTTAGTCGACTCGTGGACTCGGTACTCGACTCTAAGAGTGAACTCAACTCGAGGAGTCATGTAAAGTTGGCACGAGGAGTAGTTAGTCGACTCGTGGACTCTGTACTCGACTCGAGGAGTGAACTCAACTCGAGGAGTCATGTAGAGTTGGCACGAGGAGTAGTTAGTAGACTCGTGGACTCGGGACTCAACTCGAGCAGCGAGATCAACTCGAAGAGTGAACTCAACTCTAGGAGTCATGTAGAGTCGGCACAAGGAGTAGTTAGTCGACTCTTGCACTCATAACTCAACTCGAGGAGAGAATTCAACTCGAGGAGTCATGTAGAGTCGGCACGAGGAGTAGTTAGTCGACTCGTGGACTCAGAACTCAACTCGAGGAGTCATGTATAGTCGGCACGAGGAGTATTTAGTCGACTCGTGGCCTCGGTACTCTACTCTAAGAGTGAACTCAACTCGGGGAGTCATGTAAAGTTGGCACGAGGAGTAGTTAGTCGACTTGTGGACTCTGTACTCGACTCGAGGAGTGAACTCAACTCGAGGAGTGAACTAAACTCGAGGAGTCATGTAGAGTTGGCACGAGGAGTAGTTAGTAGACTCGTGGACTCGGGACTCAACTCGAGCAGCGAGATCAACTCGAAGAGTGAACTCAACTCCAGGAGTCATGTAGAGTCGGCACAAGGAGTAGTTAGTCGACTCTTGCACTCAGAACTCAACTCGAGGAGTGAATTCAACTCGAGGAGTCATGTAGAGTCGGCACGAGGAGTAGTTAGTCGACTCGTGGACTCAGAACTCAACTCGAGGAGTCATGTATAGTCGGCACGAGGAGTTATCATCCAACTCGGTACTCGAATTGGTTCTCGAGTCGAAGAGCGAACTCAACTCGAGGAGTTAACTCAACTCAAGGAGTCATGTAGAGTCGGCACGAGGAGTAGTTAGAAGGCACGAGGAATCAGAACTCAACTCGAGGAGTCGTGTGTAGAGTCGGCACGAGGTCTTATTAGCCAGTCTGTGGACTAGGTACTCCACTCGGCACTCGAGTCGAGAAGCGAACTTAACTCGAGGAGTGAACTCAAGTCGAGGATTCATGTAGGGTCGGCACGAGGAGTGGTTAGTCGACTCGTGGACTCGGTACTCGACTCGAGGAGTGTACTCAACTCGAGGAGTCATGTAGAGTTGGTACGAGGAGTGGTTACTCAACTCGTGGACTCTGTACTCGACTCGAGAAGTGAACTAAACTCGAGGAGTCATGTAGAGTTGGCACGAGGAGTAGTTAGTAGACTCGTGGACTCGGGACTCAACTCAAGCAGCGAGATCAACTCGAGGAGTGAACTCAACTCCAGGAGTCATGTAGAGTCGGCACAAGGAGTAGTTAGTCGACTCGTGCACTCAGAACTCAACTCGAGGAGTGAATTCAACTCGAGGAGTCATGTAGATTTGGCACGAGGAGTAGTTAGTCGACTCGTGGACTCTGTACTCGACTCGAGGAGTGAACTCAACTCGAGGAGTGAACTAAACTCGAGGAGTCATGTAGAGTTGGCACGAGGAGTAGTTAGTAGACTCGTGTTCTCGGGACTCAACTCGAGGAGTCTTGTGTAGATTCGGCACAAGGACTTTTCATCTAGTGCGTGGACTTGGTACTCCACTCGGTACTCGAGTCGAGGAGTGAACTTAACTCGAGGAGTGAACTCAAGTCGAGGAGTCATGTAGAGTCGGCACGAGGAGTATTTAGTCGACTCGTGGACTCGGTACTCGACTCTAAGAGTGAACTCAACTCGAGGAGTCATGTAAAGTTGGCACGAGGAGTAGTTAGTCGACTCGTGGACTCTGTACTCGACTCGAGGAGTGAACTCAACTCGAGGAGTCATGTAGAGTTGGCACGAGGAGTAGTTAGTTGACTCGTGGACTCGTGACTCAACTCGAGCAGCGAGATCAACTCGAAGAGTGAACTCAACTCTAGGAGTCATGTAGAGTCGGCACAAGGAGTAGTTAGTCGACTCTTGCACTCATAACTCAACTCGAGGAGAGAATTCAACTCGAGGAGTCATGTAGAGTCGGCACGAGGAGTAGTTAGTCGACTCGTGGACTCAGAACTCAACTCGAGGAGTCATGTATAGTCGGCACGAGGAGTATTTAGTCGACTCGTGGACTCGGTACTCGACTCTAAGAGTGAACTCAACTCGGGGAGTCATGTAAAGTTGGCACGAGGAGTAGTTAGTCGACTCGTGGACTCTGTACTCGACTCGAGGAGTGAACTCAACTCGAGGAGTGAACTAAACTCGAGGAGTCATGTAGAGTTGGCACGAGGAGTAGTTAGTAGACTCGTGGACTCGGGACTCAACTCGAGCAGCGAGATCAACTCGAAGAGTGAACTCAACTCCAGGAGTCATGTAGAGTCGACACAAGGAGTAGTTAGTCGACTCTTGCACTCAGAACTCAACTCGAGGAGTGAATTCAACTCGAGGAGTCATGTAGAGTCGGCACGAGGAGTAGTTAGTCGACTCGTGGACTCAGAACTCAACTCGAGGAGTCATGTATAGTCGGCACGAGGAGTTATCATCCAACTCGGTACTCGAATTGGTTCTCGAGTCGAAGAGCGAAATCAACTCGAGGAGTTAACTCAACTCAAGGAGTCATGTAGAGTCGACACGAGGAGTAGTTAGACGGCACGAGGAATCAGAACTCAACTCGAGGAGTCGTGTGTAGAGTCGGCACGAGGTCTTATTAGCCAGTCTGTGGACTAGGTACTCCACTCGGCACTCGAGTCGAGAAGCGAACTTAACTCGAGGAGTGAACTCAAGTCGAGGATTCATGTAGGGTCGGCACGAGGAGTGGTTAGTCGACTCGTGGACTCGGTACTCGACTCGAGGAGTGTACTCAACTCGAGGAGTCATGTAGAGTTGGTACGAGGAGTGGTTACTCAACTCGTGGACTCTGTACTCGACTCGAGAAGTGAACTAAACTCGAGAAGTCATGTAGAGTTGGCACGAGGAGTAGTTAGTAGACTCGTGGACTCGGGACTCAACTCGAGCAGCGAGATCAACTCGAGGAGTGACCTCAACTACAGGAGTCATGTAGAGTCGGCACAAGGAGTAGTTAGTCGACTCGTGCACTCAGAACTCAACTCGAGGAGTGAATTCAACTCGAGGAGTCATGTAGATTTGGCACGAGGAGTAGTTAGTCGACTCGTGGACTCTGTACTCGACTCGAGGAGTGAACTCAACTCGAGGAGTGAACTAAACTCGAGGAGTCATGTAGAGTTGGCACGAGGAGTAGTTAGTAGACTCGTGTTCTCGGGACTCAACTCGAGGAGTCTTGTGTAGATTCGGCACAAGGACTTATCATCTAGTGCGTGGACTTGGTACTCCACTCGGTACTCGAGTCGAGGAGTGCACTTAACTCGAGGAGTGAACTCAAGTCGAGGAGTCATGTAGAGTCGGCACGAGGAGTATTTAGTCGACTCGTGGACTCGGTACTCGACTCTAAGAGTGAACTCAACTCGAGGAGTCATGTAAAGTTGGCACGAGGAGTAGTTAGTCGACTCGTGGACTCTGTACTCGACTCGAGGAGTGAACTCAACTCGAGGAGTCATGTAGAGTTGGCACGAGGAGTAGTTAGTAGACTCGTGGACTCGGGACTCAACTCGAGCAGCGAGATCAACTCGAAGAGTGAACTCAACTCTAGGAGTCATGTAGAGTCGGCACAAGGAGTAGTTAGTCGACTCTTGCACTCATAACTCAACTCGAGGAGAGAATTCAACTCGAGGAGTCATGTAGAGTCGGCACGAGGAGTAGTTAGTCGACTCGTGGACTCAGAACTCAACTCGAGGAGTCATGTATAGTCGGCACGAGGAGTATTTAGTCGACTCGTGGCCTCGGTACTCTACTCTAAGAGTGAACTCAACTCGGGGAGTCATGTAAAGTTGGCACGAGGAGTAGTTAGTCGACTTGTGGACTCTGTACTCGACTCGAGGAGTGAACTCAACTCGAGGAGTGAACTAAACTCGAGGAGTCATGTAGAGTTGGCACGAGGAGTAGTTAGTAGACTCGTGGACTCGGGACTCAACTCGAGCAGCGAGATCAACTCGAAGAGTGAACTCAACTCCAGGAGTCATGTAGAGTCGGCACAAGGAGTAGTTAGTCGACTCTTGCACTCAGAACTCAACTCGAGGAGTGAATTCAACTCGAGGAGTCATGTAGAGTCGGCACGAGGAGTAGTTAGTCGACTCGTGGACTCAGAACTCAACTCGAGGAGTCATGTATAGTCGGCACGAGGAGTTATCATCCAACTCGGTACTCGAATTGGTTCTCGAGTCGAAGAGCGAACTCAACTCGAGGAGTTAACTCAACTCAAGGAGTCATGTAGAGTCGGCACGAGGAGTAGTTAGAAGGCACGAGGAATCAGAACTCAACTCGAGGAGTCGTGTGTAGAGTCGGCACGAGGTCTTATTAGCCAGTCTGTGGACTAGGTACTCCACTCGGCACTCGAGTCGAGAAGCGAACTTAACTCGAGGAGTGAACTCAAGTCGAGGATTCATGTAGGGTCGGCACGAGGAGTGGTTAGTCGACTCGTGGACTCGGTACTCGACTCGAGGAGTGTACTCAACTCGAGGAGTCATGTAGAGTTGGTACGAGGAGTGGTTACTCAACTCGTGGACTCTGTACTTGACTCGAGAAGTGAACTAAACTCGAGGAGTCATGTAGAGTTGGCACGAGGAGTAGTTAGTAGACTCGTGGACTCGGGACTCAACTCAAGCAGCGAGATCAACTCGAGGAGTGAACTCAACTCCAGGAGTCATGTAGAGTCGGCACAAGGAGTAGTTAGTCGACTCGTGCACTCAGAACTCAACTCGAGGAGTGAATTCAACTCGAGGAGTCATGTAGATTTGGCACGAGGAGTAGTTAGTCGACTCGTGGACTCTGTACTCGACTCGAGGAGTGAACTCAACTTGAGGAGTGAACTAAACTCGAGGAGTCATGTAGAGTTGGCACGAGGAGTAGTTAGTAGACTCGTGTTCTCGGGACTCAACTCGAGGAGTCTTGTGTAGATTCGGCACAAGGACTTTTCATCTAGTGCGTGGACTTGGTACTCCACTCGGTACTCGAGTCGAGGAGTGAACTTAACTCGAGGAGTGAACTCAAGTCGAGGAGTCATGTAGAGTCGGCACGAGGAGTATTTAGTCGACTCGTGGACTCGGTACTCGACTCTAAGAGTGAACTCAACTCGAGGAGTCATGTAAAGTTGGCACGAGGAGTAGTTAGTCGACTCGTGGACTCTGTACTCGACTCGAGGAGTGAACTCAACTCGAGGAGTCATGTAGAGTTGGCACGAGGAGTAGTTAGTAGACTCGTGGACTCGGGACTCAACTCGAGCAGCGAGATCAACTCGAAGAGTGAACTCAACTCTAGGAGTCATGTAGAGTCGGCACAAGGAGTAGTTAGTCGACTCTTGCACTCATAACTCAACTCGAGGAGAGAATTCAACTCGAGGAGTCATGTAGAGTCGGCACGAGGAGTAGTTAGTCGACTCGTGGACTCAGAACTCAACTCGAGGAGTCATGTATAGTCGGCACGAGGAGTATTTAGTCGACTCGTGGACTCGGTACTCGACTCTAAGAGTGAACTCAACTCGGGGAGTCATGTAAAGTTGGCACGAGGAGTAGTTAGTCGACTCGTGGACTCTGTACTCGACTCGAGGAGTGAACTCAACTCGAGGAGTGAACTAAACTCGAGGAGTCATGTAGAGTTGGCACGAGGAGTAGTTAGTAGACTCGTGGACTCGGGACTCAACTCGAGCAGCGAGATCAACTCGAAGAGTGAACTCAACTCCAGGAGTCATGTAGAGTCGACACAAGGAGTAGTTAGTCGACTCTTGCACTCAGAACTCAACTCGAGGAGTTAATTCAACTCGAGGAGTCATGTAGAGTCGGCACGAGGAGTAGTTAGTCGACTCGTGGACTCAGAACTCAACTCGAGGAGTCATGTATAGTCGGCACGAGGAGTTATCATCCAACTCGGTACTCGAATTGGTTCTCGAGTCGAAGAGCGAAATCAACTCGAGGAGTTAACTCAACTCAAGGAGTCATGTAGAGTCGGCACGAGGAGTAGTTAGACGGCACGAGGAATCAGAACTCAACTCGAGGAGTCGTGTGTAGAGTCGGCACGAGGTCTTATTAGCCAGTCTGTGGACTAGGTACTCCACTCGGCACTCGAGTCGAGAAGCGAACTTAACTCGAGGAGTGAACTCAAGTCGAGGATTCATGTAGGGTCGGCACGAGGAGTGGTTAGTCGACTCGTGGACTCGGTACTCGACTCGAGGAGTGTACTCAACTCGAGGAGTCATGTAGAGTTGGTACGAGGAGTGGTTACTCAACTCGTGGACTCTGTACTCGACTCGAGAAGTGAACTAAACTCGAGGAGTCATGTAGAGTTGGCACGAGGAGTAGTTAGTAGACTCGTGGACTCGGGACTCAACTCGAGCAGCGAGATCAACTCGAGGAGTGACCTCAACTCCAGGAGTCATGTAGAGTCGGCACAAGGAGTAGTTAGTCGACTCGTGCACTCAGAACTCAACTCGAGGAGTGAATTCAACTCGAGGAGTCATGTAGATTTGGCACGAGGAGTAGTTAGTCGACTCGTGGACTCTGTACTCGACTCGAGGAGTGAACTCAACTCGAGGAGTGAACTAAACTCGAGGAGTCATGTAGAGTTGGCACGAGGAGTAGTTAGTAGACTCGTGTTCTCGGGACTCAACTCGAGGAGTCTTGTGTAGATTCGGCACAAGGACTTATCATCTAGTGCGTGGACTTGGTACTCCACTCGGTACTCGAGTCGAGGAGTGAACTTAACTCGAGGAGTGAACTCAAGTCGAGGAGTCATGTAGAGTCGGCACGAGAAGTATTTAGTCGACTCGTGGACTCGGTACTCGACTCTAAGAGTGAACTCAACTCGAGGAGTCATGTAAAGTTGGCACGAGGAGTAGTTAGTCGACTCGTGGACTCTGTACTCGACTCGAGGAGTGAACTCAACTCGAGGAGTCATGTAGAGTTGGCACGAGGAGTAGTTAGTAGACTCGTGGACTCGGGACTCAACTCGAGCAGCGAGATCAACTCGAAGAGTGAACTCAACTCTAGGAGTCATGTAGAGTCGGCACAAGGAGTAGTTAGTCGACTCTTGCACTCATAACTCAACTCGAGGAGAGAATTCAACTCGAGGAGTCAAGTAGAGTCGGCACGAGGAGTAGTTAGTCGACTCGTGGACTCAGAACTCAACTCGAGGAGTCATGTATAGTCGGCACGAGGAGTATTTAGTCGACTCGTGGACTCGGTACTCGACTCTAAGAGTGAACTCAACTCGGGGAGTCATGTAAAGTTGGCACGAGGAGTAGTTAGTCGACTCGTGGACTCTGTACTCGACTCGAGGAGTGAACTCAACTCGAGGAGTGAACTAAACTCGAGGAGTCATGTAGAGTTGGCACGAGGAGTAGTTAGTAGACTCGTGGACTCGGGACTCAACTCGAGCAGCGAGATCAACTCGAAGAGTGAACTCAACTCCAGGAGTCATGTATAGTCGGCACAAGGAGTAGTTAGTCGACTCTTGCACTCAGAACTCAACTCGAGGAGTGAATTCAACTCGAGGAGTCATGTAGAGTCGGCACGAGGAGTAGTTAGTCGACTCGTGGACTCAGAACTCAACTCGAGGAGTCATGTATAGTCGGCACGAGGAGTTATCATCCAACTCGGTACTCGAATTGGTTCTCGAGTCGAAGAGCGAACTCAACTCGAGGAGTTAACTCAACTCAAGGAGTCATGTAGAGTCGGCACGAGGAGTAGTTAGACGGCACGAGGAATCAGAACTCAACTCGAGGAGTCGTGTGTAGAGTCGGCACGAGGTCTTATTAGCCAGTCTGTGGACTAGGTACTCCACTCGGCACTCGAGTCGAGAAGCGAACTTAACTCGAGGAGTGAACTCAAGTCGAGGATTCATGTAGGGTCGGCACGAGGAGTGGTTAGTCGACTCGTGGACTCGGTACTCGACTCGAGGAGTGTACTCAACTCGAGGAGTCATGTAGAGTTGGTACGAGGAGTGGTTACTCAACTCGTGGACTCTGTACTCGACTCGAGAAGTGAACTAAACTCGAGGAGTCATGTAGAGTTGGCACGAGGAGTAGTTAGTAGACTCGTGGACTCGGGACTCAACTCGAGCAGCGAGATCAACTCGAGGAGTGAACTCAACTCCAGGAGTCATGTAGAGTCGGCACAAGGAGTAGTTAGTCGACTCGTGCACTCAGAACTCAACTCGAGGAGTGAATTCAACTCGAGGAGTCATGTAGATTTGGCACGAGGAGTAGTTAGTCGACTCGTGGACTCTGTACTCGACTCGAGGAGTGAACTCAACTCGAGGAGTGAACTAAACTCGAGGAGTCATGTAGAGTTGGCACGAGGAGTAGTTAGTAGACTCGTGTTCTCGGGACTCAACTCGAGGAGTCTTGTGTAGATTCGGCACAAGGACTTATCATCTAGTGCGTGGACTTGGTACTCCACTCGGTACTCGAGTCGAGGAGTGAACTTAACTCGAGGAGTGAACTCAAGTCGAGGAGTCATGTAGAGTCGGCACGAGGAGTATTTAGTCGACTCGTGGACTCGGTACTCGACTCTAAGAGTGAACTCAACTTGAGGAGTCATGTAAAGTTGGCACGAGGAGTAGTTAGTCGACTCGTGGACTCTGTACTCGACTCGAGGAGTGAACTCAACTCGAGGAGTCATGTAGAGTTGGCACGAGGAGTAGTTAGTAGACTCGTGGACTCGGGACTCAACTCGAGCAGCGAGATCAACTCGAAGAGTGAACTCAACTCTAGGAGTCATGTAGAGTCGGCACAAGGAGTAGTTAGTCGACTCTTGCACTCATAACTCAACTCGAGGAGAGAATTCAACTAGAGGCGTCATGTAGAGTCGGCACGAGGAGTAGTTAGTCGACTCGTGGACTCAGAACTCAACTCGAGGAGTCATGTATAGTCGGCACGAGGAGTTATCATCCAACTCGGTACTCGAATTGGTTCTCGAGTCGAAGAGCGAACTCAACTCGAGGAGTTAACTCAACTCAAGGAGTCATGTAGAGTCGGCACGAGGAGTAGTTAGACGGCACGAGGAATCAGAACTCAACTCGAGGAGTCGTGTGTAGAGTCGGCACGAGGTCTTATTAGCCAGTCTGTGGACTAGGTACTCCACTCGGCACTCGAGTCGAGAAGCGAACTTAACTCGAGGAGTGAACTCAAGTCGAGGATTCATGTAGGGTCGGCACGAGGAGTGGTTAGTCGACTCGTGGACTCGGTACTCGACTCGAGGAGTGTACTCAACTCGAGGAGTCATGTAGAGTTGGTACGAGGAGTGGTTACTCAACTCGTGGACTCTGTACTCGACTCGAGAAGTGAACTAAACTCGAGGAGTCATGTAGAGTTGGCACGAGGAGTAGTTAGTAGACTCGTGGACTCGGGACTCAACTCGAGCAGCGAGATCAACTCGAGGAGTGAACTCAACTCCAGGAGTCATGTAGAGTCGGCACAAGGAGTAGTTAGTCGACTCGTGCACTCAGAACTCAACTCGAGGAGTGAATTCAACTCGAGGAGTCATGTAGATTTGGCACGAGGAGTAGTTAGTCGACTCGTGGACTCAGAACTAAACTCGAGGAGTCATGTAGAGTCGGCACGAGGAGTTATCATCCAACTCGGTACTCGAATTGGTTCTCGAGTCGAAGAGCGAACTCAACTCGAGGAGTGAACTCAACTAAAGGATTCATGTAGAGTCGTTACGAGGAGTAGTTAGACGGCATGAGGAATCAGAACTCAACTCGAGGAGTCGTGTGTAGAGTCGGCACGAGGACTTATTAGCCAGTCTGTGGACTAGGTACTCCACTCGGTATTCGAGTCGAGAAGCGAACTTAACTCGAGGAATGAACTCAAGTCGATGATTCATGTAGAGTCGGCACGAGGAGTGGTTAGTCGACTCGTGGACTCGGTACTCGACTCGAGGAGTGCACTCAACTCGAGGAGTTATGTAGAGTTGGCACGAGGAGTGGTTACTCAAATCGTGGACTCTGTACTCGACTCGAGAAGTGAACTCAACTCGAGGAGTCATGTAGAGTCGGAACGAGGAGTAGTTAATCGACTCGTGGACTCGGGACTCAACTCGAGGAGCAAGCTCAACTCGAGGAGTGAACTCAACTCCAGGAGTCATGTATAATCAGCACGAGGAGTAGTTAGTCGACTCATGCACTCAGAACTCAACTCGACGAGTGAACTCAACGCGAGGAGTCGTGTATAGAGTCGGCACGAGGACTTATCAGCTAGTCCGTGGACTCGGTACTCCACTCGAGGAGTGAACTCAACTCGAGGAGCCATGTAGAGTCAGCACGAGGAGTAGTTAGTCGACTCGTGGACTCTGTACTCGACTTGAGGAGTGAACTCAGCTCGAGGAGTGAACTCAACTCGAGGAGTGAACTAAACTCGAAGAGTCATGTAGAGTTGGCACGGGGAGTAGTTAGTAGATTCGTGGACTCGGGACACAACTCGAGCAACGAGATCAACTCGAGGAGTGAACTCAACTCGAGGAGTCATGTAGAGTCGGCATGAGGAGTAGTTAATCGACTCGAGGAGTGAATTCAACTCGAGGAGACATGTAGATTTTGCACGAGGAGTAGTTAGTCGAATCGTGGTCTCAGAACTCAACTCGAGGATTGAACTCAACTCGAGGAGTCATGTAGAGTCGGCCTGAGGAGTTATCAGCTAACACGGTACTCGATTTTGTACTCGAGTCAAGGAGAGAACTCAACTCGAGCAGTCACTCTTGGACGTAGCTCATTGAGAAATGATCGAAGCAAAAATGCCATAGAGTACTCCCATTGAAGAGAGGGCCATAAGAGTGACTCTTAGTCTCACGTTAATTGCTTCTTTCATTAGTGTTGGGGATCGTGGGTTACAAACAACAAGTATAACCCTCCCACTTAGTTTTTGGAGTTGGTACATCGACTCTTATAAGTTCGGAAACGGATTTCCTAGTTATAGAGCGATAGAGCGGACAACTAGAAAAGAATCCTAGAGGTTCATGTTCAGAGCAGTGTTAGTGCATAAAGGCATAAGGTACATACTCGGATATTTTCCTATTTTCTATTCGGTGAAAGTGTATGAGGGAAGTGTGAACTTCAACTCACTCGAACACTTTAAAGTTTGAGATTACACATCTTTTTAATTTTCGTCTTGTCTACGAAGAGACCTCCCACTCAAATTTTCAAGAGCATATAGATTTTGAATATATGTTATATAGATATAGTTTTGAAAACATTTTGAAAACTTATTTGATTTGGATGACAAAATATTTTCAAGTTTGAAAATGAAAACGGTTTTTCAAAATTCAAACTAGTTTTGTAAAAATTCAATTTCAATTAAACTTTCAAAAATCAAAACATTTTAATCTTTCACATTATGTTTATAATCTTATAAAAAAAACATTTTTGCTCAAGAAAATTTTCTCATTAGAGTTCTATAACTCATTGTAGTGGGGCTGAAAATTCGGATTTCTAAAAAACTAGACTTTCGGAACAGCCGCGCACCACGGAGTAAAATCGCCATAACTGGCAGCTCCGATGACCTTTTGACCTAAAACTGGTGGCATTGGAAAGATGACAGACACACCTTTAATTTAATTAAAGAATCATTAAATTTCGAATTCTGAGAAGAGAGTTATGCCACTTTTACTGCGGGTTTTACTCCAGCTCGAAGAAAACAGAAATAATTAAAGTTCGGTCTTTTAGTGCGTAAAAAGAATCGAGTGTAACGGAACGTTTTAGGAAGTTGTTAAGGCTTTTATTTGTGTTTTATTAACATGGTAATAACATGGTGTAAAAGAAATAACAACAAGCAAAAAACAATTCAAGCAAATAAAAGAAACTACTAAGACAAGAAAACTAGTCACAAAATTTACTCGAAATTTTCTCAAACTTAAAAACACGTTTTTTAATATAAAAAATAAAACACTTTTAGAACTGATTCTAATGTGCTTTAGTAACATCTCAAACTCATAGAAAATCAAAACGATTTTTAATTTAAAGGCAAGAGCAATAAATTAAAAAAAAAATCTAAGAAAACAATTCTAACTTGTCACAAAATTAGTTAACTTTCGAAAACGATTTTCAAGCTCATAATTTTAATTACATGTACATGCATATCTTTGACCATAGCTCTGATACCATTTGTTGGAATTGATCTAGGGTTTAAGAAAAAGGTTAACGCTTCGGTAAGCGGCGGAATTTTAAAAATTTTCTTTTGACAAGTAAATTTTTTTTACTAACCTAGACAAAGAACAAGTACACGTAAATAAAAAATATTATGAGCATAATAAATTTACTAACCTTTTTAGAAGCTTGAACGTTGATGAGCCTTCAAAAGGTTGAAAACATTTTCCTCCTCTCGCATCACGTCTCTCTTCTTTCCTCGGCAACACGAGCAACCACGATAGTTTCTATCACAGGAATCACTCGAGAGAAAAGGAATTAGTGAGTGGGCACTTTTAAACACGACGACTCGAGAACAAGTCTCAAAGTCAAAAAGCTAAAAATGTTAGGTCAAATGAGGACCTATGTGCCAAAACAAAAACGAAAAGAACTTAGAGAGAGAGAGAGAGAGGATGGGCGGCCAAGCTAGAGAGAGAAGCTCTCAAATCTCTAAAACTTGGAATAAATAAAATGTGAGAATGAGGCGTCTATTTATAGGGGAGGGATTACCTTCAATAAGGTAGTTTCCTCTTCTATAGAATATCACATATTCATGAGCAAAATTTCCCTTTTTCCCTAAGAGTCACACGTCCAACATACGCTTCTAGAAGCCTTGGATTTGTTTCCTCTTTTGTTCTCTCCTTGCCTTGTTGGCGCCCACCTTGTTCCTCATAGAGGAAATTTGTTTCCTCTTTTTTTCTTTTGGCAAGTATCTTCATACATTAGTGCACAAAATAAACTCTCTTTCACACTAAGGGCTGCACGAATTTTATCTCCCATTTCCTTGGGTTGGACGGCCAAAAAGCCTTCTAGAAAGGCTTTCTAGATTTTTCTTTACTTGTTCATGACAACATAAGAAAAGACCATTAAGAATTTTCAAGTAAAATTATATGAAATGAAATTAATTCACAAGGCCTAATGAACACATCATGGCTGAGTTATTTAAGTCATCATATGACCATGTCAAAAAATTTATTGACATTCATTTCATGCCATGTCCAAAAAGACAAAATTACCCTTTTGATAATTTTCGTAAAACTTGTCTCGTTCTTGTTTTGACTTAGCTTATAGTTTAACTATTCCTACTAGATATGATTTGTGACAGTGACCTCATGGATCTAAATAAACAAAGTATCAGCTAAATACTCGGACTCAAAAGTTCACAAACCTTTTCCAAGTTTAGCTTAATGCCAACTGACTCCACTAAAGAGTTGACACTGAAAATCTCTCGGTTCAAATGAATTTATTTTCTACTCATGAATTCAACAAAATTATGATGAGTGGATCCACTGAATGTTATCTATATTTACCCTTCATGAATATCATCAGCTAGTCAGGATTTATAAAATTACCATTTTACACTTCTAGCTGTTATTTCCTCAACTCATTTGTCTCTTGTGAATAGGTTAGAAACAATGTATTGGCGAGGACCTAACAAGTCACATTGTTTCATGCAAAAGAGTCAGGACTCAATTTGGAGACTAGCTAGTTCATTTATTTACATTCCAAGGAACAAAGCATGAGGTAATATACATTGCATTTCAGCAATCTTGTACATCAATTCCATATCTATGAGAAATTCACAAAGTTACTCATGACATCTTCATAACTTAGTACTTCACAAATAGGTCCTGTTCAGAATCACATAGTGAGTCCGAACTCTGACATTCTCAAATGAGAATACGTAAGTTGTGAAAGGGCATGTCTCATTTCAGGATTAAGGTAAGTAGGATGCAATTCATACGTAGTGACTTTGAGACATAAGAGGTTAGATGGTTTGTTCTTATCTTGTCTCTAGAAGTGCACTGGTCAATTCGACACCTTCGGAAGATACCTAGAAGAACTATAGATTCTCTAACTCTCAATGCCCCATAACAAGACATCATAGATTCTCCTAACAATCGTACTGAGGTCAATAGTCCTTTGACCCTTAGATTGCGAATATATTGTTTTAAGCAAACTACGAAGAGTTTGTTCATGCAAATCTACATTTGTCTCTTCGTAAGTTGTTTAGTTTGTTTATGGACTATAGACTAATGTTTTATCATAAAGCTTCAAACAAACAAGGAAGAATGAATGAATGTTTCATCTTTTTATTAGTGAATAATCAATTACAAGCAAGAGTCTTCGTGAGACTTTATTACATCAAATGTACAAAATAAAGACTACAATTCTTCTTGTGGGCACCATTGACAACAATGGTGTCTAAGTGTGTAACCAACCACTTAGTCCAAGAGATTGACTTTGAAAAACAATCCACCGTGGGGGGCCTTGTCTCATTGTCTCATTCTAGGACGTAGCTTATTGAGCAATGATCATAGCAAAGCACCGTTGAGTACTCTCATTTAAGAGAGGGCCACAAGGGTGACTCTTAGTTAGGCGACAATTACACTTTTTATTAGTGTTGGGGATCGTAGGTTGTAAACAACAAGTATAACCCTCCCACTTACTTTTTAGCAAAGTCCCGTCGTCTCTAATATATTTCAGAAACATGCTTTCCTAGTGCATGGAGAGATAGAGTTGACTTCTAGAAAGGAATCCTAGATCTTCATGTTCAAGGAAGAGCAGTGTTAGTGCATAAAGGCACATGGTACATACTCGGACATTTTCCTATTTTCTATTCGGGAAAGTGCATGAGGAAAGTTTGAGATTACACATCTTTATTTTTCGGCTCGTCTACGGGGAGACCTCCCACTCAAATTTTCAAGAGCATATAGATTTTGAACATATGTGATATAAATATAGTTTTGAAAATATTTTGAAAAATTATTTGATTTGGAAGACAAAATATTTTCAAGGTTGAAAGTGAAAACGGTTTTTCAAAATTCAAACTAGTTTTGTAAAACATCGATTCAAGTAATTTTTTCAAAAATCATAACATTTTAATCTTTCACATTATGTTTATTATCTTATAAAACAATTTTACTTAAGGAAATTTTCTTATTAGAGTTATATAACTCATAGAGTGGGGTCCAAAATCCGGAATTCTAAAAAAACTGGACTTTCAGTACAGTCTCGCACCTCGGAGTAAAATCGCCATAACTGGTGGCTCCGACATCCTATTGACCTAAAACAAATGGCATTGCAAAGAGAAGAAACATAAATTTAATTAAATTTAAGAATAATTAAATTTAGAATTCGGAGCAGAGAGTTATGCCACTTTTACTGATGGTTTTTCTCGAGCTCGAAGAAAACTTGAAATAATTAAAGTTCGGACTTGAGTGCAAAAGAATCGAGTGTAACGGAACGTTTTAGAGAATTGTTAAAGCCTTTATATTTGTTTTATTAATATGGTCATAACATAGTATAAAAGTAAATAACAACAAAATAAAAGGGATTACACGTTTACTAACCTTTATGAAGCTTGATTGTTGAGAAGCTTGTGGAGGTTGAATCGCTCGTCTCCCCACGCAGCTCATCTTTCTTCATTCTTCGGGAACTCGAGTGTTGTCGGCCCGACCCCGATAGCGGCCGAACGGAGGCGAAGCGACGTCGAACGCGTCCCGGCAGCTCGCCCCGGCCATTGGCCGGCCCTAGGGCCAGCCTCAGCCAATGGCCGGCCCAAACAGCCTCGGCCATTGGCCGGCCCAGAGGCCAGCCTCGGCCAATGGCCGACCCAAACAGCCTCGGCCATTGGCCGGCCTAGAGGCCAGCCTCGGCCAATGGCCGACCCAAGCTGTCCCCGGCCATTGGCCGGCCCTAGGGCCAGCCTCGGCCATTGGCCGGCCCAAGGGCCAGCCTCGGCCAATGGCCGGGCCAAGGCTGATTCTCGGCCAAGGGGTTGCCCATAACGCCCCTTGGTCGCCTATAAATACAGGGGCCGCTCCCCTAGTCCAGGTAATCCGATTTTGAGTACTGAAACGCTGTCGAACTCGTACCTCGCTCGTTTCTCTCAAGTCTCGGCCTCTAAACACTAAACCCTCTACAAACCACCTCAATCCTACTAATGTTGAGCGTCGGAGAGGTAAACAGAGGCAACCCCTCTGTTTCCCCTTTGTAGTTCACACCTTCTCTGCTTGCTTTTCAGGTGCCTGGACGAGATTAACACCACCAACAGCTAAGGGACGGCTTGGGATACCAAGCCCGACACGCTCGAGCCGAAGTGAGACCACTTTGTCTGGCCTTGGGTCTAACCACTTTGGGCTCCTAAATCGTTGTCCGAAAATTTGCGACAACATTTTGGCGCTAGAAGGAGGGGATCTCTCGACCTTGACGACGCATTCCCTCTACCAGTCTTCTCCATTTGTTCTCACGACTCTCGAGATATGAGTCACATTCCCACCACCTCCGCGGGTACCCGAGCGACAAGCTCGAGGTACGGCCTTCGACGCCTCGCGCATCGTCTTGAAGGGCAACCTCGTGATAGCGAGAGCCAGCCCCAAGACCCGATGAATGACCCCGAGGCCGAGCTCCGAGAGGACACGGCCCGTCGGCTCGCAGAGCTCCTTGACCGCCCCGGCGTCGACGGTACGCTCATAGGCAATCTCCTTGGCTATGACATTGAGGATAGGTCCGCCCAAGACGACTCCGACCCCGAATATGTGGGGGAGTCGAGGACCAATGAGGCAACGCCCAGCCTTGCCCCTTCGCGGCCCGAGAGGTCTAACGACGCTTTGGCCGGGCCGTCGCACCTGGCGCGACAGCAGGCACGGTCACATTCCCGGGGACTCGCCCCCTCGGTTTCAAGAGGCGGCCGGACACGGCCCCTCGCCGAGGAGAGAGCGACTCTGGTAGATGATGGGGCCGATAGCCGAAGCGCTCGCCGGACGGTTCGACCAAGGGCAACCTCGCCCCGCCACGCGCCGAGTGTGGACCTTAGAGAGCGCCTGACGGCGCAGAGAAACTCCTGAGGGGAGGATCTCCGCCAAAGGCTAAACTCTCGAAGGGACGCGCTCCCCGCCGCAACTCTCGGCCGGCCTCAGGCCAATGTCGTTGACCAAGCGTCCAACGAACGCCAACCGGTTACTCCCGTGGCCCCGACGGTCGGCCCTGCTAACGGGCTTGACATGGTCACGATGATTCAGAGCCTCCAAAATCAAATCATCGAGATGAGGGAGTCAGGGAGGCAAAGGCCGTACGGAGGGATCGAGGAATCATACTCTCCCTTCGCCGCACAAGTCCTCGCGCAACCATGCATGGGAAACTTCAAGTTACCGTCCATTCCCCCCTATGATGGACGTACGGACCCCTACTTCCACGTCCAACACTATGAGACATGGATGACGATGCAAGGGCAGACAGACGCCACCCTTTGCCAAGCCTTCAGCCTGACCCTCACAGGGATGGGGTTTGAGTGGTTCCGGAGTTTGAGGCCGGGAAGCATCTCGTCTTTCCGGGCCTTACGAGAGTCGTTCCTTGCCCGATTCGCCACCCTCGTGGCGCAAAAGAAACCAAAGACCCACCTCCTCTCTATCCGACAAGGAAGAGACGAGACGCTGAGACAATACCTCGCCCGCTTCACGGAGGAGTCTCACAAGGTTGAAGGGTTCGACGACAGAGACGCCATCACGGCGATCACTGAGGGAGTCCGCACGAGCGACTTCCTCAAGTCCATTGTTGGGCAAGTCCCGCGAGACATGGCGGAACTGATGACGAGAGCCCGCGCGTACATGGGAATCGAGGACTATCTCGACGGCCGAGATGGCCGAAAGTCAGGAGGACAGGGGAGTCGCCGCCGCGACCCTCGAAAGAGGAGGAATAAGGGAAGCCAGGCCCCTAACCGCCGTTCCGTCCCTGGGCCGAGGCCGCCACATGTCGATAGCTTCCGAAAGTTCTCGACATTTACTCCTCTGAACACTTCGCCGGAGAGAATCCTGGCTCTGCACCGTGACAAGCTGGGGAGCCCAACCCCTCTCACGAAGGATCCCGCCAAGAGGGATCAAAGTAAATACTGTGACTACCATCAGGATCATGGGCATCTGACATCCGAATGCTATCAACTCAAGCGTCAGATTGAGGCCCTGATTCAAGATGGGAAACTGAGAGAATACGTCCTTAGAACTATCGGGACGGCCGCGGCACACAGAGGCCGCCCGCGGCAAGAAAAGAAAGGTCCGGCGACGGTGACCGTCACGGACCGCGCGACAAACGAAGAACCGGAGAGCTCACAACTTCACATCGTGGGCGCAATCTTGGGCGGCCTGGAGTTCGGAGACTCGGCCACGCAGAGGAAGAAGTACGTACGCGAAGTTTCCCAAGGGAAAATAGCGCACTACATCAACCACACGTACGAGGCCCCTCCTCCGGCCCCGTTCGAATCCATGTTCTTCACCGGCCAAGAAGCGGCGCGAGTGCTCCATCCACATAACGACGCGATAGTCGTCTCTGCCCCCGTCGCCAACAACCTCGTCCGGAGAATCCTAATCGACAATGGGAGCTCCGCCGACATAATCTTCAAGTCGGCGTTGGACAGGATGAAGCTATCTGGGATGAGACCGACCTCGATCTCGACCCCACTCTTCGGCTTCTCCGGGGAGAGGGTCATGACGGAGGGAACTATCGACCTCCCAGTTACCTTCGGTACACCGGGGGGGCTCGAGGTCACCCACATCGTGTCATTCCTAGTGGTAGACTAGCCCTCGGCATACAATATCATCGTCGGCCGCCCGACTCTCAATCGGTTGAAGGCCATAACATCCACGTACCATCTAATGATGAAATTCCCGACCGAAAAGGGGATCGCCGTAATGCTGGGAGACCAGTCAATGGCGAGGATGTGCTACGTCCAGGGCGTGGACGGAAAAGGGAAAGGAATGATGGTAAACACCGTCTTCCAGCTCGGGGACAAATTCCCCTGCAAGATAGAGGAGGGAGGCACCTTCGGAGAGCTAGTCCAAAGGGACGATGCCGAGCGTCGAAAGGTGGAGACACCGGACGACCTCGTTCCCATCGTGTTGGACGACGCCAAGCCTGACCAAGTAGTCAAGGTAGGCGCCCAACTCCCGTCTGAAGTCCGAACCGAGCTCGCCGCTTTCCTCCGAGAGCACAAAGATGTCTTTGCGTGGACACACGCCGACATGCCGGGGATCGACCCCGAAATAATGGTTCATCGTCTCAACGACGACAAGAGAGTGGCCGAGTGCGTTCAACCGCGACGGGCGTTCAGTGGGGAGAGGTACCAAGCCATTGGTGAAGAAGTTGACAAACTTCTCGCCGCCGACTTCATCAGGGAGGCGGAGCACCCCAGGTGGGTGTCCAATGTGGTGATGGTCAAGAAGCCGAACGGGAAGTGGCGGATCTGTATCGATTACAAAGATCTCAACAAAGCCTGCCCGAAAGACAGCTTCCCTCTCCCGAGGATCGAGCAGCTCATGGACGCCACGGCGGGCCACGAGTTGCTGAGCTTCATAGACGCCTATTCATGCTACAACCAGATCCGTATGCATGAGCCGGATCAAATCAAGACCACCTTTATTAAGAACCGCGGACTTTACTGTTACAAGGTCATCCCCTTTGGCCTAAAAAACGCGGGCGCGACGTATCACAGGTTGGTGAACCGGATGTTCGCCAATCAAATTGGCAAAACCATGGAGGTCTACGTGGACGACATGCTTGTCAAAAGCCTCAGAGCCCACGACCACGTTCGAGACCTTAGGGAAATGTTCACGATCCTGCGATGCTACAAGATGAAGCTCAACCCCAACAAGTGCGCTTTCGGGGTCGAGTCTGGAAAGTTTCTGGGCTACATGGTGAGCCTCCGCGGGATCGAGGCCAATCCTGAGAAGATTAAGGCGATCTTAGAGATGAGGTCGCCACAAAAAGTCAAAGAAGTTCAAAGCTTGACGGGAAGGATCGCCGCCCTGACGCGATTCGTTTCCAAAGCCACTGATCGGTGCCAACCGTTCTTCAAGGCACTGAAGAAGACCGACGGGTTCGTATGGACGGAGGAGTGCGAGGAAGCATTCCGCGATATGAAAGCCTATTTCACCTCCCCCCCGTTTCTCGCGAAGCCAAAGAATGGCGAAACCTTGTACCTCTACCTCGCGGTTTGCGATAGGGCCGTAAGCGCGGTTCTCATACGCGAAGAAGACAAGGTACAATGGCCGGTCTATTACGTTAGCAAGGCGCTCCTCGACGCCGAAACCCGATACCCGGAGATCGAGAGGCTATCCCTCGCCCTCATCATGGGCGCGAGAAAGCTGCGGCCATACTTCCAAGCGCACCCCATTCTGGTCCGCACGGGACTTCCCATCGAGAAGGCCCTTCAAAAAGGGACCTCCTCTCGAATGGTGATATGGTCCCAAGAGCTGGGCGAGTACGGGGTCGAGTTCCAGCCGAGGACCGCCATCAAGGGTCAAGCCCTCGCCGACTTCGTAGCCGAGTTCACAAACACGCCCTGAACTGACGAGGGAGACAAAGGAGACAAGGAGGACGACCATAGCGAGTCGTCGAAGAAGAGGACCAATGACCCGATAGGGCCGATCTGGGACTTGCACGTGGATGGCGCGTCAAATGCCCGGGGGGCTGGCGCCGGTGTTGTGCTCACAAATCCCGATAGGGAAAAGCTGAGATACGCCCTGCGGTTCGAGTTCAAGGCTTCCAACAACGAGGCAGAGTACGAGGCTCTGATCGTTGGCTTGGAACTAGCGAACAAGCTAGGCGCCCAAAACCTGCGCATCCACTGCGACTCGCAGTTGATTGTGAACCAGGTTAAGGGCGACTACGCCGCAAAGGAGCCAAACATGGTCGCATACTTGTCCAAGGCCCAAAAGAATCTAGAGGCCCTGTCGTGGTTCGAGATCGTCCAAGTTCCTCGAGAAGCGAACATTGATGCTGACGCCCTGGCTCGTCTCGCGTCTGGGATAGACGAGGAGGGCGAAGGCAGCGTCCCGATCGAAGTATTGACCCGACCCTACGTCTCGAGAGGCGACGTAGGGGTAGTTGACGAGACTCTGCCTCCCTCATGGATGATTCCGCTCGTGGAATTCCTTAAGCGAGGAGTCGTCCCCGAAGACAAAGAAGGGGCCAGAAAGCTGAGAAGCTTGGCGCCGAAGTACACAATGAGGGAGGATAACTTGTTCAAGAGAGGCTACTCCATGCCCCTTCTCCGCTGCCTGACCAAAGTCGAGGCGAGGAAAGCACTCCGCGAGGTTCACGAAGGGGTGTGCGGAAACCACGCCGCTGGGCAATCGTTGGCATTGAAGCTGCTGAGACTCGGATTTTTTTGGCCGACCTTGAAAAAGGACTCCCACGAGTGGGCCAAAAAATGCGATAAGTGCCAAAGGTTCGCCCACATCCCGCGTCAAGCACCGGCCCCACTATGTCCAATCATTGTGCCGCGACCTTTCGCAAAGTGGGGAATCGACCTCATCGGTAAGCTACCTACGGCCCCGAGGCAGTACAAGCACGCGATCGTGGCCATCGATTACTTCACAAAGTGGGTGGAGGCTGAGCCGCTAGCGAAGATCACCGAGGCGAACACAACAAGCTTCATTTGGAAAAACATCATCTGCCGCTTCGGGATCCCTGCGTCAATTGTAACCGACAACGGGAAACAATTCGACAACGCGCACCTCCGAGAAATGTGCGAACAACTGGGCATTAGCAAGACTTTCTCCTCCCCCCGCCATCCTCAAGCCAACGGTCAGGTCGAGGCGGTTGACAAGACAATCAAAGAGAACTTGAAGAAGAAGCTGGAGGAACGAAAAGGGGGCTTGGGCCGACGAGCTCCCTATGGTCTTATGGGCGTACCGCACCACCGCTCGAAACGAGACCGGTGAAACCCCTTTCGCTCTCGCATTCGGCGTCGAGGCCGTGGTACCCGTCGAGACCAAGCTACCGACCTTGCGCGTCGAGGAGTATGAAGAAGCCGCCAACGACGACGCAATCAGGCTCGAGCTAGACCTCATAGACGAAAGGAGGGCGGACGCACTCACCCGGCTCGCTGCACAAAAGAGGAAAGTCGAGAAGTACTACAATTCCAAGATCAAGCTGCGGAAGTTCGCCGACGGGAGCCTCGTCCTTCGAAGGGTGTTCCAAAACACCAAGGTGCAAGGTGCGGGTGTTGTCAATGGTGCCCACAAGAAGAGTTGTAGTCTTTATTTTGAACATTTGATGTAATAAAGTCTCATGAAGACTCTTGCTTGTAATTGCCTATTCATTCATTAATAAAGTTGAAACGTTCATTCAATCTTCCTTGTCTGAAGCTTTATGATAAAACCATAGTCTTTTAGTCCATAAACAAACTTAACAACTTACGAAGAGACAAATGTAGATTTGCATGAACAAACTCTTTGTAGTTTGCTTAAAACGATATATTCGCAATCTTAGGGTCAAAGGACTATTGACCTCAGTACGATTGTTAGAAGAATCTATGATGTCTGGTTATGAGGCATTGAGAGTTGGAGACTCTATAGTTCTTCTAGGTATCTTCCGAAGGTACTGAATTTACCAGTGCACTTCTAGAGACAAGATAAGAACAAACCATTTAACCTCTTATGTCTCGAAGTCACTATGTATGAATTCCATCATGCTTACCTTAATCCTGAAATGAGACATGCCATTTCACACCTTAGTATTCTCATTTGAGAAAGTCAGAGTTCGGACTCACTATGTGATTCCGAACAGGGCCTATTGGTGAAGTACTAAGTTGTGAGTATGTCATGAGTAACTTTGTGAAGTTCTCATAGATATGGAATTCATGTACAAGATTGCTGAAATGCAATGTATGTCACCTCATGCTTTGTTCCTTGGAGTGTGAATAAATGAACTGGCCAGTGTCCAAATTGAGTCCTGACTCTTTTGGATGAAACAATGTGACTTGTTAGCTCCTCGTCAATACATTGTTTCTAACTTATTCACAAGCGACAAAGGAGTTGAGGAAATAACAGCTAGAAGGGTAAAATGGTAATTTAGTAAATCCCGACTAGCTGATGACATTCATGAAGGGTAAACATAGATAATATTCAGTGGATCCGCTCATTACAATTAGGTGAATTCTTGAGTAGAAAATAAATTCATTTGAACCGAGAGATTTTCAGTGTCAGCTCTTCAGTGGAGTCAGTTGGCATTAAGCTAAACTTGGAAAAGGTTTGTGAACTTTTGAGTCCAAGTGTTTAGCTAAAGCTTTGTTCATTTGGGTCCATGAGGTCACTGTCACGAATCACATCGATAGGAATAGTTAAACTGGAAGCTAAGTCAAAACAAGAACGAAAATAGTGAAAAGGGTATTTTTGTCTTTTGAGACAAACGATGAAATGAATGTCAATAAATTTTTGACAAGGTCATTTTATGACATGTTTCACTCGGCCATGACTTGATCATTGGGCCTTGTGAATTAATTTCATTTCATAAGAATTTTATTGAAAATTCTTATTGGGCCTTTTTCATGTTGTCATGAACAAATGGAAAAGCTTCTAGAAGCCCATTCTAGAAGGACATAGGCGCCCAACATACCCAACCAAGAGAGAATATTTTCTGCATAAATGTATCAAGATACTTGCCAAAAGAAAAAGAGGAAACAAATTTGCATGAGGATGCTATATGAAATTCGGCCAAGAGAGAGACAAGGCAAGGCATGGAACAAAATAGGAAACTATTCCAAGACTTAATGAAGTCTATTTTGGCCGAGCTCCTCAAGGAAAAGAAAGAGGAAATTGGCTCATTTTATAGAAGAGGAAACTACCTTATTGAAGGTGAGACCTCTCCTATAAATAGGAGCCTCATTCTTCTCATTTTCATTCATCCAAAGTTTTAGAGATTGAGAGCTTCTCTCTCTAGACTTGGCCGAAAATCCTCTCTCTCTCTCTCTAGTTTATTTTCGATTATTTCTTGTCTTGGCACCTAGGTCCTCACTCGACCTAGTGTTTAGCTCTGCGACTTCGAGACTCGTTCTCAAGTCGTAGTGTTTAAAAGTGCCCACTCACTGATTCCTTCTTTTCGAGTGATTTAGTGATAGAAACTTTCGTGGTTGCTCGAGGTGCCGAGGAAAGAAAGAGAGACGTGCTGCGAGGGGAGACGAGCGTTGCAACTTTCCAAAAGCTTCTACAAGGTTCAAGCTTCAAGAAAGGTTAGTAACTTTAATAGCTCATATTAGTTTTTATTTACATGTACATGCTCTTGTCTAGGTTAGTAAAAACTAGTTTTACTTAAAAAGAAAATTTTTAAAATTCCGCCGCTTAACGAAGCGTTAAACTTTTTCTTAAACCCTAGATCGATTCCAACAGCGGGAGTCCTAGGCCCCACCTGGGAAGGCCCGTACCGTGTGCGCCGAGCCATCCACAACGGCACGTACGAGCTCGAGAACCTGGAGGGACTCGTGTTCACGCATCCATGGAACGCGGAGCACCTTCGTCAATATTACCAATAGATGCCCTTTCGCTCACTCTACGTTTTGTTGTTTTCATATTGTTTTCGATTTTGAGCAAAGACAATTTTAAATTTCAAGTTCGGCCAACGGCCTGGTATGTAATTTTTTAACCATTTCAACAATATAATGAATTACATTTCGCTTCAAAGCATTGTATTATAATTTCTAGCCTCCTCTACGAGCACCCAAGAAACTCGGGGGGCTAAGGGGGATAAGGCGAGAGTAACAAGCTCGCTTACTCCACTTTCCACGCACCAAACGGTAACAAAACACCCATAAATCGGATCCGCGCACCGGACCTCCGACTTCGTACCCTCCTCGTGCGACGCTATCGCACGGGTTGAGGCCGTACGCCGAGAGATAGCAAACGTCGACAAGTTGGATCCGCGCACCGGACCTCCGACCTCGCACGTCTTTTGCTGCGACCCTCTCGCGCGACGATGCACCTTGCACACCGATAGGCAGCAAGGCATCGATGGATCACGTCCGCGCACCGGATTGTCGATCCCGGCAGTCAAAACCCAAAAACGTAACACGCGTAACGACAAGTACCATGTTCACGGGGAGCTGCAAGTTCATCCCGATACGTACACCGATAGGTTGCGTACTCGCCGGAAAACGAGCGCGATGACCACCTAGCTCGCACGCACCGAGGGGTAGCAAGTCGCGAAGGGACGGTCGAAAATCGCACCCACCAGACGAAACTAGTCTAGCTAGCATCCGCGGGAAACTTCGCCACCATATGCGGCAGTAAGCCGTGCAAACCGGCCACGCTAAACATAGTAAGCCGGGCTCGTCAGACACGCACTATTCAAATTGCGCAAATCGATATACTAAGCATGACAAATCGAGAAAATAAGACGCATAACGAATCGAAAAACTTCAATCAAAGCAAGACAATGTCACACAATCAAACCGGCAAGGAAAACACAAAAGTACGATGCATGCCAAACAAATGAAAATCTGAGAGTAAACACTACGCAAGGAGAAAGTGACTAATCCGAGCCGAAGTCAATTTGCTCTTCATCTCCCTCGGGGCCAGGAGCGCCAAACCCGCCAACGGCTTCTCCGTCAGGCTGGCGGATCGTCGACTGTGCAGCCTCGGCAGGGATTTGTGGATGCAGGTCATCCTCCGGTGGATCGTCATCATAAGGAGGGAACATGGCGTTAAAGAAGGAAAACATGGTCCCACGAGACGCGTTCTCCTTCGCGGTCGCATCTCAGACTCGCCTTGCCGCTTCGTAACGAGCCGCCTCCAGCGCCAAGTCCCAGTCGTCCTCCAAGTCCATCTTGGATCGCACGGCGTCTTCCTTCTCCTCGACGAGGGTCTGCATCTCCATCCATAAGGTGTCCTTCTCCCTCTCGACCTTGACCCGAGCGATCTCGCTCGCCGATAGCCGAGCATGGACGATGCTCAGCTCCGCATCCCGGCTCGAGAGTGCCGCCTGCAGTTTCTTCGTTTCCCCCAGAAAGGTGTCAGCCGCTTGCTCCGCCTTCTCACGAAGTGCTTTCTCGGCGGCCGATTCCCCGCGAGCTCGCTCCAGCTCCCCCTCGAGCGCCTCAAACTCTTGGGCGGTGCGAGCCCCCGCTAGGGCGGCAGCATGCGCGACCGCCATACTCGTTTTCTCCTTCTCCATGATCTGCATGCGTCGTAGCATATCTCGGAGAATGTGATCGCTCCGCTCTTGGCGCGCGAGCATCTGCAAACAAATGAAACGCGGATAATCACAATGAGCACGACAGTCATACATAACACAAGCAAACGAGTCATACCTTTCGAGCGTCGCCGATCCCGTTCTGGAAGTGCTCAAGATCGCTCGTCGTCAGCAGACCCTTGAAATCCCGCAAGGAGGTCTCAAGGATCCCTCGGGAGCATTGATCTCTTAACTCTGCCGCCTCCGCTAGGAGCATAGAGTCCAAGCTGTCTGACACCATCGATGTGTGAGCGCGTTTGTGGCCGGACGGTGACCCGAGAGAAGCCGACGATGATGGTCGCTTGTTGGAGGAGATCGCTTCATTCCTCGCCCGCGATGGCGACCCCCCGCGACGGGCCTCAGCTGGAGGACGGGCCACGATCGTAACATCGTCGGTGGGCGTTGCTCTCGGCATTTGTGTGCGCGGTCGATGACGTCGAGCCATGGTACCTGCTGAGAAGAAAAGAGCGTCTGTCAGTTAAAACATAACGATAAGCGTAAATAATGGAAAACAACGATAGCACGGTAACGCGAAAGTATATTCGCGGCCAGTACCCCCCGCGTCGGGGGAAGGAGCTGACGAACCCCCCTCCTCGGTCTCGGGATCCCCCGTAGCCCCTGCGTCGAGGCCAGGGCACGAAGGAACATCGTCGCTAGGTACGAACCACCCGGTCCTCGCCATTAGGTCTGGGGACTCGAAGAGCGTTCCTTGCCGCCTTGATTCCGGGATCGCCCTAATCACCGCGACGAGCTCGGAGCCCTCGATATCGCCCACGGGTGGGAAGTCGGCCGCGGGGCCGAAGGAGAGAGGCGCGGTCCCAAAGGCTGACTCGGACACCCACACCCAAGGGTATCGGTGCTTCGAGGTAACTTTGGTGACGACGGAGATGCGCTTCCGAGTGAACGCCGTGTAGAAGCCTGGTTTCCCCGGAACCCCGCGAACGAGCACGAGATCTTGGATGTCGTCCGCGGTGACCGCCCTTCTCTTTGCCCGATAGAGCATCATGTGGCACTCAGCGACTACCCGATAGAAGGTCGGAGACATTTGCGACGTGTGCACCCCCAACCGAATCTGTAACTCTTGGATCACCGACTGGAAGGGTAGCCGTAACCCCCCGCGAAGGCTCGCCTCGTGAATGGCAGCGTGTCCTTTCCGGGGGCGAGTCGGAAGATCGTCGGGCAATGGTCGCAAGATCGACATGGAGTCCGGGATGCCGTATCGCCTCCTCAAGCTCGTAAAACTAGCGATCGAGAGCGAGCTCGGAATGTCGACTCCCGAGCAATCCAAGCCGCCACGTATTGCCGATTCCCCGGTCGGGAAGGCTAGGGCTCGAGCTTCCTCCCGCGCTGTTAAAGAAGACATCGCAGCGGGTGTGGCATGACGGTCCGACGACTCGCTCGAGCACTCGACGCCGGAGGCGATCCCCGGCCCGGCAGAGCCCTCGTGGCGATCGCCCAGGCCGGCCGGCTGGACCGTGCCGTGGGTGCCCGGCTCGGCGGGCCTTGTCTTCCCAATGGTCGGCCCGGCAGCGGACCCATCATCGGCGCCTGGCCTCGAACCCATCAAGCATTCCTCGGCGAGGCCCGTCTCGCCCGGGCTCCCTTGGTGGGTGCCCAAGGCCGTTGGGCCGGCTCCACCAGCCTCTGGCCTGGGTAGGAGGCCCCCTCGCGCATCCAGGCCCCCGCGTTGTGCGCCCAAGGCCATTGGGCCGGCCCCACCAGCGCCCGGCCCAGGGAGGCAGCCACCTTGCGCGCCCAAGTCGCATGGGCCCCTTGGATTCCTGCCCACCCCAGTGGCGCGCGCACCTGGCCCAGCAGAGCGGCCCGGCCCGCCAGGTGGGCTCCCCCCGTGCATCCCTAGCCCGCCGGCTCCTAGGGCTAGGGCGACCAACGCCTCGGCCGCCGCCCCCCGGCCGATGCTGTCTGGCCGGCCATCCTCGTCACCGGCACCGGCGCTCCCTCCAGCAGCGCCGCCCACCTCCGGCGGCCCTTCACTGGCACCGCCCGCATCCAGTCGGCCTCCACCAGCGCGCCCCTCCTCGGGAAAGGCCGGGTCTGAGTTGCCCAGGCCTCCTTCGCCGCCGCCCACCTGCCAAATAGGCCCGGCGTCGCCGCCCAGGCCCGACGCGACGCTCCTGACGCCCGACTCGGCCGGTGCGGCCCCTCCCGGGGCGGGCGCTCCCCCTGCGCTGCTTGGATCTCCCCCGGCGGCGCCTCCAGCGTAGACAGCACCGACGAAGGCCGGCGTACCATCGCCCAGGCCCGCCTCGCCGAGTGCGACTTCACCCGGGCCGCGCGCGTCCCCAGCGCCGCCTGGGGCTCCTCCGACGACGCTCCCGACACAGACGGCGCCGACAGGGGCCGGCGCATCTTCTCCCGGGCCCAGCTCACCAAGCGCGGCCCCGCGCTGGTCCACCCAGCGCTCCCCGACGCCCAGCGCTCCAGGGCCGGCGTCCCCCTGACGGCCGGGGCCGTCCCCAATGCACGTGTATTCCTCCTCGTCGGCCAGCCATGCTTCGACCGTGTGAAATTCTCCCCCAGCCATCTCTGTCACGTGGTTGCTCAAAGGGCGTGAAGGCGGCACGGTGTTGGTAACCAAGGGAGATGAAAATTGCGCCCACAATTCGTCTAAGTTCGCGTCTTGATTCCCGAGCAAAGGGAAGAGGTCGTCGTCGATGGACCCACTCCCCGACAGGTGGTTGGTAGGGTCCATTGACGCGTGTAACGAGACAAGGCAAAAAGTGACCGGAGAAAAGAAAAAATAATAATTAAAGGAGCCGAGCCAAACCTTGTCGCGACGGGCTGCTCCCGTGGGCCGATGACGGCAAGAGTCTTGAGTTTACCGCACGAGTTTCACTCGGCCGTAAACTCGGGGGGCTAATGTTATCGGCTCAACCCCGATAGCGGCCGAACGGAGGCAAAGCGACGTCGAACGCGTCCCAGTAGCTCGCCCCGGCCATTGGCCGGCCCTAGGGCCAGCCTCGGCCAATGGTCGGTCCAAACAGCCTCGGCCATTGGCCGGCCCAGAGGCCAACCTCGGCCAATGGCCGACCCAAGCTACTCCCGGCCATTGGCCGGCCCTAGGGCCAGCCTCGGCCAATGGCCGGCCCAAACAGCCTCGGCCATTGGCCGGCCCAGAGACCAGCCTCGGCCAATGGCCGACTCAAGCTACTCCCAGCCATTGGCCGGCCCTAGGGCCAGCCTCGGCGAATGGCCGGCCCAAACAGCCTCAGCCATTGGCCGGCCCAGATGCCAGCCTCGGCCAATGGCCGACTCAAGCTACTCCCGGCCATTGGCCGGCCCTAGGGCCAGCCTCGGCCAATGGCCGGCCCAAACAGCCTCGACCATTGGCCGGCCCAGAGGCTAGCCTCGGCCAATGGCCGACCCAAGCTATCCCCGGCCATTGGCCGGCCCCAGGGCCAGCCTCGGCCAATGGCCGGCCCAAATAGCCTCGGCCATTGGCCGGCCCAAGGGCCAGCCTCGGCCAATGGCTGGGCCAAGGCTGATTCTCGGCCAAGGGGTTGCCGATAACGCCCCTTGGTCTCCTATAAATACAGGGGCCGCTCCCCTAGTCCAGGTAATCCGATTTTGAGTACTGAAACGCTGTCGAACTCGTACCTCGCTCGTTTCTCTCAAGTCTCGGCCTCTAAACACTAAACCCTCTACAAACCACCTCAACCCTACTAATGTTGAGGGTCGGAGAGGTAAACGGAGGCAACCCCTCTGTTTCCCCTTTGTAGTTCACGCCTTTTCTGCTTTCTTTTCAGGTGCCTGGACGAGACGGATACCACACACAGCTAAGGGACGACTTGGGATACCAAGTTCGACACGCTCGAGTCGAGACGAGACCACTTGGTCCGGCCTTGGGTCTGACCGTCTGCGACTCCTAAATCGTTGTCCGAAAAACTGCGACAACATCGAGTAACCACGAAAGTTGAGGTAAGAAGGAATTAGTGTGTGAGCACTTTTAAACACGGCGACTCAAAACAAGTCTTAGAGTCGAAGAGCTTAAATAAATGTTAGGTCAAAAGTGGACTTAGGTGCGAAAACAAAAACGAAAGAGTTAGAGAGAGAGAGAGAAATGGGTGGCCAAGTCTAGAGAGAGATGCTCTCAATCTATAAAACTTTGGGATGAGAAAAAATGAGAATGAGGGCCCTATTTATAGGAGAAGAATTACCTTCAACAAGGTAGTTTCCGCTTCTATAGAATATCACATATTCATGAGAAAATATTGACTCTCTTTCTATTTAAGTAATACGGCCAACTAGCTTCTAGAAGACCATGGATTAGTTTTCTATTTTGCTTCCTCTCTTGTCTTGGCCGAATTCTCTCATTCTATGTAGAGGAAATTTGTTTCCTCTTTTTCTTTTGGCAAGTATCTTCATACATCAATGCACAAAATTGGTCTCTCTTTCTTTGATTTGGACGAGCAAGGATCATCTAGAAGGAGCTTCGTGATGTTTCTTCATTTGTTCATGACAACATAAGAAAGGCCCATTCGGAATTTTCAAGTAAAATTACATGAAATTAAATTAATCATCAAGGCCCAAAAACCTCATCATGGCCAAGTGATACATTTCATTTGTCATCGTATGACAATGTCAAAAAATTTACTTATTGACATTCATTTTTCCTATGTCAATAAGATGAAAATACCCTTTAGACAATTTTCGTAAAACTTGTCTAGTTCTTGTTTTGAAATAGCTTCTAGTTTAACTAATCCTACTCGATATGACTCGTGACAGTGACCTCATGGATCCAAATGAACAAAGCTCGAGCTAACATACTTGGACTCAAAAGTTTACAAACCTTTTCCATGTTTAGATTAATGTGAACTGACTCCACTAAAGAGTTGACACTCAGAATCTCTCGGTTCAAATGAATTTATTTTCTACTCAAGAATTCAACTTAATTGTGATGAGTGGATCCTCTGAATATTATCTATGTTAACCCTTCATGAATACCATCAGCTAGTCGGGATTTACAAAATTAACATTTTACCCTTCTACTTGTTATTTCCTCAACTCCTTTGTTGCTTGCGAATAAGTTAGAAAAAATGTATCGATGAGGAGCTAACAATTCATATTGATTCATCCAAAAAGAGTCATGACTCAATTTCGACACTGGCCATTTCATTTATTCACATTCCAAAGAACAGAGCATTAGGTGATATAAATTACATTTCAGCAATCTTGTACATGAATTCCATATCTATGAGATCTTCATAACTTAGTGCTTCACCAATAGGTCATGTTGAGAATCACATAGTGAATCCGAACTCTGACTTTATCAAATGAGAATACGAAAGCTATGAAATGACATGTCTCATTTCAGGATTGAGGTAAGCATGATTCAATTCATACGTAGTGACTTGGAGACATAAGAGTTAAATAGTTTTTTCTTATTTTATCTCTAAAAGTGCACTGCTCAATTCAGTACCCTCAGAAGATACCTAGAAGAACTATAGCATCTCCAACTCCCTATGCCCCATAACCAGACATCATAGATTCTCCTAACAATCGTACTGAGATCAATAGTCCTTTGACCCTTAGATTGTGAATATGCAGTTTTAAGCAAACCATGGAGAGTTTGTTCATGCAAATCTACATTTGTTTCTGCATATGTTGTTAGGTTTGTTTAAGGACTAAAGACTATATATTACATAAAGCTTCGAACAGACAAGGAAGAATGTGTGAACGTTTCAACTTTTATTAATGATTCATTAGTTACAAGCAAGAGTCTTTGTGAGACTTTATTACATCAAATGTACATAAGTAAAGACTACTTCTCTTCTTGTGGGAACCATTGACAACAGAGTCCGCTTCAGGCCAAGGATGGCATCCATAAAAGCAGAGAGAAGTCACAACTTTCTTGAGAAATGAATGGGATGGTTTTCCCTCAATGAGAGTGGGTATTTATAGTAGTTAGAGAGGCCTAGGAGGCTTGTACTTCATCCATGCGGGACTGGAGAGCGCCCTCCCTACGAGGAGGAGCGCGCTCCACCAAAAAGGGGAGCGCAGCGCGCGCGCGACGCGAGCGCGTCTTGATGCGCCGCGTAGAATGCCCCGTGTGGCTTGCCTGGCGTGGCGCTTTGTGCGTGATGCGCGCATGGCTCGCTTCCAGGACCGTGTGCACATGCTCTCCTTCAGGGGTGCGAGCCGCACGCCGGAATGGTGCGGCGCACAGCTTGTTGTGCGCGCGTATTCCTTGAGGGGCGCGCGGTGTGCGGCCTATGTTGTCGGCCTTTTGTGGGCCTTAGTGGTCTTTATTTATCCGGCCCGTTGGGCATTTGTGAGTTGATATTTCATACGAGTTGCATGAAATATAAAGGTCTCCACTTGAGGTATTAAGGTCAACACGAGGACTCTTCAATCGACTCGTGGACACGTAATTCCACTCGAGGAGTTATCTCGACTCCAGGAGGAGGACGGCTCGACTAGAGGAGTGAGGCTCGACTCGAGGAGGATGACTCGACTCGAGTAGCAAGGCTCGACTCTAGGAGATTGACTTGACTTGACGAGCTGAAAGTTTGGCATGAGGACTTGCACATGGACTCGTGAGAGAAAGCTTGCCGCTCTTCAGGACTTCCGGCCTGACTTTCGGCGTTTTGAACGACGTGTCTTCTTGGTGTCTCGGGTTTTCCAAAAACGACCAAAAAAAATAACTACGTAAAGCCTTGATAAAATTTAATTTAGTCCCCACCATCTGTAATCCTCAAAAACACAAATCTAGAAGTGAAACAATCAAACCTGACAATGAAATCGACATAGAACTTGCACAACTTTGGAACATTGGAGTGTGAGCTAATAGATATGAACTAAGTTGTATCGATCCACTACAACCCAAATCGTGTCATAGCTTCCAAAGGTCCTTGGTATATCTCTAAAATAAAATCCATTGTAACGTGGTCCCACTCCCTCTCTAGAATGGGCAAGGTTGGAGCATACGTCTTGACTTTTTTGTATCTAATCTAGACTTGTTCGTATCTCCTACACCTAGATACATATAAGGTAATTACAAACATTATTCTCGACCTCCAACATTATCGTTTTCGTTCCATGTACGTCTTATTTCTAGGTTTAATAGAAAACTTTGAGCGATGGACACTAGCTAGTACTACATCTTAAAAAGTATGACCATTGGAACAATTTCCTTCTATCTAATGAGCAAGAAACTATAATTCCCGATTTCTCAACCTGAAACCTCTTCCCCATTATGAATTTAGTTCCACGACTTGCAAAGCTCTTTGTCTTGCTAATGACTTTTCTTAACCCGAAAGATAATTAAAAGAATGTGTATCATGTTGAACACAAAAGAAATGCGGAGTCTACTGCATATTGCAAATCGAAATCTATAAGAGTTATGGAATTTCTCGAATTCTCATGTGCCAAAAAAAACATGATCCCATGACTTTTTAATCACATTTGGTTTTCCAAGATGATACTATAAATTGAGGTCGTAGTCCTCCATATACTCATCCCATCCTGTAGTCTGAAGTTTACATCTTTTAAGTAAAACAAGTACTTCAAACTCTTGTGATCTATGAACACTTCAAACTTTGCCACATACAAATAACATCATATTTTCAAGGAAAAAATTTATGCTCCCAACTCTAGATCATGGGTGGGTTAATTCTTCTTATGAGGATTAAGTTGTCGCGAAGCATAAGCAACAACTTGTCCTTCTTGTATTTACAAGCACCCCAAACCGTTCCATGAAGCATCAGTTTACACCGTGTACAAATCATCAGTGTTTGGAACTACAAGAATGGGTGGGCCAGTGAGTCGTGCTTTCAGTTCAAAGAACACATTTTCACATTCTTCATTCCACTCAAATATGGCATCCTTCTTTGTAAAGCTTGTCCGCAGGCCAACAATTTTTGAGAAGTTTTCGATAAGACGCCTATAATATCATGCTAAACCAAAGAAACTTCTAACCTCAGACACATTCATAGTGTCCATGTCAGGTGAGAAAAACCGCCTTTGGGATGTCTTCTTCTCTTATCCTCAAATGGTAATACCCATACCGCGAGTAAATTTTTTTAGAAATATCGATAACCACCAAGTTTGTCAAGCTCATTAACACATGGTACTGGATATTTGTTATTAATGATCACATAAATTTAACGTAAATAAACACATAACCTTAACGATCCATCATGTTTCTTTGAAAATGAGACTAAAGCTCACGAAAGAAAACCATTATTCTCTGCAATTCTTTTATTTGCCCCCTTAATTCTAAAAATTTGGACGTTGAATACGATAAAGAGTGATGGAGGCCAGAGATTTCATGGGCATGAGCTCTATGTGAAAATTAATCTCCATGGGCATGAGCTCTTTTATTTGAATGTTTTTTTGGAGAAAATCCGAGTATATCTTCCGACAACAAGTTTAGACATAGAATTTGTAACTATTGGCCCCCCTTCATACGCTAGATTCATCCTTAGACTTTCAAATTCCTTTCTGCCTCTGATGCACGCTCGTAATATGTCTGTTACACAACAACTTGTTCATTCTTGTGGTATAGAGTGATATGTCATCTATAATAACCCACGTCAGCTTGATAATGTCCAGTTTAGTCAACCACGCGATTTTTTCTGAATTTAATCAGATGACCCAGTTGAATAAATTGAGGATTTACAATTCTGAAAGACAATAATGATGTACTTGCAAATCAGATAACTTAGCAAATCAACAGGTCGACAAAAAAAAATTAAATAAAGACCAAAGACACATATTTTACAAGATATATGGAATGTACGAGTTTCCAAAAAAACATTATTGGTATCGTATATAGACGCGATCTAAATAAATAAATCACATCGACCGACACTTAGATAAAACGTGCTACACCCCTAGGTTATATGGAACCTAGAGCTCTGATACCAAATTTTTTAGGCGAAAAAATTGGGGGTCAAAAGAAAAATAAAATAAAAGACTCAAAGGAATAAAATCTCACTAAACGATAAAATAAAACACCATGTCATACTAAATTTGAAAAGTCAACAAAATATGCACCCATAGGATTTGAACACGTATACAAATAAAACTTAACGACCAATTAACAAAAGATCATGGTTTAGTGTAGCACCATGTATATATCTAAAACGGAAAATATCATCTAGTCATCTACGTCAAAGTATCACGATCAAGAATGAGAATACCTTACGAAAAGGTGTATATCGACGTCATTCGTGATGTCAATGGTGCCCACAACAAGAGTTGTAGTCTTTACTTTTGTACATTTGATGTAATAAAGTCTCACGAAGACTCTTGCTTGTAATTGCTTATTCATTAATAAAAAGTTGAAACGTTAATTCATTATTCTGTTGTCAATGGTGCCCACAAGAAGAGTTGTAGTCTTTATATTGTACATTTGATGTAATAAAGTCTCACGAAGACTCTTGCTTGTAATTGCTTATTAATTAATAAAAAGTTGAAACGTTCATTCATTATTCTGTTGTCAATGGTGCCCACAAGAAGAGTTGTAGTCTTTATATTGTACATTTGATGTAATAAAGTCTCACGAAGACTCTTGCTTGTAATTGCTTATTAATTAATAAAAAGTTGAAACGTTCATTCATTCCTCCTTGTCTGTTTGAAGCTTTATGATAAAACATTAGTCTTTAGTCCATAAACAAACTAAACAACTTACGAAGAGACAAATGTAGATTTGCATGAACAAACTCTTCGTAGTTTGCTTAAAACGATATATTCGCAATATAAGGGTCAAAGGACTATTGACCTCAGTATGATTGTTAGAAGAATCTATGATGTCTGGTTATGAGGCATTGAGAGTTGGAGACTCTATAGTTGTTCTACGTATCTTCTTAAGGTACTGAATTTACCAGTGCACTTCTAGTGACAAGATAAGAACAAACCATTTAACCTGTTATGTCTCGAAGTCACTACGTATGAATTGCATCGTGCTTACCTTAATCCTGAAATGAGACATGCCATTTCACACCTTATGTATTCTCATTTGAGAAAGTCAGAGTTCGGACTCACTATGTGATTCCGAACAAGGCCTATTGGTGAAGTACTAAGTTGTGAGAATGTCACGAGTAACTTTGTGAAGTTCTTATAGATATGGAATTCATGTACAAGATTGCTGAAATGCAATGTATATCAACTCATGCTTTGTTCCTAGGAGTGTGAATAAATGAACTGGCCAGTGTCCAAATTGAGTCTTGACTCTTTTGGATGTAACAATGTGACTTGTTAGGTCCTCTTCAATACATTCTTTCTAAGTTATTCACAAGCGACAAAGGAGTTGAGGAAATAACAGCTAGAAGGGTAAAATGATAATTTTGTAAATCCCGACTAGCTGATGATATTCATGAAGGGTAAACACTGATAATATTTTGTGGATCCACTCATTACAATTAGGTTGAATTCTTGAGTAGAAAATAAATTCATTTGAACCGAGAGATTTTCAGTGTCAACTCTTTAGTGGAGTCAGTTGACATTAAGCTAAACTTGGAAAAGGTTTTGTGAACTTTTGAGTCCAAGTATTTAGCTCAGGCTTTGTTCATTTGGATCCATGAGGTCACTGTCACGAATCACATCGAGTAGGAATAGTTAAACTGGAAGCTAAGTCAAAACAAGAACAAAAATTGTCAAAAGGGTATTTTTGTCTTTTGAGACATAGGATGAAATGAATGTCAATAAATTTTTTGACATGTCATTTGATGACATACATCACTCGGCCAAAATTAGATTTATTGGGCCTTGTGGATTAATTTCATTTCATAAGAATTTTATTGAAAATTCTAAATGGGCCTTTTTCATGTTGTCATGAACAAATGGAAAAGCTTCTATAAGGCCTTTCTAGAATGATGTTAGGCGCCCAACATACCCAAAGAAAGAGAGAATATTTTGTGCATAAATGTATCATGATACTTGCCAAAAGAAAAAGAGGAAACAAATTTCCCACACATGCATGAAGGGAATCGGCCAAGTAGAGTCAAGGCAAGGCAATGAACAAAAAAGGAAAGAAATCCAAGCCTTCTAGAAGGCAGCCTTGGCTGAGTGAATTAAAGGGGAAATGGGCAATATTTGCTCATGAATATGTGATATTCTATAGAAAAGAAAACTACCTTATTGAAGGTGAGACCTCTCCTATAAATAGGAGCCCCATTCTTCACATTTGATTCATCCCAAGTTCTAGAGATTTGAGAGCTTCTCTCTCTAGCTTGGCCGATCCTCTCCTCTCTCTCTCTCTATTCAATTTCGTTTTACTGTTTTGGCACCTACGTCCTCATTTGACCTAGTGTTTAGGTCTGCGACTTCAAGACTTGTTCTTAAGTCGTAGTGTTTAAAAGTGCCCAAACACTAATTCCTTTTCTCTCGAGTGATTTAGTGATAGAAACTTTCGTGGTTGCTCGAGTTGCCGAGGAAGGAAGAGAGACGTGCTGCGAGGGGAGACGAACGTTGCAACCTTTTTCCAAAAGCTTCTCATCGTTCAAGCGTCTAAAAAGGTTAGTAAACTCTATGCTCATAATAGTTTTATTTACATGTGCTTGCACTTTGTCTAGGTTAGTAAAAACTGTTTTACTTGAAAAAGAAAATTTTTAAAATTCCGCCGCTTAACGAAGCGTTAAACTTTTTCTTAAACCCTTGATCAATTCCAACAAATGGTATCAGAGCAATGGTCAAAGATATGCATGTACATGTATTTAAAAATATGAGCTTGAAAATCGTTTTCAAAAGTTTACTAATTTTGTGACAAGTTAGAATTGTTATCTTAGATTTTTTTTAATTTATTGCTCTTGCCTTTAAATTAAAAATAATGTTGATTTTCTATGAGTTTGGGATGTTATTAAAATACATTAGAATCAGTTCTAAAAGTTTTTAATTTTTTATATTGAAAAACGTGTTTTAAAGGTTTGAGAAAATTTCAAGTAAATTTTGTGACTAGTTTTCTTGTCTTACTAGTTTCTTTTTTTTACTTGAATCGTTTTATGCATATTGTTATTTCTTTTATATCATGTTATTACCTTGCTAATAAAACACAAATAAAAGCTTTAACAACTGTTATCGGCCCGATCCCGATCGAAGCTATTCAAAGGGAAAAATAAAAGGCAATCGGACTTGCCCTAGCCATTAATCGGCCCTTGGGCCGATTAGGCCAAAAGCCGGCCCAATGGCCTCGGCCCAAGACCGAGCTCGACCTCGGCCTCAGCTCGACCTCGGCCTGACGAGCTCGACCTCGGCCTCAGCTCGACCTCGGCCTGGCGAGCTCGACCTCGGCCTCAGCTCGACCTCGGCCTAGCGAGCTCGACCTCGGCCTCAGCTCGACCTCGGCGTGGCGAGCTCGGCCTCGGCCTCAGCTCGACCTCGGCCTGGCGAGCTCGGCCTCGGCCTCAGCTCGACCTCGGCCTGGCGAGCTCGACCTCGGCCTCAGCTCGACCTCGGCCTGGCGAGCTCGACCTCGGCCCCAGCTCGACCTCGGCCTGGCGAGCTCAGCCTCGGCCTCAGCTCGACCTCGGCCTGGCGAGCTAGGCCTCGGCCTCAGCTCGGCCTCGGCCTGGCGAGCTCGACCTCGGCCAAGGGGCCCACCAATGACGCTAGCCCATGTTGTCCTCAGCCCAGGGACACGCCAATGATGCCAGCCTATGTTATCTTCGGCCAGGGCCACATCAATAGCGCCAGTCTATATTATCCCATGCCGAGCCCATACTGACGGGCCCACCAGTGACGCCACCCTATGTTATCCTCGGCCAGGGGCTATCCTCGGCCATGGGCCATCCTCGACCAATGGCTATCCTCGGCCAAATGCTATTCTCGGCCATGGGCCATCCTCGGCCAATGGCTATCCTCGGCCGAATGCTATCCTCGGCCATGGGCCATCCTCGGCCAATGGCTATCCTCGGTCATGGGCTATCCTCGGCCATTTACTTCACTCGGCCAAAGGGCCCATTAATGACCCCTTTGGTCGCCTAAAATACAAGAGGCCCTGCCTCTTCCAGAGGTAATCCAAATTTGAGAAAGGAAACGCTGCGGAACTCACCTTTCGCTCGTTTCTCTCAAGTCTCGGCCCCTAAATACTTAAACCCTATATTATCCACCTCAATCCCACTAATGTTGAGTGTCGGAGAGGTAAACAGAGGCACCCCCTCCGTTTCCCCTTTTTAGGTCACGGTTCTCTCATCCCTTCTATGTACCACCGACAGCCAAGGGAAGACCCGGGACACCGAGTCCGACACGCTCAAGCCCAGGCGAGGCCACTTGGTCTGGCCTTGGGTCTAACCGCCTGCGGCTTCTAAATCGTTGTCCGCAAAACGGCGACAACATTTTGGCGCTAGAAGGAGGGGATCTCTCGACCTTGGCGACACATTCCCTCTACCACTTTCACCCCGACCTTTGAACAATGAGTCACATTCCCACTACCTCCGCGGGTACTCAGGCAACAACCTCGAGGTACGGTCTCCGACGCCTCGCACACCGTCTTGAAGGGAAACCTCGCAATAGCGAGAGCCAGCCCCAAGACCCGGTGAACGCCCCCGAGGCCGAGCTCCGAGAGGACACGGCCCGGCGGCTTGCGGAGCTCCTTGACCGTCCCGGCGTCGACGGTTCCCTCATTGCCGATCACCTCGGGTACGATGTCGAGGATGGATCCGCCCACAGCGACTCCGACCCCGACTATGTGGGGGAGTCGAGGACCGACGAGATGACTCCTAGCCTCGCCCATTCGCGGTCCGAGAGACCCAATGGCGCTTTGGCCGACCCGTCGCGTCCGGCGCGATGGCAGGCGCGGTCACGTTCCCAGGGACTCGCCCCTTCGGTTTCAAGAGGCGGCCGGACACGGCCCCTCTCCAAGGAGAGAGCGACTCTGGGCAATGATGGGGCCGATAGCCGAAGCGCTCGCCGCGCGGCCTGACCAAGGGCGAACTCGCCTCACCGCGCGCCGAGCGTGGACCTTAGAGAGCGCTTGATGGCGTAGAGAAACTCCCGGGGGGAGGATCTCCGCCAAAGGCTCAACTCTCGGAGGGACGCGCTCCCCGCCGCAACTCTCGGCCAACCTCAGGCCAATATCGTGGACCAAGCATCCAACGAGCGCTAGCCGGCGACTCCCGTAGCCCCGGCTGTCAGCCCGGCTAACGGGCTCGACATGGTCACGATGATTCAGAGCCTCCAAAATCAAATCATCGAGATGAGGGAGTCGGGGAGGCAGAGGCCATATGGGGGGATCGAGGAATCATAATCTCCCTTTGTCGCGCAAATCCTCGCGCAGCCTTGCGTGGGAAACTTCAAATTGCCGTCCATCCCTCCCTATGATGGGCGGACTGACCCGGACTTCCACATCCAACACTACGAGACATGGATGACAATGCAAGGGCAGCCGGACGCGACCCTATGCCAAGCCTTCAGCCCAACCCTCACAGGGTCGGGCTTTGAGTGGTTCCGGAGCCTGAGACCCGGGAGCATCCCGTCCTTCCGGGCTTTGCAGGAGGCTTTCCTCGCCCACTTCGCCACGCTCTTGGCACAAAAGAAGTCAACAACCCACCTCCTCTCCCTTCGGCAGGGGAGAGACGAGACGTTGAGGCAATACCTCGCTCGCTTCACCGAGGAATCTCACAAAGTCGAGGGCTTCGATGACAAGGACGCCATCACGGCGATCACCGAAGGAGTTCGCACGAGCGACTTCCTCAAGTCCATTGTGGGGAAGGTCCCGCGAAGCATGGCAGAGCTAATGACCAGAGCCCGCACGTATATGGGAATCGAGGACTATCTCGATGGCCGAGATGGCCGGAAGTCGGGGGGACAAGGTAGTCGACGCCGCGACGACCCGGACGGAGATCGTCTCGACCCTGGAAAGAGGAGGAACAAGGGAGGCCAGGGCCCTAACGGCCGCTCCCTCCCCGGGCCGAGACCGGCACACGTCGATAGCTTCCGAAAGTTCTCGACGTTCAACCCTTTGAACACCCCACCGGAGCGGATCCTAGCTCTGCACCGCGACAAGCTAGGGAGCCCTACTCCTCTCACAAAGGATACTGCAAAGAGGGATCGAAACAAGTTCTGCGAATACCACCAAGATCACGGGCATCTAACATCCGAATGCTATCAACTCAAGCGTCAGATCGAGGCCCTGATTCAAGACGGGAAACTGAAGGAATACGTCCTTAGAACGATCGGGACGGCCGCGGCACGCGATGAGCGCCCGCGGCAAGAAAGAAAGGGTCCGGCGATGGTGACCGTCACGGACCGAGCAGCCATTGAAGAACCAGAAAGCTCGCAACTGCACATCGTGGGCGCGATCCTGGGAGGCTCGGAATTTGGAGACTCGGCCACGCAAAGGAAGAAGTACGTGCGCGAAGTTTCCGGAGGGAAAATAGCGCACTATATCAACCACACATACGAGGCTCCTCCCCCAGCCCCGTTCGAGTCCATGTTCTTCACTGGCCAAGAGGCGGCGCGAGTCCTCCACCCACATAACGACGCGATAGTCGTCTCGGCCCCGGTCGCCAACAACCTCGTCCGGAGAATCCTAATCGACAATGGGAGATCCGCTGATATAATCATCAAGTCGACGTTGGACAAGATGAAGCTATCCGGGATGAGACCGACCCCGCTCTTCGGCTTCTCCGAGGAAAGGGTCATGACGGAGGGAACTATCGACCTCCCGGTTACCTTCGGCACACCGGGGGGGCTCGAAGTGACCCACATCGTGTCATTCCTGGTCGTGGACCAGCCCTCGGCGTACAATGTCATCGTCGGCCGCCCGACTCTCAATCGGCTAAAGGCCATCACTTCCACTTACCACCTGATGATGAAGTTCCCAACGGACAAAGGGATAGCCGTAATGTTGGGAGACCAATCGATGGCGAGGATGTGCTACATCCAAGGCGTGGACGGGAAAGAAAAGGGAAAAATGGTGAGCACCGTCTTCCAACTCGGGGACAAGTTCCCGTGCGAAATAGGGAAGGGAGGAATCTTCGGAGAACTGGACCAAAGAGACGATGTCGAGTGTCGAAAGGTGGAGACACCGGACGACCTTGTTCCCGTCGTGTTGGACGATGCCAAACCTGACCAAGTAGTCAAGATAGGCGCCCAACTCCCGTCCGAAGTTCTAGCCCGGCTCGCCACCTTCCTTCGCAAGCACAAAGACGTCTTCGCGTGGACACACACCGACATGCCGGGGATCGATCCCGAGATAATGGTTCACCGTCTCAACGACGACAAGAGAATGGCTGAGCGCGTTCAACCACGACGAACGTTTAATGGAGAAAGGTATCAAGCCATTAGTGAAGAGGTTGACAAACTTCTCGCCGCCGACTTCATCAGGGAGGCGGAACACCCCAAGTGGGTGTCCAACGTGGTGATGGTCAGGAAGCCAAACGAGAAGTGGAGGATCTGTATCGACTACAAAGATCTCAACAAAGCCTGCCCGAAGGACAGCTTCCCTCCCCCGAGGATCGAGCAACTTGTGGACGCCACGGCGGGCCACGAGTTATTATGCTTCATGGACGCCTACTCAGGCTACAATCAGATCCGCATGCACGAGCCGGATCAGATCAAGACCACCTTTGTTATAAACCGCGGACTCTACTGTTACAAGGTCATGCCTTTTGGCCTCAGAAACGCGGGGGCGACGTATCAAAGGTTGGTGAACCGAATGTTCGCCGATCAAATCGGCAAAACTATGGAGGTCTACGTTGACGATATGCTCGTCAAAAGCCTCAAGACCAACGACCACGTTCGAGACCTGGGAGAAATGTTTGCGATCCTGCGATGCTACAAGATGAAGCTCAACCCCAATAAGTGCGCTTTTGGGATCGAGTCCGGAAAATTCTTGGGCTACATGGTTAGCCGCCGCGAGATCGAGGCTAACCCCGAGAAGATTAGGGCGATCTTAGGGATGAGGTCGCCGCAGAAAGTGAAAGAAGTTCAGAGTCTGACGGGAAGGCTCGCCGCCCTAACGCGATTCGTGTCCAAAGCCACCGACAAGTGCGAACCGTTTTTTAAGGCACTAAAGAAGACCGACGGGTTCGTGTGGACAGAGAAGTGCGAGGAAGCGTTCCGCGAAATGAAAGCCTACTTCGCCTCCCCCCGTTCCTCGCAAAGCCAAAGAATGGCGAAACCTTGTACATCTACCTCGCGGTTTCCAACAGGGCCGTGAGCGCGGTTCTCATACGCGAAGAAGACAAGGTGCAATGGCCAGTCTACTATGTCAGCAAGGCGCTCCTCGACGCCGAGACTCGATACTCGGAAATCGAGAGATTTACCCTCACCCTTGTCATGAGCGCGAGAAAACTCCGACCCTACTTTCAGGCGCACCACATTGTGATCCGCACGGGACATCCCATCGAGAAGGCCCTTCGAAAAGGGACCTCCTCTCGAATGGTCGTGTGGTCCCAAGAGTTGGGCGAGTACGGGGTCGAGTTCCGGCCAAGAACCGCCATCAAGGGTCAGGCCCTCGCCGACTTCATCGCCGAATTCACAACGCCCCAGGCCGACGATGGCAACGAAGGTAATAAGGTCACGAAAGACGAGGAGGACGACCACAGCGAGCCGTCAAGAAAGAGGGCCAACGGCCCGACAGGGCCGGTCTAGGACTTGCACGTGGATGGCGCGTCAAACGCCCGGGGGGCTGGCGCCGGCGTAGTGCTCACGAATCCCGATTAAGAAAAACTGAGATATGCCCTGCGGTTCGAGTTCAAGGCTTCCAACAACGAGGCAGAGTACGAGGCTCTGATCGTTGGCTTGGAGCTGGCAGACAAGCTAGGCGCCCAGAACCTGCGCATCCACTGCGACTCGCAGTTGATCGTGAACCAGGTTAAGGGTGACTACGCCGCTAAAGAGCCGAACATGGTCGCGTACTTATCCAAGACCCGAAAAAACCTAGAGGCGCTGTCATGGTTCGAGATCGTCCAAGTCCCCCGAGAAGCGAACATTGACGCTGATGCCCTAGCCCGCCTCGCGTCCAGGATAGACGAGGAGGGCGAAGGCAGCGTCCCGATCGAGGTGCTGACACGACCCTACGTCTCGAGAGGCGACGTAGGGGTAGTTGAAGAGACTCCGCCTCCCTCGTGGATGACACCGCTCGTAGAATTCCTTAAGCGAGGAGTCGTCCCCGAAGACAAAGAGGAGGCCAAAAAGCTGAAAATCTTGGCGCCAAAATACACGACGAGGGAGAACAACCTATTCAAAAGAGGCTACTCCATGCACCTCCTCCGCTGCTTGACCGAGGTCGAGGCGAAGAGGGCGCTCCGCGAGGTGCATGAGGGGGTGTGCGGAAACCACGCCGCCGGACAATCTTTGGCGTTGAAACTCCTGAGGCTCGGATATTTCTGGCCAACCTTGAAAAAGGACTCCCACGAGTGGACCAAAAGGTGCGACAAATGCCAAAGGTTCGCCCATATCCCGCGCCAAGCACCGGCACCGCTATGTCCGATCATCGTACCGCGCCCCTTCGCAAAATGGGGAATCGATCTCATCGGCGAGCTACCTATGGCTCCGAGACAATACAAGCATGCGATCGTGGCAATCGACTATTTCACGAAGTGGGTAGAGGCCGAACCGCTGGCATAGATCACCGAGACAAACACAACGAACTTCATCTGGAAGAACGTTGTATGCCGCTTCGGGATTCCCGCGTCGATTGTGATCGATAACGGAAAGCAGTTTGACAACGCGCGCCTCCGAGAAGTGTGCGAGCGGTTGGGCATTAGCAAGACTTCCTCTTCCCCCCGCCATCCTCAAGCCAACGGTCAGGTAGAGGCGGTCAACAAAACGATCAAGGAGAATCTGAAAAAGAGGCTGGCGGAGAAAAAGGGGGCTTGGGCCGACGAGCTCCCCATGGTCCTGTGGGCGTACCGAACCACCGCGCGAAACGCGACAGGCGAAACCCCTTTCGCTCTCGCGTTCGGAGTGGAGGCCGTGGTACCCGTCGAGACCAAGCTGCCGACCCTGCGACTCCTTGCAAGACGGGAGCTCCACCAGCGCGGTTTAGGCCTCTCCCGGCAACACCTCCAGCACAGACAAGGCCGACGGTGGCCGACCCGCCTCCGCACGGACTCGCCTCGGCGGGCGTACCTCCCCCCAGGCCGTGCGCGTTCCCGGCGACCTCGGGGTCCCCTCTGCCAACGACTCCGGTGCGCTTACCCTCCTCCACGTCGGCCAGCCGCGCATCGACCGAACGAGGATCGCCTCCAGCCATATCAACCGACCCGTCGCCCGAAGGCGTTGATGGGGGCGTTGTGTTTTGGGTATCCACGGGGGGTAAGAATTGCGCCCAAAGATCATCTAGGTCAGCATCTTGATCCACGAGCAGAGCGAAGAGGTCATCTTCAATGGACCCACTCCCCGACAGATGGTTAGTGGGGACCATTGGCACGTGTAGCGAGGCAAAAAAACGAAAAGAAACCAGAGAAGGGAAATTAAAAAGTGAAGGAGGCTCGGGTCGAACCTTTTTCGCGATGGGTCGCTTCAGTGGGTTGGGGATGACGGGAATCTTGAGTTTATCGCACAAGCTTCACTAGACGATAAACTCGGGGGGCTAATGTTATCGGCCCGATCCCGATCGAAGCTATTCAAAGGGAAAAATAAAAGGCAATCGGACTTGCCCTAGCCATTAATCGGCCCTTGGGCCGATTAGGCCAAAAGCCGGCCCAATGGCCTCGGCCCAAGACCGAGCTCGACCTCGGCCTGACGAGCTCGACCTCGGCCTCAGCTCGACCTCGGCCTGGCGAGCTCGGCCTCGGCCTCAGCTCGACCTCGGCGTGGCGAGCTCGACCTCGGCCTCAGCTCAACCTCGGCCTAACGAGCTCGACCTCGGCCTCAGCTCGACCTCAGCCTGGCGAGCTCGACCTCGGCCTCAGCTCGACCTCGGCCTGGCGAGCTCGGCCTCGGCCTCAGCTCGACCTCGGCCTGGCGAGCTCGGCCTCGGCCTCAGCTCGACCTCGGCCTGGCGAGCTCGACCTCGGCCTCAGCTCGACCTCGGCCTGGCGAGCTCGACCTCGGCCTCAGCTCGACCTCGGCCTAGCGAGCTCGGCCTTGGCCTCAGCTCGACCTCGGCCTAGCGAGCTCGGCCTCGGCCTGGTGAGCTCGACCTCGGCCTCAGCTCGACCTCGGCCAAGGGGGCCACCAATGACGCTAGCCCATGTTGTCCTCAGCCCAGGGACACGCCAATGACGCCAGCCTATGTTATCTTCGGCCAGGGGGCACATCAATAGCGCCAGTCTATATTATCCCCTGCCGAGCCCATACTGACGGCCCACCAGTGACGCCACCCTATGCTATCCTCGGCCAGGGGCTATCCTCGGCCATGGGCCATCCTCGGCCAATGGCTATCCTCGGCCAAATGCTATCCTCGGCCATGGGCCATCCTCGGCCAATGGCTATCCTCGGCTAAATGCTATCCTCGGCCATGGGCCATCCTCGGCCAATGGCTATCCTCGGTCATGGGCTATCCTCGGCCATTTACTTCACTCGGCCAAAGGGCCCACCAATGACCCCTTTGGTCGCCTATAAATACACGAGGCCCTCCCTCTTCCAGAGGTAATCCAAATTTGAGAAAGGAAACGCTGCCGAACTCACCTTTCGCTCGTTTATCTCAAGTCTCGGCCCCTAAATACTTAAACCCTATATTATCCACCTCAATGCCACTAATGTTGAGCGTCGGAGAGGTAAACAGAGGCACCCCCTCCATTTCCCCTTTTTAGCTCACGGTTCTCTCATCCCTTCTAGGTACCCCGGCGAGCTCAGACACCACCGACAGCCAAGGGAAGACCCGGGACACCGAGTCCGACACGCTCAAGCCCAGGCGAGGCCACTTGGTCCAGCCTTGGGTCTAACCGCCCGCGGCTTCTAAATCGTTGTCCGGAAAACGGCGACAACAATAACTTCCTAAAATGTTCCGTTACATTCGATTCTTTTTCGCATCTAAAGAGACCGAACTTTAATTATTTCTTTTTCTTTGAGCTGGAGTAAAACTCGTAGTAAAAGTGGCATAACTCTCTGCTCAGAAATCGAAATTTAAAGTTTCTAAAATCAAATTAAAGTTCTGTCTGTCCTCTTCCGATGCCGCCAGTTTCGGGTCAAAAAGACATCGGAGCCGCCAGTTATGGCAATTTTACTCCGAGGTGTTCGGCCGTCCCGAAAGTCCAGTTTTTTAGAAATCCGGATTTTCAGCCCCACTACCATGAGTTATAGAACTCTAATGAGAAAAATTTCTTGAGCAAAAATGTTTTTCATAAGATTATAAACATGATGTGTAAGATTAAAATGTTTTGATTTTGAAAGATTAATTGAAATTGAATTTTTACAAAACTAGTTTGAATTTTGAAAAACCGTTTTCGTTTTCAAACTTGAAAATATTTTGTCATCCACTTTCCCGAAATAGAAAATAGGAAAAGATCCAAGTATGTCCCTTGTGCCTTTATGCACTAACACTGCTCTGAACATGAAGATCTATGATTCTTTTCTAGTTGTCCGCTCTATCGCTCTATAACTAGGAAGACCGTTTCCGAACTTATAAGAGTCGATGTACCTACTCCAAAAACTAAGTGGGAGGGTTATACTTGTTGTTTGTAACCCACGATCCCCAACACTAATGAAAGAAGCAATTAACATGGGACTAAGAGCCGCTCTTGCGACCCTCTCTTAAATGGGAGTACTCTAAGGCATTTTTGCTTCGATCATTGCTCAATGAGCTACGTCCGAGAGTGATGCAATGATGACAAGGCCTCCCCTTGGGAGATTGTTTTTCAAAGTTGACCTTTTGGACTAAGTGTTTGGTTGCACACTTAGGCTCAATCCCTAGTAATCCTCCCTTGAGGCTCTGTGAAAGGATGTGAGTGATCAAACCAATTTAAAAGGTGGCTAGTCAAAATTGGTGTATTGGCATCTTTGCTAAGCATTAAGGATGTGTCATTTACTTATAAATGGAGATTTTTTGCGGCCTTCTCTTGAGGGAGTAAATTATCGTTTGGTTTATAACACCTTTGGATTTTATCAAGTCTTATATAAAACTTAAATCCTAAACCAAAGACTAATCATAAACTTGTTCAAACTTTATTAAGCAACATGTCTCGCAAACATCCCTCAATCATCCTTTCCTCAAACAAACTCGAAAATAAAAACTATGTAGATTCGAAACATAACCTCGACATAATACATACCGTCAACAAGCACAAATGTATACTCAACACCCCGTGTCCTCCTTAAACAAATGATGATTCGACTCAAGAGGACAAAGACGCTTTGGCGGCCTAGCTCTGCTCCGCTGAGATTCTGAGGTGCTATATCTTAGCATCAATTAACAATGTGTTGCAACAACAACATCGTGACATCGAGACTGCCGCTGACATGCTCGACAATCTCCTTGAGAAGTTTGGAGGGCAAAGGCATCAAACAAGGCAACAAGCAGTCCGACAATTTATGAACTGTCGCATGAAGGCTAGGACTCCTGTTGAAGACTTTATGATACTGATCATTAGTTATCTGAATAAAATGGAAATCCTAGGATTTGAGATTGATGGGAAGAATGTCATAGATATGATCTTAGAAACTCTCCCCGCATCTCTTGATACCTCCAAGATGAAGTACTCCATAAACAAGCTAGAGTACACTGTTACCAAGCTTATGATGGAACTTGACACTGCTATAGGTCTCACTAAGAGGAAGAGGAATAAAGGAGAGGCACATGCTACTGAGCACAAAGCCTCCGCCTCTGGAACTAAGAAGAGACCTCACAAGGCCGAGAAAAAGAATTGTCCTGCCTATCTCAAAGCAAAGGAACATAGTATTGTACTAATTACCGAAGAATGCTTAGTAGCTGATAATGTATCAACGTGGATACTTGACTCCGCTGCTACTAGCCATATTTTCTATTTCTTGACTGGTTTCAAGAAAACCAAAAGCTTAGAGGAATGCGACTTCTGTTTCAAATGGGGTGATGGGAGCCTGGTGTCTGCGAAGGTTGTGGGATCCGTGACGCTGTCTTATGAAGACCGCACTTTAAAGTTGAATAATGTTTATTTTGTTCCTACCTTTGGGAGGAACTTAATATCCGTTGCTCGTCTTCTTGAGCAAGATTATCGTTTAAATTTCATTAAGAATGGAATTCGTATTTCGTTTCCTGATAATTCTTTTGTCACTGATGCATGTATGAAGAATGCTCCTTTATACATCTATCCCACTCAACCTTCTCTTTTAGATGCCGAAGTAGATAATGAACTAATTAGGGAGCCAAAGAGGATCAAACTTTCTGAATCCTCCGATCTAACAAAATCAACACACCTATGGCACTTAAGACTTGGTCACATCAGTCTAGATAGGATTAAGAGACATGTGAGGGACGGTCCACTCCAAGCCTCTGCAATAGGTTCACTACCTACTTGTGAATCCTGCATAGAAGGAAAAATGACTAAGCGACCTTTCTCCGATAAGGGTCGAAGAGCCACTGAGTTGCTGGAACTAGTACATTCTAATGTATGTGGTCCGCTCAGCGAACAGGCACGTGGAGGATACGAATACTTCGTTACCTTCCCTGATGATTACTCGCGATATGGTTTTGTCTATTTGTTCAAACACAAATCTGAGACGTTTAACGTATTTAAGGTCTTTAGGGCTTTAGTGGAAAAGCAAACTGGCAAAGTGATCAAAACCCTTCGATCTGATCGAGGTGGTGAGTATATGTCTGGAGAGTTCGATGACTTTCTTAAAGAAGAAGGTATCGCTTCTCAGCTTGGCACACCTCAACAAAACGGAGTGTCAGAGAGAAGGAACCGAACTCATATGGAGATGGTTAGATCAATGATGAGTTACTCATCACTCCCTCTTTCCTTTTGGGGATATGCCCTCGAAATAGCCGCTTATATTCTTAACCAAGTTCCGTCCAAAACGGTTCCTGGTACTCCTTATGAACGATGGACTGGCCGTAAAGTAAATCTGGGTCACATCCGAATTTGGGGTTGCCCTACACATGTGCTAAGGCCAAAGACTAGCAAGTTGGCTAGTAGGTTAGAATTGTGCTTGTTTGTGGGATATCCAAAGGAAACCAAGGATTTCATCTTCTATTGTGCCGATGACGATAAGACTTTCATTAGTACGAATGCTCGTTTCCTTAAGGAGGACTTTATGAAAGATGCAAAACCTAGAAGCAAAATTGTGCTTGAAGAAAAGTTGGGTGAGGAAGCTTCTACCTCATCTGTGAGAACTATTCTTACCCCAACTGAAATACAACCTAACTCATTAGAATCTCGTCAGGTAGTACTTCGACGTAGTGGAAGGGCTACTCAAAAGCCTGACAGGTACATGCCCTATGGAGACTCTCTCGTAGCTATCTGACATTGATGATCCTGTTTCCCATAGCCAAGCGATGGCTTGTTCTGAATCAAACCTTTGGCTTGACGCCATGAAAGTTGAAATGCACTCGATGTATGTCAACAAAGTCTGGAAACTTGTAGACCTTCGTGAAGGGATTAAACCCGTAGGGTGTAAGTGGATATACAAGAAGAAAAAGGGTCCCGATGGGAACGTCGAGACGTTCAAAGCACGACTTGTGGCGAAGGGTTATACCCATCAAGAAGGGATTGACTATGAAGAAACCTTCTCGCCAGTCGCGATGCTTAAATCCATCTGCATACTCCTATGCATAGCTGTAGCTCTCGACTATGAGATCTGGCAAATGGATGTCAAGATAGCCTTCCTGAATGGCAATCTTGACGAGCGCATTTACATGGCTCAACCAGACGGTTTCGTGGAAGATGGTCAAGAGACCAAGGTTTGTGAGTTACTTAAGTCCATTTATGCATTAAAGCAAGCATCTAGGTCATGGAATATTAGATTCGATGAAACTGTAAAGAGCTTCGGTTTTGAACAGTCAATAGATGAGCCTTGTGTTTACAAGTTAATACAAGAAGGCAAAGTTGTGTTCTGGTACTATATGTCAATGATATACTACTCATTGGTAATGACGTGGGTAAGTTATCTGAGGTTAAGGTCTGGCTGGCAAAGGAATTCGATATGAAGTATCTAGGAGAAGCCGCATACATTCTGGGGATCCAAATATTTCGAGATAGGAAAAACCAGACACTATGGCTCTCTCAAGCATCGTATATTGATAAGGCAATGGATCGCTTCTCGATGCAAGACTCCAAGAAGGGCCAAACACCCTTTAGGCATGGAGTCTCACTCTCTAAGGATCAGTCTCCCAAGACTGCACAAGAGATTGAAGACATGAGGAAGATTCCTTACGCCTCTGCCGTAGGAAGCCTCATGTATGCTATGCTTTGCACTAGACCTGACATCTGTTTCGCCATTGGCGTAGTTAGCCGTTTCCAATCCAACCCTGGACCCTAGCACTGGATTGTTGGTAAGCATGTTCTTAAGTATCTTCGAAGAAGTAGGAACTTGATGCTTACATATTCAGGTAGCGACCTGACTATGACGGGATATACCGACTCCGATTTTCAAGCGGACAAGTGTTGGAATTGATCTAGGGTTTGAGAAAAAGTTTAACGCTTCGTTAAGCGGCGGAATTTTAAAAATTTTCTTTTTAAGTAAAACTAGTTTTTACTAACCTAGACAAGAGCATATGCATGTAAATAAAAACTAATATGAGCTATGGAAGTTACTAACCTTTCTTGAAGCTTGAACCTTGTAAAAGCTTTTGGAAAGTTGCAACGCTCGTCTCCCCTCGCAGCACGTCTCTCTTTCTTTCCTCGGCACCTCGAGCAACCACGAAAGTTTCTATCACTAAATCACTCGAAAAGAAGGAATCAGTGAGTGGGCACTTTTAAACACTACGACTTAAGAACGAGTCTCAAAGTCGCAGAGCTAAAGACTAGGTCGAGTGAGGACCTAGGTGCCAAGACAAGAGAAAACCGAAAATAAACTAGAGAGAGAGAGAAGAGGACTTCGGCCAAGTTCTAGAGAGAGAGTCTCTCAAATCTCTTAAACTTGGATGATTGAATTGTGAGGAAATGAGGCTCCTATTTATAGGAGAGGTCTCACCTTCAATAAGGTAGTTTCCTCTTCTATAGAATATCACATATTCATGAGCAATTTCCTCTTTTTTTCCTTTGAGATACTCGGCCAAGCTAGGGCTTCTAGAAGCCTTGATTTGTTTCCTATTTTGTTCAAGGCTTGCCTTGTCTCTCTCTTGGCCGAATTTCCTACAAGCATGTGTGGGAAATTTGTTTCCTCTTTTTCTTTTGGCAAGTATCTAAATACATTTATGCACAAAATAAACTCTCTTTCCTTGGGTATTATGGGCGCCCATTTCACTTCTAGAAGGAGCTTCTAGAAGCTTCTTCATTTATTCATGAGAACATGAAAAAGGCCCATTAAGAGTTTTCAATAAAATTCTTATGAAATGAAATTAATTCACAAGGCCCAATGATCAAGTCATGGCCGAGTGAAACATGTCATAAAATGACCTTGTCAAAAAATTTATTGACATTCATTTCATCCTTTGTCTCAAAAGACAAAAATACCCTTTTAACTATTTTCGTTCTTGTTTTGGCTTAGCTTCCAGTTTAACTATTCCTATCGATGTGATTCGTGACAGTGACCTCATGGACCCAAATGAACAAAGCTTTAGCTAAACACTTGGACTCAAAAGTTCACAAACCTTTTCCAAGTTTAGCTTAATGCCAACTGACTCCACTGAAGAGCTGACACTGAAAATCTCTCGGTTCAAATGAATTTATTTTCTACTCAAGAATTCACCTAATTGTAATGAGCGGATCCACTGAATATTATCTATGTTTACCCTTCATGAATGTCATCAGCTAGTCGGGATTTACTAAATTACCATTTTACCCTTCTAGCTGTTATTTCCTCAACTCCTTTGTCGCTTGTGAATAAGTTAGAAACAATGTATTGACGAGGAGCTAACAAGTCACATTGTTTCATCCAAAAGAGTCAGGACTCAATTTGGACACTGGCCAGTTCATTTATTCACACTCCAAGGAACAAAGCATGAGGTGACATACATTGCATTTCAGCAATCTTGTACATGAATTCCATATCTATGAGAACTTCACAAAGTTACTCATGTCAGACTCACAACTTAGTACTTCACCAATAGGCCTTGTTCGGAATCACATAGTGAGTCCGAACTTTGACTTTCTCAAATGAGAATACTAAGGTGTGAAATGGCATGTCTCATTTCAGGATTAAGGTAAGCATGATGCAATTCATACATAGTGACTTCGAGACATAAGAGGTTAAATGGTTTGTTCTTATCTTGTCTCTAGAAGTGCACTGGTCAATTCAGTACCTTCGGAAGATACCTAGAAGAACTATAGAGTTCCTAACTCTCAATGCCTCATAACCAGACATCATAGATTCTTCTAACAATCATACTGAGGTCAATAGTCCTTTGACCCTAAGATTGCGAATATATCGTTTTAAGCAAACTACGAAGAGTTTGTTCATGCAAATCTACATTTGTCTCTTCGTAAGTTGTTAAGTTTGTTTATGGACTAAAAGACTATGGTTTTATCATAAAGCTTCAGACAAGGAAGATTGAATGAACGTTTCAACTTTATTAATGAATGAATAGGCAATTACAAGCAAGAGTCTTCATGAGACTTTATTACATCAAATGTTCAAAATAAAGACTACAACTCTTCTTGTGGGCACCATTGACAACAACAAGGACTCCATGAAATCCACTTCGGGATCTGTGTTCATCCTTAATGGTGGAGAATATGTGGCTGCTTGTGAAGCATCCGAAGAGGCTGTATGGCTTAGAAAATTCTTTAAGTATTTGGAAGTTGTTCCAAACGTCGACGAGCCCAGGACCCTCTATTGTGATAATAGTGGGGCTGTCGCTAACTAAAAGGAACATCGAAGCCATAAGCGCTCTAAACATATTGAGAAGAAATACCATTTGATTCGAGAGATCGCGCAGCGCGGAGACGTGGAGGCGAAGTAGATCTCTGGCAGATCCAGTCACCAAGGTCCTAGCGAACCACGTCTTCGACCAACAACGACAGGGATTAGGCATGAAGGACTACACACATCTTCTTTGAGTCAAGTGAGAGTTTGTTGTCAATGGTGCCCACAAGAAGAGTTGTAGTCTTTATTTTGTACATTTGATGTAATAAAGTCTCACGAAGACTCTTGCTTGTAATTGCTTATTCATTAATAAAAAGTTGAAACGTTCATTCATTCTTTCTTATATGTTTGAAGCTTTATGATAAAACATTAGTCTTTAGTCCATAAACAAACTTAACAACTTACGAAGAGACAAATGTAGATTTGGATGAACAAACTCTTCGTAGTTTGCTTAAAACGATATATTCTCAATCTAAGGGTGAAAGAACTATTGACCTTAGTATGATTGTTAGAAGAATCTATTATGTCTGGTTATGAGGCATTGAGAGTTGGAGACTCTATAGTTCTTCTAGGTATCTTCCGAAGGTACTGAATTGACCAGTTCACTTCTAGAGACAAGATAAGAACAAACCATTTAACCTCTTATGTCTCGAAGTCACTACGTATGAATTGCATCGTGCTTACCTTAATCCTAAAATGAGACATGCCATTTCACAGCTTACGTATTCTCATTTGAGAAAGTCAGAGTTCGGACTCGCTATGTGATTCCAAACAGCGCCTATTGGTGAAGTAGTAAGTTGTGAGAATGTCATGAGTAACTTTGCGAAGTTCTCATAGATATGGAATTCATTTACAAGATTGTTGAAATGCAATGTATATCACCTCATGCTTTGTTCCTTGGAGTGTGAATAAATGAACTGGCCGCTGTCCAAATTGAGTCTTGACTCTTTTGGATGAAACAATGTGACTTGTTAGCTCCTCATCAATACATTGTTTCTAAGTTATTCACAAGCGACAAAGGAGTTGAGGAAATAATAACTAGAAGGGTAAAATGGTAATTTAGTAAATCCCAACTAGCTGATGATATTCACGAAGGGTAAACATAGATAATATTCAATGGATCCATTCATCACAATTAAGTTGAATTCTTGAATAGAAAATAAATTTATTTGAACCGAGAGATTCTCAATTTCAACTCTTTATTTTGTCAATGGTGCCCATAAGAAGAGTTGTAGTCTTTATTTTGTATATTTGATGTAATAAAGTCTCACGAAGACTCTTGCTTGTAATTTCTTATTTATTAATAAAAATTTGAAACGTTCATTCATTCTTTCTTGTCTGTTTGAAGCTTTATGATAAAACATTAGTCTTTAGTCCATAAACAAACTTAATAACTTACGAAGCGACAAATGTTGATTTGTGTTGTCGTAGTTTTTCAGGCAACGATTTAGGAGTCGCAGACGGTCAGACCCAAGGCCGGACCAAGTGGTCTCATCTTGACTCGAGCGTGTCGGACTTGATATCTCAAGTCGTCCCTTAGCTGTTGGTGATGTCCATTTCGTCCAAGCACCTGAAAAGCAAGCAGGAAGGTGTGAACTACAAAGGGGAAACAGAGGGGTTGCCTCTGCTTACCTCTCCGACGCTCAACATTAGTGGGATTGAGGTGGATAAAGAGGGTTTAAGTGTTTAGAGGCCGAGACGAGAGAAACGAGCGAGGTACGATTTCGACAGCGTTTCAGTACTCAAGAATGGATTACCTGGACCGGGGGAGGGACCCCGGCATTTATAGGCGATCGAGGGGCATTTTGGGCATCCCCCTGGTCGAAGGCCGGCCCTGGGTCGGCCGTGGAGCCAGAGGCTGACCCTTGGTCGTCCACGGAGCTGGAGGCCGGCTCTGGGTCGTCCCTGGAGCCGGAGGCCGACTCTGGGTCGTCCATGGAGCTGGAGGCCGACCCTGGGTCATCCATGGAGCTGGAGGCCGACGCTGGGTCATCCATAGAGCTGGAGGCTAACCCTGGGTCGTCCAGGGAGCCGGAGGCCGGCTCTGGGTCGTCCATGGAGCTGGAGGCCGACCCTGGGTCGTCCATGGAGCTGGAGGCCGACCCTGGGTCGTCCATAGAGCTGAAGGCCGGCTCTGGGTCATTCATGGGGCTGGAGGCTGAGCTCATGCTGAGGTCGAGCTCATGAGGCCGAGGTCAAGCTCATGCCGAGGTCGAGCTCATGAAGCTGGAGGCCGAGCTCATGAGGTCAGAGGTCGGCCAAGGAGCTGGATGCCGAGCTCATGAGGCCGGAGGTCGGCCAAGGAGCTGGAGGCCGAGCTCATGAGACCGGAGGTCGGCCAAGGAGCTGGAGGCCGAGCTCATGAAGTCGGAGGTCATGAGGCCGAGGTCGAGCTCATGCCGAGGTCGAGCTCATGAGGCCGAGGTCGAGCTCATGAGGCCGAGGTCGAGCTCATGAAGCTGGAGGCCGAGCTCACGAGGTCGGAGGTCGCCATGAAGCTGGAGGCCGAGCTCATGAGACCGGAGGTCGGCCAAGGAGCTGGAGGCCGAGCTCATGAGGTCGGAGGTCGGCCAAGGAGCTGGAGACCGAGCTCATGAGGTCGGAGGTCGGCCATGGAGCTGGAGGCCGAGCTCATGAGACCGGAGGTCGGCCATGCGTCGGAGGAGTCCCGGGGTGGTCGCTATCGCGGCCGTCGTTGCTCTACCGGGCCGAGATGGACCGGTAACATTAGCCCCCCGAGTTTCCGGTTGAGTGTAGGTCTAGTGGAAACTCAAAATCTACGTTTTCATGCGGATGCGGGATGAACGCTCTCGGGTTTGAAACCCATTTGTGACTCGCTGCCTTTCGGCTCACGAGCTGGGCGGCGAGCGCGTTGCCACATTTGTGTGGCCAGGTTTCCTGTGGACGCTGGCTAGACTAGATACGTCCGGCGGACGCAAGACTTTGAAACCCATTTGTAACTCGCTGCCTTTCGGCTCACGAGCTGGGCGGCGAGCGCGGTGCCACATTTGTGTGGCCAGGTTTCCCGTGGACGCTGGCTAGACCAGATACGTCCAGCGGACGCAAGCCTTTGAAACCCATTTGTAACTCGCTGCCTTTCGGTTCACGAGCTGGACGGCAAGCGCGGTGCCACATTTGTGTGGCTGGGTTTCCCGTGGACGCTGGCTAGACCAGATACGTCCGGCAGACGCACGCCTTTGAAACCCATTTGTAACTCGCTGCCTTTCGGCTCACGAGCTGGGCGGCGAGCGCGGTGCCACATTTGTGTGGCTGGGTTTCCCGTGGACGCTGGCTAGACCAGATACGTCCGGCGGATGCACGCCTTTGAAACCCATTTGTAACTCGCTGCCTTTCGGCTCACGAGCTGGGCGGCGAGCGCGGTGCCACATTTGCCTGGCCGGGTTTCCCGTGGACGCTGGCTAGACCAGATACGTCCGGCGGATGCAAGCCTTTGAAACCCATTTGTAACTCGCTGCCTTTCGGCTCACGAGCTGGGCGGCGAGTGCGGTGCCACATTTGTGTGGCTGGGTTTCCCGTGGATGCTGGCTAGACTAGATACGTCCGGCGGACGCAAGCCTTTGAAACCCATTTGTAACTCGCTGCCTTTCGGCTCACGAGCTGGGCGGCTAGCGCGGTGCCACATTTGTGTGGCCATTCCACCTCACGAGCGTGGCACCCTTGGGTTAGGTGTAGACTTGATCCCCCGGCGAGTGTGGCACCTTGGTGCACTGTTTTCGGGTTGAGTCTCTTGGGTCGAGTCTTGTGCCCTGGTGAATGCGACGCCATGGCGCGCGCGTCACGATTGGGGACTCAATTGGCCCATTCTTTCTCTCGAGAGAGAGTCGTGGAGCGAATTCTGGTTTATCGTTTAGGGGCGATTTTTGCCGCTTGCGTGAGAGCATTTAGATTTATCATCGAATCTTGTGAGTCTATCGTTGACTGGTGACTCAGGAAGTTGTAGGTTTTTGACGCAAGGACTTTCAAGTTAATTCGTGGGGTTTGGGACTCAACTTGAGAAACAGACTCGACTCGAGGAGTCATGCGTAAGGTCGATTCGAGGGTCAGTAAGGTGTAGAGCTGGCACGAAGACTTATCGGTCGACTCGTGGACCCGGACCCATCCTCGAGGAGTGATCTCAACTTCAGGAGTCGTGTAGAGCCGGCACGAGGAGTAGTTGTCGACTCATGGGCTTGGAACTCAACTCGAGGAGTGAACTTAACTCGAGGAGAAATATAGAATCGGCACCGGGAGTAACTTGTCGACTCATGGACTCGGTACTTGACTCGAGGAGTGAACTCAACTCGAGGAGAAATGTAGAGTCGGCACGAGGAGTAGCTTGTCGACTCGTGGACTCGGTGCTCGACTCGAGGAGTGAACTCAACTCGAGGAGAAATGTAGAGTCGGCACGAGGAGTAGCTTGTCGACTCGTGGACTCGGTGCTCGACTTGAGGAGTGAACTCAACTCGAGGAGAAATGTAGAGTCGGCACGAGGAGTGGCTTGTCGACTCGTGGACTCGAAGCTCGACTCGAGTAGCGAACTCAACTCGAGGGGAAATGTAGAGTCGGCACGAGGAGTGGCTTGTCGACTCGTGGACTCGATGCTCGACTCGAGGAGTGAACTCAACTCGAGGAGAATGTAGAGTCGGCACGAGGAGTAGCTTGTCGACTCGTGGACTCGGTGCTCGACTCGAGGAGTGAACTCAACTCGAGGAGAAATATAGAGTCGGCACGAGGAGTAGCTTGTCCACTCGTGGACTCGGTGCTCGACTTGAGGAGTGAACTCAACTTGAGGGGAAACGTAGAGTCGGCACGAGGAGTGGCTTGTCGACTCGTGGACTCGGTGCTCGACTCGAGGAGCGAACTCAACTCGAGGAGAAATGTAGAGTCGGCACGAGGAGTGGCTTTTCGACTCGTGGACTCGGTGCTCGACTCGAGGAGCGAACTCAACTCGAGGAGAAATGTAGAGTTGGCATGAGGAGTAGCTTGTCGACTCGTGGACTCGGTGCTCGACTCGAGGAGTGAACTCAACTTGAGGAGAAATGTAGAGTCGGCACGAGGAGTAGCTTGTCGAGTCGTGGACTCGGTACTCGACTCGAGGAGTGAACTCAACTCGAGGAGAAACGTAGAGCCTGCACGAGGAGTAGATTGTCGACTCGTGGACTCGGTACTCCACTCGAGGAGTGAACTCAACTCAAGGAGAAACGTAGATTTGGCACGAGGAGTAGCTTGTCGACTCGTGGACTCGGTACTCGACTCGAGGAGTGAACTCAACTCGAGGAGAAATGTAGAGTCGGCATGAGGAGTAGCTTGTCGACTCGTGGACTCGGTACTCGACTCGAGGAGTGAACTCAACTCGAGGAGAAACGTAGAGTCGGCACGATTAGTAGCTTGTCGACTCATGGACTCGGTATTCGACTCGAGGAGAAACGTAGATTCGGCACGAGGAGTGGCTTGTCGACTCGTGTACTCGGTACTCGACTCGAGGAGTGAACTCAACTTGAGGAGAAATGTAGAGACGGTACAAGGATTAGCTTGTCGACTCGTGGAATCGGTACTCGACTCGAGGAGTGAACTCAACTCGAGGAGGCACGTAGAGTCGGCACGAGGAGTGGCTTGTCGACTCGTGGACTCGATACTCGACTCGAGGAGTGAACTCAACTCGAGGAGAAATGTAGAGACCGTCTCTCTCTGGGACCTCCGACCTAACCATCGGCCCCTTGAGACTTTTTTATGCTTTTATTTTTATTTTGTTTTTGAGTTGTTTAGTTGATTGGGCATTGATCCCTGCTAGCCCCCTGAGTTTCTTGCGTTTGTGAGACGAAGGCCAAGAAACTCTCGTGTTGGAGCTGTATAATAGAGTGTGTTGACATGAGTAGAATAATCCTTTATTGCAGTAAGGAGGTCGTTACAAGTTTTCATGGCACTTGACCTTCTTTGGAAAAGGAAAATTACATAATTGAAATGAAGCGATTACAAAGTCGAGTGAGTCCGGGCATGAGTTTAAGGGTGGAAGCTGCGACAGTCACGGCTTGCTAGCGTACGCGACAAATTCCTTGAAGTCCCCACTTCGAATTAGGGAATCAATTTGCTTCCTAAGCTGGTAGCATTCCGTCGTTGCGTGCCCGTGGTCTCGATGATATTCGCATTGTTTGCTTCTGTCCCTCGTCGCGGGGTCCGTCTTTAACGGGGCCGGCGAGCCCAGCTTCTCCTTGTGTAAGCTTAGGATCCGGTCGGGCGTCGCGTTGAGTGGGACGAAGGATTGCTTCGGGGCCGGAGAAGGGTGGTCATTAGGGACTCGACCATTTCTACGTCTCTTCCTTCGCGAGCCGAGACCGGCGGCCGGTGCCATGAGTGTGGCGGCGCGCTTCTTGTTGAATGCGCGGTCGGCAACGTTGGGTGGTTGATGTCCCAAGACGACTTCTCTCTCGATCCCGCGTCGGGCGTTGAGTTTTTCTCTCAAGTCGTTCCCATGAGATTCCCTTCGGGAATTGAGGCGATCTATCAAGTCTCCGGTGGCCGTCCCTATCACTTTAGGCGAGGGGACATCATTCGAGTGACGTCCTCGACAGACGCCACGGCCATTGACGTCGTCACATCCCCGGGGGTTTCGGACGCGGATGGTGAGCTTGGAGCGTCCCTTTCGGGACCAAGAGGTCGAGCGTCTCCGAGTATTACTCGACACTTGACGCCTTGGCGTGGTCGCTCGAGGGTGTCCCCTCGAGGGCGCGTGCGTGTGCTCAGTAGAAAGTTGACGTCTAGACGCGGTCGCCCGAGGGTGTCCCCTTGGAAGCGTGCGTGTGCGTCCCCTTTCGTGAAAAGCGTGATGGAGTTCAGCCTCGTTGGTTCCCGACTCTGCCACGTAATCGGGGTCTTTCTCGTTGTGGTTGACGTCGTCGACGTTGTTGGAGTCCAGGAGGTCGGCGATGAGCGTGCCGGTGACGCCGGGACGGTCTAGGAGCTCGGCGAGCCTTCGAGTCGTGTCCTCTCGGAATGTGGCCTCGGGGTCATTCGTCGGGTCTCGGGGCTGGCTCTCATTATCATGAGGTTGCCCTTCGAGACGGCGCGCGGAGCTTTGGAGATCGTGCCTCGAGCTCGCCGCTCGGTCGGCCGCGGAGGTGACGGGCAATTCACTCATCTCTCGAGAGTTATGCCGTTGAAGGATAAAGAAGAGTGGTAGAGGGAATACGTCACCAAGGTCGAGAGATCCCCTCCTTCTAGCGCCTAAATGTTGTCGCAGGTTTTCGGACAACGATTTAGGAGTCGCAGACGGTCAGACCCAAGGCCGGACCAAGTGGTCTCGTCTTGACTCGAGCGTGTCGGACTTGATATCTCAAGTCGTCCCTTAGCTGTTGGTGATGTCTATTTCGTCCAGGCACCTGAAAAGCAAGCAGGAAGGTGTGAACTACAAAGGGGAAACAGAGGGGTTGCCTCTGTTTACCTCGCCGACGCTCAACATTAGTGGGATTGAGGTGGATAAAGAGGGTTTAAGTGTTTAGAGGCCGAGACGAGAGAAATGAGCGAGGTACGAGTTCGACAGCGTTTCAGTACCCAAGAATGGATTACCTGGACCGGGGGAGGGACCCCGGCATTTATAGGCAATCGAGGGGCATTTTTGGCATCACCCTGGTCGAAGGCCGGCCCTGGGTCGGCCGTGGAGCCGGAGGCCGACCCTGGGTCATCCACGGAGCTGGAGGTCGGCTCTGGGTCGCCCCTGGAACCGGAGGCCGACTCTGGGTCGTCCATGGAGCTGGAGGCCGACCCTGGGTCGTCCATGGAGCTGGAGGCCGACCCTGGGTCGTCCATGGAGCTGAAGGCCGACCCTGGTTACTCCATGGAGCTGGAGGCCGACCCTGGGTCGTCCATGGAGCTGGAGGCCGGCTCTGGGTCGTCCATGGAGCTGGAGGCCGACCCTGGGTCATCCATGGAGCTGGAGGCCAACCCTGGGTCATCCATAGAGCTGAAGGCCGGCTCTGGGTCGTCCATAGAGCTGAAGGCCGGCTCTGGAGGCCGAGCTCATGAGGCCGGAGGTCGGCCAAGGAGCTGGAGGCCGAGCTCATGAGACCGGAGGTCGGCCAAGGAGCTGGAGGCCGAGCTCATGAGGTTGGAGGTCATGAGGCCGAGGTTGAGCTCATGCCGAGGTCGAGCTCATGATGCCAAGGTTGAGAATTGGAGACTCTATAGTTCTTCTAGGTATCTTCTGAAGGTACTAAATTGACTAGTGCACTTCCAGAGACAAAATAAGAACAAACCATTTAACCTCTTATGTCTCGAAGTTACTACGTATAACTTGCATCATGCGTACCTTAATCCTGAAATGAGACATGTCATTTCATAGGTTACGTATTCTCATATTAGAAAGTCAGAGTTCGGACTGACTATGTGAGTCCAAAAAGGACCTATTGGTGAAGTACTAAGTTACGAAGATGTCATGAGCAACTTTGTGAAGTTCTCATAGATATGGAATTCATGTACAAGATTGCTGAAATGCAATGTATATCACCTCATTCTTTTTTCCTTGGAATGTGAATAAATGAACTGGCCAGTGTCCAGATTGAGTCTTGACTCTTTTGGATGAAACAATGTGACTTTTTAGCTCCTCGTCAATACATTGTTTCTGACTTATTCACAAGCGACAAAGGAGTTGAGAAAATAACAGCTAGAAGGGTAAAATGGTAATTTTGAAAATCCCGACTAGCTGATGATATTCATGAAGGGTAAACATAGATAATATTCAGTGGATCCACTCATTACAATTAGGTTGAATTCTTTAGTAGAAAATAAATTCATTTGAACCGAGAGATTTTCAGTGTCAACTCTTTAGTGGAGTCAGTTGGCATTAAGCTAAACTTGAAAAAGGTTTGTGAAGTTTTGAGTCCTGGTATTTAGCTCAAGCTTTGTTCATTTGGATCCATGAGGTCACTGTCACAAATCATATCGAGTAGGAATAGTTGAACTAGAAGCTAAGTCAAAACAAGAACGAGACAAGTTTTACGAAAATTGTCAAAATGGTATTTTTTTTCTTTTTGGACATAGGACGAAATGAATGTCAATAAATTTTTGACATTGTCATATGATGACAAATGAAATAAATTTTAATTGGCCATATTAGTGTAATTGGGCCTTGAGGATTAATTTCATTTCATAGAATTTTACTTGAAAATTCTTAATGGGCTTTTCTTATATTGTCATGAACAAATAAAGAAACATCTAGAAGCATGTTCTAGTAGGCCAAATATCGTGCATACCATAGCGAGAAAGAGGAATTTATTTTGTGCATTGATGTATGAAGATACTTGCCAAAAGAAAAAGAGGAAACAAATTTCCTATACAAGGAAAGAGGGTTTCGGCCAAATGGGTCAAGGGAGAAGCAAGATAAAAGAGGAAACAAATCCAAGGACTTGCTCCTATACCTTGGACGTCCAAGATAGAGAAAGGGAAGCCAATATTTTCTCATGAATATGTGATATTCTATAAAAGAGGAAACTTCCTTGTTGAAGGTAAACCCTCCCCTATAAAAAGAGGCCTCATTCTCATTGTTTTCTCATTCCACATAAGTTAGAGATTGAGAGCTTCTCTCTCTAGAAATTGTGGCCGATCTCATCTCTCTCTCTCTCTCGTTATTTTTCGTTTTTGTTTTGGCACCTAGGTCCACATTTGACCTAGTGTTTTAGCTCTTTGACTTTGAGACTTGTTCTCGAGTCGTCGTGTTTAAAAGTGCCCACTCACTAATTCCTTTTCTCTCGAGTGATTCTTGTGATAGAAACTATCGTGGTTGCTCCTGTTGCCGAGGAAAGAAGAAGGACGTGCTGCGAGAGGAGACGAACGTTTTCAACCTTCCGAAGGCTTTTCAACATTCAAGCTTTTAAAAAGGTTAGAAAATTTATTATGCTCATAATAATTTTTATTTATGTGTACTTGCTCTTTGTCTAGGTTAGTAAAATTGTTTTACTTGTCAAAAGAAATTTTTTAAAATTCCGCCGCTTACCGAAGCGTTAAACTTTTTCTTAAGGGTTATACCCAACAAGAAGGGATTGACTATGAATAAACCTTGTCGCCAGTCGCGATGCTTAAATCCATCCGCATACTTCTATCCATAGCTGCAGCTCTCGACTATGAGATCTGGCAAATGGATGACAAGACTGCCTTCCTGAATGGCAATCTTGAGGAGCGCATTTACATGGCTCAACTTGACGGTTTCATGGAAGAAGGTCAAGAGACCAAGGTTTATGAGTTGCTTAAGTCCATTTATGGATTAAAGCGAGCATCTAGGTCCTGGAATATTAGATTTGATGAAACTGTGAAAAGCTTCGGCTTTGAACAGTCAATATATGAGCCTTGTGTTTAAAAGTTAATACACGAAGGCAAAGTTGTGTTTCTGGTACTATATGTCGATGATATATTACTCATAGGTGATGATGTGGGTAAGTTATCTGAGGTTAATGTCTGATTGGCATAGCAATTTGATATGAGGGATCTAGGTGAAGCCCCAGACATTCTGGGGATCCAAATCTTTCGAGATAGGAAAAACCGGACTCTGTCGCTCTCTCAAGCATCTTATATTGATAAGGTGATGGATCGCTTCTCGATGCAAGACTCCAAGAAGGGCCAAACACCCTTTAGGCATGGAGTCTCACTCTCTAAGGACCAGTCTCCCAAGACTACGCAAGAGATTGAAGACATGAGAAAAATTCCTTACTCCTCAGCCGTAGGAAGTCTCATGTATGTTATGCTTTGGACTAGACCTGATATCTATTTCGCCGTTGGCAAAGTTAGCCGTCTCCAATCCAACCCTGGACCCGAGCACTAGATTGATGTTAAGCATGTTCCCAAGTATCTTAAAAGAACTAGGAACTTGATGCTTACATATTCAGATACTGACGTGACTATGATGGGATATACCGACTCCGATTTTCAAGCGAATAAGGATTCCAGGAAATCCACTTCGGGATCTATGTTCATCCTTAATGGTGGAGAATATGTGGCTGCTTGTGAAGCATCCAAAGACGCTGTATGGCTTAGAAAATTCTTTAAGTATTTGGAAGTTGTTCCAAACGTCGACGAGCCCAGGACCCTCTATTGTGATAATAGTGGGGCTGTCGCTAACTAAAAGGAACATCGAAGCCATAAGCGCTCTAAACATATTGAGAAGAAATACCATTTGATTCGAGAGATCGCGCATCGCGGAGACGTGGAGGTGAAGTAGATCTCTGGCAGATCCATTCACCAAGGCCCTAGCGAACAAGGTCTTCGACCAACAACGAGAGGGATTAGGCATGAAGGACTAAACACATCTTCTTTGAGTCAAGTGAGAGTTTGTTGTCAATGGTGCCTACAAGAAGAGTTGTAGTCTTTATTTTGTACATTTGATGTAATAAAGTCTCACGAAGACTCTTGCTTGTAATTGCTTATTCATTAATAAAAAGTTGAAACGTTCATTCATTCTTTCTTATCTGTTTGAAGCTTTATGATAAAACATTAGTCTTTAGTCCATAAACAAACTTAACAACTTACGAAGAGACAACTGTAGATTTGCATGAACAAACTCTACGTAGTTTGCTTAAAACGATATATTCGCAATCTAAGGATCAAAGGACTATTGACCTCAGTACGAGCGTTAGGAGAATCTATGATGTCTGGTTATGGGACATTGAGAATTGGAGACTCTATAGTTCTTCTAGGTATCTTCCAAAGGTAGTGAATTGACCAGTGCACTTCTAGAGACAAAATAAGAACAAACCATTTAACCTCTTATGTCTCGAAGTCACTATGTATGAATTGCATCATGCTTAGCTTAATCCTGAAATGAGACATGTCATTTCATACCTTACGTATTCTCATTTGAGAAAGTCAGAGTTCGGACTCAGTATGTGATTCCAAACATGACTTATTGGTGAAGTACTAAGTTATGAAGATGTCATGAGTAACATTGTGAAGTTCTCATAGATATGGAATTCATGTACAAGATTGTTGAAATGCAATGTATATCACCTCATGCTTTGTTCCTATGAATGTGAATAAATAAACTGGCCCGTGTCCAAATTGAGTCTTGACTCTTTTGGATGAAACAATGTGACTTTTTAGCTCCTCGTCAATACATTGTTTCTGACTTATTCACAAGCGACAAAGGAGTTGAGGAAATAACAGCTAGAAGGGTAAAATGGTAATTTTGTAAATCCCGACTAGCTGATGATATTCATGAAGAGTAAACATAGATAATATTTAGTGGATCTACTCATTACAATTAGGTTGAATTCTTGAGTAGAAAATAAATTCATTTGAACCGAGAGATTTTCAGTGTCAACTCTTTAGTGGAGTCAGTTGGCATTAAGCTAAACTTGGAAAAGGTTTCTGAACTTTTGAGTCCAAGTGTTTAGCTCAAGCTTTGTTCATTTGGATCCATGAGGTCACTATCACAAATCATATCCAGTAGGAATAGTTAAACTAGAAGCTAAGTCAAAACAAGAACGAGACAAGTTTTACGTAAATTGTCAAAAGGGTATTTTTGTCTTTTTGGACATAGGACGAAATGAATGTCAATAAATTTTTTGACATTGTCAAATGATGACAAATGAAATAAATTTTACTCGGCCATATTAGTGTAATTGGGCCTTGAGGATTAATTTCATTTCATAGAATTTTACTTGAAAATTCTTAATGGGCTTTTCTTATATTGGCATGAACAAATAAAGAAACATCTAGAAGCGTGTTCTAGAAGGCCAAATTTCGTGCATACTATAGAGAGAAAGAGGAATTTATTTTTTGCATTGATGTATGAAGATACTTGCCAAAAGAAAAAGAGGAAACAAATTTCCTATACAAGGAAAGAGGATTTCGGCCAAATGGGTCAAGGGAGAAGCAAAGATAAAAGAGGAAACAAATCCAACGACTTGCTCCTATAACTTGCACGTCCAAGATAGAGAAAGGGAAGCCAATATTTGCTCATGAATATGTGATATTCTATAGAAGAGGAAACTACCTTTTTGAATGTAATCCCTCACCTATAAATAGAGGCCTCATTCTCATTGTTTTCTCATTCCACTAAGTTAGAGACTGAGAACTTCTCTCTCTAGACATTGTGGTCGATCTCCTCTCTCTCTCTCTAGTTATTTTTCGTTTTGGTTTTGGCACCTAGGTCCACATTTGACCTTGTGTTTTAGCTCTTCGACTTTGAGACTTGTTCTCGAGTCGTCGTGTTTAGAAGTGCCCACTCACTAATTCCTTTTCTCTCGAGTGATTCTTGTGATAGAAACTATCGTGGTTGCTCGTGTTGCCGAGGAAAGAAGAGAGACGTGCTGCGAGAGGAGACGAACGTTTTCAACCTTCCGAAGGTTATCAACGTTCAAGCTTCTAAAAAGGTTAGTAAATTTATTATGCTCATAATAGTTTTTATTTACGTATACTTGCTCTTTGTCTAGGTTAGTCAAATTGTTTTACTTGTCAAAAGAAATTTTTTAAAATTCCGCCACGTACCGAAGCGTTAAACTTTTTCTTAAACCCTAGATCAATTCCAACACTTTAGTGGAGTCACTTGACATTAAGCTAAACTTGGAAAAGGTTTGTGAACTTTTGAATCCAAGTATTTTAGCTCAAGCTTTGTTCATTTGGATCCATGAGGTCACTATCACAAATCATATCGAGTAGGAATAGTTAAACAAGTTTTACGAAAATTGTCAAAAAGGTATTTTTGTCTTTTTTGACATAGGATGAAATGAATGTCAATAAATTTTTTGACATGGTCATATGATGACTTATATCACTCGGCCATGATGAGTTCATTGGGCCTTGTAGATTAATTTCATTTCATAGAATTTAACTTGAAAATTCTTAATGGGCATTTTCTTATGTTGTCTTGAACAAATGAAGAAACATCTAGAATCTCCTTCTAGATGCTCCATGGCCGTCCAACCCAATAAATAAAAGAGAGATTATTTTGTGCATTAATGTATGAAGATACTTGCCAAAAGAAAAGAGGAAACAAACTTCGTATACAAGGAAGAGGGGATTTAGGCCAACATGAGTCAAGGGAGAAGCAAAACAAAAGAGGAAACAAATCCAAGGCTTCTAAAAGCCTAGTTGGCCGTGTGACTCAAGAAGGAAATAAGGCAAATTTTACTCATGAATATGTGATATTCTATAGAAGAGGAAACTACCTTATTGTACGTAATCCTTCCCCTATAAATAGAGGCCTTATTCTTCTCATTTCATTCATTCCAAAGTTTAGAGATTGAGAGCTTCTCTGTCTAGAACCTCTTGGCCGATTCCCCTCCCTCTCTCTCTAGTTTTCTTTCGTTTTTGTTTTGGCACCTAGGTCCACATTTGACCTAGTGTTATCGGCTCGGCGACACCCGATGACACTATCGGCCATTCGAGCGGCCGGACAAACTCACCCGGTCAATGGCCGGCCCAAACTCACTCGGCCATTGGCCGACCGAATCTCACCCGGCCAATGGCCGGCCCAAACTCACTCGGCGATTGGCCGGCCCAGGCCCTTTACTCGGCCATTGCCCGAATGAATCTCACCCGGCCAATGGCCGGCCCAAACTCACTCGGCCATTGGCCGGCCCAGGCGCTTCACTCGGCCATTGGCCGACCAAAACTCACCCGGCCAATGGCCGGCCCAAACTCACTCGGCCATTGGCCGGCCCAGGCTCTTCACTCGGCCATTGGCCGGCCCAGGCACTTCACTCGGCCATTGGCCGGCCCAGGCGCTTCACCCGGCCATTGGCCGACAGAATCCCATTCAGCCAATGGCTGGCCCAACTCACCCGGCCAATGGTCGGCCCAAGCCTTCACTCGTCCATTGGCCGGCCCAAGCTCCTCACTCGGCCATTGGCCGATCAAGTCTCACTCGGCCAATGGCCGGCCCAACTTCACTCGGCCAAGGGGTTGCCCAAAACACCCCTTGGTCGCCTATAAATACAGAGGTCCGTCCTCTCCCAAAGGTAATCCCAAATTGAGTACTTGAACGTTGCTGAAGTCGTACCTCACTCGTTTCTCTCAAGTTTCAGCTCCCTAAACACCTAACCTCTCTTACCCACCTCAATCCTACTAATGTTGAGCGTCGGAGAGGTAAACAGAGGTACCCCTCTATTTCCACTTTGAAGTTCACACATTCTTTCCTGCTTTTCAGGTGTTAAGATGTGGCAAGCATCATCAACAGCTAAGGGACGACTTGGGATACCAAGTCCGATCACTTGGTCCGGCCTTTGGTCTAACTGCTTTAGGCTCCTAAATAGTTGTCCGAAAACAACCGATAACATTTTGGCGCTAGAAGGAGGGCACCTCCCGACCTTGGCGATGCTCTCCTCTCCAATCGCTTTCCTTGCTATCTTCAAGACTCTCGAAAGATGAGTCAAGTCCCTACTGCTTCTGCAGGCACTCGGGCGACGGGCTCGAGGTACGGCCTCAGAAACCTCGCGCATCGTCTAGGGGGCAGCTTTGTGAGAACGAGAGCCAGCCCCAAGACCCAGCAAATGACCCCGAGGCCACGCTCTGAGAGGACATGGATCGGAGGCTCGCCGAGCTCCTAGACAGCCCTGACATCGACGGCACGCTTATCGCGGATCTTCTCGGCTATGATGTCGAGGATAGGACGGACTAGGGCGACTACGACCCCGACTATGAGGGGGAGTCAAGAACCGAAGAGGCAACGCCCAGCCTCGTCCAAGCCTGGTCCCAAAAGACAAATGACACCCCGGCCGAACTGTACCATCCGGTGCGACAATATGCACGCTCCCTCGGTTTGCCCCCTCTGTTTTAAGAGGCGGCCGGACACGGCCCCTTGCTGGGGATAGGACAGCCCTCGGGGACGATGGGGCCGATAGCTGAAGCGCCCGCCGGACGATCCAGCCGAGGGCTACCTCACCTCGCCAAGCACCAAGTGGGGACCTGAGGGAGCGTCTCATGTCGCAGAGGAACTCTCGAGGGGAGGATCTCCGCCAAAGGCTCAACTCCCGAAGGGACGCACTCCCCGCCACCACTCTGGCCGACCTCAGGCCAACAACGGGGATCCAGCATCCAATGAGCGTCAGTAGGCGACTCCCACGGCCTCGGCGGTCAGCCCAGCCAACGGGCTTGACATGGTGACGATGATCCAAAGCCTCCAAAACCAGATCATCAAGATGATGGAGTCAGGAAGGCAGGGGCCCTATGGAGGGATTGAGGAGTTGTACTCTGATAAGCGCGTTATAAACGTGTTTGTTTGTACTCTCGGAAGTGAAAAGAAGTTAGTTCGAGAGCATTTTCATGTGTTTTGGAGTGTTTTTCACAATTTTCAGAGTTTGGAGGATCAAAAGTGACAAATAGAGCATTCGAGGATGACGGGGCAATCATAAGGAGTTCAGAACATCTTTCAGATCTCGATTCCGACACCCGAAGCTCAAGATATGTGGTTCAAGGTGAATCGGACCTTCGAGGCAACGCACAAACTTACAGAGTCTTGTGCGTTTGCCCTGTGCGGTCCCTGTGCGGCGCACAGCAATTTGAAGACCCTATGCGCTACCATGTGCGTTGGTGTGCGGCGCACAGGCTGCCCAGAAACGACCTGTGTGGCACACAGTAAGGGTTGTGCGGCGCACAGGTCCTGATTCCAACTTTTTTGTCACGCGTTTTAAGTGTAATCCAAGCCGTTGGATGCGATCCGACGGCCTATATGAGCTCCCAAAAACTTAGGAAACCTACAAAAACACCTTAGGTTATTTAGAAACACATCTTTGTTTTTGTTTTTAGTTTTTGTTTTCATTCGGCCGCAAAAATCCCGGGAGAGAATAAGCATTCAGAGAGGATCATCGTCGCCACAATTCTCGTTTTCATCATTCACAGTTTTTATCTCTATTCTCTGAATCTTTGGAACTCCCGTTTTTATTAATATAATTCAGTTTTTAATCATGTTTGCTTTATATTCATCGCCGTTTATTTTCCGTTCAAGCATGCACTAAATTCATTAAGGGCTATGGTGTAGCAAGTTGGGAATATGGTTATGGATTCAATCATGTCAATTTAATATTCATATGCTCTATAATGTTTGTTTATTTTAATTCCGTGTGTAATGCTTGAATTCGATTAGCTACCATGTTCATGATATTAGGATCGCTTGATGCTCGGAATAGATTAGGTTAGTCGTGCACAAGGATTAATTTACCGGGATACATTCCTAGGCTAGACATAGTTAGGCTGTTTTGGAGTCGTGTGAACGTTCTTGTTTTTAATGCTAGCCATTGTTTTTAGGGGTTGAGATCGAGAGAAGATATCCATAGGTTTAGATTCTTAGATGTTCGAGAGAAATCTTAGATTACCATTATCGTGAGCGTGATTAGCAAACATAAGAGTGTGTGTTTTGTGCGTAATTCCCGAATCCTAACCATAGGAATAACTTGTGAAGCCATAGTTCTTGCTTTCTCATTATCGTGAACCATCGGATTTTAATTGCTTTTAATTTTCATTCGTTTTTATAACCATCACAATCATCAAATCATTGGGTTCAATTCGTGCTAGTAATCTTGTCAATTTAATTAAACATTTTCCTCGTGGGATCGAATCGTACTTACGAACTCTACTACTTAAGCGACTACGTGAACTTGCGTACGGAAAAATCGCAACAAGTTTTTGGCACCGTTGCGGGGGACTTTTGTTTTAATTAAGATTAGATCAACTAGTTTACTATTTGATTTTCTTTTATTTCTTTTGTATTCACCTAGTTTCGTGTTCTCTTTTGTTTTTGTGAAGGTGCATGCGCAAGGACGGTGAATCGAGTCTTCTTCCGATCGACCCTGAAATCGAGAAAACCTGCAAATAGAATCGATGAGCAAAGAAGACACAATCAACGATGGCAGAACCTGCACCCGAACGACCACTCATGGAGTATGTGCAACCCACGGTCCAAGGGTATCGCTCGGCGATCAAGAATCCATCGGTTGAAGGGAATCGAAGCTTCGAGATCAAATTGAGGATGATTAACATGGTTCAACATAATCAATTCTCGGGAGCCCCCAATGAAGATCTGAATGAGCACATCGCAAACTTCAATGAATTATGCGATACTTTCCAAATCCATAATATCAGTGTTGATGTAATTCGTCTTCGATTATTCCCTTTCTCTCTACGCGACCGAGCAAAGTCTTGGCTCAAGTCGCTACCTGCCGACTCCATTGAATCATGGGAAGACCTCTGCAATGTCTTCTTCGCCAAGTTCTTCCCGTTCGAGAAGACAGCCCGACTACGAAACGAGATCCATAGTTTCGGACAATGGGAAGGCGAATCTCTACACGAAGCATGGGCTCGCTTCAAAGAGATGCTGAGAAAGTGCCCACATCACGGACTCACCCTTCCGATCCAGCTTCAGATATTCTATTACGGGCTGCTCTCATCCACGAAAACTTTGGTGAACACCGCGGCAGGAGGCACGGTGCTAACTAAGACACCCACAGAGTTCCAGGAACTCCTAAACGAGCTGGCACGAGGCAATGACCAATACCCTGTTGTCAATGGTGCCCACAAGAAGAGTAGTAGTGTCTATTTATGTACATTTGATGTCATATAGTCTTACGAAGACTCTTGCTTGTAATTGCTTATTCATTAATAAAAAGTTGAAACGTCATTCAATCTTCCTTGTCTGAAGCTTTATGATAAAACCATAGTCTTTTAGTCCATAAACAAACTAAACAACTTACGAAGAGACAAATGTAGATTTGCATGAACAAACTCTTCGTAGTTTGCTTAAAACGATATATTCGCAATCTAAGGGTCAAAGGACTATTGACCTCAGTATGATTGTTAGAAGAATCTATGATGTCTGGTTATGAGGCATTGAGAGTTTGGGACTCTATAGTTCTTCTAGGTATCTTCCGAAGATACTGAATTGACCAGTGCACTTCTAGAGACAATATAAGAACAAACCATTTAACCTCTTATGTCTCGAAGTCACTATGTATGAATTGCATCATGCTTACCTTAATCCTGAAATGAGACATGTCATTTCACACCTTAGTATTCTCATTTGAGAAAGTCAAATTTCGGACTCACTATGTGATTCCGAACAAGGCCTATTGGTGAGGTACTAAGTTGTGAGTCTGTCATGAGTAACTTTGTGAAGTTCTCATAGATATGGAATTCATGTACAAGATTGCTGAAATGCAATGTATGTCACCTCATGCTTTGTTCCTTGGAGTGTGAATAAATGAACTGGCCAGTGTCCAAATTGAGTCCTGACTCTTTTGGATGAAACAATGTGACTTGTTAGCTCCTCGTCAATACATTGTTTATAACTTATTCACAAGCGACAAAGGAGTTGAGGAAATAACAGCTAGAAGGGTAAAATGGTAATTTAGTAAATCCCGACTAGCTGATGACATTCATGAAGGGTAGCATAGATAATATTCAGTGGATCCGCTCATTATAATTAGGTGAATTCTTGAGTAGAAAATAAATTCATTTGAACCGAGAGATTTTCAGTGTCAGCTCTTTAGTGGAGTCAGTTGGCATTAAGCTAAACTTGGAAAAGGTTTGTGAACTTTTGAGTCCAAGTGTTTAGCTAAAGCTTTGTTCATTTGGGTCCATGAGGTCACTGTCACGAATCACATCGATAGGAATTGTTAAACTGGAAGCTAAGTCAAAACAAGAACGAAAATTGTCGAAAGGGTATTTTTGTCTTTTGAGACATATGGATGAAATGGATGTCAATAAATTTTGACAAGTTCATTTGATGACTTAATGTCACTCGGCCATAATATGATTAATTGGGCCTTGTGAATTAATTTCGTTTCATAAGAATTTTATTGAAAATTCTTAATGGGCCTTTTTCATGTTGTTATGAACAAATGGAAAAGCTTCTAGAAGCCTATTCTAGAATGCTATAGGCGCCCAAATACCTAAGAGAAAGAGAGATTATTTTGTGCATAAATGTATTAAGATACTTGCCAAAAGAAAAAGAGGAAACAAATTTCCCCTAAGGGGAAAACATGGTAGGCGCCCAAAAGGATCAAGAGAGAAGCAAATAAAAGAGGAAACAAATCCAAGGACTTACTTGCTTGGTCTTGGGCGTGTGACTCTTTGAAGGAAAAGGGAAATTGGCTCATGGATATGTGATATTCTATAGAAGAGGAAACTACCTTATTGAAGGTGAAACCTCTCCTATAAATAGGAGCCTCATTCCACACTTTTCATTCATGCAAAGTTTTAGAGATTGAGAGCTTCTCTCTCTAGACTTGGCCGCCCCTTCCTCTCTCTCTCTCTAGTTTATATTTTCGATTATTTCTTGTCTTGGCACCTAGGTCCTCACTCGACCTAGTGTTTAGCTCTGCGACTTCGAGACTCGTTCTTAAGTCGTAGTGTTTAAAAGTGCCCACTCACTGATTCCTTCTTTTCGAGTGATTTAGTGATAGAAACTTTCGTGGTTGCTCGAGGTGCCGAGGAAAGAAAGAGAGACGTGCTGCGAGGGGAGACGAGCGTTGCAACTTTCCAAAAGCTTCTACAAGGTTCAAGCTTCAAGAAAGGTTAGTAACTTTAATAGCTCATATTAGTTTTTATTTACATGTACATGCTCTTGTCTAGGTTAGTAAAAACTAGTTTTACTTAAAAAGAAAATTTTTAAAATTCCGCCGCTTAACGAAGCGTTAAACTTTTTCTTAAACCCTAGATCGATTCCAACAAATGGTATCAGAGCTATGGTCAAAGGAATGCATGTGCATGTTTTTAAATTATGAGCTTGAAAATCGTTTTCGAAAGTTTACTAATTTTGTGACAAGTTAGAATTGTAATCTTAGATTTTTTTTTTAATTTATTGCTCATGCCTTTAAATTAAAAACCATGTTGATTTTCTATGAGTTTGGGATGATGTTAAAACACATTAGAATCAGTTCTAAAAGTTTTTAATTTTTTTATATTGAAAAACGTGTTTTAAAGGTTTGAGAATTTTCGAGTAAATTTTGTGACTAGTTTTATTTTCTTGCTATTTTCGTTTATTTACTTGAATCGTTTTATGCATGTTGTTATTTCTTTTATTCTATGTTATTACCCTGCTAATAAAACACAAATAAAAGCTTTAAACAACTTCATAAAACGTTCCGTTACACTCGATTCTTTTTCGCACCTAAAAGGACAAAGCTTTAATTTATTTCTTTTTCTTCGAGCTGGAATGTAAACCCGCATTAAAAGCCGCATAACTCTCTGCTCAGAAATCGAAATTTAATGATTCTTGAATCAAATTAAAGCTCTGTCTGTCCTCTGTCTAATGCCACCGGTTTCGGCTCAAAAAGACATCGGAACCGCCAGATATGGCGATTTTACTCCGAGGTGCGCGGCTGTCTGAAACTCCAGTTTTTTAGAAATCCGGATTTTCAAACCCCACTACCATGAGTTATAGAACTCTAATGAGAAAATTTTCTTGAGCAAAAATGTTTTTCATATGATTATAAACATGATGTGTAAAGATTAAAAGTTTTGATTTTTGAAAGATTAATTGAAATTGAATTTTTACAAAACTAGTTTGAATTTTGAAAAACCGTTTTCACGTTCAAACTTGAAAATATTTTGTCATCCAAATCAAATAAGTTTTCAAAATGTTTTCAAAACTATATCTATATCACATATGTTCAAAATCTATATGCTCTTGAAAATTTGAGTGGGAGGTCTCCTTGTAGACAAGCCGAAAAATAAAAAGATGTGTAATCTCAAACTTTCAAGTGTTCGAGTGAGTTGAAGTTCACACTTCCCTCATGCACTTTCCCGAAATAGAAAATAGGAAAAGATCGAGTATGTCCCTTGTGCCTTTATGCACTAATACTGCTCTGAACATGTCGATCTAGGATTCTCTTCTAGTTGTCCGCTCTGTCGCTCTCTAACTAGGAAATTTGTTTCCGAACTTAAAAGAGTCGATGAACCATCTCCAAAAACTAAGTGGGAGGGTTATACTTGTTGTTTGTAACCCACGATCCCCAACACTAATAAAAGTGCAAGTGTCGCCGGACTAAGAGTCACCCTCGTGGCCCTCTCTTAAATGAGAGTACTCAAGGGCGCTTTGCTCTGATCATTGCTCAATGAGCTACGTTCGAGAGTGAGACGATGATGACAAGACCTCCCCTCGGCGGATTGTTTTTCAAAGTCAATCTTTTGGACTAAGTGGTTGGTTACACACTTAGACTCAATCCCTAGTAATCCTCCCTCGAGGCCCTGCGAAAGGATGTGAGTGATCAAACCAATTTACAAGGTGGCTAGTCAAAATTGATGTATTGACATCTTGGCTATGCATTAATGATGAGTCATTTACTTATGAAAGGAGACTCGTTGCGGCCTTCCCTCGAAGGAGTAAAGTGTCATTTCGTTCATAACACCTTTGGATTTTACAAAAGTCTTAATGAAACTTAAATCCTAAACCAAAGACTTATCATAAACTTGTTTCAACTTATATAGGCAATATGTCTCTCAACCCTCTCTCTATCTTTCTTTCCTCGAACCAACTCGAAAACGAAAACTACGTAGAATCGAAACGTAACCTTGACATAATACCTACCGTTAACAAGCACAAATGGGTACTCACCACCCCGTGTCCTCCTCTGACGAATGATGATTCAACTCAAGAGGACAATGACGCCTTAGCGGCCTGGCTTCGATCCGATGAGATTGTGAGGTGCTATATGATGGCATCTATGAACAATATGCTGAAAGAGCAACATCGTGACATCGAGACTGCCGCTGACATGCTCTACAATCTCCTTGAGATGTTTGGAGGGCAAAGGCGTCAAACAAGGCAACAAGCAGTCCGACAGTTTATGAACTGTCGCATGAAGGCTAGGACTCCTGTTGGAGACTTTATGATATTGATCATTAGTCATCTGAGTAAAATGGAAATTCTAGGATCTGAGATTGATGGGAAGAATGTCATAGATGTGATCTTAGAAACTCTCCCCGCAACTCTTGATACCTCCATGATGAACTACTCCATTAACAAGCTAGAGTACACTGTTACCAAGCTTATGGAGGAACTTCACACTGTTGTAGGTCTCACTAACAGAAAGAGGAATCAAGGAGAGGCACATGCTACTGAGCAAAAAGCCTCCGCCTCTGGAACTAAGAACAGACCTTACAAGGCCGATAAAAAGAACTGTCCTGCCTATCTCAAAGCAAAGGAACATAGTATTGTACTAGTTACCGAAGCATGCTTAGTAGCTGATAATGTATCAACGTGGATTCTTGACTCCGCTGCTACTAACCATATTTGTTGTTCCTTAAATGGTTTTAAGAAAACCAAAAGCTTAGAGGAAGGCGAGTTCCGTTTTAAATGGGGTGATGGGAGCCTGGTGTCTGCGAAGGCTGTGGGATCCGTGACGCTGTCTTTTGAAGACCGCACTTTAAACTTGAATAATGTATATTTTGTTCCTACCTTTGGGAAGAACTTAATATCCGTTGCTCGTCTTCGTGAGCAAGATTATTGTTTAAAGTTCATTAAGAATGGAATTCGTATTTCGTTTCCTGATAATTCTTTTGTCACTGACGCATGTATGAAAAATTCTCTTTTCTACATCTATCCCACTCAACCTTCTCTTTTAGACACCGAAATAGATAATGATCTAATTAGGGAGCCAAAGAGGATCAAACTTTCTGAATCCTCCGATCTAACAAAATCAACACACCTATGGCACTTAAGACTTGGTCATATCAGTCTAGAAAGGATTAAGAGACTTGTGAGGGATGGTCCACTCCAAGCCTCTACAATAGGTTCACTACCTACTTGTGAATCCTGCATAGAAGGAAAAATGACTAAGCGACCTTTCTCTGATAAAGGTCGAAGAGCCACTGAGTTGCTGGAACTAATACATTCTGATGTATGTGGTCCGCTCAGCCAACAGGCACGTGGAGGATACGAATACTTCGTTACCTTCACTGATGATTACTCACGATATGGGTTTGTCTATTTGCTCAAACACAAATCCGAGACCTTTAACGTATTTAAGGTCTTTAGGGCTTTAGTGGAAAAGCAAACTGGCAAAGTGATCAAAACCCTTCGATCTGATCGAGGTGGTGAGTATATGTCTGGAGAGTTCGACGACTTTCTTAAAGAAGAAGGTATTGCTTCTCAGCTTACCGCACCTGGCACACCTCAACAAAACGGAGTGTCAGAGAGAAGAAACCGAACTCTTATGGAGATGGTTAGATCGATGATGAGTTACTCATCACTCCCGCTTTCCTTTTGGGGATATGCCCTCGAAACAGCCGCTTACATTCTGAACCAAGTTCTGTCTAAAACGGTTCCTGGTACTCCTTATGAAAGATGGACTGGCCGTAAAGTAAGTTTGGGCCACATCCGAATTTGGGGTTGCCCTGCACATGTGCTAAGGCAAAAGACTAGCAAGTTGGCTAGTAGGTCAGAATTGTGCCTGTTTGTAGGATATCCAAAGGAAACCAAAGGTTTCATTTTCTATAGTCCCGAGGACGATAAGACTTTCGTTAGCACGAATGCTCGTTTCCTTGAGGAGGACTTTATGAAGGATGCGAAACCTAGAAGCAAAATTGTGCTTGAAGAAAAGTTGGGTGAGGAAGCTTCTACCTCATCTGTAAGAACTGTTCTTACCCCAACTGAAACACAACCTAACACATCAGAATCTCGTCAAGTAGTACTTCGACGTAGTGGGAGGGTTGTTCAACAGCCTGACAGGTACATGTCTTATGGAGACTCTCTCGTAGCCGTCTCCGACATGGATGACCCTGTTTCCTATAGCCAAGCGATGGCTTGTTCTGAATCAAACCTTTGGCTTGACGCCATGAAAGTTTAAATGCACTCGATGTATGTCAACAAAGTCTGGAAACTTGTAGACCTTCCTGAAGGGATTAAACCCGTAGGGTGTAAGTGGATATACAAGAAGGAAAGGGGTCCTGATGGGAACGTCAAGACGTTCAAAGCACGACTTGTGGCGAAGGGTTATACCCAACAAGAAGGGATTGACTATGAAGAAACCTTCTCGCCAGTCGCGATGCTTAAATCCATCCGCATACTCCTATCCATAGCTGCAGCTCTCGACTATGAGATCTGGCAAATGGATGTCAAGACAGCCTTTCTGAATGGCAATCTTGACGAGCGCATTTACATGGCTCAACCAGACGGTTTCGTGGATAAAGGTCAAGAGACCAAGGTTTGTGAGTTGCTTAAATCCATTTATGGACTAAAGCAAGCATCTAGGTCATGGAATATTAGATTCGATGAAACTGTAAAGAGCTTCGGCTTTGAACAGTCAATAGATGAGCCTTGTGTTTACAAGTTAATACACGAAGGCAAAGTTGTGTTTCTGATACTATATGTCGATGATATACTACTCATTGGTAATGACGTGGGTAAGTTATCTGAGGTTAAGGTCTGGCTAGCAAAGCAATTCGATATGAAGGATCTAGGAGAAGCCGCGTACATTCTGGGGATCCAAATCTTTCGAGATAGGAAAAACCGGACCCAGTCGCTCTCTCAAGCATCTTATATTGATAAGGTGATGGATCGCTTCTCGATGCAAGACTGCAAGAGGGGTCAAACACCCTTTAGGCATGGAGTTTCACTCTCTAAGGACCAGTCTCCCAAGACTGCACAAGAGATTGAAGACATGAGGAAAATTCCTTACGCCTCTGCCGTAGGAAGCCTTATGTATGCTATGCTTTGCACTAGACCTGACATCTGTTTCGCCGTTGGCGTAGTTAGCCGTTTCCAATCCAACCCTGGACCCGAGCACTGGATTGCTGTTAAGCATGTTCTTAAGTATCTTCGAAGAACTAGGAACTTGATGCTTACATACTCAGGTACTGACCTGACTATGACGGGATATACCGACTCCGATTTTCAAGCGGATAAGGATTCCAGGAAATCCACTTCGGGATCTGTGTTCATCCTTAATGGTGGAGCTGTTTTGTGGAGAAGTATTAAGCAATCTTGCATTGCTGACTCCACAATGGAAGCAGAATATGTGGCTGCTTGTGAAGCATCCAAAGAGGCTGTATGGCTTAGAAAATTCCTTAAGTATTTGGAAGTTGTTCCAAACGTCGACAAGCCCATGACCCTTTATTGTGATAATAGTGGGGCTGTCGCTAACTCAAAGGAACCTAGAAGCCATAAGCGCTCTAAACATATTGAGAGGAAATACCATTTGATTCGAGAGATCGCGCAACGCGGAGACGTGGAGGTGAAGTAGATCTCTGGCAGATCCATTCACCAAGGCCCTAGCGAACATGGTCTTCGACCAACTTCTAGAGGGATTAGGCATGTAGGACTACTCACATCTTCTTTGAGTCAAGTGGGAGTTTGTTGTCAATGGTGCCCACAAGAAGAGTAGTAGTGTCTATTTATGTACATTTGATGTCATATAGTCTTACGAAGACTCTTGCTTGTAATTGCTTATTCATTAATAAAAAGTTGAAACGTTCATTCAATCTTCCTTGTCTGAAGCTTTATGATAAAACCATAGTCTTTTAGTCCATAAACAAACTAAACAACTTACGAAGAGACAAATGTAGATTTGCATGAACAAACTCTTCGTAGTTTGCTTAAAACGATATATTCGCAATCTAAGGGTCAAAGGACTATTGACCTCAGTATGATTGTTAGAAGAATCTATGATGTCTGGTTATGAGGCATTGAGAGTTTGGGACTCTATAGTTCTTCTAGGTATCTTCCGAAGATACTGAATTGACCAGTGCACTTCTAGAGACAATATAAGAACAAACCATTTAACCTCTTATGTCTCGAAGTCACTATGTATGAATTGCATCATGCTTACCTTAATCCTGAAATGAGACATGTCATTTCACACCTTAGTATTCTCATTTGAGAAAGTCAAATTTCGGACTCACTATGTGATTCCGAACAAGGCCTATTGGTGAGGTACTAAGTTGTGAGTCTGTCATGAGTAACTTTGTGAAGTTCTCATAGATATGGAATTCATGTACAAGATTGCTGAAATGCAATGTATGTCACCTCATGCTTTGTTCCTTGGAGTGTGAATAAATGAACTGGCCAGTGTCCAAATTGAGTCCTGACTCTTTTGGATGAAACAATGTGACTTGTTAGCTCCTCGTCAATACATTGTTTCTAACTTATTCACAAGCGACAAAGGAGTTGAGGAAATAACAGCTAGAAGGGTAAAATGGTAATTTAGTAAATCCCGACTAGCTGATGACATTCATGAAGGGTAGCATAGATAATATTCAGTGGATCCGCTCATTATAATTAGGTGAATTCTTGAGTAGAAAATAAATTCATTTGAACCGAGAGATTTTCAGTGTCAGCTCTTTAGTGGAGTCAGTTGGCATTAAGCTAAACTTGGAAAAGGTTTGTGAACTTTTGAGTCCAAGTGTTTAGCTAAAGCTTTGTTCATTTGGGTCCATGAGGTCACTGTCACGAATCACATCGATAGGAATTGTTAAACTGGAAGCTAAGTCAAAACAAGAACGAAAATTGTCGAAAGGGTATTTTTGTCTTTTGAGACATATGGATGAAATGGATGTCAATAAATTTTGACAAGTTCATTTGATGACTTAATGTCACTCGGCCATAATATGATTAATTGGGCCTTGTGAATTAATTTCGTTTCATAAGAATTTTATTGAAAATTCTTAATGGGCCTTTTTCATGTTGTTATGAACAAATGGAAAAGCTTCTAGAAGCCTATTCTAGAATGCTATAGGCGCCCAAATACCTAAGAGAAAGAGAGATTATTTTGTGCATAAATGTATTAAGATACTTGCCAAAAGAAAAAGAGGAAACAAATTTCCCCTAAGGGGAAAACATGGTAGGCGCCCAAAAGGATCAAGAGAGAAGCAAATAAAAGAGGAAACAAATCCAAGGACTTACTTGCTTGGTCTTGGGCGTGTGACTCTTTGAAGGAAAAGGGAAATTGGCTCATGGATATGTGATATTCTATAGAAGAGGAAACTACCTTATTGAAGGTGAAACCTCTCCTATAAATAGGAGCCTCATTCCACACTTTTCATTCATGCAAAGTTTTAGAGATTGAGAGCTTCTCTCTCTAGACTTGGCCGCCCCTTCCTCTCTCTCTCTCTAGTTTATATTTTCGATTATTTCTTGTCTTGGCACCTAGGTCCTCACTCGACCTAGTGTTTAGCTCTGCGACTTCGAGACTCGTTCTTAAGTCGTAGTGTTTAAAAGTGCCCACTCACTGATTCCTTCTTTTCGAGTGATTTAGTGATAGAAACTTTCGTGGTTGCTCGAGGTGCCGAGGAAAGAAAGAGAGACGTGCTGCGAGGGGAGACGAGCGTTGCAACTTTCCAAAAGCTTCTACAAGGTTCAAGCTTCAAGAAAGGTTAGTAACTTTAATAGCTCATATTAGTTTTTATTTACATGTACATGCTCTTGTCTAGGTTAGTAAAAACTAGTTTTACTTAAAAAGAAAATTTTTAAAATTCCGCCGCTTAACGAAGCGTTAAACTTTTTCTTAAACCCTAGATCGATTCCAACATGCCCGGTGGAGAAGCGAATCATGAAGCCACCCCCAGCATCCGCGAATTCCACGACATCCACACCTGATGTGGAAGGAATTACAGCAGTGACGGCTGAATTGGCGGTACTAAAGAAGCAGTTGAAGGAGGTGCAAGCCACAACCCATGCGATGCACTCAGCACCAGAGCCATGTTTCTGGTGTAACGGGCCTCACTTCACCGACGACTGCATGAACGCAAACGAGTGTCAAGCCGAGAATGCAAATTTCGTGGGGAATTACAATCGTCCAACGTTACAGAACTCCAACAACTACTACTCAGGTGCACGGAACAACCACCCAAACTTGGCATGGAAACCGCAGCCTCAACAACAACAGCAACATCAACAAGGGTTCCTAAATCAAGGACCTCCCCGGGGGTTCCAAAATCAACAACAAGGGCAGCAACAACACCAAAGGGGGTTCCAGCCACAACAACAAAATCAGCCCGCCCCTAAGGATGAAATGAAGGAGATGTTCACAGCCTTCATGTCCCGAACGCAGACGTATATGCAGAATCAAGATGCGGTGATGCGTAACCTTGAAGCACAGATGGGACAGTTGGCCTCGACAATCAACACAAGGCCGCGAGGCACGCTCCCGAGCAATTTCGAGCCTAATGCCAAAAATCAGTGCAATGCCATCACGCTTCGTAGTGGGCTAGTAGTCGACAACTCCGACAAAAGGAAGGAGAAAGCATCGGAGGACGAAGTAAAGCCCGCAGCCCCGGAGATTCCAGCACCACCCCCGGTGATTCCTCCAGTCAAGATACCATTCCCAGAGCGACTAAAGAAGGTGAAACTCGATAAGCAATACGGGAAGTTCCTAGACATCTTCAAGCAGCTCCAAATAAACATCCGGTTTTCCGAAGCCATCGAGCAAATGCCAAACTACGCCAAATTCTTGAAGGACATCCTCTCTAACAAGCGCAAGATCGAGGATTGCAGCACCATTGCACTTTCGAAGGAGTGCAGCGCGATTCTCCAGAGGAAGCTCCCTCCAAAGCTCAAGGATCCGGGAAGCTTCACCGTTCCATGCACGATTGGAGACGCCCACTTCGAAAAGGCACTGTGTGACTTGGGAGCAAGCATCAACCTCATGCCATACTCCATCTTCCAAAAGCTCAACATTGGAGAAGTGAAGCCCACAAGAGTGATGCTTCAAATGGTGGACACGTCCATAAATCATCCCCGAGGAGTGATCGAGGATATCCTTGTCAAGGTGGACAAATTGATCTTCCCGGCAGATTTCGTCGTTCTCGATATGGAGGAAGATAGAGACATTCCCATCATCTTGGGAAGACCATTCCTAGCCACCGGAGGAGCCTTGATTGATGGCGAGTTGAAATTACGGGTTCAAGACGAGGAGGTAGTTTTCAGCGTGTTCAAGTCGATGAAGTACCCGAAGGCAAGTGATGACATATTCCGGGTAGACCTCTGCGACGCAGCCATCGACGATCACACCCTTCGCTCGGAGGACCCACTAGAGGTATGTCTTCTTAACTCATGTGAATTCGCTGATGAGTTTGTTAAATGTTCAGCATTAGATTACGCGAATTACATGAACGGGTTCGAAGCAAACAAAAGAAAATACTTCGAGGAGCTGGGAGAAACCACAAAGCGCGTAAAACCATTGATTGAGGAGGCCCCGAAGATTGAATTGAAAGAGCTGGCCGCGCATCTCCGCTACACATACCTCGGTGACAAGGAGACACTTGCGGTCATCATCTCTGCGCATCTCAATACTGAAGAGGAAGACAAGTTGTTGAGAGTGTTGCGATCTCGCATGCCTGCAATCGGATAGACTCTTTCCGATATCAAAGGGATAAGTCCATCTTATTGCACGCATCGCATCCTCATGGAGGACAACTGTCCGCCATCGGTAGAGCACCAACGAAGGCTGAACCCAGCGATGAAAGAGGTGATGCGTAAGGAAATTCTTAAGTGGCTCGACGCCGGAGTCATTTACCCGATCTCCGATAGCTCATGGGTCAGCCCAGTCCAGTGCGTTCCGAAGAAAGGTGGCATGACGGTGGTAAAAAAAGACAACAACGAGCTCATCCGAACTAGAACCGTCACCGGACACCGAATTTGCATGGACTACATGAAGCTTAACACGGCCACTCGGAAAGACAACTTCCCGCTCCCGTTCATCGACCAGATGCTTGATCGCCTCACCGCCCATGAGTACTATTGCTTCCTGGATGGCTACCCCGGCTACAATCAGATCGCTATTGCCCTAGAGGATCAGGAGAAGACCACATTTACATGTCCGTATGGCACATTCGCTTTTCGGCGAATGCCTTTCGGATTGTGTAACGCACCGGCAAATTTTCAAAGGTGTATGATGGAAATTTTCTCCGACATGATCGAGCGATCAATTGAGGTATTCATGGACGATTTCTCTGTTTTCGGTTCTACTTACGATGTTTGTCTTGAGAACTTGTCCAAGGTACTAGACAGATGCGTGGAGAGGAATCTAGTCCTCAACTGGGAAAAATGCCATTTTATGGTCAGAGAGGGGATCGTACTAGGCCATCGAGTGTCGTCAGAGGGGCTGGAGGTTGACCGAGCAAAGAATGCCACGATAGAAAACCTACCACCGCCGATCTTGCTGAAGGGAGTGCGAAGTTTCCTAGGACACGCAGGCTTCTACCGGAGGTTTATCAAGGACTTCTCGAAGATCACGAAGCCCCTATGCAGTCTCCTAGAGAAGGACGCGAAGTTCGAGTTCACAAAGGAGTGTGAAGATGCGTTCAACACACTAAAGGCAAAACTCAGCTCGTCCCCGATTATAGTCGCCCCCGATTGGGATGCACCGTTCGAGATCATGACAGACGCGAGCGACTTCGCCGTGGGTGCGGTTTTGGGGCAGCGAAGAGAGAAGGCATTCCACGCCATTTACTATGCAAACCGAACACTCAACGATGCTTAGTTGAACTACGCCACCACCGAGAAAGAGCTTCTTGCCGTCGTCTTCGCCTTTGACAAGTTTCGGCCCTATGTCATTGGCAACGAAGTCACCGTCTACACCGACCACGCAGCCATTAGATACTTGATGACGAAGAACGACGCGAAGCCACGGCTAATTTGATGGGTGCTACTCCTCCAAGAGTTCGACCTCGAGATTCGAGACAAGAAGGGAACAGAGAACCTCATTGCCGATCATCTCTCCCGCCTTGAAGATCTCGCCCACGTCCCCGACCGTAAAGAGCCGATCGACGATAACTTACGAGATGAGAAGGTGATGCCTGTGCAAGTGATTACCCCGCCTTGGTATGCCAACTTCGTCAACTACCTCGCAGCCGACCTTTTACCACAAGAGCTCACTTACCACCAACGAAAGAAGTTCCTCTCCGATGCTCGGCGATACTATTGGGAGGAGCCGATCTTATACCGACAGTGTGCCGATTTGGTGATCAGACGATGCGTACCAGAAGACGAGATGCTCTCCGTATCCCGCCACTGCCATACACTAGAGTGCGGAGGACACTTCGGGCCAAACAAAACGGCGGTAAAAGTCCTCCAAAGCGGCTTTTATTGGCCAACACTCTTCAAGGACTGTCGTACTTTCGTCGAGGCATGCGATCGATGCCAACAGACGGGCAACATGTCGAATCAGAACGAGATGCCACTCACGAACATCATGGAGATAGAGCCGTTCGACGTGTGGGGTATTGACTTTATGGGACCCTTCCCATCATCCTATGGAAACAAGTACATCCTCCTCGCTGTCGACTACGTGTCGAACTGGGTCGAAGCAAAAGCGACTCCGACGAATGATGGAAAAGTGGTGCTCCGCTTCCTCAAGCAAAACATCTTCACACGGCATGGCACGCCTAGAGCGATTGTGAGCGATGGAGGCTCCCATTTTTGCAATCGGCAATTCGAAGCCCTACTCAAGAAGTACAGTGTCACACATCGGAGGGCATTGGCATACCATCCGCAATCCAACGGTCAAGCCGAGGTGTCTAACCGTGAAGTGAAGAAGATTCTAGAGAAGACGGTGGGAAGCTCGCTCAAAGATTGGGCCCACAAGCTCGACGACGCACTATGTGCGTACCGAACGGCATTCAAGACACCATAGGCATGTCCCCGTACCGGCTCATCTATGGCAAGGCGTGCCATCTCCCGGTTGAGCTCGAGCACAAGGCCATGTGGGCTATGAAGACGCTCAACTTCGACCACCATGCCGCGGGGCAGCAACGACTCCTTCAACTAAACGAGCTCGACGAGTATCGTCTCAACGCCTACGAGAACGCAAAGATCTATAAAGAGAAAACGAAGGCGTGGCACGATAAGAATATCGTGCCGAAGGAGATCCTACCGGGCCAACAAGTGTTGCTCTTCAACTCTCGGCTCAAGCTATTTCCGGGAAAGCTTAAGTCACGATGGTCTGGGCCGTTCAAAGTCAAGCAAGCATTCGCATCGGGTTGGTTCGAACTAGAGAGCAAAAGTGGAGCCCTTTTCTCGGTGAACGGACAACGGATCAAGCCATACAACGGTGGACTCTTCGAGAGTGAGAAGACCGTGGCCTACCTCGACATTAATAAATAAATCGGTACCCCGTCAAGCTATTTGACGTTAACTATAGCGCTTCTCCGGAGGCAACCTGTGATTCTTCTTTCGTCGCATTTTATTTTTATAAAAAAAATAAAAAAAATAAAAAAATTATCATGTTTTCGAAGTTAATTTAGTTTTCAGTTTCACAAAAAAAAAAAGGGGCGGTGCGGCGCACATACAGGCCTGTGCGACGCACAGAAACCCAGAAAAATCCTGTGCGGCGCACAGGCCCGCGGAAGAGTCTTTAAAAGTGGTTTGAGTTTAAATTTTCATTTTTTTTTCAAAACCACTCTAACTCTTCTCCCTTCCAGGGCCTCTAACATTTTCTACGCTATATTCCGTCACTTTTTCACGAAATTAACACCTAAATCAACACCATCAACACTCGTGTAACATCAATCTTCATTCCATTTCTTCGATCTACGTCGATTTGTTCATTCGTTCATCATTTTTCCCGAATCACGTAAGTTTCCGATTCTTAATTTCTTCGAATTTCGTTGCTTGCATTGAGTTATATGAGTGTTTAGGACTTTCATTTCATTTTTTATAATCGTTTGTGGGCAAGTTTGATTCATTATTGTGCCATTCTCATCATTTTTTGGCTTGCCCACTACGTGTTCGTAAAAATGTCGGAATGAAATTGGTGAGGTTTGTAGCATTAATTCGAAGTGATTTGTGTTTGGCATATGTTTATAAAGTATGGATTATGAGTTTGAATAGTAAATTGTTATATTTGGGAGTGATTTGATAGGTTGTGTGGTCTCGGGTTAGGTTGACAATACCGAGACCCGAGAGCGTGCATGGACTTAACATGTGTTGTTGGTGTTATGTGTAGTATGTCGACAAGCCGGAGAACGAAGAAAGCAAAGAAGAACCAAGCTCCGTCAAGTGCGCCTTCTCCTTCCTCGGCGGTCGGATCGAGCACCGCGATTGCCCGGAGACTTCAACCGGGAGCGGATGTGGCATACAATAAGCTCGCCGCGCGAACTACATACCGGAGAGAGAAATCAATGTCACCGATGACGCCAACCTCTGTGGCCACATCCTCCAACAAATCCAAGCGTGGCATTGGCAAGGGTTCACCACGATCAATACAAAGCCAAACCTATCGGTGGTGCGAGAGTTCTACGCGAACTTGAGTGTCGTTCTCAGCGGGGCCACGACGGTGAAAGTCCGGGGAGTTAATGTACCAATTTCTCCCGACGACATCAACGAACACCTTGAAATCCCTGAAGTGGACACGACATGGTTCGATAACCACGAGAGGAACCCGCCGCTCGATGACATCATCTGTACCCTTATCAAAAAGGGTCATAGGCTGTGGAGACTAAACCCGGGTCGAAATGCAGCGAGAGCACTCCCCGTGGTTTATGCCAATCGCTTCGCTCGTGCGTGGTCACACTTTATCGGTTCCAATCTCATGCCACACACATGAAACCACGAGCCGACAAAAGATAGGGCAATGGTCCTCTATGCCATTGTGGTCGGCCATGCACTCAATGTGGGGAAGATCATCCGGAAACAAATGGAGTCGATTGCAAGCACACCCGGGAACTCGACCATGGGTTTTCCCGGCCTCATCACCGACATGTGTAGGAGTGCGAAAGTTGTCTTCTTCAACAATGATGAATACGGCAACACGGGCCAGAAGATCAACTCGGCCTTTATCCAAACCCTTCACGATACATCGTTGGGTACGGCCAAACCAAATGGCCAAGGCTTTTACGAAGACGATCGCAACTCCGACTCCGAGGATGAAGAAGAAGAAGAAGAAGAAGACGAGACGAGAGAAGGAGTAGATGACCAAGCCGGTCCAAGCGAGCAACATCAACGCGGCACCACCGACGCGTACTACGAGCAACTGCTCGAGAGGATGGACCGGCTCACCACCACTGTGGAACGCCTAGATGGGAACAACAGAGAGCTCCATGATTATGTGGCTCAACGATTCGATAGGCAAGATGAACGCCTCAACCACATTGACTACCAACTCAATCGAATCGACGCCTTCAACATCGAGTATGGAGAGCGAAGCACCGAGTACCATCGATTTCAAGAGGAGGCCTACGATACATGGGTCTCACGCTACGCACCTCCACCACCCGACACGGGAAGTGCATCCACGTACTACTCCCCCTTCCCGGCTTATCCTTCACTCTCGACCCCCTACGAGCAACCACCGTCATACTATGGAGACATTCCCACACCGCCGTACGACCAACCACCATACCACCATTCACCACATCCACCACCGTACGAGTAGGGGAGTTCGACCACCCCCGCAAGATAAGTTTTCTACCCATTTGTGCTCATTAAACTACATTGGGGACAATGTAGATTTTAAGTTTGGGGGGGTTCTTGTTTTGTGGATTTGTATATACTGGGATAAATTGTTTTGTTTTTGAGGTTTTTAGGTAGAAATTGGTGTGAATTGTCTCGATTGATTGTTATATTGTTTGCCGATGATATTGTAATGCCTTAGCTTTAGAGGTGAGAATTGTTCATGAACTACTGGGTGAGAAAGAATTTGTCGAGTTCTAGAGTTTCCATATTTGACCCGAATGATGTATGTCTCGACCCTTTAGGTAACCTTGGATAGCAACTTGACCGATCGCTTGATTGAAAACACCCACAACACACTAGAACCTTCTCTAATTCCTAATCGAGGCGAAATAAATTACACACTAATCTAAGTCGAAATGACGTAAGCATTAGGATGAGCCACGTAGACCTAAAAAGCCGACCCGATCATGGATATCCATTAGAACCCTGTTTAGAAAGAGCCAAACACGACCCATCTCGTTCTAAGTCACTAAATGAGCTTAACCAAAGAAGACATTCCCACAAAAAAACCCGTTAAACCAACTAGGACCTCATCGCTTATTCACCTCTATATGACTTGTTCGTAGAACGATCTTCCGAGTCACAAAAAAAAAAAGTCAAAAGCTCGTTAAATACCGTCGTTGTTTTTTTTCATGCACTATGTAAAAAAAAAGAGAGAAAAGAAAGAAAAAGTAAAATAAAATGCAATGAAGAACGCTCATCTTTAGCGTTTTGTAAATTATGTTTATTTGTTTTGAGTTTGTTAACGGTGTTTATACGAGTAGTTTTGACTTGGAGGAGAGTTTGAGCGCGTCTAAGGAGGTGATTAGTGACCCTAGTTAGCTTAACCATGAGCCGTGAAAATATCCATATCTACCCATGACCTAAGCCTAACATTACAAGCCTTAAAGACTTACCGATTGACTAGAAATGATGTGTGTAAATTAGTGGAGACTAAGGGAGAAGAGGGGGGCGTATGGGTGTGTTGAGCCGAAATTCACGAAATTAGGCATGAGAGTGTTTATTGAGAGGGGTTGGAAGAGTTGCAAAGCCTTGGGAGTCGAGAGTGAGCGAGATACGAAAGCATTGAAAAACGGTCAAGGTAACTCGAGCTTGTAATCTTTCTTTCGCAAATAGTAGTTGACTTGAAGTTTAAAATCATGAATTCTCACTTGTATGTAAGTCTACACATTATGGTTGAGGCAAGTGATTATCGGTTGAGGCGTGATACACCAAGTTCTACCATTTTTTAGGTTTATTGTTTTTGTGTGATTTTGTTTTATTTTATCGCTCCAGGACTAGCGACAATTCAAGTTTGGGGGTATTTGATAAGCGCGTTATAAACGTGTTTGTTTATACACTCGGAAGTGAAAAGAAGTTAGTTCGAGAGCATTTTCATGTGTTTTGTAGTGTTTTTCATAATTTTCAGAGTTTGGAGGATAAAAAATGACAAATAGAGCATTCGAGGACGACGGGGCAATCACAGGTCCCTGTGCGGCGCATAGCAATTTGAAGACCCTATGCGCTCACCCTGTGCGTTGGTGTGCGGCGCACAGGCTGCCCAGAAACGACCTGTGCGGTGCACAGTAAGGGCTGTGCGGCGCACAGGTCCTGATTCCAACTTTTTTGTCACGCGTTTTAAGTGTAATCCAAGTCGTTGGATGCGATCCGACGACCCATGTGAGCTCCGAAAAACTTAGGAAACCTACAAAAACACCTTAGGTTATTTAGAAACACATCTTTGTTTTTGTTTTTAGTTTTTGTTTTCATTCGGCCGCAAAAATCCCGGGAGAGAAGAAGCGTTCAGAGAGGATCATCGTCGCCACAATTCTCGTTTTCATCATTCACAGTTTTTATCTCTATTCTCTGAATCTTTGGAACTCCCGTTTTTATTAATATAATTCAGTTTTTAGTCATGTTTGCTTTATATTCATCGCCGTTTATTTTCCGTTCAAGCATGCACTAAATTCATTAAGGGCTATGGTGTAGCAAGTTGGGAATATGGTTATGGATTCAATCATGTCAAATTAATATTCATATGCTCTATAATGTTTGTTTATTTTAATTCCGTGTGTAATGCTTGAATTCGATTAGCTACCGTGTTCATGATATTAGGATTGCTTGATACTCGGAAGAGATTAGGTTAGTCGTGCACAAGGATTAATTTACCGGGATACATTCCTAGGCTAGACATAGCTAGGCTGTTTCGGAGTCGTGTGAACGTTCTTGTTTTTAATGCTAGCCATTGGTTTTAGGGGTTGAGATCGAGAGAAGATATCCCTGAATAGGTTTAGATTCTTAGATGTTCGAGAGAAATCTTAGATTACCATTATCGTGAGCGTGATTAGCAAACATAAGAGTGTGTGTTTTGTGCGTAATTCCCGACTCCAAACCATAGGAATAACTTGTGAAGCCATTGTTACCGGTCCGTCTCGGCCCGGTAGGTCGGTGACAGCCACGCTGGCGGCCGTCCTGAGGCCGGCGCTCATCCAAGGCCAGCTCTCAGCCAAGGCCAGCTCTCCAAGGCCGGCGCTCCAAGGCCGGCGCTCCAAGGCCGGCTCTCCAAGGCCGGCGCTGCAAGGCCGGCTCTCCAAGGCCGGCGCTCTCCAAGGCCGGCTCTCCAAGGCCGGCTCTCGCCAAGGCCGGCTCTCCAAGGCCGGTGCTCTCCAAGGCCAGCGCTCCAAGGCCGGCGCTCCAAGGCCGGCGCTCCAAGGCCGGCTCTCCAAGGCCGGCGCTCCAAGGCCGGCGCTCCAAGGCCGGCTCTCCAAGGCCGGCGCTCCAAGGCCGGCTCTCCAAGGCCGGCGCTCCAAGGCCGGCTCTCCAAGGCCGGCCCTCCTCCAAGGCCGGCACTCCAAGGCCGGCACTCCTCCAAGGCCGGCATTCCAAGGCCGGCACTCCTCCAAGGCCGGCACTCCAAGGCCGGCACTCCTCCAAGACCGGCTCTCATCCAAGGCCGGCACTCCAAGGGGTTCCCCACAACACCCCTTGTCCGCCTATAAATACAGGGGTCGCTCCCCTAGTCCAGGTAATCCAATTTTGAGTCCCGAAACGCTGTCGAACTCATACTTCACTCGTTTCGCTCATCTTTGGCCTCTCACCACCCCTAAAAGTTCTATACTCCACCTCAATCCCACTAATGTTGAGCGTCGGAGAGGTAAACAGGGGCACCGCCCCTGTTTCCCCTTTGTAGTTCACAATCTCTTTCTTGCTTTTCAGGTATCGAGACAAGGTGAGCTTCACCCAAAGCTAAGGGACGACTTGGGATACCAAGTCCGACACGCTCGAGCCGGAGTAAGACCACTTGGTCCGGCCTTGGGTCTAACCACTTTGGGCTCCTAAATAGTTGTCCGAAAATCAGCGACAACATTTTGGCGCTAGAAGGAGGGGACCTCGACGCTCTCCCTTCCATTCCTCTATCACTACACCTACGACTCTCGAGAGATGAGTCGTATCCTTGCCACCTCCGTGGGCGCCCGAGTGACTAGCTCGAGGCACGACCTCTAAAGCTCCTCGCACCGTCTCGAAGGGCAACCTCATGATAATGAGAGCCAGCCCTGAGACCCGGCGAATGACCTCGAGGCTGCAATCCGAGAAGACGCGGCTCGAAGGCTCGCCGAACTCCTAGACTGCCCCGGCGTCACCGGCGCGCTCATCGCCGACCTCCTCGACTCCAACAACGTCGACGACATCAACCACAAGACCAACCTCGACCACGCTATTCAAGAAAGTGGACACACGCGCACGTTTCCAAGGGGACACCCTCGGGCGGCCGCGTCGAAACGTCAACTTTCTGATGTGCACCCGCACGCGCCCTTGAGGGGACACCCTCGGGCGACCACGCCAAGACGACAAGTGTCGAAAGGTACACGAGGGCGCTCAACTTCTAGGCCCCGAGAGCGACGCTCCATGCTCACCATCCGCGTCCAAAACCCCCGGGGAGATGACGACAACAATGGCCGTGTCGTCTATCGAGAACGTCACTCAAATGACGCACTCTCGCCAAAAGTGATAGGGACGGCCGCCGGAGACTTGAGAGATCACCTCAATTCCTGGAAGGAATCCCATGAGAGCGACTTGAGAGAAAAGCTCAACGCCCAACGCGAGATCGCGAGCACGATCGTCTTGGGGCAGCGACCACCCAACATTGATCGAGCACCCGACCAGAAGCGCGCCGCCACGCTTGTGATACTGACTGCTGGTCCCGAGTCACGAAGGAAAAGGCGCCGGAAGGGTCAAGTCCCTAATGACCACCCTTCTCCAGCCCCGAAGCGATCCTTCGTCCCGCTCAACACGACGCCCGACCGGATCCTGAGCTTACGCCGCGATGAGCTGGGAAGCCCCGCCCCACTCACAAAGGACCCCGCGAAGCGAGATCGAAGTAGGTTCTGCGAATACCACAGAGATCACGAGCACGTGACGATCGAATGCAACCAGCTTAAGAGGCGAATTGATTCCCTAATTCGAGGTGGGGACTTCAAGGAATTCGTCGCATCTGCTAGCAAGCCATGATTGTCGCGACTTCGACCTTTAAATTGACGCTCGAACACGATCGGCTTCGTGATCACTTCTATTTCAAAAATGTAATTTCCTTTTTTCAAAGAAGGCCAAGTGCCATGACAAACTGTAACGACCCCCTTATTGCAATAAAGAGTTATTTCACACATGAAAAAATGTAACGCACACTATTGTATACCTCTAACGCAAGAGTTTCTTGGCATTTGTCTCACAAACGCAAGAAACTCGGGGGGCTAACAGGGATCAACGCTCAATCAAAAACAATTCAACAACAACTCGAAAAAAAAACAAAAATAATAATAAAGTCTCAAGGGGCCGATGGTTAGGCCGGAGGTCCCAAAGAAAGACTCTTCACATGTCTCCTCGAGATGAGTTCATTCCTCGAGTCGAGCTTCGAGTCCGCGAGTCGACCGATACTCCTCGCGCTGACTCTCCACGAAACTCCTCGTGCAGGCTCTACATGAGTCCTCGAGTCGAGTTCGAGTCCACGAGTCGACTGACACTCCTCGTGCCGACTCTTCACATGTCTCCTCGAGATGAATTCATTCCTCGAGTCGAGCTTCGAGTCCGCGAGTCGACCGACACTCCTCGCGCTGACTCTCCACGAAACTCCTCGTGCAGGCTCTACGTGGGTCCTCGGGTCGAGTTCAAGTCCATGAGTGGACTGATACTCCTCGTTCTGACTCTTCACATGTCTCCTCGAGATGAGGTAATTCCTTGAGTCGAGCTCCGAGTCCGCGAGTCGACCGATACTCCTCGCGCTGACTCTCCACGAAACTCCTCGTGCAGCCTCTGCGTGAGCCCTCGAGTCGAGTTCGAGTCCGCGAGTTGACTGACACTCCTCGTGCCGACTCTTCACATGTCTCCTCGAGATGAATTCATTCCTCGAGTCGAGCTTCGAGTCCGCGAGTCGACCAATACTCCTCGCGCTGACTCTACACGAAACTCCTCGTGCAGGCTCTACGTGAGTCCTCGAGTCGAGTTCGAGTCCACGAGTCGACTGACACTCCTCGTGCCGACTCTTCACATGTCTCCTCGAGATGAATTCATTCCTCGAGTCGAGCTTCGAGTCCGTGAGTCGACCGATACTCCTCGCGCTGACTCTCCACGAAACTCCTCGTGCAGGCTCTACGTGAGTCATCGAGTCGAGTTCGAGTCCACGAGTCGACTGACACTCCTCGTGCCGACTCTTCACATGTCTCCTCGAGATGAATTCATTCCTCGAGTCGAGCTTCGAGTCCGCGAGTCGACCGATACTCCTCGCGCTAACTCTCCACGAAACTCCTCGTGCAGGCTTTACGTGAGTCCTCGAGTCGAGTTCGAATCCGCGAGTCGACTGACACTCCTCGTGCCGACTCTTCACATGTCTCCTCGAGATGAATTCATTCCTCGAGTCGAGCTTCGAGTCCGCGAGTCGACCGATACTCCTCGCGCTGACTCTCCACGAAACTCCTTGTGCAGGCTCTACGTGGGTCCTCGGGTCGAGTTCAAGTCCACGAGTCGACTGATACTCCTCGTGCTGACTCTTCACATGTCTCCTCGAGATGAGTTCATTCCTCGACTCGAGCTCCGAGTCCGCGAGTCGACCGATACTCCTCGCGCTGACTCTCCACGAAACTCCTCGTGCAGGCTCTATGTGAGTCCTCGAGTCAAGTTCTAGTCCACGAGTCGATTGACACTCCTCGTGCCGACTCTTCACATGTCTCCTCGAGATGAATTCATTCCTCGAGTCGAGCTTCGAGTCCGCGAGTCGACCGATACTCCTCGCGGTAATTCTCCACGAAACTCCTCGTGCAGGCTCTACGTGAGTCCTCTAGTCGAGTTCGAGTCCACGAGTCGACTGATACTCCTCGTGCCGACTCTTCATATGTCTCCTCGAGATGAAGTCATTCCTCGAGTCGAGCTCCGAGTCCGAGAGTCGACCGATACTCCTCGCGCTGACTCTCCACGAAACTCCTCGTGCAGGCCCTATGTGAGTCATCGAGTCGAGTTCGAGTCCACGAGTCGACTGACACTCCTCGTGCCGACTCTTCACATGTCTCCTCGAGATGAATTCATTCCTCGAGTCGAGCTTCGAGTCCGCGAGTCGACCGATACTCCTCGCGCTAACTCTCCACGAAACTCCTCGTGCAGGCTCTACGTGAGTCCTCGACTCGAGTTCCAGTCCGCGAGTCGACTGACACTCCTCGTGCCGACTCTTCACATGTCTCCTCGAGATGAATTCATTCCTCAAGTTGAGCTTCGAGTCCGCGAGTCGACCGATACTCCTCGCGCTGACTCTCCACGAAACTCCTCGTGCAGGCTCTACGTGGGTCCTCGGGTCGAGTTCAAGTCCACGAGTCGACTGATACTCCTCGTGCTGACTATTCACATGTCTCCTCGAGATTAGTTCATTCCTCGACTCGAGCTCCGAGTCCGCTAGTCGACCGATACTCCTCGCGCTGACTCTCCACGAAACTCCTAGTGCAGGCTCTATGTGAGTCCTCGAGTCAAGTTCTAGTCCACGAGTCGACTGACACTCCTCGTGCCGACTCTTCACATGTCTCCTCGAGATGACTTCATTCCTCGAGTCGAGCTTCGAGTCCGCGAGTCGACTGATACTCCTAGCGCTAACTCTCCATGAAACTCCTCGTGCAGGCTGTACGTGAGTCCTCGAGTCGAGTACGACTCCGTGAGTCGACTGACACTCCTCGTGCCGACTCTTCACATGTCTCCTCGAGATGAGTGCATTCCTCGAGTCGAGCTTCGAGTCCGCGAGTCGACCGATACTCCTCGCGCTGACTCTCCACGAAACTCCTCGTGAAGACTCTACGTGGGTCCTCGGGTCGAGTTCAAGTCCACGAGTCGACTGATACTCCTCGTACTGACTCTTCACATGTCTCCTCGAGATGAGTTCATTCCTCGAGTCGAGCTTCGAGTCCGCGAGTCGACCGATACTCCTCGCGCTGACTCTCCACGAAACTCCTCGTGCAGGCTCTACGTGAGTCCTCGAGTCGAGTTCGAGTCTGCGAGTCGACTGACACTCCTTCTGCCGACTCTTCACATGTCTCCTCGAGATGAATTCATTCCTTGAGTCGAGCTTCGAGTCCGCGAGTCGACCGATACTCCTCGCGCTGACTCTCCACGAAGCTCCTCGTGCAGGCTCTACGTGGGTCCTCGGGTCGAGTTCGATTCCACGAGTCGACTGATACTCCTCATGCTGACTCTTCACATGTCTCCTCGAGATGAATTCATTCCTCGAGTCAAGATCCGAGTCCACGAGTCGACCGATACTCCGCGCGACGACTCTTCACGAAACTCCTCGTGCAGGCTCAACGTGAGTCCTCGAGTCGAGTTCGAGTCCACGAGTCGACTGATACTCCTCGTGCCGACTCTTCACATGTCTCCTCGAGATGAATTCATTCCTCGAGTCGAGCTCCGAGTCCGAGAGTCGACCGATACTCCTCGCGACGACTCTTCATGAAACTCCTCGTGCAGGCTCTACGTGAGTCGTCGAGTCGAGTTCGAGTCCACGAGTCGATTGATACTCCTCGTGCCGACTCTCCACATGTCTCCTCAAGATGAATTCATTCCTCGAGTCGAGCTCCAAGTCCGCGAGTCGACCGATACTCCTCGCGACGACTCTTCACGAAACTCCTCCTTCAGGCTCTACGAGAGCCCTCGAGTTGAGTCCCAAGTCCACAAGTCAACTAACTACTCCTCGTGCAGGCTCTACATGAGTCCTCGAGTTGAATCCTGAGTTCGCGTTCGCCGCCCAGCTCGTGGGCCGACAGGCAACGAGTTACAAATGGGTTCAAGGTCTGCGTCCGCTGGGGTTATCTGGTCTAGCCAGCGTCCACGGGAAACCTCGCCACACAAATGTGGCATCGCGCTCGCCGCCAAGTTCGTGGTCCGACATGAAACGAGTTACAAATGGGTTCAAGGTCTGCGTCCGCTGGGCGTATCTGGTCTAGCCAGCGTCCACGGGAAATTTCGCCACACAAATGTGGCATCGCGCTCGCCGCCCAGCTCGTGGGCCGACAGGCAACGAGTTACAAATGGGTTCAGGGTCTGCGTCCGCTGGGCGTATCTGGTCTAGCCAGCGTCCACGGGAAACAATGTGGCATCACGCTCGTCGCCCAGCTCGTGGGCCTGTAGGCAACGAGTTACAAATGGGTTCAAGGTCTGCGTCCGCTGGGCGTATCTGGTCTTGCCAGCGTCCACGGGATACCTCGCCACACAAATGTGGCATCGCGCTCGCCGCCCAGCTCGTGAGCCGAGAGGCAACGAGTTACAAATGGGTTCAAGGTCTGCATCCGCTGGGCGAATCTAGTCTAGCCAGCGTCCGCGGGAAACCCGGTCACACAAACGTGGCACCAATGCCCCCCGAGGCCCAAACTGTGCAAATCGATCGCGCCTTCATTGGGAGGTCGAAAAAGTAAGCCACTCACGATCGACTGGGAACAATAAGTCGTCCCTCGCAACGCGCAAGGATCGTCCCACGGGACGCACCAAAACCACCTCTCGCGATGCGTTGAAAACCTTTCTGCGGCGCACTCGGGAACACGAGACGGTTCGTCTGAAGTCCGCACGTCAACGTGATTCATGAGTTTGCACGCGACCTAAGCTCGACCGGAACCTCAGGGGGCTAATGTTACCTGTCCGTCTCGGCCCGGTAGGTCGGGGACGGCCACGTTGGCGGCCGTCCTGAGGCCGGCGCTCATCCAAGGCCTGCTCTCAGCCAAGGCCGGCTCTCCAAGGCCGGCGCTGGCCAAGGCCGGCAATACAAGGCCGGCGCTCCAAGGCCGGCTCTCCAAGGCTGGCTCTCCAAGGCCGGCGCTCCAAGGCCGGCGCTCCAAGGCCGGCTCTCCAAGGCCGGCTCTCCAAGGCCGGCGCTCCAAGGCCGGCTCTCCAAGGCCGGAGCTCCAAGGCCGGCTCTCCAAGGCCGGCGCTCTCCAAGGCCGGCTCTCCAAGGCCAGCGCTCGCCAAGGCTGGCTCTCCAAGGCCGGCGCTCGCCAAGGCCGGCGCTCCAAGGCCGGCTCTCCAAGGCCGGCTCTCCAAGGCCGGCGCTCCAAGGCCGGCTCTCCAAGGCCGGCGCTCCAAGGCCGGCTCTCCAAGGCCGGCGCTCCAAGGCCGGCGCTCGTCCCAGGCCGGCTCTCCAAGGCCGGCGCTCTCCAAGGCCGGCTCTCCAAGGCCGGCTCTCCAAGGCCGACACTCCTCCAAGGTCGGCACTCCAAGGCCGGCCCTCCTCCAAGGCCGGCACTCCAAGGCCGTGTTGTCAATGGTGCCCACAAGAAGAGTTGTAGTCTTTATTTTGAACATTTGATGTAATAAAGTCTCATGAAGACTCTTGCTTGTAATTGCCTATTCATTCATTAATAAAGTTGAAACGTTCATTCAATCTTCCTTGTCTGAAGCTTTATGATAAAACCATAGTCTTTTAGTCCATAAACAAACTTAACAACTTACGAAGAGACAAATGTAGATTTGCATGAACAAACTCTTCGTAGTTTGCTTAAAACGATATATTCGCAATCTTAGGGTCAAAGGACTATTGACCTCAGTATGATTGTTAGAAGAATCTATGATGTCTGGTTATGAGGCATTGAGAGTTAGGGACTCTATAGTTCTTCTAGGTATCTTTCGAAGGTACTGAATTGACCAGTGCACTTCTAGAGACAATATAAGAACAAACCATTTAACCTCTTATGTCTCGAAGTCACTATGTATGAATTGCATCATGCTTACCTTAATCCTGAAATGAGACATGCCATTTCACACCTTAGTATTCTCATTTGAGAAAGTCAAAATTCGGACTCACTATGTGATTCCGAACAAGGCCTATTGGTGAAGTACTAAGTTGTGAGTCTGTCATGAGTAACTTTGTGAAGTTCTCATAGATATGGAATTCATGTACAAGATTGCTGAAATGCAATGTATGTCACCTCATGCTTTGTTCCTTGGAGTGTGAATAAATGAACTGGCCAGTGTCCAAATTGAGTCCTGACTCTTTTGGATGAAACAATGTGACTTGTTAGCTCCTCGTCAATACATTGTTTCTAACTTATTCACAAGCGACAAAGGAGTTGAGGAAATAACAGCTAGAAGGGTAAAATGGTAATTTAGTAAATCCCGACTAGCTGATGACATTCATGAAGGGCAAACATAGATAATATTCAGTGGATCCGCTCATCATAATTAGGTCGAATTCTTGAGTAGAAAATAAATTCATTTGAACCGAGAGATTTTCAGTGTCAGCTCTTTAGTGGAGTCAGTTGGCATTAAGCTAAACTTGGAAAAGGTTTGTGAACTTTTGAGTCCAAGTGTTTAGCTAAAGCTTTGTTCATTTGGGTCCATGAGGTCACTGTCACGAATCACATCGATAGGAATAGTTAAACTGGAAGCTAAGTCAAAACAAGAACGAAAATAGTGAAAAGGGTATTTTTTGTCTTTTGAGACATAAAGATGAAATGGATGTCAATAAATTTTGACAAGTTCATTTGATGACTTAATGTCACTCGGCCATAATATGATTAACTGGGCCTTGTGAATTAATTTCATTTCATGAGAATTTTATTGAAAATTCTTAATGGGCCTTTTCTCATGTTGTCATGAACAAATGAAGAAGCTTCTAGAAGCTCCTTCTAGAGAGACTTGGGCGCCTACCCTAATAGAGAAATAGGAGAGTTTATTTTGTGCATAAATGTATTTAGATACTTGCCAAAAGAAAAAGAGGAAACAAATTTCCTCCAAGAGGAAAGTGGGAATCGGCCAAGTGAGAGACAAGGCAAGGCCTTGAACAAAATTGGAAACAAATCAAGGCTTCTAGAAGCCTTGAGTTGGCCGAGTGTCTCAAAGGGAAAAAAGAGGAAATTGCTCATGAATATGTGATATTCTATAGAAGAGGAAACTACCTTATTGAAGGTGAGACCTCTCCTATAAATAGGAGCCTCATTTCCTCACATTTCATTCATCCAAGTTTAAGAGATTTGAGAGACTCTCTCTCTAGAACTTTGGCCGAAAATCCTCTCTCTCTCTCTCTAGTTTATTTTCGATTATTTCTTGTCTTGGCACCTAGGTCCTCACTCGACCTAGTGTTTAGCTCTGCGACTTCGAGACTCGTTCTCAAGTCGTAGTGTTTAAAAGTGCCCACTCACTGATTCCTTCTTTTCGAGTGATTTAGTGATAGAAACTTTCGTGGTTGCTCGAGGTGCCGAGGAAAGAAAGAGAGACGTGCTGCAAGGGGAGACGAGCGTTGCAACTTTCCAAAAGCTTCTACAAGGTTCAAGCTTCAAGAAAGGTTAGTAAACTTCTAGCTCATATTGGTTTTTATTTACATGTACATGCTCTTGTCTAGGTTAGTAAAAACTAGTTTTTCTTAAAAAGAAAATTTTTAAAATTCCGCCGCTTAACGAAGCGTTAAACTTTTTCTTAAACCCTAGATCGATTCCAACAAATGGTATCAGAGCTATGGTCAAAGGAATGCATGTGCATGTTTTTAAATTATGAGCTTGAAAATCGTTTTCGAAAGTTTACTAATTTTGTGACAAGTTAGAATTGTAATCTTAGATTTTTTTTAATTTATTGCTCATGCCTTTAAATTAAAAACCATGTTGATTTTCTATGAGTTTGGGATGATGTTAAAACACATTAGAATCAGTTCTAAAAGTTTTTAATTTTTTATATTGAAAAACGTGTTTTAAAGGCTTGAGAAATTTCGGTAATTTTTGTGACTAGTTACTTTGTCTTTCTAGTTTCTTTTATTTACCGTATTCGTTTTATGCTTGTTGTTATTTCTTTTATTCTATGTTATTACCCTGCTAATAAAACACAAATAAAAGCTTTAAACAACATCTTAAAACATTCCGTTACACTTGATTCTTTTTCGCACCTAAGTAGGACCAAGCTTTAATTTATTTCTTTTTCTTCGAGCTGGAGTAAATCCGCATTAAAAGTGGCATAACTCTCTGCTCAGAAATCGAAATTTAATGATTCTTGAATCAAATTAAAGCTCTATCTGTCCTCTGTCCAATGCCACCGGTTTCGGCTGAAAAGGACATCGGAGCCGCCAGATATGGCGATTTTACTCCGAGGTGCGCGGCTGTCTGAAACTCCAGTTTTTTAGAAATCCGGATTTTCAAACCCCACTACCATGAGTTATAAAACTCTAATGAGAAAATTTTCTTGAGCAAAAATGTTTTTCATATGATTATAAACATGATGTGTAAGATTAAAATGTTTTGATTTTTGAAAGTTTAATTGAAATTGAATTTTTACAAAACTAGTTTGAATTTTGAAAAACCGTTTTCACTTTCAAACTTGAAAAATATTTTGTCATCCAAATCAAATAAATTTTCAAAATGTTTTCAAAACTATATCTATATCACATATGTTCAAAATCTATATGCTCTTGAAAATTTGAGTGGGAGGTCTCCTTGTAGACAAGCCGAAAAATAAAAAGATGTGTAATCTCAAACTTTCAAGTGTTTCGAGTGAGTTGAAGTTCACACTTCCCTCACGCACTTTCCCGAAATAGAAAATAGGAAAAGATCGAGTATGTACCTTGTGCCTTTATGCACTAATACTGCTCTGAACATGTCGATCTAGGATTCTCTTCTAGTTGTCCGCTCTGTCGCTCTCTAACTAGGAAATTTGTTTCCGAACTTATAAGAGTCGATGAACCAACTCCAAAAACTAAGTGGGAGGGTTATATTCGTTGTTTGTAACCCGCGATCCCCAACACTAGTGAAAGATGCAATAACGTGGGACTAAGAGCCGCTCTTGCGACCCTCACTTAAATGTGAGTACTCCAAGGCGTTATTGCTTCGATCATTGCTCAATGAGCTACGTCCGAGAGTGATGCAATGATGGCAAGGCCTCCCCTTGGGGGATTGTTTTTCAAAGCTGATCTTTTGGACTAAGTGGTTGGTTGCACGCTTAGGCTCAATCCCTAGTATCCTCCCTTGAGGCTCTGCGAAAGGATGTGTGTGATCAAACCAATTTACAAGGTGGCTAGTCAAAATAGATGTATTGACATCTTGGCTTAGCATTAATGATGTGTCATTTACTTATAAATGGAGATTTTTTGCGGCCTTCTCTTGAGGGAGTAAATTATCGTTTGGTTTATAACACCTTTGGGTTTTACAAAAGTCTTAATGAAACTTAAATCCTAAACCAAAGACTAATCATAAACTTGTTTCAACTTTTATAGGCAATATGTCTCTCAACCCTCTCTCTACAATTCTTTCCTCGAATAAACTCGAAGGCGACAATTACGTCGACTGGAAACGTAACCTCGACATAGTCCTTACTGTCGACAAGCACAAATGGGTTCTCACCACCCCCTGTCCTCAAACGAATGATGATTCGACGCAAGAGGAGAAAGACGTCCTGGCGCCCTGGCTTCGATCCGATGAGATTGCGAGATGCTACATTTTGGCATCGATGAACAATGTGTTGCAACAACAACATCGTGATTATGAAACTGCCACCGATATGCTCTACAATCTCCATGAGATGTTTGGAGGGCAAGGACGTCAAGCTAGGCAACAAGCGGTCCGACAATTCATGAACTGTCGTATGAAGGCTGGAACTCCCGTTAGAGATCATATGATGCTGATCATTAGCTATCTCAACGAGATGGAGATTCTTGGATCTGAGATTGATGGGGAGACTAAAATAGATATGATCTTGGAAACTCTCCCCGAAACCTTTGATACCTTCAAGTTGAATTATTCCATGAACAAGCTAGAGTACACTGTTACCGAGCTCATGAAGGAACTTCAAACCGCTGAGGCACTCACTAAGAAAAAGAGGGCTCAAGGAGAAGTACATGCTACTGCCTCCACCTCTGGATCTAAGAAGAGATCTCGCAACACCAAGAAGAAGAACCAACCTAAGGTTCAAACGAAGAAGAAGGCGCCAAAGACTCCGAAGGTGGACAAGTCTAAAGACAAGTGCCACCACTGCAACGAGCCTGGTCACTTGCGTAGGAACTGTCCTGCCTACCTCAAAACCAAAGCAAAAGGTATTGTACTTGTTACTGAAGCCTGTTTAGTAGCTGATAATGTATCATCGTGGATTATTGACTCCGCTGCTACTAACCACATTTGCTGCTCCTTGACTGGTTTTAGGAAAAGCAAAAGCTTAGAGGATGGCGACTTCTGCTTCAAGTGGGGTGATGAGAGCGTGGTGTCTGCGAAGGCTGTGGGATCCGTGATTCTATCTTTTGAAGATCGAACTTTAAATTTGAATAATGTGTATTATGTTCCTTCCTTTGGGAAAAACCTAGTATCTGTTGCTCAACTTTTCGAGCAAGATTATTATTTAAAGTTTATAAAGAATGGAATTCGCATTTCTTTTTCTAATTCTTTCGTCACTGATGCATGTATGAAGAATGGTCTTTTTTACATCTATCCCACTCAACCTTCTCTTTTAGACACCGAAATAGATAACGATCTAATTAGGGAGCCAAAGAGGATCAAACTTTCTGAATCCTCTGATCTAACAAAATCAACATACCTCTGGCACTTAAGACTTGGTCATATCAGTCTAGATAGGATTAAGAGACTTGTGAGGGATGGTCCACTCCAAGCCTCTGCAATAGGTTCACTACCTACTTGTGAATCCTGCAGAGAAGGAAAAATGACTAAGCGCCCTTTCTCCGATAAGGGTCGAAGAGCCACTGAGTTGCTGGAACTAATACATTCTGATGTATGTGGTCCGCTCAACCAACAGGCACGTGGAGGATACGAATACTTCGTTACCTTCACTGATGATTACTCAAGATATGGGTTTGTCTATTTGCTTAAACACAAATCCGAGACCTTTAATGTATTTAAGGTCTTTAGGGCTTTAGTGGAAAAGCAAACTGGCAAAGTGATCAAAACCCTTCGATCTGATCGAGGTGGTGAGTATATGTCTGGAGAGTTCGATGACTTTCTTAAAGAAGAAGGTATCGCTTCTCAGCTTACCGCACCTGGCACACCTCAACAAAACGGAGTGTCAGAGAGAAGAAACCGAACTCTTATGGAGATGGTTAGATCAATGATGAGTTACTCATCACTCCCGCTTTCCTTTTGGGGATATGCCCTCGAAACAGCCGCCTACATTCTGAACCAAGTTCCGTCCAAAACGGTTCCTGGTACTCCTTATGAACGATGGACTGGCCGTAAAGTGAATCTTGGCCGCATCCGAATTTGGGGTTGCCCTGCACACGTGCTGAGGCAAAAGACTAGCAAGCTGGCTAGTAGGTCAGAATTGTGCCTGTTTGTAGGATATCCGAAGGAAACCAAAGGTTTTACTTTCTATAGTCCCGAGGACGATAAGACTTTCGTTAGCACGAATGCTCGTTTCCTTGAGGAGGACTTTATGAAGGATGCGAAACCTAGAAGCAAAATTGTGCTTGAAGAAAAGTTGGGTGAGGAAGCTTCTACCTCATCTGTAAGAACTGTTCTTACCCAAACTGAAACACAACCTAACTCATCAGAATCTCGTCAAGTAGTACTTAGACGTAGTGGGAGGGCTACTCAAAAGCCTGACAGGTACATGTCTTATGGAGACTCTCTTGTAGCCGTCTCCGACATGGATGACCCTGTTTCCTATAGCCAAGCGATGGCTTGTTCTGAATCAAACCTTTGGCTTGACGCCATGAAAGTTGAAATGCACTCGATGTATGTCAACAAAGTCTGGAAACTTGTAGACCTTCCTGAAGGGATTAAACCCGTAGGGTGTAAGTGGATATACAAGAAGAAAAGGGGTCCTGATGGGAACGTCGAGACGTTCAAAGCACGACTTGTGGCAAAGGGTTATACCCAACAAGAAGGGATTGACTATGAAGAAACCTTCTCGCCAATCGCGATGCTTAAATCCATCCGCATACTCCTATCCATAGCTGCAGCTCTCGACTATGAGATCTGGCAAATGGATGTCAAGACAGCCTTTCTGAATGGCAATCTTGACGAGCGCATTTACATGGCTCAACCAGACGGTTTCGTGGATAAAGGTCAAGAGACCAAGGTTTGTGAGTTGCTTAAATCCATTTATGGACTAACGCAAGTATCTAGGTCATGGAATATTAGATTCGATGAAACTGTAAAGAGCTTCGGCTTTGAACAGTCAATAGATGAGCCTTGTGTTTACAAGTTAATACACGAAGGCAAAGTTGTGTTTCTGGTACTATATGTCGATGATATACTACTCATTGGTAATGACGTGGGTAAGTTATCTGAGGTTAAGGTCTGGCTAGCAAAGCAATTCGATATGAAGGATCTAGGAGAAGCCGCGTACATTCTGGGGATCCAAATCTTTCGAGATAGGAAAAACCGGACCCTGTCGCTCTCTCAAGCATCTTATATTGATAAGGTGATGGATCGCTTCTCGATGCAAGACTGCAAGAGGGGTCAAACACCCTTTAGGCATGGAGTTTCACTCTCTAAGGACCAGTCTCCCAAGACTGCACAAGAGATTGAAGACATGAGGAAGATTCCTTACGCCTCTGCCGTAGGAAGCCTCATGTATGCTATGCTTTGCACTAGACCTGATATATGTTTCGCTGTTGGCGTAGTTAGCCGTTTCCAATCCAACCCTGGACCCGAGCACTGGATTGCTGTTAAGCATGTTCTTAAGTATCTTCGAAGAACTAGGAACTTGATGCTTACATACTCAGGTACTGACCTGACTATGACGGGATATACCGACTCCGATTTTCAAGCGGATAAGGATTCCAGGAAATCCACTTCGGGATCTGTGTTCATCCTTAATGGTGGAGCTGTTGTGTGGAGAAGTATTAAGCAATCTTGCATTGCTGACTCCACAATGGAAGCAGAATATGTGGCTGCTTGTGAAGCATCCAAAGAGGCTGTATGGCTTAGAAAGTTCCTTAAGTATTTGGAAATTGTTCCAAACGTCGACGAGCCCATGACCCTTTATTGTGATAATAGTGGGGCTGTCGCTAACTCAAAGGAACCTAGAAGCCATAAGCGCTCTAAGCATATTGAGAGGAAATACCATTTGATTCGAGAGATCGTGCAGCGCGGAGACGTGGAAGTGAAGAAGATCTCAACGGTGGACAACCTCGCAGATCCATTCACCAAGGCCCTAGCGAACAAGGTCTTCGACCAACATCGTGAGGGATTAGGCATGAAGGACTACACATACCTTTTTTGAGTCAAGTGGGAGTTTGTTGTCAATGGTGCCCACAAGAAGAGTTGTAGTCTTTATTTTGAACATTTGATGTAATAAAGTCTCATGAAGACTCTTGCTTGTAATTGCCTATTCATTCATTAATAAAGTTGAAACGTTCATTCAATCTTCCTTGTCTGAAGCTTTATGATAAAACCATAGTCTTTTAGTCCATAAACAAACTTAACAACTTACGAAGAGACAAATGTAGATTTGCATGAACAAACTCTTCGTAGTTTGCTTAAAACGATATATTCGCAATCTTAGGGTCAAAGGACTATTGACCTCAGTATGATTGTTTGAAGAATCTATGATGTCTGGTTATGAGGCATTGAGAGTTGGGGACTCTATAGTTCTTCTAGGTATCTTTCGAAGGTACTGAATTGACAAGTGCACTTCTAGAGACAATATAAGAACAAACCATTTAACCTCTTATGTCTCGAAGTCACTATGTATGAATTGCATCATGCTTACCTTAATCCTGAAATGAGACATGCCATTTCACACCTTAGTATTCTCATTTGAGAAAGTCAAAGTTCGGACTCACTATGTGATTCCGAACAAGGCCTATTGGTGAAGTACTAAGTTGTGAGTCTGTCATGAGTAACTTTGTGAAGTTCTCATAGATATGGAATTCATGTACAAGATTGCTGAAATGCAATGTATGTCACCTCATGCTTTGTTCCTTGGAGTGTGAATAAATGAACTGGCCAGTGTCCAAATTGAGTCCTGACTCTTTTGGATGAAACAATGTGACTTGTTAGCTCCTCGTCAATACATTGTTTCTAACTTATTCACAAGTGACAAAGGAGTTGAGGAAATAACAGCTAGAAGGGTAAAATGGTAATTTAGTAAATCCCGACTAGCTGATGACATTCATGAAGGGTAAACATAGATAATATTCAGTGGATCCGCTCATCATAATTAGGTCGAATTCTTGAGTAGAAAATAAATTCATTTGAACCGAGAGATTTTCAGTGTCAGCTCTTTAGTGGAGTCAGTTGGCATTAAGCTAAACTTGGAAAAGGTTTGTGAACTTTTGAGTCCAAGTGTTTAGCTAAAGCTTTGTTCATTTGGGTCCATGAGGTCACTGTCACGAATCACATCGATAGGAATAGTTAAACTGGAAGCTAAGTCAAAACAAGAACGAAAATAGTGAAAAGGGTAATTTTTGTCTTTTGAGACATAAAGATGAAATGGATGTCAATAAATTTTGACAAGTTCATTTGATGACTTAATGTCACTCGGCCATAATATGATTAACTGGGCCTTGTGAATTAATTTCATTTCATGAGAATTTTATTGAAAATTCTTAATGGGCCTTTTCTCATGTTGTCATGAACAAATGAAGAAGCTTCTAGAAGCTCCTTCTAGAGAGACTTGGGCGCCTACCCTAATAGAGAAATAGGAGAGTTTATTTTGTGCATAAATGTATTTAGATACTTGCCAAAAGAAAAAGAGGAAACAAATTTCCTCCAAGAGGAAAGTGGGAATCGGCCAAGTGAGAGACAAGGCAAGGCCTTGAACAAAATTGGAAACAAATCAAGGCTTCTAGAAGCCTTGAGTTGGCCGAGTGTCTCAAAGGGAAAAAAGAGGAAATTGCTCATGAATATGTGATATTCTATAGAAGAGGAAACTACCTTATTGAAGGTGAGACCTCTCCTATAAATAGGAGCCTCATTTCCTCACATTTCATTCATCCAAGTTTAAGAGATTTGAGAGACTCTCTCTCTAGAATTTGGCCGAAAATCCTCTCTCTCTCTCTAGTTTATTTTCGATTATTTCTTGTCTTGGCACCTAGGTCCTCAATCGACCTAGTGTTTAGCTCTGCGACTTCGAGACTCGTTCTCAAGTCGTAGTGTTTAAAAGTGCCCACTCACTGATTCCTTCTTTTCGAGTGATTTAGTGATAGAAACTTTCGTGGTTGCTCGAGGTGCCGAGGAAAGAAAGAGAGACGTGCTGCAAGGGGAGACGAGCGTTGCAACTTTCCAAAAGCTTCTACAAGGTTCAAGCTTCAAGAAAGGTTAGTAAACTTCTAGCTCATATTGGTTTTTATTTACATGTACATGCTCTTGTCTAGGTTAGTAAAAACTAGTTTTACTTAAAAAGAAAATTTTTAAAATTCCGCCGCTTAACGAAGCGTTAAACTTTACATGCTCAAGGCCGGCACTCCTCCAAGGCCGGCACTCCAAGGCCGGCACTCCTCCAAGACAGGCTCTCATCCAAGGCCGGCACTCCAAGGGGTTCCCCAAAACACCCCTTGGCTGCCTATAAATACAGGGGTCGCTCCCCTAGTCCAGGTAATCCAATTTTGAGTCCTGAAACGCTGTGGAACTCATACTTCACTCGTTTCGCTCATCTTTGGCCTCTCACCACCCCTAAAACCTCTATACTCCACCTCAATCCCACTAATGTTGAGCGTCGGAGAGGTAAACAGGGGCACCCCCCCTGTTTCCCCTTTGTAGTTCACAATCTCTTTCTTGCTTTTTAGGTATCGAGACAAGGTGAGCTTCACCCACAGCTAAGGGACAACTTGGGATACCAAGTCCGACACGCTCGAGCCGGAGTGAGACCACTTGGTCCGGCCTTGGGTCTAACCACTCTGGGCTCCTAAATAGTTGTCCGAAAATCAGCAACAACAGCCATAGTTCTTGCTTTTAATTATCGTGAACCATCGTATTTTAATTGCTTTTAATTTTCGTTCGTTTTTTATAACCATCACAATCATCAAATCATTGGGTTCAATTCGTGCTAGTAATCTTGTCAATTTAATTAAACATTTTAAAAGTAAAACAGAGATAAAGAGATGTGCGGAATTGATATTTTCTCATTAGCATCAGACGTGTATTTATACACATTACAAGGAAAGGGAAATAAACAAATAAGGAAACCTAATCCTACTATACAAGGAAACAAATAATCAGCTGCTGACAACTAAGGACAGCTAAGAAAAACGTGTACAGCTAAGGGAATTAATCCCACACACTAATCAGCTCTAACTAACAAGGAGAAAAATAAAGCCCATCTAACAATCAACGTAATGGGCCTTTTAACAATGTTACACGTTAATTAGACTATTCTGGAGAGTATACACGGAATTAACATAATACTTTAACACTCCCCCTCAAGTTGGTGCAAAGATATCTATTGTTGTCGCAGTTTTTCGGACAACGATTTAGGAGTCGCAGACGGTTAGACCCAAGGCCGGACCAGGTGGTCTCGTCTCGACTCGAGCGTGTCGGGCTTGGTATCCCAAGCCGTCCCTTAGCTGTGGATGATCTCTATCTCGTCCAAGCACCTGAAACGTGAACAGAAAGGTGTGAACTACAAAGGGGAAATAGAGGGGTTGCCTCTGTTTACCTCTCCGACGCTCAACATTAGTAGGATTGAGGTGGTTTGTAGAGGGTTTAGTGTTTAGAGGTCGAGACTTGAGAGAAACGAGTGAGGTACGAGTTCGACAGCGTTTCAGTACTCAAAATCGGATTACCTGGACCAAGGGAGGTACCTTGGTATTTATAGGCGACCAAGGAGCGTCGTGGACAGAGCCTTGGCCGAGAGACGCCTCTGACCCGGCCATGGCCAGCTCTGACTCGGCCGTGGAGGCCATGGCCGGCTCTGACCCGGCCATGGCCGGCTCTGACTCGGCCGTGGAGGTCATGGCCGGCTCTGACCCGGCCATGGCCGGCTCTGACTCGGCCGTGGAGGCCATGGCCGGCTCTGACCCGGCCATGGCCGGCTCTGACTCGGCCGTGGAGGCCATGGCCGGCTCTGACCCGGCCATGGCCGGCTCTGACTCGGCCGTGGAGGCCATGACCGGCTCTGACTCGGCCATGGCCGGCCTTGGGGTGGCCGTGCGCCGGGAAAGGCTCGGGGAAGCCGCCATATGATGTCGTTGCCGTACCGGGCCGGGACGGACCGGTAACATTAGCCCCCCGAGTTTATTATCGAGTCCAACTCGTGTGATAAACTCGAAGCCTCTGCCGTCATTGGCCCACCGGAATAGCCCATCGCCAAGAGGTACGTCCCGGCGCCCTTTAATATTATTATTTTATTTTTTGTCGGTCATTCTCGTCTCGTTATTCGCGCCCATGGACCCCATCGACCGCCTATCGGGGTGTGGGACCATTGAAGACGATTTGTTTCATTTGTTCGGGGATCAACACGTGGACTTGGAAACTTTTTGGACTCAATTTTCATCTCTCCCGAGCGTTGCTAACGCGCCTCATTCATCGAGCACGAGCAGCGTCGTCACGATGGCCGGGGAAGACCTTGCCTTGGTCGAAGCGTGGTTGACCGGTGATGGAGGGGGCGCTCGGGCCGGAGACGGCCAGCGCCGACAGGTGGACGCCGGAGATGATGCGTGCGCCGGAGGAGGCGGCCGGGCTCAAGGCGGCACCGGCGGCCCAGGAGACGTCGAGGAGGACCCGCTCGGGTCGAGGGACAGCGCCTTGGCGCTCACCGGTGGTCTGGGTGGCGCGCGCGCGCCGGAGGCAGCCGCGCCTGGAGCGGCCGACGCTGGAAGGGGCGCGCCGGAGGAGGTCGGCCGCGGGAATGGCGCCTCGGCCATGGGAGGCACGGCCTGGGTCGACCCCGACCTCGAGGGAGCCTTCACCCGGCCGGGCGAGGCCGTCGGGACGCTCGCCTGTCGCGTTGGCGGGGAGAGCCGCTCGGGCGCAGCGACCGGCCCCGGGGGAACCGCGCGCAGCGAAACCAGCGCCGGGGGGGGCGCGCTGGCCGGCGTCGGCGCCTTCTGTGCCGGTCCCGACGTGGGGGAGGTCACCGGGTGCCCTAGAGACCGCGCCCAGGAGGAGAGCCCCCCGAGCCCAACTGCGCCGGCGAGGACGAGCGCTGCCGAGGAATCGCCGGCGCCGGGGGACGCCGCCCGTGGAGGCGTCAGCGCTGGGCAGGAGGCGGCCCGGCCTGGCAACGCCGGGCAGGAGGTGGCGGCCTCGCCTGGCCCCTGGGGAAACCCTAGGCCCGAATGGGCCGGGCTCGTGTGGTGAAGACCCAGCCGGCTGGGAATTGGGCCGGGCCGGCTGGTCAGGCGCGCGGGAAGAGGACCCGGCCGGGCAGGGGCCGGACTGGGCCGGTGGGCCACGCGCGCGCGAGGGAAGCCCGACCAGCCGGGGCCTGGGCCGGTCTGCTGGGCCGGGTGCACACGGGGCGAGAGCTGGGGCGCCCGGGCAGAGCCCACGGGCCGAAGGCTTGGCCAGCCGGGAACCGGGCCGGGCCGACGGGCTAGATGCATGCGTCGGGAGCGCCGGGCCGCTCGTGCCGGGCCCGCGCATGGAGGAGCCACCCAGCCAAGAGACGGGCTGGGTCCTTGGGCTGCACGCGTACGCCGGGGGGAGCACGGTCGGCCGGGAGCCGAGCCGGCCCAACGACGGTGGACCGACCGAGTGGCGCTCGGGCGCGCCCTCGAGCGACCACGCCGGGGCCGATGGGAGCCAGCCGGCTTGTGAGGGCGGCCATGACGAGGCCCCGCCTTGTCCAAGCGTGGGTCACGACGCCGATCGTTCGAGTGATTCGCCCAACCACCGCGATGCACCTGCCGCGTCGCTTTCCTCGACCGTGCGGGAAGAAACGCGAGCCTCGGCCTTCCCGGTCGGAGAGTCGGCGATACGGGGCGAGCTCGATTGCTCGGGCATCGACGTCCCGAGTTCGCTCTCGATCATCAACTTCACGAGTCTAAGAAGGCGTTACAGTATCCCAGAGTGCGTGTCGATCCTGAGGCCATTACCTGACGATCTTCCTACTCGCCCGCGCAAGGGGTACGCAGCGGTCCATGAGGCGAGTCTCCGCGGACGACTAAGACTTCCCTTTCAGCCGGTCATCCAAGAATTGTTGGTCCGCTTAAGGGTGCACACCTCGCAGATGTCCCCGTCCTTCTATCGGGTGGTTGCGGCGTGCCACATGATGTTTTTTCGGGCGAAGAAGAGGGCCATCACTGCCGACGATATTCAGAACCTCATGATGGTGCGAGGGGTGCCTGGGAAGCCTGGCTTCTACCTGGCGTCGCACCGCAAGCGCCTCGCCATCCTCACCAAGGTGAACTCGAAGCACAGATACCCCTGGGTATGGGTGTCCGAATCGTCTTTCGGGGTCGCGCCCCTCGTCTTCGGTCCTGTGGCCGACTTTCCACCCATGGGTGACATCGAAGGATCCGAGCTCGACGCGGTGATCAGAGCGGTTCCAGAATCGAGGCGGCAAGGAACGCTCTTCGAATCCCCAGACCTAATGGCGAGGACGGGGTGGTTCGTGCCTAGTGACGATGTTCCTTTGTGCCCCGACCTCGACGCGGAGGTCCCGGAGGATCCCGAGTCCGAGGCGGGGGGGTCGTCAGCTCCCTCCCCCGACGCGGGGGGTATTGGCCACGCACATACTTTCGTGTTATCGTGTTATCGTCGTTTCCCATTATTTGTGCTTGTCGTCATGTTTTAACTGACAAACGCTCTTCTCTCCTCTGCAGGTACCATGGCTCGACGTCATCGACCGCGCGCGCAAATGCCGAGAGCGATGCCCGCTGACGACGCTACGATTGCGGCTCGCCCCCCAGCCGAGGCCCGTCGCGGGGGGTCACCATCGCGAGCGAGGAACGAGGCGATCTCTTCCAACAAGCGACCATCATCATCGGCTTCTCTCGGGTCACCGTCCGGTCGCAAACGCGCTCACACGTCGACGGTGTCAGACAGTTTGGACTCCATGCTCTTAGCGGAGGCGGCAGAGTTGAGGGACCAGTCCTCCCGGGGGATCCTCGAGACCTCCTTGCGGGATTTCAAGGGCCTGCTGACAACGAGCGATCTTGAGCACTTCCAGAACGGGATCGGCGACGCCCGCAAGGTATGACTCGTTTTCATGTGTTATGTATCGTTGTCATGCTTATTGTAATTATACGCGTTTCCTTCGTTTCCACAGATGCTCGCACGCCAAGAGCGGAGCGACCGCATTCTCCGAGATATGCTACGACGCATGCAGATCATGGAAAAGGAGAAGGCGAGCATGACGGCCGCGCATGCCGCCGCCCTAGCGGAGGTTCGCACCGCCCAAGAGTTTGCGACGCTAGAGAAGGAGCTGGAGCGAGCTCGCGGAGAATCGGCCGCCGAGAAAGTGCTTCGTGAGAAGGCGGAGCAAGCAGCTGACACCTTTTTGGGGGAAACGAAGAAACTCCAGGCGGCACTCTCGAGCCGGGATGCGGAGCTGAGCATTGTCCATGCTCGGCTATCGGCGAGCGAGATTGCTCGAGTCAAGGTGGAGAGGGAGAGGGACACCTTGCGGGCGGAGATGCAAACGCTCGCCGAGGAGAAGGAAGATGCCGTGCGATCCAAGACGGACTTGGAGGACGACTGGGACTTGACGTTGGAGGCGGCACGATACGAAGCGGCGAGGCGAGTTCGAGACGCGACCGCGAAGGAGAATGCGTCCCGCGGGACTACATTTTCCTTCTTTAACGCCATGTTCCCTCCTTATGATGACGAGCCACCGGAGGACGACTTGCATCCACAGATCCCCGCCGAGGCTGCTCAATCGACGACCCACCAGCCTGACGGAGAAGCCGTTGGCGGGTTTGGCGCCCCTGACCCCGAAGGAGATGAAGAGCAAGTCGACTTTGGCTCGGACTAGTTGAGTTTTCCTTGGTTTTTCGCGCACTTGTTTAGCGCTCGCTTTATGCTTTCTTTCGGATTATTGTTATGTTTGCGTCGTACTTTCGTACTTTTCTTATTAGGTTGTTTACGCAACATTGTTTTGCTTTGATTGAAGCTTTCTTTTCATCGTGCGTCTTATTTTCTCGACTTGCTACGCTTAGTGTAATCGATTTGCGCAATTTGAATAGTGCGTGTCTTACGAGCCCGGCTTACTATGCTTAGCGTAACCGGTTGGCACGGCTTACTGCCGCATTCGGCGGTGAAGTTTCCCGCGGATGCTGGCTAGACCAGTTTCATCCGGCGGGTGCGATTTCCGGCCATCCCTTTGTGACTCGCTGCCTATCGGCGTGCGCGAGCTGGGTGGCCGTCGCGCTCATCCTCCGGCGAGTACGCTACCTATCGGCGTGCGTATCGGGATGGGTTTGCAGCTCCCAGTGAGCGTGGTACTCGTTGGTACGCGTGTCACGTTTTGAGTTTTGACTGCCGAGATCGACAATCCGGTGCGCGGACGTGATCCGTCGATGCCTTGCCGCCTATCGGCGCGCAAGGTGCATCGGTGCACGAGAGGGTCGCAGCAAAAGACGTGCGAGGCCGGAGGTCCGGTGCGCGGATCCAACTCATCGACGTTTCGCTATCTCTCGGCACACGGCCTCAACCCGTGCGAGAGCGTCGCACGAGGAGGGTACGAAGTTGGAGGTCCGGTGCGCGGATCCGATTTATGGGTGTTTTGTTACCGCTTGGCGCGTGGAAAGTGGAATAAGTGAGCTTATTACTCTCGCCTTATCCCCCTTAGCCCCCCCGAGTTTCTTGGGTGCTCGTAGAGGAGGCTAGAAACTAAGATACAATGTCTTGAAGTGAAATGTAATTCATTAATTTATTGAAATGGTTCAAAAATTACATCCCAGGCCGTTGGCCAAACTTGAAATTGTAAATTGTCTTTGCTAGAATCGAAAATTACATCAAAATAACAAAGCGAAAAATGGACGAATGAACGTCTACTGGTAATATTGCCGGAGGTGTTCCGCGTTCCACGGGTGTGTGAACACGAGTCCCTCCATGTTCTCGAGCTTGTACGTGCCGTTGTGGATGGCTCGGCGCACACGGTACGGGCCTTCCCAGGTGGGGCCTAGAACTCCCGCGCCTTGCACCTTGGTGTTTTGGAACACCCTTCGAAGAACGAGGCTTCCGTCGGCGAACTTCCGCAGCTTGATCTTTGAGTTGTAGTACTTCTCGACCTTCCTCTTTTGCGCAGCAAGCCGGGTGAGTGCGTCCGCCCTCCTTTCGTCTATGAGGTCTAGCTCGAGCCTGATCGCGTCGTCGTTGGCGGCTTCGTCGTACTCCTCGATGCGCAAGGTTGGCAGCTTGGTCTCGACGGGTACCACAGCCTCGACGCCGAACGCGAGAGTAAAAGGGGTTTCGCCGGTCGCGTTTCGAGCGGTGGTGCGATATGCCCATAAGACCATGGGGAGCTCGTCGGCCCAAGCCCCTTTTCTTGCCTCCAACTTCTTCTTCAGGTTCTCCTTGATCGTCTTGTTCACCGCCTCGACCTGACCGTTGGCTTGAGGATGGCGGGGAGAGGAGAAAGTCTTGCTAATGCCAAGCTGTTCGCACATTTCTCGAAGGCGCGCATTGTCGAATTGTTTTCCGTTGTCGGTTACAATTGACGCAGGGATCCCGAAGCGGCAGATGATGCTTTTCCAAATGAAGCTTGTCGTGTTTGCCTCAGTGATCTTTGCTAGCGGCTCAGCCTCTACCCACTTCGTGAAGTAATCGATAGCCACGATCGCGTGCTTGTATTGTCTCGGGGCCGTAGGTAGCTCGCCGATGAGGTCGATTCCCCACTTCGCGAAAGGTCGCGGCGCGATAATCGGACACAAAGGGGCCGGTGCTTGGCGCGGAATGTGGGCGAACCTTTGGCACTTGTCACACTTCTTGGCCCACTCGTGGGAGTCCTTTTTCAAGGTCGGCCAGAAATATCCAAGTCTCAGCAGCTTCAACGCCAAAGATTGCCCGGCGGCGTGGTTACCGCACACCCCCTCGTGCACCTCGTGGAGTGCTTTCCTCGCCTCCACCTCGGTCAGGCAACGGAGAAGAGGCATGGAGTAGCCTCTCTTGAACAAACTATCCTCCCTCATCGTGTATTTTGGGGCTAGGCTTCTCAGCTTTCTAGCTTCTTCTTTATTCTCGGGGACGACTCCTCGTTTAAGGAATTCCACGAGCGGGGTCATCCATGAGGGAGGCGGAGTCTCGTCAATGACCCCTACGTCGCCTCTCAAGACGTAGGTGTTGGAATCGATCTAGGGTTTAAGAAAAAGTTTAACGCTTCGTTAAGCGGCGGAATTTTAAAAATTTTCTTTTTAAGTAAAACTAGTTTTTACTAACCTAGACAAGAGCATGTACATGTAAATAAAAACTAATATGAGCTATTAAAGTTACTAACCTTTTTTGAAGCTTGAACCTTGTAGAAGCTTTTGGAAAGTTGCAACGCTCGTCTCCCCTCACAGCACGTCTCTCTTTCTTTCCTCGGCACCTCGAGCAACCACGAAAGTTTCTATCACTAAATCACTCGAAAAGAAGGAATCAGTGAGTGGGCACTTTTAAACACTACGACTTGAGAACGAGTCTCAAAGTCGCAGAGCTAAAGACTAGGTCGAGTGAGGACCTAGATGCCAAGACAAGAAAAATCGAAAATAGACTAGAGAGAGAGAGAGAGGATTTTCGGCCAAAGTTCTAGAGAGAGAGTCTCTCAAATCTCTTAAACTTGGATGAATCAATTGTGAGGAAATGAGGCTCCTATTTATAGGAGAGGCTTTACCTTCAACAAGGTAGTTTCCTCTTCTATAGAATATCACATATTCATGAGCAAATATTGCCTCTTTCCCACTTGAGAAACTCGGCCAAACAAGGCTTCTAGAAGCCTTGATTTGTTTCCAATTTTGTTCAAGGCCTTGCCTTGTCTCTCACTTGGCCGATTACCCTAAAGCATCCTCATGCAAATTTGTTTCCTCTTTTTCTTTTGGCAAGTATCTTGATACATTTATGCACAAAATATTCTCTCTTGGTTGGGTATGTTGGGCGCCCAAGGCGTTCTAGAAAAGACTTCTAGAAGCTTTTCCATTTGTTCATGACAACATGAAAAAGGCCCAATAAGAATTTTCAATAAAATTCTTATGAAATGAAATTAATTCACAAGGCCCAATGATCAAGTCATGGCCGAGTGAAACATGTCACTAAATGACCTTGTCAAAAAATTTATTGACATTCATTTCATCCTTTGTCTCAAAAGACAAAAATACCCTTTTAACTATTTTCGTTCTTGTTTTGGCTTAGCTTCCAGTTTAACTATTCCTATCGATGTGATTCGTGACAGTGACCTCATGGACACAAATGAACAAAGCTTTAGCTAAACACTTGGACTCAAAAGTTCACAAACCTTTTCCAAGTTTAGCTTAATGCCAACTGACTCCACTAAAGAGCTGACACTGAAAATCTCTTGGTTCAAATGAATTTATTTTCTACTCAAGAATTCGACCTAATTATGATGAGCGGATCCACTGAATATTATCTATGTTTACCCTTCATGAATGTCATCAGCTAGTCGGGATTTACTAAATTACCATTTTACCCTTCTAGCTGTTATTTCCTCAACTCCTTTGTCGCTTGTGAATAAGTTAGAAACAATGTATTGACGAGGAGCTAACAAGTCACATTGTTTCATCCAAAAGAGTCAGGACTCAATTTGGACACTGGCCAGTTCATTTATTCACACTCCAAGGAACAAAGCATGAGGTGACATACATTGTATTTCAGCAATCTTGTACATGAATTCCATATCTATGAGAACTTCACAAAGTTACTCATGACAGACTCACAACTTAGTACTTCACCAATAGGCCTTGTTCGGAATCACATAGTGAGTCTGAACTTTGACTTTCTCAAATGAGAATACTAAGGTGTGAAATGGCATGTCTCATTTCAGGATTAAGGTAAGCATGATGCAATTCATACATAGTGACTTCGAGACATAAGAGGTTAAATGGTTTGTTCTTATCTTGTCTCTAGAACTGCACTGGTCAATTCAGTACCTTCGGAAGATACCTAGAAGAACTATAGAGTTCCTAACTCTCAATGCCTCATAACCAGACATAATAGATTCTTCTAACAATCATACTGAGGTCAATAGTCCTTTGACCCTAAGATTGCGAATATATCGTTTTAAGCAAACTACGAAGAGTTTGTTCATGCAAATCTACATTTGTCTCTTCGTAAGTTGTTTAGTTTGTTTATGGACTAAAAGACTATGGTTTTATCATAAAGATTCAGACAAGGAAGTTTGAATGAACGTTTCAACTTTATTAATGAATGAATAGGCAATTACAAGCAAGAGTCTTCATGAGACTTTATTACATCAAATGTTCAAAATAAAGACTACAACTCTTCTTGTGGGCACCATTGACAACAAACTCCCACTTGACTCAAAGAAGGTGTGTGTAGTCCTTCATGCCTAATCCCTCACGATGTTGGTCGAAGACCTTGTTCGCTAGGGCCTTGGTGAATGGATCTGCGAGGTTGTCCACCGTTGAGATCTTCTTCACTTCCACGTCTCCGCGCTGCACGATCTCTCGAATCAAATGGTATTTCCTCTCAATATGCTTAGAGCGCTTATGGCGTCTAGGTTCCTTTGAGTTAGCGACAGCCCCACTATTATCACAATAAAGGGTCATGGGCTCGTCGACGTTTGGAACAACTTCCAAATACTTAAGGAACTTTTTAAGCCATACAGCCTCTTTGGATGCTTCACAAGCAGCCACATATTCTGCTTCCATTGTGGAGTCAGCAATGCAAGATTGCTTAATACTTCTCCACACAACAGCTCCACCATTAAGGATGAACACAGATCCCGAAGTGGATTTCCTGGAATCCTTATCCACTTGAAAATCGGAGTCGGTATATCCCGTCATAGTCAGGTCAGTACCTGAGTATGTAAGCATCAAGTTCCTAGTTCTTCGAAGATACTTAAGAACATGCTTAACAGCAATCCAGTGCTCGGGTCCAGGGTTGGATTGGAAACGGCTAACTACGCCAACGGCGAAACAGATGTCAGGTCTAGTGCAAAGCATAGCATACATAAGGCTTCCTACGGCAGAGGCGTAAGGAATTTTCCTCATGTCTTCAATCTCTTGTGCAGTCTTGGGAGACTGGTCCTTAGAGAGTGAAACTCCATGCCTAAAGGGTGTTTGACCCCTCTTGCAGTCTTGCATCGAGAAGCAATCCATCACCTTATCAATATAAGATGCTTGAGAGAGCGACAAGGTCCGGTTTTTCCTATCTCGAAAGATTTGGATCCCCAGAATGTACGCGGCTTCTCCTAGATCCTTCATATCGAATTGCTTTGCTAGCCAGACCTTAACCTCAGATAACTTACCCACGTCATTACCAATGAGTAGTATATCATCGACATATAGTACCAGAAACACAACTTTGCCTTCGTGTATTAACTTGTAAACACAAGGCTCATCTATTGACTGTTCAAAGCCGAAGCTCTTTACAGTTTCATCGAATCTAATATTCCATGACCTAGATGCTTGCTTTAGTCCATAAATGGATTTAAGCAACTCACAAACCTTGGTCTCTTGACCTTTATCCACGAAACCGTCTGGTTGAGCCATGTAAATGCGCTCGTCAAGATTGCCATTCAGAAAGGCTGTCTTGACATCCATTTGCCAGATCTCATAGTCGAGAGCTGCAGCTATGGATAGGAGTATGCGGATGGATTTAAGCATCGCGACTGGCGAGAAGGTTTCTTCATAGTCAATCCCTTCTTGTTGGGTATAACCCTTTGCCACAAGTCGTGCTTTGAACGTCTCGACGTTCCCATCAGGACCCCTTTTCTTCTTGTATATCCACTTACACCCTACGGGTTTAATCCCTTCAGGAAGGTCTACAAGTTTCCAGACTTTGTTGACATACATCGAGTGCATTTCAACTTTCATGGCGTCAAGCCAAAGGTTTGATTCAGAACAAGCCATCGCTTGGCTATAGGAAACAGGGTCATCCATGTCGGAGACGGCTACAAGAGAGTCTCCATAAGACATGTACCTGTCAGGCTTTTGAGTAGCCCTCCCACTACGTCTAAGTACTACTTGACGAGATTCTGATGAGTTAGGTTGTGTTTCAGTTGGGGTAAGAACAGTTCTTACAGATGAGGTAGAGGCTTCCTCACCCAACTTTTCTTCAAGCACAATTTTGCTTCTAGGTTTCGCATCCTTCATAAAGTCCTCCTCAAGGAAACGAGCATTCGTGCTAACGAAAGTCTTATCGTCCTCGGGACTATAGAAAGTAAAACCTTTGGTTTCCTTCGGATATCCTACAAACAGGCACAATTCTGACCTACTAGCCAACTTGCTAGTCTTTTGCCTCAGCACGTGTGCAGGGCAACCCCAAATTCGGATGCGGCCAAGATTCACTTTACGGCCAGTCCATCGTTCATAAGGAGTACCAGGAACCGTTTTGGACGGAACTTGGTTCAGAATGTAGGCGACTGTTTCGAGGGCATATCCCCAAAAGGAAAGCGGGAGTGATGAGTAACTCATCATTGATCTAACCATCTCCATAAGAGTTCGGTTTCTTCTCTCTGACACTCCGTTTTGTTGAGGTGTGCCAGGCGCGGTAAGCTGAGAAGCAATACCTTCTTCTTTAAGAAAGTCATCGAACTCTCCAGACATATACTCACCACCTCGATCAGATCGAAGGGTTTTGATCACTTTGCCAGTTTGCTTTTCCACTAAAGCCCTAAAGACCTTAAATACGTTAAAGGTCTCGGATTTGTGTTTAAGCAAATAGACAAACCCATATCTTGAGTAGTCATCAGTGAAGGTAACGAAGTATTCGTATCCTCCACGTGCCTGTTGGTTGAGCGGACCACATACATCAGAATGTATTAGTTCCAGCAACTCAGTGGCTCTTCGACCCTTATCGGAGAAAGGTCGCTTAGTCATTTTTCCTTCTATGCAGGATTCACAAGTAGGTAGTGAACCTATTGCAGAGGCTTGGAGTGGACCATCCCTCACAAGTCTCTTAATCCTATCTAGACTGATATGACCAAGTCTTAAGTGCCAGAGGTATGTTGATTTTGTTAGATCGGAGGATTCAGAAAGTTTGATCCTCTTTGGCTCCCTAATTAGATCGTTATCTATTTCGGTGTCTAAAAGAGAAGGTTGAGTGGGATAGATGTAAAAAAGACCATTCTTCATACATGCATCAGTGACGAAAGAATTAGAAAAAGAAATACGAATTCCATTCTTTATAAACTTTAAATAATAATCTTGCTCGAAAAGTTGAGCAACAGATACTAGGTTTTTCCCAAAGGAAGGAACATAATAAACATTATTCAAATTTAAAGTTCGATCTTCAAAAGATAGCGTCACGGATCCCACAGCCTTCGCAGACACCACGCTCTCATCACCCCACTTGAAGCAGAAGTCGCCATCCTCTAAGCTTTTGCTTTTCCTAAAACCAGTCAAGGAGCAGCAAATATGGTTAGTAGCAGCGGAGTCAATAATCCACGATGATACATTATCAGCTGCTAAACATGCTTCAGTAACAAGTACAATACCTTTAGCTTTGGTTTTGAGGTAGGCGGGACAGTTCCTACGCCAGTGACCAGGCTCATTGCAGTGGTGGCACTTGTCTTTAGACTTGTCCACCTTTGGAGCCTTTGGCGCCTTCTTCTTCGTTTGAACCTTAGGTTGGTTCTTCTTCTCGGCATTGCGAGGTCTCTTCTTAGATCCAGAGGTGGAGGCAGTAGCATGTACTTCTCCTTGAGCCCTCTTTTTCTTAGTGAGTGCCTCAGCGGTTTGAAGTTCCTTCATGAGCTCGGTAACAGTGTACTCCAGCTTGTTCATGGAATAGTTCAACTTGAAGGTATCAAAGGTTTCGGGGAGAGTTTCCAAGATCATATCTATTTTAGTCTCCCCATCAATCTCAGATCCAAGAATCTCCATTTCGTTTAGATAGCTGATGATCAGCATCATATGATCTCTAACGGGAGTTCCAGCCTTCATACGACAGTTCATGAATTGTCGGACCGCTTGTTGCCTAGCTTGACGTCCTTGCCCTCCAAACATCTCATGGAGATTGTAGAGCATATCGGTGGCAGTTTCATAATCACGATGTTGTTGTTCCAACACATTGTTCATCGATGCCAAAATATAGCACCTCGCAATCTCATCGGATCGAAGCCAGGCCGCCAAGACGTCTTTCTCCTCTTGCGTCGAATCTTCATTCGTTTGAGGACAGGGGGTGGTGAGAACCCATTTGTGCTTGTCGACAGTAAGGACTATGTCGAGGTTACGTTTCCAGTCGACGTAATTGTCGCCTTCGAGTTTATTCGAGGAAAGAATTGTAGAGAGAGGGTTGAGAGACATATTGCCTATAAAAGTTGAAACAAGTTTATGATTAGTCTTTGGTTTAGGATTTAAGTTTCATTAAGACTTTTGTAAAACCCAAAGGTGTTATAAACCAAACGATAATTTACTCCCTCAAGAGAAGGCCGCAAAAAATCTCCATTTATAAGTAAATGACACATCATTAATGCTAAGCCAAGATCTCAATACATCTATTTTGACTAGCCACCTTGTAAATTGGTTTGATCACTCACATCCTTTCGCAGAGCCTTAAGGAAGGATACTAGGGATTGAGCCTAAGTGTGCAACCAACCACTTAGTCCAAAAGATCAGCTTTGAAAAACAATCCCCCAAGGGGAGGCCTTGCCATCATTGCATCACTCTCGGACGTAGCTCATTGAGCAATGATCGAAGCAATAACGCCTTGGAGTACTCACATTTAAGTGAGGGTCGCAAGAGCGGCTCTTAGTCCCACGTTATTGCATCTTTCACTAGTGTTGGGGATCGCGGGTTACAAACAACGAATATAACCCTCCCACTTAGTTTTTGGAGTTGGTTCATCGACTCTTATAAGTTCGGAAACAAATTTCCTAGTTAGAGAGCGACAGAGCGGACAACTAGAAGAGAATCCTAGATCGACATGTTCAGAGCAGTATTAGTGCATAAAGGCACAAGGGACATACTCGATCTTTTCCTATTTTCTATTTCGGGAAAGTGCGTGAGGGAAGTGTGAACTTCAACTCACTCGAACACTTGAAAGTTTGAGATTACACATCTTTTTATTTTTCGGTTTTGTCTACAAAGAGACCTCCCACTCAAAATTTCAAGAGCATATAGATTTTGAACATATGTGATATAGATATAGTTTTGAAAACATTTTGAAAACTTATTTGATTTGGATGACAAAATATTTTCAAGTTTGAAAGTGATAACGGTTTTTCAAAATTCAAACTAGTTTTGTAAAAATTCAATTTCAATTAAACTTTCAAAAATCAAAACATTTTAATCTTACACATCATGTTTATAATCATATGAAAAACATTTTTGCTCAAGAAAGTTTTCTCATTAGAGTTCTATAACTCATGGTAGTGGGGTTTGAAAATCCGGATTTCTAAAAAACTGGAGTTTCAGACAGCCGCGCACCTCGGAGTAAAATCGCCATAACTGGCGGCTCCGATGTCCTTTTGAGCCGAAACCGGTGGCATTGGACAGAGGACAGACAGAGCTTTAATTTGATTCAAGAATCATTAAATTTCGATTTCTGAGCAGAGAGTTATGCCGCTTTTAATGCGGGTTTACATTCCAGCTCGAAGAAAAAGAAATAAATTAAAGCTTTGTCCTTTTAGGTGCGAAAAAGAATCGAGTGTAACGGAACGTTTTATGAAGTTGTTTAAAGCTTTTATTTGTGTTTTATTAGCAGGGTAATAACATAGAATAAAAGAAATAACAACATGCATAAAACGATTCAAGTAAATAAACGAAACTAGCAAGAAAATAAAACTAGTCACAAAATTTACTCGAAAAAACTCAAACCTTTAAAACACGTTTTTCAATATAAAAAATTAAAAACTTTTAGAACTGATTCTAATGTGTTTTAACATCATCCCAAACTCATAGAAAATCAACATGGTTTTTAATTTAAAGGCATGAGCAATAAATTAAAAAAAATCTAAGATTACAATTCTAACTTGTCACAAAATTAGTAAACTTTCGAAAACGATTTTCAAGCTCATAATTTAAAAACATGCACATGCATTCCTTTGACCATAGCTCTGATACCATTTGTTGGAATCGATCTAGGGTTTAAGAAAAAGTTTAACGCTTCGTTAAGCGGCGGAATTTTAAAAATTTTCTTTTTAAGTAAAACTAGTTTTTACTAACCTAGACAAGAGCATGTACATGTAAATAAAAACTAATATGAGCTATTAAAGTTACTAACCTTTTTTGAAGCTTGAACCTTGTAGAAGCTTTTGGAAAGTTGCAACGCTCGTCTCCCCTCGCAGCACGTCTCTCTTTCTTTCCTCGGCACCTCGAGCAACCACGAAAGTTTCTATCACTAAATCACTCGAAAAGAAGGAATCAGTGAGTGGGCACTTTTAAACACTACGACTTGAGAACGAGTCTCAAAGTCGCAGAGCTAAAGACTAGGTCGAGTGAGGACCTAGGTGCCAAGACAAGAAAAATCGAAAATAGACTAGAGAGAGAGAGAGAGGATTTTCGGCCAAAGTTCTAGAGAGAGAGTCTCTCAAATCTCTTAAACTTGGATGAATCAATTGTGAGGAAATGAGGCTCCTATTTATAGGAGAGGCTTTACCTTCAACAAGGTAGTTTCCTCTTCTATAGAATATCACATATTCATGAGCAAATATTGCCTCTTTCCCACTTGAGAAACTCGGCCAAACAAGGCTTCTAGAAGCCTTGATTTGTTTCCAATTTTGTTCAAGGCCTTGCCTTGTCTCTCACTTGGCCGATTACCCTAAAGCATCCTCATGCAAATTTTTTTCCTCTTTTTCTTTTGGCAAGTATCTTGATACATTTATGCACAAAATATTCTCTCTTGGTTGGGTATGTTGGGCGCCCAAGGCCTTCTAGAAAAGACTTCTAGAAGCTTTTCCATTTGTTCATGACAACATGAAAAAGGCCTAATAAGAATTTTCAATAAAATTCTTATGAAATGAAATTAATTCACAAGGCCCAATGATCAAGTCATGGCCGAGTGAAACATGTCACAAAATGACCTTGTCAAAAAATTTATTGACATTCATTTCATCCTTTGTCTCAAAAGACAAAAATACCCTTTTAACTATTTTCGTTCTTGTTTTGGCTTAGCTTCCAGTTTAACTATTCCTATCGATGTGATTCGTGACAGTGACCTCATGGACCCAAATGAACAAAGCTTTAGCTAAACACTTGGACTCAAAAGTTCACAAACCTTTTCCAAGTTTAGCTTAATGCCAACTGACTCCACTAAAGAGCTGACACTGAAAATCTCTCGGTTCAAATGAATTTATTTTCTACTCAAGAATTCGACCTAATTATGATGAGCGGATCCACTGAATATTATCTATGTTTACCCTTCATGAATGTCATCAGCTAGTCGGGATTTACTAAATTACCATTTTACCCTTCTAGCTGTTATTTCCTCAACTCCTTTGTCGCTTGTGAATAAGTTAGAAACAATGTATTGACGAGGAGCTAACAAGTCACATTGTTTCATCCAAAAGAGTCAGGACTCAATTTGGACACTGGCCAGTTCATTTATTCACACTCCAAGGAACAAAGCATGAGGTGACATACATTGCATTTCAGCAATCTTGTACATGAATTCCATATCTATGAGAACTTCACAAAGTTACTCATGACAGACTCACAACTTAGTACTTCACCAATAGGCCTTGTTCGGAATCACATAGTGAGTCCGAACTTTGACTTTCTCAAATGAGAATACTAAGGTGTGAAATGACATGTCTCATTTCAGGATTAAGGTAAGCATGATGCAATTCATACATAGTGACTTCGAGACATAAGAGGTTAAATGGTTTGTTCTTATCTTGTCTCTAGAAGTGCACTGGTCAATTCAGTACCTTCGGAAGATACCTAGAAGAACTATAGAGTTCCTAACTCTCAATGTCTCATAACCAGACATCATAGATTCTTCTAACAATCATACTGAGGTCAATAGTCCTTTGACCCTAAGATTGCGAATATATCGTTTTAAGCAAACTACGAAGAGTTTGTTCATGCAAATCTACATTTGTCTCTTCGTAAGTTGTTTAGTTTGTTTATGGACTAAAAGACTATGGTTTTATCATAAAGCTTCAGACAAGGAAGTTTGAATGAACGTTTCAACTTTATTAATGAATGAATAGGCAATTACAAGCAAGAGTCTTCATGAGACTTTATTACATCAAATGTTCAAAATAAAGACTACAACTCTTCTTATGGGCACCATTGACAACAGTAGGGTCGGGTCAACACTTCGATTGGGACGCTGCCCTCGCCCTCCTCGTCTATCCCAGACGCGAGGCGAGCTAGGGCGTCGGCGTCAACATTCGCCTCTCGAGGAACCTGGACGATCTCGAACCACGACAGGGCCTCCAAGTTCTTTTGGGCCTTGGACAAGTAGGCGATCATGTGTGGCTCCTTTGCGGCGTAGTCGCCCTTAACCTGATTCACGATCAACTGCGAGTCGCAATGGATGCGCAGGTTTTGGGCACCCAACTTGTTCGCTAGCTCCAAGCCAACAATTAGAGCCTCGTACTCTGCCTCGTTGTTGGAAGCCTTGAACTCGAACCGCAGGGCGTATCTCAGCTTTTCCCTATCGGGATTTGTGAGCACAACGCCGGCGCCAGCCCCCCGGGCGTTTGACGCGCCATCCACGTGCAAGTCCCAGACCGGCCCTATCGGGTCGTTGGTTCTCTTCCTTGACGACTCGCTATGGTCGCCCTCCTTGTCTTCCGTGGTCTTACTTCTTTCGTCGCCCTAGTTGGTTGGGGGCGCGCTTGTGAACTCGGCGATGAAGTCGGCGAGGGCCTGACCCTTAATGGCGGTTCTCGGTTGGAACTCGACCCCGTATTCGCCCAGCTCTTGGGACCATATCGCCATCCGAGAGGAGGTCCCTTTTTGAAGGGCCTTCTCGATGGGATGCCCCGAGCGGACCACGATGGGCTGCGCCTGGAAGTAGGGCCGGAGCTTTCTCGCGCTCATGACGAGGGCGAGGGACAGTCTCTCGATCTCGGGGTATCGGGTTTCGGCGTCGAGGAGCGCCTTGCTAACGTAGTAGACCGGCCATTGTACCTTGTCCTCTTCGCGTATGAGGACCGCGCTCACGGCCCTATCGGAAACCGCGAGGTAGAGGTATAGGGTTTCGCCATTCTTTGGCTTCGCGAGGAACGGGGGGGAGGTGAAATAGGCTTTCATATCTCGGAATGCTTCCTCGCACTCCTCCGTCCATACGAACCCGTCGATCTTTTTCAGTGCCTTGAAGAACGGTTGGCACCTATCAGTGGCCTTGGAAACGAATCGCGTCAGGGCGGCGATCCTTCCCGTCAAGCTTTGAACTTCTTTGACCTTTTGTGGCGACCTCATCTCTAAGATCGCCTTAATCTTCTCAGGATTGGCCTCGATCCCGCGGCGGCTCACTATGTAGCCCAGAAACTTTCCAGACTCGACCCCGAAAGCGCACTTGTTGGGGTTAAGCTTCATCTTGTAGCGCCGCAGAATCGTGAACATTTCCCTAAGGTCTCGAACGTGGTCGCGGGCTTTGAGGCTTTTGACAAGCATACCATCCACGTAGACCTCCATAGTCTTGCCAATTTGATTGGCGAACATGCGGTTCACCAACCTTTGATACATTGCTCCCGCGTTTTTGAGGCCAAAGGGCATGACCTTGTAACAGTAGAGTCCGCGGTTCGTAACAAACGTGGTCTTGATCTGATCCGGCTCGTGCATGCGGATCTGGTTGTAGCCTGAATAGGCGTCCATGAAGCTCAGCAACTCGTGGCCCGCCGTGGCGTCCACGAGCTGCTCGATCCTCGGGAGAGGGAAGCTGTCTTTCGGGCAGGCTTTGTTGAGATCTTTGTAATCGATACAGATCCGCCACTTCCCGTTTGGCTTCTTGACCATCACCACGTTGGACACCCACTTGGGGTGCTCCGCCTCCCTGATGAAGTCGGCGGCGAGAAGTTTGTCAACTTCTTCACCAATGGCTTGGTACCTCTCCCCACTGAACGCCCGTCGCGGTTGAACGCGCTCGGCCACCCTCTTGTCGTCGTTGAGACGATGAACCATGATCTCGGGGTCGATCCCCGGCATGTCGGCGTGTGTCCACGCAAAGACATCTTTGTGCTCTCGGAGGAAAGCAGCGAGCTCGATTCGGGTCTCAGACGGGAGTTGGGCGCCTACCTTGACTACTTGGTCAGGTTTGGCGTCGTCCAACACGACGGGAACGAGGTCGTCCGGTGTCTCCACCTTTCGACGCTCGACTTCGTCCCTTTGGTCTAGCTCTCCGAAGGTGCCTCCTTCCTCTAACTTGCACGGGAATTTGTCTCCGAGTTGGAAGACGGTGCTCACCACCTTCCCTTTCCCTTTTCCGTCCACGCCCTGGATGTAGCACATCCTTGCCATGGATTGGTCTCCCAACATCACGGCGATCCCTTTCTCGGTCGGGAACTTCATCATCAGGTGGTACGTGGACGTTATGGCCTTCAACCGATTGAGAGTCGGGCGGCCGACGATGATGTTGTAAGCCGAGGGCTGATTCACCACTAGGAATGACACGATGTGGGTAACCTCGAGCCCCCCTGGCGTACCGAAGGTAACCGGGAGGTCGATAGTTCCCTCCGTCATGACCCTCTCCCCAGAGAAGCCGAAGAGTGGGGTTGAGATCGGGGTCGGTCTTACCCCGGATAGCTTCATCCTGTCCAACGCCGATTTGAAGATTATGTCGGCGGAGCTCCCATTGTCGATCAGGATTCTCCGGACGAGGTTGTTGGCGACCGGGGCAGAGACGACTATCGCGTCGTTGTGCGGATGGAGAACTCGTGTTGCTTCTTGTCCGGTGAAGAACATGGACCCGAAGGGGGCCGGAGGAGGGACCTCGTACGTATGGTTGATGTAGTGCGCTATTTTCCCTTGGGAAACTTCGCGCACGTACTTCTTCCTTTGCGTAGCCGAGTCTCCGAACTCTGGGCCACCCAAGATTGCACCCACGACGTGAAGTTGCGAGCTCTCCGGCTCTTCGTTTGTCGCGCGGTCCGTGACAGTCACCGTCGCCGGACCTTTTTTCCCTTGCCGCGGGCGACCTCCATGTGCCGCGGCCGTCCCGATAGTTCTCAGGACGTACTCTTTTAGCTTCCCATATTGAATCAGGGCCTCAATCTGACGCTTTAGTTGATAGCGTTCGGATGTCAGGTGCCCGTGATCTTGATGGTAGTCACAGTACTTGCTTTGATCCCTCTTGGCGGGATCCTTCGTGAGCGGGGTTGGGCTCCCCAACTTGTCACGGTGCAGAGCCAGGATTTGCTCCGGCGGAGTGTTCAGAGGAGTGAATGGCGAGAACTTTCGGAAGCTGTCGACATGTGACGGCCTCGGCCCGGGGAGGGAACGGCCGTTGGGGGCCTGGCTTCCCTTATTCCTCCTCTTTCGGGGGTCGGGACGATCTTCATCTCGATCGTCGCGGCGGCGACTTCCCTGTCCTCCTGACTTTCGACCATCTCGGCCATCGAGATAGTCCTCGACTCCCATGTATGTGCGGGCTCTTGTCATCAGCTCCGCCATGTCACGCGGGACTTGGCCAACAATAGACTTGAGGAAGTCGCTCGTGCGCACTCCCTCGGTGATCGCCGTGATGGCGTCCCTGTCGTCGAACCCTTCGACCTTGTGAGACTCCTCGGTGAAGCGAGCGAGGTATTGTCTCAACGTCTCGTCTCTTCCTTGTCGGATAGAGAGGAGGTGGGTCTTTGGCTTCTTTTGCGCCACGAGGGTGGCGAATCGGGAGAGGAAAGCCTCTCGCAAGGCCCGGAAAGACGGGATGCTTCCCGGCCTCAAGCTTCGGAACCATTCAAACCCCGAGCCTGTGAGGGTCAGGCTGAAGGCTTGGCAGAGGGTGGCGTCCGCCTGCCCCTGCATAGTCATCCACGTCTCATAGTGTTGGACGTGGAAGTGGTGGTCCGTACGTCCATCGTAGGGGGGAATGGACGGTAACTTGAAGTTCCCCACGCATGGTTGCGCGAGGATTTGCGCGGCGAAGGGAGAGTATGATTCCTCGATCCCTCCGTACGGCCTTTGCCTCCCCGACTCCCTCATTTCGATGATTTGATTCTGGAGGCTTTGAATCATCGTGACCATGTCGAGCCTGTTAGCGGGGCCGACCGTCGGGGCCACGGGAGTCACCAGTTGGCGTTCGTTGGACGCTTGGTCCACGACATTGGCCTGCGGCCGGCCGAGAGTTGCGGCGGGGAGCGCGTCCCTCCGAGAGTTTAGCCTTTGGCGGAGATCCTCCCCTCGGGAGTTTCTCTGCGCCGTCAAGCGCTCTCTAAGGTCCACACTCGGTGCGGGGCGAGGTGAGGTCGCCCTTGGTCGGGCCGTCCGACGGGCGCTTCGGCTGTCGGCCCCATCATCTACCAGAGTCGCTCTCTCCTCGGCGAGGGGCCGTGTCCGGCCACCTCTTGAAACCGAGGGGGCGAGTCCCCGGGAATGTGACCGTGCCTGCTGCCGCGCTAGGTGCGACGGCCCGGCCAAAGCGTCGTTGGGCCTCTCGGGCCGCGAAGGGGCGAGGCTAGGCGTTGCCTCGTTGGTCCTCGACTCCCCCACATATTCGGAGTCGGAGTAGTCTTTGGCGGACCTATCTTCGACGTCATAGCCGAGGAGGTCGGCTATGAGCGAACCGTCGACCCCGGGGCGGTCAAGGAGCTCCGCAAGCCACCGGGCCGTGTCCTCTCGGAGCACGGCCTCGGGGTCAATCATCGTGTCTTGGGGCTGGCTCTCGCTATCGCGAGGTTGCCCTTCAAGACGATGTGCGAGGCGTCGAAGACCGTACCTCGAGCTCGTTGCTCGGGTGCCCGCGGAGGTAGTGGGAATGTGACTCATCTCTCGAGAGTCGTGAGAACAAAGGGAGAAAACTGGTAGAGGGAATGCGTCGTCAAGGTCGAGAGATCCCCTCCTTCTAGCGCCAAAATGTTGTCGCAGTTTTTCGGACAACGATTTAGGAGTCGAAGACGGTTAGACCCAAGGCCGGACCAGGTGGTCTCGTCTCGACTCGAGCGTGTCGGGCTTGGTATCCCAAGCCGTCCCTTAGCTGTGGATGATCTCTATCTCGTCCAAGCACCTGAAACGTGAACAGAAAGGTGTGAACTACAAAGGGGAAACAGAGGGGTTGCCTCTGTTTACCTCTCCGACGCTCAACATTAATAGGATTGAGGTGGTTTGTAGAGGGTTTAGTGTTTAGAGGTCGAGACTTGAGAGAAACGAGCGAGGTACGAGTTCGACAGCGTTTCAGTACTCAAAATCGGATTACCTGGACCAAGGGAGGTACCTTGGTATTTATAGGTGACCAAGGAGCGTCGTGGACAGCCCCTTGGCCGAGAGACGCCTCTGACCCGGCCATGGACGGCTGTGACCCGGCCATGGCCGGCTCTGACTCGGCCGTGGAGGCCATGGCCGCCTCTGACCCGGCCATGGCCGGCTCTGACTCGGCCATGGAGGCCATGGTCGGCTCTTACCCGGCCATGGCCGGCTCTGACTCGGCCGTGGAGGCCATGGCCGGCTTTGACCCGGCCATGGCCAGCTCTGACTCGGCCGTGGAGGCCATGGCCGGCTCTGACCCGGCCATGGCCGGCTCTGACTCGGCCGTGGAGGCCATGGCCGGCTCTAACTCGGCCTTGGGGTGGCCGTGCGCCGGGAAAGGCTCGGGGAAGCCGCCATATGATGTCGTTGCCGTACCGGGCCGGGACGGACCGGTAACATCTATCATGCCCAACTTGCTTAAAAAGTCTTCAAACTTTGTCTTGTAAAGCCCTTTGGTGAGAACATCTGCTAGCTGCTCTGATGTTGGAACCAATGGCGTGCAAATTTCCCCCATTTCTAGCTTCTCTTTGATAAAGTGACGATCTATCTCCACGTGCTTTGTCCGGTCATGTTGAACCGGATTGTTGGCGATGCTGATGGTAGACTTGTTATCACAAAACAGCTTCATGGGAGCTGTGAACTTAACTGGGAGCTCATTTAAGATGCCTCGGATCCAAATGATCTCACAAATACGTTGCGCCATAGCTCGGAACTCTGCCTCTGCACTACTTCGAGACACAACAGCTTGCTTCTTACTTCTCCACGTCACAAGATTACCCTAAAAACAGGTACAATAGGCTGAGGTTGATCGCCGGTCATCTGAACACCCGGCATAGTCAGCATCTGTGAACACTTCAATCTGCCTCCCATCATCCTTCTTGAATAAAACTCCTTTTCCCGGACTTCCTTTGAGGTAGTGTAGAATGCGATACACAGCCTCTAAATGATTCTTGGATGGATTGTGCATGTGTTGACTTACAAGGCTCACTGCAAATGCAATGTCTGGCCGTGTGTGAGCCAAGTAAATCAATTTCCCAACCAGGCTTTGATACCTTTTCTTGTCTGCCGGATCCTCATCATCATTTTACGTTATGAGCTTATGATTTGGATCAATTGGAGTATAGGTAGGTTTGCAGCCGAGTAGACTTGTTTCCTTGAGTAGATCGAGCACGTACTTTCATTGTGAGATTGCAATCCCCTTTGAGGACTTGGCCACTTCCATACCTAGAAAGTATTTGAGACTTCCTAGGTCTTTCACTTCAAATTGCTGAGCTAGGAATCTTGTCAACTTGCTGAGTTCAGCCTCATCATCACCTGTCATCACAATGTCATCCACATAAACAATCAATATGGCGAGTTTACCATTTAGAGAATGTTTGTAGAACATGGTATGATCACTGTGGACTTGCGTGTATTGCTGATCCTTCATCGCCTTAGTAAATCTGCCAAACCAAGCTCGTGGAGATTGCTTGAGTCCATACAGTGCCTTCTTAAGAAAGCACCCTTTCCCATTGGCCGTGTGATCAAATCCCGGAGGTGGCTGCATAAAGACTTCTTCCTCTAGTTCTCTGTTGAGGAAGGCATTCTTGACGTCAAATTGTCGTAGTGGCCAGTCAAGATTCACGGCAAGAGAGAGTAGGACTCTGACGATGTTTAGCTTGGCAACCGGAGCAAAGGTCTCCTCGTAATCCAGCCCATAGGTTTGAGTGAACCCACGAGCAACCAGCCTTGCTTTGTACCTGTCAATTTCTCCCTCGGCATTATACTTGATAGTAAATATCCATTTGCAATCAACTGTTCTTTTTCCTGCAGGCAACACAGTCAGTTCCCAAGTCTCATTCTTTTTTAAAGCTCTCATTTCCTCTAAAACAACCTCTTTCCACTTAGGAATACTTAGAGCTTCATAAATAGAACTAGGTATCTCATCAATCAACAAATTTGTGGTAAAGGCTCTAAAGGCAGGAGACACATTTTTATATGAGCATAATTAGACAAGGGTACATGGGAAACTTCTCGGCTTGTCTAGTGGTGCAATTTCTGGTTCCTTTTCTAAGGGCAATTGGCTCATCTAGAATTTCAAGTGTACCAATACTCTCGGCTGACTCATCAAGAATGGGTGAATTTGAGATGAAAGGAGAAGAATTACCTTGATCCGTGTTTGGTTCTGATGATGACAGTGCTGGAGTTTCAACTTCACTTTCTGATTGCACTCTTGAGTTAACACGGAAATCAGATATTGGTTCCTCATTTGAATCAGTTTCATTTTCATTATATGATGACATTTCATTTTGATCATTTGGAGCATTTGGGACATTTTGTACACGGCTAGAAATATTAGGCAGATCCAAAATAGGCAGAGAATGATTTAAATCCCAAAAACACTCTTTAATATTATTCTCCCCCTGAAGAGGGATTTTGTCAAAAAAAGGTTGGTTTTCAAAAAATGTGACATCCATACTTACAAAGAATTTACCTGAGCTAGGGTCATAACATTTAAAACCTTTTTGAGTTGGTGAAAAACCAAGAAAAATGCATTTAATTGCTCTAGGATCCAATTTTCCTCTAGCATGATCATGAACGTGTACAAAGGTAGTACACCCAAAGATTTTAGGATTTAGATTTGTGAAACATTTGTTCTCCGGAAAAAAATTTTAAGTGTAGAAATGGGAGTTTTATAGCTAAGGATTTTTCTTGGCATTCTATTAATTAGATATGTAGCAGTTAACAAAGCTTCTCCCCAAAAACGTTTTGGAACATTCATAGAAAACATTATAGCTTGAGTAACTTCAAGTAGATGTCTATTTTTCCTTTCGGCAACTCCATTTTGTTGAGGTGTATAAACACAAGAACTCTGATGGATTATGCCTTTTTCATTTAAAAACTCACCAAGGATTTTGTTAAAATATTCTCTACCATTATCAGTTCTCAAAATCTGAATACGGCTATCAAATTGAGTTTCAACCATTTTGTAAAAAATTTTGAAAGTGTTTTCAGCCTCAGATTTATCCTTTAAAAGGTATATCCACGTGTTTCTAGTGTGATCATAAATAAAGGTAATGAACCAGCGAGTGTTGGTTAAAGATTTTACACGAGATGGCCCCCAAATATCACTATGAATTAAAGCAAAAGGTTTAGAAGGTGTATATTTCAAAGTAGGAAAATGAGACCTTTTATGTTTTGCCAATTGACAGATTTCACATTGCAAAAAATCAATATTCTTATTATGAAACATAGAGGGAAACAAATGCTTTAAATAACCAAAACTTGGATGTCCCAAACGAAAATGCCACAACATAATGTCATCAGATACGGAAAATAATCTAGAACAAAGAGGTTTCTGAATTTGTTTACTCAAGGTGGTCTCGGATGTGAAGTAGTAGAGCCCTCCATTTTCTTCAGCACTGTTGTCGGCCCGTCTAGGGCCAACGGGAACAAAGGCATCTCTTCGACCTACGAGGCTGGTATGAGGTCTTGGGCGGCGAAACCCTGACTCAACCAGGGGCCGGCCCAAACCAATGGCCAAATCAAATACCTTGCCCAGCCATGGGCCGAGTCAATGGCTCACTCGGCCATTGGCTGGGTCAATGGCTCACTCGGCCATTGGGCAGTTCACTCGGCCAATGGCCGAGTGAACCCTCCAGCCACCAAGGCAGTTCACTCGGCCATTGGCCGAGTGAACCTTCCAGCAGTTCACTCGGCCAATGGCCGAGTGAACCCTTCAGCCGGCCATGCAGTTCACTCGGCCATTGGCCGAGTGAACCTTCCAGCAGTTCACTCGGCCAATGGCCGAGTGAACCCTTCAACCGGCCATGCAGTTCACTCGGTCATTGGCCGAGTGAACCTTCCAGCAGTTCACTCGGCCAATGGCCGAGTGAACCTTCATCCGGCCAAGACTCCTCACTCGGCCATTGGCCGACCCAACCCTTCAGCCGGCCAATGGCCGACCCAAACTTGCTCACTCGGCCAAGGGGTCTTCAAACCACCCCTTGGTTGCCTATAAATACAGGGGCCGCTCCCCTAGTCCAGGTAATCCATTTTTGAGTCCCGAAACGCTGTCACACTCGTACTTCGCTCGTTTCGCTCATCTTTGGCCTCTCATCACCCCTAAAACCTCTATACTCCACCTCAATCCCACTAATGTTGAGCGTTGGAGAGGTAAACATGGGCACCCCCCTGTTTCCCCTTTGTAGTTCACAATCTCTTTCTTGCTTTTCAGGTATCGAGACAAGGTGAGCTTCACCCACAGCTAAGGGACGACTTGGGATACCAAGTCCGACACGCTCGAGCCGAAGTGAGACCACTTGGTCCGGCCTTGGGTCTAACCACTCTGGGCTCCTAAATAGTTGTCCGAAAAACAGCGACAACATTTTGGCGCTAGAAGGAGGGGCTCTCGACCTTGGCGACGCATTCCCTCTACCACGTTCATTCCTGCTACCTCTACGACTCTCGAGAGATGAGTCGTATCCCCGCCACCACCGTGGGTGCCCGAGCGACTAGCTTGAGGCGCGACCTCCAAAGCTCCGCACACCGTCTCGAAGGGCAACCTCATGATAATGAGAGCCAGCCCCGAGACCCGGCGAATGACCTCGAGGCTGCAGTCCGAGAGGACGCGGCTCGAAGGCTCGCCGAACTCCTAGACCGCCCCGACGTCACCGGCGCGCTCATCGCCGACCTCCTCGACTCCAACAACGTCGACGACATCAACCACGAGACCAACCTCAACCACGCTATTCACGAAAGTGGACACACGCGCACGCTTCCAAGGGGACACCCTCGGGCGGCCGCGTCAAAATGTCAACTTTCTGATGAGCACCCGCACGCGCCCTCGAGGGGACACCCTCGGGCGACCACGCCAAGACGACAAGTGTCGAAAGGTACACGGGGGCGCTCAACTTCTAGGCCCCGAGAGCGACGCTCCAAGCTCACCATCCGCGTCCAAAACCCCGGGGAGATGATGACAACAATGGCCGTGTCGTCTATCGAGAACGTCACTCAAATGACGCACTCTCGCCTAAAGTGATAGGGACGGCCGCCGGAGACTTGAGAGATCACCTCAATTCCTGGAAGGAATCTCATGAGAGCGACTTGAGAGAAAAGCTCAACGCCCAACGCGAGATCGCGAGCACGATCGTCTTGAGGCAGCCACCACCCAACATTGATCGAGCACCCGACCAGAAGTGCGCAGCCACGCTTGTGATACCGGCTGTTGGTCCCGAATCACGAAGGAAAAGGCGCCAGAAGGGTCAAGTCCCTAACGACCACCCTTCTCCAGCCCCGAAGCGATCCTTCGTCCCGCTCAACACAACGCCCGACCGGATCCTGAGCTTACGCCGCGATGAGCTGGGAAGCCCCGCCCCACTCACAAAGGACCCCACGAAGCGAGATCGAAGTAGGTTCTGCGAATACCATAGAGATAATGGGCATGCGACGATCGAATGCAACCAGCTTGAGAAGCGAATTGATTCCCTAATTCGAGGTGGGGACTTCAAGGAATTCGTCGCGTCTGCTAGCAAGCCATGAGTGTCGTTACTCCGACCCTTAAACTCACGCCCGAACCCGATCGGCTTCGTGATCACTTTTATTTCGAAAATGTAATTTCTTCTTTTTTCAAAGAAGGCCAAGTGCCATGACTACCTCTAACGACCCCCTTTATTGCAATAAAAAGTTATTCTACACATGACAACTTTTTTGTATACCTCCAACACAAGAGTTTCTTGGCCTTCGTCTCACAAACGCAAGAAACTCGGGGTGCTAACATGGATCAATGCTCAATAAAAAACAACTCAACAACAACTCAAAAAGAAAAAATATAATAATAATAAAGTCTCAAGGGGCCGATGGTTAGGCCGGAGGTCCCCAAGAAAGACTTTTCACATAACTCCTCAAGGTGAGTATATTCCTCGAGTCGAGTTAGAGTCCACAAGTCGACCGAAACTCCTCGTGCCGACTCTTCGCACGTCTCCCCGAGATGAGTCCATTCCTCGAGTCGAGCTCCGAGTCCGCGAGTCGACCGATACTCCTCGCGCCGACTCTTCACGAAACTCCTCGTGCAGGCTCGACGTGAGTCCTCGAGTCGAGTTCGAGTCCACGAATCGACTGATACTCCTCATGCCGACTCTTCACACATCTCCTCGAGATGAGTGCATTCCTCGAGTCGAGTTCGATTCCACGAGTCGACTGATACTCCTCGTGCCGACTCTTCACTTGTCTCCTCGAGATGAGATCATTCCTCGAGTCGAGCTCCGAGTCCACGAGTCGACCGATAGTCCTCGTGCAGACTTTTCACATAACTCCTCAAGGTGAGTACATTCCTCGAGTCGAGTTAGAGTCCACGAGTCGACTGATACTCTTCGTGCCGACTCTTCACACATCTCCTCCAGATGAGTGCATTCCTCGAGTCGAGTTCGAGTCCACGAGTCGACTGATACTCCTCGTGCCAACTCTTCACATGTCTCCTCGAGATGAGATCATTCCTCGTGTCGAGCTCCGAGTCCACGAGTCGACCGATACTCCTCGTACCGACTCTTCACATAACTCCTCGAGTTGAGTACATTCCTCGAGTCGAGTTAGAGTCCACGAGTCGACCAAAACTCCTCGTGCCGACTCTTCGCACGTCTCCTCGAGATGAGTCCATTCCTCGAGTCGAGCTCCGAGTCCTCGAGTCGACCGATACTCCTCGCGCCGACTCTTCACGAAACTCCTCGTGCAGGCTCGACGTGAGTTCTCGAGTCGAGTTCGAGTCCACGAGTCGACCGAAACTACTCGTGCCGACTCTTCGCACGTCTCCTCAAGATGAGTCCATTCCTCGAGTCGAGCTCCGATTCCGCGAGTCGAACGATACTCCTCCCGCCGACTCTTCACGAAACTCCTCGTGTAGGCTCGACGTGAGTCCTCAAGTCGAGTTCGAGTCCACGAGTCGACTGATACTCCTCGTGCCGACTCTTCACATCTCTCCTAGAGATGAGTACATTCCTCGAGTCGAGCTTCGAGTCCACGAGTCGACCGATACTCCTCGTGCCGACTCTTCACTTAGCTCCTTGTGCAAGCTGTACATGAGTCCTCGAGTTGAGCCCGAGTCCACAAGCCAACTATCCACTCCTCATGCAGGCTCTACATGAGTCCTCGAGTTGAGCCCGAGTCCACAAGCCAACTAAGCACTCCTCGTGCAGGCTCTACAAGAGCCCTCGAGTTGAGTCCCAAGTCCACAAGTCAACTAACTATTCCTCGTGCAGGCTCTACATGAGCCCTCGAGTTGAGTCTTGAGTCCGCGCTCGCCGCCCAGCTCGTGGGCCGATAGGCAACGAGTTACCAATGGGTTCAAGGTTTGAGTCCACTGGGCGTATCTGGTCTAGCCAGCGTCCCCGGGAAATCTCGCCACACAAATGTGGCATCGCGCTCGCCGCCCAGCTCGTGAGCCGATAGGCAACGAGTTACAAATGGGTTCAAGGTTTGCGTCCGCTGGGCGTATCTGGTCTAGCCAGCATCCACGGAAAACCTCGCCACACAAATGTGGTATCGCGCTCGCCGCCCAGCTCGTGAGCCGATAGGTAACGAGTTACAAATGGGTTCAAGGTTTGCGTCCGCTGCACATATCTGGTCTAGCCAGCGTCCACGGGAAACCTCGCCACACAAATGTGGCATCGCGCTCGCCGCCCAGCTCGTGAGCCGATAGGCAACGAGTTACAAACGGGTTCAAGGTCTGCCTCCGCTAGGCGTATCTGGTCTAGCCAGCGGCCACGGGAAACCTTGCTACACAAATGTGGCATCGCGCTCGCCGCCCAGCTCGTGAGCCGATAGGCAACGAGTTACAAATGGGTTCAAGGCTTGCGTTTGCTGGGCGTATCTGGTCTAGCCACCGTCCACGGGAAACCTTGCCACACAAATGTGGCATCGCGCTCGCCGCCCAGCTCATGAGCCGATAGGCAACGATTTACAAATGGGTTCAAGGTCTGCGTCCGCTGGGCGTATCTGGTCTAGCCAGCGTCCACGGGAAACCTCGCCACACAAATGTGGCATCTCGCTCGCCGGCCAAATCGTGAGCCGATAGGCAACGAGTTACGAATGGGTTCAAGGTCTGCGTCTGCTGGGGGTATCTGGTCTAGCCAGCGTCCACGGGAAACCTCGCCACACAAATGTGGCATCGCGCTCGCCGCCCAGCTCGTGAGCCGATAGGCAACGAGTTACAAATGGGTTCAAGGTTTGCGTCCGCTGGGCGTATCTGGTCTAGCCAGCGTCCACGGGAAACCTCGCCACACAAATGTGGCATCGCGCTCGCCGCCCAGCTCGTGAGCCGACAGGCAACGAGTTACAAATGGGTTCAAGGCTTGCGTCCGCTGGGCGTATCTGGTCTAGCCAGCGTCCACGGGAAACCTCGCCACACAAATGTGGCATCGCGCTCGCCGCCCAGCTCGTGAGCCGATAGGCAACGAGTTACAAATGGGTTCAAGGTTTACGTCCGCTGGGCGTATCTGGTCTAACCAGCGTCCACGGGAAACCTCGCCACACAAATGTGGCATCGCGCTCGCCGCCCAGCTCGTGAGCCAACAGGCAACGAGTTACAAATGGGTTCAAGGCTTGCGTCCGCTGGGCGTATCTGGTCTAGCCAGCGTCCACGGGAAACCTCGCCACACAAATGTGGCATCGCGATCGCCGCCCAGCTCGTGAGCCGATAGTCAACGATTTACAAATGGGTTCAAGGTCTGCGTTCGCTGGGCGTATCTGGTCTAGCCAGCGTCCATGGGAAACCTCGCCACACAAATGTGGCATCGCGCTCACCACCTAGCTCGTGAGCCGATAGGCAACGAGTTACGAATGGGTTCAAGGTCTGCGTCCGCTGGGGGTATCAGGTCTAGCCAGCGTCCACGGGAAACCTCGCCACACAAATGTGGCATCGCGCTCGCCGCCCAGCTCGTGAGCCGATAGGCAATGAGTTACAAATGGGTTCAAGGTTTGCGTCCGCTGGGCGTATCTGGTCTAGCCAACGTCCACGGGAAACCTGGCCACACAAATGTGGCATCGCGCTCGCCGCCCAGCTCGTGAGCCGATAGGCAACGAGTTACGAATGGGTTCAAGGTCTGCGTCTGCTGGGGGTATCTGGTCTAGCCAGCGTCCACGGGAAACCTCGCCACACAAATGTGGCATCGCGCTCGCCACCTAGCTCGTGAGCCGATAGGCAACGAGTTACGAATGGGTTCAAGGTCTGCGTCCGCTGGGGGTATCTGGTCTAGCCAGCGTCCACGGGAAACCTCGCCACACAAATGTGGCATCGCGCTCGCCGCCCAGCTCGTGAGCCGACAGGCAACGAGTTACAAATGGGTTCAAGGCTTGCGTCCGCTGGGCGTATCTGGTCTTGCCAGCGTCCACGGGAAACCTCGCCACACAAATGTGGCATCGCGCTCGCCGCCCAGCTCGTGAGCCGACAGGCAACGAGTTACAAATGGGTTCAAGGCTTGCGTCCGCTGGGTTTATCTGGTCTAGCCAGCGTCCACGGGAAACCTCGCCACACAAATGTGGCATCGCGCTCGCCGCCCAGCTCGTGAGCCGACAGGCAACGAGTTACAAATGGGTTCAAGGCTTGCGTCCGCTGGGTTTATCTGGTCTAGCCAGCGTCCACGGGAAACCTCGCCACACAAATGTGGCATCGCGCTCGCCGCCCAGCTCGTGAGCCGATAGGCAACGAGTTACAAATGGGTTCAAGGTTTGCGTCCGCTGGGCGTATCTGGTCTAGCCAACGTCCACAGGAAACCTGGCCACAAAAATGTGGCATCGCGCTCGCCGCCCAGCTCGTGAGCCGATAGGCAACGAGTTACAAATGGGTTCAAGGCTTACGTCCGCCAGGGCGTATCTGGTCTGGCCAACGTCCACGGAAAACCCGATCATTCAAACGTGACACCGAGGCCCCCCGGAGGCCCAAGTCATGCTAATCGATCACGCCTTCACTGGTAGGTCGAGAAAATAAGCCGCGCACAACAAAGATGTGCAAATCGATTACGCCTTCACTGGTAGGTCGAGAAAATAAGCCGCACACAACAAAGACGTGCAAATCGATTATGCCTTCGTCGGTAAGTCAAGAAAATAAGCCACGCGCAACAAAAGCCGTCCCTCGTGACGCACAAAAGCCGTCCCTCATGGCGCATAAAAGCCGCCCCTCGTGGCGCACAAAGGCCGTCCCTCGCGACGCGCAAAGGCCGTTCCCCGTGATGCAGATCCGAGAGCATTCATCCCGCATCCGTATAAAAGCGTAGATTTTGAGTTTCCACTCGACCTACGCTCGACCGGAAACTCGGGGGGCTAATATTGTCGGCCTGTCTAGGGCCAACGGGAACAGAGGCATCTCTTCGACCTACGTGGCTGGTACGAGGTCTTGGGCGGTGAAACCCTGACTCAACCAGGGGCCGGCCCAAACCAATGGCCAAATCAAATGCCTTGCCCAGCCATGGGCCGAGTCAATGGCTCACTCGGCCATTGGCTGGGTCAATGGCTCACTCGGCCATTGGGCAGTTCACTCGGCCAATGGCAGAGTGAACCCTCCAGCCACCAAGGCAGTTGACTCGGCCATTGGCCGAGTGAACCTTCCAGCAGTTCACTCGGCCAATGGCCGAGTGAACCCTTCAGCCGGCCATGCAGTTTACTCGGCCATTGGCCGAGTGAACCTTCCAGAAGTTCACTCGGCCAATGGCCGAGTGAACCTTTCAGCCGGCCATGCAGTTCACTCGGCCATTGGCCGAGTGAACCTTCCAGCAGTTCACTCGGCCAATGGCCGAGTGAACCCTTCAGCCGGCCATGCAGTTCACTCGGCCATTGGACGAGTGAACCTTCTAGCAGTTCACTCGGCCAATGGCCGAGTGAATCCTTCAGCAGTTCACTCGGCCAATGGCCGAGTGAACCTTCATCCAGCCAAGACTCCTCACTCGGCCATTGGCCGACCCAACCCTTCAGCCGGCCAATGGCCGTCCGAAACTTGCTCACTCGGCCAAGGGGTCTTCAAACCACCCCTTGGCTGCCTATAAATACAGGGGCCGCTCCCCTAGTCCAGGTAATCCATTTTTGAGTCCCGAAACGCTGCGAACTCGTACTTCGCTCGTTTCGCTCATCGTTGGCCTCTCATCACCCCTAAAACCTCTATACTCCACCTCAATCCCACTAATGTTGAGCGTCGGAGAGGTAAACAGGGGCACCCCCCCCTGTTTCCTCTTTGTAGTTCACAATCTCTTTCTTGCTTTTCAGGTATCGAGACAAGGTGAGCTTCACCCACAGCTAAGGGACGACTTGGGATACCAAGTCCGACACGCTCGAGCCGGAGTGAGACCACTTGGTCCGGCCTTGGGTCTAACCACTCTGGGCTCCTAAATAGTTGTCCGAAAAACAGCGACAACAAGCACTGCCAATCATCTTCCCCGAACTTAGATCCTGAAAATTACAACCAGAAGGAATAAAAGTGAGTTTGCATTGTGAATCAGTTGTCAATTTATGAACGGATAAGAGGTTATAGGCAAGTTTAGGAACATGGAGAACATTAGAAAGAGTAATGGATGGTGATAAAATAATTGAACCTTTCCCAGCGATGGCTGAAAGAGATCCATCTGCAATTTTCACTTTTTCATGACTAGAACAAGGATAATATGTATGGAAAAGATATGATGAGTCAGTCATGTGGTTTGTAGCACCAGAATCTAAAATCCAAGGATTGGAGATTTATAAGGTTGTTTTAAGGGCTGCTACATGAATACCTTTTTTAGCTAAGGTTGATGTTGATTGATGAGAGGACCACATCTTAAGCATTTGCTCTAAATCTCCTTTAGTGAAAGAAGACTGATCTTGAGTTGATGAAGAGGCTCTAGGCTGCTTGGCTGAGCCTTGGGTGCCGTGGACTGAGAGGCTTGAAAGGCACCCTTGTTGTTGTTGTTGAAGGGCTGTGGAAGATCATCAGGTTTGCCGTGAAGCTTCCAGCACTTTGCTTTGATGTGCCCTATCTTTTTGCAGTACTCACAAGTTGGAGCATTGTTGTTGTAGCGGCCAGAGGAATTTCTTGGGTTCCGGTTGTTGTTGTTGTTATTGTTGTTGTTGTAATTAGGCTTGGAAGACACCATTGCACTCGTTTCTGAATGTGTTGGTGCAGCCTCATTCTTTCCGGATCCCAGCATGACTTGGCGATGAGTTTCCTCTCTCCGGACTTCCAAAAAAACCTCTCGGGTGCTTGGGAGAGGGTCTCGGCCAAGAATCCTTCCTCTGACTTCATCAAGATCTGCATTCAAGCCAACCAAAAATTTAAAAACTCTTCCTTTCTCCACGAGCTTCTAATACAAGGCGCTGTCCTTTGGGCAGCTCCACTCGTGGTTGCAATAAAGGTCTTCCTCTTGCCAAAGCATCTTCAGGTCGGTGTAGTACTTTGTCACTGACTTCTCGCCTTGTCTAGCCTTGCTCAATTGAGTTTCTATCTCAAAGAGTGTGCCAGCGTTGCCAAGATTAGAGTACGTCTCTCTAACCGCCGTCCAGATGTCACTTGTTGTAGGAAGAAAAAGATACGTCCTCCCTAGACCTGTATCCATAGAATTAATGAGCCATGACATAATCATGGAATTTTCAGCCTCCCAAACGCCATATTTGGCTGCATCTTCCTTCACGTCTGGTTTGGTTGTGATTCCAGACAAATAGCCAAATTTGCCTCTCCCTTGAACGAAGAGTTTGACTGATTGAGACCACTCCATGAAATTACTCCCATTCAATTTATGGGAAGTGATGGAATGAGAAGAATTGTCAGCAAAGATAATAGGATTAATCCCAGGTTGAGAAGAAGAAGAATTTCCAGTAAAACTGGTATTATTGGACTCGGCCATGGTGTATGATCACGAGTACCTATATGTGTTTTAGGGTTTTGTGTAGCTCTGATACCATAAAAGTAAAACAGAGATAAAGAGATGTGTGGAATTGATATTTTTTTATTAGCATCAGATGTGTATTTATACACATTACAAGGAAAGGGAAATAAACAAATAAGGAAACCTAATCCTACTATACAAGGAAACAAATAATCAGCTGTTGACAACTAAGGACAGCTAAGAAAAACGTGTACAGCTAAGGGAATTAATCCCACACACTAATCAGCTCTAACTAACAAGGAGAAAAATAAAGCCCATCTAACAATCAACCTAATGGGCCTTTTAACAATGTTACACGTTAATTAGACTATCCTGGAGAGTATACACGGAATTAACATAATACTTTAACACATTTTCCTCGTGGGATCGACTCGTACTTACGAACTCTACTACTTGAGCGACTACGTGCACTTGCGTACGGAAAAATCGCAACATACTCTCCTTTCACCGCTCAGATCCTCGCGCAGCCATGTGTGGGGAATTTCAAACTACCGTCCATCCCTCCTTACAACGGACAAACGGACCCGAACTTCCACATCTAGCACTACGAGACATGGATGACAATGCAGGGACAGTCGGACGCCACCCTGTGTCAAGCCTTCAACCTGACCCTCACTGGGTCGGGATTCGAATGGTTCCGGAGCCTAAGATCGGGGAGCATCTCGTCCTTCCGGGCCATGTGATAGGCCTTCCTTGCTCGGTTCGCCACTCTCGTGGCACTAAAGAAGTCGAAAACCTACCTCTTATATATCCGACAGGGAAGAGACGAGACCTTGAGGCAGTACCTAGCTTGCTTCACCGAAGAATCCCACAAGGTCAAAGGATTGGACGACAACGATGCCATCACGGAGATCACAGAGGGAGCTCGCACAAGCGACTTCCTCAAGTCTATTGTTGGAAAGATCCCGTGGGACATGGCGGAGCTAATGTCGAGAGCCCACACTTACATGGGGATCGAGGACTACCTCGATGGCCAAGACGGCCGGAAGGCAGGGGGTCAGGGCAGTCACCGTCGCGATGATCAGGACGGGGATCATCCCGACCCTCGAAAGAGGAGGAACAAGGGAGGCCAGGCCCCTGACAGTCGCTCCCTCCCTGGGCCAAGACCCTCACATGTCGATATCTTCCGGAAGTTTTCGGCATTCACCCCTCTGAACACTCCGCTAGAGCGGATCCTAGCTCTGCACCGTCACAAGCTAGGAAGCCCTGTCCCTCTCACGAAGGATCTCGCGCAGCGTGATCGAAGTAAATTTTGTGAATAGCATCAAGACCACGGGCACCTAACGTCCGAATGCTACCAGCTCAAACATCAGATCGAAGCCCTTATCCAAGACGGGAAGCTGAAGGAATACGTCCTCAGAACGATCGGGACGGCCGCGGCAGGCGGAGAATGCCCGCGGCAGGAAAGGAAAGGTCCGGCGACGGTAACCGTCCTAGATCGGATAATGAACGAAGAACAAGAGAGCTCGCAAATGCACGTTGTGGGGGGCTAACAGGTTCATATCTTTTTTCGCGCGACGCTCTCGCACGATTTCACGCCTCACACGCCGAAAGGTAGCGAGACGTCAACAGGTTGGGTCCGTGCACTGGACCGCTGATTCCAAGGCAGCAGTCAAAACCCTAAACGTAATGCGCGTACTGACAGGTACCGCACACGATGGGAACTGCGCTTGCCTCAAGCCCGCTCTGGCACATAACATGCACGCGACAGGTAGCGTACACGCTGGAAGATGGGCGCGATAGCCATCCAGCTCGCGCGCGCCGATAGGCAGCGAGTCACGAATGGATGGCAAAGGCTCGCACCCGTTGGACGAAACTGGTCTAGCCAGCGTCCACGGAAAACCTCGCCGCTAAGTGTGGCACTAAGCCGTGCAAACTGATTATGCTAGACATAGTAAACCGGGGGTCGTAAGACACGCACTAGCCGGATTACGCGAATCAATTACGCTAAGCATAGTAAATCGAGAAAATAAGACGCATACTAAACCGGGAAAAGCTTTAACAAAAACAAGCAATGTTGTGGAAACAACCCAACGAAAGAAAAAAGGAATACGACAAATATTCGAAAGGAAAATAAGACAAGCGCTAAACAAATGCGCGGGAAATTAAAATAAAACCAACTACTCGGAACCAAAGTTGACCTGCTCCTCATCAATCTCGGGCGGAAGAACGGCTGACCCGTCGGTGCCCTCTCCGTCAGCCGGGCAGTTCGTCGATTGATCATCCTTTGTAGGAACCTTGGGACAAATGCCTGCGGCCCATCGTCCAAAGGAGGAAACATGCCGTCGAAGAAAGAAAAAGTGGTCCCGCGAGACGCGTTCTCCTTCGCGGTCGCATCACAAACCCGTACGGCCGCCGCGTAACGAGCCTCCTCCAGGGCGATGTCCCAGTCATCCTCTAAATCTGTCTTTGCTCGCACGGCGTCCTCCTTCTCTTCGATGAGGGCTTGACGCGAGAGATTTTGCTCGCCGATAGTCGAGGATGGACGATCTTCAGCTCCTCGTCCGAGCCTGAATGTGACGCTTGAAGTTTCCTCATCTCCCCCAGGAAAGTGTCGGCCGACTGTTCCGCCTTTTCCCGAGACGCCTGCTCAGCCACTTGCAATGACCTCTTGGCGGCTAGCTCCGCGCCTAGATGAGACACCTCCTCGTGGGTTCGCTTCAACTCCTCCTTAAGTGCCTGAAACTCCTGAGTGGTTCGGACCCCTGTCAAGGCGGCGGCATGATTGGCCGCTGCGCTCTCCATGTCTGTCTTCATAATTTGCATCCGCCGCAATAAGTCCCGAAGAATGCGGTTGCCTCGCTCTTGGCTTGCGAGCATCTGCAAAAGTGGATGGCATATGTACAGTCAAGATGAGCAGAACGACTATATACAAAGATTCGAGGTCACTCGTCGTCAGGAGACCCTTAAAGTCTCGCAGGGGGCTTCAAAGATTCCCTGGGAACATTGGCCCCTCAATGCCGCCGCTTCCGCTAGGAGCATCGAATCCATGTCATCTTGTGCCGTCGACGTGTTAGCGCGCTTCTGACAGGAAGGCGAGTTGAGAGAGACCGACGACGACGGTCGCTTATTCGAAGAGTTCACTTCATTCCTCGTCTGCACAGGCGACCCCCCGCGACGAGCCTCAACTCGAGAGTGGGTCACGGCCACAACTTCGGCAGTAGGTTGCGCCCTAGGCACTCAAGCACGCGAACGATCTCGAGCTATGGCGCCTGTCACAAAAGAAAACGAGAACGTCAGAGTTATAGTTAGAAGACACGTAAGCATAAACGATGTGATAGCATAAAAAGAGAAAAATGGTAGTACCCCCCGCATCGAGGGATAGGGCGGAGGAGCCTCTCGCATCGGGCTCAGGGCCCGACGGGGCCTTGCCGCCCCGGGGAAAGCAGCAGGGTGCCTCACTACCAAGCACAAACCTCCCAGTAGTCGCCATGAGATCGGGGGACTCGAAGAGCGACCCTTGTCGCCTCGAGTCCGGAACGGCTCCAACCACAAGCGCGAGTTCAGAGCTCTCGATGCCGCGGTCGTCCTGGAAGTTGGCTGCGGGACCAAAGACGAGAGGCATCGTCCCAAAGGCGGATTCGGACACCCACACCCAAGGGTATCGATTCTTGGAAGATAGCTTGGTAAGCATGGGGAAACGCTTGCGATGTTGAACAGTGTAGAAGCTAGGCTTCCCGGGGACATCGTAGATGGACACAAGGTTCCTGATATCGTCGGCCATCACGGACCGGTCCTTCGCTCCGTAAAATATCATGTGGCACACGGCCACCACGCGATAGAAGGATGGAGACATCTACGACGTATGGATGTTCAATCGAACTAGAAGATCCTGGATTAAAGGCTGGAAAGGCAGCAATAGCCCCCTACGGAGGCTCGCCTCGTTTATGGCGGCGTATCTCCTTCGCGGGCGAGTCGGATGGTCGTCGCATAGCGGTCGCAATAGTGATAAGGATGACGGAATGTGGAACCGCTTCCTTAGGCTCCTGAAGCTGGCCAGTGAAAGAAAGCTCGAGACGTCGACTCCGGAACCGTCAAAGTTGCCTCGAATCGCCGATTCCCCAATAGGGAAGGACGAGGTGCGCTCCTCCTCTCGGGCAGTCAAGGTACGCACCTCGGCCGCCAATGAACGGAGTAGAAGAGACTCGCCCAAACCTTCCGAGTCCGGCACGTCTTCAAGGCTGGTCGGGGCATCCACAGCGTGACTTGTCGGGTTGACGGGATTGTCGTCCCTGCGCACACCCGGACCGGCAAGGCGGGCTGCCTCACCCGTGCCCGAGTCGGCCGGATGGGCCTCCTCACCCACACCTGGACCGGCCGGGTGATCCGTCACGCCTGCGTCTGGGCCGTCCGGACGAACCTCCTCGCCCGCGCCTAGGCCGGCCGAACGAGCCTCCTCACCTGCGCTTCGCTCGGTCGGATGGACCCCCTCGCGCGCATCCTGCCCAACAGGCCCGTCCGGGCCGCCTTCATGGACGCCCAAAGTAAATGGGCCGGCCCCACCAGCGCCCGGCCCAGAAGGGCCCAGTTCCCATGAAATGGACATGGCCAGGGTTCCCCCTCGCGCGCCTAGGCTAGCTGGGCTTCCCTCGCTCTCCCTCGGCCCGATGGCGTGCCTCCCTGGCCCGATGATGCGCCCCTCCGGCCTAGCAGAACGGCCCGGCCCATGACTGGGTGGGCAGTCCTCGCACAGCCTCGGCCCCCAAACCCTTAGGGTTTGGGCGGGCAACATCTCGGCCGCCGCCCCTCGGTCGGCGCCGGCCAGCCGACGCAGCCCATCGCCGGCGCTGGCGTTTGCCCAGTCGCCCTCGATTGGCGCCGGCGCATCATGCCCGGCACGCTCCCGGCCAGACGCGGCCCCGCCTGACGCTCGCGGCCCCTTAGCGTTGCCAACGCCCAGCCAAACAGGCCTCGCCGCCCGGGGCGCGGCCTCTCCAACACCGGTACTAGTCCGGCCGGCGTCGCCCAAGACCTGCGCGTCTCCTCCTTGGCTCGCCTCGCTGGAGTAGCCTCGTCGGAGGCGCGCGTCCCTCCAGGTCCGTCGAGGCCCAGCCAATCAGCCCCCTCGGCGTACATCCCGGCCAGGCCTGTCGCGCGCGGCCCGCCAAGGTCCTCCCGGGCGCTCTCCTCGGACGTGCGCCCGTAGCCCAATCTGCGCAGGGCCATCCCCGCGCTCACCCCATTCGAGGTCGCTCACCCCAGTCGCGCTGTGGATCTCCGGCACACGCCACATCAAGCGCCGCCTCAACATCGCCGGGGGTCTGCTCGGCTGGTCCAGGTGACGCGATATCCTCGCCGACCGCCGAGTGGTTGTCCTCACCGGTCAACCATGTGTTCACCGAGGTGAAGTTGCAGTCGCCCAAACCCATCGTCGCCCTGCCGGAGAAATCCAAGCCCAAAGTTGGGAGAAATTGGTGATCGACGGGAGGCGGTGAGAATTGATCCAAGAGATCGTCTAGGGTCTCAAAAGAATTGTCAAGAAAAAAGGTGAAGACGTCTTCAGGGGGCCCACGTGCCGACAGGTGATTGGGGGACCCCATGAGCAAGTGAATCATAGTATGGTCAAAGATATGCATGTACATGTAATTAAAATTATGAGCTTGAATATCGTTTTTCGAAAGTTTACTAATTTTGTGACAAGTTACAACTGTTTTCTTAGATTCTTTTTAATTTATTGCTCATGCCTTTAAATGAAAAATCATGTTGATTTTCTATAAGTTTGGGATGTTATTAATACACATTAGAATCAGTTCTAAATTTTTTTTAATTTTTTTAATGAAAAACGTGTTTTTATGTTTGAGAAAATTTCGGTAAATTTTTATGACTAGTTATCTTGTCTTTCTAGTTTCTTTTATTTACTTGATTCGTTTTATGCTTGTTGTTATTTTTTATATACCATTTTATTAACTTGTTAATAAAACACAAATAAAAGCTTTACCAACTTCCTAAAACATTCCATTACACTCGATTCTTTTTTCCGCACTCAAAGTCCGACCTTTAATTATTCCCACTTTTCTTCGTGCCCGAGAAAACCCGCAGTAAAATTGGTATAACTCTCAGCTCAGAATTTGAAATTTAATGATTATTGAATAAAATTAAAGGTGTGTTTGTCCTCTTTCCAATGCAATTGGTTTTGGGTCAAAAGAACATTGGAACCACCAGTTATGGAAATTTTACTCCGAGGTGCGCGGATGTTTCGAAATTCCAGTTTTTTAGAATTCCAGATTTTCAGCCCCACTACCATGAGTTATAGAACTCTAATGAGAAAATTATCTTGAGAAAAATTGTTTTTTTTAGATTATAAACATGATGTGAAAGATTAAAATGTTTTTCTTCTTTGAAAGTTTAATTGAAATTGAATTTTTACAAAACTAGTTTGATTTTTGAAAAACCGTTTTCACTTTCAAACTTGAAAATATTTTGTCACCCAAATCAAATAAGTTTTCAAAATGTTTTCAAAACTATATCTATATCACATATGTTCAAAATCTATATGCTCTTGAAAATTTGAGTGGGAGGTCTCCTCGTAGACAAGCCGAAAAATAAAGATGTGTAATCTCAAACTTTCAAGTGTTCGAGTGAGTTGAAGTTCACACTTCCCTCATGCACTTTCCCGAATAGAAAATAGGAAAAGATCTGAAGATGGACCTTGTGCCAATATGCACTAACACTGTGTTACCGGTCCATCTCGGCCCGGTATCGCAGCGGCGGCCGCGATAGCGACCACCCCGGGACTCCCCAGACTTTTGGCCGACCTCCGGCCTCCTGAGCTCGGCTTCCAGCTCCATGGCCGACCTCCAGCCTCATGAGCTCGGCCTCCAGCTCCATGGTCGACCTCCGGCCTCATGAGCTCGGCCTCCAGCTCCATGGCCGACCTCCGGCCTAATGAGCTCGGCCTCCAGCTCCAGGCCTCTTGAGCTCGGCCTCCAGCTCCATGGTCAACCTCCAGCCTCAGGAGCTCGGCCTCCGGCTCCATGGCCGACCTCCGGCCTCATGAGCTCGGCCTCCAGCTCCATGGCCGACCTCCGGCCTCACGAGCTCGGCCTCCAGCTCCATGGCCGACCTCCGGACTCATGAGCTCGGCCTCCAGCTCCATGGTCGACCTCCGGCCTCATGAGCTCGGCCTCCATCTCCATGGCCGACCTCCGGCCTCATGAGCTCGGCCTGCAGCTCCATGGTCGACCTCTGGCCTCATGAGCTCAACCTCGGCAAATGGCCAAGCCTGGCTATCCTCGGCCATTAGCCGGCCCTAGAGCCAGCCTCGGCCAATGGCCGGCTCAAATAGCCTCGGCCATTGGCCGGCCCTAGAGCCAGCCTCGGCCAAAAGGCCGGCTCAAATAGCCTTGGCCATTGGCCGGGCCTAGAGCCAGCCTCGGCCAATGGCCGACTCAAATAGCCTCGGCCATTGGCCGGCCCTAGGGCCAGCCTCGGCCAGTGGCCGAGCCAAGGCCATCCTCGGCCAAGGGGTTGCCCAAAATGCCCCTTTGTTGCCTATAAGTACCGGGATCCCTCCCCTGGTCTAGGTAATCCATTTTTGAGTCCCGAAACGCTGTCGAACTCATACTTCACTCGTTTCACTCATCTTTGGCCTCTCACCCTCTAAAAACTCTATACTCCACCTCAATCCCACTAATGTTGAGCGTCGGAGAGGTAAACAGAGGCACCCCCTCTGTTTCCCCTTTGTAGTTCACGTGTTCTCTCTTCCTTTTCAGGTGCTTGGATGAACTCAAGGGACATTCACAGCTAAGGGACGACTTGGGATACCAAGTCCGACACGCTCGAGTCAAGGCGAGACCACTTGGTCCGGCCTTGGGTCTAACCGCCTTTGACTCCTAAATCGTTGTCCGAAAAACTGCGACAACATTTTGGCGCTAGAGGGAGGGGACCGCCCGACCTTGGTGACGCACTCCCTTCCATTCCACTTTCCTGCTACTTCTATGACTCTCGAGAGATGAGTCGTGTCCCCGCCACCTCCGTGGGCGCCCGAGCGACTAGTTCGAGGCATGACCTCCAAAGCTCTGCGCACCGCCTTGAAGGGCAACCTCATGATAATGAGAGCCAGCCCCGAGACCCGATGAATGACACCGAGGCCGCAGTCCGAGAGGACACGGCTCGAAGGCTCGCCGAGCTCCTAGACCATCCCGGCGTCACCGGCGCGCTCATCGCCGACCTCCTCGACTCCAGCAACGTCGATGATGTCAACCATGACAAGAAAGATCCCGATTACATGGCGAAGTCGAGAACCAACGAGACCAACCTCCACCACGCTGTTCACGAAAGGGAACGCACGTGCACGCTTCCAAGGGGACACCCTCGGGCGACCGCGCCGAGACATCAACTTTCTAACAAACACGCGCACGCGCCCTAGAGGGGACACCCTCGGGCGACCACGTCAGGGCATCAAATGTCGAGTAATACTCAGGGACGCTCGACCTCTAGGTCCCGGAAGGGACGCTCCAAACTCACCATCCGCGTCCAAAACCCCCGAGGAGATGACGATGCCAATGGCCGCGACGTCTGTCGAGGATGTCACTCGAATGGCGTATCCTCGCCCAAAGTGATAGGGACGACCACCGGATACTTAAGAGATCGCCTCAATTCCCGAAAGGAATCCCATAGGAGCGACTTGAGAGAAAAACTCAACGCCCAACGCGGGATCGAGGGAGAAGTCGTCTTGGGACATCAACCACCCAACGTTGCTGACCGTGCATCCAACAAGAAGCGCGCCGCCACACTAATGACAGCGGCCACCGGTCTCGGCTCGCGAAGGAAGAGGTGTAGAAACGGTCAAGTCCCTAATGACCACCCTTCTCCTGCCCCGAAGCAATCCTTCGTCCCTCTCAACGCGACACCCGACATGATCATGAGCTTACATAGAGAGAAGCTGCGATCCCCGCCTCCGATGAAGAAGGACACCGCAACGCGAGACAAGAACAAACGGTGCGAATATCACCGAGACCATGGACACGCAACAACAGAATGCTACCAGCTTAGGAAGCAAATTGATTCCCTAATTCAAAGTGGGGACTTCAAGGAATTTGTCGCGTATGCTAGCAAGCCGTGACTGTCGCAGCTTCCACCCTTAAACTCATGCCCGGACTCACTCGACTTTGTAATCGCTTCATTTCAATTATGTAATTTTCCTTTTCCAAAGAAGGCCAAGTGCCATGAAAACTTGTAACGACCTCCTTACTACAATAAAGGATTATTCTACACATGTCAACACACTCTATTGTACACCTCCAACACGAGAGTTTCTTGGCCTTCGTCTCACAAACGCAAGAAACTCAGGGGGCCAACATGAATCAATGCCCAATCAACTAAACAACTCAAAAACAAAATAAAATAAAAGGATAACAAAGTCTCAAGGGGCCGATGGTTAGGCCGAGGTCCTAGAGAGAGACGGTCTATACATTTCTCCTCGAGTTGAGTTCACTCCTCGAGTCGAGTAACGAGTCCATGAGTTGACAAGCACTCCTCGTGCCGACTCTACATTTCTCCTCGAGTTGAGTTCACTCCTCGAGTCGAGTACCGAGTCCACGAGTCGACAAGCTACTCCTCGTGCCGACTCTACATTTCTCCTCGAGTTTAGTTCACTCCTCGAGTCGAGTACCGAGTCCTCGAGTCGACAAGCCACTCCTCGTGCCGACTCTACATTTCTCCTCGAGTTGAGTTCACTCCTCGAGTCGAGTACCAAGTCCACGAGTCGACTAGCTACTCCTCGTGCCGACTCTACATTTCTCCACGAGTTGAGTTCACTCCTCGAGTCGAGTACCGAGTCCACGAGTCGACTAGCTACTCCTCGTGCCGACTCTACATTTCTCCTCGAGTCGAGTAACGAGTCCATGAGTCGACTAGCTACTCCTCGTGCCGACTCTACATTTCTCCTCGAGTCGAGTTCACTCCTCGAGTCGAGTATCGAGTCCACGAGTCGACAAGCCACTCCTCGTGCCGACTCTACGTGCCTCCTCGAGTTGAGTTCACTCCTCGAGTCGAGTACCGAGTCCACGAGTCGACAAGCCACTCCTCGTGCCGACTCTACTTTCCTCCTCGAGTTGAGTTCACTCCTCGAGTTGAGTATCGAGTCCACGAGTCGACAATCCACTCCTCGTGCCGACTCTACGTGCCTCCTCGAGTTGAGTTCACTCCTCGAGTCGAGTACCGAGTCCACGAGTCGACAAGCCACTCCTCGTGCCGACTCTACTTTCCTCCTCGAGTTGAGTTCACTCCTCGAGTCGAGTACCGAGTCCACGAGTCGACAATCCACTCCTCGTGCCGACTCTACGTGCCTCCTCGAGTTGAGTTCACTCCTCGATTCGAGTACCGAGTCCATGAGTCGACAAGCTACTCCTCATGCTGACTCTACATTTCTCCTCGAGTTGAGTTCACTCCTCGAGTCGAGTACCGAGTCCACGAGTCGACAAGCTACTCATCGTGCCGACTCTACATTTCTCCTCGAGTTTAGTTCACTCCTCGAGTCGAGTACCGAGTCCACGAGTCGATAAGCCACTCCTCGTGCCGACTCTACATTTCTCCTCGAGTTGAGTTCACTCCTCGAGTCGAGTACCGAGTCCACGAGTCGACTAGCTACTCCTCGTGCCGACTCTACATTTCTCCTCGAGTTGAGTTCACTCCTGGAGTCGAGTACCGAGTCCACGAGTCGACTAGCCACTCCTCGTGCCGACTCTACTTTCCTCCTCGAGTTGAGTTCACTCCTCGAGTCGAGTACCGAGTCCACGAGTCGACTAGCTGCTCCTTGTGCCGACACTACGTTCCTCCTCGAGTTGAGTTCACTCCTCGAGTCGAGTACCGAGTCCACGAGTCGACTAGGTACTCCTCGTGCCGACTCTACATTTCTCCTCGAGTTGAGTTCATTCCTCAAGCCGAGTACCGAGTCCACGAGTCGACTAACTACTCCTCGTGCCTGCTCCACACGACTCCTCGAGTTGAGATCACTCCTCGAGGATAGGCCGGGTCCACGAGTCGACTGATAAGTCTTCGTGCCAGCTCTACACCTTACTGGCCCTCGAGTCGACCTTACGCGTAACTCCTCGAGTCGAGTCTATTCCTCAAGTCGAGTAAAAAAACCCACAAATCAACTTGAAAGTCCTCTTGTCAAAAATCTACAACTTCATGAGTCACCAGTCAACGATAGACTCACAAGATTTAACGATAAATCTAAATGCTCTCACACAAGCAACAAAAATCGCCCGTAAACGGTAAACCAAAATTCGCTCCATGACACTCTCGTGAGAGAAAGAATGGGCCAGTTGAGTCCCTAGGCGTGACACGCGCGCCATGGCGTCACATTCGCAAGGGCACAAGACTCGACCCGAGAGACTCAACCTGAAAACGCGACTAGTGCACTAAGGTGCCACACTCGCCGAGGGATAAGAGACTCAACCCGAAAATGCGATCAGTGCACTAAGGTGCCACACTCACCGGGGGATCAAGTCCACACCTAACCCCGCCTATCGCACGACATGCGCACCCAAGGGTGCCTCGCTCGTATGGTGGAATGGCCACACAAATGTGGCATCGCGCTTTCCGCCCAGCTCGTGAGCCGAAAGGCAGCGAGTTACAAATGGGTTTCAAAGGCTTGCGTCCGCCGGACGTATCTGGTCTAGCCAGCGTCCACGGGAAACCCAGCCAGACAAATGTGGCGCCGCGCTCGCCGCCCAGCTCGTGAGCCGAAAGGCAGCGAGTTACAAATGGGTTTCAAAGGCTTGCGTCCGCCGGACGTATCTGGTCTAGCCAGCGTCCACGGGAAACCCGGCCACACAAATGTGGCGCCGCGCTCGCCGCCCCGCTCGTGAGCCGAAAGGCAGCGAGTTACAAATGGGTTTCAAAGGCTTGCGTCCGCTGGACGTATTGTTGGAATTGATCTAGGGTTTAAGAAAAAGATTAAACGCTTCGGGAAGCGGCGGAATTTTAAAAAAATTTATTTTCAAGTAAAAACAGTTTTTACTAACCTAGACAAAGAAGCAAGTACATGTAATTAAAAACAATATGAGCTAAGAGTTTTCTAACCTTTCTTTAAGCTTGAACTTTGAAGAAGCTTTTGGAAAGTTTGCAATGCTCGTTTCCCCTCGCAGCACGTCTCTCTTTCTTTCTTCGAAACCTCGAGCAACCACGAAAGTTTCTATCACTAAATCACTCGAAAAGAAGGAATCAGTGAGTGGGCACTTTTAAACACTACGACTTAAGAACGAGTCTCGAAGTCGCAGAGCTAAACACTAGGTCGAGTGAGGACCTAGGTGCCAAGACAAGAAAAAATCGAAAATAAACTAGAGAGAGGGAGAGAGGATTTTCGGCCACAATGTCTAGAGAGAGAGTCTCTCGATCTCTAACTTGTGTGGAATGAATGGAATGAGAAGAATGAGGCTCCTATTTATAGGATAGGTCTTACCTTCAATAAGGTAGTTTCCTCTTCTATAGGATATCACATATTCATGAGCAAAATAACCCTTATTTCTTATTCCATTTGGGCGCCCAAGGCAGCCTTCTAGAAGGCTAGGATTTGTTTCCTTTTTTGTTCCTTGGCTTGCCTATTACTCTCTTGGCCGAAATACCTTGTGCATCCTTATGCAAATTTGTTTCCTCTTTTTCTTTTGGCAACTATCTAAATACATTTATGCACAAAATAATTTCCCTTTCTCTTTGGGTAGTGGGCGCCTATTATGTCTAGAAAAAGGCTTCTAGAATTTTCTTCACTTGTTCATGACAACATAAGAAAAGGCCCATTTAGAATTTTCAATAAAATTCTTATGAAATGAAATTAATTCACAAGGCCCAATGATCAAGTCATGGCCGAGTGACATTAAGTCATCAAATGAACTTGTCAAAAAATTTATTGACATTCATTTCATCCTTTGTCTCAAAAGACAAAAATACCCTTTTAACTATTTTCGTTCTTGTTTTGACTTAGCTTCCAGTTTAACTATTCCTATCGATGTGATTCGTGACAGTGACCTCATGGACCCAAATGACCAAAGCTTGAGCTAAACACTTGGACTCAAAAGTTCACAAACCTTTTCCAAGTTTAGCTTAATGCCAACTGACTCCACTAAAGAGCTGACACTGAAAATCTCTCGGTTCAAATGAATTTATTTTCTACTCAAGAATTCGACTTAATTACGATGAGCGGATCCACTGAATATTATCTATGTTTACATTTCATGAATGTCATCAGCTAGTCGGGATTTACTAAATTACCATTTTACCCTTCTAGCTGTTATTTCCTCAACTCCTTTGTCGCTTGTGAATAAGTTAGAAACAATGTATTGACGAGGATCTAACAAGTCACATTGTTTCATCCAAAAGAGTCAGGACTCAATTTGGACACTGGCCAGTTCATTTATTCACACTCCAAGGAACAAAGCATGAGGTGACATACATTGCATTTCAGCAATCTTGTACATGAATTCCATATCTATGAGAACTTCACAAAGTTACTCATGACATACTCACAACTTAGTACTTCACCAATAGGCCTTGTTCGGAATCACATAGTGAGTCCGAAATTTGACTTTCTCAAATGAGAATACTAAGGTGTGAAATGGCATGTCTCATTTCAGGATTAAGGTAAGCATGATGCAATTCATACATAGTGACTTCGAGACACAAGAGGTTAAATGGTTTGTTCTTATATTGTCTCTAGAAGTGCACTGGTCAATTCAGTACCTTCGGAAGATACCTAGAAGAACTATAGAGTCCCAAACTCTCAATGCCTCATAACCAGACATCATAGATTCGTCTAACAATCGTACTGAGGTCAATAGTCCTTTGACCCTAAGATTGCGTATATATCGTTTTAAGCAAACTACGAAGAGTTTGTTCATGCAAATCTACATTTGTCTCTTCGTAAGTTGTTTAGTTTGTTTATGGACTAAAAGACTAAGGTTTTATCATAAAGCTTCAAACAAAGAAAGAATGAATGAACGTTTCAACTTTATTAATGAATGAATAGGCAATTACAAGCAAGAGTCTTCATGAGACTTTATTACATCAAATGTACAAAATAAAGATTACAACTCTTCTTGTGGGCACCATTGACAACAAACTCCCACTTGACTCAAAGAAGATGTGTGTAGTCTTTCATGCCTAATCCCTCACGATGTTGGTCGAAGACCTTGTTCGCTAGGGCCTTGGTGAATGGATCTGCGAGGTTGTCCACCGTTGAGATCTTCTTCACTTCCACGTCTCCGCGCTGCACGATCTCTCGAATCAAATGGTATTTCTGTTGTCGCACGAAAATGAACAACTATTTAAAACCTCAGGCGGTTCGATCCAAGGCCGGACCAATTGATCGCACCCGGGCTAAGAGTGGGAACTCGATAGTCTCAAGCTAGGGTTTTCTCCGATCAACCCGCCTCTCGGGAGAGGTAGGGGGTGAGGAGGAGGAGTGACCGTGCCTTGGTTGTCGGCTGCCTACGTACCCTTGTGTGGGATCAGGTCAGAACGTAGTTCAAGCGTGTGAGACGCAGTGTGAGGCGGGGAGCCTTAGTGGAGAGGCGCGCTCGACGAAGGAGACGAGGCGCGGAGGAGTCCTCGACGACGTCTCAGAACTTCGGAGATCGCGCATGCGAGAGAGAATGTGTGTTTTCTCTCTTTTGGAGACGTGGAAGACTCTAAGTCAAGAGTTCCTTGTTGTGGCGGAGATTCCGGACGCGTAGGCGATTCCTAGTCGGAAATGCCGGACGCGTAGGCGATTTCTTGTCAGAAATGGCGGACGCGTCTAGGGTGCTAGACGCGTAGGCGATTTTCAGTCGAAAACCGTTAGAGCACTCTTGGGCTCAAGATTAATCGGTCTATCAAGAGAGGCGGCACTCGGGAGTCCCCGGAAAGCGCTTCAGAATCTCCGATAGCGAGGAATCGTGGAGAATTCACTTCAGGCCAAGGATGGCATCTAGAGAGGTGGAGAGAAGTCTCAAGTTCCTTGAGAATGAATGGGATGGCTTTCCCCTCAATGGGAGGGGGTATTTATAGGTGTTTGGGGGCCTTAGAAGGCTTCTTTTTCGTCCATGTGGGACTAGGAATGCATGTGGCATCAAGCGGACGCGCACGGTGCGCGCGGCGCACAAAGAGCGGCGCACAACTCGCAGCGCGCGGGTCATCTGGCGCGGCGCGCGGGTGCGCGGCGCATGGAGCGCGCGGCGCGGGCGCGTCTTGGCGCGGCGTGCGGGTGCCTGGCGTGGCGCGCTGCCTTGATGGCGTGGCGCGCTGCTTGCTGCGCGGCTGGCCGGCGCAGCTTGCTGTGCGCGCGGCGAATGGCTCGTCTTGCCGGACTCTTGCGGGCCTTTAGGGGTCTTCGAATACCATTCTTGCCATGCGAAATATGAAGGTTTCTACTTGACGAGAGTGGCTCGACTCGAGGAACGACTCGAGGCTCGACTAGAGAAGAACGACTCGAGGCTCGACTCGAGGAACAACTCAAGGCTCGACTCGAGGAGCGACCCGAGGCTCGACTCGAGGAACGACTCGAGGCTCGACTCGAGGAGAACGACTCGAGGCTTGACTCGAGGAACGACTCGAGGCTCGACTCGAGGAGAACGACTCGAGGCTCGACTCGAGGAACGTGAGGATCTGGCATGAGGACTTGTTAGTCGACTCGTGACAGAAGGCTTGCCGCTCTTCAGGACCTCCGGCCTGACCATCGGCCCTTTGAACGGCGTGTCTTCTTGGCGTCTCGGGTTTTCCAAAAACGACCGACAACATTAGCCCCCCAAGTTTATCGCTCGGGAGGCCCCGGGCGGTGAACTTTTAGTTGTTTCCGCCGGGTGTTTGAGGAAAATTTATCTCCCAGGGCTTCGCTGTCGCGAAACTTTTGTGAACATAGCAAATATTCTTGCGAATGCTAGTGCTCTTTCTCGCTTTCCCGTCTCTCTCGACACGAGTGTGTGATCGACACGTGGAGGAGGGTCCAAGCGGATAGGAGACGTAGCTCGACGTGGGCGAGGCAGACGCGTTTGCGTCCATCGCTCTAGCCCCGGCGCAAAGGGGACATGCGAGGGCTAGCGGGACACGCATTTGTGTAGAGGCGGGTCTCTGCTTTGGCTAACTTGTTCTTCAGGTTGCCCCAGCTGTTTGTTCGAGGAGCAGGACTCGACTCGAGGAGAACGACTCAAGGCTCGACTCGAGGAGCGAAGCTCGACTCAAGGAGACTGACTCAAGGCTCGACTCGAGGAGACTAAATCAAGTCTCAACTCGAGGAGCGAAGCTCAACTCGGGGAGCCGACTCAAGTCTCAACTCGAGGGGCTAGGCTCGACTCGGGGAGATTGGCTGGACTTTAAGGAATATGACTCTACTCGAGGAGCGATGCTCGACTCGAGGAGTATGACTCGATTCGAGGAGCAAGACTCCACTCGGGGAGAATGGCTTGATGAGTGATGCTCGACTCGAGAGGGATGACTCGAGGAGAGTGACTCGACTCGAGGAGCATGGCTCGACTCGAGGAGGGTGTGACTCGACTTGAGGAGGACGTCTTGACTCGAGGAGCAGTGCTCGACTCAAGGAGAATGATTTGACTCAAGGAGCGAGACTCGACTCAAGGAGCGTGACTCGACTTTGAGGAGCGATGCTCGATTTGTGGAGAATGGTTCGATTTCAGGAGCAAGACTCGACTCGAGGAGAATGACTCAACTCGAAGGGCAAGGCTTGACTCCAAGAGAATGGCTCGACTCAAGGAGCGGAGCTCGGCGTCGAGGAGAATGACTCGACTCAAGGAGCGAAGCTCGACTTTGAGGAGAATGACTCGACTCAAGGAGCGAAGCTCGACTCGAGGAGAATGACTCGACCCGAGGAGCGAAGCTCGACTCGAGGAGAATGACTCGACTCGAGGAGCGAAACTCGACTCGAGGAGGATGACTCGACTCGAGGAGCGAAGCTCGACTCGAGAAGAATGACTTGACTCGAGGAGCGAAGCTCAACTCGAGGAGACTGACTCGACTCGAGAAGCGAAACTCGACTCGAGGAGGATGACTCGATTCGAGGAGCGAAGCTCAACTGGGGGAGACTGACTCGACTCGAGGAGGATGAGTCGACTCGAGGAGTGAAGCTCGACTCGAGAAGAATGACTTGACTCGAGGAGCGAAGCTCAACTCGAGGAGACTGACTCGACTCGAGGAGCGAAACTCGACTTGAGGAGGATGACTCGACTCGAGGAGCGAAGCTCAACTCCGGGAGACTGAATCGACTCGAGGAGCGAAACTCGACTCGAGGAGGATGACTCGACTCGAGGAGCGAAGCTAGACTCGAGAAGAATGACTTCACTCGAGGAGCGAAGCTTAACTCGAGGAGACTGACTCGACTCGAGGAGCGAAACTCGACTCGAGGAGGATGACTCGACTCGAGGAGCAAAGCTCAACTCGGGGAGACTGACTCGACTCGAGGAGCGAAACTCGACTCGAGGAGGATGACTCGACTCGAGGAGCGAAGCTCGACTCGAGAAGAATGACTTGACTCGAGGAGCGAAGCTCAACTCGAGGAGACTGACTCGACTCGAGGAGCGAAACTCAACTTGAGGAGGATGACTCGACTCGAGGAGCGAAGCTCAACTCGGGGAGACTGACTCGACTCGAGGAGCGAAACTCGACTCGAGGAGGATGACTCGACTCGGAGAGCGAAGCTCGACTCGAGAAGAATGACTTGACTCGAGGAGTGAAGCTCAACTCGAGGAGACTGACTCGACTCGAGGAGCGAAACTCGACTCGAGGAACGAAGCTTAACTCGGGGAGACTGACTCGACTCGAGGAGCGAAACTCGACTCGAGGAGGGAAACTCGACTCGAGGAGGATGACTCGACTCGAGGAGCGAAGCTCGACTCGAGAAGAATGACTTAACTCGAGGAGAGAAGCTCAACTCGAGGAGACTGACTCGACTCGACGAGCGAAACTCGACTTGAGGAGGATGACTCGACTTGAGGAGCGAAGCTCAACTCGGGGAGACTGACTCGACTCAAGGAGCGAAGCTCGACTTTGAGGAGAATGACTCGACTCAAGGAGCGAAGCTCGACTCGAGAAGAATGACTTAACTCGAGGAGCGAAGCTCAACTCGAGGAGACTGACTCGACTCGACGAGCGAAACTCGACTCGAGGAGGATGACTCGACTCGAGGAGCGAAGCTCGACTCGAGAAGAATGACTTGACTCGAGGAGCGAAGCTCAACTCGAGGAGACTGACTCGACTCGAGAAGCGAAGCTCGACTCGAGGAGACTGACTCGACTCGAGGAGCGAAGCTCGACTCGAGGAGACTAACTCGACTCGAGGAGCGAAGCTCGACTCGAGGAGAATGACTTGACTCGAGGAGCGAAGCTCAACTCGAGGAGACTGACTCGACTCGAGAAGCGAAGCTCGACTCGAGGAGGACGACTCGACTCGAGGAGCGAGGCTCGACTCGAGGAGAATGACTTGACACGAGGAGCGAAGATCAACTCGAGGAGACTGACTCGACTAGAAAAGCGAAGCTCGACTCGAGGAGGACGACTCGACTCGAGGAGCGAGGCTCGACTCGAGGAGAATGACTTGACTCGAGGAGCGAAGCTCAACTCGAGGAAACTGACTCGACTCGAGGAGGATGACTCGACTCGAGGAGCGAAGCTCGGCTCGAGGAGGATGACTCGACTCGAGGAGCAAAGCTCGGCTCGAGGAGGATGACTCGACTCGAGGAGCGAAGCTCAACTCGAGGAGACTGACTCGACTCGAGAAGCGAAGCGCGACCCGAGGAGGATGACTCGACTCGAGAAGCGAAGCTCGACTCGAGGAGAATGACTTGACTCGAGGAGCGAAGCTCAACTCGATGAGACTGACTCGACTCGAGGAGCGAAGCTCGACTCGAGGAGAATGATTTGACTCGAGGAGCGAAGCTCAACTCGAGGAGACTGACTCGACTCGAGGAGCGAAACTCGACTCGAGGAGGATGACTCGACTCGAGGAGCGAAGCTCGACTAGAGAAGAATGACTTGACTCGAGGAGCGAAGCTCAACTCGAGGAGACTGACTCGACTCGAGGAGCGAAACTCGTCTTGAGGAGGATGACTCGACTCGAGGAGCGAAGCTCAACTCGGGGAGACTGACTCGACTCGAGGAGCGAAACTCGACTCGAGGAGGATGACTCGACTCGGAGAGCGAAGCTCGACTCGAGAAGAATGACTTGACTCGAGGAGCGAAGCTCAACTCGAGGAGACTGACTCGACTCGAGGAGCGAAACTCGACTCGAGGAGCGAAGCTCAACTCGGGGAGACTGACTCGACTCGAGGAGCGAAACTCGACTCGAGGAGCGAAGCTCGACTCGAGAAGAATGACTTAACTCGAGGAGCGAAGCTCAACTCGAGGAGACTGACTCGACTCGACGAGCGAAACTCGACTTGAGGAGAATGACTCGACTTGAGGAGCGAAGCTCAACTCGGGGAGACTAACTCGACTCGAGGAGCGAAACTCGACTCGAGGAGGATGACTCGACTCGAGGAGCGAAGCTCGACTCGAGAAGAATGACTTGACTCGAGGAGCGAAGCTCAACTCGAGGAGACTGACTCGACTCGAGAAGCGAAGCTCGACTCGAGGAGACTAACTCGACTGGAGGAGCGAAGCTCGACTCGAGGAGACTGACTCGACTCGAGGAGCGAAGCTCGACTCGAGGAGCGAAGCTCAACTCGAGGAGCGAAGCTCAACTGGAGGAGACTGACTCGACTCGAGAAGCGAAGCTCGACTCGAGGAGGACGACTCGACTCGAGGAGCGAGGCTCGACTCGAGGAGAATGACTTGACTCGAGGAGCGAAGCTCGACTCGAGGAGAATGACTTGACTCGAGGAGCGAAGCTCAACTCGATGAGACTGACTCGACTCGAGGACCGAAGCTCGACTCGAGGAGAATGATTTGACTCGAGGAGCGAAGCTCAACTCGAGGAGACTGACTCATCTCGAGGAGCGAAACTCGACTCGAGGAGGATGACTCGACTCGAGGAGCGAAGCTCGACTAGAGAAGAATGACTTGACTCGAGGAGCGAAGCTCAACTCGAGAAGACTGACTCGACTCGAGGAGCGAAACTCGTCTTGAGGAGGATGACTCGACTCGAGGAGCGAAGCTCAACTCGGGGAGACTGACTCGACTCGAGGAGCGAAACTCGACTCGAGGAGGATGACTCGACTCGGAGAGCGAAGCTCGACTCGAGAAGAATGACTTGACTCGAGGAGCGAAGCTCAACTCGAGGAGACTGACTCGACTCGAGGAGCGAAACTCGACTCGAGGAGCGAAGCTCAACTCGGGGAGACTGACTCGACTCGAGGAGCGAAACTCGACTCGAGGAGGATGATTCGACTCGAGGAGCGAAGCTCGACTCGAGAAGAATGACTTAACTCGAGGAGCGAAGCTCAACTCGAGGAGACTGACTCGACTCGACGAGTGAAACTCGACTTGAGGAGCGAAGCTCAACTCGGGGAGACTGACTCGACTCGAGGAGCGAAACTCAACTCGAGGAGGATGACTCGACTCGAGGAGCGAAGCTCGACTCGAGAAGAATGACTTGACTCGACTGGAGGAGCGAAGCTCGACTCGAGGAGACTGACTCGACTGGAGGAGCGAAGCTCGACTCGAGGAGATTGACTCGACTCGAGGAGCGAAGCTCGACTCGAGGAGAATGACTTGACTCGAGGAGCGAAGCTCAACTCGAGGAGACTGACTCGACTCGAGAAGCGAAGCTCGACTCGAGGAGGACGACTCGACTCGAGGAGCGAGGCTCGACTCGAGGAGAATGACTTGACTCGAGGAGCGAAGCTCAACTCGAGGAGACTGACTCGACTAGAGAAGCGAAGCTCGACTCGAGCAGGACGACTCGACTCGAGGAGCGAGGCTCGACTCGAGGAGAATGACTTGACTCGAGGAGCGAAGCTCAACTCGAGGAGACTGACTCGACTCGAGAAGTGAAGCTCGACTCGAGGAGGATGACTCGACTCGAGGAGCGAAGCTCGGCTAGAGAAGAATGACTTGACTCGAGGAGCGAAGCTCAACTCGAGGAGACTGACTCGACTCGAGGAGCGAAACTCGTCTTGAGGAGGATGACTCGACTCGAGGAGCGAAGCTCAACTCGGGGAGACTGACTCGACTCGAGGAGCGAAACTCGACTCGAGGAGGATGACTCGACTCGGAGAGCGAAGCTCGACTCGAGAAGAATGACTTGACTCGAGGAGCGAAGCTCAACTCGAGGAGACTGACTCGACTCGAGGAGCGAAACTCGACTCGAGGAGCGAAGCTCAGCTCGGGGAGACTGACTCGACTCGAGGAGCGAAACTCGACTCGAGGAGGATGATTCGACTCGAGGAGCGAAGCTCGACTCGAGAAGAATGACTTAACTCGAGGAGCGAAGCTCAACTCGAGGAGACTGACTCGACTCGACGAGCGAAACTCGACTTGAGGAGAATGACTCGACTTGAGGAGCGAAGCTCAACTCGGGGAGACTAACTCGACTCGAGGAGCGAAACTCGACTTGAGGAGAATGACTCGACTTGAGGAGCGAAGCTCGACTCGAGGAGACTAACTCGACTCGAGGAGCGAAACTCGACTCGAGGAGGATGACTCGACTCGAGGAGCGAAGCTCGACTCGAGAAGAATGACTTGACTCGAGGAGCGAAGCTCAACTCGAGGAGACTGACTCGACTCGAGAAGCGAAGCTCGACTCGAGGAGACTAACTCGACTGGAGGAGCGAAGCTCGACTCGAGGAGACTGACTCGACTCGAGGAGCGAAGCTCGACTCGAGGAGCGAAGCTCAACTCGAGGAGCGAAGCTCAACTGGAGGAGACTGACTCGACTCGAGAAGCGAAGCTCGACTCGAGGAGGACGACTCGACTCGAGGAGCGAGGCTCGACTCGAGGAGAATGACTTGACTCGAGGAGCGAAGCTCGACTCGAGGAGAATGACTTGACTCGAGGAGCGAAGCTCAACTCGATGAGACTGACTCGACTCGAGGAGCGAAGCTCGACTCGAGGAGAATGATTTGACTCGAGGAGCGAAGCTCAACTCGAGGAGACTGACTCGACTCGAGGAGCTAAACTCGACTCGAGGAGGATGACTCGACTCGAGGAGCGAAGCTCGACTAGAGAAGAATGACTTGACTCGAGGAGCGAAGCTCAACTCGAGAAGACTGACTCGACTCGAGGAGCGAAACTCGTCTTGAGGAGGATGACTCGACTCGAGGAGCGAAGCTCAACTCGGGGAGACTGACTCGACTCGAGGAGCGAAACTCGACTCGAGGAGGATGACTCGACTCGGAGAGCGAAGCTCGACTCGAGAAGAATGACTTGACTCGAGGAGCGAAGCTCAACTCGAGGAGACTGACTCGACTCGAGGAGCGAAACTCGACTCGAGGAGGATGATTCGACTCGAGGAGCGAAGCTCGACTCGAGAAGAATGACTTAACTCGAGGAGCGAAGCTCAACTCGAGGAGACTGACTCGACTCGACGAGTGAAACTCGACTTGAGGAGCGAAGCTCAACTCGGGGAGACTGACTCGACTCGAGGAGCGAAACTCAACTCGAGGAGGATGACTCGACTCGAGGAGCGAAGCTCGACTCGAGAAGAATGACTTGACTCGACTGGAGGAGCGAAGCTCGACTCGAGGAGACTGACTCAACTGGAGGAGCGAAGCTCGACTCGAGGAGATTGACTCGACTCGAGGAGCGAAGCTCGACTCGAGGAGAATGACTTGACTCGAGGAGCGAAGCTCAACTCGAGGAGACTGACTCGACTCGAGAAGCGAAGCTCGACTCGAGGAGGACGACTCGACTCGAGGAGCGAGGCTCGACTCGAGGAGAATGACTTGACTCGAGGAGCGAAGCTCAACTCGAGGAGACTGACTCGACTAGAGAAGCGAAGCTCGACTCGAGCAGGACGACTCGACTCGAGGAGCGAGGCTCGACTCGAGGAGAATGACTTGACTCGAGGAGCGAAGCTCAACTCGAGGAGACTGACTCGACTCGAGAAGTGAAGCTCGACTCGAGGAGGATGACTCGACTCGAGGAGCGAAGCTCGGCTAGAGAAGAATGACTTGACTCGAGGAGCGAAGCTCAACTCGAGGAGACTGACTCGACTCGAGGAGCGAAACTCGTCTTGAGGAGGATGACTCGACTCGAGGAGCGAAGCTCAACTCGGGGAGACTGACTCGACTCGAGGAGCGAAACTCGACTCGAGGAGGATGACTCGACTCGGAGAGCGAAGCTCGACTCGAGAAGAATGACTTGACTCGAGGAGCGAAGCTCAACTCGAGGAGACTGACTCGACTCGAGGAGCGAAACTCGACTCGAGGAGCGAAGCTCAGCTCGGGGAGACTGACTCGACTCGAGGAGCGAAACTCGACTCGAGGAGGATGATTCGACTCGAGGAGCGAAGCTCGACTCGAGAAGAATGACTTAACTCGAGGAGCGAAGCTCAACTCGAGGAGACTGACTCGACTCGACGAGCGAAACTCGACTTGAGGAGAATGACTCGACTTGAGGAGCGAAGCTCAACTCGGGGAGACTAACTCGACTCGAGGAGCGAAACTCGACTCGAGGAGGATGACTCGACTCGAGGAGCGAAGCTCGACTCGAGAAGAATGACTTGACTCGAGGAGCGAAGCTCAACTCGAGGAGACTGACTCGACTCGAGAAGCGAAGCTCGACTCGAGGAGACTAACTCGACTGGAGGAGCGAAGCTCGACTCGAGGAGACTGACTCGACTCGAGGAGCGAAGCTCGACTCGAGGAGCGAAGCTCAACTCGAGGAGCGAAGCTCAACTCGAGGAGACTGACTCGACTCGAGAAGCGAAGCTCGACTCGAGGAGGACGACTCGACTCGAGGAGCGAGGCTCGACTCGAGGAGAATGACTTGACTCGAGGAGCGAAGCTCGACTCGAGGAGAATGACTTGACTCGAGGAGCGAAGCTCAACTCGATGAGACTGACTCGACTCGAGGAGCGAAGCTCGACTCGAGGAGAATGATTTGACTCGAGGAGCGAAGCTCAACTCGAGGAGACTGACTCGACTCGAGGAGCGAAACTCGACTCGAGGAGGATGACTCGACTCGAGGAGCGAAGCTCGACTAGAGAAGAATGACTTGACTCGAGGAGCGAAGCTCAACTCGAGGAGACTGACTCGACTCGAGGAGCGAAACTCGTCTTGAGGAGGATGACTCGACTCGAGGAGCGAAGCTCAACTCGGGGAGACTGACTCGACTCGAGGAGCAAAACTCGACTCGAGGAGGATGACTCGACTCGGAGAGCGAAGCTCGACTCGAGAAGAATGACTTGACTCGAGGAGCGAAGCTCAACTCGAGGAGACTGACTCGACTCGAGGAGCGAAACTCGACTCGAGGAGCGAAGCTCAACTCGGGGAGACTGACTCGACTCGAGGAGCGAAACTCGACTCGAGGAGGATGATTCGACTCGAGGAGCGAAGCTCGACTCGAGAAGAATGACTTAACTCGAGGAGCGAAGCTCAACTCGAGGAGACTGACTCGACTCGACGAGTGAAACTCGACTTGAGGAGCGAAGCTCAACTCGGGGAGACTGACTCGACTCGAGGAGCGAAACTCAACTCGAGGAGGATGACTCGACTCGAGGAGCGAAGCTCGACTCGAGAAGAATGACTTGACTCGAGGAGCGAAGCTCAACTCGAGGAGACTGACTCGACTCGAGAAGCGAAGCTCGACTCGAGGAGACTGACTCGACTGGAGGAGCGAAGCTCGACTCGAGGAGACTGACTCGACTCGAGGAGCGAAGCTCGACTCGAGGAGAATGACTTGACTCGAGGAGCGAAGCTCAACTCGAGGAGACTGACTCGACTCGAGAAGCGAAGCTCGACTCGAGGAGGACGACTCGACTCGAGGAGCGAGGCTCGACTCGAGGAGAATGACTTGACTCGAGGAGCGAAGCTCAACTCGAGGAGACTGACTCGACTAGAGAAGCGAAGCTCGACTCGAGGAGGACGACTCGACTCGAGGAGCGAGGCTCGACTCGAGGAGAATGACTTGACTCGAGGAGCGAAGCTCAACTCGAGGAGACTGACTCGACTCGAGAAGTGAAGCTCGACTCGAGGAGGATGACTCGACTCGAGGAGCGAAGCTCGGCTCGAGGAGGATGACTCGACTCGAGGAGCAAAGCTCGGTTCGAGGAGGATGACTCGACTCGAGGAGCGAAGCTCAACTCGAGGAGACTGACTCGACTCGAGAAGCGAAGCTCGACTCGAGGAGGATGACTCGACTCGAGGAGCGAAGCTCGACTCGAGGAGAATGACTTGACTCGAGGAGCGAAGCTCAACTCGATGAGACTGACTCGACTCGAGGAGCGAAGCTCGACTCGAGGAGAATGATTTGACTCGAGGAGCGAAGCTCAACTCGAGGAGACTGACTCGACTCGAGGAGCGAAGTCTCAGCTAGTTCAGGCCGAGCGAGGTTCTTGCTCGGAGGCGGGGTTCGCGAGTTTTTGCGAGCAGCTTCAATTAACTCGCATGGAACGGGGATTCTCCCAAGGTGAGGGTGATCGTGTTTAGTTGGCGATGGCGAAGACAGCATGAATTGCGCCTTGTACGGCGGTTCAGGTGCGTTGCGATTTAGTCATCATATGCAACGCTTTGTGGCGACTCTTAGCGCGTCGTGAGAAGCGGTTTTGTGCGTCGTTTATGCGCCTTGGGCACATTGCGAGGGATGGCCTAGATGCACCATGCAGGCTTCTTAGGTGTGCCGTATAGGCGTTTTAGATGAGCCATGTAGGCATCTTGGTTGCTCCATGTAGGCATTTTAGATGCACTATGTAGGCGTTTTGAGTTGCGCCATGTAGGCGTCTTGGGCTACGCCATGTAGGCATCTTACGTGCGCCATGTAGGCGTCTTAAGCGCGCCATGTAGACGTCTTATAGGTCGCGCCTTTACGCGTCTTACGTGCGCCGTGTAGGCGTCTTAGGTTGCGCCATGTAGGCGTCTTACGAGGTGCGCCTTTACGCGTCTTACGTGCGCCATGTAGGCGTCTTAGGTTGCGCCATGTAGGCGTCTTACGGGTTGCGCCTTTACGCGTCTTACGTGCGCCATGTAGGCGTCTTAGGTTGCGCCATGTAGGCGTCTTACGGGTTGCGCCTTTACGCGTCTTACGTGCGCCATGTAGGCGTCTTAGGTTGCGCCATGTAGGCGTCTTACGGGTTGCGCCTTTACGCGACTTACATGCGCCATGTAGGCGTCTTAGGTTGTGTCATGTAGGCGTCTTATGGGCTGCGCCTTTACGCGACTTACGTGCACCATGTAGGCGTCTTAGGTTGCGCCATGTAGGCGTCTTACGGGCTGCGCCTTTACGCGACTTACGTGAGCCATGTAGGCGTCTTAGGTTGCGCCATGTAGGCGTCTTACGGGCTGCGCCTTTACGCGACTTACGTGTGCCATGTAGGCCTCTTAGGTTGCGCCATGTAGGCGTCTTACGGGCTGCGCCTTTACGCGTCTTACGTGCGCTATGTAGGCGTCTTAGGTTGCGCCATGTAGGCGTCCTACGGGTTGCGCCTTTACGTGTGCCATGTAGGCGTCTTGAGTGCGCCATGTAGGCGTCTTAGGTTGCGCCATGTAGGCGTCTTACGGGTTGCGCCTTTACGCGTCTTACGTGCGCCATGTAGATTTCTTAGCCGGCATCTCTGGGATGGCTTATGGCGCGCCGCGGAGGCGTCTTAGCCTGCATCTCTGGGATGGCTTGTGGCGCGCCGCGGAGGCGTCTTAGCCGGCATTCTGGGATGGCTTATGGCGCGCCGCGGAGGCGTCTTAGCCTGCATCTCGGGGATGGCTTACGGCGCGCCGCGGAGGCTTCTTTAGCCTGCATCTCTGGGATGGCTTACGGCGCTCCGCGGAGGCGTCTCAGCCTGCATCTCTAGGATGGCTTATGGCGCGCCGCAGAGGCGTCTTTGCCTGCATCTCGGGGTTGTCTTACGGCGCGCCACTGAGACGTCTTACGTGCACGCTTGTTGCCGTTTTATGTTCGGGTGTTTTGTTTTGACGGAGCGTGCTTTCTTTTTATGGAGCGTACTTTCTTGAGGATTTTGAGCGTACTTACCATTGCCTATGTCACTAGCCCCCCGAGTTTTGGGTTTACAAGTGTAATCTTTGATGGTTGAAAATCTTTGATAAAGTGGATTTTGAAAGAAAAACCTCGAACTTTATTAATATTGCAAAAATTTGAAATCCTAAAACATTGGCTCGTAGTCCTTATTGAATGTTGGAAAGCAAAGAAATAAAATGGGGGGAAGCGCTGGCTACTGGTAGTACTTTCTCCAGTGTTCCGCATTCCACAGGCGACGGATCGGTGTCCGTGTATTTGATGTAGTGTATCTCGTCATGTACGACTCGGCAGACTTTGTGGGGTCCCTCCCTGTTTGGGATGAAGACGTCGGCGCCTTGCACTTGAGTGTCATGTAGAGGTCTTCGTGGATTTCGCGGAGGACCTTGGTCGACTCGACGCTATCTCTGAATTGGGAGATTGTGTTAACCGTCTTTCTAGCAGTTTTTCCATCGATTCCTTGGATGTAGCATATTCTGGCTTGGGATTGATCTCCAGCCATGGTGCCGATTCCATCCTCGGTGGGGAACTTCACCAGTAGGTGGTATGTTAAAATGATTGCCCTTAGCTGGTTCAACGTGGGTCGCCCAACGATTACATTGTAGGGCGACTCTTGATCGACCACTAGGAATGGGACCATGTGAACGACTTCAATGCCTCCGGGAGTTCCGAAGGTGACCGGTAGATCGATGATGCCTTCAGTCATGACTCTCTCCCCAGTGAACCCGAATAAAGGCGTTTGGGTCGGAGTTGGGCGTAGCCCCCCGAGCTTCATGCGCTCTAGGGTGGACTTGAAAATTATGTCGCCAGCGCTGCCGTTGTCGATGAGAACTCTTTTCACCAAGTTATTAGCCACTTGGGCTTTGAGCACAATCGCGTCATTGTGCGGATGCACAACTCGCTTGGTGTCTTCGTTGGTGAAGTACATCGTCTCGTGGGGCACGGACGGAGCTTCTTCGTGCGTAAAGATTAAAGCTCGACTCGAGGAGCGAAGCTCGATTTTAGGAGAGTGACTCGTCTCGAGAAGCATGGCTCGACTCGAGGAGAACGACTCGACTCGAGGAGCGAGGCTCAACTCGAGGAGAATGACTCGACTCGAGGGGCGAAGCTCGACTCGAAGAGAATGAATCGTCTCGAGGAGCAAGGCTCGACTCGAGGATAATGACTCGACTCGAGGAGCGAGGCTCGACTTCGAGAAGAATGACTCGATTCGAGTAGCGAAGCTTGACTCGAGGAGAATGACTTGTCTCAAGGAGCGAGGCTCGATTCGAGGGAGTGACTCGACTCGAGGAGCAAGGCTCGACTCGAGGAGAATGACTTGTCTCGAGGAGCGAAGCTCGACTCGAGGAGAATGACTCGACTCGAGGAGCGAAGCTCGACTCGAAGAGAATGACTCGACTCGAGGAGCAAGGCTCGACTCGAGGAGAATGACTTGACTCGAGGAGTGATGCTCGACTCGACTTCGCAGCCAGTCGGTTGTGGTACCATGCGTTTTTCGCTTTTAGTTGGCGGATACTCTCCTCCAGCTCCATGATGCGGTTGTCCCTGCTATCAGGAGATGGAGATGGTGAGCGGGTCGAGCTCTCTTCGTGGAGCGACTCTACGTCACCGTGCGCTCGGGAGCGCAAGAAGTATTTCTTGGTCCCAATGACGTTTTCGGGGTTGTTCACGCCCTCAGAACGTACGGGTGGTTGAGTACTCATCTTTTCTCAAGTTCGAGAAGGTTGAGTTAGTAAAAGAAAAGAAGAAGATGAACAGAAGGGATTTCGGGCTGAACAGGTCGGGAAGTCCCCTCCTTCTAGCGCCAAAATGTTGTCGCACGAAAATGAACAACTATTTAAAACCTCGGGCGGTTCGATCCAAGGCCGGACCAAGTGATCGCACCCGGGCCAAGAGTGGGAACTCGATAGTCTCGAGCTAGGGTTTTCTCCGATCAACCCGCCTCTCGGGAGAGGTAGGGGGTGAGGAGGAGGAGTGACCGTGCCTTGGTTGTCGGCTGCCTACGTACCCTTGTGTGGGATCAGGTCAGAATGTAGTTCAAGCGTGTGAGACGCAGTGTGAGGCGCGGAGCCTTAGTGGAGAGGCGAGCTCGACGAAGGAGACGAGGGGCGGAGGAGTCCTCGGCGACGTCTCAGAACTTCAGAAATCGTGCATGCGAGAGAGAATGTGTGTTTTCTCTCTTTTGGAGACGTGGAAGACTCTAAGTCAAGAGTTCCTTGTTGTGGCGGAGATTCCGGACGCGTAGGTGATTCCTAGTCGGAAATGCCGGACGCGTAGGCGATTTCTTGTCAGAAATGGCGGACGCGTCTAGGGTGCTAGACGCGTAGGAGATTTTCAGTCGAAAACCGTTAGAGCACTAGTGGGCTCAAGATTAATCGCTCTATCAAGAGAGGCGGCACTCGGGAGTCCCCGGAAAGCGCTTCAGAATCTCCCAGAGCGAGGAATCGTGGAGAATCCGCTTCAGGCCAAGGATGGCATCTAGAGAGGTGGAGAGAAGTCTCAAGTTCCTTGAGAATGAATGGGATGGCTTTCCCCTCAATGGGAGGGGGTATTTATAGGTGTTTGGGGGCCTTAGAAGGCTTCTTTTTCGTCCATGTGGGACTAGGAACGCATGTGGCATCAAGCGGAGGCGCACGGTGCGCGCGGCGCACAAAGAGCGGCGCACAACGCGTGGCTCGCGGCGCGCGGCGCAGGGGGCGCGGCGCGCAGGTCATCTGGAACGGTGCGCGGGTGCGCGGCGCATGGAGCGCGCGGCGCGGGCGCGTCTTGGCGTGGCGCGTGGGTGCCTGGCGTGGCGCGCTGCCTTGATGGCGCGGCGCGCTGCTTGCTGCGCGGCTGGCCGGCGCAGCTTGCTGTGCGCGCGGCGAATGGCTCGTCTTGCCGGACTCTTGCGGGCCTTTAGGGGTCTTCGAATACAATTCTTGCCATGCGAAATATGAAGGTTTCTACTCGACGAGAATGGCTCGACTCGAGGAACGACTCGAGGCCCGACTAGAGGAGAACGACTCGAGGCTCGACTCGAGGAACAACTCAAGGCTCGGCTCGAGGAGCGACCCAAGGCTCGACTCGAGGAACGACTCGAGGCTCGACTCGAGGAGAACGACTCGAGGCTTGACTCGAGGAACGACACAAGGCTCGACTCAAGGAACGACTCGAGGCTTGACTCGAGGAGAACGACTCGAGGCTCGACTCGAGGAACGTGAGGATCTGGCATGAGGACTTGTCAATCGACTCGTGACAGAAGGCTTGCCGCTCTTCAGGACCTCCGGCCTAACCATCGGCCCTTTGAACGGCGTGTCTTCTTGGCATCTCGGGTTTTCCGAAAACGACCGACAACAATTTCCGCTCAATATGCTTAGAGCACTTATGGCTTCTAGGTTCCTTTGAGTTAGCGACAGCCCCACTATTATCACAATAAAGGGTCATGGGCTCGTCGACGTTTGGAACAACTTCCAAATACTTAAGGAACTTTCTAAGCCATACAGCCTCTTTGGATGCTTCACAAGCAGCCACATATTCTGCTTCCATTGTGGAGTCAGCAATGCAAGATTGCTTAATACTTCTCCACACAACAGCTCCACCATTAAGGATGAACACAGATCCTGAAGTGGATTTCCTGGAATCCTTATCCGCTTGAAAATCGGAGTCAGTATATCCCGTCATAGTCAGGTCAGTACCTAAGTATGTAAGCATCAAGTTCCTAGTTCTTCGAATATACTTAAGAACATGCTTAACAGCAATCCAGTGCTCGGGTCCAGGGTTGGATTGGAAACGGCTAACTACGCCAACGGCGAAACAGATGTTAGGTCTTGTGCAAAGCATAGCATACATGAGGCTTCCTACGGCAGAGGCGTAAGGAATTTTCCTCATGTCTTCAATCTCTTGTGCAGTCTTGAGAGACTGGTCCTTAGAGAGTGAAACTCCATGCCTAAAGGGTGTTTGACCCCTCTTGCAGTCTTGCATCGAGAAGCGATCCATTACCTTATCAATATAAGATGCTTGAGAGAGCGACAGGGTCCGGTTTTTCCTATCTCGAAAGATTTGGATTCCCAGAATGTATGCGGCTTCTCCTAGATCCTTCATATCGAATTGCTTTGCCAGCCAAACCTTAACCTCAGATAACTTACCCACGTCATTACCAATGAGTAGTATATCATCGACATATAGTACCAGAAACACAACTTTGCCTTCGTGTATTAACTTGTAAACACAAGGCTCACCTATTGACTGTTCAAAGCCAAAGCTCTTTACAGTTTCATCGAATTTAATATTCCATGACCTAGATGCTTGCTTTAATCCATAAATGGACTTAAGCAACTCACAAACCTTGGTCTCTTGACCTTCTTCCAAGAAACCGTCTGGTTGAGCCATGTAAATGCGCTCGTCAAGATTGCCATTCAGAACGGCTGTCTTGACATCCATTTGCCAGATCTCATAGTCGAGAGCTGCAGCTATGGATAGGAGTATGCGGATGGATTTAAGCATCGTGACTGGCGAGAAGGTTTCTTCATAGTCAATCACTTCTTGTTGGGTATAACCCTTCGCCACAAGTCGTGCTTTGAACGTCTCGACGTTCCCATCAGGACCCCTTTTCTTCTTGTATATCCACTTACACCCTACGGGTTTAATCCCTTCAGGAAGGTCTACAAGTTTCCAGACATTGTTGACATACATCGAGTGCATTTCAACTTTCATGGCGTCAAGCCAAAGGTTTGATTCAGAACAAGCCATCGCCTGGCTATAAGAAACAGGATCATCCATGTCAGAGACGGCTACAAGAGAGTCTCCATAAGACATGTACCTATCAGGCTTTTGAGTAGCCCTCCCACTACATCTAAGTACTACTTGACGAGATTCTGATGAGTTAGGTTGTGTTTCAGTTGGGGTAAGAAAAGTTCTTGCAGATGAGGTAGAAGCTTCCTCACCCAACTTTTCTTCACGCACAATTTTGCTTCTAGGTTTCGCATCCTTCATAAAGTCCTCCTCAAGGAAACGAGCATTCGTGCTAACGAAAGTCTTATCGTCCTCGGGACTATAGAAAGTAAAACCTTTGGTTTCCATCGGATATCCTACAAACAGGCACAATTCTGACCTACTAGCCAACTTGCTAGTCTTTTGCCTCAGCACGTGTGCAGGGCAACCCCAAATTCGGATGCGGCCAAGATTCACTTTACGGCCAGTCCATCGTTCATAAGGAGTACCAGGAACCGTTTTAGACGGAACTTGGTTCAGAATGTAAACGGCTGTTTCGAGGGCATATCCCCAAAAGGAAAGTGGGAGTGATGAGTAACTCATCATTGATCTAACCATCTCCATAAGAGTTCGGTTTCTTCTCTCTGACACTCTGTTTTGTTGAGGTGTGCCAGGTGTGGTAAGCTGAGAAGCGATACCTTCTTCTTTAAGAAAGTCATCGAACTCTCCAGACATATACTCACCACCTCGATCAGATCGAAGGGTTTTGATCACTTTGCCAGTTTGCTTTTCCACTAAAGCCCTAAAGACCTTAAATACGTTAAAGGTCTCGGATTTGTGTTTAAGCAAATAGACAAACCCATATCGTGAGTAATCATCAGTGAAGGTAACGAAGTATTCGTATCCTCCACGTGCATGTTGGTTGAGCGGACCACATACATCAGAATGTATTAGTTCCAGCAACTCAATGGCTCTTCGACCCTTATTGGAGAAAGGTCGCTTAGTCATTTTTCCTTCTATGCACGATTCACAAGTAGGTAGTGAACCTATTGCAGAGGCTTGGAGTGGACCATCCCTCACAAGTCTCTTAATCCTATCTAAACTGATATGACCAAGTCTTAAGTGCCAGAGGTATGTTGATTTTGTTAGATCGGAGTATTCAGAAAGTTTGATCCTCTTTGGCTCCCTAATTAGATCGTTATCTATTTCGGTGTCTAAAAGAGAAGGTTGAGTGGGATAGATGTAAAAAAGACCATTCTTCATACATGCATCAGTGACAAAAGAATTAGAAAAAGAAATACGAATTCCATTCTTTATAAAATTTAAATAATAATCTTGCTCGAAAAGTTGAGCAACAGATACTAGGTTTTTCCCAAAGGAAGGAACATAATAAACATTATTCAAATTTAAAGTTCGTTCTTCAAAAGATAGCGTCACGGATCCCACAGCCTTCGCAGACACCACGCTCTCATCACCCCACTTGAAGCAGAAGTCGCCATCCTCTAAGCTTTTGCTTTTCCTAAAACCAGTCAAGGAGCAGCAAATATGGTTAGTAGCAGCGGAGTCAATAATCCACGATGATACATTATCAGCTACAAAACAGGCTTCAGTAACAAGTACAATACATTTTTCTTTGGTTTTTGAGGTAGGCGGGACAGTTCCTACGCCGGTGACCAGGCTCGTTGCAGTGGTGGCACTTGTCTTTAGACTTGTCCACCTTCGGAGCCTTTGGCGCCTTCTTCTTCGTTTGAACCTTAGGTTGGTTCCTCTTCTCGGCATTGCGAGGTCTCTTCTTAGATCCAGAGGTGGAGGCAGTAGCATGTACTTCTCCTTGAGCCCTCTTTTTCTTAGTGAGTGCCTCAGCGGTTTGAAGTTCCTTCATGAGCTCGGTAACAGTGTACTCCAGCTTGTTCATGGAATAATTCAACTTGAAGGTATCAAAGGTTTCGGGGAGAGTTTCCAAGATCATATCTATTTTAGTCTCCCCATCAATCTCAGATCCAAGAATCTCCATTTCGTTTAGATAGCTAATGATCAGCATCATATGATCTCTAACGGGAGTTCCAGCCTTCATACGACAGTTCATGAATTGTCGGACCGCTTGTTGCCTAGCTTGACGTCCTTGCCCTCCAAACATCTCATGGAGATTGTAGAGCATATCGGTGGCAGTTTCATAATCACGATGTTGTTGTTGCAACACATTGTTCATCGATGCCAAAATATAGCACCTCGCAATCTCATCGGATCGAAGCCAGGCCGCCAGGGCGTCTTTCTCCTCTTGCGTCGAATCTTCATTCGTTTGAGGACAGGGGGTGGTGAGAACCCATTTGTGCTTGTCGACAGTAAGGACTATGTCGAGGTTACGTTTCCAGTCGACGTAATTGTCGCCTTCGAGTTTATACGAGGAAAGAATTGTAGAGACAGGGTTGAGAGACATATTGCCTATAAAGTTGAAACAAGTTTATGATTAGTCTTTGGTTTAGGATTTAAGTTTTATTAAGACTTTTGTAAAATCCAAAGGTGTTATAAACCAAACGATAATTTACTCCCTCAAGAGAAGGCCGCAAAAAATCTCCATTTATAAGTAAATGACACATCATTAATGCTTAGCCAAAATGTCAATACATCATTTTTGACTAGCCACCTTGTAAATTGGTTTGATCACTCACATCCCTTCGCAGAGCCTCAAGGGAGGATTACTAGGGATTGAGCCTAAGTGTTTAACCAACCACTTAGTCCAAAAGATCAACTTTGAAAAACAATCCCCCAAGAGGAGGCCTTGTCATCATTGCATCACTCTCGGACGTAGCTCATTGAGCAATGATCGAAGCAAAAACGCCTTGGAGTACTCACATTTAAGTGAGGGTCGCAAGAGCGGCTCTTAGTCCCACGTTATTGCATCTTTCATTAGTGTTGGGGATCGTGGGTTACAAACAACGAATATAACCCTCCCACTTAGTTTTTGGAGTTGGTTCATCGACTCTTATAAGTTCGGAAACAGATTTCCTAGTTAGAGAGCGACAGAGCGGACAACTAGAAGAGAATCCTAGATCGACATGTTCAGAGCAGTATTAGTGCATAAAGGCACAAGGTACATACTCGATCTTTTCCTGTTTTCTATTTCGTGAAAGTGCGTGAGGGAAGTGTGAACTTCAACTCACTCGAACACTTGAAAGTTTGAGATTACACATCTTTTTATTTTTCGGCTTGTCTACAAGGAGACCTCCCACTCAAATTTTCAAGAGCATATAGATTTTGAACATATGTGATATAGATATAGTTTTGAAAACATTTTGAAAATTTATTTGATTTGGATGACAAAATATTTTTCAAGTTTGAAAGTGAAAACGGTTTTTCAAAATTCAAACTAGTTTTGTAAAAATTCAATTTCAATTAAACTTTCAAAAATCAAAACGTTTTAATCTTACACATCATGTTTATAATCATATGAAAAACATTTTTGCTCAAGAAAATTTTCTCATTAGAGTTCTATAACTCATGGTAGTGGGGTTTGAAAATCCGGATTTCTAAAAAACTGGAGTTTCAGACAGCCGCGCACCTCGGAGTAAAATCGCCATATCTGGCGGCTCCGATGTCCTTTTGAGCCGAAACCGGTGGCATTGGACAGAGGACAGACAGAGCTATAATTTGATTCAAGAATAATTAAATTTAGATTTCTGAACAGAGAGTTATGCCACTTTTAATGCGGGTTTACTCCAGCTCGAAGAAAAAGAAATAAATTAAAACTTTGGTCCTTTTTAGGTGCGAAAAAGAATCAAGTGTAACGGAACGTTTTAAGATGTTGTTTAAAGCTTTTATTTTTGCTTTATTTGCAAGGTAATAACAAGGCATAAAAGAAATAACAACATGCATAAAACGATTCAAGTAAATAAACGAAACTAGCAAGACAATATAACTAGTCACAAAATTTTACTCGAAATTTCTCAAACCTTTAAAACACGTTTTTCAAGATAAAAAATTAAAAACTTTTAGAACTGATTCTAATGTGTTTTAAAAACATCCCAAACTCATAGAAAATCAACATGCTTTTTAATTTAAAGACATGAGCAATAAATTAAAAAAAATCTAAGATTACAATTCTAACTTGTCACAAAATTAGTAAACTTTCGAAAACGATTTTCAAGCTCATAATTTTAAAAACATGTACATGCTAATCTTTGACCATCGCTCTGATACCATTTGTTGGAATCGATCTAGGGTTTGAGAAAATAATTAACGCTTCGGTAAGCGGCGGAATTTTAAAAATTTTCTTTTACAAGTAAAACAGTTTTTACTAACCTAGACAAGTGCAAGTACATGTAATTAAAAACCAATATGAGCTAGAAGTTTACTAACCTTTCTTGAAGCTTGAACTTTGAAGAAGCTTGTGGAAAGTTTGCAACGCTCGTCTCCCCTCGCTGCACGTCTCTCTTTCTTTCCTCGGCACCTCGAGCAACCACGAAAGTTTCTATCACTAAATCACTCGAAAAGAATGAATCAGTGAGTGGGCACTTTTAAACGCTACGACTTAAGAACGAGTCTCGAAGTCGCAGAGCTAAACACTAGGTCGAGTGAGGACCTAGGTGCCAAGACAAGAAAAATCGAAAATATAAACTAGAGAGAGAGAGAGGAAGGGGCGGCCAAGTCTAGAGAGAGAAGCTCTCAATCTCTAAAACTTTGGATGAATCAATTGTGAGGAAAAGGGGCTCCTATTTATAGGAGAGGTCTCACCTTCTATAAGGTAGTTTCCTCTTCTATAGAATATCACATATTCATGAGCCAATTACCTCTTTTCCCACTTGAGATGCTCGGCCAAGGATGCCTTCTAGAAGGCTTGGATTTGTTTCCATTTTTGTTCCTTGCCTTGCCTTGTCTCTCTCTTGGCCGATTACCCTAAAGCATCCTCATGCAAATTTGTTTCCTCTTTTTCTTTTGGCAAGTATCTTGATACATTTATGCACAAAATATTCTCTCTTGGTTGGGTATGTTGGGCGCCTATGTCCTTCTAGAATGGGCTTCTAGAAGCTTTTCCATTTGTTCATGACAACATGAAAAAGGCCCAATAAGAATTTTCAATAAAATTCTTAAGAAATGAAATTAATTCACAAGGCCCAATGATCAAGTCATGGCCGAGTGAAAGATGTCATAAAATGACCTTGTCAAAAATTTATTGACATTCATTTCATCCTTTGTCTCAAAAGACAAAAATACCCTTTCGACAATTTTCGTTCTTGTTTTGACTTAGCTTCCAGTTTAACAATTCCTATCGATGTGATTCGTGACAGTGACCTCATGGACCCAAATGAACAAAGCTTGAGCTAAACACTTGGACTCAAAAGTTCACAAACCTTTTCCAAGTTTAGCTTAATGCCAACTGACTCCACTAAAGAGCTGACACTGAAAATCTCTCGGTTCAAATGATTTATTTTCAACTCAAGAATTCACCTAATTGTAATGAGCGGATCCACTGAATATTATCTATGTTTACCCTTCATGAATGTCATCAGCTAGTCGGGATTTACTAAATTACAATTTTACCCTTCTAGCTGTTATTTCCTCAACTCCTTTGTCGCTTGTGAATAAGTTAGAAACAATGTATTGACGAGGAGCTAACAAGTCACATTGTTTCATCCAAAAGAGTCAGGACTCAATTTGGACACTGGCCAGTTCATTTATTCACACTCCAAGGAACAAAGCATGAGGTGACATACATTGCATTTCAGCAATCTTGTACATGAATTCCATATCTATGAGAACTTCACAAAGTTACTCATGACAGACTCACAACTTAGTACTTCACCAATAGGCCTTGTTCGGAATCACATAGTGAGTCCGAACTTTGACTTTCTCAAATGAGAATACTAAGGTGTGAAATGGCATGTCTCATTTGAGGATTAAGGTAAGCATGATGCAATTCATACATAGTGACTTCGAGACATAAGAGGTTAAATGGTTTGTTCTTATATTGTCTCTAGAAGTGCACTGGTCAATTCAGTACCTTCGGAAGATACCTAGAAGAACTATAGAGTCCCCAACTCTCAATGCCTCATAACCAGACATCATAGATTCTTCTAACAATCATACTGAGGTCAATAGTCCTTTGACCCTAAGATTGCGAATATATCGTTTTAAGCAAACTACGAAGAGTTTGTTCATGCAAATCTACATTTGTCTCTTCGTAAGTTGTTAAGTTTGTTTATGGACTAAAAGACTAAGGTTTTATCATAAAGCTTCAAACAAAGAAAGAATGAATGAACGTTTCAACTTTATTAATGAATGAATAGGCAATTACAAGCAAGAGTCTTCATGAGACTTTATTACATCAAATGTACAAAATAAAGACTACAACTCTTCTTGTGGGCACCATTGACAACATAGTACACTGTTACCGAGCTCATGAAGGAGCTTCACACTACTGAAGGTCTCACTGAGAGAAAGAGGAATCAAGGAGAGGCACATGCTACTGAGCACAAAGCCTCCGCCTCTGGATCTAGGAAGAGACCTCACAAGGCCGATAAGAAGAACTGTCCTGCCTATCTCAAAGCAAAGGAACATAGTATTGTACTGATTGCCGAAGCATGCTTAGTAGCTGATAATGTATCAACGTGGATTCTTGACTCCGCTGCTACTAACCATGTTTGTTGTTCCTTGATTGGTTTCAAGAAAACCTAAAGCTTAGAGGAAGGTGACTTCTGTTTCAAATGGGGTGATGGGAGCCTGGTGTCTGCGAAGGCTGTGGGATATGTGACGCTGTCTTTTGAAGACCGCACTTTAAACTTGAATAATGTTTATTTTGTTCGTACCTATAGAAAGAACTTAATATCCGTTGCTCGTCTTCTGGAGCAAGATTATTGTTTAAATTTCATTAAGAATGGAATTCATATTTCGTTTCCTGATAATTCTTTTGTCACTGATGCATGTATGAAGAATGGTCTTGTCTACATCTATCCCACTCAACCTTCTGTTTTAGACACTGAAATAGATAATGATCTAGTTAGGGAGCAAAAGAGGATCAAACTATCTGAATCTTCTGATCTTATAAAATCAACATGTCTTTGGCACTTAAGACTTGGTCACATCAGTCTAGACAAGATTAAGAGACTTGTGAGGGATGGTCCACTCCAAGCCTCTGCAATAGGTTCACTACCTACTTGTGAATCTTGCATAGAAGGAAAAATGACTAAACGACCTTTCTCCGATAAGGGTCGAAGAGCAACTGAGTTGCTGGAACTAATACATTGTGATGCATGTGGTCCGCTCAGTGAACAGGCACGGGAGAATACGAATACTTTGTTACCTTCACTGATGATTACTCAAGATACGGTTTTGTCTAGTTTCTCAAACACAAATCCGAGACCTTTAACGTATTTAAGGTCTTTAGGGATTTAGTGGAAAAGCAAACTAGCAAAGTGATCAAAACCCTTCGATCCAATCAAGGTGGTGAGTATATTTCTGGAGAGTTCGATGACTTTCTTAAAGAAGATATTGCTTCTCAGCTTACCAGACTTGGCACACCTCAACAAAATAGAGTGTTAGAGACAAGAAACCGAGCTCTTATGGAGATGGTTAGATCAATGATGAGTTACTCATCACTCCCTCTTTCCTTTTGGGGATATGCCCTCGAAACAGCCGCTTACATTCTGAACCAAGTTCCATGAACGATGGATTGGCCGTAAAGTAAATCTTGGCTGCATCAAAATTTGGAGTTTCCCTGCACACGTGCTGAGGTAAAAGACCACGTGCTGAGGTAAAAGACTAGCAAGTTGGCTAGTAGGTCAGAATTGTTTCTGTTCGTTGGATATCCAAAGGAAACCAAAGGTTTCACATTCTATAGTCCCGAGGACGATAAGACTTTCGTTAGGACTGTTGTCGCACGAAAATGAACAACTATTTAAAACCTCAGGCGGTTCGATCCAAGGCCGGACCAAGTGATCACACCCGGGCCAAGAGTGTGAACTCGATAGTCTCGAGCTAGGGTTTCTCCGATCAACCCGCCTCTCGGGAGAGGAAAAGGGTGAGGAGGAGGAGTGACCGTGCCTTGGGTGTCGGCTGCCTACGTACCCGTGTGTGGGATCAGGTCAGAACGTAGTTCAAGCGTGTGAGACGCAGTATGAGGCGCGGAGCCTTGGTGGAGAGGCGTGCTCGACGAAGGAGACGAGGCGCAGAGGAGTCCTCGGCGACGTCTCAGAACTTCGGAGATCGCGTATGCGAGAGAGAATGTGTGTTTTCTCTCTTTTGGAGACGTGGAAGACTCTAAGTCAAGAGTTCCTTGTTGTGGCGGAGATTCCGGACGCGTAGGCGATTCCTAGTTGGAAATGCCGGACGCGTAGGCGATTTCTCGTCAGAAATGGTGGACGCGTCTAGGGTGCTAGACACGTAGGTGATTTTCAGTCGAAAACTGTTAGAGCACTCGTGGGCTCAAGATTAATCGTTCGATCAAGAGAGGCGGCACTCGGGAGTCCCCGGAAAGAGCTTCAGAATCTCTGAGAACGAGAAATCGAGGAGAATCTGCTTCAGGCCAAGGATGGCATCTAGAGAAGTAGAGAGAAGTCTCAAGTTCCTTGAGAATGAATGGGATCGATTTCCCCTCAATGAGAGGGTTATTTATAGGTGTTTGGGGGCCTTAAAAGGGTCTTTTGGCGTCCATGTGGGACTAGGAATGCGCGCGACATCAATTGGAGGCGCACGGAGCGCGCGGGGCACAAAGTGCGGCGCACAACGCGCGGCGCGCGATGCGAGGCGTAGAACGCGCGGCGCAGGATGCGCGGCGCATGGAGCGCGCGGTGCGCGCCTGCCTGGCGCGGCGCGCTGCTTGCTGCACAGCTGGCTGGCGCAGCGTGCTGTGCGCGCGGTGTATGGCTCGTCTTGCCGGACTCTTGCGGGCCTTTAGGAGTCTTCGAATACCATTCTTCCCACGTGAAATATGAAGGTTTCCACTTGACGAGAGTGACTCAACTCGAGGAGCAAAGCTCGACTCGAGGAGAGTGACTTAAGGCTCGACTCGAGGAGACTGACTCACGGCTTGACTCGAGGAGCGAAGCTCGACTCGAGGAGACTGACTCAAGGCTCAACTCGAGGAGCGAAGCTCGACTCGAGGAGACTGAATGAAGTCTCAACTCGAGGAGCGAGGCTCAACTCAGGGAGCCGACTCAAGTCTCAACTCGAGGGGCTAGGCTCGACTCAAGGAGTCAAGAGTTTGGGCGAGGGCTTGAAGACTTGCCGCTCTTCAGGACCTCCGGCCTGACCATCGGCCCTTTGAGCGACGTGCCTTCTTGGCATTTTGGGTTTTCCGAAAACGACCGACAATATTAGCCCCCCAAGTTCATTGCTCGGGAGGCCCCGGGCGGTGAACTTTTAGTTGTTTCCGCCGGGTGTTTGAGGAAAATAGACTTCCTAGAGCTTTACTGTCACGAAGCTTTTGTGGTTATAAAGAATATTCTCACAATTGCTAGTTCTTTCTCTCGCTTTTCCGTCTCTCTCGACACGAGTGTGTGATCGACACGCGGAGGAGGATCCAAGCGGATAGGAGACGTAGCTCAACGTGGGCGAGGCAGACGCGTTTGCATCCGTCGCTCTAGCCCCGGAGCAAAGGGGACATGCGTGGGCAAGCGGGGCACGCATTTGTGTAGACGCGGCCCGTCGTGTCGCGGCTTGTTGATCTATTGGTGAAGTCACGCCCAAGTCTTTCTTCGATGGAGCTTTGTTTTGACGATATCATCATCCCGGAGTCCATGGGACTTGACGGTGACTAGCAGGGCGAAGATTGTGTAATCATGACCTATTGGGGGAAGATCATGGCGTCCATCTCGGCCAGCTTGGAAAGCGACTGCACTTTTTCATTTTGCAAAGGCGTGCTCATTCCGAGGTCTCGAAGACGGAGGTTGATGCTGCGGGCTGATGCTTCGAGAAGACGGAGTGGCACCTAGCGGAAGGCTCTGCCGCACCGGAGGGCTTCGACTGCTCGGGGATAAACGCTAGAAGTTTGACCACGCATCAAGCATAAGTCGGTCTCACGGGGCATCCGCCATTCCCGCCCTAGTGACGCTTCTTCGTCTGCGTTCGGAAGATCGGCTCTTATTCCCCAGACGTGAGCGCGGGTCTCTGCTTTAGCTGATCTGTTCTTCAGGCCACTCCAGGTGCTTGCTCGAGGAGCGGGACTCGACTCGAGGAGACTGACTCAAGGCTCGATTCGAGGAGCGAAGCTCAACTCTAGGAGACTGACTCAAGGCTCGATTCGAGGAGCGAAGCTCGACTCGAGAAGACTGACTCAAGGCTCGACTCGAGGAGACTGAATCAAGTCTCAACTCGAGGAGCGAAGCTCAACTCGGGGAGCCGACTCAAGTCTCAACTCGAGGGGCTAGGTTCGACTCGGGGAGCCGACTCAAGTCTCAACTCGAGGGGCTAGGCTCGACTCAAGGAGATTGGCTGGACTTTAAGGAACATGACTCTACTCGAGGAGCGATGCTCGACTCGAGGAGTATGACTCGATTCTAGGAGCAAGACTCAACTCGGGGAGAATGACTTGATGAGTGGTGCTCGACTCGAGGGGGATGACTCGAGGAGAGTGACTCGACTCGAGGAGCATGGCTTGATTTGAGGAGGGTGACTCGACTCGAGGCGCAAGGGTCGACTCGAGGAGGCCGTGACTCGACTTGAGGAGCAAGGCTCGACTCGAGGAGGATGTCTTGACTCGAGGAGCAAGGCTCGACTCAAGGAGAGCGACTTGACTTTGAGGAGCGATGCTCGACTCAAGGAGAATGACTCGACTCGAGGGGCAAGACTCGACTCAAGGAGAGCGACTCGACTTAAGGAGCGATGCTCGACTCGGGGAGAATGACTTGACTCGAGGAGCAGTGCTCGATTCTAAGGAGCGATGTTCGACTCGGGGAGAATGATTTAAACTCAAGGAGCAAGACTTGACTCAAGGAGAGCGACTCGACTTTGAGGAGCGATGCTCGACTTGAGGAGAATGACTTGACTCAAGGGGCAAGGCTCGACCCAAGGAGGGCGACTCGACTTAAGGGGCGATGTTCGACTTGAGGAGACTGGCTCGGTGAGAGTGACTCAACTCGAGGAGCAAGGCTCAGCTCAAGGATAATGACTTGACTCAAGCAGCAAGGCTTGACTTAAGGAGAGTGTGCCTCGACTCGAGGAGCGAAGCTTGACTTGAGGAGAATGACTCGACTCGAGGAGCGTGGCTCGACTCGAGGAAATTGACTCGTTTCAAGGAGCGAGATTCGACTCGAGGAGAATGACTCGACTCGAGGAGGTTCTACACGACCTCATTTGTTGCTTGGGACTCTTCCAGGAGGAGCTTGCTCGAGTGAAGTCTCAGCTAGCTCAGGCCGAGCGAGGTTCTTGCTCAAAGGTAGGGTTCGCGAGGTTTTGCGAGCAGCTTCAATTAGCTCGCACGGAATGGGGAGTCTCCTAAGGCGAGTGTGATTGCGCTCAGTAGGCGGTGGTGAAGATGGCACGACCTGCGCCTTGTATGGCAGTTCAGGTGTGTTGCGATTAGTCATCATACGCAGCGCCTTGCGGTGACTCATAGCGTATCTTTAGAGACGGCTGTGTGCGTTGTTTTAGGCATCTTGGGCACGTCGTAATGGATGGCCTAGATGCGCCAAGTAGGATACTTAGGTGCGCCATGTAGGCATCTTAGGTTGCGCCATGTAGGCGTCTTAGGTTGCGCCACGTAGGCATCTTACGTTGCGCCATGTAGGCGTCTTAAGCGCGTCGCGAGGGTTCGACTAGGTTGCGCCATGTAGGCGTCTTACGTGCGCCATGTAGGCGTCTTATGTGCGTCGCGAGGGATGACTTGGTTGCGCCATGTAGGCATCTTGGGTGCGCCATGTAGGCGTCTTAGGTGCGCCATGTAGGCGTCTTAGCCTGCATCTCTGGGATGGCTTATCGCGCGCCGCGGAGGCGTCTTAGCCTGCATCTCTGGGATGGCTTGTGGCGCGCTGCGGAGGCGTCTTAGCCTGCATCTCTGGGACGGCTTGTGGCACGCCGCGGAGCCGTCTTAGCCTGCATCTCTGGGATGGCTTATGGCGCGCCGCGGAGGCGTCTTAGCCTACATCTCTGGGATGGCTTGTGGCGCGCCGCGGAGGCGTCTTAGCCTGCATCTCGGGGATGGCTTACGGCGCGTCGCGGAGGCGTCTTTAGCCGGCATCTCTGGGATGGCTTATGGCGCGCCGCGGAGGCGTCTTACGTGCACGCTTGTTCCCGTTTTATGTTCGGGTGTTTTGTTTTGATGGAGCGTGCTTTCTTTTTGTGGAACGTACTTTCTTAAGGATTTTGAGCGTACTTACCATCGCCGCCTATGTCACTAGCCTCCCGAGTTTTGGGTTTACAAGTGTAATCTTTGATGATTGAAAATCTTTGATAAAGTGGATTTTGAAAGAAAAACATCGAACTTTATTAATATTGCAAAAATAGGAAATCCTAAAACATTGGCTCGTAGGCCTTATTGAATGTTGGAAAGCAAGGAAATAAAATGGGGGGAAGCGCTGGCTACTGGTAGTACTTTCTCAAGTGTTCCGCATTCCACAGGCGACGGATCGGTGTCCGTGTATTTGATGTAGCGTGTCTCATCATGTATGACTTGGCAGACTTTGTGGGGTCCCTCCCTGTTTGGGATGAAGACGTCGGCGCCTTGCACTTGAGTGTCATGCAGAGGTCTTCGTGGATTTCGTGGAGGACCTTGGTCGACTCAACGCTATCTCTGATTCGGGAGATCGCGTTAACCGTCTTTCTAGCGGTTTTTCCATCGATTCCTTGGATGTAGCATATTCTGGCTTGGGATCGATCTCCAGCCATGGTGCCGATTCAACCTCAATTGGGAACTTCACCAATAGCTGGTATGTTGAAGTAATAGCCCTTAGTCGGTTCAGCGTGGGTCGCCCAATGATTACATTGTAGGGCGACTCTTGATCGACCACTAGGAATGGGACCATGTGAACGACTTCAATGCCTCCGGGAGTTCCGAAGGTGACCGGAAAATCGATGATGCCTTCGGTCATGACTCTCTCCCCAGTGAACCCGAATAGAGGCGTTTGGGTCGGAGTTGGGCGTAGCCCCCCGAGCTTCATGCGCTCTAGGGTGGACTTGAATATTATGTCGATAGCACTGCCGTTGTCGATGAGAACCCTTCTCACCAAGTTATTAGCCACTTGGGCTTTGAGTACAATCGCGTCATTGTGCGGATGCATAACTCGCTTGGCCTCTTCGTTGGTGAAGTACATCGTCTTGTGAGGTATGGACGGAGGTTCCTCGCAGGTGAGGTTGACGTGCATAGCAGCATCTCCTTGGGACGCGGCCCTCAGGAATTTCGTCCGCTGTCAGGCTGAGTCTCCATCTTGTGGACCGCCCAGTATGGTGGTCACAACGTGGAGTTGTTGATTGGCGTCAGCGGTAACCGTGGTTCGGTCGGCAGAAGCGGCTGTTCCTCCTCCCTTGCCAGACTGTGGTTTGTTTGTGGTGGGGCCCGCAGCGCTAATCATGCGTAACACGAACTCTTTCAGCTCACCCCGTTGGATCAATGCCTCGATCTGCCTTTTAAGACTGTGGCACTCGGAGGTCAGGTGACCGTATTCCTGATGGAACTCGCAATATCTAGATCGGTCGCGAGTCGCGGGGTCTTTGCTCATTGGAGCCGGGGGAGTGAACTTGTCACGCGCCAAAGCCAGGATTTGATCCGGCGTCGTGTTCAATGGTGTGAACGACGAGTAGCCCTTAAAGTCTTCCGCAAGTCGCGGCTTCTGGGGCATCGGAGTTCGGCTATTAAAAGTCTGACCTCCTCTGTTTCGCCTTTTACGGGAGTTGCCTTGCTCGTTGCTAGGCTCGTCTCGGTGGTGAGGGCTTTGATCATTGCCCTTGCGACCATCGAGGTAATCTTCGACTCCCATGAAGGTCTTGGCTCGAGTCATTAACTCGGCCATGGTAGAAGGGACACGGCCGACGATGGACTTAAGGAAGTCACTTGTGCGCAAGCCTTCAATGATGGCAGTGATTGCGTCTTTGTCGTCAAAGCGGTCGACCTTATTCGATTCTTCAGTGAATCGGGCGAGGTATCGTCTAAGAGACTCGCCATCCTCTTGCCTGATTGACCACAAGTACATCTTGGTCTTCTTTTGGACCATAGACGTAGCGAACCGTGCTAGGAACATGTCCTTCGGGTCTTTGAACGAGCGGATGCTTCCCGGCCTTAAGTTCTTGAACCACTCGAAGCCGGGTCTGGCGAGGGTAAGACTAAAAGCTTGGCACATAGCGCCGGGAGTGACACCATGCATTGTCATCCAGGTTTCATAGTGCTGGATGTGGTAAGCAGGATTTGCTTTTCCATCATATGGAGCGAGGTTAGGGAGTTTGAAATTTCCCGTACATACCTCGGCCAATATCTGAGCCGTGAAAGGTGATGAACTCTCCTCGACGATCCCATAGGCACTTCCGCCTATTCCGCGTTCGCGGAGGTCTCGTACTTCATTTCGAAGATTGTGGATCATAGTGACCACATCGAGACCGGTAGTCGGAGTAACTCCCTGTTCGGGAGGAGTCAACTGTTGTCTTTCATATGACCCTTGACCCGTGCGGCGGTTCCCGTTAGTTGGGGCTGCTACGGGGACATTTGGCCGAGAGCTTAGTTGCTCTCTTAGGTCATCACCACGCTTGATGCGTTGAGCAGTGAGATGGTCCCTAAGATCAGGGCTTGTCATACGGAGGCGCAGGCTTCGTCTGCGACGGCGCGCTCTCCGCGCGCCTTGACTTTCCGCAACGTTCTCCCTTTGACCTAGTCGGTCGAGGCCTGAGCGTCGGGAATTCCCCTCTTGAGAAGCCGTCGGCACGTCTCCTACCCGGGGTAGGGGATTTGAAGGACCGGCTTCAAACACGGCGGGGAGTCCCCTGTCCTTCGTGAGAGAAGTCTCGATACCCTCCGAATTGCCAGAACCCTCGTAGTCAGGGTCGCGGTCGCGACTTTCCTCATTGAGGTTCTCGGGATCCCCGTTGGGGATCGCCGTGTTATGCGCGGTTTGCTCCACAGCGAGTCGGCTGTGGTACCTCGCGTTCTTCACCTTTAGTTGGCGGACATTCTCCTCCAACCCCATGATACGGTGGTCCCTGCTATCTGGAGATGGAGATGGTGAGCGGGTCGAGCTCTCTTCATGGAGCGACTCTTCGTCACCATGCGCTCGGGAGCGCAAGAAGTATTTCTTGGTCCCAGTGACGTTTTCGGGGTTGTTCACGCCCTCAGAACGTACGGGTGGTTGGCTACTCATCGTTTCTCAAGTTCGAGAAAGTTGAGTTTGCAGAAGAAAAGAAGAAGATGAACAGAAGGGATTTCGGGCTGAATAGGTCGGGAAGTCCCCTCCTTCTAGCGCCAAAATGTTGTCGCACGAAAATGAACAACTATTTAAAACCTCGGGCGGTTCGATCCAAGGCCGAACCAAGTGATCGCACCCGGGCCAAGAGTGTGAACTCGATAGTCTCGAGCTAGGGTTTCTCCGATCAACCCGCCTCTTGGGAGAGGAAAGGGGTGAGGAGGAGGAGTGACCGTGCCTTGGGTGTCGGCTGCCTACGTACCCGTGTGTGGGATCAAGTCAGATCGTAGTTCAAGAGTGTGAGACGCAGTATGAGGCGCGGAGCCTTGGTGGAGAGGCGTGCTCGACGAAGGAGACGAGGCGTGGAGGAGTCCTCGGCGACGTCTCAGAACTTCAGAGATCGCGTATGCGAGAGAGAATGTGTGTTTTCTCTCTTTTGGAGACGTGGAAGCCTCTAATGTTGTCAATGGTGCCCACAAGAAGAGTAGTAGTGTCTATTTATGTACATTTGATGTCATATAGTCTTACAAAGACTCTTGCTTGTAATTGCTTATTCATTAATAATAAAGTTGAAACGTTCATTCAATCTTCCTTGTCTGAAGCTTTATGATAAAACCATAGTCTTTTAGTCCATAAACAAACTTAACAACTTACGAAGAGACAAATGTAGATTTGCATGAACAAACTCTTCGTAGTTTGCTTAAAACGATATATTCGCAATCTTAGGGTCAAAGGACTATTGACCTCAGTATGATTGTTAGAAGAATCTATGATGTCTGGTTATGAGGCATTGAGAGTTTGGGACTCTATAGTTCTTCTAGGTATCTTCCGAAGATACTGAATTGACCAGTGCACTTCTAGAGACAATATAAGAACAAACCATTTAACCTCTTATGTCTCGAAGTCACTATGTATGAATTGCATCATGCTTACCTTAATCCTGAAATGAGACATGCCATTTCACACCTTAGTATTCTCATTTGAGAAAGTCAAAGTTCGGACTCACTATGTGATTCCGAACAAGGCCTATTGGTGAAGTAATAAGTTGTGAGTCTGCCATGAGTAACTTTGTGAAGTTCTCATAGATATGGAATTCATGTACAAGATTGCTGAAATGCAATGTATGTCACCTCATGCTTTGTTCCTTGGAGTGTGAATAAATGAACTGGCCAGTGTCCAAATTGAGTCCTGACTCTTTTGGATGAAACAATGTGACTTGTTCGCTCCTCGTCAATACATTGTTTCTAACTTATTCACAAGCGACAAAGGAGTTGAGGAAATAACAGCTAGAAGGGTAAAATGGTAATTTAGTAAATCCCGACTAGCTGATGACATTCATGAAGGGTAGCATAGATAATATTCAGTGGATCCGCTCATCATAATTAGGTCGAATTCTTGAGTAGAAAATAAATTCATTTGAACCGAGAGATTTTCAGTGTCAGCTCTTTAGTGGAGTCAGTTGGCATTAAGCTAAACTTGGAAAAGGTTTGTGAACTTTTGAGTCCAAGTGTTTAGCTCAAGCTTTGTTCATTTGGGTCCATGAGGTCACTGTCACGAATCACATCGATAGGAATAGTTAAACTGGAAGCTAAGTCAAAACAAGAACGAAAATAGTTAAAAGGGTATTTTTGTCTTTTGAGACAAAGGATGAAATGAATGTCAATAAATTTTGACAAGTTCATTTGATGACTTAATGTCACTCGGCCATAATATGATTAACTGGGCCTTGTGAATTAATTTCATTTCATGAGAATTTTATTGAAAATTCTTAATGGGCCTTTTTCATGTTGTCATGAACAAATGGAAAAGCTTCTAGAAGGCCTTTCTAAAGCATAATAGGTGCCCACTACCCAAAGAGAAAGAGAGTTCCTTTTGTGCATTAATGTATGAAGATACTTGCCAAAAGAAAAAGAGGAAACAAATTTCCTATTCAAGGCAATGGGAATTTCGACCAAGACAAGTCAAGGGAGAAGAAAAATAAAAGAGGAAACAAATCCAAGGTGTCATGAAGGCTTATGTGGCCGTGTGACTTGGATAGGAATGGGAAATAAAGGGTTGCTCATAAAGGCTTGGAAAATAAGAGGAAACTACTTCTTTCCAAGGCCAACCCTTCTCCTATAAATAGGACCCTTATTCCCCTCATTTTATTCATTCAACATAAGTTAGAGATTGAGAGACTCTCTCTCTAGACATTGTTGGCCGCCCCTCTTCTCTCTCTTTCTAGTTTCTATTTTCGATTTTTCTTGTCTTGGCACCTAGGTCCTCACTCGACCTAGTCTTTAGCTCTGCGACTTTGAGACTCGTTCTTAAGTCGTAGTGTTTAAAAGTGCCCACTCACTGATTCCTTCTTTTCGAGTGATTTAGTGATAGAAACTTTCGTGGTTGCTCGAGGTGCCGAGGAAAGAAAGAGAGACGTGCTGCGAGGGGAGACGAGCGTTGCAACTTTCCAAAAGCTTCTACAAGGTTCAAGCTTCAAGAAAGGTTAGTAACTTTAATAGCTCATATTAGTTTTTATTTACATGCACATGCTCTTGTCTAGGTTAGTAAAAACTAGTTTTACTTAAAAAGAAAATTTTTAAAATTCCGCCGCTTAACGAAGCGTTAAACTTTTTCTCAAACCCTAGATCGATTCCAACAAATGGTATCAGAGCTATGGTCAAAGGAATGCATGTGCATGTTTTTAAATTATGAGCTTGAAAATCGTTTTCGAAAGTTTACTAATTTTGTGACAAGTTAGAATTGTAATCTTAGATTTTTTTTAATTTATTGCTCTTGTCTCTAAATTAAAAACCATGTTGATTTTCTATGAGTTTGGGATGATGTTAAAACACATTAGAATCAGTTCTAAAAGTTTTTAATTTTTTATATTGAAAAACGTGTTTTAAAGGTTTGAGAATTTTCGAGTAAATTTTGTGACTAGTTTTATTTTCTTGCTAGTTTCGTTTATTTACTTGAATCGTTTTATGTATGTTGTTATTTCTTTTATTCTATGTTATTACCCTGCTAATAAAACACAAATAAAAGCTTTAAACAACATCTTAAAACATTCCGTTACACTAGATTCTTTTTCGCACCTAAAAGGACGAAGCTTTAATTTATTTCTTTTTCTTCGAGCTGGAATGTAAACCCGCATTAAAAGCGGCATAACTCTCTGCTCAGAAATCGAAATTTAATGATTCTTGAATCAAATTAAATCTCTGTCTGTCCTCTGTCCAATGCCACCGGTTTCGGCTCAAAAGGACATCGGAGCCGCCAGATATGGCGATTTTACTCCGAGGTGCGCGGCTGTCTGAAACTCCAGTTTTTTTTAGAAATCCGGATTTTCAAACCCCACTACCATGAGTTATAGAACTCTAATGAGAAAACTTTCTTGAGCAAAAATGTTTTTCATATGATGATGTGTAAAGATTAAAAGTTTTGATTTTTGAAAGATTAATTGAAATTGAGTTTTTACAAAACTAGTTTGAATTTTGAAAAACCGTTTTCACTTTCAAACTTGAAAAATATTTTGTCATCCAAATCAAATAAATTTTCAAAATATTTTCAAAACTATATCTATATCACATATGTTCAAAATCTATATGCTCTTGAAAATTTGAGTGGGAGGTCTCCTTGTAGACAAGCCGAAAAATAAAAAGATGTGTAATCTCAAACTTTCAAGTGTTCGAGTGAGTTGAAGTTCACACTTCCCTCACGCACTTTCCCGAAATAGAAAATAGGAAAAGATCGAGTATGTACCTTGTGCCTTTATGCACTAATACTGCTCTGAACATGTCGATCTAGGATTCTCTTCTAGTTGTCCGCTCTGTCGCTCTCTAACTAGGAAATTTGTTTCCGAACTTAAAAGAGTCGATGAACCAACTCCAAAAACTAAGTGGGAGGGTTATATATTCGTTGTTTGTAACCCGCGATCCCCAACACTAGTGAAAGATGCAATAACGTGGGACTAAGAGCCGCTCTTGCGACCCTCACTTATATGTGAGTACTCCAAGGCGTTATTGCTTCGATCATTGCTCAATGAGCTACGTCCGAGAGTGATGCAATGATGGCAAGGCCTCCCCTTGGGGGATTGTTTTTCAAAGCTGATCTTTTGGACTAAGTGGTTGGTTGCACACTTAGGCTCAATCCCTAGTATCCTTCCTTAAGGCTCTGCGAAAGGATGTGAGTGATCAAACCAATTTACAAGGTGGCTAGTCAAAATGATGTACTGACATCTTGGCTTAGCATTAATGATGTGTCATTTACTTATAAAAGGAGATTTTTTGCGGCCTTCTCTTGAGGGAGTAAATTATCGTTTGGTTTATAACACCTTTGGATTTTATAAAAGTCTTAACAAAACTTAAATCCTAAACCAAAGACTAATCATAAACTTGTTTCAACCTTTATAGGCAATATGTCTCTCAACCATCTCTCAATCTTTCTTTCCTCGATCAAACTCGAAAACGAAAACTACGTAGATTCGAAACGAAACCTCGACATAATACCTACCGTTAACAAGCACAAATAGGTACTCACCACCCCATGTCCTCCTCTGACGAATGATGATTCAACTCAAGAGGACAATGACGCCTTAGCGGCCTGGCTTCGATCCGATGAGATTGTGAGGTGCTATATCTTGGCATCTATGAACAATATGCTGAAAGAGCAACATCGTGACATCGAGACTGCCGCTGACATGCTCTACAATCTCCTTGAGATGTTTGGAGGGCAAAGGCGTCAAGCAAGGCAACAAGCAGTCCGACAGTTTATGAACTGTCATATGAAAGCTAGGACTCCTGTTAGAGACTTTATGATACTGATCATTAGTTTTCTAAATAAGATGGAAATCCTAGGATCTGAGATTGATGGGAAGAATATCATAGATATGATCTTAGAAACTCTCCCCGCATCTCTTGATACCTCCAAGCTAGAGTACACTGTTACCAAGCTTATGGAGGAACTTCACACTGCTATAGGTCTCACTAAGAGAAAGAGGAATCAAGGAGAGGCACATGCTACTGAGCACAAAGCCTCCGCCTCTGGAACTGTGAAGAGACCTTACAAGGCCGATAAAAAGAACTGTCCTGCCTATCTCAAATCAAAGGAACATAGTATGGTACTAGTTACCGAAGCATGCTTAGTAGCTGATAATGTATCATCGTGGATTATTGACTCCGCTGCTACTAACCATATTTGTTGTTCCTTGAATGGTTTCAAGAAAACCAAAAGCTTAGAGGAAGGCGAGTTCTGTTTCAAATGGGGTGATGGGAGCCTGGTGTCTGCGAAGGCTGTGGGATCCGTGACATTGTCTTTTGAAGACCGTACTATAAACTTGAATAATGTTTATTTTGTTCCTACCTTTGGTAAGAACTTAATATCCGTTGCTCGTCTTCTTGAGCAAGATTATTGTTTAAAGTTCATTAAGAATGGAATTCGTATTTCATTTCCTGATAATTCTTTTGTCACTAATGCATGTATGAAGAATGGTCTTTTTTACATCTATCCCACTCAACCTTCTCTTTTAGACACCGAAATAGATAACGATCTAATTAGGGAGCCAAAGAGGATCAAACTTTCTGAATCCTCCGATCTAACAAAATCAACATACCTCTGGCACTTAAGACTTGGTTATATCAGTCTAGATAGGATTAAGAGACTTGTGAGGGATGGTCCACTCCAAGCCTCTGCAATAGGTTCACTACCTACTTGTGAATCCTGCATTAAAGGAAAAATGACTAAGCGACCTTTCTCCGATAAGGGTCGAAGAGCCACTGAGTTGCTGGAACTAATACATTCTGATGTATGTGGTCCGCTCAACCAACAGGCACGTGAAGGATACGAATACTTCGTTACCTTCACTGATGATTACTCAAGATATGGGTTTGTCTATTTGCTTAAACACAAATCCGAGACCTTTAACGTATTTAAGGTCTTTAGGGCTTTAGTGGAAAAGCAAACTGGCAAAGTGATCAAAACCCTTCGATCTGATCGAGGTGGTGAGTATATGTCTAGAGAGTTCGATGACTTTCTTAAAGAAGAAGGTATCGCTTCTCAGCTTACCGCACCTGGCACACCTCAACAAAACAGAGTGTCAGAGAGAAGAAACCGAACTCTTATGGAGATGGTTAGATCAATGATGAGTTACTCATCACTCCCGCTTTCCTTTTGGGGATATGCCCTCGAAACAGCCGCCTACATTCTGAACCAAGTTCCGTCCAAAACGGTTCCTGGTACTCCTTATGAACGATGCACTGGCCGTAAAGTGAATCTTGGCCGCATCCGAATTTGGGGTTGCCCTGCACACGTGCTGAGGCAAAAGACTAGCAAGTTGGCTAGTAGGTCAGAATTGTGCCTGTTAGTAGGATATCCGAAGGAAACCAAAGGTTTTACTTTCTATAGTCCCGAGGACGATAAGACTTTCGTTAGCACGAATGCTCGTTTCCTTGAGGAGGACTTTATGAAGGATACGAAACCTAGAAGCAAAATTGTGCTTGAAGAAAAGTTGGGTGAGGAAGCTTCTACCTCATCTGTAAGAACTGTTCTTACCCCAACTGAAACACAACCTAACTCATCAGAATCTCGTCAAGTAGTACTTAGACGTAGTGGGAGGGCTACTCAAAAGCCTGACAGGTACATGTCTTATGGAGACTCTCTTGTAGCCGTCTCCGACATGCATAACCCTGTTTCCTATAGCCAAGCAATGGCTTGTTCTGAATCAAACCTTTGGCTTGACGCCATGAAAGTTGAAATGCACTCGATGTATGTCAACAAAGTCTGGAAACTTGTAGACCTTCCTGAAGGGATTAAACCCGTAGGGTGTAAGTGGATATACAAGAAGAAAAGGGGTCCTGATGGGAACGTCGAGACGTTCAAAGCACGACTTGTGGCGAAGGGTTATACCCAACAAGAAGGGATTGACTATGAAGAAACCTTCTCGCCGGTCGCAATGCTTAAATCCATCCGCATACTCCTATCCATAGCTGCAGCTCTCGACTATGAGATCTGGGAAATGGATGTCAAGACAGCCTTTTTGAATGGTAATCTTGACGAGCGCATTTACATGGCTCAACCAGACGGTTTCGTGGATAAAGGTCAAGAGACCAAGGTTTGTGAGTTGCTTAAATCCATTTATGGACTAAAGCAAGCATCTTGATCATGGAATATTAGATTCGATGAAACTGTAAAGAGCTTCGGCTTTGAACAGTCAATAGATGAGCCTTGTGTTTACAAGTTAATACACGAAGGCAAAGTTGTGTTTCTGGTACTATATGTCGATGATATACTACTCATTGGTAATGACGTGGGTAAGTTATCTGAGGTTAAGGTCTGGCTGGCAAAGCAATTCGATATGAAGGATCTAGGAGAAGCTGCATACATTCTGGGAATCCAAATCTTTCGAGATAGGAAAAACCGGACCCTGTCGCTCTCTCAAGCATCTTATATTGATAAGGTGATGGATCGCTTCTCGATGCAAGACTGCAAGAGGGGTCAAACACCCTTTAGGCATGGAGTTTCACTCTCTAAGGACCAGTCTCCCAAGACTGCACAAGAGATTGAAGACATGAGGAAAATTCCTTACGCCTCTGCCGCAGGAAGCCTCATGTATGCTATGCTTTGCACCCGACCTGATATATGTTTCGCCGTTGGCGTAGTTAGCCGTTTCCAATCCAACCCTGGACCCGAGCACTGGATTGCTGTTAAGCATGTTCTTAAGTATCTTCGAAGAACTAGGAACTTGATGCTTACATACTCAGGTACTGACCTGACTATGACGGGATATACCAACTCCGATTTTCAAGCGGATAAGGATTCCAGGAAATCCACTTCGGGATCTGTGTTCATCCTTAATGGTGGAGCTGTTGTGTGGAGAAGTATTAAGCAATCTTGCATTGCTGACTCCACAATGGAAGCAGAATATGTGGCTGCTTGTGAAGCATCCAAAGAGGCTGTATGGCTTAGAAAGTTCCTTAAGTATTTGGAAATTGTTCCAAACGTCGACGAGCCCATGACCCTTTATTATGGTAATAGTGGGGCTGTCGCTAACTCAAAGGAACCTAGAAGCCATAAGCACTCTAAACATATTGAGAGGAAATACCATTTGATTCGAGAGATCGCGCAACGCGGAGACGTGGAGGTGAAGTAGATCTCTGGAAGATCCATTCACCAAGGCCCTAGCGAACATGGTCTTCGACCAACTTCGAGATGGATTAGGCATGTATGACTACTCACATCTTCTTTGAGTCAAGTGGGAGTTTGTTGTCAATGGTGCCCACAAGAAGAGTAGTAGTGTCTATTTATGTACATTTGATGTCATATAGTCTTACAAAGACTCTTGCTTGTAATTGCTTATTCATTAATAATAAAGTTGAAACGTTCATTCAATCTTCCTTGTCTGAAGCTTTATGATAAAACCATAGTCTTTTAGTCCATAAACAAACTTAACAACTTACGAAGAGACAAATGTAGATTTGCATGAACAAACTCTTCGTAGTTTGCTTAAAACGATATATTCGCAATCTTAGGGTCAAAGGACTATTGACCTCTGTATGATTGTTAGAAGAATCTATGATGTCTGGTTATGAGGCATTGAGAGTTTGGGACTCTATAGTTCTTCTAGGTATCTTCCGAAGATACTGAATTGACCAGTGCAGTTCTAGAGACAATATAAGAACAAACCATTTAACCTCTTATGTCTCGAAGTCACTATGTATGAATTGCATCATGCTTACCTTAATCCTGAAATGAGACATGCCATTTCACACCTTAGTATTCTCATTTGAGAAAGTCAAAGTTCGGACTCACTATGTGATTCCGAACAAGGCCTATTGGTGAAGTACTAAGTTGTGAGTCTGTCATGAGTAACTTTGTGAAGTTCTCATATATATGGAATTCATGTACAAGATTGCTGAAATGCAATGTATGTCACCTCATGCTTTGTTCCTTGGAGTGTGAATAAATGAACTGGCCAGTGTCCAAATTGAGTCCTGACTCTTTTGGATGAAACAATGTGACTTGTTAGCTCCTCGTCAATACATTGTTTCTAACTTATTCACAAGCGACAAAGGAGTTGAGGAAATAACAACTAGAAGGGTAAAATGGTAATTTAGTAAATCCCGACTAGCTGATGACATTCATGAAGGGTAGCATAGATAATATTCAGTGGATCCGCTCATCATAATTAGGTCGAATTCTTGAGTAGAAAATAAATTCATTTGAACCGAGAGATTTTCAGTGTCAGCTCTTTAGTGGAGTCAGTTGGCATTAAGCTAAACTTGGAAAAGGTTTGTGAACTTTTGAGTCCAAGTGTTTAGCTCAAGCTTTGTTCATTTGGGTCCATGAGGTCACTGTCACGAATCACATCGATAGGAATAGTTAAACTGGAAGCTAAGTCAAAACAAGAACGAAAATAGTTAAAAGGGTATTTTTGTCTTTTGAGACAAAGGATGAAATGAATGTCAATAAATTTTTTGACAAGTTCATTTGATGACTTAATGTCACTCGGCCATGACTTGATCATTGGGCCTTGTGAATTAATTTCATTTCATAAGAATTTTATTGAAAATTCTTAATGGGCCTTTTTCATGTTGTCATGAACAAATGGAAAAGCTTCTAGAAGGCCTTTCTAAAGCATAATAGGTGCCCACTACCCAAAGAGAAAGAGAGTTCCTTTTGTGCATTAATGTATGAAGATACTTGCCAAAAGAAAAAGAGGAAACAAATTTCCTATTCAAGGCAATGGGAATTTCGACCAAGACAAGTCAAGGGAGAAGAAAAATAAAAGAGGAAACAAATCCAAGGTGTCATGAAGGCTTATGTGGCCGTGTGACTTGGATAGGAATGGGAAATAAAGGGTTGCTCATAAAGGCTTGGAAAATAAGAGGAAACTACTTCTTTCCAAGGCCAACCCTTCTCCTATAAATAGGACCCTTATTCCCCTCATTTTATTCATTCAACATAAGTTAGAGATTGAGAGACTCTCTCTCTAGACATTGTTGGCCGCCCCTCTTCTCTCTCTTTCTAGTTTCTATTTTCGATTTTTCTTGTCTTGGCAGCTAGGTCCTCACTCGACCTAGTCTTTAGCTCTGCGACTTTGAGACTCGTTCTTAAGTCGTAGTGTTTAAAAGTGCCCACTCACTGATTCCTTCTTTTCGAGTGATTTAGTGATAGAAACTTTCGTGGTTGCTCGAGGTGCCGAGGAAAGAAAGAGAGACGTGCTGCGAGGGGAGACGAGCGTTGCAACTTTCCAAAAGCTTCTACAAGGTTCAAGCTTCAAGAAAGGTTAGTAACTTTAATAGTTCATATTAGTTTTTATTTACATGCACATGCTCTTGTCTAGGTTAGTAAAAACTAGTTTTACTTAAAAAGAAAATTTTTAAAATTCCGCCGCTTAACGAAGCGTTAAACTTTTTCTCAAACCCTAGATCGATTCCAACATCTAAGTCAAGAGGTCCTTGTTGTGGCGGAGATTCCGGACGCGTAGGCGATTCCTAGTTGGAAATGCCGGACTCGTAGGCGATTTCTCGTCATAAATGGTGGACGCGTCTAGGGTGCTAGACGCGTAGGCGATTTTCAGTTGAAAACCGTTAGAGCACTCGTGGGCTCAAGATTAATCGTTCGATCAAGAGAGGCGGCACTCGGGAGTCCCCGGAAAGCGCTTCAGAATCTCTGAGAACGAGAAATCGAAGAGAATCTGCTTCAGGCCAAGGATGGCATCCAGAGAAGCAGAGAGAAGTCTCAAGTTCCTTGAGAATGAATGGGATCGCTTTCCCCTCAATGAGAGGGGTATTTATAGGTGTTTGGGGGCCTTAGAAGGGTCCTTTGGCGTCCATGTGGGACTAGGAACGCGCGCGGCATCAATTGGAGGCGCACGGAGCGCGCGGCGCACAACGCGCGGCGCGCGGCGTAGGGGGCGCGGCGCGCGATGCGCGGCGCAGAACGCGCGGCGCAGGATGCGCGGCGCATGGAGCGCACGGCGCGGGCGCGTCTTGGCGCGGCGCGCTGCTTGCTGCACGGCTGGCTGGCGCAGCGTGCTGCGCGCGCGGTGAATGGCTCGTCTTGCCGGACTCTTGCGGGCCTTTAGGGGTCTTCGAATACCATTTTTCCCACGTGAAATATGAAGGTTTCCACTTGACGAGAGTGACTCAACTCGAGGAGCAAAGCTCGACTCGAGGAGACTGACTCAAGGCTCGACTCGAGGAGCGAAGCTGGACTCGAGGAGACTGACTCACGGCTTGACTCGAGGAGCGAAGCTCGACTCAAGGAGACTGACTCAAGGCTCAACTAGAGGAGCGAAGCTCGACTCGAGGAGACTGAATGAAGTCTCAACTCGAGGAGCGAGGCTCAACTCGGGGAGCCGACTAAAGTCTCAACTCGAGGGGCTAGGCTCGACTCAAGGAGTCAAGAGTTTGGGCGAGGGCTTGAAGACTTGCCGCTCTTCAGGACCTCCAGCCTGACCATCGGCCCTTTGAGCGACGTGCCTTCTTGGCGTTTTGGGTTTTCCGAAAACGACCGACAACAAGCTAGAATGCTCGTTTCCTTGAGGAGGACTTTATGAAAAATGTAAAACCTAGAAGCAAAATTGTGCTTGAAGAAAAGTTGGGTGAGGAAGCTTCTACCTCATCTGTAAGAACTGTTCTTACCCCAACTGAAACACAATCTAACTCATCAGAATCTCGTCAAGTAGTACTTCGACGTAGTGGGAGGGGTACTCAAACATGGATGACCCTGTTTCCTATAGCCAAGTGATGGCTTGTTCTGAATCAAACCTTTGGCTTGATGGTTATACCGAACAAGAAGGGATTGACTATGAAGAAACCTTTTCGCCAGTCGAGATGCTTAAATCCATCCGCATACTTCTATCCATAGCTGCAGCTCTCGACTATGAGATCTGGCAAATGGATGTCAAGACGGCCTTCCTGAATGGCAATCTTGACAAGCGCATTTATATGGCTCAACCAGATGGTTTCTTGGAAGAATGTCAAGATACCAAGGTTTGTGAGTTACTTAAGTCCATTTATGGATTAAAGCAAACATCTAGATCATGGAATATTAGATTCGATGAAACTGTGAAAAGCTTCGGCTTTGAACAGTCAATAGATGAGCCTTGTGTTCACAAGTTAATACACAAAGGCAAAGTTGTGTTTCCGGTGCTATATGTCGATGATATATTAGTCATAGGTAATTATGTGTGTAAATTATCTGAGCTTAACGTCTGGTTGGCAAGGCAATTCGATATGAAGGATATTGGAGAAGCCGCGTACATTCTGGGGATTCAAATCTTTCGAGATAGGAAAAACCGGACTCTGTCGGTCTCTCAAGCATCTTATATTGATAAGGTGATGGATCGCTTCTCGATGCAAGGCTCCAAGAAGGGCCAAACAAGAGATTTAGGACATGAGAAAAATTCCTTACGACTTAGCCGTATGAAGTCTCATGTATGCTATGCTTTGCACTAATATATGCTTCGCAGTTGGCGTGGTTAGCCATTTTCAATCCAACCCTGGACCCAAGCACTGGATTGCTATTAAGCATGTTCTCAAGTATCTTCGAAGAACTAGGAACTTGATGCTTACATATTCAGGTATTGACCTAACTATGACGGGATATACCGACTTCAATTTTCAAGCGGATAATGATTCCAAGAAATCCACTACGGGATATATGTTCATCCTTAATGGTGGAGATGTTGTGTGGATGAGTATTAAGCAATCTTGCATTGCTGACTCCACAATGAAAGCAGAATATGTGGCTGCTTGTGAAGCATCCAAAGAGGCTGTCTGGCTTAGAAAATTCCTTAAGTATTTGGAAGTTGTTCCAAACGTCGACGAGCCCGTGAGCCTTTATTGTGATAATAGTGGGGCTGGCGCTAACTCAAACGAAATTCAAAGCCGTAAGCGCTCTAAACATATTGAGAGGAAATACCATTCGATTCGAGAGATCGTGCAGCGCGGAGACGAGGAAGTGAAGAAGATCTCAACGGTGGAGAACCTGGCATATCCATTCATCAAGGTCCTAGCGAACAACGTCTTCGACCAACATCGAGAGAGATTAGGCATGAAGGACTACACACATCTTCTTTCTGTCAAGTGGGAGTTTGTTGTCAATGGTGCCCACAAGAAGAGTTGTAGTCTTTACTTTTGTACATTTGATGTAATAATGTCTCACGAAGACTCTTTCTTGTAATTGCTTATTCATTAATAAAAAGTTGAAACGTTCATTCATTATTCCTTGTGTGAAACTTTATAATAAAACCTTAGTCTTTTAGTCCGTAAACAAACCTAAGAAAACATGAAGAGACAAATGTAGATTTGCATGAACAAACTCTTCATGGTTTGCTTAAAACGATATATTCGCAATCTAAGGGTCAAAGGACTATTGACCTCAGTACGATTGTTAGGAGAATCTATGATGTCTGGTTATGGGACATTGAGAGTTGGAGACTCTATAGTTCTTCTAGGTATCTTCTGAAGGTACTGAATAGACCAGTGCACTTCTAGAGACAATATAAGAACAAACCATTTAACCTCTTATGTCTCGAAGTCACTACATATGAATTGCATCATGCTTATCTTAATCCTAAAATGAGACATGCCATTTCACAGCTTACGTATTCTCATTTGAGAAAGTCAGAGTTTGGACTCACTATGTAATTCTGAAGAGGACCTATTGGTGAAGTACTAAGTTGTGAAGATGTCATGAGTAACTTTGTGAAGTTCTTATAGATATGGAATTCATGTACAAGATTGCTGAAATGCAATGTATATCAGCTCATGCTTTGTTCCTTCGAATGTGAATAAATGATTTGGCCAGTGTCCAAATTGAGTCTTGACTCTTTTGGATGAAACAATGTGACTTGTTATTAGCTCCTCGTCAATACATTGTTTCTAACTTATTCACAAGCGACAAAGGAGTTGAGGAAATAACAGCTAGAAGGGTAAAATGGTAATTTTGTAAATCCCGACTAGCTGATGATATTCATGTACAGTAAACATAGATAATATTCAGTGGATCCACTCATCACAATTAAGTTAAATTCCTGAGTAGAAAATAAATTCATTTGAACCTAGAGATTCTCAGTGTCAACTCTTTAGTGGAGTTAGTTGACATTAAGCTGAACTTGGAAAAGGTTTGTGAACATTTGAGTACAAGTATTTAGCTCAAGCTTTGTTCAGTTGGATCCATGAGGTCAGTGTCACAAATCATATCGGGTAGGAATAGTTAAACTAGAAGCTAAGTCAAAACAAGAATGAGACAAGTTTTACGAAAATTGTCGAAAGGGTATTTTTGTCTTTTTAGACATAGGATGAAATGAATGTCAATAATTTTTTTGACATGGTCCTATGATGACTTATATCACTCGGCCATGATGAGTTCATTGGGCCTTGTGAATTAATTTCATTTCATAGAATTTTACTTGAAAATTCTTAATGGGCCTTTCTTATGTTGTCTTGAACAATTGAAGAAACATCTAGAAGCTCCTTCTAGATGTTCCATGGCCGTCCAGCCCAATAAAGAAAAGAGTGATTATTTTGTGCATTAATGTATAAAGATACTCGCCAAAAGAAAAAGAGGAAACAAATTTCCTATACACGAAAGAGGGGATTTCGGCCAACATGAGTCAAGGGAGAAGCAAAACAAAAGAGGAAACTTATCCAAGGCTTCTAGAAGCCTAGTTGGCCGTGTGACTCAAGAAGGAAATAAGCAAAATTTTGCTCATGAATATGTGATATTCTATAGAAGAGGAAACTACCTTATTGTAGGTAATCCCTCCCCTTTAAATAGAGGCCTTATTCTTCTCATTTCATTCATTCCAAAGTTTTAGAGATTGAGAGCTTCTCTCTCTAGAACCTCTTGGCCGATTCCCCTCCCTCTCTCTCTAGTTTTCTTTCGTTTTTGTTTTGGCACCTAGGTCCACATTGGACCTAGTGTTATTGGCCCGGCGAGACCCGATGACACTATCGGCCATTCGAGCGGCCGGACAAACTCACCCGGCCAATGGCCGGTCCAAACTCACTCGGCCATTGGCCGACCGAATCTCACTCGGCCAATGGCCGGCCAAAACTCACTCGGCGATTGGCTCCTAGTTGTTGTCGGTCGTTTTCGGAAAACCCGAGACGCCAAGAAGGCACGTCGCTCAAAGGGCCGATGGTCAGGCCAGAGGTCCTGAAGAGCGGCAAGTCTTCAAGCCCTCGCCCAAACTCTTGACTCCTTGAGTCGAGCCTAGCCCCTCGAGTCGAGACTTGAGTCGGCTCCCCGAGTTGAGCCTCGCTCCTCGAGTTGAGACTTCATACAGTCTCCTCGAGTCGAGCTTCACTCCTCGAGTTGAGCCTTGAGTCAGTCTCCTCGAGTCGAGTTTCGCTCCTCGAGTTCAGCCTTGAGTCAGTCTCCTCGAGTCGAGCTTCGCTCCTCGATTTGAACCTTGAGTCAGTCTCCTCAATTCGAGCTTCGCTCCTCGAGTTGAGCCTCGAGTCGTTCTCCTCGAGTCGAGCCTCGAGTCATTCCTCGAGTCGAGCCTCGGGTCGCTCCTCGAGTCGCTCTTCGAGTCGAGCCTCGAGTCGTTCTCCTCGAGAGGAAACCTTCATATTTCACGTGGCAAGAATGGTATTCGAAGAACCCTAAAGGCCCGCAAGAGTCCGGCAAGACGAGCCATTCGCCGCGCGCACAGCACGCTGCGCCGGCCAGCCGCGCAGCAAGCAGCGCGCCGCGCCATCAAGGCAGCGCGCCGCGCCAGGCAGTCGCGCGCCGCGCCAAGACGCACCCGCGCCGCGCGCTCCATGCGCCGCGTCCAATGACCCGCGTGCCACGCCAGATGACCCGCGCGCCGCGCCCCCTGCGCCGCGCGCCGCGCGCCGCGCGTTGTGCGCCGCTCTTTGTGCGCCGCGCGCGCCGTGCGCCTCCACTTGATGCCACATGTGTTCCTAGACCCACATGGACCTATAAATACCCTCTCTCATTGAGGGGAAATATCATCCCATTCATTCTCAAGGAACTTGAGACTTCTCTCTGCTTCTCTGGATGCCATCCTTGGCCTGAAGCAAATTCTTCACGATTTCTCGTTCTCAGAGATTCTGAAGCGCTTTCCGGGGACTCCCGTGTGCCGCCTCTCTTGATCGAACGATTAATCTTAAGCCCACGAGCGCTCTAACGGTTTTCGACTGAAAATCGCCTACGCGTCTAGCACCCTAGACGCGTTCGCCATTTTTGACAAGAAATCGCCTACGCGTCCGGCATTTCCAACTGGGAATCGCCTAAGCGTCCGGAATCTCCGCCACAACAAGGAACTCTTGACTTAGAGTCTTCCACGTCTCCAAAAGAGAGAAAACACATATTCTCTCTCGCATACGCGATCTCCGAAGTTCTGAGACGTCGCCGAGGACTCCTCCGCGCCTCGTCTCCTTCATTGAGCACGCTTCTCCACCAAGACTCCGCGCCTCACACTGCGTTACATACGCCTGAACTATGTTTTGACCTGATCCCACACACGGGTACGTAGGCAGCCGACACCCAAGGCACGGTCACTCCTCCTCCTCACCCCCTACCTCTCCCGAGAGGTGGGTTGATCGGAGAAAACCGTAGCTCGAGACTATCGAGTTCACACTCTTGGCCCGGGTGCGATCACTTGGTCCGGCCTTGGATCGAACCGCCCGAGGTTTTAAATAGTTGTTCATTTTCGTGCGACAACATTTTGGCGCTAGAAGGAGGGGACTTCCCGACCTATTCAGCCCGAAATCCCTTCTGTTCATCTTCTTCTTTTCTTCTGCGAACTCAACTTTCTCGAACTTGAGAAACTATGAGTAGCCAACCACCCGTACGTTCTGAGGGCGTGAACAACCCCGAAAACGTCACTGGGACCAAGAAATACTTCTTGCGCTCCCGAGCGCATGGTGACGAAGAGTCGCTCCACGAAGAGAGCTCGACCCGCTCACCATCTCCATCTCCTGATAGCAGGGACAACCGCATCATGGAGTTAGAGGAGAGTGTCCGCCAACTAAAGGCGAGGAACGCAAGGTACCACAGCCAACTGGCTGCAAAGCAACCTATGCGTGACACGATAATCCCCAACGGGGATCTTGAGAACCTCAACGAGGAAAGCCGCGACCGCGACCCTGATTACGAGGGTACTGGCGATTTAGAGGATATCGAGACTTCTCTCACGAAGGACGGGGAACACCCCGCCGTGTTTGAAGTCGGTCCTTCGAATCCCCTACCCCGGACGGGCGACGCATCGGCTGCTTCTCAAGAGGGAAATTCCCGACGTTCGACCCTCGACCGACTAGGTCAAAGGGAGAATGTTACGGAGAGTCAGGGCACGCGGAGAGCGCGCCGTCGCAGACGAAGCCTGCGCCTCCGTACGACCAGCCCAGATCTTAGGGATCACCTCACCACCCAACGCATCGAGCGTGGCGATGACCTAAGGGAGCGACTAAGCTCTCGGCCAAACATCCCTGTAGCAGTCCCAAGTAACGGGAACCGCCGAACGGGTCAAGGGTCAAATGAAAGACGACAGGTGACTCCTCCCGAACAGGGAGTTACTCCGACTACCGGTCTCGATGTGATCACAATGATCCACCATCTTCGAAATGAAGTACGAAATCTCCGAGAACACGGAATAGACGGAAGTGCCTATGGGGTCGTTGAGGAGAAGTCCTCGCCTTTCACGGCTCAGATATTGGCCGAGGCATGCACGGGAAATTTCAAACTCCCGAACCCTGCTCCATATGATGGAAAAGCGGATCCCGCTTACCATATCCAGCACTATGAAACCTGGATGACGATGCAGGGTGTCGCTCCCGGCGCCATGTGCCAAGCTTTTATTCTTACCCTCGCCGGACCGGCTTCGAGTGGTTCAAGAACTTAAGGCCGGGAAGCATCCGATCGTTCAAAGACCTGAAGGACATGTTCCTAGCACGCTTCGCTACATCTATGGTCCAAAAGAAGACCAAGATGTACTTGTGGTCAATCAGGCAAGAGAATGGCGAGTCTCTTAGACGATACCTCGCCCGATTCACTGAAGAATCGAACAAGGTCAACCGCTTTGATGACAAAGACGCAATCACTGCTATCACTGAAGGCTTGCGCACAAGTGACTTCCTTAAGCCCATCGTCGGCCGTGTCCCTTCTACCATGGCCGAGTTAATGACTCGAGCCAAGACCTTCATGGGAGTCGAAGATTACCTCGATGGTCGCAAGGGCAATGATCAAAGCCCTCACCACCGAGACGAGCCTAGCAACGAGCAAGGCAACTCCCGAAAAAGGCGAAACAGAGGAGGTCAGACTTTTAATAGCCGACCTCCGATGCCCCAGAAGCCGCGACTTGCGGAAGACTTTAAGGGCTACTCGTCGTTCACACCGTTGAACACGACGCCGGATCAAATCCTGGCTTTGGCGCGTGACAAGTTCACTCCCCCGGCTCCAATGAGCAAAGACCCCGCGACTCGCGACCGGTCTAGATATTGCCAGTTCCATCACGAATACGGTCACCTGACCTCCGAGTGCCACAGTCTTAAAAGGCAGATCGAGGCATTGATCCAACGGGGTGAGCTGAAAGAGTTCGTGTTACGCATGATTAGCGCTGCGGGCCCCACCACAAACAGACCACAGTCTGGCAAGGGAGGAGGAACAGCCGCTTCCGCCAACCGAACCACGGCTACTGCCGACGCCAATCCACAACTCCACGTTGTGACCACCATACTGGGCGGTCCACAAGATGGAGACTCAGCCCGACAGCGGAAGAAATTCATGAGGGCCGCGTCCCAAGGACACGCTACTATGCATGTCAACCTCACATACGAGGAACCTCCGTCCGTACCTCACGAGACGATGTACTTCACCAACGAAGAGGCCAAGCGAGTTGTGCATCCGCACAATGACGCGATTGTGCTCAAAACCCAAGTGGCTAATAACTTGGTGAAAAGGGTTCTCTGTTGTCAATGGTGCCCACAAGAAGAGTAGTAGTGTCTATTTATGTACATTTGATTTCATATAGTCTTACGAAGACTCTTGCTTGTAATTGTTTATTCATTAATAATAAAGTTGAAACGTTCATTCATTCTTTCTTTGTTTGAAGCTTTATGATAAAACCTTAGTCTTTTAGTCCGTAAACAAACTTAACAACTTACGAAGAGACAAATGTAGATTTGCATGAACAAACTCTTCGTAGTTTGCTTAAAACGATATATTCGCAATCTTAGGGTCAAAGGACTATTGACCTCAGTATGATTGTTAGAAGAATCTATGATGTCTGGTTATGAGGCATTGAGAGTTGGAGACTCTATAGTTCTTCTAGGTATCTTCCGAAGGTACTGAATTGACCAGTGCACTTCTAGAGACAATATAAGAACAAACCATTTAACCTCTTATGTCTCGAAGTCACTATGTATGAATTGCATCATGCTTACCTTAATCCTGAAATGAGACATGCCTTTTCACACCTTAGTATTCTCATTTGAGAAAGTCAAAGTTCGGACTCACTATGTGATTCCGAACAAGGCCTATTGGTGAAGTACTAAGTTGTGAGTCTGTCATGAGTAACTTTGTGAAGTTCTCATAGATATGGAATTCATGTACAAGATTGCTGAAATGCAATGTATGTCACCTCATGCTTTGTTCCTTGGAGTGTGAATAAATGAACTGGCCAGTGTCCAAATTGAGTCCTGACTCTTTTGGATGAAACAATGTGACTTGTTAGCTCCTCGTCAATACATTGTTTCTAACTTATTAACAAGCGACAAAGGAGTTGAGGAAATAACAGCTAGAAGGGTAAAATGGTAATTTAGTAAATCCCGACTAGCTGATGCCATTCATGAAGGGCAAACATAGATAATATTCAGTGGATCCGCTCATCATAATTAGGTCGAATTCTTGAGTAGAAAATAAATTCATTTGAACCGAGAGATTTTCAGTGTCAGCTCTTTAGTGGAGTCAGTTGGCATTAAGCTAAACTTGGAAAAGGTTTGTGAACTTTTGAGTCCAAGTGTTTAGCTCAAGCTTTGTTCATTTGGGTCCATGAGGTCACTGTCACGAATCACATCGATAGGAATAGTTAAACTGGAAGCTAAGTCAAAACAAGAACGAAAATAGTTAAAAGGGTATTTTTGTCTTTTGAGACAAAGGATGAAATGAATGTCAATAAATTTTTTGACAAGTTCATTTGATGACTTAATATCACTCGGCCAAGACTTGATCATTGGGCCTTGTGAATTAATTTCATTTCATAAGAATTTTATTGAAAATTCTAAATGGGATTTTTCTTATGTTGTCATGAACAAGTGAAGAAAATTCTAGAAGCCTTTTCTAGAAGCCATAGGCGCCCAACACTACCCAAAGAGAAAGGGAAATTATTTTGTGCATAAATGTATTTAGATACTTGCCAAAAGAAAAAAGAGGAAACAAATTTGCATATTAGATGCACAAGGGAATCGGCCAAGTAAGAAAAAGGCAAGGCAAGGCACATAAAAGGAAACAAATCCAAGCCTTCTAGAAGGCTGCCTTGGCCGTGTGGAATAAGAGGGAAATGGGCAATATTTGCTCATGAATATGTGATATTCTATAGAAGAGGAAACTACCTTATTGAAGGTGAGACCTCTCCTATAAATAGGAGCCTCATTCCACACATTTTATTCATCCAAGTTTAAGAGATTTGAGAGACTCTCTCTCTAGAACTTGGCCGAAAATCCTCTCTCTCTCTCTCTAGTTTATTTTCGATTATTTCTTGTCTTGGCACCTAGGTCCTCACTCGACCTAGAGTTTAGCTCTGCGACTTCGAGACTCATTCTCAAGTCGTAGTGTTTAAAAGTGCCCACTCACTTATTCCTTCTTTTCGAGTGATTTAGTGATAGAAACTTTCGTGGTTGCTCGAGGTGCCGAGGAAAGAAAGAGAGACGTGCTGCGAGGGGAGACGAGCGTTGCAACTTTCCAAAAGCTTCTACAAGGTTCAAGCTTCAAGAAAGGTTAGTAACTTTAATAGCTCATATTAGTTTTTATTTACATGTACATGCTCTTGTCTAGGTTAGTAAAAACTAGTTTTACTTAAAAAGAAAATTTTTAAAATTCCGCCGCTTAACGAAGCGTTAAACTTTTTCTTAAGCCCTAGATCGATTCCAACAAATGGTATCAGAGCTATGGTCAAAGATTAGCATGTACATGTTTTTAAAATTATGAGCTTGAAAATCGTTTTCGAAAGTTTACTAATTTTGTGACAAGTTAGAATTGTAATCTTAGATTTTTTTTAATTTAATGCTCTTGTCTTTAAATTAAAAAGCATGTTGATTTTCTATGAGTTTGGGATGGTTTTAAAACACATTAGAATCAGTTCTAAAAGTTTTTAATTTTTTATATTGAAAAACGTGTTTTAAAGGTTTGAGAAATTTCGGTATTTTTTTGTGACTAGTTACTTTGTCTTTCTAGTTTCTTTTATTTACCGTATTCGTTTTATGCTTGTTGTTATTTCTTTTATTCTATGTTATTACCCTGCTAATAAAACACAAATAAAAGCTTTAAACAACATCTTAAAACATTCCGTTACACTTGATTCTTTTTCGCACCTAAGTAGGACCAAGCTTTAATTTATTTCTTTTTCTTCGAGCTGGAGTAAACCCGCATTAAAAGTGGCATAACTCTCTGCTCAAAAATCGAAATTTAATGATTCTTGAATCAAATTAAAGCTCTGTCTGTCCTCTGTCCAATGCCACCGGTTTCGGCTGAAAAGGACATCGGAGCCGCCAGATATGGCGATTTTACTCCGAGGTGCGCGGCTGTCTGAAACTCCAGTTTTTTAGAAATCCGGATTTTCAAACCCCACTACCATGAGTTATAGAACTCTAATGAGAAAATTTTCTTGAGCAAAAATGTTTTTCCATATGATTATAAACATGATGTGTAAGATTAAAATGTTTTGATTTTTGAAAGTTTAATTGAAATTGAATTTTTACAAAACTAGTTTGAATTTTGAAAAACCGTTTTCACTTTCAAACTTGAAAATATTTTGTCATCCAAATCAAATAGATTTTCAAAATGTTTTCAAAACTATATCTATATCACATATGTTCAAAATCTATATGCTCTTGAAAATTTGAGTGGGAGGTCTCCTTGTAGACAAGCCGAAAAATAAAAAGATGTGTAATCTCAAACTTTCAAGTGTTCGAGTGAGTTGAAGTTCACACTTCCCTCACGCATTTTCCCGAAATAGAAAATAGGAAAAGATCGAGTATGTACCTTGTGCCTTTATGCACTAATACTGCTCTGAACATGTCGATCTAGGATTCTCTTCTAGTTGTCCGCTCTGTCGCTCTCTAAACTAGGAAATTTGTTTCCGAACTTATAAGAGTCGATGAACCAACTCCAAAAACTAAGTGGGAGGGTTATATTCGTTGTTTGTAACCCGCGATCCCCAACACTAGTGAAAGATGCAATAACGTGGGACTAAGAGCCGCTCTTGCGACCCTCACTTAAATGTGAGTACTCCAAGGCGTTATTGCTTCGATCATTGCTCAATGAGCTACGTCCGAGAGTGATGCAATGATGGCAAGGCCTCCCCTTGGGGGATTGTTTTTCAAAGCTGATCTTTTGGACTAAGTGGTTGGTTGAACACTTAGGCTCAATCCCTAGTATCCTCCCTTGAGGCTCTGCGAAAGGATGTGAGTGATCAAACCAATTTAAAAGGTGGCTAGTCAAAATAGATGTATTGACATCTTGGCTTAGCATTAATGATGTGTCATTTACTTATAAATGGAGATTTTTTGCGGCCTTCTCTTGAGGGAGTAAATTATCGTTTGGTTTATAACACCTTTGGATTTTACAAAAGTCTTAATAAAACTTAAATCCTAAACCAAAGACTAATCATAAACTTGTTTCAACTTATATAGGCAATATGTCTCTCAACCATCTCTCTATCTTTCTTTCCTCAATCAAACTCGAAAACGAAAACTACGTAGATTCGAAACGTAACCTCGACATAATACCTACCGTTAACAAGCACAAATGGGTACTCACCACCCCGTGTCCTCCTCTGATGAATGATGATTCAATTCAAGAGGACAATGACGCCTTAGCGGCCTGGCTTCGATCCGATGAGATTGTGAGGTGCTATATCTTGGCATCTATGAACAATATGCTGAAAGAGCAACATCGTGACTTCGAGACTGCCGCTGACATGCTCTACAATCTCCTTGAGATGTTTGGAGGGCAAAGGCGTCAAACAAGGCTACAAGCAGTCCGACAGTTTATGAACTGTCATATGCAGGCTAGGACTCCTGTTGGAGACTTTATGGTATTGATCATTAGTCATCTGAGTAAAATGGAAATCCTAGGATCTGAGATTGATGGGAAGAATGTCATAGATGTGATCTTAGAAACTCTCCCCGCATCTCTTGATACCTCCAAGATGAACTACTCCATAAACAAGCTAGAGTACACTGTTACCAAGCTTATGAAGGAACTTCACACTGCTGTAGGTCTCACTAAGAGAAAGAGGAATCAAGGAGAGGCACATGCTACTGAGCAAAAAGCCTCCGCCTCTGGAACTAAGAAGAGACCTCACAAGGCCGATAAAAAGAACTGTCATGCCAATCTCAAAGCAAAGGAACATAGTATTGTACTAGTTACCGAAGCATGCTTAGTAGCTGATAATGTATCAACGTGGATTCTTGACTCCGCTGCTACTAACCATATTTGTTGTTCCTTGAATGGTTTCAAGAAAACCAAAAGCTTAGAGGAAGGCGAGTTCTGTTTCAAATGGGGTGATGGGAGCCTGGTGTCTGCAAAGGCTGTGGGATCCGTGACGCTGTCTTTTGAAGACCGCACTTTAAACTTGAATAATGTTTATTTTGTTCCTACCTTTGGGAAGAACTTAATATCCGTTGCTCGTCTTCTAGAGCAAGATTATTGTTTAAAGTTCATTAAGAATGGAATTCGTATTTCGTTTCCTGATAATTCTTTTGTCACTAATGCATGTATGAAGAATGCTCTTTTCTACATCTATCCCACTAAACCTTCTCTTTTAGACACCGAAATAGATAATGATCTAATTAGGGAGCCAAAGAGGATCAAACTTTCTGAATCCTCCGATCTAACAAAATCAACACACCTATGGCACTTAAGACTTGGTCATATCAGTCTAGAAAGGATTAAGAGACTTGTGAGGGATGGTCCACTCCAAGCCTCTGCAATAGGTTCACTACCTACTTGTGAATCCTACATAGAAGGAAAAATGACTAAGCGACCTTTCTCTGATAAGGGTCGAAGAGCCACTGAGTTGCTGGAACTAATACATTCTGATGTATGTGGTCCGCTCAACCAACAGGCACGTGGAGGATACGAATACTTCGTTACCTTCACTGATGATTACTCAAGATATGGGTTTGTCTATTTGCTTAAACACAAATCCGAGACCTTTAACGTATTTAAGGTCTTTAGGGCTTTAGTGGAAAAGCAAACTGGCAAAGTGATCAAAACCCTTCGATCTGATCGAGGTGGTGAGTATATGTCTGGAGAGTTCGATGACTTTCTTAAAGAAGAAGGTATCGCTTCTCAGCTTACCGCACCTGGCACACCTCAACAAAACGGAGTGTCAGAGAGAAGAAACCGAACTCTTATGGAGATGGTTAGATCAATGATGAGTTACTCATCACTCCCGCTTTCCTTTTGGGGATATGCCCTCGAAACAGCCGCCTACATTCTGAACCAAGTTCCGTCCAAGACGGTTCCTGGTACTCCTTATGAACGATGGACTGGCCGTAAAGTGAATCTTGGCCGCATCCGAATTTGGGGTTGCCCTGCACACGTGCTGAGGCAAAAGACTAGCAAGTTGGCTAGTAGGTCAGAATTGTGCCTGTTTGTAGGATATCCGAAGGAAACCAAAGGTTTTACTTTCTATAGTCCCGAGGACGATAAGACTTTCGTTAGCACGAATGCTCGTTTCCTTGAGGAGGACTTTATGAAGGATGCGAAACCTAGAAGCAAAATTGTGCTTGAAGAAAAGTTGGGTGAGGAAGCTTCTACCTCATCTGTAAGAACTGTTCTTACCCCAACTAAAACACAACCTAATTCATCAGAATCTCGTCAAGTAGTACTTCGACGTAGTGGGAGGGCTACTCAAAAGCCTGACAGGTACATGTCTTATGGAGACTCTCTTGTAGCCGTCTCCGACATGGATGACCCTGTTTCCTATAGCCAAGCGATGGCTTGTTCTGAATCAAACCTTTGGCTTGACGCCATGAAAGTTGAAATGCACTCGATGTATGTCAACAATGTCTGGAAACTTGTAGACCTTCCTGAAGGGATTAAACCCGTAGGGTGTAAGTGGATATATAAGAAGAAAAGGGGTCCTGATGGGAACGTCGAGACGTTCAAAGCACGACTTGTGGCGAAGGGTTATACCCAACAAGAAGGGATTGACTATGAAGAAACCCTCTCGCCAGTCGCGATGCTTAAATCCATCCGCATACTCCTATCCATAGCTGCAGCTCTCGACTATGAGATCTGGCAAATGGATGTCAAGACAGCCTTTCTGAATGGCAATCTTGACGAGCGCATTTATATGGCTCAACCGGACGGTTTCGTGGAAAAAAGGTCAAGAGACCAAGGTTTGTGAGTTACTTAAGTCCATTTATGGACTAAAGCAAGCATCTAGGTCATGGAATATTAGATTCGATGAAACTGTAAAAAGCTTCGGCTTTGAACAGTCAATAGATGAGTCTTGTGTTTACAAGTTAATACACGAAGGCAAAGTTGTGTTTCTGGTACTATATGTCGATGATATACTACTCATTGGTAATGACGTGGGTAAGTTATCTGAGGTTAAGGTCTGGCTAGCAAAGCAATTCGATATGAAGGATCTAGGAGAAGTCGCGTACATTCTGGGAATCCAAATCTTTCGAGATAGGAAAAACCGGACCCTGTCGCTCTCTCAAGCATCTTATATTGATAAGGTGATGGATCGCTTCTCAATGCAAGACTGCAAGAGGGGTCAAACACCCTTTAGGCATGGAGTTTCACTCTCTAAGGACTAGTCTCCCAAGACTGCACAAGAGATTAAAGACATGAGGAAGATTCCTTACGCCTCTGCCGTAGGAAGCCTCATGTATGCTATGCTTTGCACTAGACCTGATATATGTTTCGCCATTGGCGTAGTTAGCCGTTTCCAATCCAACCCTGGACCCGAGCACTGGATTGCTGTTAAGCATGTTCTTAAGTATCTTCGAAGAACTAGGAACTTGATGCTTACATACTCAGGTACTGACCTGACTATGACGGGATATACCGACTCCGATTTTCAAGCGGATAAGGATTCCAGGAAATCCACTTCGGGATCTGTGTTCATCCTTAATGGTGGAGCTGTTGTGTGGAGAAGTATTAAGCAATCTTGCATTGCTGACTCCACAATGGAAGCAGAATATGTGGCTGCTTGTGAAGCATCCAAAGAGGCTGTATGGCTTAGAAAGTTCCTTAAGTATTTGGAAGTTGTTCCAAACGTCGACGAGCCCATGACCCTTTATTGATAATAGTGGGGCTGTCGCTAACTCAAAGGAACCTAGAAGCCATAAGCACTCTAAGCATATTGAGAGGAAATACCATTTGATTCGAGAGATCGCGCAGCGCGGAGACGTGGAGGTGAAGTAGATCTCTGGCAGATCCATTCACCAAGGCCCTAGCGAACATGGTCTTCGACCAACTTCGAGAGGGATTAGGCATGTAGGACTACTCACATCTTCTTTGAGTCAAGTGGGAGTTTGTTGTCAATGGTGCCCACAAGAAGAGTAGTAGTGTCTATTTATGTACATTTGATGTCATATAGTCTTACGAAGACTCTTGCTTGTAATTGCGTATTCATTAATAATAAAGTTGAAACGTTCATTCATTCTTTCTTTGTTTGAAGCTTTATGATAAAACCTTAGTCTTTTAGTCCGTAAACAAACTTAACAACTTACGAAGAGACAAATGTAGATTTGCATGAACAAACTCTTCGTAGTTTGCTTAAAACGATATATTCGCAATCTTAGGGTCAAAGGACTATTGACCTCAGTATGATTGTTAGAAGAATCTATGATGTCTGGTTATGAGGCATTGAGAGTTGGAGACTCTATAGTTCTTCTAGGTATCTTCCGAAGGTACTGAATTGACCAGTGCACTTCTAGAGACAATATAAGAACAAACCATTTAACCTCTTATGTCTCGAAGTCACTATGTATGAATTACATCATGCTTACCTTAATCCTGAAATGAGACATGCCTTTTCACACCTTAGTATTCTCATTTGAGAAAGTCAAAGTTCGGAGTCACTATGTGATTCCGAACAAGGCCTATTGGTGAAGTACTAAGTTGTGAGTCTGTCATGAGTAACTTTGTGAAGTTCTCATAGATATGGAATTCATGTACAAGATTGCTGAAATGCAATGTATGTCACCTCATGCTTTGTTCCTTGGAGTGTGAATAAATGAACTAGCCAGTGTCCAAATTGAGTCCTGACTCTTTTGGATGAAACAATGTGACTTGTTAGCTCCTCGTCAATACATTGTTTCTAACTTATTCACAAGCGACAAATGAGTTGAGGAAATAACAGCTAGAAGGGTAAAATGGTAATTTAGTAAATCCCGACTAGCTGATGACATTCATGAAGGGTAAACATAGATAATATTCAGTGGATCCGCTCATCATAATTAGGTCGAATTCTTGAGTAGAAAATAAATTAATTTGAACCGAGAGATTTTCAGTGTCAGCTCTTTAGTGGAGTCAGTTGGCATTAAGCTAAACTTGGAAAAGGTTTGTGAACTTTTGAGTCCAAGTGTTTAGCTCAAGCTTTGTTCATTTGGGTCCATGAGGTCACTGTCACGAATCACATCGATAGGAATAGTTAAACTGGAAGCTAAGTCAAAACGAGAACGAAAATAGTTAAAAGGGTATTTTTGTCTTTTGAGACAAAGGATGAAATGAATGTCAATAAATTTTTTGACAAGTTCATTTGATGACTTAATATCACTCGGCCAAGACTTGATCATTGGGCCTTGTGAATTAATTTCATTTCATAAGAATTTTATTGAAAATTCTAAATGGGCTTTTTCTTATGTTGTCATGAACAAGTAAAGAAAATTCTAGAAGCCTTTTCTAGAAGCCATAGGCGCCCAACACTACCCAAAGAGAAAGGGAAATTATTTTGTGCATAAATGTATTTAGATACTTGCCAAAAGAAAAAAGAGGAAACAAATTTGCATATTAGATGCACAAGGGAATCGGCCAAGTAAGAAAAAGGCAAGGCAAGGCACATAAAAGGAAACAAATCCAAGCCTTCTAGAAGGCTGCCTTGGCCGTGTGGAATAAGAGGGAAATGGGCAATATTTGCTCATGAATATGTGATATTCTATAGAAGAGGAAACTACCTTATTGAAGGTGAGACCTCTCCTATAAATAGGAGCCTCATTCCACACATTTTATTCATCCAAGTTTAAGAGATTTGAGAGACTCTCTCTCTAGAACTTGGCCGAAAATCCTCTCTCTCTCTCTCTAGTTTATTTTCGATTATTTCTTGTCTTGGCACCTAGGTCCTCACTCGACCTAGTGTTTAGCTCTGCGACTTCGAGACTCGTTCTCAAGTCGTAGTGTTTAAAAGTGCCCACTCACTGATTCCTTCTTTTCGAGTGATTTAGTGATAGAAACTTTCGTGGTTGCTCGAGATGCCGAGGAAAGAAAGAGAGACGTGCTGGGAGGGGAGACGAGCGTTGCAACTTTCCAAAAGCTTCTACAAGGTTCAAGCTTCAAGAAAGGTTAGTAACTTTAATAGCTCATATTAGTTTTTATTTACATGTACATGCTCTTGTCTAGGTTAGTAAAAACTAGTTTTACTTAAAAAGAAAATTTTTAAAATTCCGCCGCTTAACGAAGCGTTAAACTTTTTCTTAAGCCCTAGATCGATTCCAACATTCTCATCGACAACGGCAGTGCTGCCGACATAATATTCAAGTCCACCTTAGAGCGCATGAAGCTCGGGGGGCTACGCCCAACTCCGACCCAAACACCTTTATTCGGGTTCACTGGGGAGAGAGTCATGACCGAAGGCATCATCGATCTACCGGTCACCTTCAGAACTCCCGGAGGCATTGAAGTCGTTCACATGGTCCCATTCCTAGTGGTCGACCAAGAGTCCCCCTACAACGTAATCGTTGGGCGACCCACGCTGAACCGACTAAGGGCTATTACTTCAACATACCACCTACTGGTGAAGTTCCCCACCGAGGATGGAATCGACACCATGGCTGGAGATCAATCCCAAGCCAGAATATGCTACATCCAAGGAATCGATGGAAAAACTGCTAGAAAGACGGTTGACACGATCTCCTGAATCAGAGATAGCGTCGAGTCGACCAAGGTCCTCCGCGAAATCCACAAAGACCTCTGCATGACACTCAAGTGCAAGGCGCCGACGTCTTCATCCCAAACAGGGAGGGACCCCACAAAGTCTGCCAAGTCATACATGACGGGACACGTTACATCAAATACACGGACACCAATCCGTCGCCTGTGGAATGCGGAAAACTTGAGAGACTACTACCACTAGCCAGCACTCCCCCCATTTTATTTCTTTGCTTTCCAACATTCAATAAGGCCTACGAGCCAATGTTTTAGGATTTCAAATTTTTGCAATATAAATAAAGTTCGATGTTTTTCTTTCAAAATTCACTTTATCAAAGATTTTCAATCATCAAAGATTACACTTGTAAACCCAAAACTCGGGGGGCTAGTGACATAGGCAATGGTAAGTACGCTCAAAATCCTCAAGAAAGTACGCTCCACAAAAAGAAAGCACGCTCTGTCAAAACAAAACACCCGAACATAAAACGGGAACAAGCGTGCACGTAAGACGCCTCAGTGGCGCGCCGTAAGCCATCCCCGAGACGCAGGCTAAAGACGCCTCCGCGGCGCGCCATAAGCCATCCCCGAGACGCAGGCTAAAGACGCCTCGGCGGCGCGCCGTAAGCCATCGCCGAGATGCAGGCTAAAGACGCCTCCGCGGCGCGCCGTAAGCCATCCCCGAGATGCAGGCTAAAGACGCCCCCGCGGCGCGCCACAAGCCATCCCAGAGATGCAGGCTAAGACGCCTCCGCGGCGCGCCACAAGCCATCCTAGAGATGCAGGCTAAGACGCCTCCGCGGCGCGCCATAAGCCATCCCAGAGATGCAGGCTAAGACGCCTACATGGCGCACGTAAGACGCGTAAAGGCGCAACCCGTAAGACGCCTACATGGCGCAACCTAAGACGCCTACATGGCGCAACCTAAGACGCCTACATGGCGCACCTAAGACGCCTACATGGCGCACTTAAGACGCCTACATGGCGCAACCTAAGACGCCCACATGGCGCACATAAGACGTCTACACGGCGCAACCTAAGACGCCTACATGGCGGACGTAAGACGCGTAAAGGCGCAACCCGTAAGACGCCTACATGGCGCAACCTAAGACGCCTACATGGCGCACTTAAGACGCCTACATGGCGCACGTAAGACGCCTATATGGCGCAACCAAGTCGTCACTCGCGACGCACCTAAGGCGCCTACATGGCGCACCTAAGACGCCTACATGGCGCACTTAAGACGCCCACATGGCGCAACCAAGTCGTCCCTCGCAACGCACCTAAGACGCCTACATGGCGCGCATAAGAAGCCTATATGGCATATCTAGGCCATCCCTCGCGACTTGCCTAGACGGCTAAACGACGCGTTCCGAGTCACCACAAGGTGTTGCATGTGATGACTAAATCGCAATGCACTTGAAGCCGCCACAAGGCGCACCTAAACCTCCTCGAGTCGAGCTTCGCTTCTCGAGTCGAGTCATCCTCCTCGAGTCGAGCCTTGCTCTTCGAGTCGAGTCGTACTCCTCAAGTCGAGCTTCGCTCCTCGAGTCCAATCACTGTCCTCGAGTCGAGCCTTGCTCCTCGAGATGAGTCATTCTCCTCGAGTCGAGCTTCACTCCTTGAGTCGAGTCATTCTCCTCAAGTCGAGCTTCGCTCCTCGAATCCAATCACTGTCCTCGAGTCGAGCCTTACTCCCCGAGTCAAATCATCCTCCTCGAGTCGAGCCCCGCTCCTCGAGTCGAGTCATTCTCCTCGAAGTCGAGCTTCGCTCCTTGAGTCGAGTCATTCTGCTTGAGTCGAGCATCGCTCCTTAAAGTCGAGTCGCTCTCCTTGAGTCGAGCCTTGCTCCTCGAGTCAAGACATCCTCCTCAAGTCGAGTCACACCCTCCTCGAGTCATCCCTCTCAAGTCGAGCATCACTCATCAAGCCATTCTCCCCGAGTGGAGTCTTGCTCCTTGAATCAATTCATACTCCTCGAGTCGAGCATCGCTCCTCGAGTAGAGTCATATTCCTTAACGTCCAGCCAGTCTCCTTGAATCGAGTCTAGCCCCTCGAGTTGAGACTTGATTCAGTCTCCTCGAGTTGAGCTTCGCTCCTCTAGTCGAGCCTTGAGTCAGTCTCCTCGAGTCGAGCTTCGCTCCTCGAGTCGAGCCTTGAGTCGTTCTCCTCGAGTCGAGTCCCGCTCCTCGAACAAACAGCTGGCGCAACCTGAAGAACAGGTTAGCCAAAGCAGAGACCCACGCTCACGCCTGGGGAATAAGGGCCGATCTTCCGAACGCAGACGAAGAAGCGTCACCAAGGCGGGAATGGCGGATGCCCCGTGAGACCGACTTATGCTTGATGCGTGGTCAAACTTTTAGCGTTTATCCCCGAGCAGTCGAAGCCCTCCGGTGCGGTAGAGCCTTCCGCCAGGTGCCACTCCGTCTTCTCGAAGCATCAGCCCGCAGCATCAACCTCCGTCTTCGAGACCTTGGAATGAGCACGCCTTTGCAAAATGCAAAAGTGCAGTCGCCTTCCAAGCTGGCCGAGACGGAAGCCATGATCTTCCCCTAATAAGTCACGATTACACAATCGTCGCCCTGCTAGTCACCGTCGAGTCCCGTGGACTTCGGGTTGATGATATTATCAAACAAAATGCCATCGGAGAAAGACTTGGGCATGACTTCGCCACAAGATCAACGAGCTGCGACACGCCGGTACGCCTCTACACAAATGCACGCCCTACTTGCGCGTGCATACCCCCTTTGCTCCGGGGCTAGAGCAACGAACGCAAGCGCGTTCGCCTCGCCCACGTTGAGCTACGCCTCCTATCCGCTTGGGTCTTCCTCCACGTGTCGACCACACACTCGTGTCGAGAGAGACGGAAAAGCGAGAGAGAGCGCTAGCAATTGTGAGAGTATTCTTTATAATCACAAAAGCTTCGCGACAGCGAAGCCCTGGGAGATAAATTTTCCTCAAACACCCGGCGGAAACAAATGAAAGTTCACCGCCCGGGGCCTCCCGAGCAATGAACTTGGGGGGCTAATGTTGTCAGTCGTTTTCGGAAAACCCGAGACGCCAAGAAGGCACGTCGCTCAAAGGGCCGATGGTCAGGCCGGAGGTCCTGAAGAGCGGCAAGTCTTCAAGCCCTCGCCCAAAATCTTGACTCCTTGAGTCGAGCCTAGCCCCTCGAGTCGAGACTTGAGTCGGCTCCCCGAGTTGAGCCTCGCTCCTCGAGTTGAGACTTCATACAGTCTCCTCGAGTCGAGCTTCGCTCCTCGAGTTGAGCCTTGAGTCAGTCTCCTCGAGTCTAGTTTCGCTCCTCGAGTTGAGCCTTGAGTCAGTCTCCTCGAGTCGAGCTTCACTCCTCGATTCGAGCCTTGAGTCAGTCTCCTCGATTCGAGCTTCGCTCCTCGAGTTGAGCCTCGAGTCGTTCTCCTGGAGTCGAGCCTCGAGTCATTCCTCGAGTCGAGCCTCGGGTCGCTCCTCGAGTCGCTCCTCGAGTCGAGCCTCGAGTCGTTCTCCTCAAGAGGAAACCTTCGTATTTCACGTGGCAAGAATGGTATTCGAAGACCCCTAAAGGCCCGCAAGAGTCCGGCAAGATGAGCCATTCGCCGCGCGCACGGCACGCTGCGCCGGCCAGCCGCGCAGCAAGCAGCGCGCCGCGCCAGTCAGTCGCGCGCCGCGCCAAGACGCGCCCGCGCCGCGCGTCCTGCGCCGCGTCCAATGACCCGCGCGCCGCACCCCCTGCGCCGCGCGCCGCGCGTTGTGCGCCGCTCTTTGTGCGCCGCGCGCGCCGTGCGCCTCCACTTGATGCCACATGCGTTCCTAGACCCACATGGACGAAAAAGAAGCCTTCTAAGGCCCCCAAACACCTATAAATACCCTCTCTCATTGAGGGGAAATATCATCCCATTCATTATCAAGGAACTTGAGACTTCTCTCTGCTTCTCTGGATGCCATCCTTGGCCTGAAGCAAATTGTTCACGATTTCTCGTTCTCAGAGATTCTGAAGCGCTTTCCGGGGACTCCCGTGTGCCGCCTCTCTTGATCGAACGATTAATCTTGAGCCCACGAGCGCTCTAACGGTTTTTGACGAAAATCGCCTACGCGTCTAGCACCCTAGACGCGTCCGCCATTTTTGACAAGAAATCGCCTACGCGTCCGGCATTGCCAACTAGGAATCGCCTACGCGTCCGGAATCTCCGCCACAACAAGGAACTCTTGACTTAGAGTCTTCCACGTCTCCAAAAGAGAGAAAACACACATTCTCTCTCGCATACGCGATCTCCGAAGTTCTGAGACGTCGCCGAGGACTCCTCCGCGCCTCGTCTCCTTCATTGAGCACGCTTCTCCACCAAGGCTCCGTGCCTCACACTGCGTTACATACGCCTGAACTACGTTTTGACCTGATCCCACACACGGGTACGTAGGCAGCCGACACCCAAGGCACGGTCACTCCTCCTCCTCACCCCCTACCTCTCCCGAGAGGTGGGTTGATCGGAGAAAACCCTAGCTCGAGACTATCGAGTTCACACTCTTGGCCCGGGTGCGATCACTTGGTCCGGCCTTGGATCGAACCGCCCGAGGTTTTAAATAGTTGTTCATTTTCGTGCGACAACACTAGTGTTTTTAGCTCTTCGACTTTGAGACTTGTTCTCGAGTCGTCATGTTTAAAAGTGCCCACTCACTTATTCCTTTTTTCTCGAGTGATTTTAGTGATAGAAACTTTCATGGTGGCTCGAGTTCCCGAGGAAAGAAGAGAGACGTGCTACGAGGGGAGACGAACGTTTCAATCTTCCGAAGGCTTATCAACGTTCAAGCTTCTAAAATGATAGTAAATTTATAATGCTCATTTATAGTTTTTATTTACATGTACTTGCTCTTTGTCTAGGTTAGTATAATTGTTTTACTTGTTTTAAAGAAAATTTTTAATTTCCGCCACTTGCTCGAAGCGTTAAACTTTTTCTTAACCCTAGATTAATTCCAACAATTCGTTGGGATGCCACTATATTTCTACAATCGGATGTTCTATCATCATATACCTGGAGTGGAATTTGAAGAAAAACGGTGAGCATCCACCTGCTGAGCAGGAGAACAATTACTCAACCTATGGTTTTGTTCATTTTAATACCACGCCATATTATTTATTAATCACCATAATTACCAAATTTATATTATTAATCGATTATTTAGCAAAATAAATAAAACCCAAAATTATAAATTATAACGAAACCTTTGACATGAAGCCAAGAGTAGCCACTTTGGATTGTATAGTGCCAGGTGGATCCGCATTACCTGCAACCAATGCCAGATCGTAAAAAACTGGGCGAGGTGGGCCCAACTTCCAGTAACCCCGAGTCTCATCTCGCGTAAATTTGTTCACAACAAAGGAAGTGGAATGCGCCATCGCTCCCTGCAATAAACCTTTTTGGACAATAATATCCTAGGACGGAAGCGCATCGCCCGATAACAAACAATTTCATTCCAGTTAATTTATTCATATCATACTGTGTTATAACTTTCAAGAGCTCTATCCTTTGGTAAATTGGGACGGCCTATTTGGTTTAGTGATCTCACGTAGTCAGCTATCTTGATACTAGTCATTTTTAATTAACGAAAAACTCTCACAAAATAAGAGCAATAGGGAGAGATCAGAGAGTGGTTGTGTGTGTGACGAGAAAGAACGGGTAAAATAAATCCAAAATTCAAAGTCAGGTCAACTTTGAACAGGAACGAAAAAATTAAGTAAAAATATCGGTAATACACATGGCAAGGATAGCCACGAGGCACGACGCACGGCTAAGCATGGCAAAGCTCATGGCGAGGGACAGAGAGCGGCGATGCATAGCAATGCTCAGGCGAGGCATTGCACACAACGGTGCATGATGCATGGCGAGGCAAGCCAAGGCTCACGACTAGGGAAGTCTAGTTTGACAATGTTAGTTAAGGCACACGGGCACACAACGGGGCGTGACTCCCGACAAGAATGTTGTGAATCTACTTTAGAGCTCGTGCCATGTGTATTTTTTCTTTTTGAAAAGTTATTTTCCGGCGACAAAAAATAACGCTGTAACATATATAAGTCACATTGATTTATCAAGGTCATAACATTGAATCATATCCTCTCACAAAATTACTTGGAACTCCTCAACAATGAAATTTGTATAATTAGACTCATAAAATCAATACACTATTCTTTAGCTCTTAACGCATGTTTTTGGGTTTGCAAAAATGGGTGATTTTGGGTCACCCCAGAATTCTGCGAAAGCTACGATGGCTCCTTCTACTGGTACAAGGGAGAGCGCACGCCCATCAGTGGTATAACGGTGAGCAGCCCATCAGTGGCATAACGGAGAGCAACGGAGGAGAACCTCACCCACGGTCCTCTGGCAGCATTGACAGTATCGAACAAAGAATTTTTGTTTATATGAGATAGTGTAACGTAAACTAACAGTATTAACAGAAGTTAAATAGCTAGTGAGTTGTCGAATTGTAACATAGGATCCGTGAGCAAAGAGAAAAGAGGCCATAAATGCCTTTTTCAATACTTTTATTCATTATTATGACATTACATAGTAAAGAAAGAGAAAGAGAAACACTAGCAGTAAAGAAAGACTTCGATTACATGAAAGAGTGAATTTAGGCATAAACGTCCTCACGGCCCTGCTTGGTGGAAGGAGCGAAGATGGTGACCTCGTTCCTATTGTTCTTGAGGTTGTTGGCCTGCTCGTGCGAAATGCGGAATGCATTGGCGAGGACGTCGATGGGTATGGCTCGGATGGCTGAGATTCTGCCAGCGAGTGGTGCCCGTGTCGCATGGTCGTTGGTCTTTACAGAGATCCACTCGAAACCCTCAGGGCTCGCCTGCTTCACCACAGCGTAATTCTGTGGGATCACAAGGAGCTGTCCCTGTCTAACCTGGCCGTCAAACACACTGCGGCCCATGTCATCCACGATCTGGATGTGTGCGTTTCCGCGCGTGCAGTACATCACGCTATGCGCGTTCCGGTTGAAGTGCGGTGCCACCATGCCATTCTGCACACACACCAAACACAAAATCAAAAACTTCGTTTATTTCATCAAAATAGCGCAAATATTAATTTACCATTTTTAAAGATATTTTAATTTATTTAAAACGAATTATTAACATATAAAACTTTATTTTTTCGTTATTATACCGTGTAGAGGACACCTCTTTCGGCAGTGAGATGGAGGTTACGGAGGATGGGGAGGTTCAAGCTGTTGACAGTGGAGATACGGCCGCCACGTGGATTGAAGATGTCAGCCTGAGAAGGGCGGTCGATATTGTGCATCAGCTTCATGTTGCAGAAAGTCTCTTCCAAACCATTGTAGTACTCGCCGGAGCCGCCCTGTCGGTGCTCTTCCCAGGCGGAGGAGGGGCTTAGAAGCTGAAGCTCCTCTCCTCGGACGCGGACTATCATCTGCCTCTGGTCGTCCTGGCTCTGGAGCTTCCTGGCTAGCTCGGTGTCCACGTTGAAAGACTGAGCAAGAATGTTGGTGGAGAATCCGCAAAAGATGTTTCCGTTGGGGTTCTTCCTCTCTCCTTCAGAGTATTTACGGCTGATCCGGCTTCGGAGACGGCTCTCTTCCTCGCTCCTCTGGATCTTCTGGGGGTTGCCAGCCAAGTGGAATCTCTACAAAACATTGACAAAAGGACACGCGTACTTAAATATTTGGGGTGACTTATTAGTTAGGCTTATACCCATAATTTTTTTATTTGTAAAACATTACCATCCTCCTTTAAAAAAAATTAGAATAAATTTAAAATAGAGTAAAGAATTAGTTTTTTTTTTTTATCATTTGTAATTGGTTACCCAAGCATGTATCATTTATTTGATAGAGTGACAAACTAAGCGTGCCTTGTTGTCGATAAAGAATGATCGCGAATAACATAGTAAAATATACCACTATAGGCATAAAAATTAAAATCCATCTGTAAAATAATTTGTTATAATTATAATTTAGATATAGATATTAGGTATTTAGTAGAGAATTCGATTTTTCTATATATATATATATATATAAGGCTTTAGATTTGTATAGTAATGTGTATGAGTAGTGGTTAGTATACCCTGGGGGTGAGATCGAGTTGGTTGGCGTTGTTTCCATCGTCAACAAACGAGATCACAACGAGAGGCTGGTCGCCATTGTTGTAGACCCATTTAGCGATTCCGGCGGGTCCGACAACAATGTCGCCTTGTCGGATTTCACGAAGCTTCTGGTGTTTCTCTTGAGATTGCAGCTCTTCCGGTCGTCCAGACTCGAATGTCTCAGGGCAGCCTGGGATAACTGCTCCCTCAATACCCTTACCTACCATGCATTCATCAACAAATTATCGATAATAATAATAATAATATATGTCACGACACACTTATAAATTTTAAATAAATTTGAATGTATAGGTATTTACTTATTTTTTTTTTAAATATATAAATGAGCTGTGAGAGTATCCATGCCTTGGAGGACATAGCAGACGGCGGGGGAGTTGGAGAAAGAAGGCAACAAGAGTCCACGGCGATTGACGGTGTGTCGGACCACGGAGACGCCGGCACACTCGAGGCTCTTGTGGTTGTTGAGGTCCCAGAACTCGCTCACTCCTGCCTCTGACTCCACTCTCCGGTCTGGAGTCATCGTCGTCACCTTCTCCAGCTGGCATTGCGTCCTCCACCTTTGCTGTCCCTCAACCATCTGCCCGGAGCTGACGTCGAACAGGGCTAGCAGGGTGCCTAGAGCAAGGCACATCAACGAAAAACATCTTGCCATACTTTTTTATTGTTATTTATTATGGAGTGTTTTGTATGTGTTTCGAGATGAAGAGTAGTGGGGCGTGTAGGGTGTACTTATAGGGGAGGATATTACTGGAACGTGGCGCGTGGGAAGTGAGTTTTTAATGGATTTATTTGCATGCATTCATTAGCGTTGTCTGTGAACGAACACATAAGGGCTTTTGGTTTTGGTGTTGTGGCAGTCATTTCCTGATTATAACAAGTGCGTTGTATATAAAAGTACCTTCTGGTCGCCCACGCACTACTACAAAACTAGGATTCTACAACGCTTAAAAACTGTTGTAGAATCCTGCGTTGTAGAAGCTTCTACAACGCTTAAAAATCCGTTGTAGAATCCAACAGCTTTCTACAAGGCTTAATTATTCGTTGTAGAAACTAAGATTCTACAACGGATTTTTAAGCGTTGTAGAAGCTTCTACAACGGTTAGAATCCATTGTGTAATTTTTAAATATTTTCAAACATCTCGCCGCGGCGAAGTATATTTCTCGCCGCGGCGACATATTCTACAACGGATCTTGAATCCGTTGTAGAATCACTTCGCCGCGGCGAGATAATATACGTCGCCGCGGCGAGTTATTTGCCGCGGCGAGGTACGTTCCGAGCCGCGGCGACAACATTCTACAACGGATTGCCAAGCGTTGTAGAATCAACTCGCCGCGGCGAATATTACACTTCGCCGCGGCGACGTCAAATCTTAGCCGCGGCGAGATTATTCTACAACGGATAATTATGCGTTGTAGGAAGGCGATGAATTTTTTTTTAAAACTCGCCGCGGCGAAGAAAAAATCTCGCCGCGGCGAGACTAAGATTTCTAATTTGCCTGCTCTCGGTATCTTTTCTCGCCGCGGCTCGAATTATTTGCCGCGGTGAGAAGTATAGTTCGCCGCGGGGAGAATCATTTATTTTCAATCCAAAATCTGTTTTTACACGATACTAGCACCTGAAAATAATCTTCAATACAAAAAATATCTAATATATACATTCATCTTTAAATATCCTCATCTTCAAAACATTCAAAATCTAATATATACATCTACAACCAATCCATAATTCAATAAAAAAAACTAGCTAATCATCACAGTTAATAAATGTTTGTACATAACTTACCCATTCTTCCCTAACTCTCTCTAAATCCTCCTTTGTATAGGATTTCTTATTTTCTAATTTTCCTACACCTCCTACGACTATATCACGCATATAAGAAATGACAAAATACCCGCATTCCGTGTTTCCCGTTTGTCTCGGAGCGTCCCAAGCCTTGATGTACGTTGATTGCCCGTTACTATGGGCGTTTTGATGCTCGAGCCTGAAATCAACAAGAACCCTATATAACACGGAGATTATAAGAGAAAAAACATCTAGAACGATTTATAATAAAAATAATTTAAGAAATCAAAATATTACCTTTTTATCAATCGATTTAAATCGATTGGGATTTTATTTCTGAACGGGTCAAAGAACATAGCGCTATTTCTCCAAAGGTCGAGGACAACGAGCATCCAATGCGCACCTTTGTTATACGGCATCAAAACTAATTCACCAAATTTGCAATCTCGTAGCACGTTTCCAACGTCCTTGACTCGTTTTGACAAATAAGCCTCCTCGTCGTCATTTTCGATATACGAACTTAAGCTCGGATTTATAAAACAATAATTTCGAGTCTTCTTCGCCTTTTCTAGCCTCGAGCGTAGATAGCTATGACAAACAAATATTTAGTTGATCAAAACACTAAATATTGAATATTGATATTAAAAAACACATATAAAGAAAACTCTTACTCCATATAAACCGTTATGCTCCCCGCGCCAATTTCCAAGTATTGCAAAAAATCGGAAATGTCTTCAAATGACACCGGAATCGGGATAGCCGCGAGACTTGGACTAACATTGACCATAATCACATCCCCTTCCGGTAACATTACTTTGTTGGCATGTTGAGCGAGCAATCGATACTTGGGATTAATCACCTTGTACGGAATCTTCTTAGCATCATCGATGCTAGCTTCACTCTCAAAACCGAGCTTTGAGAGTTGTTTGACAACCGGACCGCGACTCTCTATTCCCGTGTCCATTTCCATGAGTCTCTTCGGCCACTAGACAAACCCGCCTATAGCATCTTCAATGGTTTGAGCTTCTTCGGTGGGAATTGGCAATTTTGCTTTTTTAATCAAAACCCCCAAAACGGCCACGCGTAAATTTCCTTCCTCCAAAGGTGAGAAATGAACTACGCCTCCATTCATGTACGCTCGCCCATTTGCAACATGAATTGTGCCTCCGAACTCGGTGTCATCAATGAAAAGAAGACACTCGACTCTTTCATCCGTACTCGGTGTCACCGGCGTGGTCGGATTCAAAGAGCAACTAGCACGAACACTATTGGGTTTTTCCACAACAATAGGATCGATCTTCGGACGATCATCAACAATGATAGGATCGATCTTCGGACGATCATCAACATCGTTGTGTTCTAAGCGAATCAAGAATTTTATCAATAACTTAATACCAAAACATTTATCTTTAATAAATAGATAAAAAAAAAATTAAACATACCTAAAGAGACCGCTTCATTGACGTGTTCTTCAACATTTGCCATCTCTTTATCATCAACAACCTTCGCGTTGAGATTCTCTTCCACTTGCTCGACACTAGGCGACTCGACATTAATGCTACCATTTCCACCGAAGGCCTTCATCACCAAAGACTTTAACTCGCTCATTTCCCGACGCATCTTCATTACTTCTTCGTTGGGCGTTGGAGGAACAAAGTACTTAAAACGCGACGTGTGTTTGGATTGACCGCAAACTCGCGACGTTCCCAAAGCTTCTTGCAAAACACTCTTTCCCGATTCCGGCAACCATGTCCCTTGCGATGCTTGTGGTGATAACGTTTTCTACAAGGTTAATTGTTATAACAAAGGTAAAGAACTTACAATTTTTTCTCCCATCAATTTGTCTTTCTCATCCTTGTAGTTATCTACGTCTTTCATTCGCGAGTCAATCCAAAGTTCCTCTTTCGTAGGCCATTCCCCCGTTTCATCATGCTAGTAAGAAGTAATTATATAATAAATTAAAAAATAATTGCAACATTTGAAATAACTAAAAGAAAAAAATGAATCTAACCTTTTCTTGATCAAGCTTTCGATATCCATTTCGGCCCGTTCGAGATTTGTACACACTTTTTCCGATATTTGATTTCCCATGTTCCGATGTTTGTTTGAACATTTCGGTTCGTCTATACTCAACAAATGCTATCCAATCTTCTTCGGTGATACTTGTATAGTATTTCAAAATACAAGCCGGTCTCTTTAAGGCGATTGGTTCGTTGATTATGTCTTTGAGTAGATCGTTGTATATCTCATGACGAAATAACCTTGCGGCTTCTCCGACTCTCATAAGGCAATCGTGTTTTTGTTCGATAGGAATCGTAAATCCTTCTTGCATTTCGTTCCAAATCCGTTCTTTAATTTGGGCGTTGTCTTTACATCTCCAATCACGCATCGAAAGTGGAACGTGTTCTCTTGCTAACACGCCAAAGTAACTCGACAACTCATCACCCTCTTTACCGATTGGTTGCCCTTTATCATCAAATTGTACCGGGATTTTTTTACCAAGTGTTTTAGCCTTATTAACCCGACCCATAAGAGTGTTTCTTCGTTTTCCTTGTTCATCGGAGTTAAGGGCTAGTTGTCTTCTAATTTTTCTTTTACCACTACCGCTAGAAGTAGTAGTAGTGGACGACATTGAATCTAATAAACAAAATTCAGAACATAATTTCAATTTTCAACTCAAATGTAATCAAAATTTCAACTCAAATGTAACAAAAATCCAATATAAACTCAACTCCAATCACAATATAAACTCAAATCCTATCCGATTCTAAAAAAAAACACAATTTCAATCCCAATTCAATCTAATATCAAATATATTTCTCCTAATTTAGATAAACTCAAATCCAATACAATATCTCCTAATTTCAAATCAATATCGAATTCACACTAAATAAGTCCATGTAAAATTGTTCAAAAACATTACCCGGAGTTGGACGAGCACAAGGGCGGCGAAGAGAAGGTGGTGAGATGAGGGCCGGAGAGGTAATGGCCGAAGGCGGCGAGGTGATGGCGCGCGGCGAGGGTGGGCGCGAGCGAGGTGAGACCGGAGGGCGCGCGGCAATGTGAGGGCCGGAGGGCGGCGTGGGCGCACGGCGAGGTGAGGGAGGGGGCGGGGGCATGGGCGCACGGCGAGGTGAGGGAGAGCGCGCGGGGCGAGGGCGCGGGGGCTCAGCGAGGTGAGGGACGGAGAGAGAGAGAGGGGCCGAGAGAGATGAGTGAGGCGAGGAGAGGGAGGGGGCGGGGGCGTGGGCGCACGGCGAGGTGAGGGAGAGCACGCAGGGCGAGGGCGCGGAGGCTCAGCGAGGTGAGGGACGGAGAGAGAGAGAGGGGCCGAGAGAGAGAGAGTGGTGGCGAGAGAGGGGCGGGGCGGCAAGAGAGTGGCGGAGAGAGAGAGAGGGACGAGAGAGATGAGTAGTGGAGAGAGAGATGAGAAGAAATGAAGTAGAATAAGGAATGAGAATGAGGGAAAATTGAAAAAAAACGCTAAGTATAGAATATGAAATGGGCGGGTAGTTAAAAAAATTTAAAATTTTCAGATTTTAAAACGTTGTAGGATCTCGCCGCGGCGATGTATATTTCTCGCCATGGCGAGATGCTTCTACAACGCTTATAATAAGCGTTGTAGGAGCCTCGCCGCGGCGAAACCAAATTCTTGCTGCAGCGAGGGTTACCCAGAAAATTCTCGCCGCGGCGAAAATGTGCCATCGCCGCAGCGAGGTAACCCTAGATGTCCTCACCGCGGCAGTATACAATTTTCGCCGTGGCGACACCTTTCTACAACGCTTAAAAGAGCGTTGTAGAATCCTCGCCGCGGCGACAGCGAATTGTCACCGCGGCGAGGAACACATTCGCCGCGGCGTAAAATCTATGATGTCGCGGCGAGACTATGTGTCTGGAACATGGTGCTCTCGGTAAGAGTTTCGTCGTGGCGACGACGTGTTCCCGCCGCGGCGCAGGACTCCTGCCGCGGCGAGATTTGTACCTCGCCGCGACATGATGTAGTCGCCGCGGCGAACGCATATTTTTGCCGCGGCGAGGACATTCTACAACGCTTTTGGAAGCGTTGTAGAATGTCTCGCCGCGGAGAAGTAGAAATGTCACCGCGGCGAGTGACACGAGACTGGTGATATAAATTCTCATTTTTGGTCTTTTTCACTTTGAACTCTCTCATAACCTCACTCGAAAAAATATTTCCAGTACCTTTCATACTCATTCTAGAGCGTCCTCGTTTACTAGTCTCATCTACACATTCAAATCTTGTAAGTTCTTCTTTAACTTGTTCTAATTGTTGTTCTCTTGATAGTTTACTAATTAGAATTGGCAATTTTTTGTATAATTAGGGTTTTTCTATGAATATGAGAAAGTGGATGTGGGAGAATAGATTGAATGAGATATATCGGAAAGGTGTAGATGAGTTTTGTGATTTTGCTAGAGAGAACATGGTAGATGGTTCTACCATGGTGAGGTTTTTCATTCTACGGCAAATGAGGATGATGTTGAAGATGATATTGATGGTGCATATGGAATAATGACCTCGTATCAAAGATGGTTCTACCATGGTGAGGTTTTTCGTTCTACGGCAAATGAGGATGATGTTGAAGATGATATTGATGATATGTGAGGAATGATGAATGATTTGGAGGACGATTTTGTTGAGCGACCGGAATTGTTTGAGTCCATGATGAATGATGCGGAGACACCATTATATGAAGGGTGTACAAGCTATTCGAAGTTGTCATTTTTAGTTACATTATTTCATTTGAAGGCGTCGGGGGGTTGGACAAACACTAGTTTTACTCTATTGTTGGAAACACTGAAAGAAGCATTTCCGAAAGACAATAAAGTACCTTTAAGTATGTATGAAGCAAAGAAGACTTTGGGTACATTAGGCATGAAGTACGAGAAATTCCATGCGTGCCCAAATGATTGTGTTTTATATAGACACGAGTATGAAGATCTAGATGAATGTCCGACGTGAAAAGAGTCACGGTGGAAGAAGGGTAAAATTCCATGTAACGGGGTTAAAGGAGTTCTGTTGTCGGTCGTTTCCGGAAAACCCGAGACGCCAAGAAGGCACGTCGCTCAAAGGGCCGATGGTCAGGCCGGAGGTCCCGAAGAGTGGCAGGTCTTCAAGCCCTCGCCCAAACTCTTGACTCCTCGAGTCGAGCTTCGCTCCTCGAGTCGAGCCTTGAGTCAATCTCCTCGAGTCGAGCCTTGAATTGTTCCTCAAGTCGAGCCTCGAGTCATTCTCGAGTCGAGTCTCGAGTCATTCTCGAGTCGCTCCTCGAGTCAAGTCGCTAGTTACTCACGTCGAGTTGAGCCTTGCTCCTCGAATCGAGTCACTCTTGTCAAGTGAAAATCTTCATATTTCACGTGGGAAGAATGATATTCGAAGGCCCGCAAGAGCCCGGCAAGACGAGCCGTTCATCACGCGCACAACACGCTACGCCGGCCAGCCGTGCAGCAGACGGCGCGCCGCGCCAGGCAGGCGCGCGCCGCGCGCTACATGCGCCGCGCGACTTGCGCCGCGCCCGAAGACCCGCACGCCGCGCCCCCTGCGCCGCGCGTTGTGCGCCGCACGCGCCGTGCGCCTCCACTTGATGGCATGCGCGTTCCTAGTCCCACATGGACGAAAAAGAGGCCTTCTAAGGCTCCCAAACACCTATATAAACCCCCTCCCATTGAGGGGAAAGCCATCCCATTGAATCCTATTCAATACACAAAATTCTCTTCATCTCCTATCGACACGCTCGATTTCTTACTCTTCTCTGCTTCTCTGGATGCCATATTTGGCCTGAAGCAGACTCTCTTCTCCCTCCCTCGTTCTCAAAGGTTCCGAAGCACTCACGGGGACTTCCCGGACGTCGCTCCCTTTGACCGAACGTTCTCCGGTGCTCAAGCACGCCCCTAGGGTTCTCGCCTAGAGTTACCCTCGCCCCGTCTCCTTCGTCGAGCACGCCTCTCCACCAAGGCCCCGTTCCTCATACTGCGTCCTACACGCTTGAACTACGTTCTGACCTGATCCCACGCACGGGTACGTAGGCAGTCGACAACCAAGGCACGGTCACTCTTCCTCCTCACCCCCTACCTCTCCCGAGAGGCGGGTTGATCGGAGAAAACCCTAGCTCGAGACTATCGAGTTCCCACTCTTGGCCCGGGTGCGATCACTTGGTCCGGCCTTGGATCGAACCGCCCGAGGTTTTAAATAGTTGTTCATTTTCATGCGACAACAAGTTCCAGTTAAGGTATGTACATTTTCATCACTTGATTAGAAAATACATGTAGCTCATATTCATTATTTATTACTGATTTTCGTTAAATATATTTCAGTCGTTATGGTACATTCCTCCAATGCCGCTCTTTCGTCGAATGTTTAATAGTGTCAAACACTCGAAGAACATGGTTTGGCACTCCGAAACGCGTATCGATGATGGTATGTTGAGACATCCTGCTGATGCTGCACAGTGGAAATCATTCGATTTAGAGTATAAGGATTTCAGTCTTGATACTCGAAATTTGCGCCTTGGTCTAGCTTCTGATGGAATGAACCCGTTCAGCATGATGAGCAGTAAATACAGTGTTTGGCCGGTTGTACTTGTGAACTACAATCTCCCTCCAAAGCTATGTATGAAGAGAAAGTTCTTGATGTTAACGCTTTTGATTTCAGGACCGAATCAACCAGGAAATGATATTGATGTCTATTTGGCACCGTTGGTCGATGATTTGAAGATATTATGGGAGAAAGGGATGGAAGTTAAAGACGCTTACCGTGGAGATTCGTTCAACTTAAGGGCAATGATAATGTGGACTATTAACGATTTTCCGGCCTATGGAAACTTGTCAGGATACTCTGTGAAATGCTCGATTGGTTGTCCGATTTGCATTAAAGACACATCTTCCATCCGTTTGAAGCATGGTAAGAAAACTGTTTTTCTGGGTCATAGAAGATTCTTACCAAGAGATCACTCGTATAGAAGATTGAAATAAGCGTTTGATGGAAATTCAGAAGAACGACCCCCTCCTAGAATTTTGTCTGGTGAAGATGTCTATGAGATGGTTAAAAACGTCAATGAAGTGCTTGGGAAAAGAAAGCGGAGTGCTAGTACTAAAGAATCGTTCAAAGAGAATCCTTGGAAGAAGAAATCGATTTTCTGTTGTCGCTGTTTTTCGGACAACGATTTAGGAACCGGAAATGGTTAGACCCAAGGCCGGACCAAGTGGTCTCACTCCGGCTCGAGCGTGTCGGACTTGATATCTCAAGTCGTCCCTTAGCTGTCTGTAATGTCTATCTCGTCCAAGCACCTGAAACACAAGCGAAGAGGTGTGAACTACAAAGGGGAAACAGAGGGGTTGCCTCTGTTTACCTCTCCGACGCTCAACATTAGTAGGATTGAGGTGGTTGATAGAGGTTTAATGTTTAGGGGTCGAGAGTTGAGAGAAACGAGCGAGTTATGAGTTCGGCAGCGTTTCAGTACTCAAATTTCGGATTACCTGGACTAGGGGAGCGGCCCCTTTATTTATAGGCGACCAAGGGGTGTTATGGGCAACCCCTTGGCCGAGAATTGTCTTGGCCCGGCCATTGGCCGAGACTGGCCCTTGAGCCGGCCAATGGCCGGGAGTAGCTTGAGTCGGCCATTGGCCGAGACTGGCCCTTGGGCCGGCCAATGGCCGAGGCTATTTGGGCCGGCCATTGGCCGAGGCTGGCCCTAGGGCCGGCCAATGGCCGGGGGTAGAGTGAGCCGGCCATTGGCCGAGACTGGCCCTTGGGCCGGCCAATGGCCGGGAGCAGACCGAGTCGGCCATTGGCCGAGACTGGCCCTTGGGCCGGCCAATGGCCGAGGCTATTTGGGCCGGCCATTGGCCGAGGCTGGCCCTAGGGCCGGCCAATGGCCGGGAGTAGACCGAGTCGGCCATTGGCCGAGACTGGCCCTTGGGCCGGCCAATGGCCGAGGCTATTTGGGCCGGCCATTGGCCGAGGCTGGCTCTAGGGCCGGCCAATGGCCGGGAGCATCTTGAGTCGGCCATTGGCCGAGGCTGGCCTATGGGCCGGCCAATGGCCGGGGGTAGAGTGAGCCGGCCATTGGCCGAGACTGGCCCTTGGGCCGGCCAATGGCCGGGAGCAGACCGAGTCGGCCATTGGCCGAGACTGGCCCTTGGGCCGGCCAATGGCCGAGGCTATTTGGGCCGGCCATTGGCCGAGGCTGGCCCTAGGGCCGGCCAATGGCCGGGAGTAGACCGAGTCGGCCATTGGCCGAGACTGGCCCTTGGGCCGGCCAATGGCCGAGGCTATTTGGGCCGGCCATTGGCCGAGGCTGGCTCTAGGGCCGGCCAATGGCCGGGAGCATCTTGAGTCGGCCATTGGCCGAGGCTGGCCTATGGGCCGGCCAATGGCCGAGGCCGTTTGGGCCGGCCATTGGCCGGGGCTGGTCCTAGGGCCGGCCAACGGCCGGGGTGAGCTGCCGAGACGCGTCCGACGTTGCTCCGCCTTCGTTCGCCCGCTATCGGGGTCGGGCCGATAACATTAGCCCCCCGAGTTTACGGCCGAGTGAAACTCGTGCGGTAAACTCAAGACTCTCGCCGTCGTCGGCCCACCGGAGCAACCCGTCGCGACAAGGTTTGGCTCGGTTCCTTTAATTATTATTATTTTTATTCTCCGGTCACTTTTGCCTTGTCTCGTTAAACGCGCCAATGGACCCTACCAACCACCTGTCGGGGAGTGGGTCCATTGATGACGACCTCTTCTCTTTGTTCGAGAACCAAGACACGAATTTAGACGAGTTGTGGGCGCAACTTTCACCTCCATCGGTTACCAACATCTTGCCGCCCTCACGCCCTTCGAGCCACCACGTGACAGAGATGGCCGAGGGAGATTTCCACGCGGTCGAAGCATGGCTGGCCGACGGGGAGGAGTACACGTGCACTGGGGACGGTCCCGGCCGCCAAGGGGACGCCGGCCCAGGAGCGCCGGGCGTCGGGGAGCGCTGGGCCGACCAGCGCGGGGGCGATCTTGGCGAACTGGGCCCGGGAGGAGGTGCGCCGGCCCCTGTCGGCGCCGTCTGTGCTGGGGGCGTCGCCGGAGGAGCCCCGGGCGGCGCTGGGGACGCGCGCGACCCGGGTGAAGTCGCGCCCGGCGAGGCGGGCCTGGGCGACGGCGCGCTGGTCTTCGTCGGCGCTGTCTACGCTGGAGGCGCCGCCGGGGGAGATCCAGGCAGCACAGGAGGGGCGCTCGCCCCGGGTGGGGCCGCGCCGGCCGAGCCGGGCGTCAGGAGTGTCGCGCCGGTCCTGGGCGGCGACGCTGGGCTTGTTTGGCTGGCGGGCGGCGACGAAGGAGGCCTGGGCGGCTCGGGCCCGGCCTTTCCCGAGGAGGGGCGCGCTGGTGGAGCCCGACTGGAGGCGGGTGGCGCCGTTGAAGGGCCGCCGGAGGTGGGCGGCGCCGCCGAAGGGCCGCCGGAGGTGGGCGGCGCCGCTGGGGGGCCGCCGGAGGTGGGCGGCGCTGCCGGAGGGAGCGCCGGCGCCGGTGACGAGGAGGGCCGGCCGGATAGCGCCGGCCGGGGGGCGGCGGCCGAGGCATTGGTTGCCCTAGCCCTAGGAGTTGGTGGGCTAGGGCTGCAAGGGGGGAGCCCACCTAGCGGGCCGGGCCGTTCTGCTGGGCCAAGTGCGCGCGTCACTGGGTCGAGCGAGACTCCCAGGGGCCCAGACGACTTGGGCGCGCGAGAGGACAGCCTCCCTGGACCGAGCGCTGGCGGGGCCGGCCCAATGGCCTTGGGCGCACAATGTGGGGGCCCGGACGCGCGAGGGGGCCTCCTACTCGGGCCGGAGGCCGGTGGAGTTGACCCAAAAATCTTGGGCACCCACCGAGGGAGCATGGGCGAGATAGGCCTCGCCGAGGGGAGCTTGCCGGGTCCGAGGCCGGGCGCCGATGACGAGTCCACTGCAGGGCCGACCACTGGGGGAACAAGGCCCGCCGAGCCGAGCGCCCGCGCCGCGGTCCCGCCGGCCGGCCTAGACGATCGCCACGAAGGATCTGCCGGGCCGAGGATCGCTTCCGGCGTCGAGTGCTCGAGCGAGTCGTCGGACCGTCGCGCCGCACCCGCTGCGATGTCTTCTTTAACAGCACGGGAGGAGGCACGAGCCCTAGCCTTTCCGACCGGGGAATCGGCTATACGTGGAGGCCTGGATTGCTCGGGAGTCGACACTCCGAGCTCGCTCTCGATCGCTAGTTTTACGAGCTTGAGGAGGCGATACGGCATCCCAGACTCCGTGACGATCTTGCGACCGTTGCCCGACGATCTTCCATCTCGCCCCCGGAAAGGACACGCCGCCGTTCATGAGGCGAGCCTTCGCGGAGGGTTACGGTTACCCTTCCAGCCGGTGATCCAGGAGTTATTGGTTCGGTTGGGGGTGCACGCGTCGCAAATGTCTCCGACCTTCTACCGGGTGATCGCCGCGTGCCACATGATGCTTTATCGGGCGAAGAGAAGGGCGGTTACTGCGGACGACATCCAAGATCTCGTGCTCGTTCGCGGGGTTCCGGGGAAACCAGGCTTCTACACGGCGTTTACTCGGAAGCGCATCTCCGTCGTTACCAAGGTTACCTCGAAGCACCGATACCCTTGGGTGTGGGTGTCCGAGTCAGCCTTTGGGAACGCGCCTCTCTTCTTCGGCCCCGCGGCCGACTTCCCACCCGTGGGTGATATCGAAGGCTCCGAACTCGTCGCGGTGATTAGGGCGATTCCAGAATCAAGGCGGCAAGGGACACTCTTCGAGTCCCCAGACCTGATGGCGAGGACCGGGTGGTTCGTGCCTAGTGACGACGTTCCTTCGCCCCCTGGCCTCGACGTGGGGGCCACGGAGGATCCCGAGACCGAGGAGGGGGGTGCGTCAGCTCCTTCCCCCGACGCGGGGGGTACTGGCCGCGCATACTTTCGCGTTATCGCGCCATCGTCGTTTTTCGTTATTTACGCTTATTTTTGTGCTTTAGCTGACAGACGTTCTTTCCTTCTCTACAGGTATCATGGCTCGGCGTCATCGACCACGCACACAAGTGCCGAAAACAACGCCTACCGACGATGCCACGACCGTGGCCCGTCCTTCAGCTGAGGTTCGTCGCGGGGGGTCGCCATCGCGGGCGAGGAATGAAGCGATCTCCTCCAACAAGCGACCATCGTCGTCGGCTTCTCTCGGGTCGCCGTCCGGCCACAAACGCGCTCACATATCGACGGTGCCGGATAGCTTGGACTCTATGCTCCTAGCGGAGGCGGCAGAGCTGAGAGACCAATGCTCCCGAGGGATCCTTGAGACCTCCTTACGGGATTTCAAGGGTCTGCTGACGACGGGCGACCTCGAGCACTTCCAGAACGGGATCGGCGATGCCCGAAAGGTATGACTCGTTCGCTTGTGTTATGTATGACTGCCGTGCTTATTGTAATTATCCGCGTTTCGTTTACTTGCAGATGCTCGCGCGCCAAGAGCGGAGCGATCGCATTCTCCGAGATATGCTACGACGTATGCAACTCATGGAGAAGGAGAAGACGAGCATGGCGGCCGCGCATGCTGCCGCCCTAGCAGGGGCCCGCACCGCCCGAGAGTTCGAGGCGCTCGAGGGGGAGTTGGAGCGAGCTCGCGGGGAACTGGCCACCGAGAAGGCGCTTCGTGAGAAGGCGGAGCAGGCAGCCGACACCTTCTTGGGGGAAACGAAGAAGCTTCAGACGGCGCTCTCGAGCCGAGATGCAGAGTTGAGCATTGTTCACGCTCGATTATCGGCGAGCGAGATCGCTCGGGTTAAGGTCGAGCGGGAGAGGGATACCCTCCGGACGGAGATGCAGACCCTTGCCGAGGAGAAGGAGGACGCCGTGCGATCCAAGACTGACTTGGAGGACGACTGGGACTTGGCATTGGAGGCGGCTCGTTATGAGGCGGCTAGGCGAGTTCGGGAAGCGACCGAGAAGGAGAACGCGTCTCGCGGGACCACGTTTTCCTTTTTCAACACCATGTTCCCTCCTTACGACGATGAGCTGCCGGAGGACGACCCGCATCCCCGAATCCCTGCCGAGGCCGCGCAATCGACGACCCGTCAACCGGATGGAGAAACCGTCGGCGGGTTCGGTGCTTCTTGCCCCGAAGAAGATGAGGAGCAGATCGATTTCAGCTCGGAGTAGCCAGCTTCTCTTTAGTTTTACGTGCAATTGTTTAGCGCTCGCTTTATGCTTTCTTTCGGATTATCGTTATGTTTGCGTCGCACTTTCGTACTTTTCTTATTGGGTTGTTTACACAATATCATTTTGCTTTGATTGAAGCTTTCTTTTCATCGTGCGTCTTATTTTCCCGACTTGCTACGCTTAGTGTGATCGATTTGCGCAATTTGAATAGTGCGTGTCTTACGAGCCCGGCTTACTATGCTTAGCGTAGCCGGTTGGCACGGCTTACTGCCGCGTTCGGCGGCGAAGTTTCCCACGGACGCAGGCTAGGCCAGTTTCATCCATTTGTGACTCGCTGCCTATCGGCGCGTGCGAGCTGGGCGGCCGTCGCGCTCATCCTCCGGCGAGTACGCTACCTATCGGCGTGCGTATCCGGATGGGTTTGCAGCTCCCAGTGAGCGTGGCACTCGTTGGTACGCCTGTCACGTTTTGGGTTTTGACTGCCGAGATCGACAATCCGGTGCGCGGACGTGATCCATCGATGACTTGTCGCCTATCGGTGCGCAAGGTGCATCGGTGCACGAGAGGGTCGTAGCAAAAGACGTGCGAGGCCGGAGGTCCGGTGCGCGGATCCAACTCATCGACGTTTCGCTATCTCTCGGCATACGGCCTCAACCCGTGCGAGAGCGTCGCGCGGGGAGGGTACGAATTCGGAGGTCCGGAGCGCGGATCCGATTTATGGGTGTTTTGTTGCCGTTTGGCGCATGGAAATATCCTCCTTAGCCCCCCGAGTTTCTTGGGTGCTCGTAGAGGAGGCTAGAAACTAAGATACCAAGTGTATTGAAGTGAAATGTAATTTATTAAATTATCGAAATGGTTCAAAAATTACATCCCAGGCCTTTGGCCAAACTTGAAATTTAAAATTGACTTTGCTGGAATCGAAAGTTACACGAAAACGACAAAGCGTGGAAATGGACGAATGAACATTTATTGATAATATTGCCGGAGATGCTCCGCATTCCACGGGTGCGTGAACACGAGTCCCTCCATGTTCTCGAGCTCGTACGTGCCATTGTGGATGGCTCGGCGCACACGGTACGGGCCTTCCCAGGTGGGGCCTAGAACTCCCGCACCTTGCACTTTGGTGTTTTGGAACACCCTTCGAAGGACGAGGCTTCCGTCGGCGAACTTCCTCAGCTTGATCTTCGAGTTGTAGTACTTCTCGACTTTCCTCTTCTGCGCGGCAAGCCGGGTAAGTGCGTCCGCCCTCCTTTCGTCTATGAGGTCTAGCTCGAGCCTGATCGCGTCATCGTTGGCGGCTTCGTCGTACTCCTCGATGCGCAAGGTTGGCAACTTGATCTCGACGGGTACCACAGCCTCGACGCCGAACGCGAGAGCGAAAGGGGTTTCGCCGGTCGCGTTTCGGGCGGTGGTGCGGTATGCCCATAAGACCATGGGGAGTTCGTCAGCCCAAGCCCCCTTTCTCGCCTCCAACTTCTTCTTCAGGTTCTCCTTGATCGTCTTATTCACCGCCTCGACCTGACCGTTGGCTTGGGGATGGCGGGGAGAGGAGAAAGTCTTGCTAATGCCAAGCTGTTCGCACATTTCCCGGAGGCGCGCGTTGTCGAATTGCTTTCCGTTGTCGGTTACAATTGACGCAGGGATCCCGAAGCGGCAGATAATGTTTCTCCAAATGAAGCTCGTCGTGTTCGCCTCGGTGATCTTTGCCAGCGGTTCAGCCTCTACCCACTTCGTGAAGTAATCGATAGCCACGATCGCGTGCTTGTATTGTCTCGGGGCCGTAGGTAGCTCGCCGATGAGGTCGATTCCCCACTTCGCGAAAGGTCGTGGCACGATAATCGGACACAAAGGGGCCGGTGCTTGGCGCGGAATGTGGGCGAATCTTTGGCACTTGTCACATTTCTTGGCCCACTCGTGGGAGTCCTTTTTCAAGGTTGGCCAGAAATATCCAAGTCTTAGCAACTTCAATGCCAAAGATTGCCCGGCGGCGTGGTTACCGCACACCCCCTCGTGCACCTCGTGGAGTGCTTTTCTCGCCTCCACCTCGGTCAGGCAACGGAGAAGGGGCATGGAGTAGCCTCTCTTGAACAAACTGTCCTCCCTCATTGTGTACTTCGGGGCTAGGCTTCTCAGCTTTCTAGCTTCTTCTTTATCATCGGGGACGACTCCTCGTTTAAGGAATTCCACGAGCGGGGTCATCCATGAGGGAGGCGGAGCCTCGTCAATGACCCCCACGTCGCCTCTCGAGACGTAAGGTCGGGTCAACACTTCGATTGGGACGCTGCCCTCGCCTTCCTCGTCTATCCCGGACGCGAGGCGAGCTAGGGCGTCGGCGTCGACGTTCGCCTCTCGAGGGACTTGGACGATCTCGAACCACGACAGGGCCTCCAAGTTCTTTTGGGCCTTGGACAAGTAGGCGATCATGTGTGGCTCCTTTGCGGCATAGTCGCCCTTAACCTGATTCACGATCAATTGCGAGTCGCAATGGATGCGTAGGTTTTGGGCGCCCAACTTGTTCGCTAGCTCCAAGCCAACAATCAGAGCCTCGTACTCTGCCTCGTTGTTGGAAGCCTTGAACTCGAACCGCAGGGCGTACCTCAACTTTTCCCTATCGGGATTTGTGAGCACAACGCCGGCGCCAGCCCCCCGGGCGTTTGACGCGCCATCCACGTGTAAATCCCAAATCGGCCCTATCGGGTCATTGGTTCTCTTCCTTGACGACTCGCTATGGTCGTCCTCCTTGTCTTCCGCGGTCTTACTCCCTTCGTCGTCCTCATTGGTTGGGGGCGCGCTTGTGAACTCGGCGATGAAGTCGGCGAGGGCCTGACCCTTAATGGCGGTTCTCGGTTGGAACTCGACCCCGTATTCGCCCAGCTCTTGGGACCATATCGCCATTCGAGAAGAGGTCCCTTTTTGAAGGGCCTTCTCGATGGGATGCCCCGAGCGGACCACGATGGGGTGCGCCTGGAAGTAGGGCCGGAGCTTTCTCGCGCTCATGACGAGGGCGAGGGACAGTCTCTCGATCTCGGGGTATCGGGTTTCGGCGTCGAGGAGCGCCTTGCTAACGTAGTAGACTGGCCATTGCACCTTGTCTTCTTCGCGTATGAGGACCGCGCTCACGGCCCTATCGGAAACCGCGAGGTAGAGGTACAGGGTTTCGCCGTTCTTTGGGTTCGCGAGGAATGGGGGGGAGGTGAAATAGGCTTTCATATCGCGGAACGCTTCCTCGCACTCCTCCGTCCACACGAACCCGTCGGTCTTCTTTAGTGCCTTGAAGAACGGTTGGCACCTATCAGTGGCTTTGGAAACAAATCGCGTCAGGGCGGCGATCCTTCCCGTCAAGCTTTGAACTTCTTTAACCTTTTGTGGCGACCTCATCTCTAAGATCGCCCTAATTTTCTCAGGATTGGCCTCGATCCCGCGGCGGCTCACCATGTAGCCCAGAAACTTTCCAGACTCGACCCCGAAAGCGCACTTGTTGGGGTTAAGCTTCATCTTGTAACGCCGCAGAATCGTGAACATTTCCCTAAGGTCTCGGACGTGGTCGCGGGCTTTGAGGCTTTTGACAAGCATGTCATCCACGTAGACCTCCATAGTTTTGCCAATTTGATTGGCGAACATGCGGTTCACCAACCTTTGATACGTTGCTCCCGCGTTTTTGAGGCCAAAGGGCATGACCTTGTAACAGTAAAGTCCGCGGTTCGTAACAAAGGTGGTTTTAATTTGATCCGGCTCGTGCATGCGGATCTGATTGTAGCCTGAGTAGGCGTCCATGAAGCTTAGCAGTTCGTGGCCCGCAGTGGCGTCCACGAGCTGCTCGATCCTCGGGAGAGGGAAGCTGTCTTTCGGGCAGGCTTTGTTGAGATCTTTGTAGTCGATACAGATCCGCCACTTCCCGTTTGGCTTCTTGACCATTACCACATTGGATACCCACTTGGGGTGCTCCGCCTCCCTGATGAAGTTGGCGGCAAGAAGTTTGTCAACTTCTTCACCAATGGCTTGGTACCTCTCCCCGCTGAACGCCCGTCGCGGTTGAACGCGCTCGGCCACTCTCTTGTCATCGTTGAGACGATGAACCATGATCTCGGGGTCGATCCCCGGCATGTCGGCGTGTGTCCACGCAAAGACATCTTTGTGTTCTCGGAGGAAAGCGGCGAGCTCGATTCGGGTCTCAGACGGGAGTTGGGCGCCTATCTTGACCACTTGGTCAGGTTTGGCGTCGTCCAACACGACGGGAACGAGGTCGTCCGGTGTCTCCACCTTCCGACGCTCGACTTCGTCCCTTTGGTCTAGCTCTCCGAAGGTGCCTCCTTCCTCTAACTTGCACGGGAATTTGTCTCCGAGTTGGAAGACGGTGCTTACCACCTTCGCTTTCCCTTTTCCATCCACGCCCTGGATGTAGCACATCCTCGCCATGGATTGGTCTCCCAACATCACGGCGATCCCTTTATCGGTCGGGAACTTCATCATCAGGTGGTACGTGGATGTTATGGCCTTCAACCGATTGAGAGTCGGGCGGCCGACGATGATGTTGTAAGCCGAGGGCTGATCCACCACCAGGAACGACACGATGTGGGTAACCTCGAGCCCCCCCGGCGTACCGAAGGTAACCGGGAGGTCGATAGTTCCCTCCGTCATAACCCTCTCCCCGGAGAAGCCGAAGAGCGGGGTTGAGATCGGGGTCGGTCTTACCCCGGATAGTTTCATCCTGTCCAACGCCGATTTGAAGATTATGTCGGCGGAGCTCCCATTGTCGATCAGGATTCTCCGGACGAGGTTGTTGGCGACCGGGGCGGAGACGACTATCGCGTCGTTGTGTGGATGGAGAACTCGCGTTGCTTCCTGTCCGGTGAAGAACATGGACTCGAAGGGGGCCGGAGGAGGGACCTCGTACGTATGGTTGATGTAGTGCGCTATTTTCCCTTGGGAAACTTCGCGCACGTACTTCTTCCTTTGTGTAGCCGAATCCCCAAACTCCGGGCCACCCAAGATCGCACCCACGACGTGAAGTTGCGAGCTCTCCGGCTCTTCGTTTGTCGCGCGGTCTGTGACAGTCACCGTTGCCGGACCTTTCTTCCCTTGCCGCGGGCGACCTCCGTGCGCCGCGGCCGTCCCGATAGTTCTTAGGACATACTCTTTCAGCTTCCCATCTTGAATCAGGGCCTCAATCTGACGCTTAAGTTGATAGCATTCGGATGTCAGGTGCCCGTGATCTTGATGGTAATCGCAGTACTTGCTTTGATCCCTCTTGGCGGGATCCTTCGTGAGCGGGGTCGGGCTCCCCAACTTGTCACGGTGCAGAGCTAGGATCTGCTCCGGCGGAGTGTTCAGAGGAGTGAATGGCGAGAACCTCCGGAAGCTGTCGACATGCGATGGCTTCGGCCCGGGGAGGGAACGGCCGTTAGGGGCCTGGCTTCCCTTATTCCTCCTCTTTCGGGGGTCGGGACGATCTTCATCTCGATCGTCGCGGCGGCGACTCCCCTGTCCTCCTGCCTTTCGGCCATCTCGGCCATCGAGATAGTCCTCGACTCCCATGTATGTGCGGGCTCTTGTCATCAGCTCCGCCATGTCACGCGGGACTTGGCCAACAATAGACTTGAGGAAGTCGCTCGTGCGCACTCCCTCGGTGATCGCCGTGATGGCGTCCCTGTCGTCGAACCCCTCGACCTTGTGAGACTCCTCGGTGAAGCGAGCGAGGTATTGTCTCAGCGTCTCGTCTCTTCCTTGACGGATAGAGAGGAGGTGGGTCTTCGGCTTCTTCTGCGCCACGAGGGTGGCGAATCGGGCGAGGAAAGCCTCTCGCAAGGCCCGGAAAGACGGGATGCTTCCCGGTCTCAAGCTTCGGAACCACTCAAACCCCGAGCCTGTGAGGGTCAGGCTGAAGGCTTGGCAGAGGGTGGCGTCCGCCTGCCCTTGCATAGTCATCCACGTCTCATAGTGTTGGACGTGAAAGTGGGGGTCCGTACGTCCATCGTAGGGAGGAATGGACGGTAGCTTGAAGTTCCCCACGCATGGTTGCGCGAGGATTTGTGCGGCGAAGGGAGAATATGATTCCTCGATCCCTCCGTACGGCCTTTGCCTCCCCGACTCCCTCATTTCGATGATTTGATTCTGGAGGCTTTGAATCATCGTGACCATGTCGAGCCCATTAGCGGGGCCGATCGTCGGGGCCACGGGAGTCACCGGTTGGCGTTCGTTGGACGCTTGGTCCACGACATTGGCCTGTGGCCGGCCGAGAGTTGCGGCGGGGAGCGCGTCCCTTCGAGAGTTTAGCCTTTGGCGGAGATCCTCCCCTCGGGAGTTTCTCTGCGCCGTCAAGCGCTCTCTAAGGTCCGCACTTGGTGCGGGGCGAGGTGAGGTCGCCCTCGGTCGGGCCGTCCGGCGGGCGCTTCGGCTGTCGGCCCCATCATCTACCAGAGTCGCTCTCTCCTCGGCGAGGGGCCGTGTCCGGCCGCCTCTTGAAACCGAGGGGGCGAGTCCCCGGGAATGTGACCGTGCCTGCTGCCGCACTATGTGCGACGGTCCGGCCAAAGCGTCGTTGGGCCTCTCGGGCCGCGGAGGGGCGAGGCTAGGCGTTGCCTCGTTGGTCCTCGACTCCCCCACATATTCGGAGTCGGAGTAGTCTTTGGCGGACCTATCCTCAACGTCATAGCCGAGGAGGTCGGCTATGAGCGAACCATCGACGCCGGGGCGGTCAAGGAGCTCCGCAAGCCGCCGGGCCGTGTCCTCTCGGAGCGCGGCCTCGGGGTCAACCATCGGGTTTTGGGGCTGGCTCTCGCTATCGCGAGGTTGCCCTTCAAGACGATGTGCGAGGTGCCGAAGACCGTACCTCGAGCCAGTCGCTCGGGTACCCGCGGAGGTAGTGGGAATGTGACTCATCTCTCGAGAGTCGTGAGAACAAAGGGAGAAAAACTGGTAGAGGGAATGCGTCGTCAAGGTCGAGAGATCCCCTCCTTCTAGCGCCAAAATGTTGTCGCTGTTTTTCGGACAACGATTTAGGAACCGGAAATGGTTAGACCCAAGGCCGGACCAAGTGGTCTCACTCCGGCTCGAGCGTGTCGGACTTGATATCTCAAGTCGTCCCTTAGCTGTCTGTAATGTCTATCTCGTCCAAGCACCTGAAACACAAGCGAAGAGGTGTGAACTACAAAGGGGAAACAGAGGGGTTGCCTCTGTTTACCTCTCCGACGCTCAACATTAGTAGGATTGAGGTGGTTGATAGAGGTTTAATGTTTAGGGGTCGAGAGTTGAGAGAAACGAGCGAGTTATGAGTTCGGCAGCGTTTCAGTACTCAAATTTCGGATTACCTGGACTAGGGGAGCGGCCCCTTTATTTATAGGCGACCAAGGGGTGTTATGGGCAACCCCTTGGCCGAGAATTGTCTTGGCCCGGCCATTGGCCGAGACTGGCCCTTGAGCCGGCCAATGGCCGGGAGTAGCTTGAGTCGGCCATTGGCCGAGACTGGCCCTTGGGCCGGCCAATGGCCGAGGCTATTTGGGCCGGCCATTGGCCGAGGCTGGCCCTAGGGCCGGCCAATGGCCGGGGGTAGAGTGAGCCGGCCATTGGCCGAGACTGGCCCTTGGGCCGGCCAATGGCCGGGAGCAGACCGAGTCGGCCATTGGCCGAGACTGGCCCTTGGGCCGGCCAATGGCCGAGGCTATTTGGGCCGGCCATTGGCCGAGGCTGGCCCTAGGGCCGGCCAATGGCCGGGAGTAGACCGAGTCGGCCATTGGCCGAGACTGGCCCTTGGGCCGGCCAATGGCCGAGGCTATTTGGGCCGGCCATTGGCCGAGGCTGGCTCTAGGGCCGGCCAATGGCCGGGAGCATCTTGAGTCGGCCATTGGCCGAGGCTGGCCTATGGGCCGGCCAATGGCCGGGGGTAGAGTGAGCCGGCCATTGGCCGAGACTGGCCCTTGGGCCGGCCAATGGCCGGGAGCAGACCGAGTCGGCCATTGGCCGAGACTGGCCCTTGGGCCGGCCAATGGCCGAGGCTATTTGGGCCGGCCATTGGCCGAGGCTGGCCCTAGGGCCGGCCAATGGCCGGGAGTAGACCGAGTCGGCCATTGGCCGAGACTGGCCCTTGGGCCGGCCAATGGCCGAGGCTATTTGGGCCGGCCATTGGCCGAGGCTGGCTCTAGGGCCGGCCAATGGCCGGGAGCATCTTGAGTCGGCCATTGGCCGAGGCTGGCCTATGGGCCGGCCAATGGCCGAGGCCGTTTGGGCCGGCCATTGGCCGGGGCTGGTCCTAGGGCCGGCCAACGGCCGGGGTGAGCTGCCGAGACGCGTCCGACGTTGCTCCGCCTTCGTTCGCCCGCTATCGGGGTCGGGCCGATAACATTTTCTACGACCTTCCTTATTGGAAGACACACTACGTCCGGCATTGTCTGGATGTTATGCACATCGAGAAAAATGTTTGCGAATGGCTTATTGGTACACTTCTTGATGATCTAAATAAATCGAAAGATGGAATACAATCTCGATTGGATCTCAAAGAGATGAATATAAGAAGCATTTTGCATCCCGAGAAGGGGGGTGGGAAAAAAACAAAATTACCACCGGCAAAGTACACTCTAGATCGAAAGGAGAAAAAGAAATTGTGTAACTGGTTTGCTTCTATTAAAGTCCCCGAAGGTCATTCGTCAAACTATAAGCGGTTCGTGTCTTTGAAAGATTTGAGACTTACTGGAATGAAGACGCACGACTGTCATGTGCTGCAACAACAAATGTTGCCTCTTGCTTTGCGAGGAATTGTGCCAAAAGATGTGAGGTTTGCAATATCAAAGATATGTGTATTCTTTAACTCGATTTGCTCGAAGGTCATCGATCCAACTTGATTGGATTTAATGCAGTAAGAATTGGTGAAAACTCTATGCTCGCTCGAAAAGATCTTTCCACCTTCGTTTTTCGACATAATGATCCACTTAACCGTCCACTTGGTACGTGAAGTGAAATTAGGAGGGCCCGTGTTTTTACGGTGAATGTATCCAATCGAACGTTATATGAAAGTGTTGAAAAGCTACGTGAAGAACTACAATAGGCCGGAAGGAAGCATAGTTGAAAATTACATAGCAAAAGAGTCGGTTGAGTTTTGTTCTGAGTATTTAGCTAAAACAGACGAAATTGGGTTACCCAAGAAAACCAATTTTGATTCAAAAACTCTATCTAAAGGTATTTTTTTAACACTTTATTTGTTTATTTAAATTATATATGAACATTATTTTTAAGTATTTGTTTCATTATAGGTACTTATTCGATCGTCAACCGAAAAGAATGGGAGCAAGCAAGTCTCCATGTGCTACACAACGTTTCCGAGGTCAAGCCATTTGTGGATATTCATTTGAATGAGTTGAGAGTGAATAATCCAAAGAAGGGTAGAAATGAAAACTGGTTGCAAGAAGACCACAACCGTTTGTTTCAAAACTGGCTTGGAAAACGCATATTTAAAAAGGCAGGACATTCATCTACGTTGAGTAAACTATCTGGCGGGCCTTCCTCAATGGTTACAAGGTACACTGCTTGGTCTGTTAATGGTTTTACATTTTACACAAGGGAACGAGACAATAAGCATCCCGTACAAAATAGTGGTGTTACATTATTTGCTGAAGCTTTACATGTTTCGTCGGCAAAAGATAAGAATCCAAAACATGCTTTTATGAAGTATTACAGATACATTGAAGATATTTGGGAACTTGATTATTGCGGGTTGCGAGTCGCATTATTTCAGTGCAAATGGGCAGACAATAATCACGTTAAAGTTGATAATGACGGAGTTACAATTGTCGACTTTAGACGGATTGGCTACGAGAATGATTCATTTATTTTGGCTTCGCAAGCAAGTCAAGTGTTTTATGTTTCGGATCCAGCAAATCCTGAGTTATCGTTAGTGGTTCATATGAAAGCGAGAAACGGTAACAAAGAAGAAGACGAAGACATGTCTAGCATTCCTCCGTTCACTTCAGGATTACCGCCAATTGATCAAGAGGTGGATGATTTTGATGATGACGATGTTTCACTTCTACTTCGTAAGGATATAGATCCTATTTTTGTTTGATATTGAACATTTAGATAATGTATTTTCATTTTGGATTTTATGTTATTCTCCTGTGGACAACGTTATTTTTCATTCAAAATTTCTCTATACAATGTCATTTACATTAAAATTACATTTCTCCGACATCGCCGCAGCTGAGTACAACTCTCGCCGTGGCAGGATAATCTCGCCGCGGCTAAATACAAATCCTGCCGCGGCGAGGACCCTTCTACAACGCTTAAACAAGCGTTGTAGAAACCTCGCCGCGGCAACGTCTATTCCATGCCGCGGCGAGGTTATAACGCCGCGGCGGGAATATCACCTCGCCGCGGCGAGACATGTTCTTAAAAAACACAGACTCTCGGTATTAAAAAATCAAAATCTCGCCGCGGCAACATACAAATCCTGCCGCGGCGAGTACCCTTCTACAACGCTTAAACAAGCGTTGTAGAAACCTTGCCGCGGCAACGTATATTCCATGCCGCGGCGAGGTTATTACGCCGCGGCGGGAATATCAACTCGCCGCGGCGAGACAAGTTCTTAAAAAACACAGACTCTTGATATTAAAAAATCAAAATCTCGCCGCGGCGACATACAAATCCTGCCGCGGCGAGTACCCTTCTACAACGCTTAAACAAGCGTTGTAGAAACCTCGCCGCGGCAACGTATATTCCATGCCGCGGCGAGGTTATTACGCCGCGGCGGGAATATCAACTTGCTGCGGCGAGACAAGTTCTTAGAAAACACAGACTCTCGGTATTAAAAAATCAAAATCTCGCCGCGGCGACATACAAATCCTGCTGCGGCGAGTACCCTTCTACAACGCTTAAACAAGCGTTGTAGAAACCTCGCCGCGGCAACGTATATTCCATGTCGCGGCGAGGTTATTACGCCGCGGCGGGAATATCAACTCGCCGCGGCGAGACAAGTTCTTAAAAAACACAGACTCTCGGTATTAAAAAAATCAAAATCTCGCCGCGGCGAAGTAATATTTTAGTCGCGGCGTAGAGCACTCGCCGCGGCGGGGAATATTCTGTGCCGCGGCGAGAATAGTCACGCCACGGCGAGAAAGGTATCTAGCCGCGGAGAAGAAGCACTCTATCACCTAATCATTCACTTTTTTTTTCCAATATTTAACCTGTTCTCCAACTAAAAATGATCATTCAATTAAAATTTCTACAATCAATAAAACAAACCAAACTAGTCTTAAACTGAAACTTAAATTTAGTCATAAACATAAACAAACCAAGCGAGTCATAAACATAAACAAACAAACCAAGCGAGTCTTAAACTGAAACTTAAATTTAAAAAGAGTTTGAAATTTATATGGAAGAGTCGGTGTTGTTGGTTCTTGAAATTTACTCGTCATTCGGTGGTGGTGGTGGTGGGTTCGCCGGATATTGAGGAGGTGCCATATGCGGTGGCCACTGTGGTGGTGGGTACGGATAGTCGGAGTACTGAGGATATGGAGGAAATAACACCCGATTCTCTTGGTTGATGTCCCACCGAGAGTAGAGATCGTTCAATTGGTTGATGTGAGAGGCGCCATACTCCGCTTGTTGGTGCATGTACTGTTGCGTGTGTTGGAACCCGCCGACGAGATAGTTGGATCAATGAGCAATGTAGTCGATGGTGGCGGGGTCGATTACCGGAGGTGCTGGTAAGCGCAATAGTGGCTCCGCTTCCCCCTCTTCCCCCTCTTCCTCCGCTTCCTCCGCTTGTGCATCCTCCCTAATCTTGTACCGCTCGATAATGGAATCCGTAATAGGCCCCATTGGACTGTTGATCGTATCCCTTTTCGAGCGTGGTACCCCCGCATTTGTACAAAGGCCGGTAATGATCGACGGATATGGCAAACCGTGTCGTTCATTAGTATAGTCGAGTTTCTTCATCCAATTATAGATGAATCGACAGACGTTAATGGAATGGCCTTTAACAATGCAGAACGACACCTGGATACGATCCTCGTCGAGGTGTTCCTACAACGAATACTATAACAGTTGTAGGAACGTCTCGCCGCGGCGAGATTCCTCAATCGTCGCGGCGAGACAGTTTCTTAAAAAACTGCTTGGCCACGGTATCCACCTCGCCGCGGCGGAGGATATTTCTAGCCTCGGCGAAATTATGTCGCCGCGGCGAGAAATATTTATCGCCGCGGCGAATAGATTCTACAACGCTTGTAACAAGCGTTGTAGAAAGTTTCGCCGCGGCGATGTTGAAATTGTGATGCGGCGAGGCCCATCCTTCTACAACGCTTTTACCATGCGTTGTAGAAAGTTCTCGCCGAGGCATAAATCACGTGGTGCCGCGGCGAGGATTCTACAACGGATAGTGTAAACGTTGTGGAAAATCTGAAATTTATGTACTTCTACAACGCTTAACAAAAGCGTTGTAGAATAACTAAGTTTCTACAGCGCTTAGCTTTAAGCGTTGTAGAAACCATCAGATTCTACAATGCTTATCCATAAGCGTTGTAGAAACATCGAGATTCTACAACGCTTAGCCATAAGCGTTGTAGAAACACTATGTTTCTACAACGCTTATGTTAAGCGTTGTAGAATCCCTAGTTTCTACAACGCTTATGTTAAGCGTTGTAGAAAGTGGGTTGTATAATCCAACATTTGTAGTAGTGACGTGGGATAGGGTTTCTATGAAGGAATAGTTTGGTATAAATGTTAATTCAATTCGAGACTAGTAATAGAAGAAAATGGCTAAGTTATATTGTTTACTTATTAACATAATGGTTATCACTATTGGACAGAGAAAAACCAACTATATACATATGTATATACATATAGATATATGTAGCGTTGACAGACAGAAATATTACAATATCTATCTCGCGAAGAAAACGAACTTTCAAGCACGCAGTTCTAATTTCTAATTAGGATTATCTCTCCAAGTACAAAAAATTTAAAATATCTAGTGTTATCGGCCGGCATTGGACCGACGAGGACAAAAGCGTCACTTCAACCCACACGACCGGCGCGACGCCTCGGACGGCGAAACCTTGCCTCGGCCATTGGCCGGCCCAAACCAATCGCCGGCCCAAGCTTTCAGCCGCCCAATGGCCGACCCAAGGTTCAACCGGCCATTGGCCGGCCCAAGCTTTCAGCCGGCCAATGGCCGGCCCAAAGTTCACTCGGACATTGGCCGAGTCAGAGCTTCAGCCGGCCAATGGCCGGCCCAAAGTTCACTCGGCCATTGGCCGAGTCAAAGCTTCAGTCGGCCAATGGCCGACCCAAAAGTCTCACTCGGCCAAGGAGTGCCCCAATGACCCCTTGGTCACCTATAAATACAAGAGGTCCGCACTCTCCCAAGGGTAATCCATTTTTTGAGTCCTGAAATACAGTCGAACTCATACTTCACTCGTTTCACTCATCTTTGGCCTCTCACCCTCTAAAACCTCTATACTCCACCTCAATCCCACTAATGTTGAGCGTCGGAGAGGTAAACAGAGGCACCCCCTCTATTTCCTCTTCGTAGTTCACGTGTTCTTTATTCCTTTTCAGGTGTTTGGACAAACTCAAGGGACATTGACAGCTAAGGGACGACTTGGGATACCGAGTCCGACACGCTCGAGCCCGAACGCGACCACCTGGTCCGGCCTTGGGTCGAACTGTTTGGGGCTCCTAAATCGTTGTCCAAAAACTAGAGACAACATTTTGGCGCTAGAAGGAGGGCGTCTCCTGACCTTGGTGACACATTCCCTCTACCACTCTTCTTCTACCTTCGACGAAAAAACTCTCGATAGATGAGTCAATTGTCTGTCACCTCTGCGGCCGACCGAGCGACTAGCTCAAGATACGCCTGGGGAAGCTTGGCACGCCGTGTTGGGAATCAAGGGCCTCGTGATAACAAGAGCCTACCCCTCGAACAAGCCATCCATGAACCGGCTGGCGACGCCAATGGCGCTCTCCGTGAAGACACCGCCCGGAGACTCTCTGAACTGCTCGATCAGCCAGGGGTGAATGGCGCTCTCATCGCCGAGCTCCTCAGCTACAGCATCATCGATGACATCAACCATGACAAGAAACACCCCAACCATGTGGTGAAATCAAAAGCTAACCCCGACCACGCTATTCACAAAAGTGAGCGCGCACGCACGCCTTCAAGGGGGCACCCTCACGCGACCGCGTCAAGACTTCAAGCGTCGGGGGAACATGGTCGTGTGCCCTCGAGGGGACACCCTCGAGAGACCACATCACGGCGTCAAATATCACGCAATACCCGAGGCTGCTCAATCTAAGGGTCCCAAAAGGGATGCTCCGAGCTCACCATTTGCGTCCAAAACCCCTAGAGAAGTGCCGACATCAATGGTCGCGGCATCCGTCGAGGACGTCGCTTGGATGGCAAAACCTTGTCAAGGGTGATAGGAACGGCCAACGGAGACTTGAGAGACCGCCTCAATTCTCAAAGAGAGGATCACGGGTATGACTTGAGAGAAAAACTCAACGCCCGACGCGAGATCCCGAGAGAGGTCATCTCGGGACAACAACCACCCAACGTTGCTAACCGCGCATCCAACAAGAAGCGCGCCGCCACACTCGTCGCACTGGCTGTCGGTCCCGACTCGCGAAGGAAAAGGCGCAGAAATGGTCAGGTCCCTAATGACCATCCTTCTCTGACCCCGAAGCAATCATTCGTCCCTCTCAACACGATGCCCGACAAGATCCTGAGTTCACAGAGAGAGGAGCTGGGATCCCCGCCTCCAATGAAGAGGGACCCCGCAACGCGGGATAGGAGCAAAGAATGGGAGTATCACCGAGACCATGGATACGCGATGGCCGAATGTTACCAACTTAGGAAGCAAGTTGATTCCCTGATTCGAGGCGGGAATCTAAAAGAATTCGTCGCATCCGCTAGCAAGTTGACAATCCCGATTGAGCACCCGACTCATCAAAGGGAAGGACACATCTACTAAAGAACAAGCTCCCACCATTTTCAGCCACGATTGTCGCAACTTTCGCCGATAACTTTCACAGTTAAACTCACGCCCGAACTTGCTCGACTTTTTAATCCCTTTATTTCAAGCATGTTGTTTTCTTTTTCCTAAGAAGGCCAAGTGTCATGGCAAGCTGTAACGAGCTCCTTATTACAATAAAAAGTTGCGCTACCTATTCTGACATATTACTATGTTACCGGTCCATCCTGGCCCGGTAGAACGACGACAGCCGCGATAGCGATCGCCCCGGGACTCACCTCCACGGCCGCCTCAGAGCCGGCCCTCCTCTCCATGGCCGGCTCAGAGCCGGCCCTCACTTCCACGGCCGCCTCAGAGCTAGCCCTTCTCTCCATGGCCGGCTCAGAGCCGGCCCTCGCTTCCACGGCCGCCTCAGAGCCGGCCCTCCTCTCCATGGCCGGCTCAGAGCCGGCCCTCACCTCCACGGCCGCCTCAGAGCCGGCCCTCCTCTCCATGGTCGGCTCAGAGCCGGCCTTCGCCTCCATGGCCGCCTCAGAGCTGGCCGTCCTCTCCATGGCCGGCTCAGAGCCGGCCCTTGCCTCCACGCTCGCCTCAGAGCCGGCCCTCGTCTCCATGGCCGGCTCAGAGCCGGCCCTCGGCGAAGGGGACGCCCGAAACGCCCCTTGGTCACCTATAAATACCAGGGTCCCTCCCCTAGTCCAGGTAATCCAAATTTGAGTACTGAAACGCTGTCGAACTCGTACCTCGCTCGTTTCTCACAAGTCTCGGCCCCTAAACACCTAACTCTCTACAACCTACCTCAACCCTACTAATGTTGAGCGTCGGAGAGGTAAACAGAGGCAACCCCTCTGTTTCCCCTTTGTAGTTCATCGTTACCTTCTCTTGCAGGATGAACGACGGACGAAGCAAACACCAATCACAGCTAAGGGTAGACTCGGGCTACCGAGTCCGACACGCTCAAGCCCGAACGCGACCACTTGGCCTGACCTTGGGTCCAACCGTTTGGGGCTTCTAAATAGTTGTCCGAAAAACAGCGACAACATTTTGGCGTTAGAATGAGGGGACCACCGACCTTAGCACGCTCGCCCTTCCATTCCTCACCTTCACTACATCTACGACTCTCGAAAGATGAGTCACATTCCTACGACCTCCATTGGCACTCGAGCGACGAGCTCGTGGTACGGTCTCTGAAACCTCGCTCACCATCTTGAAAGGCAACCTCGTGATAACGAGAGACAGCCCCAAGACCCGGCGAACGACCCCGAGGCCGCGCTCCGAGAGGACACGGCTTGGCGGATCGCGTAGCTTCTAGACCGTCTCGGCATCGACGGCTCGCTCATCGCCAATCTCCTCGGCTACGACGTCGAGGATAGGTCCGCCCGAGATGACTTCGACCCCGACTATGTGGGGGAGTCAAGGACCGATGAGGCAACACCAAGCCTCGCCCCGTTGCGGTCCGAGAGGGCGAACGGCGACTTGCCCGGACCGGCGCGGCAGCAGGCACGCTCATATTCTCGGGGACTCGCCCCTTCGGTTTCAAGAGGCGGCCGGACATGGCCCCTCGCTGAGGAGAGAGCGACTCTGGTGGACGATGGGGCCGATATCCGAAGCGCTCGCTGGACGGTCCGACCAAGGGCGACCTCGCCCCGCCGGGCGACGAGCGTGGACCTTAGAGAACGCCTGACGGCGCAGAGAAATTCCCGAGGGGAGGATCTCCGCCAAAGGCTCAATTCTCGGAGGGACGCTCTCCCCGCCGCGACTCTCGGCCGACCTCAGGCCAACGTCGGGGACCAAGCGTCCAACGAGCGCCAACAGGCGACTCACGCGGTCCCGGCGGTCAGCCCAACTAACGAGCTTGACATGGTCACGATGATTCAAAGCCTCCAAAACCAAATCATCTAGATGAGGGAATCGGGGAGGCAAAGGCCGTACGAAGGGATTGAGGAGTCATACTCTCCCTTCGCCGCCCAAATCCTCGCGCAGCCTTGCGTGGGGAACTTCAAACTGCCGTCCATCCCCCCCTACGATGGGCGGACAGACCCGAACTTCCACATCCAACACTATGAGACGTGGATGACAATGCAAGGACAGTCGGACGCGACTCTCTGTCAAGCCTTCAGCCTGACCCTTACAGGGTCGGGATTCGAATTGTTCCGAAGTTTGAGACCGGGGAGCATCTCGTCCTTCCGGGCTCTGCGAGAGGCTTTCCTTGCACGATTTGCCATTCTCGTGGCGCAAAAGAAATCGAAGACCCACCTCATCTCCATCCGACAAGGGAGAGACGAGACGTTGAGACAATACCTCGCTCGCTTCACCGAGGAATCTCACAAGGTCGAAGGTTTCGACGACAGGGATGCCATCAAGGCAATCACCGAGGGGGTTCGCACGAGCGACTTCCTCAAGTATATTGTTGGAAAGGTCCCACGAGACATGGCGGAGCTAATGTCGAGAGCCCGCACGTATATGGGAATCGAGGACTATCTCGATGGCTGAGACGGCCGTAAGTCAGGGGGACAGGGTAGTCGTCACCGCGACGACCAGGATGGAGATCGTCCCGACCCTCGAAAGAAGAGGAACAAGGGAGGCCAGGCCCCTAACGGTCGCTCCCTCCCTGGGCCGAGGCCACTGCATGTCGATAGCTTCCGAAAGTTCTCGACATTTACCCCCCTGAATACCCCGCAAGAGCAGATTCTGGCTCTGCACCGTGACAAGCTAGGAAGTCCAACTCCTCTCACGAAAGATCCCGCGAAGCGGGATCAAAGCAAGTATTGTGAATACCATCAAGATCACGGGCATCTGACGTCCGAATGTTACCAGCTCAAGCGTCAGATCGAGGCCCTGATTCAAGATGGGAAGTTGAAAGAATATGTCCTGAGAACGGTCGGGACGGCCGCGGCGCACGGAGAACGCCCGCGGCAAGAAAGGAAGGGTCCGGCGACGGTGACCGTCACGGACCGATTAGCAATTGAAGAACCGGAGAGCTCACAACTGCATGTCATGGGCTCAATCATGGGTGGCCCAGAGTTCGGAGACTCGGCCACACAAAGGAAGAAGTACGTGCGTGAAGTTTCCCAAGGGAAAATAGCGCACTACATCAACCACACGTACGAGGCTCCTCCTCTGACCCCATTCGAGTCCATGTTTTTAACTGGCCAAGAGGCGGCGCGAGTCCTCCACCCACACAACGACGCGATAGTCGTCTCGGCCCCGGTCGCCAACAACCTAGTCCGGAGAATCCTAATCGACAATGGAAGCTCTGCCGATATAATCTTCAAGTCGGCACTGGACAGGATGAAGCTATCTGGAATGAGACCGACCCCGATCTCGACTCCACTCTTCGGCTTCTCCGGGGAGAGGGTCATGACGGAGGGAACCATCGACCTCCCGGTAACCTTTGGGACACCGGGGGGGCTCGAGGTCACCCACATCGTGTCGTTTCTGGTCGTGGACCAGCCCTCAGCTTACAACATCATAATCGGCCGCCCGACCCTCAACCGATTGAAGGCCATTACGTCCACTTACCACCTGATGATGAAATTCCAGACTGACAAGGGAATAGCCATGATGTTGGGAGACCAATCGATGGCAAGAATGTGCTACATTCAAGGCGTGGACGGGAAAGAAAAGGGAAAGATGGTGAGCACCGTCTTCCAGCTCAGGGACAAGCTCCCATGCAAGATAGAGGAAGGAGGTGCCTTCGGAGAGCTGGACCAAAGGGACGATGTCGAGCGTCGAAAGGTGGAGACACTGGACGACCTCGTTCCCGTCGTGTTGGACGACGCCAAGCCTGACCAAGTAGTCAAGATAGGCGCCCAACTCCCGTCCGAGGTCCAAACACAACTCGCCGCCTTCCTCCGCGAGTTCAAAGATGTCTTTGCATGGACACACGCCGACATGCCGGGGATCGACCCCAAGATAATGGTTCACCGTCTCAACAACGACAAGAGAGTGACTGAGCGCGTTCAACCGCGACGGTGTTGGAATCGATCTAGGGTTTAAGAAAATAATTAACGCTTCGGGAAGCGGCGGAAATTTAAAAATTTTCTTTTACAAGTAAAAACAGTTTTTTACTAACCTAGACAAAGTGCAAGTACATGTAATTAAAAACTAATATGAGCTAAGAAGTTTACTAATCTTTCTTGAAGCTTGATCTTTGAGAAGATCTTAGAAAGTTGCAACGCTCGTCTCCCCTCGCAGCACATCTCTCTTTCTTTCCTCGGCACCTCGAGCAACCACGAAAGTTTCTATCACTAAATCACTCGAAATAAAGGAATTAGTGAGTGGGCACTTTTAAACACTACGACTTAAGAACGAGTCTTGAAGTCGCAGAGCTAAACACTAGGTCGAGTGAGGACCTAGGTGCCAAAACAAGAAAAATTGAAAATAAACTAGAGAGAGAGAACAGGGGCGGCTACCACAAGTTCTAGTGAGTGAAGCTCTCAATCTCTAACTTATGTGGAATGAATGAAAAATGAGAAGAATGAGGCTCCTATTTATAGGAGAGGTCTCACCTTCAATAAGGTAGTTTCCTCTTCTATAGAATATCACATATTCATGAGCCAATTTCCCTTTTTCCTTCATGAGGTGCACGGCCAAGACATATCAAGTAAGTCCTTGGATTTGTTTCCTCTTTTGTTTGCTTCTCCCTTGACCATATTTGGGCGCCCACCTTGTGCATCCATATGCAAATTTGTTTCCTCTTTTTCTTTTGGCAAGTATCTTGATACATTTATGCACAAAATATTATCTCTTCCTATGGGTATGTTGGGCGCCTATCTCATTCAAGAAAGGCCTTCTAGAAGCTTTTCCACTTGTTCATGACAACATGAAAAAGGCCCATTAAGAATTTTCAATAAAATTCTTATGAAATGAAATTAATCCACAAGGCCCAATAAATCTAATTTTTAGCCGAGTGAAACTTGTCATCAAATGACCATGTCAAAAAATTTATTGACATTCATTTCATCCTACGTCTCAAAAGACAAAAATACCCTTTTGACAATTTTCGTTCTTGTTTTGACTTAGCTTCTAGTTTAACTATTCCTATCGATGTGATTCGTGACAGTGACCTCATGGACCCAAATGAGCAAAGCTTGAGCTAAACACTTGGACTCAAAAGTTCACAAACCTTTTCCAAGTTTAGCTTAATGCCAACTGACTCCACTAAAGAGTTGACACTGAAAATCTCTCGGTTCAAATGAATTTATTTTCTACTCAAGAATTCACCTAATTATAATGAGCGGATCCATTGAATATTATCTATGTTTACCCTTCATGAATGTCATCAGCTAGTCGGGATTTACTAAATTACCATTTTACCCTTCTAGCTGTTATTTCCTCAACTCCTTTGTCGCTTGCGAATAAGTTAGAAACAATGTATTGACGAGGAGCTAACAAGTCACATTGTTTCATCCAAAAGAGTCAGGACTCAATTTGGACACTGGCTAGTTTATTTATTCACACTCCAAGGAACAAAGCATGAGGTGACATACATTGCATTTCAGCAATCTTGTACATGAATTCCATATCTATGAGAACTTCACAAAGTTACTCATGACATACTCACAACTTAGTACTTCACCAATAGGCCCTGTTCGGAATCACATAGTGAGTCCGAACTCTGACTTTCTCAAATGAGAATACTAAGGTGTGAAATGACATGTCTCATTTCAGGATTAAGGTAAGCATGATGCAATTCATACATAGTGACTTCGAGACATAAGAGGTTAAATGGTTTGTTCTAATCTTGTCTCTAGAAGTGCACTGGTCAATTCAGTACCTTCGGAAGATACCTAGCAGAACTATAGAGTCTCCAACTCTCAATGCCTCATAACCAGACATCATAGATTCTTCTAACAATCATACTGAGGTCAATAGTCCTTTGACCCTAAGATTGCGAATATATCGTTTTAAGCAAATTACGAAGAGTTTGTTCATGCAAATCTATATTTGTCTCTTCGTAAGTTGTTAAGTTTGTTTATGGACTAAAAGACTAAGGTTTTATCATAAAGCTTCAAACAAAGAAAGAATGAATGAACGTTTCAACTTTATATTAATGAATAAGCAATTACAAGCAAGAGTCTTCGTAAGACTATATGACATCAAATGTACATAAATAGACACTACTACTCTTCTTGTGGGCACCATTGACAACAAACTCCCACTTGACTCAAAGAAGATGTGAGTAGTCCTACATGCCTAATCCCTCTCGAAGTTGGGTGAAGACCATGTTTGCTAGGGCCTTGGTGAATGGATCTGCCAGAGATCTACTTCACCTCCACGTCTCCGCGCTGCGCGATCTCTCCAATCAAATGGTATTTCCTCTCAATATGCTTAGAGCGCTTATGGCTTCGACGTTCCTTTGAGTTAGCGACAGCCCCACTATTATCACAAGAAAGGGTCATGGGCTCGTCGACGTTTGGAACAACTTCCAAATACTTAAGCTATTTTCTATGCCACACAGCCTCTTTGGATGCTTCACAAGCAGCCACATATTCTGCTTCCATTGTGGAGTCAGCAATGCAAGATTGCTTAATACTCCTCCACACAAAAGCTCCACCATTAAGGATGAACACAGATCCCGAAGTGGATTTCCTGGAATCCTTATCCGCTTGAAAATCGGAGTCGATATATCCCGTCATAATCAGGTCAGTACCTGAGTATGTAAGCTTCAAGTTCCTAGTTCTTCGAAGATAAAGTGCAAAGCATAGCATACATGAGGCTTCCTACGGCAGAGGCGTAAGGAATTTTCCTCATGTCTTCAATCTCTTGTGCAGTCTTGGGAGACTGGTCCTTAGAGAGTGAAACTCCATGCCTAAAGGGTGTTTGGCCCTTCTTGGAGTCTTGCATCGAGAAGCGATCCATTACCTTATCAATATAAGATGCTTGAGAGAACGACAAGGTCCGGTTTTTCCTATCTCGAAAGATTTGGATCCCCAGAATGTACGCGGCTTCTCCTAGATCCTTCATATCGAATTGCTTTGCCAGCCAGACCTTAACCTCAGATAACTTACCCACGTCATTACCAATGAGTAGTATATCATCGACATATAATACCAGAAACACAACTTTGCCTTCGTGTATTAACTTGTAAACACAAGGCTCATCCATTGACTGTTCAAAGCCAAAGCTGTTTACAGTTTCATCGAATCTAATATTCCATGACCTAGATGCTTGCTTTAATCCATAAATGGACTTAAGCAACTCACAAACCTTGGTCTCTTGACCTTCTTCCATGAAACCGTCTGGTTGAGCCATGTAAATGCGCTTGTCAAGATTGCCATTCAGAAAGGCTGTCTTGACATCCATTTGCCAGATCTCATAGTCGAGAGCTGAAGCTATGGATAGGAGTATGCGGATGGATTTAAGCATCGCGACTGGCGAGAAGGTTTCTTCATATTCAATCCCTTCTTGTTGGGTATAACCCTTCGCCACAAGTCGTGCTTTGAACGTCTTGACGTTCCCATCAGGACCCATTTTCTTCTTGTATATCCACTTACACCCTACGGGTTTAATCCCTTCAGGAAGGTCTACAAGTTTCCAGTCTTTGTTGATATACATTGAGTGCATTTCAACTTTCATGGCGTCAAGCCAAAGGTTTGATTCAGAACAAGCCATCGCTTGACTATAGGAAACAGGATCATTCATGTCAGAGACGGCTACGAGAGAGTCTCCATAAGACATGTACCTGTCAGGCTTTTGAGTAGCCCTCCCACTACGTCGAAGTACTACTTGACGAGATTCTGATGAGTTAGGTTGTGTTTCAGTTGGGGTAAGAACAGTTCTCACAGATGAGGTAGAAGCTTCCTCACCCAACTTTTCTTCAAGCACAATTTTGCTTCTAGGTTTTGCATCCTTCATAAAGTCCTCCTCAAGGAAACGAGCATTCGTGCTAACGAAAGTCTTATCGTCCTCGGGACTATAGAAAATGAAACCTTTGGTTTCCTTTGGATATCACAAACAAACACAATTCTGATCTACTAGCCAACTTGCTAGTCTTTTGCCTTGGCACGTGTGCAGGGCAACCCCAAATTCTGATGCGGCCAAGATTCACTTTACGGTCAGTCCATCGTTCATAAGGAGTACCAAGAACCGTTTTAGACGGAACTTGGTTCAGAATGTAAGTGGCTGTTTCGAGGGCATATCCCCAAAAGGAAAGAGGGATTGATGAGTAACTCATCATTGATCTAACCATCTCCATAAGAGTTCGGTTTCTTCTCTCTGACACTCTGTTTTGTTGAGGTGTGCCAGGTGCGGTAAGTTGAGAAGCGATACCTTCTTCTTTAAGAAAGTCATCGAACTCTCCAGACATATACTCACCACCTCGATCAAATCGAAGGGTTTTGATCACTTTGCCAGTTTGCTTTTCCACTAAAGCCCTAAAGACCTTAAATACGTTAAAGGTCTCGGATTTGTGTTTGAGCAAATAGACAAACCCATATCGTGAGTAATCATCGGTGAAGGTAACGAAGTATTCGTATCCCCACGTGTCTGTTGGCTGAGCGGACCACATACATCAGAATGTATTAGTTCCAGCAACTCAGTGGCTCTTCGACCCTTATCGGAGAAAGGTCGCTTAGTCATTTTTCCTTCTATGCAGGATTCACAAGTAGGTAGTGAACCTATTGTAGAGGCTTGGAGTGGATTGTCCCTCACAAGTCTCTTAATCCTATCTAGACTGATATGACCAAGTCTTAAGTGCCATAGGTGTGTTGATTTTGTTAGATCGGAGGATTCAGAAAGTTTGATCCTCTTTGGCTCCCTAATTAGATCATTATCTATTTCGGTGTCAAAAAGAGAAGGTTGAGTGGGATAGATGTAGAAAAAAGCATTCTTCATACATGCATCAGTGACAAAAGAATTATCAGGAAACGAAATACGAATTCCATTCTTAATGAACTTTAAACAATAATCTTGCTCAAGAAGACGAGCAACGGATATTAAGTTCTTCCCAAAGGTAGGAACAAAATAAACATTATTCAAGTTTTAAGTGCGGTCTTCAAAAGACAGCGTCACGGATCCCACAACCTTCGCAGACACCAGGCTCCCATCACCCCATTTGAAACAGAACTCGCCTTCCTCTAAGCTTTTGGTTTTCTTGAAACCATTCAAGGAACAACAAATATGGTTAGTAGCAGCGGAGTCAAGAATCCACGTCTATACATTATCAGTTACTAAGCATGCTTCGGTAACTAGTACAATACTATGTTCCTTTGCTTTGAGATAGGCGGGACAGTTCTTTTTATTGGCCTTGTAAGGTCCCTTCTCAGTTCTAGAGGAGGAGGCTTTGTGCTCAATAGCATGTGCCTCTCCTTGATTCCTCTTTCTCTTAGTGAGACCTACAGCAGTGTGAAGTTCCTCCATAAGCTTGGTAACAGTGTACTTTAGCTTGTTAATGGAGTAGTTCATCTTGGAGGTATCAAGAGATGCGGGGAGAGTTTCTAAGATCACATCTATGACATTCTTCCCATCAATCTCAGATCCTAGGATTTCCATTTTACTCAGATGACTAATGATCAATATCATAAAGTCTCCAACAGGAGTCCTAGACTTCATGCGACAGTTCATAAATTGTCGGACTGCTTTTTGCCTTGCTTGACGCATTTGCCCTCCAAACATTTGTAGAGCATGTCAGCGGCAGTCTCGATGTCACGATGTTGCTCTTTTCAGCACATTGTTCATAGATGCCAAGATATAGCACCTCACAATCTCATCGGATCGAAGCCAGGCCGCTAAGGCGTCATTGTCCTCTTTAGTTGAATCATCATTCGTCAGAGGAGGACACGGGGTGGTGAGTACCCATTTGTGCTTGGTAAGGATTATGTCGAGGTTATGTTTCGAATCTACGTAGTTATCGTTTTCGAGTTTGTTCGAGGAAAGGATGAACGAGAGATGTTTGCGAGACATGTTGCTTATTTAAGTTGAAACAAGTTTATGATTAGTCTTTGGTTTAGGATTTAAGTTTTATTAAGACTTTTATAAAATCCAAAGGTGTTATAAACCAAACGATAATTTACTCCCTCAAGAGAAGGCCGCAAAAAATCTCCTTTTATAAGTAAATGACACATCATTAATGCTAAGCCAAGATGTCAATACATCTATTTTGACTAGCCACCTTGTAAATTGGTTTGATCACTCACATCCTTTCGCAGGGCCTCGAGGGAGGATTACTAGGGATTGAGTCTAAGTGTGCAACCAACCACTTAGTCCAAAAGGTCAACTTTGAAAACAATCCCCCAAGGGGAGGCCTTGCCATCATCATCTCACTCTCGGACGTAGCTCATTGAGCAATGATCAGAGCAAAGCGCCCTTGAGTACTCTCATTTAAGAGAGGGCCACAAGGGTGACTCTTAGTCCGGAGACACTTGCACTTTTCATTAGTGTTGGGGATCATGGGTTACAAACAACAAGTATAACCCTCCCACTTAGTTTTTGGAGTTGGTTCATCGACTCTTATAAGTTCGGAAACAGATTTCCTCGTTAAAGAGCGACAGAGCGGACAACTAGAAGAGAATCCTGTTGGAATAGATCTAGGGTTTAAGAAAAAGTTTAACGCTTCGTTAAGCGGCGGAATTTTAAAAATTTTCTTTTTTAAGTAAAACTAGTTTTTACTAACCTAGACAAGAGCATATGCATGTAAATAAAAACTAATATGAGCTATGGAAGTTACTAACCTTTCTTGAAGCTTGAACTTTGAAGAAGCGTTCGAAAAGTTTGCAACGCTCGTCTCCCCTTGTAGCACGTCTCTCTTCCTTTCCTCGGCACCTCGAGCAACCACGAAAGTTTCTATCACTAAATCACTCGAAAAGAAGGAATCAGTGAGTGGGCACTTTTAAACACTACGACTTAAGAACGAGTCTCGAAGTCGCAGAGCTAAACACTAGGTCGAGTGAGGACCTAGGTGCCAAGACAAGAAAAAATCGAAAATAAACTAGAGAGAGAGAGAGAGGATTTTCGGCCAAGTTCTAGAGAGAGAGTCTCTCAATCTCTTAAACTTTGGATGAATGAATTGTGAGGAAATGAGGCTCCTATTTATAGGAGAGGTCTCACCTTCAATAAGGTAGTTTCCTCTTCTATAGAATATCACATATTCATGAGAAAATATTGCCTTATTTCCTCATGAGTCACTCGGCCAAGGCAGCCTTCTAGAAGGCTTGGATTTGTTTCCTTTTTTGTTCTTTGCCTTGCCTTTGACTCACTTGGCCGAATTCCCTTAAGCATCCTCATGCAAATTTGTTTCCTCTTTTTCTTTTGGCAAGTATCTTGATACATTTATGCACAAAATATTCTCTCTTTCTTGGGTATTATGGGCGCCCAACATTTCTAGAAAAGACTTCTAGAATTTTCTTCACTTGTTCATGACAACATAAGAAAAAGGCCCATTTAGAATTTTCAAATAAAATTCTTATGAAATGAAATTAATTCACAAGGCCCAATGATCAAGTCATGGCCGAGTGAAACATGTCACAAAATGACCTTGTCAAAAAATTTATTGACATTCATTTCATCCTTTGTCTCAAAAGACAAAAATACCCTTTTAACTATTTTCGTTCTTGTTTTGACTTAGCTTCCAGTTTAACTATTCCTATCGATGTGATTCGTGACAGTGACCTCATGGACCCAAATGAACAAAGCTTTAGCTAAACACTTGGACTCAAAAGTTCACAAACCTTTTCCAAGTTTAGCTTAATGCCAACTGACTCCACTAAAGAGCTGACACTGAAAATCTCTCGGTTCAAATGAATTTATTTTCTACTCAAGAATTCACCTAATTATAATGAGCGGATCCACTGAATATTATCTATGCTACCCTTCATGAATGTCATCAGCTAGTCGGGATTTACTAAATTACCATTTTACCCTTCTAGCTGTTATTTCCTCAACTCCTTTGTCGCTTGTGAATAAGTTAGAAACAATGTATTGACGAGGAGCTAACAAGTCACATTGTTTCATCCAAAAGAGTCAGGACTCAATTTGGACACTGGCCAGTTCATTTATTCACACTCCAAGGAACAAAGCATGAGGTGACATACATTGCATTTCAGCAATCTTGTACATGAATTCCATATCTATGAGAACTTCACAAAGTTACTCATGACAGACTCACAACTTAGTACCTCACCAATAGGCCTTGTTCGGAATCACATAGTGAGTCCGAAATTTGACTTTCTCAAATGAGAATACTAAGGTGTGAAATGGCATGTCTCATTTCAGGATTAAGGTAAGCATGATGCAATTCATACATACTGACTTCGAGACATAAGAGGTTAAATGGTTTGTTCTTATATTGTCTCTAGAAGTGCACTGGTCAATTCAGTACCTTCGGAAGATACCTAGAAGAACTATAGAGTCTCCAACTCTCAATGCCTCATAACCAGACATCATAGATTCTTCTAACAATCATACTGAGGTCAATAGTCCTTTGACCCTAAGATTGCGAATATATCGTTTTAAGCAAACTACGAAGAGTTTGTTCATGCAAATCTACATTTGTCTCTTCGTAAGTTGTTTAGTTTGTTTATGGACTAAAAGACTATGGTTTTATCATAAAGCTTCAGACAAGGAAGATTGAATGAACGTTTCAACTTTTTATTAATGAATAAGCAATTACAAGCAAGAGTCTTCGTAAGACTATATGACATCAAATGTACATAAATAGACACTACTACTCTTCTTGTGGGCACCATTGACAACAAACTCCCACTTGACTCAAAGAAGATGTGAGTAGTCCTACATGCCTAATCCCTCTCGAAGTTGGTCGAAGACCATGTTCCCTAGGGCCTTGGTGAATGGATCTTCCAGAGATCTACTTCACCTCCACGTCTCCGCGTTGCGCGATCTCTCGAATCAAACGGTATTTCCTCTCAATATGTTTAGACTGCTTATGGCTTCTAGGTTCCTTTGTGTTAGCGACAGCCCCACTATTATCACAATATAGGGTCATGGGCTCGTCGACGTTTGGAACAACTTCCAAATACTTAAGGAATTTTCTAAGCCATACAGCCTCTTTGGATGCTTCACAAGCAGCCACATATTCTGCTTCCATTGTGGAGTCAGCAATGCAAGATTGCTTAATACTTCTCCACACAACAGCTCCACCATTAAGGATGAACACAGATCCTGATGTGGATTTCCTGGAATCCTTATCCGCTTGAAAATCGGAGTCGGTATATCCCGTCATAGTCAGGTCAGTACCTGAGTATGTAAGCATCAAGTTCCTAGTTCTTCGAAGATACTTAAGAACATGCTTAACAGCAATCCAGTGCTCAGGTCCAGGGTTGGATTGGAAACGACTAACTACGCCAACGGCGAAACATATATCAGGTCTAGTGCAAAGCATAGCATACATGAGGCTTCCTACGGCAGAGGCGTAAGGAATCTTCCTCATGTCTTCAATCTCTTGTGCAGTCTTGGGAGACTGGTCCTTAGAGAGTGAAACTCCATGCCTAAAGGGTGTTTGACCCCTCTTGCAGTCTTGCATCGAGAAGCGATCCATCACCTTATCAATATAAGATGCTTGAGAGAGCGACAGGGTCCGGTTTTTCCTATCTCGAAAGATTTGGATTCCCAGAATGTATGCGGCTTCTCCTAGATCCTTCATATCGAATTGCTTTGCTAGCCAGACCTTAACCTCAAATAACTTACCCACGTCATTACCAATGAGTAGTATATCATCGACATATAGTACCAGAAACACAACTTTGCCTTCGTGTATTAACTTGTAAACACAAGGATCATCTATTGACTGTTCAAAGCCGAAGCTCTTTACAGTTTCATCGAATCTAATATTCCATGACCTAGATGCTTGCTTTAGTCCATAAATGGATTTAAGCAACTCACAAACCTTGGTCTCTTGACCTTTATCCACGAAACCGTCTGGTTGAGCCATGTAAATGCGCTCGTCAAGATTGCCATTCAGAAAGGCTGTCTTGACATCCATTTGCCAGATCTCATAGTCGAGAGCTGCAGCTATGGATAGGAGTATGCGGATGGATTTAAGCATTGCGACTGGCGAGAAGGTTTCTTCATAGTCAATCCCTTCTTGTTGGGTATAACCCTTTGCCAGAAGTCGTGCTTTGAACGTCTCGACGTTCCCATCAGGACCCCTTTTCTTCTTGTATATCCACTTACACCCTACGGGTTTAATCCCTTCAGGAAGGTCTACAAGTTTCCAGACTTTGTTGACATACATCGAGTGCATTTCAACTTTCATGGCGTCAAGCCAAAGGTTTGATTCAGAACAAGCCATTGCTTGGCTATAGGAAACAGGATCATCCATGTCGGAGACGGCTACAAGAGAGTCTCCATAAGACATGTACCTGTCAGGCTTTTGAGTAGCCCTCCCACTACGTCTAAGTACTACTTGATGAGATTCTGATGAGTTAGGTTGTGTTTCAGTTGGGGTAAGAACAGTTCTTACAGATGAGGTAGAAGCTTCCTCACCCAAGTTTTCTTCAAGCACAATTTTGCTTCTAGGTTTCGCATCCTTCAAAAAGTCCTCCTCAAGGAAACGAGCATTCGTGCTAACGAAAGTCTTATCGTCCTCGGGACTATAGAAAGTAAAACCTTTGGTTTCCTTCGGATATCCTACAAACAGGCACAATTCTGACCTACTAGCCAACTTGCTAGTCTTTTGCCTCAGCACGTGTGCAGGGCAACCCCAAATTCGGATGCGGCCAAGATTCACTTTACGGCCAGTCCATCTCTCATAGAGAGTACCAGGAACCGTTTTAGACGGAACTTGGTTCAGAATGTAGGCGGCTGTTTCGAGGGTATATCCCCAAAAGGAAAGCGGGAGTGATGAGTAACTCATCATTGATCTAACCATCTCCATAAGAGTTCGGTTTCTTCTCTCTGACACTCCGTTTTGTTGAGGTGTGCCAGGCGCGGTAAGCTGAGAAGCGATACCTTCTTCTTTAAGAAAGTCATCGAACTCTCCAGACATATACTCACCACCTCGATCAGATCGAAGGGTTTTGATCACTTTGCCAGTTTGCTTTTCCACTAAAGCCCTAAAGACCTTAAATACGTTAAAGGTCTCGGATTTGTGTTTAAGCAAATAGACAAACCCATATCTTGAGTAGTCATCAGTGAAGGTAACGAAGTATTCGTATCCTCCACGTGCCTGTTGGTTGAGCGGACCACATACATCAGAATGTATTAGTTCCAGCAACTCAGTGGCTCTTCGACCCTTATCGGAGAAAGGTCGCTTAGTCATTTTTCCTTCTATACAGGATTCACAAGTAGGTAGTGAACCTATTGCAGAGGCTTGGAGTGGACCATCCCTCACAAGTCTCTTATTCCTATCTAGACTGATATGACCAAGTCTTAAGTGCCAGAGGTATGTTGATTTTGTTAGATCGGAGGATTCAGAAAGTTTGATCCTCTTTGGCTCCCTAATTAGATCGTTATCTATTTCGGTGTCTAAAAGAGAAGGTTGAGTGGGATAGATGTAGAAAAGAGCATTCTTCATACATGCATCAGTGACAAAAGAATTATCAGGAAACGAAATACGAATTCCATTCTTAATGAACTTTAAACAATAATCTTGCTCACGAAGACGAGCAACGGATATTAAGTTCTTCCCAAAGGTAGGAACAAAATAAACATTATTCAAGTTTAAAGTGCGGTCTTCAAAAGACAGCGTCACGGATCCCACAGCCTTTGCAGACACCAGGCTCCCATCACCCCATTTGAAACAGAACTCGCCTTCCTCTAAGCTTTTGGTTTTCTTGAAACCATTCAAGGAACAACAAATATGGTTAGTAGCAGCGGAGTCAAGAATCCACGTTGATACATTATCAGCTACTAAGCATGCTTCGGTAACTAGTACAATACTATGTTCCTTTGCTTTGAGATAGGCAGGACAGTTCTTTTTATCGGCTTTGTGAGGTCTCTTCTTAGTTCCAGAGGCGGAGGCTTTTTGCTCAGTAGCATGTGCCTCTCCTCGATTCCTCCTTCTCTTAGTGAGACCTACAGCAGTGTGAAGTTCCATTATAAGCATGGTAACAGTGTACTCTATCTTGTTCATGGAGTAGTTCATCTTGGAGGTATCAAGAGATGCGGGGAGAGTTTCTAAGATCATATCTATGATATTCTTCCCATCAATCTCAGATCCTAGGATTTCCATTTTATTTAGAAAACTAATGATCAGTATCATAAAGTCTCTAACAGGAGTCCTAGCCTTCATATGACAGTTCATAAACTGTCGGACTGCTTGTTGCCTTGCTTGACGCCTTTGCATCTCAAGGAGATTGTTGAGCATGTCAGCGGCAGTCTTGATGTCACGATGTTGCTCTTTCAGCATATTGTTCATAGATGCCAAGATACAGCACCTCACAATCTCATCGGATCGAAGCCAGGCCGCCAAGGCGTCTATGTCCTCTTGAGTTGAATCATCATTTGTCAGAGGAGGACACGGGGTGGTGAGTACCCTTTTGTGCTTCTTAACGGTAGGTATTATGTCGAGGTTACGTTTCGAATCTACGTAGTTTTCGTTTTCGAGTTTGATCGAGGAAAGAAAGATTGAGAGATGTTTGCGGGACATAAAGCCTATTGAAGTTGAAACAAGTTTATGATTAGTCTTTGGTTTAGGATTTAAGTTTCATTAAGACTTTTGTAAAACCCAAAGGTGTTATAAACCAAACGATAATTTACTCCCTCAAGAGAAGGCCGCAAAAAAATCTCCATTTATAAGTAAATGACACATCATTAATGCTAAGCCAAGATGTCAATACATCTATTTTGACTAGCCACCTTGTAAATTGGTTTGATCACTCATATCCTTTCGCAGAGCCTTAAGGAAGGATACTAGGGATTGAGCCTAAGTGTGCAACCAACCACTTAGTCCAAAAGATCAGCTTTGAAAAACAATCCCCCAAGGGGAGGCCTTGCCATCATTGCATCACTCTCGGACGTAGCTCATTGAGCAATGATCGAAGCAATAACGCCTTGGAGTACTCACATTTAAGTGAGGGTCGCAAGAGCGGCTCTTAGTCCCACGTTATTGCATCTTTCACTAGTGTTGGGGATCGCGGGTTACAAACAACGAATATAACCCTCCCACTTAGTTTTTGGAGTTGGTTCATCGACTCTTTTAAGTTCGGAAACAGATTTCCTAGTTAGAGAGCGACAGAGCGGACAACTATAAGAGAATCCTAGATCGACATGTTCAGAGCAGTATTAGTGCATAAAGGCACAAGGTACATACTCGATCTTTTCCTATTTTCTATTTCGGGAAAGTGCGTGAGGGAAGTGTGAACTTCAACTCACTCGAACACTTGAAAGTTTGAGATTACACATCTTTTTATTTTTCGGTTTTGTCTACAAAAACCTCCCACTCAACATTTCAAGAGCATATAGATTTTGAACATATGTGATATAGATATAGTTTTGAAAACATTTTGAAAACTTATTTGATTTGGATGACAAAATATTTTCAAGTTTGAAAGTGAAAACGGTTTTTCAAAATTCAAACTAGTTTTGTAAAAATTCAATTTCAATTAAACTTTCAAAAATCAAAACATTTTAATCTTACACATCATGTTTATAATCATATGAAAAACATTTTTGCTCAAGAAAGTTTTCTCATTAGAGTTCTATAACTCATGGTAGTGGGGTTTGAAAATCCGGATTTCTAAAAAACTCGAGTTTCAGACAGCCGCGCATCTCGGAGTAAAATCGCCATAACTGGCGACTCCGATGTCCTTTTGAGCCAAAACCGGTGGCATTGGACAGAGGACAGACAGAGCTTTAATTTCGATTTCTGAGCAGAGAGTTATGCCGCTTTTAATGCGGGTTTACATTCCAGCTCGAAGAAAAAGAAATAAATTAAAGCTTTGTCCTTTTAGGTGCGAAAAAGAATCGAGTGTAACGGAACGTTTTATGAAGTTGTTTAAAGCTTTTATTTGTGTTTTATTAGCAGGGTAATAACATAGAATAAAAGAAATAACAACATGCATAAAACGATTCAAGTAAATAAACGAAACTAGCAAGAAAATAAAACTAGTCACAAAATTTACTCGAAAAATCTCAAACCTTTAAAACACGTTTTTCAATATAAAAAATTAAAAACTTTTAGAACTGATTCTAATGTGTTTTAACATCATCCCAAACTCATAGAAAATCAACATGGTTTTTAATTTAAAGGCATGAGCAATAAATTAAAAAAAATCTAAGATTACAATTCTAACTTGTCACAAAATTAGTAAACTTTCGAAAACGATTTTCAAGCTCATAATTTAAAAACATGCACATGCATTCCTTTGACCATAGCTCTGATACCATTTGTTGGAATCGATCTAGGGTTTAAGAAAAAGTTTAACGCTTCGTTAAGCGGCGGAATTTTAAAAATTTTCTTTTTAAGTAAAACTAGTTTTTACTAACCTAGACAAGAGCATATGCATGTAAATAAAAACTAATATGAGCTATGGAAGTTACTAACCTTTCTTGAAGCTTGAACTTTGAAGAAGCTTTCGGAAAGTTTGCAACGCTCGTCTCCCCTTGCAGCACGTCTCTCTTCCTTTCCTCGGCACCTCGAGCAACCACGAAAGTTTCTATCACTAAATCACTCGAAAAGAAGGAATCAGTGAGTGGGCACTTTTAAACACTACGACTTAAGAACGAGTCTCGAAGTCGCAGAGCTAAACACTAGGTCGAGTGAGGACCTAGGTGCCAAGACAAGAAAAAATCGAAAATAAACTAGAGAGAGAGAGAGAGGATTTTCGGCCAAGTTCTAGAGAGAGAGTCTCTCAATCTCTTAAACTTTGGATGAATGAATTGTGAGGAAATGAGGCTCCTATTTATAGGAGAGGTCTCACCTTCAATAAGGTAGTTTCCTCTTCTATAGAATATCACATATTCATGAGAAAATATTGCCTTATTTCCTCATGAGTCACTCGGCCAAGGCAGCCTTCTAGAAGGCTTGGATTTGTTTCCTTTTTTGTTCCTTGCCTTGCCTTTGACTCACTTGGCCGAATTCCCTTAAGCATCCTCATGCAAATTTGTTTCCTCTTTTTCTTTTGGCAAGTATCTTGATACATTTATGCACAAAATATTCTCTCTTTCTTGGGTATTATGGGCGCCCAACATTTCTAGAAAAGACTTCTAGAATTTTCTTCACTTGTTCATGACAACATAAGAAAAGGCCCATTTAGAATTTTCAAATAAAATTCTTATGAAATGAAATTAATTCACAAGGCCCAATGATCAAGTCATGGCCGAGTGAAACATGTCACAAAATGACCTTGTCAAAAAATTTATTGACATTCATTTCATCCTTTGTCTCAAAAGACAAAAATACCCTTTTAACTATTTTCGTTCTTGTTTTGACTTAGCTTCCAGTTTAACTATTCCTATCGATGTGATTCGTGACAGTGACCTCATGGACCCAAATGAACAAAGCTTTAGCTAAACACTTGGACTCAAAAGTTCACAAACCTTTTCCAAGTTTAGCTTAATGCCAACTGACTCCACTAAAGAGCTGACACTGAAAATCTCTCGGTTCAAATGAATTTATTTTCTACTCAAGAATTCACCTAATTATAATGAGCGGATCCACTGAATATTATCTATGCTACCCTTCATGAATGTCATCAGCTAGTCGGGATTTACTAAATTACCATTTTACCCTTCTAGCTGTTATTTCCTCAACTCCTTTGTCGCTTGTGAATAAGTTAGAAACAATGTATTGACGAGGAGCTAACAAGTCACATTGTTTCATCCAAAAGAGTCAGGACTCAATTTGGACACTGGCCAGTTCATTTATTCACACTCCAAGGAACAAAGCATGAGGTGACATACATTGCATTTCAGCAATCTTGTACATGAATTCCATATCTATGAGAACTTCACAAAGTTACTCATGACAGACTCACAACTTAGTACCTCACCAATAGGCCTTGTTCGGAATCACATAGTGAGTCCGAAATTTGACTTTCTCAAATGAGAATACTAAGGTGTGAAATGGCATGTCTCATTTCAGGATTAAGGTAAGCATGATGCAATTCATACATACTGACTTCGAGACATAAGAGGTTAAATGGTTTGTTCTTATATTGTCTCTAGAAGTGCACTGGTCAATTCAGTACCTTCGGAAGATACCTAGAAGAACTATAGAGTCTCCAACTCTCAATGCCTCATAACCAGACATCATAGATTCTTCTAACAATCATACTGAGGTCAATAGTCCTTTGACCCTAAGATTGCGAATATATCGTTTTAAGCAAACTACGAAGAGTTTGTTCATGCAAATCTACATTTGTCTCTTCGTAAGTTGTTTAGTTTGTTTATGGACTAAAAGACTATGGTTTTATCATAAAGCTTCAGACAAGGAAGATTGAATGAACGTTTCAACTTTTTATTAATGAATAAGCAATTACAAGCAAGAGTCTTCGTAAGACTATATGACATCAAATGTACATAAATAGACACTACTACTCTTCTTGTGGGCACCATTGACAACAAATCCTAGATCGACATGTTCAGAGCAGTATTAGTGCATAAAGGCACAAGGTACATACTCGTTCTTTTCCTATTTTCTATTTCGGGAAAGTGCATGAGGGAAGTGTGAACTTCAACTCACTCGAACACTTGAAAGTTTGAGATTACACATCTTTTTATTTTTCGGCTTGTCTACAAGGAGACCTCCCACTCAAATTTTCAAAAGCATATAGATTTTGAACATATGTGATATAGATATAGTTTTGAAAACATTTTGAAAATGTATTTGATTTGGATGACAAAAAATTTTCAAGTTTGAAAGTGAAAACGGTTTTTCAAAATTCAAACTAGTTTTGTAAAAACTCAATTTCAATTAAACTTTCAAAAATCAAAACATTTTAATCTTACACATCATGTTTATAATCATATGAAAAACATTTTTGCTCAAGAAAATTTTCTCATTAGAGTTCTATAACTCATGGTAGTGGGGTTTGAAAATCCGGATTTCTAAAAAACCGGAGTTTTAGCACAGCCGCGCACCTCGGAGTAAAATCGCCATATTTGGCGGCGCCGATGTCCTTTTGAGCCGAAAATGGTAGCATTGGACAGAGGACAGACAGAGCTTTAATTTGATTCAAGAATCATTAAATTTTGATTTTTGAGCAGAGAGTTATTCCACTTTTAATGCGGGTTTACTCCAGCTCGAAGAAAAAGAAATAATTAAAGCTTGGTCCTTTTTAGGTGCGAAAAAGAATCGAGTGTAACGGAACGTTTTATGAAGGTTGTTAAAGCTTTTATTTGTGTTTTATTAGCAAGGTAATAACAAGGCATAAAAGAAATAACAACAAGCATAAAACGATTCAAGTAAAAATAAGAAACTAGTAAGACAAGAAAACTAGTCACAAAATTTTACTCGAAATTTCTCAAACCTTTAAAACACATTTTTCAATATAAAAAATTAAAACTTTTAGAACTGATTCTAATGTGTTTTAAAAACATCCCAAAATCATAGAAAAACAATATGATTTTTAATTTAAAGGCAAGAGCAATAAATTAAAAAAAATCTAAGATAACAATTCTAACTTGTCACAAAATTAGTAAACTTTCGAAAACGATTTTCAAGCTCATATTTTTAAATACATGTACATGCTAATCTTTGATCATAGCTCTGATACCATTTGTTGGAATTGATCTAGGGTTTTAGAAAATAATTAACGCTGCGGGAAGCGGCGAAAATTTAAAAATTTTCTTTTACAAGTAAAAACAGTTTTTTACTAACCTATACAAAGTGCAAATACATGTAATTAAAAACTAATATGAGCTAAGAAGTTTACTAACCTTTCTTGAAGCTTGATATTTGAGAAGCTCTTAGAAAGTTGCAACGCTCGTCTCCCCTCGCAGCACGTCTCTCTTTCTTTCCTCGGCACCTCGAGCAACCATGAAAGTTTCTATCACTAAATCACTCGAAATAAAGGAATTAGTGAGTGGGCACTTTTAAACACTACGACTTAAGAACGAGTCTTGAAGTCGCAGAGCTAAACACTAGGTCGAGTGAGGACCTAGGTGCCAAAACAAGAAAAATTGAAAATAAACTAGAGAGAGAGAGAAGAGGGGCGGCAACCACAAGTTCTAGAGAGAGAAGCTCTCAATCTCTAACTTATGTGGAATGAATGAAAAATGAGAAGAATGAGGCTCCTATTTATAGGAGAGGTCTCACCTTCAATAAGGTAGTTTCATCTTCTATAGAATATCACATATTCATGATCCAATTTCCCTTTTTCCTTCATGAGGTGCACGGCCAAGACATATCAAGTAAGTCATTGGATTTGTTTCCTCTTTTGTTTGCTTCTCCCTTGACCATATTTGGGCGCCCACCTTGTGCATCCATATGCAAATTTGTTTCCTCTTTTTCTTTTGGCAAGTATCTTGATACATTTATGCACAAAATATTCTCTCTTCCTATGGGTATGTTGGGCGCCTATCTCATTCAGGAAAGGCCTTCTAGAAGCTTTTCTACTTGTTCATGACAACATGAAAAAGGCCCATTAAGAATTTTCAATAAAATTCTTATGAAATGGAATTAATCCACAAGGCCCAATAAATCTAATTTTTGGCCGAGTGAAATTTGTCATCAAATGACCAATTAAAAAAATTTATTGACATTCATTTCATCCTATGTCTCAAAAGACAAAAATACCCTTTTGACAATTTTCGTTCTTGTTTTGACTTAGCTTCCAGTTTAACTATTCCTATCGATGTGATTCGTGACAGTGACCTTGTTGTCGCAGTTTTTCGGACAACGATTTAGGAGTCGCAGATGGTTAGACCCAAGGCCGGACCAAGTGGTCTCGTCTCGACTCGAGCGTGTCGGGCTTGGTATCCCAAGCCGTCCCTTAGCTGTAGGTGATCTCTTTCTCGTCCAAGCACCTACAATGTGAACAAAAAGGCGTGAACTACAAAGGGGAAACAGAGGGGTTGCCTCTGTTTACCTCTCCGACGCTCAACATTAGTAGGATTGAGGTGGTTTGTAGAGGGTTTAGTGTTTAGAGGCCAGGACTTGAGAGAAACGAGAGAGGTACGAGTTCGACAGCGTTTCATTACTCAAATTCGGATTACCTGGACCAAGGGAGGTACCTTGGTATTTATAGGCGACCAAGGAGTGTCATGGACAGCCCCTTGGCCGAGGGCCGCCTCTGACCCGGCCATGGCCGGCTCTGACTCGGCCGTGGAGGCCATGGCCGGCTCTGACCCGGCCATGGCCGGCTCTGACTCGGCCGTGGAGGCCATGGCCGGCTCTGACCCGGCCATGGCCGGATCTGACTCGGCCGTGGAGGCCATGGCCGGCTCTGACCCGGCCATGGCCGGCTTTGACTCGGCCGTGGAGGCCATGGCCGGCTCTAACTCGGCCATGGCCGGCTCTGAGGTGGCCGTGCGCCGGGAAAGGCTCGGGGAAGCCGCCATATGATGTCGTTGCCGTACCGGGCCGGGACGGACCGGTAACATTAGCCCCCCGAGTTTATTATCGAGTGTAACTCGTGTGATAAACTCGAAGCCCCCGCCGTCATTGGCCCACCGGAATAGCCCATCGCCAAGAGGTACGTTTCGACGCCCTTTAATATTATTATTTTATTTTTTGTCGATCACTCTCGTCTTGTTATTCGCGTTCATGGACCCCATTGACCGCCTATCGGGGTGTGGGACCATTAAAGACAATTTGTTTCACTTGCTTGGGGATCAACACGTGGACTTGGAAACTTTTTGGACTCAATTCTCATCTCTCCCAAGCGTTACTAACGCGCCTCACTCATCGGGCATGAGCAGCGTCGTTACGATGGCCGGGGAAGATCTCGCCTTGGTTGAAGCGTGGTTGACCGGTGATGGAGGGGGCGCTCGTGCCGGAGACGGCCAGCGTCGGCAGGTGGACGCCGGAGGCGACGCGTGCGCCGGAGGAGGTGGCTGGGCTCAAGGCGGCACCGGCGGCCCAGGAGATGTCGAGGAAGACCCACCCAGGCCGAGGGACAGTGCCTTGGCGCTCACCGGTGGTCTGGATGGTGCGCGCGTGCCGGAGGCAGTCGCGCCTGGAGCGGCCAACGCTGGAGGGGGCGCGCCGGAGGAGGACGACCGCGGGGATGGCGCCTCGGCCACGGGGGGCACGACCTGGGTCGACCCCGACCTCGAGGGAGTCCTCACTCGGCCGGGCGAGGCCATCGGGACGCCAACGTGTCGCGTCCGCGGGGAAAGCCGCCCGGGCGCAGCGGTCGGCCCCGGGGAAGCCGCGCATGGCGAGACCAGTGCCGGGGGGGGGGGGGGGGCGCCGACCGGTGTCGGCGCCGTCTGGGTCGATCCCGACGCGGGGGAGGTCACCGGGTGGCCAGGAGACCGCGCCCAGGGGGAGAGCCCCTCGAGCCCAGCCGCGTCGGTGAAGACGAGCGCCGCCGGGGAGTTGCCGGCGCTGGGGGACGCCGCATGTGGAGGAGCCGGCGCTGGGCAGGGGGCGGCCCGGCCTGGCGGCGCCGGGCAGGAGGTGGCGGCTTGCCTGGCCCCTGGGGAAACCCTAGGCCCGAATGGCCCGGGCTTGTGTGGTGAGGACCCAGCCGGCCAGGAACTGGGCCGGGGGGCTGGATCAGGCGCGCGGCAAGAGGGCCCGGCCGGGCAGGGGCCGGACTGGGCCAATGGGCCGGGCGCGCGCGAGGGAAGCCCAACCAGCCGAGAGTCGGGCCAGACTGCCGGGCCGGGCGCACATGGGGCGAGCGTCGGGGCGCCCGGGCAGAGCCCACGGGCCGAAGGCCTGGCTAGCCGGGAGCCGGGCCGGACCAGCGGGCCGGATGCGAGCGCCGAATGCACCGGGTCGCTCGCGCCGGGCCTGCGTGTGGAGGAGCCGCCCATCCAAGAGATGGGATGGGTCCTTGGACTGCACGCGCACGCCGGGGGGAGCACGGTCGGCCGGGAGCCGAGCCGGCCCGACGGAGGTGGATTGACCGGACGGCAACCAGGCGCGCTCTCGAGCAACCACGCCGGGGCCGAGGGGAGCCAGCCGGCTTGTGAGGGCGGCCATGACGAGGCCCCGCCTTGTCCAAGCGTGGCTCCTGACGTCGATCGTTCGAGCGACTTGCGTAACCACCACAACGTACCGGCCGCGCCGCTTTCCTCAACCGTGCGGGAAGAAGCGCGTGCCTCGGCCTTCCCGATTGGAGAGTCGGCCATACGAGGCGAGCTCGATTGCTCGGGCGTCGACGTCCCGAGTTCGCTCTTGATCATTAACTTCATGAGTCTGAGAAGGCGTTACATCATCCAAGAGTCCGTGTCGATCTTGAGACCGCTACCCGACGATCTTCCAACTCGCCCGCGAAAGGGGTACGCCGCGGTCCACGAGGCGAGTCTCCGTGGAGGACTAAGACTGCCTTTCCAGCCGGTTATCCAAGAGTTGCTGGTTCGATTAGGGGTGCACGCCTCGCAGATGTCCCCATCCTTCTATAGGGTGGTTGCGGCGTGCCACATGATGTTTTTTCGGGCGAAGAAAAGGGCCGTCACCGCCGATGATATTTAGGACCTCATGATGGTGCGAGGGGTGCCCGGGAAGCCGGGCTTCTACCTGGCGTCGCATCGCAAGCGCCTCGCCATTCTCTCCAAGGTGAACTCGAAGCATAGATACCCCTGGGTATGGGTGTCCGAATCGGATTTCGGGATCGCGCCTCTCGTCTTCGGTCCTGCGTCTGACTTCCCACCCGTGGGTGACATCGAAGGATCCGAGCTCGACGCGGTGATTAGAGCGGTCCCTGAATCGAGGCGGCAAGGAACGCTCTTCGAGTCCCCGGACCTAATGGCGAGGACTGGGTGGTTCGTGCCTAGCGACGATGTTTCTTCGTGCCCTGGCCCCGACGCAGGGGCTACGGAGGATCCCTAGTCCGAGGCGGGGGGTTCGTCAGCTCCTTCCCCCGACGTGGGGGGTACTGGCCGTGCATATACTTTCGCGTTATCACGCTATAGTTGCTTTCCATTATTTGTGCTTATCGTTATGTTTTAACTGACCGACGCTCTTTTCTTCTCTGTAGGTACCATGGCTCGATGTCATCGACCGCGTACACAAATGCCGAGAGCACCGCCCACTGGCGATGCTACGATCGTGGCTCATCCTCCAGCCGAGACCCGTCGCGATCTCCTCCAACAAGCGACCATCATCGTCGGCTTCTCTCGGGTCACCGTCCGGCCATAAACGCGCTCACACATCGACGGTGTCAGATAGCTTGGACTCCATGCTCCTAGCGGAGGCGGCAGACTTGAGAGATCAGTGCTCCCGAGGGATCCTTGAGACCTCCTTGCGGGATTTCAAGGGTCTGATGACGACGAGCGATCTTGAGCACTTCCAGAACGGAATTGGCGACGCCCGAAAGGTATGACTCGTTTGCTTGTGTTATGTATGACTGTCGTGCTCATTGTGATTATCCGCGTTTCATTTGTTTGCAGATGCTCGCGCGCCAAGAGCGGAGCGATCACATTCTCCGAGATATGCTACGACGCATGCAGATCATGGAGAAGGAGAAAACGAGTATGGCGGTCGCGCATGCTGCCGCCCTAGCGGGGGCTCGCACCGCCCAAGAGTTTGAGGCGCTCGAGGGGGAGCTGGAGCGAGCTCGCGGGGAATCGGCCGCTGAGAAAGCACTTCGTGAGAAGGCGGAGCAAGCGGCTGACACCTTTCTGGGGGAAACGAAGAAACTGCAGGCGGCACTCTCGACCCGGGATGCGGAGCTGAGCATCGTCCATGCTCGGCTATCGGCGAGCGAGATCGCTCGGGTTAAGGTCGAGAGGGAGAGGGATACTCTTCAGACGGAGATGCAGACCCTTGCCAAGGAGAAGGAAGACGCCGTGCGATCCAAGACTGACTTGGAGGACGACTGGGACTTGGCGTTGGAGGCGGCTCGTTATGAGGCGGCCAGGCGAGTTCGGGAAATGCGTCTCGCGTGACTACGTTTTCCTTTTTCAACACCATGTTCCCTCCTTACGACGACGAGCTGCCGGAGGACGACCCGCATCCACGAATCCCCGCCGAGGCTGCGCAATCGACGACCCATCAGCCGGACGGAGAAGCCGTTGGCGGGTTCGGCGCTTCTTGCCCCGAAGAAGATGAGGAGCAGATCGATTTCGGCTCGGAGTAGCCAACTTTTCTTTAGTTTTTCGCGCAATTGTTTTAGCGCTTATGTATCGTTTTCTTTCGGATTCTCATTTGTTCGGCATGCATCGTACTTTCTTTGTTCTTCTCGTCGGTTTTATTGTGTGACATTGTCTTGCTCTGATTGAAGTTTTTACATTCGTGATGCGTCTTATTTTCTCGATCTATCATGCTCAGTATATCGATTTGCGCAATTTGAATAGTACGTGTCTTATGAGCCCGGCTTACTATGTTTAGTGTGGCCGGTTTGCACGGCTTACTGCCGCATATGGCGACGAAGTTTTCGGCGGACGCTAGCTAGACTAGTTTCGTTCGGTGGGTGCTATTTTCGACCGTCCCTTCGCGACTTGCTACCCATCGGAGCGTGCGAGCTGAGTGGTCATCGTGATCGTTTTCCGGCGAGTACGCTACCTATCGGTGTGCGTATCGGGATGAGCTTGCAACTCCCAGTGAACATGGTACTTGTCGGTACGCGTGTCACGTTTTGGGTTTTGACTGCTGTTGTCGGTCCGTCTCGGACCGACGAGAACTAAGGCATCGCTTAGATCCACGCGACCGGTGCGAGGCCCGCACAGCGGCTCCCGGCCGGCCAAGTGCCGTCCGGCCAGCTCCCGGCCGGCTGCCGCCCGGCGTATGACCGGCCCAAGGCCGGCGCTGGCCAAGGCCGGCTCTCCAAGGCCGGCGCTGGCCAAGGCCGGCGCTCCAAGGCCGGCCCTACACGGCCGGCGCTCCAAGGCCGGCGCTCCAAGGCCGGCCCTCCTCGGCCGGCGCTCCAAGGCCGGCCCTCCTCGGCCGGCGCTCCAAGGCCGGCCCTCCTCGGCCGGCGCTCCAAGGCCGGCCCTCCTCGGCCGGCGCTCCAAGACCGGCCCTCCTCGGCCGGCGCTCCAAGGCCGGCCCTCCTCGGCCGGCGCTCCAAGGCCGGCCCTCCTCGGCCGGCGCTCCAAGGCCGGCCCTCCACGGCCGGCGCTCCAAGGCCGGCCCTCCTCGGCCGGCGCTCCAAGACCGGCCCTCCTCGGCCGGCGCTCCAAGACCGGCCCTCCACGGGCGGCACTCCAAGGCCGGCCCTCTCCTCCAAGGCCGGCCCAACCTTGCTCACTCGGCCAAGGGGTCTTCAAGCCACCCCTTGGCTGCCTATAAATACAAGGGTCCTTCCCTTGACCCAGGTAATCCATTCTTGAGCACTGAAACGCTGCCGAACTCGTACCTCGCTCGTTTCTCTCAAGCTTTGGCCTCAAAACACCCCTAAACCTCTATACTCCACCTCAATCACACTAATGTTGAGCGTCGGAGAGGTAAACAGGGGCCCCCCCCCTGTTTCCCCTTTGTAGTTCACACGTTCTCTATTCCTTTTCAGGTACTCTGACGAACTCAAGGGACATCCACAACTAAGGGACGACTCGGGATACCGGGTCCGACACGCTCGAGTCAAGACGAGACCACTTGGTCCGGCCTTGGGTCTAACCGTCTGCGACTCCTAAATCGTTGTCCGATAAACAGCGACAACATTTTGGCGCTAGAAGGAGGGGATCTCTCGACCTTGACGACGCATTCCCTCTACCAGTTTTCTCCCTTTGTTCTCACGACTCTCGAGAGATGAGTCACATTCCCACTACCTCCGCGGGTACCCGAGCGACGAGCTCGAGGTACGGTCTCCGAAACCTTGCGCACCGTCTTGAAGGGCAACCTCGCGATAGCGAGAGCCAGCCCCAAGACCCGGTGAAGGACCCCGAGGCCGAGCTCCGAGAGGACACGGCCCGGCGGCTCGCGGAGCTCCTTGACCGTCCCGGCGTTAACAGCTCCCTCATCGCCGGTCTCCTCGGCTACGACGTCGAGGATCGATCTGCTCAAGATTACTTCGACCCCGAGTACGTGGAGGAATCGAGGACCGACGAGGCCACCCCTAGCCTCGCTCAAACGCGATCCGAGAGGGCCAACGGTGCGTTGGCCGATCCTTTGTGCCCGGCGCGACAGCAGGCACGGTCACAGTCCCGGGGACTCGCCCCCTCGATTTCAAGAGGTGGCCGGACACGGCCCCTCGCCGAGGAGAGAGCGACTCTGGTCGACGATGGAGCCGATAGCCGAAGCGCTCGCCGGACGGCCCGGCCAAGGGCGACCTCGCCTCGTCACGCACCGAGCGTGGACCTTAGAGAGCGCTTGACGGCGCAGAGAAACTCCCAAGGGGAGGATCTCCGCCAAAGGCTAAATTCTCGAAGGGACGCGCTCCCCGCCGCAACTCTTGGCCGGCCTCAGGCCAATGTCGTGGACCAAGCGTCCAATGAACGCCAACCAGTGTCCCCCGTGGCCCCGACGATTGGCCCTGCCAACGGGCTTGATATGGTCACAATGATCCAGAGCCTCCAAAACCAAATCATCGAGATGAGGGAATCAGGGAGGCAAAGGCCGTACGGAGGGATCGAGGAATGATACTCTCCCTTCGCCGCACAAGTCCTCGCGCAGCCATGCGTGGGAAACTTTAAGTTACCGTCCATTCCCCCCTATAATGGACGTACGGACCCCCACTTCCACGTCCAACACTATGAGACGTGGATGACGATGCAAGGGCAGACGGACGCCACCCTCTGCCAAGCCTTCAGCCTGACCATCACAGGGTCGGGCTTTGAGTGGTTCCAAAGTTTGAGGCCTGGAAGCATCCCGTCCTTCCGGGCCTTGCGAGAGGCTTTCCTTGCTCGCTTTGCCACGCTTGTGGCACAAAAGAAATCGAAGACCCACCTCCTCTCCATTCGACAGGGGAGAGATGAGACGTTGAGACAATACCTCGCCCGCTTCACCGAGGAGTCTCACAAAGTCGAGGGCTTCGACGACAGGGACGCCATCACGGCGATTACCGAGGGAGTTCGCACGAGCGACTTCCTCAAGTCCATTGTCGGGCAAGTCCCGCGAGACATGGCGGAGCTGATGACGAGAGCCCGCACACATATGGAAATCGAGGACTATCTCGATGGCCGCGATGGCCGGAAGTCAGGAGGACAAGGTGGTCGCCACCGCGAAGAACGGGACGAAGATCGCCCTGACCCTCAAAGCAAGAGGAGCAAGGGAGGCCGGGCCCCTAACGGTCGCCCCCTCTCCGGTCCAAGATCGTCGGACGTTGATAACTTCCAAGCGTTATCAACGTACACCCCGCTGAACACTCCGCAAGAGCGGATCCTAGCTCTGCACCGCGACAAGCTAGGAAGTCCGGCTCCTCTAGCGAAGGATCCCGCGAAGAGGGATCGGAACAAGTTCTGTGAGTACCACCGGGATCACGGACATCTGACGTCCGAGTGCTATCATCTTAGGCGTCAGATCGAGGCCCTGATTCAAGTCGGGAAATTAAAAGAGTATGTCCTAAGAACGGTCGGGGCGGCCACGGTGCACGAAGGCCGTCCACGGCGGGGAAGGAAGGGTCCGGCGACGGTGACTGACATGAACCAGGCAGCGATTGAACAACCGGAGAGCTCACAGCTGCATGTCGTGGGATAAGCCCGTCCCCTCTTCTCATTATGTCATTTTATTTCCAGTTTTAAGACAATCTCGAATTTCAATAAGGCCAATGGCCCAGGGATGTAATTTTTGACTATTTGTGCATGATAATCGCATCACATTTCACCTCGAAGTCTTTATCTTGCTGCATTAAAATTTCTAGTCTCCTCTACGAGCACACGAGAAACTCGGGGGGCTAGTGGGAAACAATGCTAAAAAAAAAAAAAAAACAAAACAAAAAACAAAAAAGACGCGCAAATCGATTATGCCTTCGATGGCAAATCGAGAACATAAGACGCGCACAATGCCAAAAAAGACGTGCAAATCGATTATGCCTTCGATGGCAAATCGAGAAAACAAGACGCGCACAATACCAAAAAAGACGTGCAAATCGATTATGCCTTCGATGGCAAATCGAGAACATAAGACGCGCACAATGCGAAAAAGACGTGCAAATCGATTATGCCTTCGATGGCAGATCGAGAACATAAGACGCGCACAATGCGAAAAAGACGCGCAAATCGGTTATGCCTTCGATGGCAAATCGAGAACATAAGACGCGCACAATGCGAAAAAGACGTGCAAATCGATTATGCCTTCGATGGCAAATCGAGAACATAAGACGCGCACAATGCGAAAAAGACGCGCAAATCGATTATGCCTTCGATGGCAAATCGAGAACATAAGACGCGCACAATGCGAAAAAGACGTGCTAATCGATTATGCCTTCGTTGGCAAATCGAGAAAAGTAAGACGCGCACAAAACAAAAAAGACGTGCTAATCGATTATGCCTTCGTTGGCAAATCGAGAACATAAGACGCGCACAATACGACAAAGACGTGCAAATCGATTATGCCTTCGTTGGCAAATCGAGAAAAGTAAGACGCGCACTAAAACGACGAAGACGTTCAAATCGATTATGCCTTCGTTGGCAAATCGAGAAAAGTAAGACGCGCACAAAACAAAAAAGACGTGCTAATCGATTATGCCTTCGTTGGCAAATCGAGAACATAAGACGCGCACAATACGACAAAGACGTGCAAATCGATTATGCCTTCGTTGGCAAATCGAGAAAAGTAAGACGCGCACCAATACGACAAAGACGTGCAAATCGATTATGCCTTCGTTGGCAAATCGAGAAAAGTAAGACGCGCACTAAAACGACGAAGACGTGCAAATCGATTATGCCTTTGTTGGCAAATCGAGAAAAGTAAGACGCGCACAAAACAAAAAAGACGTGCTAATCGATTATGCCTTCGTTGGCAAATCGAGAACATAAGACGCGCACAATACGACAAAGACGTGCAAATCGATTATGCCTTCGTTGGCAAATCGAGAAAAGTAAGACGCGCACCAAAACGACAAAGACGTGCAAATCGGTTATGCCTTCGTTGGCAAGTCGAGAAAATAAGACGCGCACGACACAATAAAGTCGTGCTAATCGATCACGCCCTCATTGGTAGATCGAGAAAATAAGCCACGCACGATCAACCCGAAACAAAGGCCGTCCCTTGAGACGCACAAAGGCCGTCCCTCGCGACGCACAGAGGCCGTCCCTCGCGACGCGCAAAGGCCAATCCTCATGACACGAACCCGAGAGCGTTCACCCCGCATCCGTATAAAGGCGTAGATTTTGAGTTTCCACTCGATCTACGCTCGACCGGAAACTCGGGGGGCTAATGTTGTCGGTCCGTCTCGGACTGACGAGAACTAAGGCATCGCTTAGATCCACGCGACCGGTGCGAGGCCCGCACAGCGGCTCCCGGCCGGCCAAGTGCCGTCCGGCCAGCTCCCGGCCGGCGGCCGCCCGGCGTATGACCGGCCCAAGGCCGGCGCTGGCCAAGGCCGGCGCTCCAAGGCCGGCCCTACACGGCCGGCGCTCCAAGGCCGGCGCTCCAAGGCCGGCCCTCCTCGGCCGGCGCTCCAAGGCCGGCCCTCCTCGGCCGCCGCTCCAAGGCCGGCCCTCCTCGGCCGGCGCTCCAAGGCCGGCCCTCCACGGCCGGCGCTCCAAGGCCGGCCCTCCTCGGCCGGCGCTCCAAGACCGGCCCTCCACGGGCGGCACTCCAAGGCCGGCCCTCTCCTCCAAGGCCGGCCCAACCTTGCTCACTCGGCCAAGGGGTCTTCAAGCCACCCCTTGGCTGCCTATAAATACAAGGGTCCTTCCCTTGACCCAGGTAATCCATTCTTGAGCACTGCAACGCTGCCGAACTCGTACCTCGCTCGTTTCTCTCAAGCTTTGGCCTCAAAACACCCCTAAACCTCTATACTCCACCTCAATCACACTAATGTTGAGCGTCGGAGAGGTAAACAGGGGCCCCCCCCCTGTTTCCCCTTTGTAGTTCACACGTTCTCTATTCCTTTTCAGGTACTCTGACGAACTCAAGGGACATCCACAACTAAGGGACGACTCGGGATACCGGGTCCGACACGCTCGAGTCAAGACGAGACCACTTGGTCCGGCCTTGGGTCTAACCGTCTGCGACTCCTAAATCGTTGTCCGAAAAACAGCGACAACAACTGCCGGGATCGACAGTCTGGTGCGCGGACGTGATCCATCGATGCCTTGCTGCCTATCGGTGTGCAAGGTGCATCGTCGCGCGAGAGGGTCGCAGCAAAAGACGTGCGAGGTCGGAGGTCCGGTGCGCGGATCCAACCTGTCGACGTTTCGCTATCTCTCGGCGTATGGCCTCAACTCGTGCGAGAGCGTCGTACGAGGAGGGTACGAAGTCGGAGATCCGGTGCGCGGATCCGATTTATGGGTGTTTTGTTACTGCTTGGCGCGTGAAAAGTGGAGTAGGCGAGTTTGTTACTCTCGCCTTATCCTCCTTAGCCCCCCGAGTTTCTTGGGTGCTCGTAGAGGAGGCTAGAAACTATAATACAGTGTTTGGAACGAAATGTAATTCATTAAATTATGGAAATGGTTCAGAAATTACATCCCAGGCCGTTGGCCAAACTTGAAATTTAACATGGTCTTTGCTAAAATTGAAAACAACGTGACAACAGCAAAACATAGAGTGAGCGAGAGGGCGTCTACTGGTGATATTACCGAAGGTGTTCCGCGTTCCATGGGTGTGTGAACACGAGTCCCTCCAAGTTCTCGAGCTCGTATGTGCCGTTGTGGATGGCTCGGCGTACACGGTACGGGCCTTCCCAGGTGGGGCCTAGAACTCCCGCACCTTGCACCTTGGTGTTTTGGAACACCCTTCGAAGAACGAGGCTCCCGTCGGCGAATTTCCGCAGCTTGATCTTTGAGTTGTAGTACTTCTCGACTTTTCTCTTTTGTGCAGCAAGCCTGGTGAGTGCGTCCGCCCTCCTCTCGTCTATGAGGTCTAACTCGAGCCTGATTGCGTCGTCGTTGGTGGCTTCTTCGTACTCCTCGATGCACAAGGTTGGTAGCTTGGTCTCGACGGGTACCACGGCCTCGACTCCGAATGCGAGGGCGAAAGGGGTTTCGCCGGTCGCATTTCGAGCGGTGGTGCGGTACGCCCATAAGACCATCAGTGATCTTCGCTAGCGGCTCGGCCTCTACACACTTTGTGAAGTAATCGATGGCCACGATCGCGTGCTTGTATTGCCTCGGGGCCGTAGGTAGCTCATCGATGAGGTCGATTCCCCACTTCGCGAAAGGTCGCGGCACAATGATTGGACACAATGGGGCCGGTGCTTGACGCGGGATGTGGGCGAACCTTTGGCACTTATCACACTTTTTGGCCCACTCGTGGGAGTCCTTTTTCAAGGTCGGCCAAAAATATCCAAGTCTCAGTAGCTTGAATGCCAACGATTGCCCAGCGGCGTGGTTTCCGCACACCCCTTCGTGCACTTCGCGGAGCGCTTTCCTCCCCTCGACTTCGGTTAGGCAGCGGAGAAGGGGCATAGATTAGCCTCTCTTGAACAGGTTGTCGTCCCTCATTGTGTACTTTGGCGCCAAGCTTCTCAGCTTTCTGGCCTCTTCTCTGTCTTCGGGAACGGCTCCCCGCTTAAGGAATTCCACGAGCGGAGTCATCCATGAGGGAGGCGGAGTCTCGTCAACTACCCCTACGTCGCCTCTCGAGACGTAGGGTCGGGTCAACACTTCGATCGGGACGCTGCCTTCGCCCTCCTCGTCTATCCCAGACGCGAGGCGAGCCAGGGCGTCAGCGTCAATGTTTGCCCCGCGAGGAACTTGGACGATTTCGAACCATGACAGGGCCTCCAGGTTCTTTTGGGCCTTGGACAGGTACGCGATCATGTGTGGCTCTTTCGCGGCGTAGTCGCCCTTAACCTGGTTCACAATCAATTGCGAGTCGCAATGGATGTGCAGGTTTTGGGTGCCTAACTTGTTTGCTAGCTCCAAGCCAATGATCAGAGCCTCGTACTCTGCCTCGTTGTTGGAAGCCTTGAACTCGAACCGCAGGGCGTATCTCAGCTTTTCCCTATCGGGATTTATGAGTACAACGCCGGCGCCAGCCCCCCGGGCGTTTGACGCGCCATCCACGTGCAGGTCCCAGACCGGCCCTATCGGGTCGTTGGTTCTCTTCTTCGACGACTCGCTGTGGTCGTCCTCCTCGTCTTCCGTGCTCTTACTACTCTTGTTGCCCTCGTCGGTCGGGGGTGCGCTTGTGAATTCGGCGATGAAGTCGATGAGGGCCTGACCCTTAATGGCGGTTCTTGGCTGGAATTCGATCCCGTACTCGCCCAGCTCTTGGGACCATATCGCCATTCGAGAGGAGGTCCCTTTTTGAAGGGCCTTCTCGATGGGATGTCCCGAGCGGACCACAATGGGGTGCGCTTGGAAGTAGGGCCGGAGCTTTCTCGCGCTCATGACGAGGGCGAGGGACAGTCTCTCGATTTCCGGGTATCGCGTTTCAGCGTCGAGGAGCGCCTTGCTAACGTAATAGACCGGCGATTGTACCTTGTCTTCTTCGCGTATGAGAACCGCGCTCACGGCCCTATCGGAAACCGCGAGGTAGAGGTACAAGGTTTCGCCATTCTTTGGCTTCGCGAGGAACGGGGGGGAAGTGAAATAGGCTTTCATATCGCGGAATGCTTCCTCGCACTCCTCCGTCCACACGAACCCATCGGTCTTCTTTAGTGCCTTGATGAACGGTTGGCACATGTTAGTGGCTTTGGAAACGAATCGCGTCAGGTCGGCGATCCTTCCCGTCAAGCTTTGAACTTCTTTAACTTTTTGTGGCGACCTCATTTCTAAGATCTCCTTAATCTTCTCAGGATTGGCCTCGATCCCGCGGCGGCTCACCATGTAGCCCATAAACTTTCCAGACTCGACCCCGAAAGCGCACTTGTTGGGGTTGAGCTTCATTTTGTAGCGTCGCAGGATCGTGAACATTTCCCTAAGGTCTCGAACGTGGTCGTGGGCTTTGAGGCTTTTGACAAGCATGTCGTCCATGTAGACCTCCATAGTTTTGCCAATTTGATTGGCGAACATGCGGTTCACCAACCTTTGGTACGTCGCTCCCGCGTTTTTGAGGCCAAAGGGCATGACCTTGTAACAGTAAAGTCTGCGGTTCGTAACAAAGGTGGTTTTGATCTGATCCGGCTTGTGCATGCGGATCTGGTTGTAGCCTGAATAGGCGTCCATGAAGCTCAGCAACTCGTGGCCCGCCGTGGCGTCCACGAGCTGCTCGATCCTCGGGAGAGGGAAGCTGTCTTTCGGGCAGGCTTTGTTGAGATCTTTGTCGTCGATACAGATCCGCCACTTCCCGTTTGGCTTCTTGACCATCACCACATTGGACACCCACTTGGGGTGCTCCACCTCCCTGATGAAGTCGGCAGCGAGAAGTTTGTCAACTTCTTCACCAATGGCTTGGTACCTTTCCCCGCTGAACGCCCATCGCGGTTGAACGCGCTCGGCCACTCTCTTGTCGTCGTTGAGACGATGAACCATTATTTCGGGGTCAATTCCCGGCATGTCGGCGTGTGTCCACGCAAAGACATCTTTGTGCTCTCGGAGGAAAGCGGCGAGCTCGATTCGGGTCTCAGATGGGAGTTGGGCGCCTACCTTGACTACTTGGTCAGGCTTGGCGTCGTCCAACACGACGGGAATGAGGTCGTCCGGCGTCTCCACCTTTCGATGCTCGACATCGTCTCTTTGGTCTAGCTCTCCGAAGGTGCCTCCCTCCTCTAAGTTGCACGGGAATTTGTCCCCGAGTTGGAAGACGGTGCTCACCATCTTTCCTTTCCCTTTTCCGTCCACGCCCTGGATGTAGCACATCCTCGCCATGGATTGGTCTCCCAACATCATGGCGATTCCTTTCTCGGTCGGGAACTTCATCATCAGGTGGTACGTGGACGTTATGGCTTTCAACCGATTGAGAGTCGGGCGGCCGACGATGATGTTGTAAGCCGAGGGCTGATCCACCACTAGGAACGACACGATATGGGTAACCTCGAGCCCCCCCGGCATACCGAAGGTAACCGGGAGGTCGATAGTTCCCTCCGTCATGACCCTCTCCCCGGAGAAGCCGAAGAGCGGGGTTGAGATTGGGGTCGGTCTCATCACGGATAGCTTCATCCTGTCTAACGCCGACTTGAAGATTATGTCGGCGGAGCTCCCATTGTCGATCAGGATTCTCCGGACGAGGTTGTTGGCGACCGGGGCAGAGACGACTATCGCGTCGTTGTGTGGATGGAGTATTCGCGCCGCCTCTTCTCCGGTGAAGAACATGGATTCGAATGGGGCCGGAGGAGGGGCCTCGTACGTATGGTTGATGTAGTGCGCTATTTTCCCTTGGGAAACTTCGCGCACGTACTTCTTCCTTTGCGTTGCCGAGTCTCCGTACTCCGGGCCGCCCAAGATCGCGCCCACGACGTGAAGTTGCGAGCTTTCTGGTTCTTCGTTTGCCGCGCGGTCCGTGACAGTCACTGTCGTCGGACCTTTCTTTCCTTGCCGCGGGCGGTGTCTGTGCGCCGCGGCCGTCCCGATAGTTCTAAGGACGTACTCTTTTGGCTTCCCATCTTTAATCAGGGCTTCAATCTGACGCTTGAGTTGATAGCATTCGGATGTCAGGTGCCCGTGATCCTGATGGTAGTCACAGTACTTGCTTTGATCCCTTTTGGCGGGATCCTTCGTGAGAGGGGTTGGACTCCCCAGCTTGTCACGGTGCAGAGCTAGGATTCGCTCCGGCGAAGTGTTCAGAGGAGTGAATGTCGAGAACTTTCGGAAGCTATCGACATGTGGCGTCCTTGGCCCGGGAAGGGAGCGGCCGTTAGGGGCCTGGCTTCCCTTGTTCCTCCTCTTCCGAGGGTCGGGATGATCTTCATCTCGATCGTCACAGCGGCGACTCCCCTATCCTCCTGACTTTCGGCCATCTCGGCCATCGAGATAGTCCTCGACTCCCATGTGTGTGCGGGCTCTCGTCATTAGCTCCGCCATGTATCGCGCGACTTGGACAACAATAGACTTGGCAGAGGGTGGCGTCCATCTGCCCTTGCATCGTCATCCACGTCTCATAATGTTGGACGTGGAAGTGGGGGTCCGTACCTCCATCGTAGGGGGGAATGGACGGTAACTTGAAGTTTCCCACGCATGGTTGCGCGAGGACTTGTGCGGCGAAGGGAGAGTATGATTCCTCGATCCCTCCGTACGGCCTTTGCCTCCCTGACTCCCTCATTTCGATGATTTGATTTTGGAGGCTCTGAATCATCGTGACCATGTCAAGCCCGTTAGCGGGGCCGACCGTCGGGGCCACGGGAGTCACTGGTTGGCGTTCGTTGGACGCTTGGTCCACTGTTGTCAATGGTGCCCACAAGAAGAGTGGTAGTCTTTATTTTGTACATTTGATGTAATAAAGTCTCATGAACACTCTTGCTTGTAATTGCCTATCTATTCATTAATAAAGTTGAAACGTTCATTCATTCTTTCTTTGTTTGAAGCTTTATGATAAAACCTTAGTCTTTTAGTCCATAAACAAACTCAACAACTTACGAAGAGACAAATGTAGATTTGCATGAACAAACTCTTCGTAGTTTGCTTAAAACGATATATTCGCAATCTCAGGGTCAAAGGACTATTGACCTCAGTATGATTGTTAGAAGAATCTATGATGTCTGGTTATGAGGCCTTGAGAGTTGGGGACTCTATAGTTCTTCTAGGTATCTTCCGAAGGTACTGAATTGACCAGTGCACTTCTAGAGACAATATAAGAACAAACCATTTAACCTCTTATGTCTCGAAGTCACTATGTATGAATTGCATCATGCTTACCTTAATCCTCAAATGAGACATGCCATTTCACACCTTAGTATTCTCATTTGAGAAAGTCAAAGTTCGGACTCACTATGTGATTCCGAACAAGGCCTATTGGTGATGTACTAAGTTGTGAGTCTGTCATGAGTAACTTTGTGAAGTTCTCATAGATATGGAATTCATGTACAAGATTGTTGAAATGCAATGTATGTCACCTCATGCTTTGTTCCTTGGAGTGTGAATAAACGAACTAGCCAGTGTCCAAATTGAGTCCTGACTCTTTTGGATGAAACAATGTGACTTGTTAGCTCCTCGTCAATACATTGTTTCTAACTTATTCACAAGCGACAAAGGAGTTGAGGAAATAACAGCTAGAAGGGTAAAATGGTAATTTAGTAAATCCCGACTAGCTGATGACATTCATGAAGGGTAAACATAGATAATATTCAGTGGATCCGCTCATCGTAATTAAGTCGAATTCTTGAGTAGAAAATAAATTCATTTGAACCGAGAGATTTTCAGTGTCAGCTCTTTAGTGGAGTCAGTTGGCATTAAGCTAAACTTGGAAAAGGTTTGTGAACTTTTGAGTCCAAGTGTTTAGCTCAAGCTTTGTTCATTTGGGTCCATGAGGTCACTGTCACGAATCTCATCGATAGGAATAGTTAAACTGGAAGCTAAGTCAAAACAAGAACGAAAATAGTTAAAAGGGTATTTTTGTCTTTTGAGACAAAGGATGAAATGAATGTCAATAAATTTTTTGACAAGTTTCACTCGGCCAAAATAAGATTTATTGGGCCTTGTGAATTAATTTCGTTTCATAAGAATTTTATTGAAAATTCTTAATGGGCTTTTCTCATGTTGTCATGAACAAATGAAGAAGCTTCTAGAAGCTCCTTCTAGATGAGAATAGGCGCCCATAATACCCAAGGAAAGAGAGTTTATTTTGTGCATAAATGTATTTAGATACTTGCCAAAAGAAAAAGAGGAAACAAATTTGCATATAGATGCACAAGGAATTTCGGCCAAGAGAATAATGGGCAAGCCAAGGAACAAAAAAGGAAACAAATCCAAGCCTCTAGGAGGCAGCCTTGGGCGCCTATAATGGAATGGGAAATAAGGGATTTTTGGTCATGAATATGTGATATTCTATAGAAGAGGAAAGTACCTTATTGAAGGTAAAACCTCTCCTATAAATAGGAGCCCCATTCCTCACATTTCATTCATCCTAAGTTTAAGAGATTGAGAGACTCTCTCTCTAGAACTTGGCCGAAAATCCTCTCTCTCTCTCTCTAGTTTATTTTCGATTTTTTATTGTCTTGTCACCTAGGTCCTCACTCGACCTAGTGTTTAGCTCTGCGACTTCGAGACTCGTTCTTAAGTCGTAGTGTTTAAAAGTGCCCACTCACTGATTCCTTCTTTTCGAGTGATTTAGTGATAGAAACTTTCGTGGTTGCTCGAGCTGCCGAGGAAAGAAAGAGAGACGTGCTGCGAGGGGAGACGAGCGTTGCAAACTTTCCACAAGCTTCTTCAAAGTTCAAGCTTCAAGAAAGGTTAGTAAACTTCTAGCTCATATTGGTTTTTAATTACATGTACTTGCACTTGTCTAGGTTAGTAAAAACTGTTTTACTTGTAAATTTTTTTTTTTTAAATTCCGCCGCTTACCGAAGCGTTAATTATTTTCTCAAACCCTAGATCGATTCCAACAAATGGTATTAGAGCTATGGTCAAAGATTAGCATGTACATGTTTTTAAAATTATGAGCTTGAAAATCGTTTTCAAAAGTTTACTAATTTTGTGACAAGTTAGAATTGTAATCTTAGATTTTTTTTAATTTATTGCTCTTGCCTTTAAATTAAAAAGCATGTTGATTTTCTATGAGTTTGGGATATTTTTAAAACACATTAGAATCAGTTCTAAAAGTTTTTAATTTTTTATCTTGAAAAACGTGTTTTAAAGGTTTGAGAAATTTCGGTAAATTTTGTGACTAGTTACTTTGTCTTTCTAGTTTCTTTTATTTACCGTATTCGTTTTATGCTTGTTGTTATCTCTTTCATTCTATGTTAGTACCCTGCTAATAAAACACAAATAAAAGCTTTAAACAACATCTTAAAACGTTCCGTTACACTTGATTCTTTTTCGCACCTAAAAAGGACCAAAGTTTTAATTTATTTCTTTTTCTTCGAGCTGGAGTAAACCCTCATTAAAAGTGGCATACCTCTCTGCTCAGAAATCGAAATTTAATGATTTTTGAATCAAATTAAAGCTCTGTCTGTCCTCTATCCAATGCCACCGGTTTCGGCTGAAAAGGACATCGGAGCCGCCAGATATGGCGATTTTACTCCGAGGTGCGCGGCTGTCTGAAACTCCAGTTTTTTAGAAATCCGGATTTTCAAACCCCACTACCATGAGTTATAGAACTCTAATGAGAAAATTTTCTTGAGCAAAAATGTTTTTCATATGATTATAAACATGATGTGTAAGATTAAAATGTTTTGATTTTTGAAAGTTTAATTGAAATTGAATTTTTACAAAACTAGTTTGAATTTTGAAAACCGTTTTCACTTTCAAACTTGAAAATATTTTGTCATTCAAATCAAATAAATTTTCAAAATGTTTTCAAAACTATATCTATATCACATATGTTCAAAATCTATATGCTCTTGAAAATTTGAGTGGGAGGTCTCCTTGTAGACAAGCCGAAAAATAAAAAGATGTGTAATCTCAAACTTTCAAGTGTTCGAGTGAGTTGAAGTTCACACTTTCCTCACGCACTTTCCCGAAATAGAAAATAGGAAAAGATCGAGTATGTACCTTGTGCCTTTATGCACTAATACTGCTCTGAACATGTCAATCTAGGATTCTCTTCTAGTTGTCCGCTCTGTCGCTCTCTAACTAGGAAATTTGTTTCCGAACTTATAAGAGTCGATGAACCATCTCCAAAAACTAAGTGGGAGGGTTATATTCGTTGTTTGTAACCCACGACCCCCAACACTAATGAAAGATGCAATAACGTGGGACTAAGAGCCGCTCTTGCGACCCTCACTTAAATGTGAGTACTCCAAGGCGTTATTGCTTCGATCATTGCTCAATGAGCTACGTCCGAGAGTGATGCAATGATGACAAGGCCTCCCCTTGGGGGATTGTTTTTCAAAGCTGATCTTTTGGACTAAGTGGTTGGTTACACACTTAGGCTCAATCCCTAGTAATCCTCCCTTGAGGCTCTGCGAAAGGATGTGAGTGATCAAACCAATTTATAAGGTGGCTAGTCAAAATAGATGTATTGACATCTTGGCTTAGCATTAATGATGTGTCATTTACTTATAAATGGAGATTTTTTGCGGCCTTCTCTTGAGGGAGTAAATTATCGTTTGGTTTATAACACCTTTGGATTTTATAAAAGTCTTAAACAAACTTAAATCCTAAACCGAAGACTAATCATAAACTTGTTTCAACTTATATAGGCAATATGTCTCTCAATCATCTCTCAATCTTTCTTTCCTCGATCAAACTCGAAAACGAAAACTACATAGACTCGAAACGTAACCTCGACATAATACCTACCGTTAACAAGCACAAATGGGTACTCACCACCCCGTGTCCTCCTCTGACGAATGATGATTCAACTCAAGAGGACAATGATGCCTTAGCGGCCTGGCTTCGATCCGATGAGATTGTGAGGTGCTACATCTTGGCATCTATGAACAATATGCTGAAAGAGCAACATCGTGACTTCGAGACTGCCGCTGACATGCTCTACAATCTCCTTGAGATGTTTGGAGGGCAAAGGCGTCAAAGAAGGCAACAAGCAGTCCGACAGTTTATGAACTGTCACAGGAAGGCTAGGACTCCTGTTGGAGACTTTATGATACTAATCATTAGTTTTCTGAATAAAATGGAAATCCTAGGATCTAAGATTGATGGGATGAATGTCATAGATATGATCTTAGAAACTCTCCCCGCATCTGTTGATACCTTCAAGATGAACTACTCCATTAACAAGCTAGAGTACACTGTTACCAAGCTTATGGAGGAACTTAACACTGCTGTAGGTCTCACTAAGAGAAAGAGGAATAAAGGAGACGCACATGCTACTGAGCACAACGCCTCCGCCTCTGGAACTGAGAAGAGACGTCACAAGGCCGATAAAAAGAACTGTCCTGCCTATCTCAAAGCAAAAGAACATAGTATTGTACTAGTTACCGAAGCATGCTTAGTAGCTAATAATGTATCAACGTGGATTCTTGACTCCGCTGCTACTAACCATATTTGTTGTTTCTTGAATGGTTTCAAGAAAACCAAAAGCTTAAAGGAAGGCGAGTTCTGTTTCAAATGGGGTGATGGGAGCCTGGTGTCCGCGAAGGCTGTGGGATCCGTGACGCTGTCTTTTGAAGACCGCACTTTAAACTTGAATAATGTTTATTTTGTTCCTACCTTTGGGAAGAACTTAATATCCGTTGCTCGTCTTCTTGAGCAAGATTATTGTTTAAAGTTCATTAAGAATGGAATTCGTATTTCGTTTCCTGATAATTCTTTTGTCACTGATGCATGTATGAAGAATTCTCTTTTTTACATCTATCCCACTCAACCTTCTCTTTTAGACACCGAAATAGATAATGATCTAATTAGGGAGCCAAAGAGGATCAAACTTTCTGAATCCTTCGATCTAACAAAATCAACATACCTATGGCACTTAAGACTTGGTCATATCAGTCTAGATAGGATTAAGAGACTTGTGAGGGACGGTCCACTCCAAGCCTCTGCAATAGGTTCACTACCTACTTGTGAATCCTGTATAGAAGGAAAAATGACTAAGCGACCTTTCTCCGATAAGGGTCGAAGAGCCACTGAGTTGCTGGAACTAATACATTCTGATGTATGTGGTCCGCTCAACCAACAGGCACGTGGAGGATACGAATACTTCGTTACCTTCACTGATGATTACTCAAGATATGGGTTTGTCTATTTGCTCAAACACAAATCCGAGACCTTTAACGTATTTAAGGTCTTTAGGGCTTTAGTGGAAAAGCAAACTGGCAAAGTGATCAAAACCCTTCGATCTGATCGAGGTGGTGAGTATATGTCTGGAGAGTTCGATGACTTTCTTAAAGAAAAAGGTATCGCTTCTCAGCTTACCGCACCTGGCACACCTCAACAAAACGGAGTGTCAGAGAGAAGAAACCGAACTCTTATGGAGATGGTTAGATCAATGATGAGTTACTCATCACTCCCTCTTTCCTTTTGGGGATATGCCCTCAAAACAGCCGCTTACATTCTGAACCAAGTTCCGTCTAAAACGGTTCCTGGTACTCCTTATGAAAGATGGACTGGCCGTAAAATAAGTTTGGGCCACATCCGAATTTGGGGTTGCCCTGCACATGTGCTAAGGCAAAAGACTAGCAAGTTGGCTAGTAGGTCAGAATTGTGCCTGTTTGTGGGATATCCAAAGGAAACCAAAGGTTTCATTTTCTATAGTCCCGAGGACGATAAGAATTTCGTTAGCACGAATGCTCGTTTCCTTGAGGAGGACTTCATGAAGGATGCGAAACCTAGAAGCAAAATTGTGCTTGAAGAAAAGTTGGGTGAGGAAGCTTCTACCTCATCTGTAAGAACTGTTCTTACCCCAACTGAAACACAACCTAACTCATCAGAATCTCGTCAAGTAGTACTTCGATGTAGTGGGAGGGCTACTCAAAAGCCTGACAGGTACATGTCTTATGGAGACTCTCTTGTAGCCGTCTCCGACATGGATGACCCTGTTTCCTATAGCCAAGCGATGGCTTGTTCTGAATCAAACCTTTGGCTTGACGACATGAAAGTTGAAATGCACTCGATGTATGTCAACAAAGTCTGGAAACTTCTAGACCTTCCTGAAGGGATTAAACCCGTAGGGTGTAAGTGGATATACAAGAAGAAAAGGGGTCCTGATGGGAACGTCGAGACGTTCAAAGCACGACTTGTGGCGAAGGGTTATACCCAACAAGAAGGGATTAATTATGAAGAAACCTTCTCGCCAGTCGCGATGCTTAAATCCATCCGCATACTCCTATCCATAGCTGCAGCTCTCGACTATGAGATCTGGCAAATGGATGTCAAGACAGCCTTTCTGAATGGCAATCTTGACGAGCGCATTTACATGGCTCAACCAGACGGTTTCGTGGATAAAGGTCAAGAGACCAAGGTTTGTGAGTTGCTTAAGTCCACTTATGGATTAAAGTAAGCATCTAGGTCATGGAATATTATATTCGATGAAACTGTAAAGAGCTTTGGCTTTGAACAGTCAATAGATGAGCCTTGTGTTTACAAGTTAATACACGAAGGCAAAGTTGTGTTTCTGGTACTATATGTCGATGATATACTACTCATTGGTAATGACGTGGGTAAGTTATCTGAGGTTAAGGTCTGGCTAGCAAAGCAATTCGATATGAAGGATCTAGGAGAAGCCGCGTACATTCTGGGGATCCAAATCTTTCGAGATAGGAAAAACCGGACCCTGTCGCTCTCTCAAGCATCTTATATGGATAAGGTGATGGATCGCTTCTCGATGCAAGACTGCAAGAGGGGTCAAACACCCTTTAGGCATGGAGTTTCACTCTCTAAGGACCAGTCTCCCAAGACAGCACAAGAGATTGAAGACATGAGGAAGATTCCTTACGCCTCTACCGTAGGAAGCCTCATGTATGCTATGCTTTGCACTAGACCTGATATATGTTTCGCCGTTGGTGTAGTTAGCCGTTTCCAATCAAACCCTGGACCCGAGCACTTGATTGTTGTTAAGCATGTTCTTAAGTATCTTCGAAGAACTAGGAACTTGATGCTTACATACTCAGGTACTGACCTGACTATGACGGGATATACCGGACTCCGATTTTCAAGCGGATAAGGATTCCAGGAAATCCACTTCGGGATCTGTGTTCATCCTTAATGGTGGAGCTATTGTGTGGAGAAGTATTAAGCAATCTTGCATTGCTGACTCCACAATGGAAACAGAATATGCGGCTGCTTGTGAAGCATCCAAGGAGGCTGTATGGCTTAGAAAATTCCTTAAGTATTTGGAAGTTATTCCAAACATCGACGAGCCCATGACCCTTTATTGTGATAATAGTGGGGCTGTCGCTAACTCGAAGGAACCCCGAAGCCATAAGCGCTCTAAGCATATTGAGAGGAAATACCATTTGATTCGAGAGATCGCGCAACGCGGAGACGTGGAGGTGAAGTAAATCTCTGGTAGATCTATTCACCAAGGCCCTAGCGAACAATGTCTTCGACCAACATCGTGAGGGATTAGGCATGAAGGACTACACACACCTTCTTTGAGTCAAGTGGGAGTTTGTTGTCAATGGTGCCCACAAGAAGAGTGGTAGTCTTTATTTTGTACATTGATGTAATAAAGTCTCATGAAGACTCTTGCTTGTAATTGCCTATCTATTCATTAATAAAGTTGAAACGTTCATTCATTCTTTCTTTGTTTGAAGCTTTATGATAAAACCTTAGTCTTTTAGTCCATAAACAAACTTAACAACTTACGAAGAGACAAATGTAGATTTGCATGAACAAACTCTTCGTAGTTTGCTTAAAACGATATATTCGCAATCTTAGGGTCAAAGGACTATTGACCTCAGTATGATTGTTAGAAGAATCTATGATGTCTGGTTATGAGGCATTGAGAGTTTGGGACTCTATAGTTCTTCTAGGTATCTTCCGAAGATACTGAATTGACCAGTGCACTTCTAGAGACAATATAAGAACAAACCATTTAACCTCTTATGTCTCGAAGTCACTATGTATGAATTGCATCATGCTTACCTTAATCCTGAAATGAGACATGCCATTTCACACCTTAGTATTCTCATTTGAGAAAGTCAAAGTTCGGACTCACTATGTGATTCCGAACAAGGCCTATTGGTGAAGTACTAAGTTGTGAGTCTGTCATGAGTAACTTTGTGAAGTTCTGATAGATATGGAATTCATGTACAAGATTGCTGAAATGCAATGTATGTCACCTCATGCTTTGTTCCTTGGAGTGTGAATAAATGAACTGGCCAGTGTCCAAATTGAGTCCTGACTCTTTTGGATGAAACAATGTGACTTGTTAGCTCCTCGTCAATACATTGTTTCTAACTTATTCACAAGCGACAAAGGAGTTGAGGAAATAACAGCTAGAAGGGTAAAATGGTAATTTAGTAAATCCCGACTAGCTGATGACATTCATGAAGGGTAAACATAGATAATATTCAGTGGATCCGCTCATCGTAATTAAGTTGAATTCTTGAGTATAAAATAAATTCATTTGAACCGAGAGATTTTCAGTGTCAGCTCTTTAGTGGAGTCAGTTGGCATTAAGCTAAACTTGGAAAAGGTTTGTGAACTTTTGAGTCCGAGTGTTTAGCTCAAGCTTTGTTCATTTGGGTCCATGAGGTCACTGTCACGAATCACATCGATAGGAATAGTTAAACTGGAAACTAAGTCAAAACAAGAACGAAAATAGTTAAAAGGGTATTTTTGTCTTTTGAGACAAAGGATGAAATGAATGTCAATAAATTTTTTGACAAGTTTTACTCGGCCAAAATAAGATTTATTGGGCCTTGTGAATTAATTTCGTTTCATAAGAATTTTATTGAAAATTCTTAATGGGCTTTTCTCATGTTGTCATGAACAAATGAAGAAGCTTCTAGAACTCCTTCTAGATGAGAATAGGCGCCCATAATACCCAAGGAAAGAGAGTTTATTTTGTGCATAAATGTATTTAGATACTTGCCAAAAGAAAAAGAGGAAACAAATTTGCATATAGATGCACAAGGAATTTCGGCCAAGAGAATAATGGGCAAGCCAAGGAACAAAAAAGGAAACAAATCCAAGCCTCTAGGAGGCAGCCTTTGGCGCCCATAATGGAATGGGAAATAAGGGATTTTTGCTCATGAATATATGATATTCTATAGAAGAGGAAAGTACCTTATTGAAGGTAAAACCTCTCCTATAAATAGGAGCCCCATTCCTCACATTTCATTCATCCTAAGTTTAAGAGATTGAGAGACTCTCTCTCTAGAACTTGGCCGAAAATCCTCTCTCTCTCTCTCTCTAGTTTATTTTTGATTTTTTATTGTCTTGGCACCTAGGTCCTCACTCGACCTAGTGTTTAGCTCTGCGACTTCGAGACTCGTTCTTAAGTCGTAGTGTTTAAAAGTGCCCACTCACTGATTCCTTCTTTTCGAGTGATTTAGTGATAGAAACTTTCGTGGTTGCTCGAGGTGCCGAGGAAAGAAAGAGAGACGTGCTGCGAGGGGAGACGAGCGTTGCAAACTTTCCACAAGCTTCTTCAAAGTTCAAGCTCCAAGAAAGGTTAGTAAACTTCTAGCTCATATTGGTTTTTAATTACATGTACTTGCACTTGTCTAGGTTAGTAAAAACTGTTTTACTTGTAAAAGAAAATTTTTAAAATTCCGCCGCTTACCGAAGCGTTAATTATTCTCTCAAACCCTAGATCGATTCCAACATCCACGACATTGGCCTGAGGCCGGCTGAGAGTTGCAGCGGGGAGCGCGTCCCTTCGAGAGTTTAGCCTTTGGCGGAGATCCTCCCCTCGGGAGTTTCTCTGCGCCGTCAAGCGCTCTCTAAGGTCCACGCTTGGTGCGGGGCGAGGCGAGATCGCCCTTGGTCGGACCGTCCGGCGGGCGCTTCGGCTATCGGCCCCATCATCTACTAGAGTCGCTCTCTCCTCGGCGAGGGGCCGTGTCCGGCCGCCTCTTGAAACCGAGGGGGCGAGTCCCCGGGAATGTGACCGTGCCTGCTGCCGTGCCAGGTGCGACGGCCCGGCCAAAGCATTGTTAGACCTGTCGGGCCGCGAAGGGGCAAGGCTGGGCGTTGCCTCATTGGTCCTCGACTCCCCCACATATTCGGGGTCAGAGTCGTCTTGGGCGGACCTATCTTCAATGTCATAGCCGAGGAGGTCGGCTATGAGCGTACCGTCGACGACGGGGCGGTCGAGGAGCTCCGCAAGCCGCCGGGCCGTGTCCTCTCGGAGCTCGGCCTCGGGGTCATTCATCGGGTCTTGGGGCTGGCTCTCGCTATCGCGAGGTTGCCCTTCAAGACGATGTGCGAGGTGTCGAAGGCCGTACCTCGAGCTCGTCGCTCGGGTACCCGCGGAGGTGGTGGGAATGTGACTCATCTCTCGAGAGTCGTGAGAACAAAGGGAGAAAACTGGTAGAGGGAATGTGTTGTCATGGTCGAGAGATCCCCTCCTTCTAGCGCCAAAATGTTGTCGCAGTTTTTCGGACAACGATTTAGGAGTCGCAGATGGTTAGACCCAAGGCCGGACCAAGTGGTCTCGTCTCGACTCGAGCGTGTCGGGCTTGGTATCCCAAGCCGTCCCTTAGCTGTAGGTGATCTCTATCTCGTCCAAGCACCTGAAATGTGAACAAAAAGGCGTGAACTACAAAGGGGAAACAGAGGGGTTGCCTCTGTTTACCTCTCCGACGCTCAACATTAGCAGGATTGAGGTGGTTTGTAGAGGGTTTAGTGTTTAGAGGCCGGGACTTGAGAGAAACGAGCGAGGTACGAGTTCGACAGCGTTTCAGTACTCAAATTCGGATTACCTGGACCAAGGGAGGTACCTTGGTATTTATAGGCGACCAAGGAGCGTCATGGACAGCCCCTTGGCCGAGGGCCGCCTCTGACCCGGCCATGGACGGCTCCGACCCGGCCATGGCTGGCTCTGACTCGGCAGTGGAGGCCATTGCCGGCTCTGACCCGGCCATGGCCGGCTCTGACTCGGCCATGGAGGCCATGGCCGGCTCTGACCCGGCCATGGCCGGCTCTGACTCGGCCGTGGAGGCCATGGCCGGCTCTGACCCGGCGATGGCTGTTGGAATCGATCTAGGGTTTAAGAAAATAATTAACGCTTCGGGAAGCGGCGGAATTTTAAAAATTTTCTTTTTCAAGTAAAAACAGTTTTTACTAACCTAGACAAGTGCAAGTACATGTAATTAAAAACTAATATGAGCTAAGAAGTTTACTAACCTTTCTTGAAGCTTGAATTTTGAGAAGCTTTTGGAAAGTTGCAACGCTCGTCTCCCTCGCAGCACGTCTCTCTTCCTTTCATCGGCACCTCGAGCAACCACGAAAGTTTCTATCACTAAATCACTCGAAATAAAGGAATTAGTGAGTGGGCACTTTTAAACACGACGACTCGAGAACAAGTCTCAGAGTCGAAGAGCTAAAACCACTAGGTCAAATGAGGACCTAGGTGCCAAAACAAAAACCGAAAATAACTAGAGGGAGAGAGAGAGGATCGGCCACAAGGTCTAGAGAGAGAAGCTCTCAATCTCTAACTTATGTGGGATGACTAGAATGAGAGGAATGAGGCCTCTATTTATAGGGGAGGCATGAGAAAATCTTATTTCCTCTTTTCTACCCATGTTGGACGTTCATGACATGTCATGCAAGTCCTTGGATTTGTTTCCTCATTTGTTCTCTCTTAGTTGGCCGAAAATGCACTTTCCTTCTAAAGGAAATTTGTTTCCTCTTTTTCTTTTGGCAAGTATCTTCATACATCAATGCACAAAATAAACTCTCTTTCCCACTATGGCATGAACGAAATTCAGTCTTATTTTCCTTGGGTTGGACGAAATTTGAGCTTCTAGAAGGAGCTTCTAGATGTTTCTTCAATTGTTCATGACAACATAAGAAAAGCCCATTAAGAATTTTCAAGTAAAATTCTATGAAATGAAATTAATCCTCAAGGCCCAATTACACTAATATGGCTGAGTAATATTTATTTCATTTGTCATCATATGACAATGTCAAAAATAATTTATTGACATTCATTTCGTCCTATGTCCAAAAAGACTAAAATACCCTTTTGACAATTTTCGTAAAACTTGTCTCGTTTTTGTTTTGACTTAGCTTCTAGTTTAACTATTCCTAATCGATGTGATTCGTGACAGTGACCTCATGGATCCAAATGAACAAAGCTTGAGCTAAACACTTGGACTCAAAAGTTCACAAACCTTTTCCAAGTTTAGCTTAATGCCAACTGACTCCACTAAAGAGTTGACACTGAAAATCTCTCGGTTCAAATGAATTTATTTTCTACTCAAGAATTCAACCAAATTATGATGAGCGGATCCACTGAATATTATCTATGTTTACCCTTCATGAATGTCATCAGCTAGTCGGGATTTACTAAATTACCATTTTACCCTTCTAGCTGTTATTTCCTCAACTCCTTTGTCGCTTGTGAATAAGTTAGAAACAATGTATTGACGAGGAGCTAACAAGTCACATTGTTTCATCCAAAAGAGTCAGGACTCAATTTGGACACTGGCCAGTTCATTTATTCACACTCCAAGGAACAAAGCATGAGGTGACATACATTGCATTTCAGCAATCTTGTACATGAATTCCATATCTATGAGAACTTCACAAAGTTACTCATGACAGACTCACAACTTAGTACTTCACCAATAGGCCTTGTTCGGAATCACATAGTGAGTCCGAACTTTGACTTTCTCAAATGAGAATACTAAGGTGTGAAATGGCATGTCTCATTTCAGGATTAAGGTAAGCATGATGCAATTCATACATAGTGACTTCGAGACATAAGAGGTTAAATGGTTTGTTCTTATATTGTCTCTAGAAGTGCACTGGTCAATTCAGTACCTTCGGAAGATACCTAGAAGAACTATAGAGTCCCCAACTCTCAATGCCTCATAACCAGACATCATAGATTCTTCTAACAATCGTACTGAGGTCAATAGTCCTTTGACCCTAAGATTGCGAATATATCGTTTTAAGCAAACTACGAAGAGTTTGTTCATGCAAATCTACATTTGTCTCTTCGTAAGTTGTTAAGTTTGTTTATGGACTAAAAGACTAAGGTTTTATCATAAAGCTTCAAACAAAGAAGATTGAATGAACGTTTCAACTTTTTATTAATGAATAAGCAATTACAAGCAAGAGTCTTCGTAAGACTATATGACATCAAATGTACATAAATAGACACTACTACTCTTCTTGTGGGCACCATCGACAACAAACTCCCACTTGACTCAAAGAAGATGTGAGTAGTCCTACATGCCTAATCCCTCTCGAAGTTGGTCGAAGACCATGTTCGCTAGGGCCTTGGTGAATGGATCTTCCAGAGATCTACTTCACCTCCACGTCTCCGCGTTGCGCGATCTCTCGAATCAAATGGTATTTCCTCTCAATATGTTTAGAGCGCTTATGGCTTCTAGGTTCCTTTGAGTTAGCGACAGCCCCACTATTATCACAATAAAGGGTCATGGGCTCGTCGACGTTTGGAACAACTTTCAAATACTTAAGGAACTTTCTAAGCCATACAGCCTCTTTGGATGCTTCACAAGCAGCCACATATTCTGCTTCCATTGTGGAGTCAGCAATGCAAGATTGCTTAATACTTCTCCACACAACAGCTCCACCATTAAGGATGAACACAGATCCCGAAGTGGATTTCCTGGAATCCTTATCCGCTTGAAAATCGGAGTCGGTATATCCCGTCATAGTCAGGTCAGTACCTGAGTATGTAAGCATCAAGTTCCTAGTTCTTCGAAGATACTTAAGAACATGCTTAACAGCAATCCAGTGCTCGGGTCCAGGGTTGGATTGGAAACGGCTAACTACGCCAACGGCGAAACATATATCAGGTCTAGTGCAAAGCATAGCATACATGAGGCTTCCTACGGCAGAGGCGTAAGGAATCTTCCTCATGTCTTCAATCTCTTGTGCAGTCTTGGGAGACTGGTCCTTAGAGAGTGAAACTCCATGCCTAAAGGGTGTTTGACCCCTCTTGCAGTCTTGCATCGAGAAGCGATCCATCACCTTATCAATATAAGATGCTTGAGAGAGCGACAGGGTCCGGTTTTTCCTATCTCGAAAGATTTGGATTCCCAGAATGTACGCGGCTTCTCCTAGATCCTTCATATCGAATTGCTTTGCTAGCCAGACCTTAACCTCAGATAACTTACCCACGTCATTACCAATGAGTAGTATATCATCGACATATAGTACCAAAAACACAACTTTGCCTTCGTGTATTAACTTGTAAACACAAGGCTCATCTATTGACTGTTCAAAGCCGAAGGTCTTTACAGATTCATCGAATCTAATATTCCATGACCTAGATGCTTGCTTTAGTCCATAAATGGATTTAAGCAACTCACAAACCTTGGTCTCTTGACCTTTATCCACGAAACCGTCTGGTTGAGCCATGTAAATGCGCTCGTCAAGATTGCCATTCAGAAAGGCTGTCTTGACATCCATTTGCCAGATCTCATAGTCGAGAGCTGCAACTATGGATAGGAGTATGCGGATGGATTTAAGCATCGCGACTGGCGAGAAGGTTTCTTCATATTCAATCCCTTCTTGTTGGGTATAACCCTTCGCCACAAGTCGTGCTTTGAACGTCTCAACGTTCCCATCAGGACCCCTTTTCTTCTTGTATATCCACTTACACCCTACGGGTTTAATCCCTTCAGGAAGGTCTACAAGTTTCCAGACTTTGTTGACGTACATCGAGTGCATTTCAACTTTCATGGCGTCAAGCCAAAGGTTTGATTCAGAACAAGCCATCGCTTGGCTATAGGAAACAGGGTCATCCATGTCGGAGACGGCTACGAGAGAGTCTCCATAAGACATGTACCTGTCAGGCTTTTGAGTAGCCCTCCCACTACGTCTAAGTACTACTTGACGAGATTCTGATGAGTTAGGTTGTGTTTCAGTTGGGGTAAGAACAGTTCTCACAGATGAGGTAGAAGCTTCCTCACCCAACTTTTCTTCAAGCACAATTTTGCTTCTAGGTTTCGCATCCTTCATGAAGTCCTCCTCAAGGAAACGAGCATTCGTGCTAACGAAAGTCTTATCGTCCTCGGGACTATAGAAAATGAAACCTTTGGTTTCCTTTGGATATCCCACAAACAGGCACAATTCTGACCTACTAGCCAACTTGCTAGTCTTTTGCCTTAGCACATGTGCAGGGCAACCCCAAATTCGGATGTGGCCCAAACTTACTTTACGGCCAGTCCATCTTTCATAAGGAGTACCAGGAACCGTTTTAGACGGAACTTGGTTCAGAATGTAAGCGGCTGTTTCGAGGGCATATCCCCAAAAGGTAAGCGGGAGTGATGAGTAACTCATCATCGATCTAACCATCTCCATAAGAGTTCGGTTTCTTCTCTCTGACACTCCGTTTTGTTGAGGTGTGCCAGGTGCGGTAAGCTGAGAAGCGATACCTTCTTCTTTAAGAAAGTCATCGAACTCTCCAGACATATACTCACCACCTCGATCAGATCGAAGGGTTTTGATCACTTTGCCAGTTTTCTTTTCCACTAAAGCCCTAAAGACCTTAAATACGTTAAAGGTCTGGGATTTGTGTTTGAGCAAATAGACAAACCCATATCGTGAGTAATCATCAGTGAAGGTAACGAAGTATTCGTATCCTCCACGTGCCTGTTGGCTGAGCGGACCACATACATCAGAATGTATTAGTTCCAGCAACTCAGTGGCTCTTCGACCTTTATCAGAGAAAGGTCGCTTAGTCATTTTTCCTTCTATGCAGGATTCACAAGTAGGTAGTGAACCTATTGCAGAGGCTTGGAGTGGACCATCCCTCACAAGTCTCTTAATACTTTCTAGACTGATATGACCAAGTCTTAAGTGCCATAGGTGTGTTGATTTTGTTAGATCGGAGGATTCAGAAAGTTTGATCCTCTTTGGCTCCCTAATTAGATCATTATCTATTTTGGTGTCTAAAAGAGAAGGTTGAGTGGGATAGATGTAGAAAAGAGCATTCTTCATACATGCATCAGTGACAAAAGAATTATCAGGAAATGAAATACGAATTCCATTCTTAATGAACTTTTAAACAATAATCTTGCTCACGAAGACGAGCAACGGATATTAAGTTCTTCCCAAATGTAGGAACAAAATAAACATTATTCAAGTTTAAAGTGCGGTCTTCAAAAGACAGCGTCACGGATCCCACAGCCTTTGTAGACACCAGGCTCCCATCACCCCATTTGAAATAGAACTCGCCTTCCTCTAAGCTTTTGGTTTTCTTGAAACCATTCAAGGAACAACAAATATGGTTAGTAGCAGCGGAGTCAAGAATCCACGTTGATACATTATCAGCTACTAAGCATGCTTCGGTAACTAGTACAATACTATGTTCCTTTGCTTTGAGATTGGCAGGACAGTTCTTTTTATCGGCCTTGTAAGGTCTCTTCACAGTTCCAGAGGCAGAGGCTTTTTGCTCAGTAGCTTGTGCCTCTCCTTGATTCCTCTTTCTCTTAGTGAAACCTACAGCAGTGTGAAGTTCCTCCATAAGCTTGGTAACAGTGTACTCTAGCTTGTTAATGGAGTAGTTTATCTTGAAGGTATCAAGAGATGCGGGGAGAGTTTCTAAGATCACATCTATGACATTCTTCCCATCAATCTCAGATCCTAGGATTTCCATTTTACTCAGGTGACTAATGATCAATATCATAAAGTCTCCAATAGGAGTCCTAGCCTGCATATGACAGTTCATAAACTGTCGGACTGCTTGTAGCCTTATTTGACGCCTTTGCCCTCCAAACATCTCAAGGAGATTGTAGAGCATGTCAGCGGCAGTCTCGAAGTCATGATGTTGCTCTTTCAGCATATTGTTCCTAGATGCCAAGATATAGCACCTCACAATCTCATCGGATCGAAGCCAGGCCGCTAAGGCGTCATTGTCCTCTTCAGTTGAATCATTATTCGTCAGAGGAGGACATGGGATGGTGAGTACCCATTTGTGCTTGTTAACGGTAGGTATTATGTCGAGGTTACGTTTCGAGTCTATGTAGTTTTCGTTTTCGAGTTTGTTCGAGGAAAGAATGAAAGAGAGAGAGTTGGGAGACATATTGCCTAGAAAAGTTGAAACAAGTTTATGATTAGTCTTTGGTTTAGGATTTAAGTTTGTTTAAGACTTTATAAAATCCAAAGGTGTTATAAACCAAACGATAATTTACTCCTTCGAGGGAAGGCCGCAAAAAATCTCCATTTATAAGTAAATGACACATCATTAATGCTTAGCCAAGATGTCAATACATCAACATTGACTAGCCACCTTGTAAATTGGTTTGATCACTCACATCCTTTCGCAGGGCCACGAGGGAGGATTACTAGGGATTGAGTCTAAGTGTGTAACCAACCACTTAGTCCAAGAGATCGACTTTGAAAAACAATCCACCGAGGGGAGGCCTTGCCATCATCGTCTCACTCTCGGACGTAGCTCATTGAGCAATGATCAGAGCAAAGCGCCCTTGAGTACTCTCATTTAAGAGAGGGCCACGAGGGTGACTCTTAGTCCGGCGACACTTGCACTTTTCATTAGTGTTGGGGATCGTGGGTTACAAACAACGAATATAACCCTCCCACTTAGTTTTTGGAGTTGGTTCATCGACTCTTATAAGTTCGGAAACAAATTTCCTAGTTAGAGAGCGACAGAGCGGACAACTAGAAGAGAATCATAGATCGACATGTTCAGAGCAGTATTAGTGCATAAAGGCACAAGGTACATACTCGATCTTTTCCTATTTTCTATTTTGGGAAAGTGCATGAGGGAAGCGTGAACTTCAACTCACTCGAACACTTGAAAGTTTGAGATTACACATCTTTTTATTTTTCGGCTTGTCTACAAGGAGACCTCCCACTCAAATTTTCAAGAGCATATAGATTTTGAACATATGTGATATAGATATAGTTTTGAAAACATTTTGAAAATTTATTTGATTTGGATGACAAAATATTTTCAAGTTTGAAAGTGAAAACGGTTTTTCAAAAATCAAACTAGTTTTGTAAAAATTCAATTTCAATTAAACTTTCAAAAATCAAAACATTTTAATCTTACACATCATGTTTATAATCATATGAAAAACATTTTTGCTCAAGAAAATTTTCTCATTAGAGTTCTATAACTCATGGTAGTGGGGTTTGAAAATCCGGATTTCTAAAAACTGGAGTTTCAGACAGCCGCGTACCTAGGAGTAAAATCGCCATATCTGGCGGCTCCGATGTCCTTTTCAGCCGAAATCGGTGGCATTGGACAGAGGACAGAGAGAGCTTTAATTTGATTCAAGAATCATTAAATTTCGATTTCGGAGCAGAGAGTTATGCCACTTTTTATGCGGGTTTACTCCAGCTCGAAAAAAAGAAATAAATTAAAACTTTGGTCCTTTTTAGGTGCGAAAAAGAATCATGTGTAACGGAACGTTTTAAGATGTTGTTTAAAGCTTTTATTTGTGTTTTATTAGCAGGGTAATAACATAGAATAAAAGAAATAACAACAAGCATAAAACGATTCAAGTAAAAATAAGAAACCAGCAAGATATCAAAACTAGTCACAAAATTTTACTCGAAATTTCTCAAACCTTTAAAACACGTTTTTCAATATAAAAAATTAAAAACTTTTAGAACTGATTCTAATGTGTTTTAAAAACATCCCAAACTCATATAAAATCAACATGCTTTTTAATTTAAAGACAAGAGCATTAAATTAAAAAAAATCTAAGATTACAATTCTAACTTGTCACAAAATTAGTAAACTTTCGAAAACGATTTTCAAGCTCATAATTTTAAAAACATGTACATGCTAATCTTTGACCATAGCTCTGATACCATTTGTTGGAATCGATCTAGGGTTTAAGAAAATAATTAACGCTTCGGGAAGCGGCGGAATTTTAAAAATTTTCTTTTTCAAGTAAAAACAGTTTTTACTAACCTAGACAAGTGCAAGTACATGTAATTAAAAACTAATATGAGCTAAGAAGTTTACTAACCTTTCTTGAAGCTTGAATTTTGAGAAGCTTTTGGAAAGTTGCAACGCTCGTCTCCCTCGCAGCACGTCTCTCTTCCTTTCATCGGCACCTCGAGCAACCGCGAAAGTTTCTATCACTAAATCACTCGAAATAAAGGAATTAGTGAGTGGGCACTTTTAAACACGACGACTCGAGAACAAGTCTCAGAGTCGAAGAGCTAAAACCACTAGGTCAAATGAGGACCTAGGTGCCAAAACAAAAACCGAAAATAACTAGAGGGAGAGAGAGAGGATCGGCCACAAGGTCTAGAGAGAGAAGCTCTCAATCTCTAACTTATGTGGGATGACTAGAATGAGAGGAATGAGGCCTCTATTTATAGGGGAGGCATGAGAAAATCTTATTTCCTCTTTTCTACCCATGTTGGACGTTCATGACATGTCATGCAAGTCCTTGGATTTGTTTCCTCATTTGTTCTCTCTTAGTTGGCCGAAAATGCACTTTCCTTCTAAAGGAAATTTGTTTCCTCTTTTTCTTTTGGCAAGTATCTTCATACATCAATGCACAAAATAAACTCTCTTTCCCACTATGGCATGAACGAAATTCAGTCTTATTTTCCTTGGGTTGGACGAAATTTGAGCTTCTAGAAGGAGCTTCTAGATGTTTCTTCAATTGTTCATGACAACATAAGAAAAGCCCATTAAGAATTTTCAAGTAAAATTCTATGAAATGAAATTAATCCTCAAGGCCCAATTACACTAATATGGCTGAGTAATATTTATTTCATTTGTCATCATATGACAATGTCAAAAATAATTTATTGACATTCATTTCGTCCTATGTCCAAAAAGACTAAAATACCCTTTTGACAATTTTCGTAAAACTTGTCTCGTTTTTGTTTTGACTTAGCTTCTAGTTTAACTATTCCTAATCGATGTGATTCGTGACAGTGACCTCATGGATCCAAATGAACAAAGCTTGAGCTAAACACTTGGACTCAAAAGTTCACAAACCTTTTCCAAGTTTAGCTTAATGCCAACTGACTCCACTAAAGAGTTGACACTGAAAATCTCTCGGTTCAAATGAATTTATTTTCTACTCAAGAATTCAACCAAATTATGATGAGCGGATCCACTGAATATTATCTATGTTTACCCTTCATGAATGTCATCAGCTAGTCGGGATTTACTAAATTACCATTTTACCCTTCTAGCTGTTATTTCCTCAACTCCTTTGTCGCTTGTGAATAAGTTAGAAACAATGTATTGACGAGGAGCTAACAAGTCACATTGTTTCATCCAAAAGAGTCAGGACTCAATTTGGACACTGGCCAGTTCATTTATTCACACTCCAAGGAACAAAGCATGAGGTGACATACATTGCATTTCAGCAATCTTGTACATGAATTCCATATCTATGAGAACTTCACAAAGTTACTCATGACAGACTCACAACTTAGTACTTCACCAATAGGCCTTGTTCGGAATCACATAGTGAGTCCGAACTTTGACTTTCTCAAATGAGAATACTAAGGTGTGAAATGGCATGTCTCATTTCAGGATTAAGGTAAGCATGATGCAATTCATACATAGTGACTTCGAGACATAAGAGGTTAAATGGTTTGTTCTTATATTGTCTCTAGAAGTGCACTGGTCAATTCAGTACCTTCGGAAGATACCTAGAAGAACTATAGAGTCCCCAACTCTCAATGCCTCATAACCAGACATCATAGATTCTTCTAACAATCGTACTGAGGTCAATAGTCCTTTGACCCTAAGATTGCGAATATATCGTTTTAAGCAAACTACGAAGAGTTTGTTCATGCAAATCTACATTTGTCTCTTCGTAAGTTGTTAAGTTTGTTTATGGACTAAAAGACTAAGGTTTTATCATAAAGCTTCAAACAAAGAAGATTGAATGAACGTTTCAACTTTTTATTAATGAATAAGCAATTACAAGCAAGAGTCTTCGTAAGACTATATGACATCAAATGTACATAAATAGACACTACTACTCTTCTTGTGGGCACCATCGACAACAATGGCCGGCTCTGACTCGGCCGTGGAGGCCATGGCCGGCTCTGACTCGGCCGTGGAGGCCATGGCCGGCTCTTACCCGGCCATGGCCGGCTCTGACTCGGCCGTGGAGGCCATGGCCGGCTCTGACCCGGCCATGGCCGGCTCTGACTCGGCCGTGGAGGCCATGGCCGGCTCTGACTCGCCATGGCCGGCTCTGACTCGCCATGGCCGGCTCTGAGGTGGCCGTGCGCCGGGAAAGGCTCGGGGAAGCCGCCATATGATGTCGTTGCCGTACCGGGCCGGGACGGACCGGTAACAGACCTCATGGACCCAAATGAACAAAGCTTGAGCTAAACACTTGGACTCAAAAGTTCACAAACCTTTTCCAAGTTTAGCTTAATGGCAATTGACTCCACTAAAGAGTTGACACTGAAAATCTCTCGGTTCAAATGAATTTATTTTCTATTGAAGAATTCACCTAATTATAATGAGCGGATCCACTGAATATTATCTATGTTTACCCTTCATGAATGTCATCAGCTAGTCGGGATTTACTAAATTACCATTTTACCCTTCTAGCTGTTATTTCCTCAACTCCTTTGTCGCTTGTGAATAAGTTAGAAACAATGTATTGACGAGGAGCTAACAAGTCACATTGTTTCATCCAAAAGAGTCAGGACTCAATTTGGACACTGGCCAGTTTATTTATTCACACTCCAAGGAACAAAGCATGAGGTGACATACATTGCATTTCAGCAATCTTGTACATGAATTCCATATCTATGAGAACTTCACAAAGTTACTCATGACATACTCACAACTTAGTACTTCACCAATAAGCCATGTTCGGAATCACATAGTGAGTCCGAACTCTGACTTTCTCAAATGAGAATACTAAGGTGTGAAATGACATGTCTCATTTCAGGATTAAGGTAAGCATGATGCAATTCATACATAGTGACTTCGAGACATAAGAGGTTAAATGGTTTGTTCTTATCTTGTCTCTAGAAGTGCACTGGTCAATTCAGTACCTGTTGTCGGCCCGTCTAGGGCCGACGAGGACAAAGGCATTTCCTCGACCCTCGTGGCCGGTACGAGGTCTAGAACGGCGAGGCCCTGGCCCAACCAGGGGCCGGCCCAAACCGAGGGCCAAGTCAAATGCCCATGCAGCCGGCCCAAGGTTTTCCTCGGCCAATGGCCGGCCCAAGGTTTGCATCGGCCGTTGGCCGACCCAAGGCTTGCCCCGGCCATTGGCCGGCTCAAGGCTTGCCTCGGCCATTGGCCGGCCTTAAGGCTTGCCTCGGCCAATGGCCGGCCCAAGGCTTGCCTCGGCCATTGGCCGGCCCTAAGGCTTGCCTCGGCCATTGGCCGGCCCAGGGCTTGCCTCGGCCAATGGCCGGCTCTAGAGCCTTGCCTCGGCCATTGGCCGGCCCAAGGCTTGCCTCGGCCAATGGCCGGCTCTAGAGCATTGCCTCGGCCAATGGCCGGCTCTAGAGCCTTGCCTCGGCCATTGGCCGGCTCTAGAGCCTTGCCTCGGCCATTGGCCGGCTCTAGAGCCTTGCCTCGGCCATTGGCCGGCTCTAGAGCCTTGCCTCGGCCAATTGCGACAACATTTTGGCGCTAGAAGGAGGGGACCACCGACCTTGGCACGCCCTCCCTTCCATTCCACATTTTCACCACTCCTACGACTCTCGAGAGATGAGTCACCTACCCGCTACCTCCGCGGGTACCCGAGCGACGAGCTCGAGGTACGGTCTCCGACTCCTCGCACACCATCTTGAAGGGCAACCTTGCGATAACGAGAGCCAGCCCCAAGACCGGGTGGACGACCCCGAGGCCGAGCTCCGAGAGGACACGGCCCGGCGGCTCGCGGAGCTCCTTGACCGTCCCGGCGTTGACGGCTCCCTCATCGCCGATCTCCTCGGCTACGACGTCGAGGATCAATCTGCTCAGGATGACTCCGACCCCGAATACGTGGAGGAGTCGAGGACCAACGAGGCCACCCCTAGCCTCGCTCAAGCACGACCCGAGAGGGCCAATGGTGCGTTGGCCGATCCTTTGTACCCGGCGCGACAACAGGCACGGTCACAGTCCCGGGGACTCGCCCCCTCGGTTTCAAGAGGTGGCCGGACACGTCCCCTCGCCGAGGATAGAGCGACTCTGGTCGACGATGGAGCCGATAGCCGAAGCGCTCGCAGGACGACCCGACCAAGGGTGACCTCGCCTCGTCACGCACCAAGCGTGGACCTTAGAGAGCGCTTGACGGCGCAGAGAAACTCCTGAGGGGAGGATCTCCGCCAAAGGCTAAATTCTCGAAGGGACGCGCTCCCCGCCGCAACTCTTGGCCGACCTCAGGCCAATGTCGTGGACCAAGCGTCCAACGAGCACCAACCGGTGACTTCCGTGGCCCCGACGGTCGGCCCTGCTAATGGGCTTGACATGGTCACGATGATTCAGAGCCTCCAAAATCAAATCATCGAGATGAGGGAGTCAGGGAGGCAAAGGCCGTACGGAGGGATCGAGGAATCATACTCTCCCTTCGCCGCACGAGTCCTCGCGCAGCCATGCGTGGGAAACTTCAAGTTACCGTCCATTCCCCCCTATGATGGACGTACGGACCCCCACTTCCACGTCCAACACTATGAGACGTGGATGACGATGCAAGGGCAGACGGACGCCACCCTCTGCCAAGCCTTCAGCCTGACCCTCACAGGGTCGGGCTTTGAGTGGTTCCGGAGTTTGAGGCCTGGAAGCATCCCGTCCTTCCGGGCCTTGCGAGAGGCTGTCCTCGCTCGCTTTGCCACGCTTGTGGCACAAAAGAAGTCGAAGACCCACCTCCTCTCCATTCGACAGGGGAGAGATGAGACATTGAGACAATACCTCGCTCGCTTCACCGAGGAGTCTCACAAAGTCGAGGGCTTCGACGACAAGGACGCCATCACAGCGATCACCGAGGGAGTTCGCACGAGCGACTTCCTCAAGTCCATTGTCGGGCAAGTCCCGCGAGACATGGCGGAGCTGATGACGAGAGCCCGCACACATATGGGAATCGAGGACTATCTCGATGGCCGCGATGGCCGAAAGTCAGGAGGACAAGGTAGTCGCCACCGCGAAGAACAGGATGAAGATCGTCCCGACCCTCAAAGGAAGAGGAGCAAGGGAGGCCGGGCCCCTAACGGTCGACCCCTCTCCGGTCCAAGATCGTCGCACGTTGATAGCTTCCGAGCGTCATCAACATACACCCCTCTGAACACTCCGCAAGAGCGGATCCTAGCTCTGCACCGCGACAAGCTAGGAAGTCCGGCTCCTCTTGCGAAGGATCCCGCGAAGAGGGATCGAAACAAGTTCTATGAGTACCACCAGGATCACGGGCATCTGACGTCCGAGTGCTACCATCTCAGGCATCAGATTGAGGCCCTGATTCAAGGCGGGAGATTAAAAGAATATGTCCTGAGAACGGTCGGGACGGCCGCGATGCACGAAGACCGTCCACGGCAAGGAAGGAAGGGTCCGGCGACGGTGACTGTCACGGACCGGGCGGCGATTGAAGAACCGGAGAGCTCACAGCTGCATGTCGTGGGCTCGATCATGGGTGGCCCGGAGTTTGGGGACTCGTCCACGCAAAGGAAGAAGTACGTGCGCGAGGTTTCTCGAGGAAAAATTGCGTACTACATCAACCATACATAAGAGGCTCCCCCTCCGGCCCCGTTCGAGTCCATGTTCTTCACCGGCCAAGAGGCGGCACGAATCCTCCACCCGCACAATGACGCAATAGTCGTCTCGGCCCCGGTCGCCAACAATCTCGTCCGAAGAATCCTGATTGATAACGGCAGCTCGGCCGACATCGTCTTCAAATCAGCATTGAACAGGATGAAGCTAACCGGACTGAAACCGACCCCAATCTCGACCCCACTCTTCGGCTTCTCTGGGGAGAGGGTCATGACGGAAGGAACCATCGACCTCCCGGTCACCTTCGGAACACCGGGGGGGCTCGAGGCCACTCGCATCGTACCCTTCCTAGTTGTGGACCAGCCCTCGGCATACAACATCATCATCGGCCGCCCGACTCTCAACCGGCTGAAGGCCATAACGTCCACCTATCACCTGATGATGAAGTTTCCAACTGAGAAGGGGATTGCCATCATGTTGGGAGACCAATCGATGGCGAGGATGTGCTACATCCAAGGCGTGGACGGGAAAGGGAAGGAAAAGATGGTGAGCGCCATCCTCTAGCTCGGTCAAGCTGCAGAAGTTGGCACGGCAGTGGAAGCCCGCTCCCGTTTCTCATTATGTCATTTTATTTCCAGTTTTAAGAAAATCTCGAATTTCAATAAGGCCAATGGCCTAGGGATGTAATTTTTTACTATTTCTACATCGTAATTAGATTACATTTCACCTCGAAGTCTTTATCTTGTTGCATTATAATTTCTAGTCTCCTCTACGAGTACACGAGAAACTCGGGGGGCTAATGGGAAACAATGCCCAACGAAACTAGAGCTCGCTCGCTCAACAAAAAAAAAACAACTAAAAAACAAAGTCGTGCTAATCGATCACGCCTTCATCGGCGAATCGAGAAAATAAGACGCGCACAATACAACAAAGACGTGCAAATCGATTATGCCTTCGTCGGCAAATCGAGAAAATAAGACGCGCGCAATACAACAAAAACGTGCAAATCGATCACGCCTTCATCGGCGAATCGAGAAAATAAGACGCGCACAACACAACGAAGACGTGCAAATCGATTATGCCTTCGTTGGTAGGTCGAGAAAATAAGACGCGCACAATGCAACGAAGACGTGCAAATCGATTATGCCTTCGTTGGCAAGTCGAGAAAATAAGACGCGCACAATACAACAAAGACGTGCAAATCGATTATGCCTTCGTCGGCAAATCGAGAAAATAAGACGCGCGCAATACAACAAAGACGTGCAAATCGATCACGCCTTCATCGGCGAATCGAGAAAATAAGAAGCGCACAATACAACAAAGACGTGCAAATCGATTATGCCTTCGTCGGCAAATCGAGAAAATAAGACGCGCGCAATACAACAAAGACGTGCAAATCGATTATGCCTTCGTTGGCAGGTCGAGAACATAAGACGCGCACAATACAACAAAGACGTGCAAATCGATTATGCCTTCGTTGGCAGGTCGAGAACATAAGATGCGCACAATACAACAAAGACGTGCAAATCGATTATGCCTTCGTTGGCAGGTCGAGAAAATAAGACGCGCACAACCCAACGAAGACGTGCAAATCGATTATGCCTTCGTTGGCAAATCAAGAAAATAAGACGCGCACAACACAACGAAGACGTGCAAATCGATTATGCCTTCGTTGGTAGGTCGAGAAAATAAGACGCGCACAATGCAACGAAGACGTGCAAATCGATTATGCCTTCGTTGGCAAGTCGAGAAAACAAGACGCGCACAACACAATAAAGCCGTGCTAATCGATCACGCCCTCACTGGTAGATCGAGAAAATAAGCCGCGCATAATCAACCCGAAATAATAAGTCGTCCCTCGCGACGCCCAAAGGCCATTCCTCATGACGCAAACCCGAGAGCGTTCATCCCGCATCCGTATAAAAGCGTAGATTTTGAGTTTGCACTCGATCTACGCTCGACCGGAAACTCGGGGGGTTAATGTTGTCGGCCCGTCTAGGGCCGACGAGGACAAAGGCATTTCCTCGACCCTCGTGGCCGTTACGAGGTCTTGAACGGCGAGGCCCTGGCCCAACCAGGGGCCGGCCCAAACCGAGGGCCAAGTCAAATGCCCATGCAGCCGGCCCAAGGTTTGCCTCGGCCAATGGCCGGCCCAAGGTTTGCCTCGGCCGTTGGCCGGCCCAAGGCTTGCCCCGGCCATTGGCCGGCTCAAGGCTTGCCTCGGCCATTGGCTGGCCCTAAGGCTTGCCTCGGCCAATGGCCGGCCCAAGGCTTGCCTCGGCCATTGGCCGGCCCTAAGGCTTGCCTCGGCCATTGGCCGGCCCAGGGCTTGCCTCGGCCAATGGCCGGCTCTAGAGCATTGCCTCGGCAAATGGCCGGCTCTAGAGCCTTGCCTCGGCCATTGGCCGGCCCAAGGCTTGCCTCGGCCAATGGCCGGCTCTAGAGCATTGCCTCGGCCAATGGCCGGCTCTAGAGCCTTGCCTCGGCCATTGGCCGGCTCTAGAGCCTTGCCTCGGCCATTGGCCGGCTCTAGAGCCTTGCCTCGGCCAATGGCCGGCTCTAGAGCATTGCCTCGGCCAATGGCCGGCTCTAGAGCCTTGCCTCGGCCAATGGCCGGCTCTAGAGCTTTGCCTCGGCCATTGGCCGGCTCTAGAGCCTTCCCTCGGCCATTGGCCGGCTCTAGAGTCTTGCCTCAGCCAATGGCCGGCTCTAGAGCCTTCCCTCGGCCAATGGCCGGCTCTAGAGCCTTCCCTCGGCTATTGGCCGACCCAAACTTGTTCACTCGGCCAAGGGGTCTTCAAACCACCCCTTGGCTGCCTATAAATATAGGGGCCACTCCCCTAGTCCAGGTAATCCATTTTTGAGCACTGAAACGCTGCCGAACTCGTACCTCGCTCGTTTCTCTCAAGCTTTGGCCTCTAAACACCCCTAAAACCTCTATACTCCACCTCAATCACACTAATGTTGAGCGTCGGAGAGGTAAACAGGGGCACCCCCCCTGTTTCCCCTTTGTAGTTCACAATCTCTTTCTTGCTTTTCAGGTATCGAGACAAGGTGAGCTTCACCCACAGCTAAGGGACGACTTGGGACACCAAGTCCGACACGCTCGAGTCAAGACGAGGCCACTTGGTCCGGCCTTGGGTCTAACCGTCTTTGGCTCCTAAATAGTTGTCCGAAAAACAGCGACAACAGTACCTTCGGAAGATACCTAGAAGAACTATAGAGTCTCCAACTCTCAATGCCTCATAACAAGACATCATAGATTCTTCTAACAATCATACTGAGGTCAATAGTCCTTTGACCCTAAGATTGCGAATATATCGTTTTAAGCAAACTACGAAGAGTTTGTTCATGCAAATCTACATTTGTCTCTTCGTAAGTTGTTAAGTTTGTTTATGGACTAAAAGACTAAGGTTTTATCATAAAGCTTCAAACAAAGAAAGAATGAATGAACGTTTCAACTTTATATTAATGAATAAGCAATTACAAGCAAGAGTCTTCGTAAGACTATATGACATCAAATGTACATAAATAGACACTACTACTCTTCTTGTGGGCACCATTGACAACAGACGGGCGTTCAGTGGAGATCGGTACCAAGCCATTGGTGAAGAGGTTGACAAACTTCTCGCCGCCGACTTCATCATGGAGGCGGAGCACCCCAAGTGGGTGTCCAATGTGGTGATGGTCAATAAGCCAAACGGGAAGTGGCGGATCTGTATCGACTACAAAGATCTCAACAAAGCCTGCCCGAAGGACAGCTTCCCTCTCCCGAGGATCGAGCAACTTGTGGACGCCACGGCGGGCCACGAGTTGTTGACCTTCATGGACGCCTAGTCGGGCTACAATCAGATCCGCATGCACGAGCCGGATCAGATAAAGACCACCTTTGTTACGAACCGCGGGCTCTACTGCTACAAGGTCATGCCCTTTGGCCTCAAAAACGCGGGAGCAACGTATCAAAGGTTTGTGAACCGAATGTTCGCCAATCAAATTGGCAAAACTATGGAGGTCTACATGGACGATATGCTTGTCAAAAGCCTCAAGGCCCACGACCACGTTCGAGACCTTAGAGAGATGTTCACGATCCTACGACGCTATAAGATGAAGCTCAACCCCAACAAGTGCGCCTTTGGGGTTGAGTCCGGAAAGTGCTTGGGCTACATGGTGAGCCGTCGCGGGATTGAGGCCAACCCTGAGAAGATTAGGGCGATCTTAGAGATGAGGTCGCCGCAAAAAGTGAAAGAAGTTCAAAGTTTGACGGGAAGGATCGCCGCCCTGACGCGATTCGTTTCCAAAGCCACCGATAGGTGCCAACCGTTTTTTAAGGCACTGAAGAAGACCGATGGGTTCGTATAGACAGAGGAGTACGAGGAAGCTTCCCACGAAATAAAAGCCTATTTCGTCTCCCCCCCGTTCCTCGCAAAGCCAAAGAATGGCGAAACCTTGTACATCTACCTCATGGTCTCCGACAGGGCCGTGAGCGCGGTTCTCATACGCGAAGAAGACAAGGTGCAATGGCCGGTCTATTACATTAGCAAGGCGCTCCTCGACGCCGAGACCCGATACCCGGAAATCGAGAGATTGTCCCTCGCCCTTGTCATGAGCGCGAGAAAACTCCATCCCTACTTCCAAGCACACCCCATCGTGGTACGCACGGGACATCCCATCGAAAAGGCCCTTCAAAAAGGGACCTCCTCTCGAATGTCCGTATGGTCCCAGGAGTTCGGCGACTACGGGGTCGAGTTCCAACCTAGAACAGCCATCAAAGGCCAAGCCCTCGCCGACTTCATAGCCGAATTCATGAGTGCACCCTCAACTGACAAATGGAGGCAAGGGTAACGAGAACGACGAAGACAAGGAGAACGACCACAACGATTCATCGAAGAAGAGGACCAATAGCCCGATAGGGCCGGTCTGGGACTTGCACGTAGATGGCTCGTCAAACGCCAGGGGGGCTGGCGCCGGCGTTGTGCTCACAAATCCCGATAGGGAAAAATTGAGATACGCCCTGCGGTTCGAGTTCAAGGCTTCCAGCAACGACGCGGAGTACGAGGCTCTGATCGTTGGCTTGGAGCTGGCGAACAAGCTAGGCGTCCGAAACCTGCGCATCCAATGCGACTCGCAGTTGATCGTGAACCAGGTTAAGGGCGACTATGCCGCTAAAGAGCCAAACATGATCGCGTACTTGTCAAAGACCCAAAGGAATCTAGAGGCCCTGTCATGGTTCGAGATCGTCCAAGTTCCCCGAGAGGCGAACATTGACGCTGACGCCCTGGCATGCCTTGCGTCCGGCATAGACGAGGAGGGAGAGGGCAGCGTCCCGATAGAAGTATTGACCCGACCCTACGTCTCGAGAGGCGACGTAGGAGTAGTTGACGAGACTCCGCCCCCCTCATGGATGACGCCGCTCGTGGATTTTCTTAAACGAGGATTCATCCCCGAAGACAAAGAAGAGGCCAGAAAGCTGAGAAACTTGGTGCCGAAATACACGATGAGGGAAGACAACTTGTTCAAGAGAGGCTACTCCATGCCCCTCCTCCGTTGCTTGACCGAAGTCGAGGCGAAGAAAGCGCTCCGCGAAGTGCACGAAGGGGTGTGCGGAAACCACGCCGCCGGACAATCGTTGGCATTGAAGCTCCTAAGGCTCGGATATTTTTGGCCTACCTTGAAAAAGGATTCCCACGAGTGGGCCAAAAAGTGCGAAAAATGTCAGAGGTTCGCCCACATCCCGCGCCAAGCGCCGGCCCCGTTATGCCCGATCGTTGTGCCGCGACCCTTCGCGAAATGGGTAATCGACCTCATCGGTGATCTACCCACGGCCCCGAGGCAATATAAGCATGCGATCGTGGCAATCGACTATTTCACGAAGTAGGTAGAGGCCGAACCGCTAGCAAAGATCACCGAGGCGAACACGACAAGCTTCATCTGGAAGAACGTTGTCTGCCGCTTCGAGATCCCCGCGTCGATTGTGACCGACAACAGAAAACAATTTGACAACGCGCGCCTCCGAGAAATGTGCGAACAGTTGGGAATTAGCAAGACTTTCTCTTCTCCCCGCCATTCGCAGGCCAACGATCAATTCGAGGCGGTCAACAAAACGATCAAGGAAAACCTTAAGAAGAAGCTGGAAGAAAGAAAGGGGGCTTGGGCCGACGAGCTTCCCATGGTCTTGTGGGCGTACCGAACCACCGCACGAAATGCGACCGGCGAAACCCCTTTCGCTCTCGCATTCGGCGTCGAGGCCGTGGTACCCGTCGAGACCAAGCTGCCAACTTTGCGCATAGAGGAGTATGAAGAAGCCGCCAACGACGACGCAATCAGGCTCGAGCTGGACTTCATAGACGAGAAGAGGGCGGACGCCGTCTCCTGCCTTTCCGCACAAAAGAGGAAGGTCGAGAAGTACTACAACTCCAAGGTCAAGCTGCGAAAGTTCGCTAACGAAAGCCTCGTCCTTAGAAGGGTGTTCCAAAACACCAAAGTGCAAGGGGCGGGAGTCTTGGGCCCCACCTGGGAAGGTCCGTACCGCGTGCGCCGAGCCATCCACAACGGCACGTACGAGCTCGAGAACCTGGAGGGACTCGTGTTCACACACCCATGGAACGCGGAGCACCTGCGGCAATACTACCAATAGCGGCACCGCTTCCCCGACGTTCAAGTATTTCCGCTTTGTTTTTAATTCTAGCAACAAACAATGTTAAGTTTCAAGTAAGGCCAATGGCTTGGGAATGTAATTTTTTAAAATATTTCTACGTGATAATTGAATTACATTTCATCTCAAAGAATTTGTCCTACGATGTTATAATTTCTAGTCTCCTCTACGAGTACCCAAGAAACTCGGGGGGCTAATGAGGATAACAGGAACTTTTTTCACGGGTCGCACTCGCGCGACTCCACGTTTCACGCGCCGAGGGGTAGCGAAACGTCAACAAATCGGATCCGCGCACCTGACCTCTGACCATCGCGCGACGCTCTCACACGATTCGATGCCCCACGTACCGACAGGTAGTTGGGCGTCGGCCGATCACGTCCGCGCACCGGACCGTCGTTCCCGGCAGTCGAAACCCAAAGCGTGACACACGTACCGACGACTACCACGCTCACTGGGACCTGCACTCACATCTAGCCCGTCCCGACACGCGACACGCACGTCAATAGGCACCGTACTCGCCGGAAGATGGGCGCGGGTCGTCCTCCCGCGGCTCACTGTCCAAGGGAGGGAACATGGCATCGAAGAAGGAAAAGGTGGTCCCACGAGATGCGTTCTCCTTCGCGGTCGCGTCTCGGACCCGTATGGCCGCCTCGTAACGAGCCACCTCCAACGCGAGATCCCAGTCGTCCTCCAAGTCCGTCCTGGATCGCACAACGTCCTCTTTCTCCTCGACAAGGATCTGCACCTCCGCCCGCGAAGTGTCCCTCTCCCTCTCGGCCTTGACCCGGGAGATCTCGCTCGCTGACAGTGGAGCGTGGACGATGCTCAGCTCCTCGTCCCAGCTCGAGAGCGCCGCCTGGAGTTTCTTCGTCTCCACTAAAAAGGTGTCAGCCGCCTGCTCCGCCTTCTCCCGGGATGCCTGCTCTGCCACGCGAAGCGATTTCTCGGTCGCCAACTCCTCGCGAGTTCACTTCAGCTCCTCCTCGAGTGCTTGAAACTCTTGGGCGGTATGGACCTCCGCTAGAGCGGCAGCATGGGCGGCCGCCGCACTCTCCTTGTCCTTCTCCATGATCTGCATGCGCCGCAACAGGTCCCGGAGAATGCGGTCACTCCGCTCTTGGCGGGCGAGCATCTGTGGGAACAAGTGATATATGCGTGATCGGAATAAGCATAGTGATTATACATAAGACGAGCGGACGGATCGTACCTTTCGGGCGTCGCCGATTCCTTGCTGGAAATGCTCGAGGTCACTCGTCATCAGCAGACCCTTGAAGTCTCTCAAGAATTCCTCGAGAGCACTGATCCCTCAGCTCTGCCGCCTCCGCTAGGAGCATCGAATCCATGTTGTCTGGCGCCGCTGACGTGTGAGCACGCTTATGTTGTCAATGGTGCCCACAAGAAGAGTAGTAGTGTCTATTTATGTACATTTGATGTCATATAGTCTTACGAAGACTCTTGCTTGTAATTGCTTATTCATTAATAAAAAGTTGAAACGTTCATTCAATCTTCCCTGTCTGAAGCTTTATGATAAAACCATAGTCTTTTAGTCCATAAACAAACTAAACAACTTACGAAGAGACAAATGTAGATTTGCATGAACAAACTCTTCGTAGTTTGCTTAAAACGATATATTCGCAATCTAAGGGTCAAAGGACTATTGACCTCAGTATGATTGTTAGAAGAATCTATGATGTCTGGTTATGAGGCATTGAGAGTTTGGGACTTTATAGTTCTTCTAGGTATCTTCCGAAGATACTGAATTGACCAGTGCACTTCTAGAGACAATATAAGAACAAACCATTTAACCTCTTATGTCTCGAAGTCACTATGTATGAATTGCATCATGCTTACCTTAATCCTGAAATGAGACATGTCATTTCACACCTTAGTATTCTCATTTGAGAAAGTCAAATTTCGGACTCACTATGTGATTCCGAACAAGGCCTATTGGTGAGATACTAAGTTGTGAGTCTGTCATGAGTAACTTTGTGAAGTTCTCATAGATATGGAATTCATGTACAAGATTGCTGAAATGCAATGTATGTCACCTCATGCTTTGTTCCTTGGAGTGTGAATAAATGAACTGGCCAGTGTCCAAATTGAGTCCTGACTCTTTTGGATGAAACAATGTGACTTGTTAGCTCCTCGTCAATACATTGTTTCTAACTTATTCACAAGCGACAAAGGAGTTGAGGAAATAACAGCTAGAAGGGTAAAATGGTAATTTAGTAAATCCCGACTAGCTGATGACATTCATGAAGGGTAAACATAGATAATATTCAGTGGATCCGCTCATCATAATTAAGTCGAATTCTTGAGTAGAAAATAAATTCATTTGAACCGAGAGATTTTCAGTGTCAGCTCTTTAGTGGAGTCAGTTGGCATTAAGCTAAACTTGGAAAAGGTTTGTGAACTTTTGAGTCCAAGTGTTTAGCTAAAGCTTTGTTCATTTGGGTCCATGATTTCACTGTCACGAATCACATCGATAGGAATTGTTAAACTGGAAGCTAAGTCAAAACAAGAACGAAAATTGTCGAAAGGGTATTTTTGTCTTTTGAGACATATGGATGAAATGGATGTCAATAAATTTTGACAAGTTCATTTGATGGCTTAATGTCACTCGGCCATAATATGATTAATTGGGCCTTGTGAATTAATTTCGTTTCATAAGAATTTTATTGAAAATTCTTAATGGGCCTTTTTCATGTTGTTATGAACAAATGGAAAAGCTTCTAGAAGCCTATTCTAGAATGCTATAGGCGCCCAAATACCTAAGAGAAAGAGAGATTATTTTGTGCATAAATGTATTAAGATACTTGCCAAAAGAAAAAGAGGAAACAAATTTCCCCTAAGGGGAAAACATGGTAGGCGCCCAAAAGGATCAAGAGAGAAGCAAATAAAAGAGGAAACAAATCCAAGGACTTACTTGCTTGGTCTTGGGCGTGTGACTCTTTGAAGGAAAAGGGAAATTGGCTCATGAATATGTGATATTCTATAGAAGAGGAAACTACCTTATTGAAGGTGAAACCTCTCCTATAAATAGGAGCCTCATTCCACACTTTTCATTCATGCAAAGTTTTAGAGATTGAGAGCTTCTCTCTCTAGACTTGGCCGCCCCTTCCTCTCTCTCTCTCTAGTTTATATTTTCGATTATTTCTTGTCTTGGCACCTAGGTCCTCACTCGACCTAGTGTTTAGCTCTGCGACTTCGAGACTCGTTCTCAAGTCGTAGTGTTTAAAAGTGCCCACTCACTGATTCCTTCTTTTCGAGTGATTTAGTGATAGAAACTTTCGTGGTTGCTCGAGGTGCCGAGGAAAGAAAGAGAGACGTGCTGCGAGGGGAGACGAGCGTTGCAACTTTCCAAAAGCTTCTACAAGGTTCAAGCTTCAAGAAAGGTTAGTAACTTTAATAGCTCATATTAGTTTTTATTTACATGCACATGCTCTTGTCTAGGTTAGTAAAAACTAGTTTTACTTAAAAAGAAAATTTTTAAAATTCCGCCGCTTAACGAAGCGTTAAACTTTTTCTCAAACCCTAGATCGATTCCAACAGCTTATGGCCGGAGGGTGACCCGAAGGAAATCGACGATGACGGCCGCTTATTGGAATAGATCGCCTCGTTCCTCACCTGCGATGGCGACCCCACGTGACGAGCCTCAGCTCGGGGATGAGCCACGATCGCAGCTTCAACTGTAGGTACCATTCTCGGTACTCGTGCACGTGATCGATGTCGGGCCACGGTATCTGCAAAAGAGAAACGGCTTCAGTCAGTTAGAGTATAGCAATAAGCATGATATGGCAAAACGTGCGACAACATAAGTATAGTTAGTACCCCCCGCGTCGGGGGGAGGGGCGGACGAACGCCCCGCCTCTGATTCAGGATCCTCCGTCACCTCCACGCCGAGACCGGGGCGTGGAGAGGCGTCCTTGCCACCTCGATTCTGGAACCGCTCTGAACCACTCGGTCCTAACCATTAGGTCTGGGGACTCGAAGAGCGACCCTTGCCACCTCGATTCTGGAACCGCTCTGACCACCGCATCAAGCTCGGAACCCTCGATGTCGCCCACGGGTGAAAAGTCAGCCACGGGGCGCGATCCCGAAAGTTGATTCAGACACCTACACCCAAGGGTATCTGTACTTCAAAGAGATCTTGGTGATGATGGAAAGGCACTTCCGATGCGATACCAAGTAAGAACCCGGCCTCCCGGGAACCCCTCGCACCATCATAAGGTCCTGAATGTCATCCGCAGTGACGGCCCTCCTCTTTGCTCGATAAAGCATGTACCCCTAATCTGCGAAGCATGTACCCCTAATCGAACCAGCAGCTCCTGAATGACCGGCTGGAAGAGCAGCCTTAGTCCTCCGCGAAGACTCGCCTCGTGAACCGCGGCGTACCCCTTTCGCGGGCGAGACGGAAGATCGTCGGGTAATGGTCTCAGGATCGACACAGACTCTGGGATGCTGTAACGCTTCCTCAGGCTCATGAAGTTCATGATCGAGAGTGAACTCGATATATCGACGCCCGAGCAGTCGAGGTCACCCCGTATGCCCGACTCTCCAATCGGGAAGGCCAAGGCCCGCGTTTCCTCCCGCGCGGTTGAGGAAAGTGTCGCCGCAGGGGTGACGTGGCGGCTCGACGAATCACTCGAGCGCTTGACGTCTGGAGCATTGCCCGGGCGCCCATTGGAGCCGGCCGGCTTCCTTCGACCTCGGTATGATTGCCCGAGCGCGCGCCCGACGATCGGCCGACCGGGCCACCTCCGTCGGGCCGGCGCAGCCCCTGACCGGCCGTGCTTCCTCCTGCCCGCACGTCCAGCCCAAGGACCCAGCCCATCTCCTAGCCAGGCGGCTCCTCCATGCGTGAGCCCGGCCAAGGCGGTCCCCTGCCTCCAGCGCTCGCGTCTGGCCCATCAGCTCGGCCCGGCTCCTAGCTGGCTGAGCCTCCGGCCCGTGGGCCCTGCACGGGCGTCCCAGCGCTCGCCTCGTGTGCGCCCGGCCCGGCAGCTTGGCCCAGCTCCCAGCCGGTTGGGCCATCCTCCCGCGCACCTAACCTAGCAGCCCGGCCCAATTCCTGGCCGGCTGGGTCCTCACCACACATGCCAGGCCCAATTGGGCCTAGGGTTTCCCCAAGGGTCGGGCAGGCCGCCGCCCCCTGGCTGGCGCCGCCTGGCCGGGCCGCCTCCTGCCCGGCGCCGGCCCCTCCATGGGCAGCGTCGCCCGGCGCTGGCGTCTCCCCGGCGGCACACGTCTTCACCGGTGCGACCAGGCCCGGGGGGCTCTCCTCCTGGGCGCGATCTGCAGGCCGCCCGACGGTCTCATCTAGGCAGGCGAGGACCTCCCCTGCGTCGGGACCGGCACAGAAGGCGCCGACACCGGCCGGCGTACCCCTCTCGACGCTGGCATCATCAAGCGCGACCGCCCCGGGACCGCTCGCTCCGTCTGGGCGGTCTTCCTCGCCGGCGCGCCTGGTGGGCGCCCAGTCGGCCCCGCCCAGTCGGGTGGGGGCTTCCTCGGGGCTGGGGTCGACCCAGATCGCGCCACCCCCGGACGAGGCGTCCTCCCCGGTGTCGTCCTCCTCCAGCGCCGGCCGCTCCAGGCGTGGCTGCCTACGGCACGCGCACGCCACCCAGGCCACCAATGGGCAGCGGGGCATCATTCCCCGGCCTGGGTGGATCCTCCCAGACGTCTACAGCACCGCCGGCGCCACCCCGAGCCCAGGCGCCTCCTCCGGTGCATGCGATGTCCCCGGCGCCCCCCTGCCGGCGCTGGCCATCTCCGGCACGCGCGCCCTCTCCCTCGTCGACCAGCCACGCTTCAACCAAAGCAAGCTCTTCCCCGGCCATCGCAACGATGCTGCTCGTACCTTGTGAGTGGGGTGCGTTAGGAATGCTTGGGGGAGACGAGAATTGGGTCAAAAATTTTTTCAAATCCACGTGTTTATTCTCGAGCAAGTGAAACAGGTCATCTTCGATGACCCCACACCCCGATAGGCGGTCAATGGAGTCCATGGGCGCGAATAACGAGATGAAAAAATTGACCGAGAAAAAGGAAAAGTAATAATTAAAGGCGTCGGAACGTACCACTTGGCGACGGGCTACTCCGGTGGGGCGACGACGGTAAGGGCTTTGAGTTTACCACGCGAGTTACACTCGATGATAAACTCGGGGGGCTAATGTTACCGGTCCATCCTGGCCCGGTAGGACGACGACAGCCACGATAGCGATCGCCCTGGGACTCTCCCGTCGCACGGCCGTTTCAGAGCCGGCCCTCGCCTCAACGGCCGCCTCAGAGCTGGCCCTCCTTTCCATGTCTGCCTCAGAGCCGGCCCTCACTTCCACGGCCGCCTCAGAGCCGGCCCTCCTCTCCATGGCCGGCTCAGAGCCGGCCCTCACTTCCATGGCCGCCTCAGAGTCGGCCCTCCTATCCCTGGCCGGCTCAGAGCCGGCCCTCGCCTCCACGGCCGCCTAAGAGCCGGCCCTCCTCTCTATGGCCGGCTTAGAGCAGGCCCTCTCCTCCACGGCCGCGTCAGAGCAGGCCCTCCTCTCCATGGCCGGCTGAGAGCCGGCCCTCGCCTCCACGGCCGCCTCTGAGCCGGCCCTCCTCTCCATGGCCGGCTCAGAGCCGGCCCTCGCCTCCACAGCCGCCTCAGAGCCGGCCCTCCTCTCCATGGCCGGCTCAGAGCCGGCCCTCGCCTCCACGGCTGCCTCAGAGCCGGCCCTCCTCTCTATGGCCGGCTCAGAGCCGGCCCTCGCCTCCACGGCCGCCTCAGAATCGGCCCTCGTCTCCATGGCCGGCTCAGAGCCGGCCCTCATCTCCATGGCCGGCTCAGAGCCGGCCCACGGCCAAGGGGACGCTCGAAACGCCCCTTGGTCACCTATAAATACCAGGGTCCCTCCCCTTGTCCAGGTAATCCGAATTTAAGTACTGAAACGCTGTCGAACTCATACCTCCCTCGGTTCTCTCAAGTCTCGGCCCCTAAACACCTAACTCTCTATAATCTACCTCAACACTTCTAATGTTGAGCGTCGGAGAGGTAAACAGAGGCAACCCCTCTGTTTCCCGTTTGTAGTTCATCGTCACCTTCTCTAGTAGGATGAACGACGGACAAAGCAAACACCAATCACAGCTAAGGGAAGACTCGGGCTACCGAGTCCGACACGCTCAAGCCCAAACGCGACCACTTGGTCCCGCCTTGGGTCGAACCATTTGGGGCTTCTAAATAGTTGTCCGAAAAACAGCGACAACATACTGTATATCCCCTGCACGAGAGTTTCATGCTTTTCGTCTCACAAATGCAAGAAACTCGGGGGGCTAATAGGGAGCAATACTCAATCAAGAAAACTCAAAAACAAAAAAAAAAAAAAGTATAACAAAGTCTCAAGGGGCCGATGGTTAGGCCGAAGGTCCCAAAGAGAAACAATCTTCACATAACTCCTCGATTTGAGTTCCAAGTCCATGAGTCGACAGCTAAATCCTCGTGATGACTCTACATGTGATTCCTCGAGTTTAGTTCACTCCTCGAGTTGAGTTCCGAGTCCAAGAGTCCACTGATAAGTTCTCATACCGACTCAATACGTAACTCCTCGAGTTGAGGTCACTCCTCGAGTTGAGTTTCTAGTCCACGAGTCGACTAATGACTCCTCGTGTTGATTCTCCACATGACTCCTCGAGTTGAGGTCACTCCATAAATTGAGTTCCGAGTCCACGAGTCGACTGATGACTCCTCGTGTTGACTCGGAACTCAATTTATGGAGTGACCTCAACTCGAGGAGTCATGTGGAGAATCAGCACGAGGAGTCATCAGTCGACTCGTGGACTAGAAACTCAACTCGAGTAGTGACCTCAACTCGAGGAGTTACGTATTGAGTCGGTATGAGAACTTATCAGTGGACTCTTGGACTCGGAACTCAACTCGAGGAGTGAACTAAACTCGAGGAATCACATGTAGAGTCAGCACGAAGATTTAGCTGTCGACTCATGGACTTTGAACTCAAATCGAGGAGTTATGTGAAGATTGTTTCTCTTTGGGACCTTCGGCCTAACCATCGGCCCCTTGAGACTTTGTTATACTTTTATTTTTTTTTTGTTTTTGAGTTCTCTTGATTGAGTATTGCTCCCTATTAGCCCTCCGAGTTTCTTGCATTTGTGAGACGAAAAGCATGAAACTCTCGTGCAGGGGATATACAGTATGTTGTTGCTGTTTTTCGGACAACTATTTAGAAGCCCCAAACGGTTCGACCCAAGGCCGGACCAAGTGGTCGCTTTTGGGCTTGAGCGTGTCGGACTCGGTAGCCCGAGTCTTCCCTTAGCTGTGATTGGTGTTTGCTTTGTCCGTCGTTCATCCTACTAGAGAAGGTGACGATGAACTACAAACGGGAAACAGAGGGGTTGCCTCTGTTTACCTCTCCGACGCTCAACAGTAGAAGGGTTGAGGTAGATTATAGAGAGTTAGGTGTTTAGGGGCCGAGACTTGAGAGAACCGAGGGAGGTATGAGTTCGACAGCGTTTCAGTACTTAAATTCGGATTACCTGGACAAGGGGAGGGACCCTGGTATTTATAGGTGACCAAGGGGCGTTTCGAGCGTCCCCTTGGCCGAGGGCCGGCTCTGAGCCGGCCATGGAGATGAGGGCCGGCTCTGAGCCGGCCATGGAGACGAGGGCCGGCTCTGAGCTGGCCATAGAGAGGAGGGCCGGCTCTGAGGCAGCCGTGGAGGCGAGGGCCGGCTCTGAGCCGGCCATGGAGAGGAGGGCTGGCTCTGAGGCGGCCGTGGAGGCGAGGGCCGGCTCTGAGCCGGCCATGTAGAGGAGGGCCGGCTCAGAGGCGGCCGTGGAGGCGAGGGCTGGCTCTCAGCCGGCCATGGAGAGGAGGGCCTGCTCTGAGGCGGCCATGGAGAGGAGGGCCTGCTCTAAGCCGGCCATAGAGAGGAGGGCCGGCTCTGAGGCAGCCATGGAGGCGAGGGCCGGCTCTGAGCCGGCCATGGATAGGAGGGCCGGTTCTAAGGCGGCCGTGGAAGTGAGGGCCGGCTCTGAGCCAGCCATGGAGAGGAGGGCCGGCTCTGAGGCAGTCGTGGAAGTGAGGGCCGGCTTTGAGCCAGACATGGAAAGGAGGGCCAGCTCTGAGGCGGCCGTGGAGGCGAGGGCCGGCTCTGAAACAGCCGTGCGACGGGAGAGTCCCGGGGCGATCGCTATCGTGGCTGTCGTCGTCCTACCGGGCCGGGATGGACCGGTAACATTAGCCCCCTGAGTTTATCATCGAGTGTAACTCGCGTGGTAAACTCAAAGCCCTTACCGTCGTCGGCCCACCGGAGTAGCCCGTCGCCAAGTGGTACGTTCCGACGCCTTTAATTATTACTTTTCCTTATTCTCGGTCAATTTTTTCATCTCGTTATTCGCGCCCATGGACCCCATTGACCGCCTATCGGGGTGTGGGGTCATCGAAGATGACCTGTTTCACTTGCTCGAGAATCAACACGTGGATTTGGAAAATTTTTGGACCTAATTCTCGTCTCCCCCAAGCATTCCTAACGCACCCCACTCACTGGGTACGAGCAGCATCGTTGCGATGGCCGGGGAAGAGCTTGCTTTGGTTGAAGCGTGGCTGGCCGACGAGGGGAAGTCCCCTCCTTCTAGCGCCAAAATGTTGTCGCACGAAAATGAACAACTATTTAAAACCTCGGGCGGTTCGATCCAAGGCCGTACCAAGTGATCGCACCCGGGCCAAGAGTGTGAACTCGATAGTCTCGAGCTAGGCTTTTCTTCGATCAACCCGCCTCTCGGGAGAGGTAGGGGGTGAGGAGGAGGAGTGACCGCGCCTTGGTTGTCGGCTGCCTACGTACCCGTGCGTGGGATCAGGTCAGAACGTAGTTCAGGCGTGTAAGACGCAGTATGAGTCATGGAGCCTTGGTGGAGAAGCGTGCTCAACGAAGGAGACGGGGCGCGAGGAGTCCTCCGCGGTGTCTCAGGACTTCGGAGACCGCGTACGCGTCTAGCTTGTGAGACGCGTTAAGGGACTCTAGTTAAGAACCCGAGGAGCGTGCTTGAGGACTAGGGGGCGTTCGGTCAGAGGGAGCGACGTCCGGGAAGTCCCCGCAAGTGCTTCGGAACCTCTGAGAATGAGAGAGACGTGTGAGAATACTTCAGGCCAAAGATGGCATCAAGAGAAGCAGAGGAGAGCGAGAATTCGAGCGTATCGATAAGAGATGGATGGATGGCTTCGCCCTCAGTGAGAGGGGGTTTATATAGGTGTTTGAGAGCCTTAGGAAGGTCCTTCGTCGTCCATGTGGGACTGGGGGCGCACACCTCTTCAAGTGGAGGCGCACAAAAGGCAGCGGCGCACCACGTGCGGCGCGCGGTCTGCGCGCAGTGTGGCGGGCGCGGCGCGCGCTGGGCAGCGCCTTCGTGGGTCTTCCGCGACCATCGTCCTTCCGGGCCCATTAAGCTATTGTGGGCTTTGCATTTTGGGTTTGTGTCATGAATGTAGCTATTTGACGGGTAGAATCCGAGTCGAGGCTCAACTCGAGGAGACTGACTCAAGGCTCGACTCGAGGAGCGAAGCTCGACTCGAGGAGACTGACTCAACGCTCGACTCCAGGAGTGAAGCTCGACTCGAGGAGACTGACTCAAGGCTCGACTCGAGGAGCGAAGCTCGACTCGAGGAGACTGAATGAAGTCTCAACTTGAGGGGCGAGGCTCGACTCAAGTCTCGACTTAAGGAGTCAAGAGTTTGGGCGAAGGCTTGAAGGCTTGCCACTCTTAAGGACCTCCGGCCTGACCATCGGCCCTTTGAGCGACGTGTCTTCTTGGCGTCTCGGGTTTGTCCGAAAATGACCGACAACAATGACAAAAAAATGTATCACACAGCCATGTTAGTATAATTGGGCCTTGAGGATTAATTTCATTTCATGGAATTTTACTTGAAAATTCTAAATGGGCTTTTCTTATGGTGTCATGAACAAATGAAGAAAAAACTAGAAGCTCCTTCTAGAAGCCCCTTGCTTGTCCAAATAAGAGAGAATTAGAGAGTTTATTTTGTTCATTGATGTATGAAGATACTTGCAAAAAGAAAAAGAGGAAACAAATTTCCTCTTCAAGGAAAAATAGGATTCCAGCCAAGGCAATTGAGAGCAAGCAAAAGAGGAAACAAACTTGATTCTAGAAGCAATAGGTTGTACGTCCAAAGGGGGAGAAAGAGAAGCAAATATTTACTAATGAATGTGTGATATTCAATAGAAAAGAGGAAACTATCTTTTGAAGGTGATTTTCTCTTATAAATAGAGCCCTCATTCTCATTGTTTTTCATCCAAATTTTTTTAGAGATTGAGAGCTTCTCTCTCTAGAATTGGCCGCCCATCTCTCTCTCTCTCTCTAACCCCTTTCCTTTTTTTTTGGCACCTAGGTCAACATTTGACCTAGCATTTTGTTTTGGCTCTTCGATTCTATGACTTGTTCGTGAGCTATCGTGTTTAAAAGTGCCCACACAATAAATCCTTCTTACCTCAAGTGATTCATGTGATAGAAACTTTTGTGGTTGTCCGAATTCCCAAAGAACGAAGAAAGGCGAGCTGCGTGGGGAGACAAGCAATTCAACCTCCACAAGCTTTTCAAAGATGCTACGTAACGGTTAGTAATCGAGTAATTGCTCTTAGATAGTTTTAATTTAAAATTACATGTGCTTGCTCTTTGTGTAGGTTAGTAAAAATCGTTTTTACTTATTTAAAGAAATTTTTAAATTCCACCGCTTGAAGAAGCGTTAAACGTTTCTTAATCCTATATCTATTCCAACAAGATCCTCATCAATACATTGTTTCTAACTTATTCACAAGCGACAAAGGAGTCGAGGAAATAACAGCTAGAAGGGTAAAATGGTAATTTTGTAAATCCCGACTAGCTGATGATATTCATGAAGGGTAAAAATAGATAAAATTCAGTGGATCCACTCATCACAATTAAGTTGAATTCTTGAGTAGAAAATAAATTTATTTGAATCGAGAGATTCTCAGTGTCAACTCTTTAATGGAGTCAGTTGACATTAAGCTAAACATGGAAAATGTTTGTGAACTTTTGAGTCCAAGTATGTTAGCTTAAGCTTTGTTCATTTGGATCCATGAGGTCACTGTCACAAATTATATCGAGTAGGAATAGTTAAACTAGAAGCTAAGTCAAAACAAGAACGAGATAAGTTTTACGAAATTGTCTAAAGGCTATTTTTGTCTTTTTGGACATAGGATGAAATGAATATCAATAAATAAGTTTTTTGACATTGTCATATGATGACAATGAAATGTATCAAATGGCCATATTAGAGTAATTGGGCCTTGAGGATTAATTTCATTTCATGAAACTTTACTTGAAAATTCTTAATGAGTTTTTCTTAAATTGTCATGAACAAATGATGAAACATCTAGAAGCCCTTGCACGTCTAACATGGCTAGAGAAAAGAAATTATTTGGTGCATTGATGTTTGAAGATACTTGCCAAAAGAAAAAGACGACACAAATTTCCTCTACAAGAAAATATAGGGGGCGGCCGATGAGAGAGCAAACAAAAGAGGAAACGAATCCAATACCTTCTAGAAGATGCCTTGGACGTGTCACATCAGGAAGGGGAGCAAATATTTGCTCATGAATATGTGATATTCTATAGAAAACAGGAATCTACCTTTTGAAGGTAATCCTTCTCTTATAAATAGAGCCCTCATTCTCATTGTTTCCCATCCCAAAAATTTTCGAGCTATCTCTTTCTCTAGATAGCCGAAATTCCTCTCTCTCTCTCTAGCTTTTCCTTTTTGTTTTGGCACCTAGGTCGACATTTGACCTAGCGTTTTGTTTTAGCTCTTCGACTCCAAGACTTGTTCTTGAGTCTTCATGTTTAAAAGTGCCCACACACTAAATCGTTATTCTTTCGAGTGATTCATCTAATAGAAACTTTCATGGTTACTCAAATTTGCGAAGAACGAAGAAAGGCGAGCTACGTGGGGAGACGAGCGATCCAACCTCCACAAGCTTCTCAATGATCAACCTACGTAAAGCTAAGTAAATGAGTAATTGCTCATCAATAGTTTTAATTGTATATAACATGTGCTTGCTCTTTGTCTAGGTTAGTAAAAGTCGTTTTTACTTGTTTAAAGAAATTTTTATATTCCGCCGCTTGAAGAAGTGTTAAACATTTCTTAATCCTAGATCTATTCCAACAACATAGACCCGATGCACGCCGCGCCCCTCGAAAAAAAGACAAAACAAGAAAGCTTTCCGACATTGAAGCTCAAGGATTAGTTTTCCATAATCACCCAGCGTAAAACAACTAAAGTTCATCACCCGAGCCTCCCAAGAAATGAACTTGGGGGGCTAATATTGACGGTTGTTCTCAAAAAACCCAAAGCATTATATTTCACGTGACTTGCATGAAATGAACTCTACGGGCTGGGTCTCTGGAAAAACCCACCGAGGTCCACAGACGTCAAAGGCCCATTCAAACGGCCCAAATTGTCCAAGCCAAAGCTCCCACACGGAGCAGAGATTCACCATCGTGTGCTCCTCGAAAGGAGCTCGTTCTCGGTACACTCCTCGAAAGAGTGCGAACGCGGCGCGTTGAGCACCTGGCGCGCCGTGCCAATGCGCGCCTACGTGATGCGTCGGTGTTCCGAAACTGCCTCGCGCGCCCGAAACCTACGTCCCACTCCCCGATGTGCGGCCCGTCTAGGACCGACGAGGACAAAGGCGTCACTTCGACCCGTTCGGCCGACGCGAAGCCTCGGACGGCCACCGGGCGGCAAATCCTTGCCTCGGCCATTTGCCTGCCCAAACTGGTGGTTTGTTTTAACTCGATTTTTTTTATGTATGACAAGGTTTTGGATTTGGTTGTTGATTGGACGAAATTGATGTGTGATTGAGACTTGTGGCCGTGAGTTTGTTTAGGATTTTTAATGAATTTTGTTCATGAAGAGTGTTGGCCGATTTGATGGAAGTGTGGGATTTTGAAATTGTTTGGTTTGTGTAGGAGTGTTGGTCGTGCGTGATGTTGACTGTGCGCTTGCTTAAGAGTTAAGGCTGTGCATATGTGTGTGTGGCTTTACGCTGTGATTTGGTTTTAGTCTTGAAATGGTTGTGTTTGTGGTGACCTGAGAAATTGAGATCGGTTTTGGTTGATTTCAGGAATTAAATTGGATTTGATTAGCGTGATTTAAGGAATTACCTTTAAGCTTGGATTATTTTGATCTTGAGATTTGAGAATTTGGGTTTATAATTGATGAAATGTGATATTAGATTTGATTATTTCGTTTCGGGTTTGATTAGTTCGATTTTGGGGTTGAAATGTGGTTTTGTGACATGTTGTGATTTGAGTATCGACTTGAATTTGGTTTATATGGTTTGAAAGTGATTTGAGATTTGTGATTTTTCGTTCGGACGCGGTTAGTTCAACATTTGATTTGGAATAAGGACTTTATTGACAAGTTCAAAAATTTCATGACAAGTTTGGAATTTTGTGATAAGTTAGGATTGGATTTGAGAATTGTGTTAGTGGTTCGATTTCGGTTTCTAAGTCGAGTCGGAAGTTGGATGTTATAATTGACTCGATATTCGTTTCCTGAATTTCACAGAGCAGTCACAGATCGGGTCGAGACGAGCGAGAGCCGGCAGAACTGAACACGTCGAAGCCGGAAAAAATAGAGAATTCAGAAAAGGATATTAAAGCTCGATCTCACTCATGAGTCGTTTATCGCTTTATAGCGTTAGACTCAAGTTATTTTAAGTGATTTGAGATTTGTATTCACGAATGGTTAATTATTCAATTAAGAATGTTCGAGAATTTAATTTCTGGTTAATTAATTCAAAATTCTCCGTTTGTCTGATTTCGGATTATTTATTTATTTAAGACTCGTTAAAATAATGATTTGGATTTTATTTCGTACTCATTCTCTAGTACGAATTCGTACAAGTCTTGAATAAGTTTAAATTCCGAAAAGCCGGGAAATAAGTGAATTTAATTCTCGAACCTCTGAACAGACTCTCAGCGAATCCTAATAGCGAACTTAAAGCTTGTCATCACCTCCCGGATCATTGACTGATGAGATTTCAACTTCGGGTTTTAGTTTCTCGACGCTACAGAACGTGTTAACGCTCCAGGACGTGTAGAGTCTCGGGAAGCGTGAAAAGCAAGGAAACTCCGAAAGTCAACAAATTTTCAGACGATCTTTTCCGGGTAAGTGTAGAGACTTAAGTCAACTATATACTAAGGGAATAACCCTGTTTACGTGCATTATTGCTTGTTAGTAAACAAGAACAGGAAAAGCTTTAAAAACGAATAATCTCAAAGATTAAGGCTTCGGCCGCTTTTCCTGAAAACTTAGCGTGAGTTCGCTCAATAAGTTCAAACGTAAGATTTGTGAAACCCAGCTTTTGTTATGTGATATAATCATTCCTTAGGATTTGTGATTGACCCGTTAGAACAGGGGAGACAGGAGAGCCATGTTTAACTCTCTAATTCAAATCGAGGGTAGAAGTACCGGGAGTCATATCCCGAGTCTTCAACCTACAACACTAACGAGCGTAAAAGGGAAATGAAATTTCTTACAGTAGCATAGGTGTGTACTCTGAGTGCAGCAGAGTACCCGAACCTTAAAGAATTGTTGTGTCGATGGTACCAAAATGAAATGAACCCTGAAGGGCTATGATGGCCTGGGGGTTGCGCCGACGTTGAATGAAGTTGGTACCATTAGTGGATCCCAGATAGACATTAAAACTCTTAGGCCGCCGGACGACTGCTGCTCACTGTCTAATGCTGGTCTCTTGTCGTTCTGAAGGTTATAGCGGGGGATGTGTGTAACCTTAAAGACGACAAGTATTAGTTAGAGTAAGCGCGCATCAGTCATGCTCTAGAATTGTTAGATTTGCATCCATGCATTCTTATGTGCTTGGATGCACGTCACATGTTATCACAATGCATTAGTCGCTTTACTTTCTAAGTTAGACTCCTACTTCTTGAGTCAATCGACTCATAGTTTATGACCATTGGTAATGTAGAGAAGGGCAAGACGGCGATGTGGATAACAGAACTGAAGACGAAGACCGAATGTGTATCTCTTGACCTTTGGGCTAGTGGAGACTCACTCAGGATCAACCTCTTCTATAGTTATAACTATATTTTGTTGAACCCCTTCCGTAAACTACGCTCCTAAAACTATCTCCTGTAATTATACGTAAACCTAGGAGCTGTTGTGTAAATATTTAGAGTCATAGTGAGACTCAGAGTTTGAATTGAGAAAAACAAAAAAAATTTCCAAGTTTTTATATTACGACTTATAATAAGTATACGACTTATCATCCAGATTTAACGTAAGTATTATGATTATTATGTTGATTTGATTCTGTTTTATTGATATCAGATATAGTATTATATTGATGTTGTGACTTGTGACGTAACCCACCATCGCGGCTCGTGAACCGGCGACGAGAGGTCGTGGGTCGTGACAACCACTCACATCTTCTTTTAGTCAAGTGGGAGTTTGTTGGCATTGGTGCCCACAAGAAGAGTAGTAGTCATAACTTATATACATTTGATCTAATAAAGTCATATGAAGACTCTTGCCTGTAACTGCTGAATAATTAATAAAGAGGTGAAACTTTCATTCATTCTTCCTTGTTTGTTTGAAGCTTTATGATAAACCTTAGTCTTTATTCCTTAAACAAACCTAACAACAAATTAAGAGTCAAATATAGATTTGCATGAACAAACTCTTCATGGTTTTCTTAAAACAACGTATTTACAATCTAAAAATCTATGATGTCTTGTTATGAGACATAGAGAGTTTGCGACAATATAGTTCTTCCTAGGTATCTTCTGAAGATACTGAATTGTCCAGTGCACTTCTAGAGACGTTGTAAGAACAAACCATTTAACCTCTTCTGTCTCAAAGTCACTATGTATGAATTGCGTCATGCTTATCTTAATCCTGAAATGAGACATGTCATTTCATAACATACATACTCTCATTTGAGAAAGTTAGAGTTCTAGATTCACTATGTGATATAGACAGGACCTATTAGTGAAGCACTAAGTTATGAAGATGTCATGAACAACTTTGTGAAGATCTCATAGATATGGAATTCATGTACAAGATTGCTAAAATGTAATGTATGTCGCCTCATGCTTTGTTCCATGAAATGTGAATAAATGAACTAGCCGGTGTCCAAATTGAGTCATGACTCTTTTGGATGAATCAATGTGACTTGTTAGCTCCTCGTCAATACATTGTTTCTAACTTATTCACAAGCGACAAAAGATTTGAGGAAATAACAACTAGAAGGGTAAAATGGTAATTTTGTAAATCTCATCTAGTTGATGATATTCATCAAGGGTAAACATAGATAATATTCAATGGAGCGAGGTTCGCACCCGGAGGCGGAGACCGAGACACTTCGAGACCAGCTTCATGAGGCTAAGGTGGAACTTCAAATCGCACGGGATCAGCGCGACGGAGCCCAAATGTCTATGGCCAAGATGGCGGGGGAGCTTACCGAAGAACAGCGAGCTTGTGAGGTGGCGACCCGTTCAGCAGAAATTTTTTGCACTGAGGTTACCGACCTTCGGAGGCACCTGGATGCTCGATCCGATGCTTTGGAGACGTCGCACCGCCAGCTTACTTCGAGCGAAGCGGCGCGTGTCCGGGCGGAGCGTGAGCGCGACTCTTTGGCGGAGGAGAATTCTCGCCTTTCATCCCAGCTTGCTGAAGCGGAGCGAATAGCATCCGACTTGCAGGATGACTACGACATAGGGACCGAGGAGGCCCGTCGTGCCGGAGCGGTGGAATGTCGAGATGCGACCGCGACCGGAACGAGGCCCGGGGGGTCACCTTTGACTTCTTCGACACTGTTTCCCCTACTAGATGAGGGTGTTGTGTGAGCCGCGTGACTTCTTTTTGGTGCATATGTTTAGCGCTTTGCTTACTTTTCCTTCTTTCAGGATTTTATTTATTTCCCACGCACTTTTCTATTCAGCACGTCTTCATTTGATTTAGAGCTGTGGCTCTTTTTTATTTATGAGACACTTTTGTTGCTTTCATGTTGAATGCTTATCTCATTTTTTGAGCATTTTCGCTCGTATGCGCCTTCTTCGTGGGCTAACATGGCCCGAAGGGCTTGTATCCTTACCAATAGTTTTGGCAGGTTTTGTGTCCTTAACTGGGGTTCGTCCTTCGCTCATCTCATCGTTACGACTCGTCGTCGTTTTAACGTTCGAGGTGAGGGGGCGTTTGTGCCCAATTAGGCGATGGGCCGACCCGTGTCGAACGGTGATATCGGCTTGTCGGGTTAGGCCGAAGATTCAGTGTGCCTAATGTGGCTATGGCCCAGCGACTTCGCTTCGTGCCATTCGGCGATTGAAGAGGTCGTACCGGGTAGTTTCTGGGGGCTCTGCGTCCGTGCCTTTGGCGACTGAACGTGCATGTTGTGCCGGGTTGGGCCGGCGTCTTTTGAGTTCGTGCCCTGGAGCCAGAGAACGTAGATTGCGTCTGGTTAGGCCAGCGTCTTAGGAGCTCGTGCTGTTGAGCGACCGAGCGTAGATTGCGCCGGGGTAGGCCGGCGTCTTTTGGGCTCGTGTTGTTGAGCAACCGAGCGTAGATTACGCCGGGTTAGCCGGCGTCTTTATGGGTTCGCTCACCCTAGAGCAAGCGAACGCGGGTGCGTCAGGTTAGGCCGACATCTTTTTGGGTTCGCTCACCCTGAAGCAAGCGAACGCGGGTGCGTCGGGTTAGGCCGACGTCTTTTTGGGTTCGCTCACCGTGGAGCAAGCGAACGCGGGTTGCGCCGGGTTATGCCGGCGTCTTGTAGGCTCGCTTGCCCTGGAGCAAGCGAACACGGGTGCGTCGGGTTAGGCCGACGTCTTTTTGGGTTCGCTCACCCTGGAGCAAGCGAACGCGGGTTGCACCGGGTTATGCCGGCGTCTTGTGGGCTCACTTGCCCTGGAGCAAGCGAACGCGGGTGCGTCGGGTTAGGCCGACGTCTTTTGGGCTCGCTTTCCCTGGAGCAAGCGAACGCGGTTGCGTCAGGCTAGGCCGACGTCTTTTATTAAAACCTTGTTGCGCCGGGTTAGGCCGGCGTCTTTGGTGTTCGTGCCCTGAGGGTAGCGAGCATTTTTTTGCCTCAAATTTGGCCTTTTTAGGGTTTGAGGCAGTGCCTTTACGCGACTTACATGCGTCCCGGGAGATGTCTTTCACCTACGCTTTTACGCGTCTTACAGCACGACGGGAAGGCCGACGTTTTACTCGAACCAGTATGCACGAAGGGCCGTCGGGGTCCGAGCTTCCTAAGTGTGTATCTCCGTGGGGGACTTAGGCCTGAGTAAAAGTGTTCGTGCTGTTGAGCGACCGAACTTATGTGTTGCACCGGGTTAGGCCGACGTCTTTGAGCTCGTGCTGTTGAGCGACCGAGCATATGTGTTACGCCGGGTTAGGCCGACGTCTTTTCTCAAACCTGTATGCTTGACGAGCCATCGGGGTTCGAGCTTGTTAAGCCTCGATATCCCATGAGTGGGGGGCTTAAGGTTTTTTTTTATGCCCTTATTTCTTGAGTGTACTTCTCAGGACCCATAGCCCCCAAGTTTTTAGTTTACAGGTCATGCCATGATGACTAAAAACTTTGATAAAGTGGGTAAAAAGACCGCAAACTTTATTTTTTATTAATTTTTTGCTAACAGGGAACATCCTCAAACAGTGGCGCGTAGGACTTATTGAATAAGGGAAATCAGAGCAATAGGGGGGGGGGGGGGGGGAGGGACTCAGTCACTGGTGGTACTGCCTCAATTGTTCGGCGTTCCGCGGGTGCCAGATTGGAGTTCTGTCTGTGTGTTCGATGTAGTAGGTTCCATCGTGTATGACTTGTCGAACTCTATACGGTCCTTCCCAATTCGGGCCCAGGACCCCGGCGCCTTGTACATGGGTGTTTTGCAACACGCGTCTGAGTACAAGGCTGCCGACGGCGAAGATCCGCGTTTTGACTTTGGCGCTGTAGTATCTCCCAACCTTTCGCTTTTGTGCAGCGAGTCTGGTGAGGGCCTCGGATCTTTTTTCGTCTATTAGATCCAATTCGAGGCGTATGGCTTCGTCATTTTCTTTTTCGTTGAAAGTATCGACCCGGTAGGTGGGGACCTCCGTTTCGACGGGGACCACTACTTCAATCCCAAAAGCTAGGGAGAAGGGGGTCTCTCCGGTGGCGTTTCGAATGGCTGTTCAGTAGGCCCACAACATGAAAGGAAACTCCTCAGACCAGGCGCCTTTTTTGGCTTCGAGCTTTTTCTTGAGGTTGCTTTTAATCGTCTTGTTGATGGCTTCCACTTGGCCATTAGTCTGTGGGTGTCGCGGGGATGAAAATGTCTTGCTTATCCCTAGTTAGGCGTAGATTTCTCTAACCCTAGCGTTGTCGAATTGCGCGCCACTGTCGGTCACAATTGACGCGGGGATGCTGTGGCGGCATATTATCGACTTCCAGATGAAGTTTGTGGTGTTGGCCTCGGTGATCCAGGCCAGAGGTTCGGCTTCGACCCACTTAGTGAAGTAGTCGATAGCGACGATGGCGTATTCGTATTGCCTCGGAGCTTTAGGAAGCTTGCCGATAATGTCCACGCCCCATTTCGCAAAGGGACGTGGGATGACGATGCTACCCAGGGGAGATGGCGGTTGTCGTGGAACGTTAGAGAAACGTTGACACTTGTGCACTTTCTCGCCCAGTCGTAGGCGTCTCTTTTCATCGTCGGCCAGAAATAGCCTTATCGAAGCGCTTTTAGCGCAAGGGACCTCCCAGCGGAGTGGTTTCCGCAGAGGCCTTCGTGAATTTCGCGGAGGACCTTAGTCGACTCGACGCTGTTGAGACATCAGAGCAGCGGGGTTGAGTACTCGCGCTTGTATAAGGCTTCGCCTCTCAACACGTATTTAGATGCGAGGGCTTTCAGCCTTTCGGCTTCTTTGCGGTCTTCGGGAAGTGCCCTCTTTGCAAGAAGTCCATAAGCGGGGTCATCCAAGTCGGATGAGCGGTGCTCTCAATCGTTCCAACCTCGTCACATGTGACGGATGGTCACGAGAGAGACTCGATTGGGATAGTTCCCGACCCATCTTCGGTGATACCGGATCCGAGGCGAGCTAGAGCGTCAGCCTCGAAGTTCTCTTCCCGTGGGATCTGGATGATCTCGAACCAGGAGAAGGCATCTAACTTGGCATTTGTTTTTGCCAAGTAGGCGATCATGTTAGGTTCTTTGGCAACGTAGTCGCCCTTAACCTGATTCACGATCAAGTGCGAGACTTAGTGTATTCGTAAATTCTGTACGTTGAGATTTTGAGCGAGCTCTAGCCCCACGATGAGGGCTTCGTACTCGGCCTCATTGTTGGAGGCCTGGAATCTGTAGTGGAGGGCGTAGCGTAACTTTTCCCAGTCGGGATTTGTTAGAATCACGCCAGCACCTGCTTCCTGGGCATTAGATGCTCCATCTACGTATAGTTCCCAGATGGGACCCGTAGGGTCGACCTTTCTCTTTCGAGCCGACAGGTCGTCGGTCGAGTCGTCTTCTGCTCTTCCCATGTCGGGAGTGTAGGAGAATTCTGCTACGAAATCGGCTAAGGCTTGAGCCTTTATTGCCGGTTTCGGCTGAAACTCGATCCCGGACTAGCTCAATTCTTGGGACCAGATCGCCATGGGAGTCGATGTTCCCTTTTGAAGAGCTTTACCGATGGGGTGTCCGGTTCGGACAACAATTGGGTGAGCCTGGAAGTAGGGGCGTAGCTTTTTGGCGGCTACGAGGAGAGCGAGAGAGAGTTTCTCTATTTCCGTGTAACGCGTTTCGGTGTCAAGTAAGGCTTTGCTCAAGTAGAAGATAGGCCATTGAGCCTTATCCTTTTCACGGATCAGCACAGCGCTTACAGCTCGTTCGGAGACGGCTAGGTAGACGTAGAGCGTCTCGCCATCTTTTGGCTTGGAGAGGAACAGTGGTGTTCCAAAGTAAGCCTTCATTTCTTGAAAGGCCTTCTCGCACACGTCCGTCCATTCAAAGCCGTCCGTCTTCTTTATTGCTTTGAAGAACGGTTGACACTTGTCGGTTGCTTTGGCCACAAAACGCGAGAAGGCGGCAATCCGACCGGTCAGACTTTGGACTTCCTTGACACGTCGCGGAAGTTTCATGTCAAGGAGTTCCTTGATTTTCTCGGGGTTCGCTTCGATACCTCGACGGCTAACTATGTAGCCTAGGAACTTCCCGGATTCGACCCCGAACACACATTTGTTGGGGTTGAGCTTCATTTTGTACCGGCGGAGGATTAAGAACATCTCCCTCAGGTTGTCTACGTGATTGGTAGCTAGTAGGCTTTAACGAGTATTTCGTCCACGTATACTTCCATGGTCTTGCCGATTAGGTCGGCGAAGATCAGGTTTACCAATCGTTGGTAAGTAGCTCCCGCATTCTTAAGGCCGAAAGGCATGACCTTATAGCAGTAGAGGCCGCGATCAGTGACGAAGGTCGTCTTGATCAGATCGGGCTCGTGCATTCGTATCTGGTTATAGCCCGAGTGGGCGTCCATGAAACTTAACCGATCTTGTTATACGCGACTGCTCAAATCGGTTGCTTGATAAATATGCTCTCGTGAATTAAATAAATTAAACATAACTAGATCTTGTTAAATATAACCATAATTTAATTAGCTTATAATCAGCGTAATTAATTATTTTTCCGCATTAATATGGTTATATGGGAGAGTCATCTCCAACGAGTCGTATCAGAGCGATTGTTCGTGTCTGATACGCACTTGATTCCCCGACAAGTGGTATCAGAGCTAGATGTTATGATTTATTAATCGATTCGTTTTTGTAATTAATTTAAATATGGTTTGAATGAAATTATATGTGGATGTGAATTTCATGCAATTCAATATATGATATATGGATTGTGATTCGTGGTTTGATCGTAGAATATTTTATTCTCGCTTTTCTAGATTTTTTTTAAACCCGAAATTCAAAGGGTATAGACTTTATATAATTATTATTATTGTTGTTGTAATCCGATGGTGCGACGTTCTTGATCATGACGATCGGTGAGAGACGGACACACAACGAAGAAACATGACGGACGAAGAAAGCCTCCACGATTACGCCACAACAAAACTTGTCACAAAATTTTGTGACAAGATTTCAGCCGTCCTCTTCGTTCCGGGCCACGCCCTCGTGGCGGCGGCGGTCCGGTGCAGCCTCAAGTCTAATCTTGACCTAGGTCAAGATTAGAGGATTTGTCCGGGCCTCAGCCCGGAAACCCTAGTGGGCCCACGGGACCACTCATTAAAAAAAAATTTACCAAAAAAAAATTAGGTTTTTAAATGTTTTATTTAATTAATTGTATGGGCTGAGCCCTAACGATTTTTATTTAAAACATTACAAAATAAATGATTATGATATCGATTTATTTTAAACGGGACATTAGAATAGGCCCTTACTTAATAAATTTTTTCGATAAAAAATTAGAAAAATTAAATAATTTCATATTGATTTATTTTGCTAAAGGACATAAGAATGGGCCCAATTGAATCCATGAGCCAATATGATTGGGCTCATCTTGATTTACTTTATAGAATCAAATAGGAAACGATCAATCCGAATCAATGTTGTCAATGGTGCCCACAAGAAGAGTTGTAATCCTAATATTGTATATTTTATGTAATAAAGTCTCATGAAGACTCTTGCTTGTAAATGCTTATTCATTAATAAAAAGTTGAAACGTTCATTCATTCTTCCGTGTCTGTTTGAAGCTATATGATAAAACATTAGTCTTTAGTCCATAAACAAACCAAAAAACTTACGAAGAGACAAATGTAGATTTGCATGAACAAACTCTTGGTAGTTTGCTTAAAACGATATATTCGCAATCTAAGGGTCAAAGGACTATTCACCTCAGTATGATTGTTAGAAGAATCTATGATGTCTGGTTATGAGGCATTGAGAGTTAGAGACTCTATAGTTCTTCTAGGTATCTTCCGAAGGTACTGAATTGACCAGTGCACTTCTAGAGACAAGATAAAAACAAACCATTTAACCTCTTATGTCTCGAAGTCACTACGTATGAATTGCAGCCTGCTTACCTTAATCCTGAAATGAGACATGTCATTTCACACCTTAGTATTCTCATTTGAGAAAGTCAGAGTTCGGACTCACTATGTGATTCCGAACAAGGCCTATTGGTGAAGTACTAAGTTGTGAAGAATGTCATGAGTAACTTTGTGAAGTTCTCATAGATATGGAATTCATGTACAAGATTGCTGAAATGCAATGTATAGCTCCTAATGCTTTCTTCCTTGGAGTGTGAATAAATGAACTGGCCAGTGTCCAAATTGAGTCTTGACTCGTTTGGATAAAACAATGTGACTTGTTAGCTCCTCGTCAATACATTGTTTCTAACTTATTCACAAGCGACAAAGGAGTTGAGGAAATAACAGCTAGAAGGGTAAAATGGTAATTTTGTAAATCCCGACTAGCTGATGATATTCATGAAGGGTAAACACTGATGATATTCTGTGGATCCGCTCATTACAATTAGGTTGAATTCTTGAGTAGAAAATAAATTCATTTGAATCGAGAGATTTTCAGTGTCAACTCTTTAGTGGAGTCAGTTGACATTAAGCTAAACTTGGAAAAGGTTTGTGTACTTTTGAGTCCAAGTATTTTAGCTCAAGCTTTGTTCATTTGGATCCATGAGGTCACTGTCACGAATCACATCGAATAGGAATAGTTAAACTGGAAGCTAAGTGAAAACAAGAACGAAAATTGTCAAAAGGGTATTTTTGTCTTTTGAGACATAAGATGAAATGAATGTCAATAAATTTTTTGACATGGTCATATGATGACAAGTAACACTCGGCCATAATATGATTAATTGGGCCTTGTGGATTAATTTCATTTCATAAGAATTTTATTGAAAATTCTTAATGGGCCTTTTTCATGTTGTCATGAACAAAATGGAAAAGCTTCTAGAAGCCCCTTCTAGATGGTGATAGGTGCCCATAATACCCAAAGAAAGAGAGAATATTTTGTGCATAATTGTATCATGATGCTTGCCAAAAGAAAAAGAGGAAACAAATTTCCCAATGTGGGAAACTATATGGGCGGCCAAGACAAACAAAGAAGAGGAAACAAATTAGGAAACAAATCCCTTATCGGAAAGGAAATGTTGGGCGCATATGGAGATAATGGGAAATAAGAGATTGGTCATGAATGCTTGGAAAAAACAGGAAACTCCCATTTCTAAGGCTAACCCTTCTCCTATAAATGGGGCCCTCATTCTCATTGTTTTCTCATTTTTCCACACAAGTTAGAGATTGAGAGACTCTCTCTCTAGACATTGTGGCCGATCCTCTCTCTATCTCTCTCTTCAATTTCGTTTTATTGTTTTGGCACCTAGGTCCTCATTTGACCTACAGTTTAGCTCTGCGACTTCAAGACTCGTTCTTAAGTCGTAGTGTTTAAAAGTGCTCACTCACTGATTCCTTTTATTTCGAGTGATTTAGTGATAGAAACTATCGTGGTTGCTCGACTTGCCGAGGAAAGAAAGAGAGACGTGCTGCGAGGGGAGACGAGCGTTGCAAACTTTCCAAAAGCTTCTCAAAGTTCAAGCTTCAAGAAAGGTTAGTAAACTTCTTAGCTCATAATAGTTTTTATTTATATGTACTTGCTCTTTGTCTAGGTTAGTAAAAAAACTGTTTTTACTTGAAATGAAAATTTTAAAATTCCGCCGCTTTGCGAAGCGTTAAACTTTTTCTTAAACCCTAGATAAACTCCAACAAATGGTATCAGAGCTATGGTCAAAGATTAGCATGTACATGTATTTAAAAATATGAGCTTGAAAATCGTTTTCGAAAGTTTACTAATTTTGTGACAAGTTAGAATTGTTTTCTTAGATTTTTTTTAATTTATTGCTCTTGCCTTTAAATTAAAAATCATGTTGATTTTCTATGAGTTTGGGATGTTTGTAAAACACATTAGAATCAGTTCTAAAAGTTTTTAATTTTTTATATTGAAAAACGTGTTTTAAAGGTTTGAGAAATTTCGAGTAAATTTTGTGACTAGTTTTTTCTGTCTTGCTAGTTTCTTATATTTACTTGAATCGTTTTATGCATGTTGTTATTTATTTTATACCATGTTATTACCTTACTAATAAAACACAAATAAAAGCTTTAACAACCTCCTAAAACGTTCTGTTACACTCGATTCTTTTTCGCACCTAAAAAGGACCAAGCTTTAATTATTTCTTTTTCTTCGAGCTGGAGTAAACCCGTAGTAAAAGTGGCATAACTCTCTGCTCAGAAATCGAAATTTAATGATTCTTGAATCAAATTAAAGCTCTGTCTGCTCAAGTTTAAAGGACATCGGAGCCACCAGTTATGGTGATTTTACTCTGAGGTGCGCAGCTGTTCTGAAACTCCAGTTTTTTAGAATTCCGGATTTTCAGCCCCACTAGCATGAGTTATAGAACTCTAATGAGAAAAATTTGTTGAGCAAAAATGTTTTTTTATAAGATTATAAACATGATGTGTAAGATTAAAATGTTTTTATTTTTGAAAGTTTAATTGAAATTGAATATTTACAAAACTAGTTTGAATTTTGAAAAACCGTTTTCACTTTCAAACTTGAAAAATGTTTTGTCATCCAAATCAAATAAATTTTCAAAATGTTTTCAAAGCTATATCTATATCACATATGTTCAAAATCTATATGCTCTTGAAAATTTAAGTGGGAGGTCTCCTTGTAGACAAGCCGAAAAATAAAAAGATGTGTAATCTCAAACTTTCAAGTGTTCGAGTGAGTTGAAGTTCACACTTCCCTCATGCACTTTACCGAAATAGAAAATAGGAAAAGATCGAGTATGTACCTTGTGCATTTATGCACTAATACTGCTCTGAACATGAATATCTAGGATTCTCTTCTAGTTGTCCGCTCTATCGCTCTATAACTAGGAAAACCGTTTCCGAACTTATAAGGGCCGATGTACCAACTCCAAAAACTAAGTGGGAGGGTTATACTTGTTGTTTGTAACCCACGATCCCCAACACTAATGAAACGTGCAATTGTCGCTAGACTAAGAGTCACCCTCGTGGCCCTCTCTTAAATGAGAGTACTCAAGGGCGCTTTGCACTGATCATTGCTCAATGAGCTAAATCCGAAAGTGAGACAATGAGACAAGACCTCTCCTCGGCGGATTGTTTTTTAAAGTCAATCTTTTGGACTAAGTGGTTGGTTGCACACTTAGGCTCAATCCCTAGTAATCCTCCCTCGAGGCCTTGCGAAAGGATGTGAGTGATCAAACCAATTTAAAAGGTGGCTGGTCAAATTGGTGTATTGACATCTTGGCTAAGCATTAATGATGTGTCATTTACTTATAAATGGAGATTTTTTGCGGCCTTCCCTTGAAGGAGTAAATTATCGTTTGGTTTATAACACCTTTGTATTTTATCAAGTCTTAAAGAAACTTAAATCCTAAACCAAAGACTAATCATAAACTTGTTTCAACTTATATAGGCAATATGTCTCTCAACCTTCACTCGTTTATCCTTTCCTCAAACAAACTCGAAAACGAAAACTACGTAGATTCGAAACATAACCTCGATATCATCCTTACCATTAACAAGCACAAATGGGTACTCACCACCCCATGTCCTCCTCTGACGAATGATGATTCGACTCAAGAGGACAATGACGCCTTAGCGGCCTGGCTTCGATCCGATGAGATTGTTAGGTGCTATATCTTAGCATCTATGAACAATATGCTGAAAGAGTAACATCGTGACATCGAGACTGCCGCCGACATGCTGTACAATCTCCTTGAGATGTTTAAAGGGCAAAGGCGTCAAGCAAGGCAAAAAGCAGTCTGACAATTTATGAAATGTCACGTGAAGGCTAGGACTCCTGTTGGAGACTTTATGATACTGATCATTAGTTATCTGAATAAAATGGAAATCCTAGGATCTGAGATTGATGGGAAGAATGTCATAGATATGATCTTAGAAACTCTCCCCACATCTCTTGATACCTTCAAGATGAACTACTCTATAAACAAGCTAAAGTACACTGTTACAGAGCTTATGAAGGAACTTCACACTGCTGTAGGTCTCACTAAGAGAATGAGGAATCAAGGAGAGGCACATGCTACTGAGCAAAAAGCCACCGCCTCTGGAACTAAGAAGAGACCTCATAACGCCGATAAAAAGAATTGTCCTGCCTATCTCAAAGCAAAGGAACATAGTATTGTACTAGTTACCGAAGCATGCTTAGTAGCTGATAATGTATCAACGTGGATTCGTGACTCTGCTGCTACTAATCATATTTGTTGTTCCCTGAATGGTTTCATGAAAACCAAAAGCTTAGAGGAAGGCGAATTCTGTTTCAAATGGGGTGATGGGAGCATGGTGTCTGCGAAGGCTGTGGGATCCGTGACACTGTCTTTTGAAGACCGCACTTTAAACTTGAATAATGTTTATTTTGTTCCTACCTTTGGGAAGAACTTAATATCCGTTGCTCATCTTCTTGAGCAAGATTATTGTTTAAAGTTCATTAAGAATGGAATTCGTATTTCGTTTCCTGATAATTCTTTTGTCACTGATGCATGTATGAAGAATGCTCTTTTTTACATTTATCCCACTCAACCTTCCATTTTAGACACCGAAATAGATAATGATCTAATTAAGGAGCCAAAGAGGATCAAACTTTCTGAATCCTCCAATCTAACAAAATCAACACACCTATGGCACTTAATGTTGTCAATGGTGCCCACAAGAAGAGTTGTAGTCTTTATTTTGTACATTTGATGTAATAAAGTCTCATGACGACTCTTGCTTGTAATTGCCTATCTATTCATTAATAAAGTTGAAACGTTCATTCATTCTTTCTTTGTTTGAAGCTTTATGATAAAACCTTAGTCTTTTAGTCCATAAACAAACTTAACAACTTACGAAGAGACAAATGTAGATTTGCATGAACAAACTCTTCGTAGTTTGCTTAAAACGATATATTCGCAATCTTAGGGCCAAAGGACTATTGACCTCAGTACGATTGTTAGAAGAATCTATGATGTCTGGTTATGAGGCATTGAGAGTTGGGGACTCTATAGTTCTTCTAGGTATCTTCCGAAGGTACTGAATTGACCAGTGCACTTCTAGAGACAATATAAGAACAAACCATTTAACCTCTTATGTCTCGAAGTCACTATGTATGAATTGCATCATGCTTACCTTAATCCTGAAATGAGACATGCCATTTCACACCTTAGTATTCTCATTTGAGAAAGTCAAAGTTCGGACTCACTATGTGATTCCGAACAAGGCCTATTGGTGAAGTACTAAGTTGTGAGTCTGTCATGAGTAACTTTGTGAAGTTCTCATAGATATGGAATTCATGTACAAGATTGCTGAAATGCAATGTATGTCACCTCATGCTTTGTTCCTTGGAGTGTGAATAAATGAACTGGCCAGTGTCCAAATTGAGTCCTGACTCTTTTGGATGAAACAATGTGACTTGTTAGCTCCTCGTCAATACATTGTTTCTAACTTATTCACAAGCGACAAAGGAGTTGAGGAAATAACAGCTAGAAGGGTAAAATGGTAATTTAGTAAATCCCGACTAGCTGATGACATTCATGAAGGGTAAACATAGATAATATTCAGTGGATCCGCTCATCATAATTAGGTCGAATTCTTGTGTAGAAAATAAATTCATTTGAACCGAGAGATTTTCAGTGTCAGCTCTTTAGTGGAGTCAGTTGGCATTAAGCTAAACTTGGAAAAGGTTTGTGAACTTTTGAGTCCAAGTGTTTAGCTCAAGCTTTGTTCATTTGGGTCCATGAGGTCACTGTCACGAATCACATCGATAGGAATAGTTAAACTGGAAGCTAAGTCAAAACAAGAACGAAAATAGTCAAAAGGGTATTTTTGTCTTTTGAGACATATGATGAAATGAATGTCAATAAATTTTTTGACAAGTTCATTTGGTGACTTAATGTCACTCGGCCATAACTTGATTATTGGGCCTTGTGAATTAATTTCATTTCGTAAGAATTTTATTGAAAATTCTTATTGGGCTTTTCTCATGTTGTCATGAACAAATGAAGAAGCTTCTAGAAGGTCCTTCTAGATGAGAGATGGGCGCCCAAAATACCCAAGAGAAAGAGAATATTTTGTGCATAAATGTATCAAGATACTTGCCAAAAGAAAAAGAGGAAACAAATTTGCTTATGGATGCACATGGGAATCGGCCAAGCAAGGAATGGAACAAAAAAGGAAACAAATCCAAGGGCTTCTAGAAGCCTATTTGGCCGAGTGACTCTAAAGGGAAGGAGAGCAATATTTACTCATGAATATGTGATATTCAATGAATGAGGAAACTACCTTATTGAAGGTAAAACCTCCCCTATAAATAGAGGCCTCATTCCCTTCATTCCATTCATTCAACATAAGTTAGAGATTGAGAGACTCTCTCTCTAGACATTGTTGGCCGAACTCCTCTCTCTCTCTCTCTCTTTCTAGTTTATTTTCGATTTTCTTGTTTTGGCACCTAGGTCCTCAATCGACCTAGTGTTTAGCTCTGCGACTTCGAGACTCGTTCTTAAGTCGTAGTGTTTAAAAGTGCCCATTCACTGATTCCTTCTTTTCGAGTGATTTAGTGATAGAAACTTTCGTGGTTGCTCAAGGTGCCAAGAAAAGAAAGAGAGACGTGCTGCGAGGGGAGACGAGCGTTGCAAACTTTCCAAAAGCTTCTTCAAAGTTCGAGCTTCAAGAAAGGTTAGTAAACTTCTAGCTCATATTGATTTTTAAATACATGTACTTGCTTCTTTGTCTAGGTTAGTAAAAACTGTTTTTACTTGAAAAGAAATTTTTTAAAATTCCGCCGCTTCCCGAAGCGTTTAATCTTTTTCTTAAACCCTAGATCAATTCCAACACTTAAGACTTGATCATATCAGTCTAGATAGGATTAAGAGTCTTGTGAGGGACGGCCCACTCCCAGCCTCTGCAATAGGTTCACTACCTACTTGTGAATCCTGCATAGAAGGAAAAATGTCTAAGCGACCTTTCTCCGATAAGGGTCAAAGAGCCACTGAGTTGCTGGAACTAATACATTCTGATGTATGTGGTCCGCTCAGCCAATAGGCACGTGGGGGATACGAATACTTCGTTACCTTCACTGATGATTACTCACGATATGGTTTTGTCTATTTGCTCAAACACAAATCCGAGACCTTTAACGTATTTAAGGTCTTTAGGGCTTTAGTGGAAAAGCAAACTGGCAAAGTGATCAAAACCCTTTGATCTGATCGATGTGGTGAGTATATGTCTGGAAAGTTCGATGACTTTCTTAAAGAAGAAGGTATCGCTTCTCAGCTTACCGCACCTGGAACACCTCAACAAAACGGAGTGTCTGAGAGAAGGAACCGAACTCTTATGGAGATGGTTAGATCAATGATGAGTTACTCATCACTTCCTCTTTCCTTTTGGGGATATGCCCTCGAAACAGCCACTTACATTCTGAACCAAGTTCCGTCTAAAACGGTTCCTGGTACTCCTTATGACAGATGGACTGGCCGTAAAGTAAGTTTGGGCCACATCCGAATTTGGGGTTGCCCTACACATGTGCTAAGGCAAAAGAGTAGCAAGTTGGCTAGTAGGTCAGAATTATGCTTGTTTGTGGGATATCCAAAGGCAACCAAGGGTTCATCTTCTATAGTCCCGAGGATGATAAGACTTTCGTTAGCACGAATGCTCGTTTCCTTGAGGAGGACTCTATGAAGGATGCAAAACCTAGAAGCAAAATTGTGCTTGAAGAAAAGTTGGGTGAGGAAGCTTCTACATTTAGTGGGAGGGCTACTCAAAATCCTGACAGGTACATGTCTTATGGAGACTCTCTCGTAGCCGTCTCTGACATGGATGATCCTGTTTCGTATAGCCAAGAGATTGCTTGTTCTGAATCAAACCTTTGGCTTGACGCCATGAAAGTTGAGATGCACTCGATGTATGTCAACAAAGTCTGGAAACTTGTAGACCTTCATGAAGGGATTAAACCCGTAGGGTGTAAGTGGATATACAAGAAGAAAAGGGGTCCTAATGGGAACTTCGAGACGTTCAAAGCACGACTTGTGGCGAAGGGTTATACCCAACAAGAAGCGATTTACTATGAAGAAACCTTCTCGCCAGTCGCGATGCTTAAATCCATCCGCATACTCCTATCCATAGTTGCAGCTCTCAACTATGAGATTTGGCAAATGGATGTCAAGACAGCCTTCCTGAATGGCAATCTTGACGAGCGCATTTACATGGATCAACCAGACGGTTTCGTGGAAGAAGGTCAAGAGACCAAGGTTTGTGAGTTACTTAAGTCCATTTATGGACTAAAGCAAGCATCTAGGTCATGGAATATCATATTCGATGAAACTGTGAAAAGCTTCGGCTTTGAACAGTCAATAGATGAGCCTTGTGTTTACAAGTTAATACATAAAGGCAAAGTTGTGTTTCTGGTGCTATATGTCGATCATATACTACTCATTGGTAATGACGTGGGTAAGTTATCTGAGGTTAAGGTCTGGCTGGCAAATCAATTCGATATGAAGGATCTAGGAGAAGCTGCGTACATTCTGGGGATCCAAATCTTTCAAGACAGGAAAAACCGGACCATGTCGCTCTCTCAAGCATCTTATATTGATAAGGTGATGGATCGCTTCTCGATGCAAGACTCCAAGAAGGGCCAAACACCCTTTAGGCATGGGTTTTCTCTCTCTAAGGACTAGTCTCCCAAGACTGCACAAGAGATTGAAGACATGAGGAAAATTCCTAACGCCTCTGCCGTAGGAAGCCTCATGTATGTTTTGCTTTGTACTAGACCTGACATCTGTTTCGCCGTTGGCGTAGTTAGTCGTTTCCAATCCAACCCTGGACCCGAGCACTGGATTGCTGTTAAGCATGTTCTGAAGTATCTTCGAAGAACTAGGAACTTGATGCTTACATACTCAGGTACTGACCTGACTATGACAGGATATACCGACTCCGATTTTCAAGTAGATAAGGATTCCAGGAAATCCACTTCGGTATCTGTGTTTATCCTTAATGGTGGAGTTGTTGTGTGGAGGAGTATTAAGCAATCTTGCATTTCTGACTCCACAATGGAAGCAGAATATGTGGCTGCTTGTGAAGCATCCAAAGAGGCTGTATGGCTTAGAAAATTCCTTAAGTATTTGGAAGTTGTTCCAAACGTCGACGAGCCCATGACCCTTTATTGTGATAATAGTGGGGCTGTCGCTAACTCAAAGGAACCTCGAAACCATAAGCGCTCTAAACATATTGAGAGGAAATACCATTTGATTCGAGAGATCGTGCAGCGCGTAGACGTGGAAGTGAAGAAGATCTCAACGGTAGACAACCTAGCAGATCCATTCACAAAGGCCCTAGCGAACAAGGTCTTCGACCAACATCGAGAGGGATTAGGCATGAAAGACTACACACATCTTCTTTGAGTCAAGTGGGAGTTTGTTGTCAATGGTGCCCACAAGCAGAGTTGTAATCCTTATATTGTACATTTGATGTAATAAAGTCTCATGAAGACTCTTGCTTGTAATTGCTTATTCATTAATAAAAAGTTGAAACGTTCATTCATTCTTCCGTGTCTGTTTGAAGCTTTATGATAAAACATTAGTATTTAGTCCATAAATAAACTAAACAACTTACGAAGAGACAAATGTAGATTTGCATGAACAAACTCTTCGTAGTTTTCTTAAAACGATATATTCGCAATCTAAGGGTCAAAGGACTATTGACCTCAGTATGATTGTTAGAAGAATCTATTATGTCTGGTTATGAGGCATTGAAAGTTGGAGACTCTATAGTTCTTCTAGGTATCTTCCGAAGGTACTGAATTGACCAGTGCACTTCTAGAGACAAGATAAGAACAAACCATTTAATCTCTTATGTCTCAAAGTCACTACGTATGAATTGCAGCGTGCTTACCTTAATCCTGAAATGAGACATGTCATTTCACACCTTAGTATTCTCATTTGAGAAAGTCAGAGTTCGGACTCACTATGTGATTCCGAACAAGGCCTATTGGTGAAGTACTAAGTTGTGAAGAATGTCATGAGTAACTTTGTGAAGTTCTCATAGATATGGAATTCATGTACAAGATTGCTGAAATGCAATGTATAGCACCTAATGCTTTGTTCATTTGGGTCCATGAGGTAACTGTCACGAATCACAACGAATAGGAATAGTTAAACTGGAAGCTAAGTCAAAACAAGAACGAAAATTGTCAAAAGGGTATTTTTGTCTTTTGAGACATAGGATGAAATGAATGTCAATAAATTTTTTGACATGGTCATTTGATGACAAGTAACACTCGGCCATAATATGATTAATTGGGCCTTGTGGATTAATTTCATTTCATAAGAATTTTATTGAAAATTCTTAATGGGCCTTTTTCATGTTGTCATGAACAAAATGGAAAAGCTTCTAGAAGCCCCTTCTAGATGGTGATAGGCGCCCATAATACCCAAAGAAAGAGAGAATATTTTGTGCATAAATGTATCATGATACTTGCTAAAAGAAAAAGAGGAAACAAATTTCCCAATGTGGGAAACTATATGGGCGGCCAAGACAAGCAAAGAAGAGGAAACAAATTAGGAAACAAATCCCTTATGGGAAAGGAAATGTTGGGCGCATATGGAGATAATGGGCAATAATAGATTGCTCATGAATGCTTGGAAAAAAGAGGAAACTCCCATTTCTAAGGCTAACCCTTCTCCTATAAATAGGGCCCTCATTCTCATTGTTTTCTCATTTTTCCACACAAGTTAGAGATTGAGAGACTCTCTCTCTAGACATTTTGGCCGATCTTCTCTCTGTCTCTCTCTTCAATTTCGTTTTATTGTTTTGGCACCTAGGTCCTCATTTGACCTAGAGTTTAGCTCTGCGACTTCAAGACTCGTTCTTAAGTCGTAGTGTTTAAAAGTGCCCACTCACTGATTCCTTTTATTTCGAGTGATTTAGTGTTAGAAACTATCGTGGTTGCTTGAGTTGCCGAGGAAAGAAAGAGAGACGTGCTGCGAGGGGAGACGAGCGTTGCAAACTTTCCAAAAGCTTCTCAAAGTTCAAGCTTCAAGAAAGGTTAGTAAACTTCTTAGCTCATAATAGTTTTTATTTATATGTACTTGCTCTTTGTCTAGGTTAGTAAAAAACTGTTTTTACTTGAAAGGATAATTTTAAAATTCCGCCGCTTTGCGAAGCGTTAAACTTTTTCTTAAACCCTAGATCAACTCCAACAATCAAACCAATAAGAGGCTAAGCTGAGAGGTACTTAAGAAGACCTAGTGTCTCACCTTCTCTACTGGGAGCTTTTCCGTGATGGAATACTATTAGGATAATCAAGACTAGATGTCACGAATTCCTAATCAATAAGCTATATCGAAATATCTTTTTTTAAGGGTAGCTTAGAAACACTCGAGTTTTTACTATGACTTAGTTATCTCGAGTGGATCACCTAGATTAAAGTTAATGCTAGAAAAATTAAAATACTGAAAGTATATTGAGTCGTAAGGTCTCCAACATTGACACAACACCGTGAGGTTGAAAGATCGCCTCGTGACCGGCGGTTTTCTAAACATGGTGGTCAGTTCCATTCGGAAAGGCTTTTCTGATTTCAATACCAAGGTTGTGTCTCTGACGATAGGTGGGAGGGTTGATCTCTGCGTGTACTAGTTACGCTAGTGCGTATGAGCTAGATTTCTTTCACTGAAATGTTGGGTTGACTCATGCATGAACCAACCGGTGGTTGCTCATGTGGCCAAAGATTCCTATAAAATTGGTAGTTAGTGAGCATAGTTATGAAGGTACATGTACTATGATTGCTCACTAATCTGAGATGGTTCTCATTTTCACTAGGTGCACTCCGTTACGTCACCAGAGTGAAACGGACTGTGGCTATTAGTCGAATTACCATGGAATATAAAAACTGGGTTATTTTGATTAGTATTTTATCCCGTGCATGTTTGCATTATAGTTTTTATTTCTTAAATTATATTGATCGTTGTTTCTTTTCATATTGCTAGTAAATGTGCTTTTATATTTTTAGTAATCATGTCGAACCCTATTATGGCCCTGTTGTCGAAAGACGTCATGACTGGAGATAACTTCCCTAAGTGGAAGTCGAATCTCAATATTGTGCTTGTGAGTGAAAGCATTCGCTTTATCCTCACTGAAGACAGACCTCCTCTTCCTGCTCATGGTGCCTCCAAGAACTTGAGGGAGGACTATGACAAGTGGACTACCGCCAATAACAAGGCGGTGGCCTACACGCTCGCAAGTATATCTGATGCGTTGCGAACTAACATGGAAGGGAAGGAGACCGCTGTGGAGATCCTTGACTCGTTGCAACAAATGTTTGGGATGCAAAGCCAGCAAGCCCGCATTTAGCTCACCTGTAAGTGCACTAGCACTAGGATGACTGCGGGAACTCCGGTGAGGGACCATGTCATGAAGATGACTAACTACTTCACCAAAGCTGAACTCCATGGGGCACAGATGGATGAGGTTACTCAGGTTGGAATAATCCTGAATTCCCTTTCGAGTGACTTCATACAGTTTACGTCCAACTACAACAGACTTTTGAGTATATCACTCGACATGGCAAGAACAAAGGGTCGGCTCTCTATGTTGACAAGAGTTCTTTGCCTAAAACCAAGAAGAAGTTAACTTCTGGTGCTGAGTCATCTAAGGCACGCCCGAATACTTCAAAGGGGAAAGGTCCCGCTAAGAAGGAAATGAAGAACTTCAAGAGAAGTGGAAAAGGAAAAGAGAAGAAGCGAGAAAGCATTGGTAAATGCCACCACTGCAACGCTGAAGGCCATTGGGGGAGGCACTGTCCTTTGTACTTGGCCGAGCTTGAGAAAAACAAGAAGAATGCTGGTATGGTACCTTAAAATTCATGGTTAAAGATATCCTAAAAATGTTTTGAGGATAATTATTCGTGAGCATACTTCTTTTCTTATTGCAGAGCAGATTTGATGGAGCACACGTGTGTAGACGAACTTGCTAAACAATGTCGGATTCAAGCCCGAATTGTAGAGAAGCTCATGCTCCGTTTGAAGATCTAATTTCCCGCTAGTTTTATTACTTTCATTTTTGGATTTATTTTTTAACATGGGATGTGTCATTTAATAATCCGAGGTTTTCTTGACTGTAGCCTTTATGGTTATTCTAGAAAGGATGAATCTTTCTTTTTTTATGTTTTATTACATTATTTATGAACACATGGTTGTGTCTTTAAATATTTGCTTCTATAATTGAATGCCTTGATTGCTTTTATGATATTTGAATATGCATGAATGCTTATGTCCTTATGAAAAAGATATAGAATATGAAGGTCACGTTTTTTTTCCGTTCGTATGCTATATAGAAGCACAATAAATAAATATAAATATTTTCTAAGTTAATATCTCTGTTAGAATTTAATTAGCTTTTATTGCTTCATTAAATTCTTATGTTGAATATGTTTTATTGTTTAAAAACTATTTAGAGCTTTGAAAGCGTCTAAAAAATCATTACCATTATTCGACAATGACTTGTGCGAATAATAAGTAATAAAGGAGACACAACTAAAAGTTAGTGTTGATGATGAATGAAATTAGTGGGAGCTTCCTTAATTGGAACCTAGTCACTAATATTCGTATTGATTTAGTGGGAGCATCCTTGAATGGAACCTAGCCACTCTAGATTTATTGATTGAGTGGGAGCATCCTTAATTGGAACCTAGCCACTCTAAAATTCAATAATCGAGTAGGAGCATCCTTAGTTGGAACCTAGCTACTCTTATTCATTGACATAGTGGGAGCATCCATAAATGGAACCTAGTCACTAAATAACCAATATTATTGAATGGGAGCATCCTTAATTGGATTCTAGTCACTATTGTTCAAAAAAAGAGAGGGAGCTTTCTTTAATGAAATCTAGCCACTTGTTGTTCAATAAATAGCAACATCCTTCATAGCATTAAACCCATCATTGAAGATGACATCCTTAACCGGAATGTATATGCTATTATTCAATAATTAAAGTAGAAGAGTAATCAATGATTACCTTGCCACATAAATCAATGAATTGAAAGGAATACTAATTTTGAATTATCTTGTCGTTAAAATCAATAACCTAGTGGGAGCATCCTAGAATGGATCCTTGTCACTCTCACCAACAATAAACTTTCCTTAAATGGAAACACATGATCTTGAGATATCACTCTCGATTAAACTAACTTGTCTGAAAGTTATTAGCCCGTATTTAATAGATCTACCTGTTAAGCTATTAGTTTAAAGGAATAGAGAGATCTATAAAAGGATTAATGAAATAGTTTAAGCTTTAATAAGTTATAAGGTAAGGGATTGAGCCCTTAAGGAGAGACATTATCATCAATGATACTCTTCTTTCTGATACCACGAACCACTTCATTTGGGATCTTCAAAATTGAAGATGAACTGTCCTTTGAGGATGAAGTTCCAATAACATAAAGACATGGATCGAAGTAGTTATACTACTAAACCTTTTGAAATATGAAAGGTAGATCCTAAGTACTTAACAAACTAATCATGATTGTACATGGATATTTGTTATAATCAATATTTTGAGAATGATCGATAAAGTGTAGCTCCTAAATAAGTGTCATGAATAAAGTCATTACTATTATAGTTCTAGACCTCATTATGACACAAGTAAATTAACTGAGCTAATAGTTTCTAAAATTAAGTTTAGAAACGACATGCCTGTTCCACTATGTCTCAAACATACTTATTGATATAAGGTATGAGCTCAATGTTGAGGCTATCGACATTGTCTTTAAAAGGACTAATAATTAGACCTTAGACAATGTCGTATTTCCGAGAATAACTACATGTGGTGTAAACACTGTAATTTCTGGAAACAGTGAGATACTTAGTTATTTAAATATATTAGATCCTTAAAGTCATGTGTATATATTGAATATGAACACGACAAACAAGGATGAACTATAAATAACCAAGTAATGGAAATACGTCAATAAATTCTTATTTAAACACGTTCAATAAATCACACTATAGTAAGTGGTGATGAGATTAAACCATGCAATGGTGCAACCTGTTTTGGCACCAAATGGATGTACACCTTGATAAGGAGACTTGTTATCTTTAGATATAAAGTCTGGTGTATAATCTAAAGGTATGCGAAGTGTTAATTTGTTCTTAAGTAAATTTATTTACTATGAACAATTTGACTTGACCTTAAATGGTAAGTCAAAGATCACTTGCAAAAAAGCATGAACTAGAATAATATGAAAATAGGACATATGTCAGATCGACATAAATGATAGAGTATTGATAAAAGTGGGAATCCATATGATGGGAATCTCAATCCTGGGTCAAAGTCTAAACCGTCTATAATGATGGCAAAGAATTAAATTGGCTGAAGGAAACTTATCTTCTCTGGTCAGAGTGGGAGATTGTTGGGAATATTGCCCACTTGAAGATAATGAACAAATGATTACTAAATTCGATAATAAGATTACTTTAGTAGCAATATATGATTAGTGGGTTCATTTCTAAACAATTAGAATCAATAACAACTATCTTCCACAGCCACCGTATTAAACTGAGTCACGTTCTGGGCACCTGAGTTCGGGCGGTGAGCTAAAACGAGGTCGATGACTGATATACAGATGGAAAGCTATATCTAAAGTCATATATGTGGAACACATAGGTGAAGGCTGATCACTATGTGGGAGCATTCTACACTTGTGGTAAGTGTACAACTTGGACAGGACTTGGTTATAGATGTGTCGTTTAAGGAGCGTTACGACACACTAACCAAGGCCGCTATGATGGTCACAGTGAGACTTGATCTGAATCCTGAAGTGATCATGGACACTGGGTCATGTTACTGAGCTCTATGACTAATTCGCTAAACGGCTATCCATGCTAATCACAGCTTATGTCTTGGGAGTCTCTCAGAGCATGATTCGAGTGGGAAGTGATTTACAGATACGGAATCCAGCCTTCCTGAAAGAAGGTTAATGTTCACTTACCTAAGGGTTGATTCCAGAACCGATAGATTGCTAGCACTTTCGAAGTAAGTAACGTTCAAAAGAATCTTTCGCTGATATGTATCAAGAGAAGTATAACGGAAAAATTGACTTCTCTTGACACGGGTTGAACCTGGAGGATCTTGATCACGAACTGACTATATCAGTGGACACTCGTCACGATGAGTAAATATAATTATAGTATTAAAGGAGAGTTCAGTCTTGGCTTAGAAAGTGGAGTATTTGACCAAGATTAGACGAATCCATAGAAAAAGAGAAAGAACTATTTCGTCTTTTTCATCGGATTTGTTAAGCTTCTATTACTAGGTCCATAGTCCCCGATTCGGCTCTGATAAAGGCGGATAAGAACTTTCGTAAAATAATGTTTATCATTATTAATCTCACTTCCTGTAATTGTGATTGACAGCATTAATTCTGGAAAACGGGTATTCGCAGAATTAAATAAATATTTATGGTAGAATTGTTTATTTATTGTCTGATCAAGTAAATAAACAATTATTAATTATTTGATTATTGTTGGACCAAGTAAATAAATGATTAATTGGGTTTTAAGCAATTGGGCCTTGCACACATGGAAAAGTCGAATTAGGTTTTTTGGCACTAGGGATTGCGCAAATCACCTTGGCCGTGTGCCATCAAGTTCGAAAATTTTAAATTGGTATTTACCTATATTTTCTCTTTAGTTGTTTAAATAAAGGAAAGAGAATAATATAAGATATTGTCCTATATTCTCTTCTTATTTAAAGGAAAGTATTTAGGAGAATATATGAGAGTATATTTAAAGGGAAATAATATTTTCTCCTTTATTATGTCACTAAATAAAATATTCTCTATTTAAATAGAGAATAATATCCCATAGATATTGATCTGATGGATGAGAGAAAAAGTAGGATTCACTTGTTGAGATCCAATGGCCTAGATTTAATCCACTAGTGTGAACACAATAAAAGGAAATAAAATATTCTGGAAGGTTCCATGAATATCTCCTTGTACTACTATAAATAGGGGTTCATGAGAAGGCAAAAATAAGAAATTAATTTGTGTAAAATTTCGTGGCTCTCCCTCTTGGCCGTGCGAAATTTTCTGCCTCTCCTGATGAGAATCGAGGAGCTAAAGTGGATGCAAGTGATCAAGGAGCTCAAATGGATACAAGTGGACCTGAGATGACTAAAAGAAAACTTTCAAGTGGTCCATTAAGTTTGCCTAGTGGGCCTCTCACAAGGTTTAAGGCCAAACAATTCAAAGAGGCTCTGAATGGGCTGATTCAACAAGTTAGCTCATTTGGGCCCAAAGTTGAGGCAAATCAAAAGCAAGAGAGCCTAATTACAATGATTAAGGTTCTACAAGACTAATCAGAATGCCTAGGTCGTTTTTAGGCATTGGATCCACATTTTTAACAATAAATAAGGCTGTTCACTCTTTTGGGAGTTACTTTTGTAACCACTCAGAATAGTTGGACGAATTTGGGGTGTTTATACCCATTTAGTGTGTTGTTTTGTGTGTTTTTATGTCAAAGACTTTCAGTTTCAAAGTTGTAATGGCTGAGAGTTATTTGCATTTAGATTTCAGCTTTTATTACTAGTGTCTTAAATGTTCTTTTTAGAGCTGTTGGAGCAAAACGTTTTTGGCTGATTGTAAAGCCTCTCCAAGGCTATAAATAAGTGTTTAGGAGAATGTAATCAGATACAATCCCCTGTGAATGAAACACATGTGAGTTTGTGTCTTTCTTGTTCTTGAAAAGACTTTTTGAACTTATCAAGTTTTCTTGTGGCGTTCAGCAACTTGACTTATCATCTTGATTCTTAAGTGATCATCTTGAGTATCTTGGTGTAGCGTCATATATATTGTAGGCTTGGTTCTTATATCTCTAGATATTGGGTAAAGTCTCAACATTCTAGTCCTTTGCAGATCTTGGGGTCTTTTTCCAATCATTGTTATTGGGTCTTATCACATTTGTTGGTAAGTATCCTATCATCTCCCCCACGGAAATTCGTTTCCATTCTTAGTAAAATAAGAGAGAGATTTGAAACAACACGTTTCTCATCTAGTGAGATAAAGACTGTGCTCACTCATCTTTCTTATTCGTCTCGGAGATTACGTTTCGGAAGACTAAGGTGTCATCCTCGAGTCCTTCATCAAGACGACGCAAGGAGTACGCGATTCGAAAATAAATGTAAGTATTCGTTTTTTGCTCAAATCGGTTGCTTGATAAATATGCTCTCGTGGATTAAATTAATTAAACATAACTAGATCTTGTTAAATATAAACATAATTTAATTAGCTTATGATTAGCGTAATTAATTATTTTTCCGCATTAATATGGTTATATGGGAGAATCATCTCCAACGAGTCGTATCAGAGCGATTGTTCGTGTCTGATACGTGCTTGATTCCCCGACAAGTGGTATCAGAGCTAGATGTTATGACTAATTAATTGATTCGTTTTTGTAATTAATTTGATCCCCAAGCTTTTGATCTTCGTGAACAATGATAGAACTCTCGTCGTTTGGATCTCCAGAGATGATAACGTAATCTTCCAAAACGTAATCTATGGATGAAATAAGAAGAAAGCGTGGGCACTCATTATCACACAACGGCTCTGATTTAGAGATTCAGGTCCTGTCATGTTGATGAGAATGGAATCACAAATTCTGAGGGGTGTTCTTGTTGTCAATGGTGCCCACAAGAAGAGTAGTAGTGTCTATTTATGTACATTTGATGTCATATAGTCTTACGAAGACTCTTGCTTGTAATTGCTTATTCATTAATAAAAAGTTGAAACGTTCATTCATTCTTTCTTTGTTTGAAGCTTTATGATAAAACCTTAGTCTTTTAGTCCATAAACAAACTTAACAACTTACGAAGAGACAAATGTAGATTTGCATGAACAAACTCTTCGTAGTTTGCTTAAAACGATATATTCGCAATCTAAGGGTCAAAGGACTATTGACCTCAGTATGATTGTTAGAAGAATCTATGATGTCTGGTTATGAGGCATTGAGAGTTGGAGACTCTATAGTTCTTCTAGGTATCTTCCGAAGGTACTGAATTGACCAGTGCACTTATAGAGACAATATAAGAACAAACCATTTAACCTCTTATGTCTCGAAGTCACTATGTATGAATTGCATCATGCTTACCTTAATCCTGAAATGAGACATGCCATTTCACAACTTAGTATTCTCATTTGAGAAAGTCAAAGTTCGGACTCACTATGTGATTCCGAACAAGGCCTATTGGTGAAGTACTAAGTTGTGAGTCTGTCATGAGTAACTTTGTGAAGTTCTCATAGATATGGAATTCATGTACAAGATTGCTGAAATGCAATGTATGTCACCTCATGCTTTGTTCCTTGGAGTGTGAATAAATGAATTGGCCAGTGTCCAAATTGAGTCCTGACTCTTTTGGATGAAACAATGTGACTTGTTAGCTCCTCGTCAATACATTGTTTCTAACTTATTCACAAGCGACAAAGGAGTTGAGGAAATAACAGCTAGAAGGGTAAAATGGTAATTTAGTAAATCCTGACTAGCTGATGACATTCATGAAGGGTAAACATAGATAATATTCAGTGGATCCGCTCATTACAATTAGGTGAATTCTTGAGTAGAAAATAAATTCATTTGAACCGAAAGATTTTCAGTGTCAGCTCTTTAGTGGAGTCAGTTGGCATTAAGCTAAACTTGGAAAAGGTTTGTGAACTTTTGAGTCCAAGTGTTTAGCTAAAGCTTTGTTCATTTGGGTCCATGAGGTCACTGTCACGAATCACATCGATAGGAATAGTTAAACTGGAAGCTAAGTCAAAACAAGAACGAAAATAGTCAAAAGGGTATTTTTGTCTTTTGAGACAAAGGATGAAATGAATGTCAATAAATTTTTTGACAAGTTCATTTGATGACTTAATGTCACTCGGCCATGACTTGATCATTGGGCCTTGTGAATTAATTTCATTTCATAATAATTTTATTGAAAATTCTTAATGGGCCTTTTTCTTATGTTGTCATGAACAAGTGAAGAAAATTATAGAAGCCTTTCTAGAAGTGTTGGGCGCCAAAAATACCCAAGAGAAAGAGAATATTTTGTGCATAAATGTATCAAGATACTTGCCAAAAGAAAAAGAGGAAACAAATTTCCTATGCTTGCCATAAGGAAATTCGGCCAACACAAGCAAAGAAGAGGAAACAAATTAGGAAACAAATCCCTTAAAGGGAATGAGATGTTGGGCGCATATGGAGAAAAGGGCAATAAGAGATTGCTCATGAATGCTTGGAAAAAAGAGGAAACTCCCATTTCTAAGGCTAACCCTTCTCCTATAAATAGGGCCCTCATTCTCATTGTTTTCTCATTCCACATAAGTTAGAGATTGAGAGCTTCTCTCTCTAGACCTTGTGGTGGCCGAAAATCCTCTCTCTCTCTCTCTCTAGTTTATTTTCGATTTTTTCTTGTCTTGGCACCTAGGTCCTCACTCGACCTAGTGTTTAGCTCTGCGACTTCGAGACTTGTTCTTAAGTCGTAGTGTTTAAAAGTGCCCACTCACTGATTCCTTCTTTTCGAGTGATTTAGTGATAGAAACTTTCGTGGTTGCTCGAGGTGCCGAGGAAAGAAAGAGAGACGTGCTGCGAGGGGAGACGAGCGTTGCAAACTTTCCACAAGCTTCTTCAAAGTTCAAGCTTCAAGAAAGGTTAGTAAACTTCTAGCTCATATTGGTTTTTAATTACATGTACTTGCACTTGTCTAGGTTAGTAAAAACTGTTTTACTTGTAAAAGAAAATTTTTAAAATTCCGCCGCTTACCGAAGCGTTAATTATTTTCTCAAACCCTAGATCGATTCCAACAGTTCTCTTTAACTCCTAGTTGTAGTGGTAGAATGGAGATACCTATATTCTTTCCAATATTTTAGTTAATCATGAACCATTGGATCTTGAGTACAAATCTTACTTTTTCTCTCATCCATCAGATCAGATCTAAGATATTATATTTCTTTTTTATTTATCTCATATGTATAAGGAATCTATATATTTTAGAATAATGAGGACAATATATTATTTCTTTATTTAATGGATAGAATATCTCTATCATTATTATTCTCCTAGATATTATTTCATTATTCTCTCGTTTATGTATTTAGATAACTTATTTCTTTTCCATAAATCTAGCAACTAATTAAAGAGAGAATATTGGATATTTAAACCCTAATGTAGGTGCCCCCGTGTACTGGTACTCGGCCTAGAAATTCGAATTTTACAGTATGCTCAAGGCCCAACTTAAAATTCAATCAACTATTGACATGATGCAACAATAAATAATTAATTCCACAATAAATGGTTTAATTCGGCAAATAGGCTAATTTCTGAATGAATATTGCTACTACCTTTTACAGCCGTGCCAATATAATAATAATAAATAATCTTTATTATTAGAGACTTCTTATCAATCTTTATCTTGTCCGAATCGGAGACTATGGACCTAGTAAGAGAAGCTCATACAAATCCGATTAAATAGAGGAAACAGTCATTTCTCTAATTTAATCGATTCATCAATCTTGGGTATATTCCATAAAATAATCCAAGATTGTACTCTTCTTATTACTAGAATTATATTTTACTCATCGTTAGAGCATCCACTGATATAATTAGTATATGATCTCAATCCTCCAGTTTCAACTCGTATCGAGAAAGGTCAATTACTTCGTTATACCGTTCTTGATACATATGAGCGAGCCCTAAGGACCGTTTTTTCCCTAGGGAAAGATTTTTTCGTACATACTTAGCACAAAAGTGTGCATATTAAATTTATTTTGGAATCAACCCTTAATTAAGTTAACATTGATGTTATTTCAGGAAGGCTGGATTCCTTATCTGTGAATCACTTTCCGCTCAGATCATCTCCCGAATTTCCAAGACATAAGTATTTTGGCATAATAGTAGCCATTAATGAATGAGTCAAAGAACCCAATAATATGACCTACATGTCTGTGACCACTTGAGGATTTAGATTAAGCCTTAGTGTGACCATGATATCGACCTTAGTTAGTGTATCGTAACAGTAATTAAACGAGACATCAACAACCAAAGTCTGCCGAGGACGTACACTTACCAAACGTGTAGAATGCTCCCACCAAGTGATATATCTTCACTTGTGTTCTACATATATGATTTTAGATACAGCTATCTAGGCATGTATCAATCATCGACCACATTTTAGGTCACCACTGGAACTTAGATGTCCAACATGTAATTCAGGTTAATACAGAGTCAATGGGATATAGTTGTTATTGATTCACTTTAGAAAACAACCAACTAATCATAAATGCTACCAAATAAACTTCTTATCGAATTCAGAAATCATTCATGTTTATTTTATTATCTTCAGTGGGAAATATTTCATCACTTGTGATAACCAACAAATTTCCACTAGCGATGTATACTTTCTAGTGGATGAGTACGTTTTCTACGTTCGAATGTATGATGTCATCGTGCTGAATTATAGGCATAATTGTCGTGTCATATTATTCAAATGCATTTGGTATGGTGACAAATATTATTCAAGGGGAAGCGTGCACGATGATAGAGCTTATGGAACGACAAGTGCTTATACCGCAAAAGAGTGGTTTACGGTCGAGCTGTAAATACTCGCGACTCAGGCAAAGGAAATTTTTAACATAAAAGACCTTGTCAAAGGTGGCAAGTGCGAAACCATCAAGGAATGCAATAATCGAGGGATATGGGAGATTCCTGAAGTTGACATCATCATATCGACCTTAGTTCCATTGAAAATATAACTGTCAGACATCGAGCTTTTGAATCATTGACGTAAAACATGTGAAATTAAGCTTTTTACTGATGTTGACGACGACGAGGAAGATGAGGCATGCATATTTTTTAAGAGAGAAGATGTCGATGTCGATATCAATGATGATACTAGCAATAAATTGAGTGATGATGATGAATGAGTAGGATGCCTTTTTAATTTTTTATTTTGATGAAACAAATAACTTTTTACTTATATTGTTTTCAAGTTATAGGATGTCGTTCGCCACTGGGGCAGGTGGAGATCCCCCGCTCACACTGGGATCCGCAAGTAATAAGCCTACACGGGGACCGACGACTGGCTCGACTTCTGAGAAAGTAGTGAGATGGGTAGGAGGTGCGAAGGTTGTTGGCTATGACCCGATACAACAAACATTCTATCAAACCATTAGGGAAAAGCATAGGAAGATCGGAGTATTCTCCATGTGCCTGGGAGTCTATATATGTGGCTCGATTCCGATGCACATCTCTAGCTCGCAAGGCGTATTGCCTCAGTCTATCGACGCTATTGGGCCGGAGTCCATAGTGAGTTCACTTTTATCTACGGAGATCTTGAGACTTGCGAGGTACGCTCAACAAATTGTTATCGACCAAAGATCGACACTGCTATCATTCGCGATGCAAAGTGAATTTTTCATAACGTAAAGTCAAAATTATCCAAGAAGTTCAGACTCAAATTCTACGGTAAAAAAGATCTCGCCAAACAAGTAATGTCGAAGGGTGTAAGTCAGGCTGATTGAGAGAAGGCGATAGAGAGGTTTGTTACAGAAGATTTTAAGGTAATATTTTTAAAGTCTATGTTATCTTCTATGAGTTTGAATTAACTCGATTTACGTTTTGCAAAAAGCGTCTAAACGCAACAATGAAAATCAGAATCAGAAGAAGAAGACAAAGAGTCGACATGGGTAGATACCTTTCTTGGCTCGTCGTCAGAGGCAAGTAAGTTTATGCTTCATAAAATTTTGATTCCAATATTTAATATTTATATATTTAGAAGTTGGGCGTATTTTAATTAATACCTGCATATGAGGGACAATGAGACCTTGGGCTGTGCACTACAGACATGACAGCTTTGGCACCAAGACGACAAATGCAACTGGACAACGGAAGATGCGAAAGGCCTCTATGTGAGCTGTAATGTGGCATTAATTTAATCATGTTAATTCTGAACGGTGGTTGGATTGATGATAAAATAGAATCCTGGGTATCGAACAGTGATTCGTTTAATGATAACGAAAGAGAATTCTTGGTTCAATTCTCCACCTTAACAACAGAAAAAAAGGATTGATCTAATTTTATTGAGTCTGTGTCACAATGATCATTTAGCAAAGAATGACTTTGGTTATCAAATTATTGAATAACCGGGTGTTGTCAATGGTGCCCACAAGAAGAGTTGTAATCTTTATATTATGCATTTGATGTAATAAAGTCTCATGAAGACTCTTGCTTGTAATTGCTTATTCATTAATAAAAAGTTGAAACGTTCATTCAATCTTCCTTGTTTGAAGCTTTATGATAAAACCTTAGTCTTTAGTCCATAAACAAACTAAACAACTTACGAAGAGACAAATGTAGATTTGCATGAACAAACTCTTCGTAGTTTGCTTAAAACGATATATTCGCAATCTAAGGGTCAAAGGACTATTGACCTCAGTATGATTGTTAGAAGAATCTATGATGTCTGGTTATGAGGCATTGAGAGTTGGAAACTCTATAGTTCTTCTAGGTATCTTCCGAAGGTACTAAATTGACCAGTGCACTTCTAGAGACAATATAAGAACAAACCATTTAACCTCTTATGTCTCGAAGTCACTATGTATGAATTGCATCATGCTTACCTTAATCCTGAAATGAGACATGCCATTTCACAGCTTACGTATTCTCATTTGAGAAAGTCAGAGTTCGGACTCACTATGTGATTCCGAACAGGGCCTATTGGTTAAGTACTAAGTTGTGAGAATGTCATGAGTAACTTTGTGAAGTTCTCATAGATATGGAATTCATGTACAAGATTGCTGAAATGCAATGTATGTCACCTCATGCTTTGTTCCTTGGAGTGTGAATAAATGAACTGGCCAGTGTCCAAATTGAGTCCTGACTCTTTTGGATGAAACAATGTGACTTGTTAGCTCCTCGTCAATACATTGTTTCTAACTTATTCACAAGCGACAAAGGAGTTGAGGAAATAACAGCTAGAAGGGTAAAATGGTAATTTAGTAAATCCCGACTAGCTGATGACATTCATGAAGGGTAAACATAGATAATATTCAGTGGATCCGCTCATCATAATTAGGTCGAATTCTTGAGTAGAAAATAAATTCATTTGAACCGAGAGATTTTCAGTGTCAGCTCTTTAGTGGAGTCAGTTGGCATTAAGCTAAACTTGGAAAAGGTTTGTGAACTTTTGAGTCCAAGTGTTTAGCTCAAGCTTTGTTCATTTGGGTCCATGAGGTCACTGTCACGAATCACATCGATAGGAATTGTTAAACTGGAAGCTAAGTCAAAACAAGAACGAAAATTGTCAAAAGGGTATTTTTGTCTTTTGAGACATAGGATGAAATGAATGTCAATAAATTTTTTGACATGGTCATTTGATGACAAGTAACACTCGGCCATAATATGATTAATTGGGCCTTGTGGATTAATTTCATTTCATAAGAATTTTATTGAAAATTCTTTATGGGCCTTTTTCATGTTGTCATGAACAAATGGAAAAGCTTCTAGAAGCCCATTCTAGAAGGACATAGGCGCCCAACATACCCAACCAAGAGAGAATATTTTGTGCATAAATGTATCAAGATACTTGCCAAAAGAAAAAGAGGAAACAAATTTCGTCTATGAGGAAACAAAGAGAATCGGCCAAGGCAACCAAGAGGGAAACAAAAGAGGAAACTAATCCCTTGGGGAATGACTTGATGTAGGCGCCCATGTTGGAGATTTGGGCAATAAAGGATTTCTCATAAAGGTTTGGAAAATAAGAGGAAACTAATTTTTTCCAAGGCCAACCCTTCTCCTATAAATAGGCACCACATTCCTCTCATTTCACTCATTCCACATAAGTTAGAGATTGAGAGCCTCTCTCTCTAGAACTTGTGGTTGCCGCCCCTTCCTCTCTCTCTCTAGTTTATTTTCGAATTTTTTGTTTTGGCACCTAGGTCCTCATTTGACCTAGTGTCTAGCTCTGCGACTCCAAGACTCGTTCTTAAGTCGTAGTGTTTAATTGAAATTGAATTTTTACAAAACTAGTTTGAATTTTGAAAAACCGTTTTCACTTTCAAACTTGAAAATATTTTGTCATCCAAATCAAATAAGTTTTCAAAATGTTTTCAAAACTATATCTATATCACATATGTTCAAAATCTATATGCTCTTGAAAAATTTGAGTGGGAGGTCTCCTTGTAGACAAGCCGAAAAATAAAAAGATGTGTAATCTCAAACTTTCAAGTGTTCGAGTGAGTTGAAGTTCATACTTCCCTCATGCACTTTCCCGAAATAGAAAATACGAAAAGATCGAGTATGTACCTTGTGCCTTTATACTCTAATACTGCTCTGAACATGTCGATCTAGGATTCTCTTCTAGTTATCCGCTCTGTCGCTCTCTAACTAGGAAATCTGTTTCCGAACTTATAAGAGTCGATGAACCAACTCCAAAAACTAAGTGGTAGGGTTATACTTGTTGTTTGTAACCCACGATCTCCAACAATAATGAAAAGTGCAAGTGTCGCCAGACTAAGAGTCACACTCGTGGCCCTCTCTTAAATGAGAGTACTCAAGGGCGCTTTGCACTGATCATTGCTCAATGAGCTAAATCCGAAAGTTAGACAATGAGACAAGACCTCCCCTCGGCGGATTGTTTTTCAAAGTCAATCTTTTGGACTAAGTGGTTGGTTACACACTTAGACTCAATCCCTAGTAATCCTCCCTCGAGGCCCTGCGAAAGGATGTGAGTGATCAAACCAATTTAAAAGGTGGCTGGTCAAAGTTGGTGTATTGACATCTTGGCTAAGCATTAATGATGTGTCATTTACTTATAAATGGAGATTTTTTGCGGCCTTCCCTCGAAGGAGTAAATTATTGTTTGGTTTATAACACCTTTGGATTTTATAAAGTCTTAACCAAACTTAAATCCTAAACCAAAGACTAATCATAAACTTGTTTAAACTTTTATAGGCAATATGTCTCCCAACTCTCTCTCTCTTTCATCCTTTCCTCGAACAAACTCGAAAACGAAAACCACATAGACTCGAAACATAACCTCGACATCATCCTTGCCATTAACAAGCACAAATGCGTACTCACCACCCCGTGTCCTCCTCTGACGAATGATGATTCAACTCAAGAAGACAATGACGCCTTAGCGGCCTGGCTTCGATCCGATGAGATTTTGAGGTGCTATATCTTAGCATCTATGAACAATATGCTGAAAAAGCAACATCATAACATCGAGACTGCCGCAGACATGCTCTACAATCTCCTTGAGATGTTTGGAGGGCAAAGGCGTCAAACAAGGCAACAAGCAGTCAGACAGTTTATGAACTGTTATATAAAGGCTAGGACTCCTGTTGGAGACTTTATGATACTGATCATTAGTTTTCTAAATAAAATGGAAATCCTAGGATCTGAGATTGATGAGAAGAGTGTCATAGAAATGATCTTAGAAACTCTCCCCGCATCTCTTGATTCCTCCAAGATGAACTACTCCATAAACAAGCTAGAGTACACTGTTACCAAGCTTATGAAGGAACTTCACACTGCTGTAGGTTTCACTAAGAGAAAGAGGAATCAAGGAGAGGCACATGCTACTGAGCAAAAAGCCTCCGCCTCTGGAACTAAGAAGAGACCTCACAAGGCCGATAAAAAGAAATGTCATGCCAATCTCAAAGCAAAGGAACATAGTATTGTACTAGTTACCGAAGCATTCTTAGTAGCTGATAATGTATCAACGTGGATTCTTGACTCCGCTGCTACTAACCATATTTGTTGTTCCTTGAATGGTTTCAAGAAAACCAAAAGCTTAGAGGAAGGCGAGTTCTGTTTCAAATGGGGTGATGGGAGCCTGGTGTCTGCAAAGGCTGTGGGATCCGTGACGCTGTCTTTTGAAGACCGTACTTTAAACTTGAATAATGTTTATTTTTTTCCTACCTTTGGGAAGAACTTAATATCCGTTGCTCGTCTTCGTGAGCAAGATTATTGTTTAAAGTTCATAAAGAATGGAATTCGTATTTCGTTTCCTGATAATTCTTTTGTCACTAATGCATGTATGAAGAATGCTCTTTTCTACATCTATCCCACTCAACCTTCTCTTTTAGACACCGAAATAGATAATGATCTAATTAGGGAGCCAAAGAGGATCAAACTTTCCGAATCCTCCGATCTAACAAAATCAACACACCTATGGCACTTAAGACTTGGTCATATCAATCTACAAAGGATTAAGAGACTTGTGAGGGATGGTCCACTCCAAGCCTCTGCAATAGGTTCACTACCTACTTGTGAATTTTGCATAGAAGGAAAAATGACTAAGCGACCTTTCTCCGATAAGGGTCGAAAAGCCACTGAGTTGCTGGAACTAATACATTCTGATGTATGTGGTCCGCTCAGCCGACATGCACGTGGAGGATACGAATACTTCGTTACCTTCGCCGATGATTACTCGCGATATGGTTTTGTCTATTTGCTCAAACACAAATCCGAGACCTTTAACGTATTTAAGGTCTTAAGGGCTTTAGTGGAAAAGCAAACTGGCAAAGTGATAAAAAAAACCCTTTGATCTGATCGAGGTGGTGAGTATATGTCTGGAGAGTTCGATGACTTTCTTAAAGAAGAAGGTATCGCTTCTAAGCTTACCGCACCTGGCACACCTCAACAAAACGGAGTGTCAGAGAGAAGAAACCGAAATCTTATGGAGATGGTTAGATCGATGATGAGTTACTCATCACTCCCGCTTTCCTTTTGGTGATATGCCCTCGAAACAGCCGCTTACATTCTGAACCAATTTCTGTCTAAAACGGTTCCTGGTACTCCTTATGAAAGATGGACTGGCCGTAAAGTAAGTTTGCGCCACATCCGAATTTGGGGTTGCCCTGCACATGTGCTAAGGTAAAAGACTAGCAAGTTGGCTAGTAGGTCAGAATTGTGCCTGTTTGTGGGATATCCAAAGGAAACCAAAGGTTTCATTTTCTGTTATCGACCCAGCCCCGATCGCGACCAATCATAGAGGAAAAAGCGGTCAGACTTGCCCTGGGCATTGATCAGCCCGTGGGCCTGTTCGGACAAGGGCCGGCCCGACAGCCTTGGCCCAAAAGCCGAGCTCGGCCCCGCGAGGACGACCTCGGCCTCAGCTCGCCCCTTCGCTTGGACGACCTCGCCTGGTCGAGCTCGCCACTGGGGCTGGTCGAGCTCGCCCCTTCGCTTGGTCGAGCTCGTCAGCTCGCCCTTGGTCGAGCTCGTCCCTTCGCCCCTGTTCCAGCTCGTCAGCTCGCCTTTGGTCGAGCTCGTCACTTCGCTCCGCTTAGTCGAGCTCGTCAGCTCGCCCTTGGTCGAGCTTGTGACTTCACCCTTGGTCGAGCTCATCACTTCGCCCTTTCGCCCTTGGTTGAGCTCGTCAGCTCGCCCTTGGTCGAGCTCGTCAGCTCGCCCTTGGTCGAGCTCGCCACTTCGCTTAGTCAAGCTCGTCAGCTCGGCCCTGGTTGAGGTCGTCAGCTCGCCCCTGGTCGAGCTCGTCACTTCACTCGGTCAAGCTCGCCCCTTCGCTTGGTCGAGCTCGTCAGCTCGCCCTTGGTCGAGCTCGTCCCTTCGCTTGGTCGAGCTCGCCAGCTCGCCCTTGATCGAGCTTGCCAGCTCGCCCTTGGTCGAGCACGTCCCTTCGGCCTCGGTCGAGCTCGTCAGCTCGCCCTCGATCGAGCTCGTCACTTCGCTCGGTCGAGCTCGTCAGCTCGCCTTTGGTCGAGCTCGCCAGCTCGCCCTTGGTCGAGCTTGCTAGCTCGCCCTTGGTCGAGCTCCTCCCTTCGCCCTTAGTCGAGCTCGTCAGCTCGCCCTTGGTCAAGCTCATCACTTCGCTCGGTCGAGCTCGCCAGCTCGCCCTTGATCGAGCTCGCCAGCTCGCCCTTGGTCGAGCTCGTCCCTTCGCTTCGTCGAGCTCGTCAGCTCGCCAGCTCGCCCTTGGTCGAGCTCGTCCCTTCGCCCTCGGTCGAGCTCGTCAGCTCGCCCTTGGCTGAGTTCGTCACTTCGCTCGGTCGAGCTCGCCAGCTCGCCCTTGGTCGAGCTCGTCACTTCACTCGGTCGAGCTCGTCACTTCACTCTGTCGAGCTCGCCAGCTCGCCCTTGGTCGAGCTCGTCACTTCGCTACGCTTAGTCGAGCTCGTCAGCTCGCCTTGGTCGAGCTCGTCACTTCGCTCGGTCGAGCTCGTCAGCTCGCCCTTGGTTGAGCTCGTCCCTTCGCCCTTGGTCGAGCTCATCACTTCGCCCTTGGTCGGGCTCGTCAGCTCGCCCTTTCGCCCTTGGTCGAGCTCGTCAGCTCGCCCATGGTCGAGGTCGTCACTTCGCTTAGTCGAGCTCGTCAGCTCAGCCTTGGTCGAGCTCGTCAGCTCATCCTTGACCAAGCTCGTCAGCTCGCCCCTGGTCGAGCTCGTCACTTCACTCGGTCAAGCTCGCCCCTTCGCTTGGTCGAGCTCGTCAGCTCGCCCTTGATCGAGCTCGCCAGCTCACCCTTGGTCGAGCTCGTCACTTCGCTCGGTCGAGCTCATCAGCTCGCCCTTGGTCGAGCTCGTCAGCTCGCTTTTGGTCGAGCTCGCCAGCTCGCCCTTGGTCGAGCTCGTCCCTTCGCCCTTAGTCCAGCTCGTCAGCTCGCCCTTGGTCGAGCTCGTCACTTCACTCGGTCGAGCTCGCCAGCTCGCCCTTGGTCGAGCTCGTCACTTCGCCCGGTTAGTCGAGCTCGTCAGCTCAACTTCGGTGTCAGAGGCCCATCCTGTTTTCAATGGTGCCCACAAGAAGAGTTGTAATCTTTATTTTGTACATTTGATGTAATAAAGTCTCATGAAGACTCTTGCTTGTAATTGCCTATTCATTCATTAATAAAGTTGAAACGTTCATTCATTCTTTCTTTGTTTGAAGGTTTATGATAAAACCTTAGTCTTTTAGTCCATAAACAAACTTAACAACTTACGAAGAGACAAATGTAGATTTGCATGAACAAACTCTTCGTAGTTTGCTTAAAACGATATATTCGCAATCTAAGTGTCAAAGGACTATTGACCTCAGTATGATTGTTAGAAGAATCTATAATGTCTGGTTATGAGGCATTGAGAGTTGGAGACTCTATAGTTCTTCTAGGTATCTTCCGAAGGTACTGAATTGACCAGTGCACTTCTAGAGACAAGATAAGAACAAACCATTTAACCTCTTATGTCTCGAAGTCACTATGTATGAATTGCATCATGCTTACCTTAATCCTGAAATGAGACATGCCATTTCACACCTTAGTATTCTCATTTGAGAAAGTCAAAGTTCGGACTCACTATGTGATTCCGAACAAGGCCTATTGGTGAAGTACTAAGTTGTGAGTCTGTCATGAGTAACTTTGTGAAGTTCTCATAGATATGGAATTCATGTACAAGATTGCTGAAATGCAATGTATGTCACCTCATGCTTTGTTCCTTGGAGTGTGAATAAATGAACTGGCCAGTGTCCAAATTGAGTCCTGACTCTTTTGGATGAAACAATGTGACTTGTTAGCTCCTCGTCAATACATTGTTTCTAACTTATTCACAAGCGACAAAGGAGTTGAGGAAATAACAGCTAGAAGGGTAAAATGGTAATTTAGTAAATCCCGACTAGCTGATGACATTCATGAAGGGTAAACATAGATAATATTCAGTGGATCCGCTCATCATAATTAGGTCGAATTCTTGAGTAGAAAATAAATTCATTTGAACCGAGAGATTTTCAGTGTCAGCTCTTTAGTGGAGTCAGTTGGCATTAAGCTAAACTTGGAAAAGGTTTGTGAACTTTTGAGTCCAAGTGTTTAGCTCAAGCTTTGTTCATTTGGGTCCATGAGGTCACTGTCACGAATCACATCGATAGGAATTGTTAAACTGGAAGCTAAGTCAATACAAGAACGAAAATTGTCGAAAGGGTATTTTTGTCTTTTGAGACATAAGGATGAAATGGATGTCAATAAATTTTGACAAGTTCATTTGATGACTTAATGTCACTCGGCCATAATATGATTAATTGGGCCTTGTGGATTAATTTCATTTCATGAGAATTTTAATGAAAATTCTTAATGGGCCTTTTTCATATTGTCATGAACAAGTGGAAAAGCTTCTATAAGGCCTTTCTAGAATAGGGATAGGCGCCCAACACACCCAAGGAAAGAGAGAATATTTTGTGCATGAATGTATGAAGATACTTGCCAAAAGAAAAAGAGGAAACAAATTTCCCCTAAGGGGAAAGCAAGGTAGGCGCCCAAAAGAGTCAAGAGAGAAGCAAATAAAAGAGGAAACAAATCCAAGGACTTACTTGCTTAGTCTTGGCCGTGTGTCTCTTTGAAGGAAAAGGGAAATTGGCCCATGAATATGTGATATTCTATAGAAGAGGAAACTACCTTATTGAAGGTGAGACCTCTCCTATAAATAGGAGCCTCATTCCTCACTTTTCATTCATCCAAAGTTTTAGAGATTGAGAGCTTCTCTCTCTAGACTTGGCCGCCCCTTCCTCTCTCTCTCTCTAGTTTATATTTTCGATTTTTCTTGTCTTGGCACCTAGATCCTCACTCGACCTAGTCTTTAGCTCTGCGACTTCAAGACTCGTTCTTAAGTCGTAGTGTTTAAAAGTGCCCACTCACTGATTCCTTCTTTTCGAGTGATTTAGTGATAGAAACTTTCGTGGTTGCTCGAGGTGCCGAGGAAAGAAAGAGAGACGTGCTGCGAGGGGAGACGAGCGTTGCAAACTTTCCAAAAGCTTCTTTAAAGTTCAAGCTTCAAGAAAGGTTAGTAAACTTCTAGCTCATATTGGTTTTTAATTACATGTACTTGCACTTGTCTAGGTTAGTAAAAACTGTTTATACTTGTAAAAGAAAATTTTTAAAATTCCGCCGCTTACCGAATCGTTAATTATTTCCTTAAACCCTAGATCGATTCCAACAAATGGTATCAGAGCTATGGTCAAAGATTAGCATGTACATGTTTTTAAAATTATGAGCTTGCAAATCGTTTTCGAAAGTTTACTAATTTTGTGACAAGTTAGAATTGTAATCTTAGATTTTTTTTTAATTTAATGCTCTTGTCTTTAAATTAAAAAGCATGTTGATTTTCTATGAGTTTGGGATGTTTTTAAAACACATTAGAATCAGTTCTAAAAGTTTTTAATTTTTTATATTGAAAAACGTGTTTTTAAGGTTTGAGAAATTTCGAGTAATTTTTTGTGACTAGTTTTGACATCTTGCTAGTTTCTTATTTTTACTTGAATCGTTTTATGCATGTTGTTATTTCTTTTATTCTATGTTATTACCCTGCTAATAAAACACAAATAAAAGCTTTAAACAAATCTTAAAACGTTCCGTTACACTTGATTCTTTTTCGCACCTAAAAAGGACCAAGCTTTAATTTATTTCTTTTTCTTCGAGCTGGAGTAGACTCGCATTAAAAGTGGCATAACTCTCTGCTCAGATATCGAAATTTAATGATTCTTGAATCAAATTAAAGCTCTGTCTGTCCTCTGTCCAATGCCACCGGTTTTGGCTCAAAAGGACATCGGAGCCGTCAGATATGGAATTTTACTCCGAGGTGCGCGGCTGTTCCGAAACTCCAGTTTTTTAGAAATCCGGATTTTCAAACCCCACTACCATGAGTTATAGAACTCTAATGAGAAAATTTTCTTGAGAAAAAATGTTTTTCATATGATTATAAACATGATGTGTAAGATTAAAATGTTTTGATTTTTGAAAGTTTAATTGAAATTGAATTTTTACAAAACTAGTTTGAATTTTGAAAAACCGATTTCACTTGTAGACAAGCCGAAAAATAAAAAGATGTGTAATCTCAAACTTTCAAGTGTTCGAGTGAGTTGAAGTTCACACTTGCCTCACGCACTTTCCCGAAATAGAAAATAGGAAAAGATCGAGTATGTACCTTGTGCCTTTATGCACTAATACTACTCTGAACATGTCGATCTAGGATTCTCTTCTAGTTGTCCGCTCTGTCGCTCTTTAACTAGGAAATCTGTTTCCGAACTTATAAGACTCGATGAACCAACTCCAAAAACTAAGTGGGAGGGTTATACTTGTTGTTTGTAACCCACGATCCCCAACACTAATGAAAAGTGCAAGTGTTGCCAGACTAAGAGTCACCCTCGTGGCCCTCTCTTAAATGAGAGTACTCAAGGGCGCTTTGCTCTGATCATTGCTCAATGAGCTACATCCGAGAGTGAGACGATGATGACAAGGCCTCCCCTCGGCGGATTTATTTTCAAAGTCAATCTTTTGGACTAAGTGGTTGGTTACACACTTAGACTCAATCCCTAGTAATCCTCCCTCGAGGCCCTGCGAAAGGATGTGAGTGATCAAACCAATTTACAAGGTGGCTAGTCAAAATTGATGTATTGACATCTTTGATATGCATTAATGATGAGTCATTTACTTATGAAAGGAGACTCGTTGCGGCCTTCCCTCGAAGGAGTAAAGTGTCATTTCGTTCATAACACCTTTGGATTTTATAAAGTCTTAAACAAACTTAAATCCTAAACCAAAGACTAATCATAAACTTGTTTCAACTTTTATAGGCAATATGTCTCCCAACTCTCTCTCTTTCATTCTTTCCTCGAACAAACTCGAAAACGAAAACTACATAGACTCGAAACGTAACCTCGACATAATACCTACCGTTAACAAGCACAAATGGGTACTCACCACCCCGTGTCCTCCTCTGACGAATGATGATTCAACTCAAGAGGACAATGACGCCTTAGCGGCCTGGCTTCGATCCGATGAGATTGTGAGGTGCTATATCTTGGCATCTATGAACAATATGCTGAAAGAGCAACATCGTGACTTCGAGACTGCCGCTGACATGCTCTACAATCTCCTTGAGATGTTTGGAGGGCAAAGGCGTCAAACAAGGCTACAAGCAGTCCGACAGTTTATGAACTGTCATATGCAGGCTAGGAATCCTGTTGGAGACTTTATGATATTGATCATTAGTCATCTGAGTAAAATGGAAATCCTAGGATCTGAGATTGATGGGAAGAATGTCATAGATGTGATCTTAGAAACTCTCCCCGCATCTCTTGATACCTTCAAGATGAACTACTCCATTAACAAGCTAGAGTACACTGTTACGAAGCTTATGGAGGAACTTCACACTGCTGTAGGTTTCACTAAGAGAAAGAGGAATCAAGGAGAGGCACATGCTACTGAGCAAGAAGCCTCCGCCTCTGGAACTGTGAAGAGACCTTACAAGGCCGATAAAAAGAACTGTCCCGCCTATCTCAAAGCAAAGGAACATAGTATTGTACTAGTTACCGAAGCATGCTTAGTAGCTGATAATGTATCATCGTGGATTATTGACTCCGCTGCTACTAACCATATTTGTTGTTCCTTGAATGGTTTCAAGAAAACCAAAAGCTTAGAGGAAGGGGAGTTCTGTTTCAAATGGGGTGATGGGAGCCTAGTGTCTGCAAAGGCTGTGGGATCCGTGACGCTGTCTTTTGAAGACCGCACTTTAAACTTGAATAATGTTTATTTTGTTCCTACCTTTGGGAAGAACTTAATATCCGTTGCTCGTCTTCGTGAGCAAGATTATTGTTTAAAGTTCATTAAGAATGGAATTCGTATTTCGTTTCCTGATAATTCTTTTGTCACTGATGCATGTATGAAGAATGCTCTTTTCTACATCTATCCCATTCAACCTTCTCTTTTAGACACCGAAATAGATAATGATCTAATTAGGGAGCCAAAGAGGATCAAACTTTCTGAATCCTCCGATCTAACAAAATCAACACACCTATGGCACTTAAGACTTGGTCATATCAGTCTAGAAAGGATTAAGAGACTTGGGAGGGATGGTCCACTCCAAGCCTCTGCAATAGGTTCACTACCTACTTGTGAATCCTGCATAGAAGGAAAAATAACTAAGCGACCTTTCTCTGATAAAGGTCAAAGAGCCACTGAGTTGCTGGAACTAATACATTCTGATGTATGTGGTCCGCTCAGCCAACAGGCACGTGGAGGATACGAATACTTCGTTACCTTCACTGATGATTACTCACGATATGGGTTTGTCTATTTGCTCAAACACAAATCCGAGACCTTTAACGTATTTAAGGTCTTTAGGGCTTTAGTGGAAAAGCAAACTGGCAAAGTGATCAAAACCCTTCGATCTGATCGAGGTGGTGAGTATATGTCTGGAGAGTTCGATGACTTTCTTAAAGAAGAAGGTATCGCTTCTCAGCTTACCGCACCTGGCACACCTCAACAAAACGGAGTGTCAGAGAGAAGAAACCGAACTCTTATGGAGATGGTTAGATCGATGATGAGTTACTCATCAGTACCGCTTTCCTTTTGGGGATATGCCCTCGAAACAGCCGCTTACATTCTGAACCAAGTTCCGTCTAAAACGGTTCCTGGTACTCCTTATGAAAGATGGACTGGCCGTAAAGTAAGTTTAGGCCACATCCGAATTTGGGGTTGCCCTGCACATGTGCTAAGGAAAAAGACTAGCAAGTTGGCTAGTAGGTCAGAATTGTGCCTATTTGTGGGATATCCAAAGGAAACCAAAGGTTTCATTTTCTATAGTCCCGAGGACGATAAGACTTTCGTTAGCACGAATGCTCATTTCCTTGAGGAGGACTTCATGAAGGATGCGAAACCTAGAAGCAAAATTGTGCTTGAAGAAAAGTTGGGTGAGGAAGCTTCTACCTCATCTGTAAGAACTGTTCTTACCCCAACTGAAACACAACCTAACTCATCAGAATCTCGTCAAGTAGTACTTCGACGTAGTGGGAGGGCTACTCAAAAGTCTGACAGGTACATGTCTTATGGAGACTCTCTTGTAGCTGTCACCGACATGGATGACCCTGTTTCCTATAGCCAAGCGATGGCTTGTTCTGAATCAAACCTTTGGCTTGACGCCATGAAAGTTGAAATGCACTCGATGTATGTCAACAATGTCTGGAAGCTTGTAGACCTTCCCGAAGGGATTAAACCCGTAGGGTGTAAGTGGATATACAAGAAGAAAAGGGGTCCTGATGGGAACGTTGAGACGTTCAAAGCACGACTTGTGGCGAAGGGTTATACCCAACAAGAAGGGATTGACTATGAAGAAACCTTCTCGCCAGTCGTGATGCTTAAATCCATCCGCATACTCCTATCCATAGCTGAAGCTCTCGACTATGAGATCTGGCAAATGGATGTCAAGACAGCCTTTCTGAATGGCAATCTTGACGAGCGCATTTACATGGCTCAACCAGACGGTTTCGTGGATAAAGGTCAAGAGACCAAGGTTTGTGAGTTGCTTAAATCCATTTATGGACTAAAGCAAGCATCTAGGTCATGGAATATTAGATTCGATGAAACTGTAAAGAGCTTTGGCTTTGAACAGTCAATAGATGAGCCTTGTGTTTACAAGTTAATACACGAAGGCAAAGTTGTGTTTCTGGTACTATATGTCGATGATATACTACTCATTGGTAATGACGTGGGTAAGTTATCTGAGGTTAAGGTCTAACTGGCAAAGCAATTCGATATGAAGGATCTAGGAGAAGCCGCATACATTCTGGGAATCCAAATCTTTCGAGATAGGAAAAACCGGACCCTGTCGCTCTCTCAAGCATCTTATATTGATAAGGTGATGGATCGCTTCTCGATGCAAGACTGCAAGAGGGGTCAAACACCCTTTAGGCATGGAGTTTCACTCTCTCAGGACCAGTCTCCCAAGACTGCACAAGAGATTGAAGACATGAGGAAGATTCCTTACGCCTCTGCCGTAGGAAGCCTCATGTATGCTATGCTTTGCACTAGACCTGACATTTGTTTCACCGTTGGCATAGTTAGCCATTTCCAATCCAACCCTGGACCCGAGCACTGGATTGTTGTTAAGCATGTTCTTAAGTATCTTCGAAGAACTAGGAACTTGATGCTTACATACTCAGGTACTGACCTGACTATGACGGGATATACCGACTCCGATTTTCAAGCGGATAAGGATTCCAGAAAATCCACTTCAGGATCTGTGTTCATCCTTAATGGTGGAGCTGTTGTGTGGAGAAGTATTAAGCAATCTTGCATTGCTGACTCCACAATGGAAGCAGAATATGTGGCTGCTTGTGAAGCATCCAAAGAGGCTATATGGCTTAGAAAGTTCCTTAAGTATTTGGAAGTTGTTCCAAACGTCGATGAGCCCATGACCCTTTATTGTGATAATAGTGGGGCTGTCGCTAACTCAAAGGAACCTAGAAGCCATAAGCGCTCTAAGCATATTGAGAGGAAATACCATTTGATTCGAGAGATCGTGCAGCGCGGAGACGTGGAAGTGAAGAAGATCTCAACGGTGGACAACCTAGCAGATCCCTTCACCAAGGCCCTAGCGAACAAGGTCTTCGACCAACATCATGAGGGATTAGGCATGAAAGACTACACACATCTTCTTTGAGTCAAGCGGGAGTTTGTTTTCAATGGTGCCCACAAGAAGAGTTGTAATCTTTATTTTGTACATTTGATGTAATAAAGTCTCATGAAGACTCTTGCTTGTAATTGCCTATTGATTCATTAATAAAGTTGAAACGTTCATTCATTCTTCCTTTGTTTGAAGCTTTATGATAAAACCTTAGTCTTTTAGTCCATAAACAAACTTAACAACTTACGAAGAGACAAATTTAGATTTGCATGAACAAACTCTTCGTAGTTTGCTTAAAACGATATATTCGCAATCTAAGGGTCAAAGGACTATTGACCTCAGTATGATTGTTAGAAGAATCTATGATGTCTGGTTATGAGGCATTAAGAGTTGGAGACTCTATAGTTCTTCTAGATATCTTCCGAAGGTACTGAATTGACCAGTGCACTTCTAGAGACAAGATAAGAACAAACCATTTAACCTCTTATGTCTCGAAGTCACTATGTATGAATTGCATCATGCTTACCTTAATCCTGAAATGACACATGCCATTTCACACCTTAGTATTCTCATTTGAGAAAGTCAAAGTTCGGACTCACTATGTGATTCCGAACAAGGCCTATTGGTGAAGTACTAAGTTGTGAGTCTGTCATGAGTAACTTTGTGAAGTTCTCATAGATATGGAATTCATGTACAAGATTGCTGAAATGCAATGTATGTCACCTCATGCTTTGTTCCTTGGAGTGTGAATAAATGAACTGGCCAGTGTCCAAATTGAGTCCTGACTCTTTTGGATGAAACAATGTGACTAGTTAGCTCCTCGTCAATACATTGTTTCTAACTTATTCACAAGCGACAAAGGAGTTGAGGAAATAACAGCTAGAAGGGTAAAATGGTAATTTAGTAAATCCCGACTAGCTGATGACATTCATGAAGGGTAAACATAGATAATATTCAGTGGATCCGCTCATCATAATTAGGTCGAATTCTTGAGTAGAAAATAAATTCATTTGAACCGAGAGATTTTCAGTGTCAGCTCTTTAGTGGAGTCAGTTGGCATTAAGCTAAACTTGGAAAAGGTTTGTGAACTTTTGAGTCCAAGTGTTTAGCTCAAGCTTTGTTCATTTGGGTCCATGAGGTCACTGTCACGAATCACATCGATAGGAATTGTTAAACTGGAAGCTAAGTCAATACAAGAACGAAAATTGTCGAAAGGGTATTTTTGTCTTTTGAGACATAAGGATGAAATGGATGTCAATAAATTTTGACAAGTTCATTTGATGACTTAATGTCACTCGGCCATAATATGATTTATTGGGCCTTGTGGATTAATTTCATTTCATGAGAATTTTAATGAAAATTCTTAATGGGCCTTTTTCATATTGTCATGAACAAGTGGAAAAGCTTCTAGAAGGCCTTTCTAGAATAGGGATAGGCGCCCAACACACCCAAGGAAAGAGTAAATATTTTGTCCATGAATGTATGAAGATACTTGCCAAAAGAAACAAATTTCCCCTAAGGGGAAAGCAAGGTAGGCGCCCAAAAGAGTCAAGAGAGAAGCAAATAAAAGAGGAAACAAATCCAAGGACTTACTTGCTTAGTCTTGGCCGTGTGTCTCTTTGAAGGAAAAGGGAAATTGGCCCATGAATATGTGATATTCTATAGAAGAGGAAACTACCTTATTGAAGGTGAGACCTCTCCTATAAATAGGAGCCTCATTCCTCACTTTTCATTCATCCAAAGTTTTAGAGATTGAGAGCTTCTCTCTCTAGACTTGGCCGCCCCTTCCTCTCTCTCTCTCTAGTTTATATTTTCGATTTTTCTTGTCTTGGCACCTAGATCCTCACTCGACCTAGTCTTTAGCTCTGCGACTTCAAGACTCGTTCTTAAGTCGTAGTGTTTAAAAGTGCCCACTCACTGATTCCTTCTTTTCGAGTGATTTAGTGATAGAAACTTTCGTGGTTGCTCGAGGTGCCGAGGAAAGAAAGAGAGACGTGCTGCGAGGGGAGACGAGCGTTGCAAACTTTCCAAAAGCTTCTTCAAAGTTCAAGCTTCAAGAAAGGTTAGTAAACTTCTAGCTCATATTGGTTTTTAATTACATGTACTTGCACTTGTCTAGGTTAGTAAAAACTGTTTTTACTTGTAAAAGAAAATTTTTAAAATTCCGCCGCTTACCGAAGCGTTAATTATTTCCTTAAACCCTAGATCGATTCCAACACATCCTCGGCGAAGGAACACGCCAATGACGCCAGCCTACATTATCCTCTGCCAAAGGACATACCGCTGACGCCAGCCTACATTATCCTCTGCCAAAGGGCATACTGCTGACAACGATCTACATTATCCTCTGCCTCGGACATGCCACTGACGTCAACCTGCATTATCCTTTGCCAAGGGCTATACTCGGCCAAGCCTAGGCTATCCTTGGCCGCCTATAAATACAAGAGGCCCTCCCTCTTCAAAAGGTAATCCAAATTCCATTTCTTGAGTGCAAAAACGCTGCCGAACTCACCTCTTGCTCGTTTCTCTCAAGTCTTAACCCCTAAACACTCAAACCCCTTTCTATCCATCTCAACCCGACTAATGTTGAGCGTTGGAGAGGAAAACAGGGGCACCCCCCCTGTTTTCCCTTTGTAGTTCACGCCTCCCCGCTTGTTTTTCAGGTGCTTGGGCGAAGTGGACGTTACCAACAGCTAAGGGACGACTTGGGCCATCAAGTCCGACACGCTCGAGCCCGTGCGAGACCACTCGGTCCGACCTTGGGTCTAACCGCCCGCGGCTCCTAAATCATTGTCCGGAAAACGGCGACAACATTTTGGCGCTAGAAGGAGGGGACCTCTCAACCTTGGCGACGCATTCCCTCTACCACTCTTCTTCATCCTTCAACGGCAAGACTCTCGAGAGATGAGTCAATTGCCCGTCACCTCCGCAGCAGGCCGGGCGACTAGCTCGAGGTACGGTCTCCGACGCCTCGCACACGGTCTCGAAAGGCAACCTCGCGATAGCGAGAGCCAGAGGACACGGCCCGGCGGCTCGCGGAGCTCCTTGACCGTCCCGGCGTTGACGGTTCGCTCATTGCCGATCTCCTCGGCTACGATGTCGAGGATCGATCCGCCCATAACGACTCCGACCCCGACTATGTGGGGGAGTCGAGGACCGACGAGGCGACTCCTAGCCTCGCCCATTCGCGGTCCGAGAAGCCCAATGGTGCTTTGGCCGATCCGTCGCGTCCGGCGCGACGACAAGCACGGTCACATTCCCAGGGACTCGCCCCTTCGGTCTCAAGAGGCGGCCGAACACGGCCCCTCACCGAGGAGAGAGCGGCTCTGGGTAATGATGGAGCCGATAGCCGAAGCACTCGCCGCGCGGCCCGACCTAGGGCGAGCTCGCCCCACCGCGCGCCGAGCGTGGACCTTAGAGAGCGCTTGACGGCGCAGAGAAATTCCCGAGGGGAGGATCTCCGCCAAAGGCTCAACTCTCGGAGGGACGCGCTCCCCGCCGCGACTCTCGGCGAACCTCAGGCAAATATCGTGGACCAAGCATCCAACGAGCGCCAGCCGGCAACTCCCGTGGCTCCGGCGGCCAGCCCCGCTAATGGGCTTGACATGGTCACGATGATCCAGAGCCTCCAAAACCAAATCATCGAGATGAGGGAATCAGGGAGGCAAAGGCCGTATGGAGGGATTGAGGAGTCATACTCTCCCTTCGTCGCGCAACTCCTCGCGCAGCCTTGCGTCGGGAACTTCAAATTGCCGTCCATCCTTCCCTATGATGGGCGGACTGACCCGAACTTTCACATCCAATATTACGAAACGTGGATGACCATGCAAGGGCAGCCGGACGCGACCCTATGCCAAGCCTTCAGCCTAACCCTCACAGGGTCGGGCTTTGAGTGGTTCCGGAGCCCGAGACCCGGGAGCATCTCGTCCTTCCGGGCCTTGCAGGAGGCTTTCCTTGTCCGCTTCGCCACGCTCGTGGCACAAAAGAAGTCAAAAACCCACCTCTTCTCCATCCGGCAAGGGAGAGACGAGACATTAAGGCAATACCTCGCGCGCTTCACCGAGGAGTCTCACAAAGTCGAGGGGTTCGACGACAAGGACGCCATCACGGCAATCACCGAGGGAGTTCGCACGAGCGACTTCCTTAAGTCCATTGTCGGAAAAGTCCCGCGGGGCATGGCGGAACTAATGACGAGAGCCCGCACGTATATGGGGATCGAAGACTATCTCGATGGCCGAGATGGCCGGAAGTCAAGGGGACAAGGTAGTCGACGCCCCGACGACCCGGACGGGGATCGTCCCGACCCTCGAAAGAGGAGGAACAAGGGAGGCCAGGCCCCTAACGGCCGCTCCCTCCCCGGGCCGAGACCGGCACACGTCGATAGCTTTCGAAAGTTCTCAGCGTTCACCCCCTTGAACACCCCACCGGAGCGGATCCTAGCTCTGCACCGCGACAAGCTAGGGAGCCCTACTCCTCTCACAAAGGATCCTGCAAAGAGGGATCGAAACAAGTTCTGCGAATACCACCAAGATCACGGGCATCTGACATCCGAATGCTATCAACTCAAGCGCCAGATCGAGGCCCTGATTCAAGACGGGAAACTGAAGGAATACGTCCTTAGGACGATCGGGACGGCCGCGGCGCACGATGAGCGCCCGCGGCAAGAGAGAAAGGGTCTGGCGACGGTGACCGTCACGGACCGACCAGCCATTGAAGAACCGGAAAGCTCGCAACTGCACATCGTGGGCGTGATCCTGGGAGGCCCGGAGTCTGGAGACTCGGCCACGCGAAGGAAGAAGTACGTGCGCGAAGTTTCCGAGGGGAAAATAGCGCACTACATCAACCACACATACGAGGCTCCTCGGGCATGAGACCGACCCCGATATCAACCCCGCTCTTCGGCTTCTCCGGGGAAAGGGTCATGACGGAGGGAACTATCGACCTCCCGGTTACCTTCGGCACACCGGGGGGGCTCGAGGTGACCCACATCGTGTCATTCCTGGTCGTGGACCAGCCCTCGGCGTATAACGTCATCGTCGGCCGCCCAACTCTCAATCGTTTAAAGGCCATCACTTCCACTTACCACCTAATGATGAAATTCCCGACGAACAATGTTGGAATCGATCTAGGGTTTAAGAAAATAATTAACGCTTCAGGAAGCGGCGGAATTTTAAAAATTTTCTTTTACAAGTAAAAATGGTTTTTACTAACCTAGACAAGTGCAAGTACATGTAATTAAAAACCAATATGAGCATAGAAGTTTACTAACCTTTCTTGAAGCTTGATCTTTGAGAAGCTCTTAGAAAGTTGCAACGCTTGTCTCCCCTCGCAGCACGTCTCTCTTCCTTTCCTCGGAACCTCGTGCAACCACGAAAGTTTCTATCACTAAATCACTCGAAATAAAGGAATTAGTGAGTGGGCACTTTTAAACACTACGACTTAAGAACGAGTCTTGAAGTCGCAGAGCTAAACACTAGGTCGAGTGAGGACCTAGGTGCCAAAACAAGAAAAATCGAAAATAAACTAGAGAGAGAGAGAAGAGGGGCGGCAACCACAAGTTCTAGAGAGAGAAGCTCTCAATCTCTAACTTATGTGGAATGAGAAAAATGAGAAGAATGAGGCTCCTATTTATAGGAGAGGTCTTACCTTCAATAAGGTAGTTTCCTCTTCTATAGAATATCACATATTCATGAGCCAAATTCCTCTTTTCCTCTATGATGCACTCGGCCAAGGTGGGCTTCATTAAGCCTTGGATTTGTTTCCTTTTTTGTTCCTTCCCTTGCTTCTTACTTGTGTTGGGCGCCTACCTCTTATTTCCCTTAGAGGAAATTTGTTCCCTCTTTTTCTTTTGGCAAGTATCTTCATACATTTATGCACAAAATATTCTCTCTTGTCTCTTGGGTATTTGGGCGCCTATAACTTATCCAGAAAGGCCTTCTAGAAGCCTTTCCACTTGTTCATGACAACATGAAAAAGGCCCATTAAGAATTTTCAATAAAATTCTTATGAAATGACATTAATTAACGAGGCCCAATAATCAAGTTATGGCCGAGTGACATTAAGTCATCAAATGAACTTGTCAAAAAATTTATTGACATTCATTTCATCATATGTCTCAAAAGACAAAAATACCCTTTTGACAATTTTCGTTCTTGTTTTGACTTAGCTTCCAGTTTAACTATTCATATCGATGTGATTCGTGACAGTGACCTCATGGACCCAAATGAACAAAGCTTGAGCTAAACACTTGGACTCAAAAGTTCACAAACCTTTTCCAAGTTTAGCTTAATGCAAACTGACTCCACTAAAGAGCTGACACTGAAAATCTCTCGGTTCAAATGAATTTATTTTCTACTCAAGAATTCGACCTAATTATGATGAGCGGATCCACTGAATATTATCTATGTTTACCCTTCATGAATGTCATCAGTTAGTCGGGATTTACTAAATTACCATTTTACCCTTCTAGCTGTTATTTCCTCAACTCCTTTGTCGCTTGTGAATAAGTTAGAAACAATGTATTGACGAGGAGCTAACTAGTCACATTGTTTCATCCAAAAGAGTCAGGACTCAATTTGGACACTGGCCAGTTCATTTATTCGCACTCCAAGGAACAAAGCATGAGGTGACATACATTGCATTTCAGCAATCTTGTACATGAATTCCATATCTATGAGAACTTCACAAAGTTACTCATGACAGACTCACAACTTAGTACTTCACCAATAGGCCTTGTTCGGAATCACATAGTGAGTCCGAACTTTGACTTTCTCAAATGAGAATACTAAGGTGTGAAATGGCATGTCTCATTTCAGGATTAAGGTAAGCATGATGCAATTCATACATAGTGACTTCGAGACATAAGAGGTTAAATGGTTTGTTCTTATATTGTCTCTAGAAGTGCACTGGTCAATTCAGTACCTTCGGAAGATACGTAGAAGAACTATAGAGTCCCCAACTCTCAATGCCTCATAACCAGACATCATAGATTCTTCTAACAATCATACTGAGGTCAATAGTCCTTTGACCCTAAGATTGCGAATATATCGTTTTAAGCAAACTACGAAGAGTTTGTTCATGCAAATCTACATTTGTCTCTTCGTAAGTTGTTAAGTTTGTTTATGGACTAAAAGACTAAGGTTTTATCATAAAGCTTCAAACAAAGAAAGAATGAATGAACGTTTCAACTTTATTAATGAATAAGCAATTACAAGCAAGAGTCTTCGTAAGACTATATGACATCAAATGTACATAAATAGACACTACTACTCTTCTTGTGGGCACCATTGACAACAAACAAAGGGATAGCCATAATGTTGGGAGACCAATCAATGGCCAGGATGTGCTGCATCTAAGGCGTGGACGGGAAAGGAAAGGGAAAAAGGGTGAGCACCGTCTTCCAGCTCGGGGACAAGTTCCCGTGCGAAATAGGGAAAGGAGGAATCTTCGGAGAACTGGACCAGAGAGACGATGTCGAGCGTCGAAAGGTGGAGACACCTGACGACCTTGTTTCCGTCGTGTTGGACGACGCCAAACCTGACCAAGTAGTCAAGGTAGGGGCCCAACTCCCGTCCGAAGTTCGAGCCCGGCTCGCCACCTTCCTCCGTGAGCACAAAGACGTCTTCGCATGGACACACGCCGACAAGAGAGTATGGTTCGACCCCGAGATAATGGTTCACCGCCTCAACGACGACAAGAGAGTAGCCGAACGCGTTCAACCACGGCGGACGTTCAGCGGAGAGAGATACCAAGCCATCGGTGTAGAGGTTGACAAACTTCTCGCCGCCGACTTAATCAGGGAGGCGGAACACCCCAAGTGGATGTCCAACGTGGTAATGGTCAAGAAGCCAAACGAGAAATGGCGGATCTGTATCGACTACAAAGATCTCAACAAGGTTTGCCCGAAAGATAGCTTCCCCCTCCCGAGGATTGAGCAACTTGTGGACACCACGGCGGGCCACGAGTTGTTGAGCTTCATGGACGCCTACTCGGGCTACAACCAGATCCGCATGTACGAGCCGGACCAGATCAAGACCACCTTTGTTACGAACCGCGGACTCTATTGCTACAAGGTCATGCCCTTTGGCCTCAAAAACGCGGGAGCGACGTATCAGAGGTTGGTAAACCGAATGTTCGCCAATTAAATTGGCAAGACCATGGAGGTCTACGTGGACGATATGCTCGTCAAAAGCCTCAAGGCCCACGACCACGTTCGAGACCTGGGAGAGATGTTTGCGATCCTACGGCACTACAAGATGAAGCTCAACCCCAACAAGTGCGCGTTTGGGGTCGAGTCCGGAAAGTTCCTGGGCTACATGGTTAGCCGCCGCGGGATCGAGGCTAACCCTGAGAAGATTAGGGCGATCTTAGAGATGAGGTCGCCGCAGAAAGTGAAAGAAGTTCAGAGTCTGGCAGGAAGGATTGCCGCCCTGACACGGTTCTTGTCCAAGGCCACCGATAAGTGCCAACCTTTTTTTAAGGCACTGAAGAAGACCGACGGGTTCGTATGGACGGAGAAGTGCGAGGAAGCGTTCCGCGAGCTGAAAACTTATTTCGCCTCCCCCCCGCTCCTTGCAAAGCTGAAGGATGGCGAAACCTTGTACATCTACCTCGCGGTTTCCGATAGGGCCGTGAGCGCGGTTCTCATACGCGAAGAGGACAAGGTGCAATGGCCAGTCTTTTACGTTAGCAAGGCGCTCCTCGACGCTGAGACCCGATACCCGGAAATCGAGAGGTTGTCCCTCACCCTTGTCATGAGGACGAGGAAGCTCCGACCCTACTTCCAAGCACACCCCATCGTGGTCCGCACGGGACATCCCATCGAGAAGGCCCTCCAAAAAGGGACTTCCTCTCGAATGGCGATATGGTCCCAAGAGTTGGGCGAGTACGGGGTCGAGTTCCAACCGAGAGCCGCCATCAAGGGCCAGCCCTTCGCCGATTTCATACGAGAATGGTAAGAACACGAAAGACCAAGAGGACGACCACGACGAGCCATCGAAGAAAAGGACCAACGACCCGATAGGGCCGGTCTGGGACTTGCACGTGGACGGCGTTGTACTCACAAATCCCGATAGGGAAAAGCTGAGATATGCCTTGCGGTTCGAGTTCAAGGCTTCCAACAATGAGGCGGAGTACGAGGCTCTGATCGTTGGCTTGGAGCTGGAAAACAGGCTAGGCGCCCGAAACCTGTGCATCCACTGCGACTCGCAGTTGATCGTGAACCAGGTTAAGGGCGACTACGCCGCTAAAGAACCAAACATGGTCGCGTATTTATCCAAGACCCGAAAGAACCTAGAAGCACTGTCATGGTTCAAGATTGTCCAAGTTCCCCGGGAAGCAAACATCGACGCTTACGCCCTGGCTCGCCTCGCGTCCGGGATAGACGAGGAGGGCGAAGGCAGCGTCCCGATCGAGGTATTGACTCAACCCTACGTCTCGAGAGGCGACGTGGGGATGATTGACGAGGCTCCGCCCCCCTCATGGATGACTCCGCTCGTGGAATTCCTTAAGCGAGGAGTCGTCCCCGAAGACAAAGAGGAGGCCAAAAAGCTGAGAAGCCTGGCGCCGAAGTACACAATGAGGGAGGATAACCTGTTCAAAAGAGGCTATTCCATGCCCCTCTTCCGCTGCTTGACCGAAGTCGAGGCAAAGAAAGCGCTTCGCGAGGTGCATGAGGGGGTGTGCGGAAACCATGCCGCCGGACAATCTTTGGCGTTGAAACTCTTAACGCTCGGATGTTTTTGGCCGACCTTGAAAAAGGACTCCCACGAGTGGGCCAAAAAATGCGACAAATGCCAAAGATTCGCCCACATCCCGCGCCAGGCGCCAACACCGCTATGTCCGATCATCGTGCCGCGCCCCTTCGCGAAATGGGGAATCGATCTCATCTGCGAGCTACCTATGGCTCTGAGGCAGTACAGACATGCGATCGTGGCAATCGACTATTTCACGAAGTGGGTAGAAGCCGAACCGCTAGCAAAAATCACCGAGGCAAGCACGACGAACTTCATCTGGAAGAACATTATCTGCCGCTTCGGAATCCCCGCGTCAATCGTGACCGTTAACGGAAAGCAATTCAACAACGCGCGCCGCCGGGAAATATGCGAACAATTGGGCATTAACAAGACCTTATCTTCCCCACGCCACCCTCAGGCTAACGGTTAGGTAGAGGCGGTCAACAAAACGGTCAAGGAGAATCTGAAGAAGAAATTGGAAGGGAAAAAGGGGGCTTGGGCCGACGAGCTTACCATGGTCCTATGGGCATACCGAACCACCGCACGAAATGCGACCGGCAAAACCCCTTTCGCTCTCGCATTCGGCGTCGAGGCCGTGGTGCCTGTCGAGACCAGTCTACCGACCCTTCGCATCGAGGAGTACGAAGAAGCCGCCAACAACAACGCGATCAGGCTCAAGCTGGACCTCATAGATGAGAGGAGGGCGGACGCGCACACTCGCCTTGCCGCATAGAAGAGGAAGGTCGAAAAATACTACAACTCCAAGGTCAAGCTGCGGCAGTTCGTCGATGGAAGCCTCGTCCTCAGGAGGGTGTTCCAAAACACCAAAGTGCAAGGGACGGGGGTCTTGGGCCCCAGTTGGGAAGGTCTGTACCGTGTGCGCCGAGCCATCCACAACGGCACGTACGAGCTAGAGAACCTGGAACGACTCGTGTTCACGCACCCCTGTAACGCGGAACACCTTCGGCGGTACTACCAATAGATGCCCGTTCCCACCCGCTCTATGTTTTGTCGTGTCATTTCATTTTCAACTTTTGTAATGACATTTTTAAATCCCAAGTACGGCCAAACGCCCTGGGAATGTAGTTTTTCAGATATTTCAACATTGTAATCAAATTACATTTCGTTCGAAACGCTTCTTTTTCTTTTTGCAACAATTTCTCATCTTCTCTGCGAGTACCCGAGAAACTCAGGGGGCTAACGTATTGTTGGGATCTTAGGCTCGTCAGCTCGCCTGATCGGGCTCATCACCTCGCCTGGTCGACCTCGTCACCTCGGTGGAGTTCGCCTGGCCGAGCTCATCAGCTCGCCCAGTTGGGTTCGCCCGGCCGAGCTCGTCACCTAGCCTGGTTAGTTTCGTCAGCTCGCCTGGACGAACTCGCCTGGTTAAGTTCGCCTGAACGAGCTCGTCAGTTCGTACGATGACACGTCTTACGCGCCGAAAGGTAGCGAGACACCAACAAGTCGGATCCGCGCACTGGACCTCCGACCCTCGCGCGACGCTCTCGCACGATTCCACGCCCTACACGCTAATAGGCAACGGGGCGTCGGTGGATCACATCCGCGCACCGGACCGTCGATCCCGGCAGTAAAAACCCAAAATGTGACACACGTACCGACGAGTACCACACTCACTGGGAACTGCAAGCTTCTCCCGATACGCACGCTGACAGGTAGCGTACTCGCCGGAAGAAGAGCGCGACGGCCACCCAGCTCGCATACAACAACGGGCAGCGAGTCACGAATGGATGGCCAAGGGTCGCACCCGCCGGGCGAAACTGATCTAGCCAGCGCCCACGGGGAACCGCTACCAATACGACAGTAAGCCGTGCAAACCGGTTACGCTAAGTATAGTAAGCCGAGTTCGTAGGACACGCATTAATCAAGTTGCGCAAATCGATTACACTAAGCATAACGAATCGAGAAAATAAGACGCATAACGGGTAAAAAAGCTTTAACTAAGGCAAACGATGTTGTACGAACAACCCAACAAGAAAAGCACGTGAGTACGACGCATGTCAAACACAACAAGAATCCGAAAGAAAGCGTAAAGCGAGCGCTAAACAGGTGCGCCAAAAAACCGAAGAAAACTTTGCTACTCTGAGCCGAAGTCAACCTGCTCTTCGTCGTCTTCGGGGCACCGGACCCGCCACTGGCCTCTCCATCAGGTTGGCGGCTCGTCGACTGGGCGGCGTCCGCAAAGGCTTGAGGGCGCGGGTCGTCCTCCGGCGGCTCGTCGTCCAAAGGAGGAAACATGGCGTCGAAGAAGGAAAACGTGGTCCTACGAGACACATTCTCCTTCGTGGTCGCATCTCGGGCCCGTTCGGCTACCTCAAAACGGGCCGACTCCAACGCAAAGTCCCAGTCACGCTCCAAGTCCATCTTGGACTGCACGGCGTCGTCCTTTTCCTCGGCAAGGATATGCGCCTCCGCCCGCAAAATATCCCTCTCCCTCTCGGCCTTAACCCGGGAGATCTCGCTCGCCGATAGTCGAGCGTGGACGATGCTACGCTCCTCGCCCCGGCTCGAGAGTGCCGCCTGGAGCTTCTTCGTCTCCCCCAAGAAGGTGTCGGCCGCCTGCTCTGCCTTCTCCCGAGACGCTTGCTCGACCATGCGAAGCAATATCTCGGCCGCCGTTTCCTCACGAGCTCGCTTCGACTCCTCCTCGAGTGTCTGAAATTCTCATGCGGTGCGAACTCCCGCCAGAGCAGTGGCATGGGCGGCCTCCGTGCTCTCCTTGTCCTTCTCCATGGTCTGCATGCGTCGCAGCAGGTCCCGGAGAATGCGGCTGCTTCGCTCCTGACGTGCGAGCATCTGCGGAGACAAGTGATGAGCGTGTAATCGAAATAAGCATAATAGTTACGCGAGAGACGAGCAGACGAATCATACCTTTCGAGCATCACCGATCCCATTTTTGAAATGCTCCATGTCGCTTGTCGTCAGCAGACCTTTGAAGTCCCGCAGAGAGGTTCCAAGAATGCCTCGGGAGCACTGGTCCCTCAGCTCCGCCGCCTCCACCAGGAGCATCGAATCCATACTGTCTGACACCGTCGAGGTATGGGCACGCTTGTGGCTAGAGGGCGGCTGAAAGAAGTAGACGACGGCGATCGCTTGCTGGAAGGCATCGCCTCGTTCCTCGCCCGCGGGGGCGACCCTCGTTGGCGAACCTCAGCTCGGGGACAAGCCGCGGTCGGGGCTTCGGCGGTGGGTGCCGCTCCCGGCACGTGTGTGCGCGGCCGTTGTCGCCTGGGCATGATATCTGAAAGAGAGATAGGCGATGGTAAGTTAGAACACACGCAGTAGACATAATACAAAAAGCGCGGTAAACGCGAGAGCGTATGAGCGGATAGTACCCCCCGCGTCGGGGGGAGGGGCGGACGAACCCCCCGCCTCCAATACAGGGCCCTCCGTAACCTCCACACCGAGGCCGAGATGCGGAGGGGCATCGTCACAAGGCACGAACCACCCGGTCCTCGCCATTAGGTCCGGGGACTCGAATAGTGACCCCTGCCGCCTCGAATCCGGGATCGCTTTGATCACGGATACGAGTTCAGAATCTTCTGCTTCCCCGACGGAGGGAAAGTCGACCGCGGGCCCAAACGTTAACGGCGCCGCCCCGAAGGTCGACTCGGAAACCCACACCCAAGGGTACCGATGCTTCGAGGTAACTTTGGTAAAGCGCTTCCGACGGCACACGCAGTAGAAGCCCGGTTTCCCCGGGATCCCGCGGACGACCACGAGGTCCTGGATATCATCCGCGGTGACCGCCCGCTTCTTTGCTCGGTAGAGAATCATATGGCACACGGCGATTGCCCGGTAGAAGGACGGAGACATCTGCGACGCGTGCACCCCCAACCGAATCAATAACTCTTGGATCACCGGTTGAAAGGGTAACCGTAGCCCTCCGCGAAGGCTCGCCTCGTGGACGGCCGCATATCCCTTCGGGGGGCGAGTTGGGCGATCTTCGGGCAACGGCCTCGAAATCGACACCGAATCCGAAATGCCGTAACGCTTCCTCAAGCTCGCAAAACTCACGATCGAGAGCGAGCTCGGGACGTCAACGCCCGAGCAGTACAGGCCACCTTGCAGAACCCTCACGGCGACCGACCGGCCCAGCCGCGGAGTCCCCTCGTGCGCCCAGATCGCCCGGGCTCTTTGGGCTCTCGCTCGGCCCGCTGGCACTGGCGCCCGGCCCGCTGGCACTTGCGCCTGGCCCGGCGGCGAAGCCTGGCCCCGCCAGGTGGAACGCCGCCAACCCCTAGGGTTAGGGCAACCAGCGCCTCGGCCACCACCCCCTGTTCGGCGCTATCGGACCGGCGCTCCTCGTCTCTGGCGCCGGCGCTGCCGCCAACGACATCGCCCGCCGCCGGCGGCCCTCCATCGCCGCCCAGGACCGGCGCGGCCCTCCTTGCGCCCGGCTCGGCCGGCGCGACTCCTTCCCAGGCGGGCGCTCCACCAGCGCGACCTGGCCCTCTCCCGGCAACGCCTCCAGCACAGACGAGGCCGACGAGGGTCGACCCACCTTCGCGCGGGCTCGCCTCGGCGGGCGCACCGTCCCCCAAACCGCGCACGTCCCCGACGGCGTTGGGGTCCCCTCCGGCAACGTCTCCAACGTGCGTACCCTCCTCCGCATCGGCCAGCCACGAATCGACCGAGCGAAGATCGTCTCCAGCCATCTCAACCGACCTATTGCCCAGAGGCGGTGATGGAGGCACAACGTTCCGGGTATCCGCTGGGGATGAAAGTTGCGCCCAAATATCATCTAGGTTTACATCTTGATTCTCGAACAAAGGAAAGAGGTCATCTTCAACGGACCCACGCCCAGACACGTGGTGGGTAGGGACCATGGGAACGTGTAGCGAGGCAGAAACAAAAAGAAACAAGAGGAAACCAGAGGAAGAAAAAAAATAATAATAAGATAAATAGTAAAAGGAGGCTCGGCCAAACCTGTCTTCGCGATGGATCGCTCTGATGGGCCAACGATGATGAGAACCTTGAGTTTACCACACGAGCTTCACTCAGCGATAAACTCGTGGGGCTAATGTTATCGACCCAGCCCCGATCGCGACCAATCATAGAGGAAAAAGCGGTCAGACTTGCCCTGGCCATTGATCAGCCCGTCGGCCTGTTCGGACAAGGGCCGGTCCGACAGCCTCGGCCCTGCGAGGCCGACCTCGGCCTCAGCTCGCCCCTTCGCTTGGACGAGCTCGCCACTGGGACTGGTCGACCTCGCCCCTTCGCTTGGTCGAGCTCGTCAGCTCGCCCTTGGTCGAGCTCGTCCCTTCGCCCCTGGTCGAGCTCGTCAGCTCGCCTTTGGTCGAGCTCGTCACTTCGCTCCACTTAGTCGAGCTCATCAGCTCGCCTTTGGTCGAGCTCGTCACTTCGCCCTTGGTCGAGCTCATCACTTCGCCCTTGGTCGAGCTCGCCACTTCGCTTAGTCAAGCTCGTCAGCTCGGCCCTAGTCCAGCTCGTCAGCCTGCCCCTGGTCGAGCTCGTCACTTCACTCGGTCAAGCTCGCCCCTTCGCTTGGTCAAGCTCGTCAGCTCACCCTTGATCGAGCTCGCCAGCTCGCCCTTGGTCGAGCTCGTCCCTTCGCTCGGTCGAGCTCGCCAGCTCACCCTTGATCGACCTCGCCAGCTCGCCCTTGGTCGAGCTCGTCCCTTCGGCCTCGGTCGAGCTCGTCAGCTCGCCCTCGGTCGAGCTCGTCACTTCGCTCGGTCGAGCTCATCAGCTCGCCTTTGGTCGAGCTCGTCAGCTCGCCTTTGGTCGAGCTCGCCAACTCGCCCTTGGTCGAGCTCATCCTTTCGCCCTTAGTCGAGCTCGTCAGCTCGCCCTTGGTCAAGCTCATCACTTCGCTCGGTCGAGCTCGCCTCGCCCTTGATCGAGCTCGCCAGCTCGCCCTTGGTCGAGCTCGTCCTTTCGCTTGGTCGAGCTCGTCAGCTCGCCCTTGATCGAGCTCGCATGCTCGCCCTTGGTCGAGCTCGTCAGCTCGCCCTTGGTCGAGCTCGTCCTTTCGCTTGATCGAGCTCGCCAGCTCGCCCTTGGTCGAGCTCGTCCCTTCGCCCTCAGTCGAGCTCGTCAGCTCGCCCTCGGTCGAGCTCGTCACTTCGCTCGGTCGAGCTCCCCAGCTCGCCCTTGGTCGAGCTCGTCACTTCCCTTGGTCGAGCTCGCCAGCTCGCCCTTGGTCGAGCTCATCACTTCGCTCCTCTTAGTCGAGCTCGTCAGCTTGCCCTTGGTCGAGCTCGTCACTTCGCTCGGTCGAGCTCGTCAACTTGCCCTTGGTCGAGCTCATCACTTCGCCCTTGGTCGAGCTCATCACTTCGCCCTTTCGCCCTTGGTCGAGCTCGTCAGCTCGCCCTTGGTCGAGCTCGTCACTTCGCTTAGTCGAGCTCGTCAGCTCGGCCTTGGTCGAGCTCGTCAGCTCATCCTTGGTCGAGCTCGTCAGCTCGCCCCTTTTCGAGCTCGTCACTTCACTCGGTCAAGCTCGCCCCTTCGCTTGGTCGAGCTCGTCAGCTCGCCCTTGATCGAGCTCGCCAGCTCGCCCTTGGTCGAGCTCGTCACTTCGCTCGGTCGAGCTCATCAGCTCGCCCTTGCTCGAGCTCGTCAGCTCGCCTTTGGTCGAGCTCGCCAGCTCACCCTTGGTCGAGCTCGTCCCTTCGCCCTTAGTCGAGCTCGTCAGCTCGCCCTTGGTCGAGCTCGTCACTTCACTCGGTCGAGCTCGCCAGCTCGCCCTTGGTCGAGCTCGTCACTTCGCCCCACTTAGTCGAGCTTGTCAGCTCGACCTCGGTCTCAGAGGCCCATCATCGGCGAAGGAACACGCCAATGACGCCAGCCTACATTATCCTCTGCCAAAGGACATACCGCTGACGCCAGCCTACATTATCCTCTGCCAAAGGGCATACCGCTGACGTCGATCTACATTATCTTCTGCCTAGGACATGCCACTGACGTCAACCTACATTATCCTTTGCCAAGGGCTATACTCGGCCCAGCCTAGGCTATCCTTGGCCGCCTATAAATACAAGAGGCCCTCCCTCTTCAAAAGGTAATCCAAATTCCATTTCTTTAGTGCAAAAACGCTGCCGAACTCACCTCTTGCTCGTTTCTCTCAAGTCTTGGCCCCTAAACACTCAAACCCCTTTCTATCCATCTCAACCCGACTAATGTTTAGAGTCGGAGAGGAAAACAGGGGCACCCCCCCTGTTTTCCCTTTGTAGTTCACGCCTCCCCGCTTGTTTTTCAGGTGCTTGGGCGAAGTGGACGTTACCAACAGCTAAGGGACGACTTGGGCCATCAAGTCCGACACGCTCGAGCCCGGGCGAGACCACTCGGTCCGACCTTGGGTCTAACCGCCCGCGGCTCCTAAATCGTTGTCCGGAAAACGGCGACAACTTTTTCTATAGTCCCGAGGACGATAAGACTTTCGTTAGCACGAATGCTCGTTTCCTTGAGGAGGACTTTATGAAGGATGCAAAACCTAGAAGCAAAATTGTGCTTGAAGAAAAGTTGGGTGAGGAAGCTTCTACCTCATCTGTAAGAACTGTTCTTACCCCAACTGAAACACAACCTAACTCATCAGAATCTCGTCAAGTAGTACTTAGACGTAGTGGGAGGGCTTCTCAAAAGCCTGAAAGGTACATGTCTTATGGAGAATCTCTTGTAGCCGTCTCCGACATGGATGATCCTGTTTCCTATAGCCAAGCGATGGCTTGTTCTGAATCAAACCTTTGGCTTGACGCCATGAAAGTTGAAATGCACTCGATGTATGTCAACAAAGTCTGGAAACTTGTAGACCTTCCTGAAGGGATTAAACCTGTAGTGTAAGTGGATATACAAGAAGAAAATGGGTCCTGATGGTAACGTCGAGACGTTCAAAGCACGACTTGTGGCGAAGGGTTATACCCAACAAGAAGGGATTGACTATGAAGAAACCTTCTCGCCAGTCGCAATGCTTAAATCCATCCGCATACTCCTATCCATAGCTGCAGCTCTCGACTATGAGATCTGGCAAATGGATGTCAAGACAGCCTTCCTAAATGGCAATCTTGAAGAGCATTTACATGGCTCAACCAGGCGGTTTCGTGGAAGAAGGTCAAGAGACCAAGGTTTGTGAGTTGCTTAAATCCATTTATGGACTAGAGCAAGCATCTAGGTCATGGAATATCTGATTCGATGAAACTGTGAAAAGCAACCATAAAGCAAAGTTGTGTTTCTGGTGCTATATGTCGATGATATACTACTCATTCGTAATGACGTGGGTAAGTTATCTGAGGTTAAGGTCTGGCTGGCAAAGCAATTCGTTATGAAGGATCTAGGAGAAGCCGCGTACATTTTGGGGATCCAAATCTTTCGAGATAGGAAAAACCGGACCCTGTCGCTCTCTCAAGCATCTCATATTGATAAGGTAATGGATCGCTTCTCGATGCAAGACTCCAAGAAGGGCCAAACACCCTTTAGGCATGGAGTTTCACTCTCTAAGGACCAGTCTCCCAAGACTGCACAAGAGATTGAAGACATGACGAAAATTCCTTACGCCTCTGCCGTAGGAAGCCTCATGTATGCTATGCTTTGCACTAGACCTGACATCTGTTTCGCCGTAGGCATAGTTAGCCGTTTCCAATCCAACCCTGGACCCGAGCACTGGATTGCTGTTAAGCATTTTCTTAAGTATCTTCGAAGAACTAGGAACTTGATGCTTACATACTCAGGTACTGACCTGACTATGACGGGATATACGGACTCCGATTTTCAAGCGGATAAGGGTTCCAGGAAATCCACTTCGGGATCTGTGTTCATCCTTAATGGTGGAGCTGTTGTGTGGAGGAGTATTAAGCAATCTTGCATTGCTGACTCCACAATGGAAGCAGAATATGTGGCTGCTTGTGAAGCATCCAAAGAGGCTGTATGGCTTAGAAAATTCCTTAAGTACTTGGAAATTGTTCTAAACGTCGACGAGCCCATGACCGTTTATTGTGATAATAGTGGGGCTGTCGCTAACTCAAAGGAACGTCGAAGCCATAAGCGCTCTAAGCATATAGAGAGGAAATACCATTTGATTCGAGAGATCGTGCAGCGCAGAGATGTGGAAGTGAAGAAGATCTAAACGGAGGACAACCTAGCAGATCCATTCACAAAGGCCCTAGCGAACAAGATCTTCGACGAACATCGAGAGGGATTAGGCATGAAAGACTACACACATCTTCTTTGAGTCAAGTGGGAGTTTGTTGTCAATGGTGCCCACAAGAAGAGTTGTAATCTTTATATTATGCATTCGATGTAATAAAGTCTCATGAAGACTCTTGCTTGTAATTGCTTATTCATTAATAAAAAGTTGAAACGTTCATTCAATCTTCCTTGTTTGAAGCTTTATGATAAAACCTTAGTCTTTAGTCCATAAACAAACTAAACAACTTACGAAGAGACAAATGTAGATTTGCATGAACAAACTCTTCGTAGTTTGCTTAAAACGATATATTCGCAATCTAAGGGTCAAATGACTATTGACCTAAGTATGATTGTTAGAAGAATCTATGATGTCTGGTTATGAGGCATTGAGAGTTGGAGACTCTATAGTTCTTCTAGGTATCTTCCGAAGGTACTGAATTGACCAGTGCACTTCTAGAGACAAGATAAGAACAAACCATTTAACCTCTTATGTCTCGAAGTCACTATGTATGAATTGCATCATGCTTACCTTCATCCTGAAATGAGACATGCCATTTTACAGCTTACGTATTCTCATTTGAGAAAGTCAGAGTTAGGACTCACTATGTGATTCCGAACAGGGCCTATTGGTGAAGTACTAAGTTGTGAGAATGTCATGAGTAACTTTGTGAAGTTCTCATAGATATGGAATTCATGTACAAGATTGCTGAAATGCAATGTATGTCACCTCATGCTTTGTTCCTTGGAGTGTGAATAAATGAACTGGCCAGTGTCCAAATTGAGTCCTGACTCTTTTGGATGAAACAATGTGACTTGTTAGCTCCTCGTCAATTCATTGTTTCTAACTTATTCACAAGCGACAAAGGAGTTGAGGAAAAAACAGCTAGAAGGGTAAAATGGTAATTTAGTAAATCCCGACTAGCTGATGACATTCATGAAGGGTAAACATAGATAATATTCAGTGGATCCGCTCATCATAATTAGGTTGAATTCTTGAGTAGAAAATAAATTCATTTGAACCGAGAGATTTTCAGTGTCAACTCTTTAGTGGAGTCAGTTGGCATTAAGCTAAACTTGGAAAAGGTTTGTGAACTTTTGAGTCCAAGTGTTTAGCTCAAGCTTTGTTCATTTGGGTCCATGAGGTCACTGTCACGAATCACATCGATTAGGAATAGTTAAACTGGAAGCTAAGTCAAAACAAGAACGAAAATTGTCAAAAGGGTATTTTTGTCTTTCGAGACATAGGATGAAATGAATGTCAATCAATTTTTTGACATGGTCATTTGATGAAAAGTAACACTCGGCCGTAATATGATTAATTGGGCCTTGTGGATTAATTTTATTTCATAAGAATTTTATTGAAAATTCTAAATGGGCCTTTTTCATGTTGTCATGAACAAATGGAAAAGCTTCTAGAAGCCCATTCTAGATGGACATAGGCGCCCAACATACCCAACCAAGAGAGAATATTTTGTGCATAAATGTATCAAGATACTTGCCAAAAGAAAAAGAGGAAACGAATTTCCTCTATGAGGAAACAAAGAGAATCGGCCAAGGCAACCAAGAGGGAAACAAAAGAGGAAACTAATCCCTTGGGGATTGACTTGATGTAGGCGCCCATGTTGGAGATTTGGGCAATAAGGTATTGCTCATAAAGGTTTGGAAAATAAGAGGAAACTACTTTTTTCCAAGGCCAACCCTTCTCCTATAAATAGGCACCACATTCCTCTCATTTTACTCATTCCACATAAGTTAGAGATTGAGAGCCTCTCTCTCTAGAACTTGTGGTTGCCGCCCCTTCCTCTCTCTCTCTAATTTATTTTCGACATTTTTGTTTTGGCACCTAGGTCCTCATTTGACCTAGTGTTTAGCTCTGCGATTTCAAGACTCGTTCTTAAGTCCTAGTGTTTAAAAGTGCCCACTCACTAATTCCTTTATTTCGAGTGATTTAGTGATAGAAACTTTCGTGGTTGCTCGAGGTGCCGAGGAAAGAAAGAGAGGCGTGCTGCGAGGGGAGACGAGCGTTGCGAACTTTCCAAAAGCTTCTCAAAGTTTAAGCTTCAAGAAAGGTTAGTAAACTTCTTAGCTCATAGTAGTTTTTTATTTATGTGTACTTGCTCTTTGTCTAGGTTAGTAAAAAACCGTTTTTACTTGTAAAAGAAAATTTTTAAAATTCCACCGCTTACCGAAGCGTTAATTATTTTCTTAAACCCTAGATCGATTCCAACACCGAGAGCAATGTACTTACGATACTTAGTTGACATTCATAAAAAGTAATTATTTTATGCTAATCTTAATTGTATTTTTATCACATTTGTAAATGATCATATGTAGAATTAAATGTTAGATATTTAGCGGAAAGCGGAGGAAGAAGAGGTGGACATCGATGACTTGGAGTAGGCACCGATGCGTATATTTCTCGAGAGACAGCGAGATTGGGAAACTGGGAATGGTCTCTCGATCCCTAAGGGTGTCACTCGGCACGATCTAGCGGTTACCGATTTGCAATCAACGGTGCAAGCACAGCGGGACATGATGGAGCAGATACAGTGACAGATATAACAGAGCATGAGATCGAGTCAGGCGTCGTCTTCGACACCACAGGCTTAGACTACGCCGCGACAATCTACACGGGCTGATGATCAGACGCAACCTTATGTAGACTTCCAGCGACAGCGTCCTAGCGGGAGCATCACAAGATGAGGCGGCACCGCATCCCGAAGCAGCAGCGGAAGAGATCAGCCACAATGGAAAAGTGGTATTAAGCGCAAAAGAAATATTTTTATATTTATAATTACCAAACAAAATGTTAGTTTAATGTTAATTTACAAAATATCTCGAATGTATAATATTTTCTATTATGCTTTATAAAAAAATTATTTTCTAACTAAAATTTCTATTCTGATTATTATTAGTACTCTGCCTGACAAGTCGCATCCAATACTCTGCCCGCCAAATCGAGGGAAAGACTATTGGATGCAAAAAGTCGCATTCAATAGTCTAAAATGCCACAAAAAAAATATTGTGGAATAGAGTAGGAAGAGACTTGTCACATCAAAAAAGTCGCATCTAAGAAAATGGACCTTTGGATACGATTAGTCGCATCCATGGCCAACAAATGCGGACTATTAGATGCGACTTTTTGACTTTTGGATGCGGATGAGACGAATAAATCGTTGAAAATGCGTTTGAGAAGTCGAAATATGAAATGTTGGCACGCTGAGAATTCGTGAAAGGAAAAGTGAATTTAAAATGAAGTAAAAAGCTATTTATACCAAGAATTAACGGCTGAGTTAACACGTGCTCGAGAAACCCAACATCTAACAGAAAACGGGAAATGTCACTACGATTCAAAATAAAGATCACCGAAATGACTCCATAAGTGGCAGCTTGGTGTCCAGGCTAAGAAAAACAAAAGATCTTGGAGCATATCAAGATATCAGTAAAAGTGTATTTGTATGGTTAAACTAAAATTATACTAAAGAGTTCGTAACCATTTTTACTAAAATACAAAAAATTGGAAGGTTGTTTTTACTCATATAATTTGCATGATCCGAGATGAAGCTCGGATGCTCCGAGAATGGTAGGAATCAAACACTGAGCCGAAGTTAAATGGGTCGAAGGGAAATATGAAATGAGAAACTTCTAGTTCGTAAGGCAAGAATGAACCATACCGAGATGTACTTCGATGAGAAGATAAGTTGGTAGGTCTTTAGTCAAAGAATAAAATACGTGACAGAAAACATAAACCTAAGGAAAACACACACCTCAATGGTTATTCCGAGAACATGGGGAAGTAACCACTCAATACACAATTTGGGAATGGTTATTCAATAACCGCCATTCGAGAACACGAGGAAGTAACCACTCAATACACACGTTTGGGAATGGTTATACAATATCCGTCAGACGTGGGCTTGATCACCATACGTACTTAGCTTCTAGCCCTATAAATAGATGCGGAAGTGGCAGAAGCGAGATAAGCACAATTTCATACTCAAACATGACTAGAAGACATCACCTATCATTTAACACCCTCATTTACACTATCTTTTTTACTAGATGTTGTCGCTCATTTTCGGACAATGATTTAGGAGCCCCAAACGGTTCGACCCAAGGCCGGACCAAGTGGTCGCATTCGGGCTCGAGCATGTCAGACTCGGTATCCCAAGTCGTCCCTTAGCTGTCAATGTCCCTTGAGTTCGTCCAAACACTTGTAAAGGAATAAAGAACACGTGAACTACGAAGGGGAAACAGAGGGGTTGCCTCTGTTTACCTCTTCGACGCTCAACATTAGTGGGATTAAGGTGGAGTATAGAGGTTTAAGAGGGTGAGAGGCCAAAGATAAGTGAAACGAGTGAAGTATGAGTTCGACAACGTTTCAGGACTCAAAAAATGGACTACCCTTGGGAGAGAGCGGACCTCTTGTATTTATAGGCGACCAAGGGGTCATTGGGGAAACCCCTTGGCCGAGTGAGACTTTTGGGTCGGCCATTGGCCGACTGAAGCTTTGACTCGGCGAATGGCCGAGTGAACTTTGGGCCGGCCATTGGCCGGCTAAAGCTTTGACTCGGCCAATGGCCAAGTGAACTTTGGGCCGACCATTGGCCGGCTGAAGCTTTGATTCGGCCAATGGCCGAGTGAACTTAGGGCCGGCCCTTGGCCGGCTGGAAGCTTGGGCCGGCCAATGGGCAACTGAACCTTGGGTCGGCCATTGGCCAGCTGAACCGTGGGTCGGCTATTGGCCAGCTGAAAGCTTGGGCCGGCCAATGGCTGGCTGAACCTTAGATCGGCCATTGGCCGGCTGATAGCTTGGGCCGGCCAATAGCCGGCTGAAGCTTGGGTCGGCCATTGGCCGACTGAAAGCTTGGGCCAACCATTCTTGGGCCAGCGATTGGTTTGGGCCGGCCAATGGCCGAGGCAATGTTTCTCCGTCCGAGGCCTCGCGCTGGTCATGTGGGTTGAAGTGACGCTTTTGTCCTCGTCGGTCCGATGCGGGCCGATAACATTAGCCCCCCGATACTTGCGCTGATGTACGGCATGGGACGAACACTCTCGAGTTTGTGAACGCGCCGTAAGATGGCTTTTAATGCATTGCGAGGGACGGCTTTAGTGCATCACGAGGGACGGTTTTTGTGCGTCGCGAGGGACGTCTTTTGCACGTCGCGAGGGACGACTTTTGTTGTCTTTCGTTTTGCGCGTCTTATGTTCTCGACATACTATCGTAATCGACTCGCACGGTGTTGTTGATGTACGTCTTATTTTCTCGATTTGCCGGCGAAGTTGTGATCGATTCGCGCGTCTTGTCTGTGCGTGGCTTATTTTCTCGACTTAGCAATGAAGGCGTAGTTGATTTGCACGACTTTATTGGTGGTGCGCAGCTTATTTTCTCGATTTACCAATGAGGCGTAATCGATTTGCACGTCTCGATAGTGCGTGGCTTATTTTCTCGATTTACCAACGAAGGCGTAATTGATTTGCACGGCTTTATTGTGCGCGGCTTATTTTCTCGACCTACCAATGAAGGCGTGATCGATTTGCACGGCTTTGTTGTGCGCGACTTATTTTCACGACCTACCAATGAAGGCGTGATCGATTTGCACGGATTTGTTGTGAGCGGCTTATTTTCTCGACATACCAATGAAGGCGTGATCGATTTGCACGGCTTGGGCCTTGAAGGGACTTGTGTTGGAATTGATCTAGGGTTTAAGAAAAAGTTTAACGCTTCGGTAAGCGGCGGAATTTTAAAAATTTTCTTTTCAAGTAAAAACGGTTTTTACTAACCTAGACAAAGAGCAAGTACATATAAATAAAACCTACTATGAGCTAAGAAGTTTACTAACCTTTCTTGAAGCTTGAACTTTGAGAAGCTTTTGGAAAGTTCGCAACGCTCGTCTCCCCTCGCAGCACGCCTCTCTTTCTTTCCTCGGCACCTCGAGCAACCACGAAAGTTTCTATCACTAAATCACTCGAAATAAAGGAATTAGTGAGTGGGCACTTTTAAACACTACGACTTAAGAACGAGTCTTGAAGTCGCAGAGCTAGACACTAGGTCAAACGAGGACCTAGGTGCCAAAACAAAAAAGTCGAAAATAAACTAGAGAGAGAGAGGAAGGGGCGGCAACCACAAGTTCTAGAGAGAGAGGCTCTCAATCTCTAACTTATGTGGAATGAGTGAAATGAGAGGAATGAGGTGCCTATTTATAGGAGAAGGGTTGGCCTTGGAAAAGTAGTTTCCTCTTATTTTCCAAGCCTTTACGAGCAATCCCTTATTGCCCAAATTTCCAACATGGTCACCTACATCAAGTCAATCCCCAAGGGATTAGTTTCCTCTTTTGTTTCCCTCTTGGTTGCCTTGGCCGATTCTCTTTGTTTCCTCATAGAGGAAATTTGTTTCCTCTTTTTCTTTTGGCAAGTATCTTGATACATTTATGCACAAAATATTCTCTCTTGGTTGGGTATGTTGGGCGTCTATGTCCTTCTAGAATGGGCTTCTAGAAGCTTTTCCATTTGTTCATGACAACATGAAAAAGGCCCATTAAGAATTTTCAATAAAATTCTTATGAAATGAAATTAATCCACAAGGCCCAATTAATCATATTATGGCCGAGTGTTACTTGTCATCAAATGACCATGTCAAAAAATTTATTGACATTCATTTCATCCTATGTCTCAAAAACAAAAATACCCTTTTGACAATTTTCGTTCTTGTTTTGACTTAGCTTCCAGTTTAACTATTCCTAATCGATGTGATTCGTGACAGTGACCTCATGGACCCAAATGAACAAAGCTTGAGCTAAACACTTGGACTCAAAAGTTCACAAACCTTTTCCAAGTTTAGCTTAATGCCAACTGACTCCACTAAAGAGTTGACACTGAAAATCTCTCGGTTCAAATGAATTTATTTTCTACTCAAGAATTCAACCTAAATATGATGAGCGGATCCACTGAATATTATCTACGTTTACCCTTCATGAATGTCATCAGCTAGTCGGGATTTACTAAATTACCATTTTACCCTTCTAGCTGTTATTTCCTCAACTCCTTTGTCGCTTGTGAATAAGTTAGAAAAAATGTATTGACGAGGAGCTAACAAGTCACATTGTTTCATTCAAAAGAGTCAGGACTCAATTTGGACACTGGCCAGTTCATTTATTCACACTCCAAGGAACAAAGCATGAGGTGACATACATTGCATTTCAGCAATCTTGTACATGAATTCCATATCTATGAGAACTTCACAAAGTTACTCAGGATTAAGGTAAGCATGATGCAATTCATACATAGTGACTTCGAGACATAAAGAGGTTAAATGGTTTGTTCTTATCTTGTCTCTAGAAGTGCACTTGTCAATTCAGTACCTTCGGAAGATACCTAGAAGAACTATAGAGTCTCCAACTCTCAATGCCTCATAACCAGACATCATAGATTCTTCTAACAATCATACTGAGGTCAATAGTCCTTTGACCCTTAGATTGCGAATACATCGTTTTAAGCAAACTACGAAGCGTTTGTTCATGCAAATCTACATTTGTCTCTTCGTAAGTTGTTTATTTAGTTTCTGGACGAAAGACTAAGGTTTTATCATAAAGCTTCAAACAAGGAAGATTGAATGAACGTTTCAACTTTTTATTAATGAATAAGCAATTACAAGCAAGAGTCTTCATGAGACTTTATTACATCAAACGTAGAATATAAAGATTACAACTCTTCTTGTGGGCACCATTGACAACAACTTGGTGCCACATCGCTGTTGTCAATGGTGCCCACAAGAAGAGTTGTAGTCTTTATTTTGAACATTTGATGTAATAAAGTCTCATGAAGACTCTTGCTTGTAATTGCCTATTCATTCATTAATAAAGTTGAAACGTTCATTCAAACTTCCTTGTCTGAAGCTTTATGATAAAACCATAGTCTTTTAGTCCATAAACAAACTAAACAACTTACGAAGAGACAAATGTAGATTTGCATGAACAAACTCTTCGTAGTTTGCTTAAAACGATATATTCGCAATCTTAGGGTCAAAGGACTATTGACCTCAGTATGATTGTTAGAAGAATCTATGATGTCTGGTTATGAGGCATTGAGAGTTAGGAACTCTATAGTTCTTCTAGGTATCTTCCGAAGGTACTGAATTGACCAGTGCACTTCTAGAGACTAGATAAGAACAAACCATTTAACCTCTTATGTCTCGAAGTCACTATGTATGAATTGCATCATGCTTACCTTAATCCTGAAATGAGACATGCCATTTCACACCTTAGTATTCTCATTTGAGAAAGTCAAAGTTCGGACTCACTATGTGATTCCGAACAAGGCCTATTGGTGAAGTACTAAGTTGTGAGTCTGTCATGAGTAACTTTGTGAAGTTCTCATAGATATGGAATTCATGTACAAGATTGCTGAAATGCAATGTATGTCACCTCATGCTTTGTTCCTTGGAGTGTGAATAAATGAACTGGCCAGTGTCCAAATTGAGTCCTGACTCTTTTGGATGAAACAATGTGACTTGTTAGCTCCTCGTCAATACATTGTTTCTAACTTATTCACAAGCGACAAAGGAGTTGAGGAAATAACAGCTAGAAGGGTAAAATGGTAATTTAGTAAATCCCGACTAGCTGATGACATTCATGAAGGTTAAACATAGATAATATTCAGTGGATCCGCTCATCATAATTAGGTCGAATTCTTGAGTAGAAAATAAATTCATTTGAACCGAGAGATTTTCAGTGTCAGCTCTTTAGTGGAGTCAGTTGGCATTAAGCTAAACTTGGAAAAGGTTTGTGAACTTTTGAGTCCAAGTGTTTAGCTAAAGCTTTGTTCATTTGGGTCCATGAGGTCACTGTCACGAATCACATCGATAGGAATAGTTAAACTGGAAGCTAAGCCAAAACAAGAACGAAAATAGTTAAAAGGGTATTTTTGTCTTTTGAGACAAAGGATGAAATGAATGTCAATAAATTTTTTGACAAGGTCATTTTGTGACATGTTTCACTCGGCCATGACTTGATCATTGGGCCTTGTGAATTAATTTCATTTCATAAGAATTTTATTGAAAATTCTTATTGGGCCTTTTTCATGTTGTCATGAACAAATGGAAAAGCTTCTAGAAGTCTTTTCTAGAAGGACTTGGGCGCCCAACATACCCAACCAAGAGAGAATATTTTGTGCATAAATGTATCAAGATACTTGCCAAAAGAAAAAGAGGAAACAAATTTGCATGAGGATGGTTTAGGGTAATCGGCCAAGTGAGAGACAAGGCAAGGCCTTGAACAAAATTGGAAACAAATCAAGGCTTCTAGAAGCCTTGTTTGGCCGAGTTTCTCAAGTGGGAAAGAGGCAATATTTGCTCATGAATATGTGATATTCTATAGAAGAGGAAACTACCTTGTTGAAGGTAAAGTCTCTCCTATAAATAGGAGCCTCATTTCCTCACAATTCATTCATCCAAGTTTAAGAGATTTGAGAGACTCTCTCTCTAGAACTTTGGCCGAAAATCCTCTCTCTCTCTCTCTAGTTTATTTTCGATTATTTCTTGTCTTGGCACCTAGGTCCTCACTCGACCTAGTGTTTAGCTCTGCGACTTCGAGACTCGTTCTCAAGTCGTAGTGTTTAAAAGTGCCCACTCACTGATTCCTTCTTTTCTAGTGATTTAGTGATAGAAACTTTCGTGGTTGCTCGAGGTGCCGAGGAAAGAAAGAGAGACGTGCTGCGAGGGGAGACGAGCATTGCAACTTTCCAAAAGCTTCTACAAGGTTCAAGCTTCAAGAAAGGTTGGTAACTTTAATAGCTCATATTAGTTTTTATTTACATGTACATGCTCTTGTCTAGGTTAGTAAAAACTAGTTTTACTTAAAAAGAAAATTTTTAAAATTCCGCCGCTTAACGAAGCGTTAAATTTTTTCTCAAACCCTAGATCGATTCCAACAATTGGTATCAGAGCTATGGTCAAAGGAATGCATGTGCATGTTTTTAAATTATGAGCTTGAAAATCGTTTTCGAAAGTTTACTAATTTTGTGACAAGTTAGAATTGTAATCTTAGATTTTTTTTTAATTTATTGCTCATGCCTTTAAATTAAAAACCATGTTTATTTTCTATGAGTTTGGGATGATGTTAAAACACATTAGAATCAGTTCTAAAAGTTTTTAATTTTTTATATTGAAAAACGTGTTTTAAAGGTTTGAGATTTTTCGAGTAAATTTTGTGACTAGTTTTATTTTCTTGCTAGTTTCGTTTATTTACTTGAATCGTTTTATGCATGTTGTTATTTCTTTTATTCTATGTTATTACCCTGCTAATAAAACACAAATAAAAGCTTTAAACAACTTCATAAAACGTGTTGTCGGTCGTTTTCGGAAAACCCGAGACGCCGAGAGGGCACGTCGCTCAAAGGGCCGATGGTCAGGCCGGAGGACCTGAAGAGCGGCAAATCTTCAAGCCCTCGCCCAAACTCCTGACTCCTCGAGTCAAGCTTCGCTCCTCGAGTCGAGCCTTGAGTGGTTCCTCGAGTCGAGCCTTTAATTGTCCCTCGAGTCGAGCCTCGAGTCACTTTCGAGTCGAGCCTCGAGTCATCCTCGAGTCACTCCTCGAGTCAAGTCGCTAGTCGCTCTCGCCGGGCCGAGCCTTGCCCCTCGGATCGAGTCACTCTCATCAAGTAGAAAGCTTCATATTTCACGTGAGAAGAATGGCATTCGAAAGCCCGCAAGAGCCCGGCAAGACGAGCCGCTCACTGCGCACGCAACGCGCTGCACCGGCCAGCCGGGCAGCAGGCAGCGCGCCGCGCCGGACAGGCAGCGCGCCGCGCCAGTCAAGGCACCCTGCGCCGCGCGTCCTGCGCCGCGCGTCCCGCGCCGCGCCCGGTGACCCGCGCGCCGCGCCCCCTGCGCCGCGCGCCGCGCGCGCCGTGCGCCTCCACTTGATGCCACACGCATTCCTAGTCCCACATGGACGAAAAAGGGACCTTCTAAGGCTCCCAAACACCTATAAATACCCTCTCCCATTGAGGGGAAAGCCATCCCAAGATATCCAAGAATATCTAATAATTCTCTTCATCTCTTATCGACACGCTCGATTTCTCTGCTTCTCTGGATGCCATATTTGGCCTGAAGCAGGTTCTCTTCTCTCTCCCTCGTCCTCAAAGGTCCCGAAGCACTCACGGGAACTTCCCGGACGTCGCTCCCTTTGATCGAACGTTCTCCGGTGCTCAAGCACGCCCCTAGGGTTCTCAACTAGAGCTACCCTCGCGCGTCTAACACGCTAGACGCGTACGCGATCTCCGAAGTTCTGAGACGCTGCCGAGGACTCCTCGCGCCCCGTTTCCTTCGTCGAGCACGCCTCTTCACCAAGGCTCCGCGCCTCATACTGCGTCACATACGCTTGAACTACGTTCTGACCTGATCCCACGCACGGGTACGTAGGCAGCCGACAACCAAGGCACGGTCACTCATCCTCCTCACCCCCTACCTCTCCCGAGAGGCGGGTTGATCGGAGAGAACCCTAGCTCGAGACTATCGAGTTCACACTCTTGGCCCGGGTGCGATCACTTGGTCCGGCCTTGGATCGAACCGCCCGAGGTTTTAAATAGTTGTTCATTTTCGTGCGACAACATTTTGGCGCTAGAAGGAGGGCACTTCCCGACCTATTCAGCCCGAAATCCCTTCTATTCATCTTCTTCTTTTCTTCTGCGAACTCAACCTTCTCGAACTTGAGAAACGATGAGTATCCAACCACCCGTACGTTCTGAGGGCGCAAACAACCCCGAAAACGTCGCTAAGACCAAGAAATACTTCTTGCGCTCCCGAGCGCATGGTGACGAAGAGTCGCTCCACGAAGAGAGCTCGACCCGCTCACCATCTCCATCTCCTGATAGCAGGGACAACCGCATCACGGAATTGGAGGAGAGTATCCGCCGACTGAAGGCGAGGAACGCAAGGTATCACCGCCAACTGGCTGCGAAGCAACCTATGCGTGACACGACGATCCCCAACGGGGATCCTGAGAACCTCAACGAGGAAAGCCGCGACCCTGATTATGAGGATACTGGTGGCTCGGAGGATGTCGAGACTTCTCTCACGAAGGACGGGGGACTCCCCGCCGTGTTTGAGGCCGGTCCGTCGAATCCCTTACCCCGAACAGGCGATGCGCCGGTAGCTTCTCAAGAGGGGAATTCCCGACGTTCAGCCCTCGACCGACTAGGTCCGAGGGAGAATGTTGCGGAAAGTCAGGGCGCGCGGAGAGCGCAACGTCGCAAGCAGAGCCGGCGCCTCCATACGGCCAGCCCTGATCTTAGGGACCACCTCACTGCTCAACGCATTGGGCGTGGCAATGATCTGAGAGAGCGACTAAGCTCTAGACCCAACATCCCGCTGGCAGCCCCAACTAACGGGAACCGCCGCGCAGGACAGGGGTCTAACGAGAGGCTGCAGGTGACTCCTCCCGATCAAGGGGTTACTCCAACGACCGGTCTCGATGTGGTCACTATGATCCACAACCTTCGAAATGAGGTACGAGATCTCCGAGAGTACGGAATAGGTGGAAGCGCCTACGGAGTCATTGAGGAGAACTCATCGCCTTTCACTACTCAGATATTGGCTGAGGTTTGTACGGGGAATTTCAAGCTCCCGAACCTCGCTCCCTATGATGGGAAAGCAGATCCTGCTTACCACATCCAGCACTATGAAACCTGGATGACGATGCAGGGTGTTTCTCCTGGTGCCATGTGCCAAGCCTTTAGTTTGACCCTCACCGGACCCGGCTTTGAGTGGTTCAAAAACTTGAGACCAGGAAGCATCCACTCGTTCAAAGACCTGAAGGACATGTTCCTAGCACGATTCGCTACGTCTATGGTCCAAAAGAAGACCAAGATGTACCTGTGGTCAATCAGGCAAGAGAGTGGCGAGTCTCTTAGACGATACCTCGCCCGATTCACAGAAGAGTCAAACAAGGTCGACCGCTTTGACGACAGTGACGCGATTGCCGCTATCATAGAAGGCTTGCGTACGAGTGACTTCCTCAAGTCTGTCGTCGGCCGTGTCCCTTCCACCATGGCCGAGTTAATGACTCGAGCTAAGACCTTCATGGGAGTCGAAGACTACCTCGACGGCCGCAAGAGCACTAATCAAAGCTCTCGCCGTCGGGAAGAACCTATCCGCGAGCAGAACGAACCTCGTAAGAGGCGAAACAAGGGGAACCAGGTTCCTAACAACCAACTCCCTGTACCTCAGAAACCGCGACTTGCGGAAAACTTCAAAGGGTACTCGTCGTTCACGCCGCTGAACACGGCGCCGGAAAGGATCTTGGCTCTGGCACGTGACAAGTTCACGCCCCCGGCTCCAATAAAGAAGGATCCCGCAACTCGCGATCGGTCCAGGTATTGTGAGTTCCATCGGGAATATGGTCATTTGACCTCGGAATGCTACAACCTCAAAAGGCAAATCGAGGCTCTGATCCAACGGGGCGAGCTGAAGGAGTTCGTGTTGCGCATGATTGGCGCTGCGGGCCCCACCGCGAACAGACAGCAGTCTGGTCAAGGAGGAGGAGCAGCCGCCTCTGCCAACCAAACCCCGGTTACTGCCAACGCCAACCCACAACTGCACGTGGTAACCACCATACTGGGAGGTCCACAGGATGGGGATTCGGCCCGTCAACGGAAGAAATTCCTTAGGGCCGTGTCGCAGGAAGACGCTGCTATGCACGTCAACTTCACATATGAAGAACCTCCGTCCGTGCCTCACGAGACGATGTATTTCACCAATGAAGAGGCCAAGCGAGTTGTGCATCCGCACAATGACGCGATCGTGCTCAAAGCCCAAGTGGCCAATAACTTGGTGAAAAGGGTTCTCATCGATAACGGCAGCGCTGCCGACATAATCTTCAAGTCCACCCTAGAGCGCATGAAGCTCGGGGGGCTGCGCCCGACTCCGACCCAAACGCCATTGTTTGGGTTCACTGGGGAAAAGGTTATGACTGAGGGCATCATCGACCTGCCGGTCACCTTTGGAACCCCTGGAGGAATCGAAGCCGTTCACATGGTCCCATTCCTAGTGGTCGATCAAGAGTCGCCCTACAACTTAATCATTGGGCGACCCACGTTGAACCGGCTGAGGGCAATCACTTCCACGTATCACCTACTGGTGAAGTTCCCCACCGAAGGGGGAATTGGCATCATGGCTGGAGACCAATCCCAAGCCAGAATATGCTACGTGCAAGGAGTTGATGGCAAGTCCGCGGGAAAAGCGGTCAACACAATCTTCCAACTGGAAGACGATTACCCATGCAACCTAAGGGATGCAAGGAAGTTCGGAGAACTTGACCCCCGTGATGAAATCGAAAGACTTAAGGTGGAAACCTCCGATGATCTTGTGCCAATCGTCCTGGACGAGTCGAAGCCTGATCAAGTTGTAAAAATCGGCACCCGACTTCCACTCGCCATCAAAACTCAGCTTACCGCCTTCCTTAGGGAGTTCAAGGATGTTTTTGCATGGACTCATGCGGACATGCCCGGAATCGATCCCGAGGTAATAGTGCACCGACTGAACGACGACCCAAAGGTCGCCGAAAAAGTACAGGCTAGACGAACGTTCAACCCAGAACGATACCTGGCCATAAATGAAGAGGTCGAGAAACTCCTCACCGCAAACTTCATTCGAGAGGCTAAGTACCCCAAGTGGGTCGCCAATGTGGTAATGGTAAAAAAGCCCAACGGGAAGTGGCGAATTTGTATAGACTACAAAGATCTTAACAAAGCCTGCCCTAAGTATTTGGAAGTTGTTCCAAACGTCGACGAGCCCATGACCCTTTATTGTGATAATAGTGGGGCTGTCGCCAACTCAAAGGAACCTAGAAGCCATAAGCGCTCTAAGCATATTGAGAGGAAATACCATTTGATTCGAGAGATCGTGCAGCGCAGAGATGTGGAAGTGAAGAAGATCTCAACGGTGGACAACCTCGCAGATCCATTCACCAAGGCCCTAGCGAACAAGATCTTCGACGAACATCGAGAGGGATTAGGCATGAAAGACTACACACATCTTCTTTGAGTCAAGTGGGAGTTTGTTGTCAATGGTGCCCACAAGAAGAGTTGTAATCTTTATATTATGCATTCGATGTAATAAAGTCTCATGAAGACTCTTGCTTGTAATTGCTTATTCATTAATAAAAAGTTGAAACGTTCATTCAATCTTCCTTGTTTGAAGCTTTATGATAAAACCTTAGTCTTTAGTCCATAAACAAACTAAACAACTTACGAAGAGACAAATGTAGATTTGCATGAACAAACTCTTCGTAGTTTGCTTAAAACGATATATTCGCAATCTAAGGGTCAAATGACTATTGACCTAAGTATGATTGTTAGAAGAATCTATGATGTCTGGTTATGAGGCATTGAGAGTTGGAACTCTATAGTTCTTCTAGGTATCTTCCGAAGGTACTGAATTGACCAGTGCACTTCTAGAGACAAGATAAGAACAAACCATTTAACCTCTTATGTCTCGAAGTCACTATGTATGAATTGCATCATGCTTACCTTAATCCTGAAATGAGACATGCCATTTCACACCTTAGTATTCTCATTTGAGAAAGTCAAAGTTCGGACTCACTATGTGATTCCGAACAAGGCCTATTGGTGAAGTACTAAGTTGTGAGTCTGTCATGAGTAACTTTGTGAAGTTCTCATAGATATGGAATTCATGTACAAGATTGCTGAAATGCAATGTATGTCACCTCATGCTTTGTTCCTTGGAGTGTGAATAAATGAACTGGCCAGTGTCCAAATTGAGTCCTGACTCTTTTGGATGAAACAATGTGACTTGTTAGCTCCTCGTCAATACATTGTTGAGGAAATAACAACTAGAAGGGTAAAATGGTAATTTAGTAAATCCCGACTAGCTGATGACATTCATGAAGGGTAAACATAGATAATATTCAGTGGATCCGCTCATCATAATTAGGTCGAATTCTTGAGTAGAAAATAAATTCATTTGAACCAAGAGATTTTCAGTGTCAGCTCTTTAGTGGAGTCAGTTGGCATTAAGCTAAACTTGGAAAAGGTTTGTGAACTTTTGAGTCCAAGTGTTTAGCTAAAGCTTTGTTCATTTGGGTCCATGAGGTCACTATCACGAATCACATCGATAGGAATAGTTAAACTGGAAGCTAAGCCAAAACAAGAACGAAAATAGTTAAAAGGGTATTTTTGTCTTTTGAGACAAAGGATGAAATGAATGTCAATAAATTTTTTGACAAGGTCATTTTGTGACATGTTTCACTCGGCCATGACTTGATCATTGGGCCTTGTGAATTAATTTCATTTCATAAGAATTTTATTGAAAATTCTTATTGGGCCTTTTTCATGTTGTCATGAACAAATGGAAAAGCTTCTAGAAGTCTTTTCTAGAAGGCCTTGGGCGCCCAACATACCCAACCAAGAGAGAATATTTTGTGCATAAATGTATCAAGATACTTGCCAAAAGAAAAAGAGGAAACAAATTTGCATGAGGATGCTTTAGGGTAATCAGTCAAGTGAGAGACAAGGCAAGGCCTTGAACAAAATTGGAAACAAATCAAGGCTTCTAGAAGCCTTGTTTGGCCGAGTTTCTCAAGTGGGAAAGAGGCAATATTTGCTCATGAATATGTGATATTCTATAGAAGAGGAAACTACCTTGTTGAAGGTAAAGCCTCTCCTATAAATAGGAGCCTCATTTCCTCACAATTCATTCATCCAAGTTTAAGAGATTTGAGAGACTCTCTCTCTAGAACTTTGGCCGAAAATCCTCTCTCTCTCTCTCTAGTCTATTTTCGATTTTTCTTGTCTTGGCACCTAGGTCCTCACTCGACCTAGTCTTTAGCTCTGCGACTTTGAGACTCGTTCTCAAGTCGTAGTGTTTAAAAGTGCCCACTCACTGATTCCTTCTTTTCGAGTGATTTAGTGATAGAAACTTTCGTGGTTGCTCGAGGTGCCGAGGAAAGAAAGAGAGACGTGCTGCGAGGGGAGACGAGCGTTGCAACTTTCCAAAAGCTTCTACAAGGTTCAAGCTTCAAGAAAGGTTAGTAACTTTAATAGCTCATATTAGTTTTTATTTACATGTACATGCTCTTGTCTAGGTTAGTAAAAACTAGTTTTACTTAAAAAGAAAATTTTTAAAATTCCGCCGCTTAACGAAGCGTTAAACTTTTTAGTAAATTCCGCCGTCTGGCCCATCAGCTCGGCCCGGCTCCTAGCCGGCTGAGCCTCCGGCCCGTGGGCCCTGCACGGGCGTCCCAGCGCTCGCCTCGTGTGCACCCGGCCCGGCAGCTTGGCCCAGCTCCCAGTCGGTTGGGCCATCCTCCCGCGCACCTAACCTAGCAGCCCGGCCCAATTCCTGGCCGGCTGGGTCCTCACCAAACATGCCAGGCCCAATTGGGCCTAGGGTTTCCCCAAGGGTCGGGCAGGCCGCCGCCCCCTGGCTGGCGCCGCCTGGCCGGGCCGCCTCCTGCCCGGCGCCGGCCCCTCCATGGGCAGCGTCGCCCGGCGCTGGCGTCTCCCCGGCGGCACACGTCTTCACCGGTGCGACCAGGCCCGGGGGGCTCTCCTCCTGGGCGCGATCTACAGGCCACCCGACGGTCTCATCCAGGCAGGCGAGGACCTCCCCCGCGTCGGGACCGGCACAGAAGGCGCCGACACCGGCCGGCGCACCCCTCTCGACGCCGGCGTCACCAAGCGCGACCGCCCCGGGACTGCTCGCTCCGTCTGGGCGGTCTTCCTCGCCGGCGCGCCTGGTGGGCGCCCAGTCGGGTGGGGGCTTCCTCGGGGCTGGGGTCGACCCAGATCGCGCCACCCCCGGACGAGGCGTCCTCCCCGGTGTCGTCCTCCTCCGGCGCGTCTCCTCCAGCGCCGGCCGCTCCAGGCGCGGCTGCCTCCGGCACGCGCACGCCACCCAGGCCACCAATGGGCAGCGGGGCGTCATTCCCCGGCCTGGGTGGGTCCACCCCGATGTCTACAGCACCGCCGGCGCCGCCCCGAGCCCAGGCGCCTCCTCCGGTGCGTGCGATGTCCCCGGCGCTGGCCGTCTCCGGCACGCGCGCCCTCTCCCTCGTCGGCCAGCCACGCTTCAATCAAAGCAAGCTCTTCCCCGCCCATCGCAACGATGCTGCTCGTACCCAGTGAGTGGGGTGCGTTAGGAATGCTTGGGGGAGACGAGAATTGGGTCCAAAAATTTTCCAAATCCACGTGTTGATTCTCGAGCAAGTGAAACAGGTCATCTTCGATGAGCCCACACCCCGATAGGCAGTCAATGGGGTCCATGGGCGCGAATAACGAGATGAAAAAATTGACCGAGAAAAAGGAAAAGTAATAATTAAAGGCGTCGGAACGTACCACTTGGCGACGGGCTACTCCGGTGGGCCGACGACGGTAAGGGCTTTGAGTTTACCACGCGAGTTACACTCGATGATAAACTCGGGGGGCTAATGTTACCGGTCCATCCCGGCCCGGTAGGACGACGACAGCCACGATAGCGATCACCCCGGGACTCTCCCGTCGCACGGCCGTTTCAGAGCCGGCCCTCGCCTCCACGGCCGCCTCAGAGCTGGCCCTCCTTTCCATGTCTGGCTTAGAGCCGGCCCTCACTTCCATGGCCGGCTCAGAGCCGGCCCTCCTCTCCATGGCCGGCTCAGAGCCGGCCCTCATTTCCACGGCCGCCTTAGAGCCGGCCCTCCTATCCATGGTCGGCTCAGAGCCGGCCCTCGCCTCCACGGCCGCCTCAGAGCCGGCCCTCCTCTCTATGGCCGGCTTAGAGCCGGCCCTCTCCTCCACGGCCACCTCAGAGCAGGCCCTCCTCTCCATGGCCAGGTGAGTGCCGGCCCTCGCCTCCATGGCCGCCTCTGAGCCGGCCCTCCTCTCCATGGCCGGCTCAGAGCCGGCCCTCGCCTCCACGGCCGCCTCAGAGTCGGCCCTCCTCTCCATGGCCGGCTCAGAGCCGGCCCTCGCCTCCACGGCTGCCTCAGAGCCGGCCCTCCTCTCTATGGCCGGCTCAGAGCCGGCCCTCGCCTCCACGGCCGCCTCAGAGCCGGCCCTTGTCTCCATGGCCGGCTCAGAGCCAGCCCTCATCTCCATGGCCGGCTCAGAGCCGGCCCTCGGCCAAGGGGACGCTCGAAACGCCCCTTGGTCACCTATAAATACCAGGGTCCCTCCCCTTGTCCAGGTAATCCGAATTTAAGTACTGAAACGCTGTCGAACTCATACCTCCCTCGGTTCTCTCAAGTCTCGGCCCCTAAACACTTAACTCTCTATAATCTACCTCAACCCTTCCAATGTTGAGCGTCGGAGAGGTAAAGAGAGGCAACCCCTCTGTTTCCCGTTTGTAGTTCATCGTCACCTTCTCTTGTAGGATGAACGACGGACGAAGCAAACACCAATCACAGCTAAGGGAAGACTCGGGCTACCGAGTCCGACACGCTCAAGGCCAACCCTTCTCCTATAAATAGGCACCACATTCCTCTCATTTCACTCATTCCACATAATTTAGAGATTGAGAGCCTCTCTCTCTAGAACTTGTAGTTGCCGCCCCTAAGTTCACTCGGCCATTGGCCGAATCCAAGCTTCAGCCGGCCAATGGTCGGCCCAAAGTTCACTTGGCCATTGGCCGAGTCAAAGCTTTAGCCGGCCAATGGCCGGCCCAAAGTTCACTCGGCCATTGGCCGAGTCAAAGCTTCAGTCGGCCAATGGCCGACCCAAAAGTCTCACTCGGCCAAGGGGTGCCCCCAATGACCCCTTGGTCGCCTATGAATACAAGAGGTCTGCTCTCTCCCAAGGGTAGTCCATTTTTTGAGTCCTGAAACGCTGTCGAACTCATACTTCACTCGTTTCACTTATCTTTGGCCTCTCACCCTCTTAAACCTCTATACTCCACCTTAATCCCACTAATGTTGAGCGTCGAAGAGGTAAACAGAGGCAACCCCTCTGTTTCCCCTTCGTAGTTCATGTGTTCTTTATTCCTTTACAAGTGTTTGGACGAACTCAAGGGACATTGACAGCTAAGGGACGACTTGGGATACCGAGTCTGACATGCTCGAGCCCGAACGCGACCACTTGGTCCGGCCTTGGGTCGAACCGTTTGGGGCTCCTAAATCATTGTCCGAAAATGAGCGACAACATCTAGTAAAAAAGATAGTGTAAATGAGGGTGTTAAATGATAGGTGACGTCTTCTAGTCATGTTTGAGTATGAAATTGTGCTTATCTCGCTTCTGCCACTTCCGCATCTATTTATAGGGCTAGAAGCTAAGTACGTATGGTGATCAAGCCCACGTCTGACGGATATTGTATAACCATTCCCAAATGTGTGTATTGAGTGGTTACTTCCTCGTGTTCTCGAATGGCGGTTATTGAATAACCATTCCCAAATTGTGTATTGAGTGGTTACTTCCCCATGTTCTCGATATAACCATTGAGGTGTGTGTTTTCCTTAGGTTTATGTTTTCTGTCACGTATTTTATTCTTTGACTAAAGACCTACCAACTTATCTTCTCATCGAAGTACATCTCGGTATGGTTCATTCTTGCCTTACGAACTAGAAGTTTCTCATTTCATATTTCCCTTCGACCCATTTAACTTCGGCTCAGTGTTTGATTCCTACAATTCTCGGAGCATCCGAGCTTCATCTCGGATCATGCAAATTATATGAGTAAAAACAACCTTCCAATTTTTTGTATTTTAGTAAAAATGGTTACGAACTCTTTAGTATAATTTTAGTTTAACCATACAAATACACTCTTACTGATATCTTGATATGCTCCAAGATCTTTTGTTTTTCTTAGCCTGGACACCAAGCTGCCACTTATGGTGTCATTTCGGTGATCTTTATTTTGAATCGTAGTGACATTTCCCCTTTTCTGTTAGATGTTGGGTTTCTCGAGCACGTGTTAACTCAGCCGTTAATTCTTGGTATAAATAGCTTTTTACTTCATTTTAAATTCACTTTTCCTTTCACGAATTCTCAGCGTGCCAACATTTCATATTTCGACTTCTCAAATGCATTTTCAACGATTTATTCGTCTCATCCGCATCCAAAAGTCAAAAAGTCGCATCCAATAGTCCGCATTTGTTGGCCATGGATGCGACTAATCGTATCCAAAGGTCCATTTTTTTAGATGCGACTTTTTTGATGTGACAAGTCTCTTCCTAATCTATTCCACAATATTTTTTTTGTGGCATTTTAGACTATTGGATGCGACTTGTTGCATCCAATAGTCTTTCCCTCGATTTGGCGGGCAGAGTATTGGATGCGACTTGTCAGGCAGAGTACTAATAATAATCAGAATAGAAATTTTAGTTAGAAAATAATTTTTTTATAAAGCATAATAGAAAATATTATACATTCGAGATATTTTGTAAATTAACATTAAACTAACATTTTGTTTGGTAATTATAAATATAAAACTATTTCTTTTGCGCTTAATACCACTTTTCCATTGTGGCTGATCTCTTCCGCTGCTGCTTCGGGATGCGGTGCCGCCTCATCTTGTGATGCTCCCGCTAGGACGCTGTCGCTGGAAGTCTACATAAGTTGGCGTCTGATCATCAGCCCGTGTAGATTGTCGCGGCGTAGTCTAAGCCTGTGGTGTCGAAGACGACGCCTGACTCGATCTCATGCTCTGTTATATATGTCACTGTATCTGCTCCATCATGTCCCGCTGTGCTTGCACCGTTGATTGCAAATCGGTAACCGCTAGATCGTGCCGAGTGACACCCTTAGGGATCGAGAGACCATTCCCAGTTTCCCAATCTCGCTGTCTCTCGAGAACTATACGCATCGGTGCCTACTCCAAGTCATCGATGTCCACCTCTTCTTCCTCCGCTTTCCGCTAAATATCTAACATTTAATTCTACATATGATCATTTACAAATGTGATAAAAATACAATTAAGATTAGCATAAAATAATTACTTTTTATGAATGTCAACTAAGTATCGTAAGTACATTGCTCCCGGTGTTGGAATCGATCTAGGGTTTAAGAAAATAATTAACGCTTCGGTAAGCGGCAGAATTTTAAAAATTTTCTTTTACAAGTAAAAACGGTTTTTTACTAACCTAGACAAAGAGCAAGTACACATAAATAAAAAACTACTATGAGCTAAGAAGTTTACTAACCTTTCTTGAAGCTTAAACTTTGAGAAGCTTTTGGAAAGTTCGCAACGCTCGTCTCCCCTCGCAGCACGCCTCTCTTTCTTTCCTCGGCACCTCGAGCAACCACGAAAGTTTCTATCACTAAATCACTCGAAATAAAGGAATTAGTGAGTGGGCACTTTTAAACACTACGACTTAAGAACGAGTCTTGAAGTCGCAGAGCTAGACACTAGGTCAAACGAGGACCTAGGTGCCAAAACAAAAAAGTCGAAAATAAACTAGAGAGAGAGAGAGGAAGGGGCGGCAACTACAAGTTCTAGAGAGAGAGGCTCTCAATCTCTAACTTATGTGGAATGAGTGAAATGAGAGGAATGTGGTGCCTATTTATAGGAGAAGGGTTGGCCTTGAGCGTGTTGGACTCGGTAGCCCGAGTCTTCCCTTAGCTGTGATTGGTGTTTGCTTCGTCCGTCGTTCATCCTACAAGAGAAGGTGACGATGAACTACAAACGGGAAACACAGGGGTTGCCTCTGTTTACCTCTCCGACGCTCAACATTAGAAGGGTTGAGGTAGATTATAGAGAGTTAGGTGTTTAGGGGCCGAGACTTGAGAGAACCGAGGGACGTATGAGTTCGACGCTCAACATTAGAAGGGTTGAGGTAGATTAAAGAGCAAGTACACATAAATAAAAAACTACTATGAGCTAAGAAGTTTACTAACCTTTCTTGAAGCTTAAACTTTGAGAAGCTTAAAATGAGAGGAATGTGGTGCCTATTTATAGGAGAAGGGTTGGCCTTGGAAAAAAGTAGTTTCCTCTTATTTTCCAAGCCTTTATGAGCAATCCCTTATTGCCCAAATCTCCAACATGGGCGCCTACATCAAGTCAATCCCCAAGGTTAATGTTTCCTCTTTTGTTTCCCTATTGGTTGCCTTGGCCGATTCTCTTTGTTTCCTCATAGAGGAAATTCATTTCCTCTTTTTCTTTTGGCAAGTATCTTGATACATTTATGCACAAAATATTCTCTCTTGGTTGGGTATGTTGGGCGCCTATGTCCTTCTAGAATGGGCTTCTAGAAGCTTTTCCATTTGTTCATGACAACATGAAAAAGGCCCATTAAGAATTTTCAATAAAATTCTTATGAAATGAAATTAATCTACAAGGCCCAATTAATCATATTACGGCCGAGTGTTACATTTCATCAAATGACCATGTCAAAAAATTTATTGACATTCATTTCATCGTATGTCTCGAAAGACAAAAATACCTTTTTGACAATTTTCGTTCTTGTTTTGACTTAGCTTCCAGTTTAACTATTCCTAATCGATGTGATTCGTGACAGTGACCTCATGGACCCAAATGAACAAAGCTTGAGCTAAACACTTGGACTCAGAAGTTCACAAACCTTTTCCAAGTTTAGCTTAATGCCAACTGATTCCACTAAAGAGTTGACACTGAAAATCTATCGGTTCAAATGAATTTATTTTCTACTCAAGAATTCAACCTAATTATGATGAGCGGATCCACTGAATTTTATCTATGTTTACCCTTCATGAATGTCATCAGCTAGTCGGGATTTACTAAATTACCATTTTACCCTTCTAGCTGTTATTTCCTCAACTCCTTTGTCGCTTGTGAATAAGTTAGAAACAATGTATTGACGAGGAGCTAACAAGTCACATTGTTTCATCCAAAAGAGTCAGGACTCAATTTGGACACTGGCCAGTTCATTTATTCACACTCCAAGGAACAAAGCATGAGGTGACATACATTGCATTTCAGCAATCTTGTACATGAATTCCATATCTATGAGAACTTCACAAAGTTACTCATGACATTCTCACAACTTAGTACTTCACCAATAGGCCTTGTTCGGAATCACATAGTAAGTCCGAACTTTGACTTTCTCAAATGAGAATACTAAGGTGTGAAATGGCATGTCTCATTTCAGGATTAAGGTAAGCATGATGCAATTCATACATAGTGACTTCGAGACACAAGAGGTTAAATGGTTTGTTCTTATATTGTCTCTAGAAGTGCACTGGTCAATTCAGTACCTTCGGAAGATACCTAGAACAACTATAGAGTCCCAAACTCTCAATGCCTCATAACCAGACATCATAGATTCTTCTAACAATCATACTGAGGTCAATAGTCATTTGACCCTTAGATTGCGAATATATCGTTTTAAGCAAACTATGAAGAGTTTGTTCATGCAAATCTACATTTGTCTCTTCGTAAGTTTTTTAGTTTGTTTATGGACTAAAGACTAAGGTTTTATCATAAAGCTTCAAACAAGGAATATTGAATGAACGTTTCAACTTTTTATTAATGAATAAGCAATTACAAGCAAGAGTCTTCATGAGACTTTATTACATCAAATGCATAATATAAAAATTACAACTCTTCTTCTGGGCACCATTGACAACACCCGGTTATTCAATCATTTGATAACCAAAGTCATTCTTTGCTAAATGATCATTATGACACAGACTCAATAAAATTTGATCAATCCTTTTTTTCTGTTGTTAAGGTGGAGAATTGAACCAAGAATTCTCTTTCTTTATCATTAAACGAATCGCTGTTCGATACCCAGGATTCTATTTTATCATCAATCCAACCACCGTTAAGAATTAACATGATTAAATTAATGCCACATTACAGCTCACATAGAGGCCTTTCGCATCTTCCGTTGTCCAGTTGCATTTGTCGTCATGGTGCTAAAGCTGTCATGTCTGTAGTGCACAGCCCAAGGTCTCATTGTCCCTCATATGCAGGTATTAATTAAAATACGCCCAACTTGTAAATATATAAATATTAAATATTGGAATCAAAATTTTATGAAGCATAAACTTACTTGCCTCTGACGACGAGCCAAGAAAGGTATCTACCCATGTCGACTCTTTGTCTTCTTCTTCTAATTCTGATTTTCATTGTTGCGTTTAGACGCTTTTTGCAAAACGTAAATCGAGTTAATTCGAACTCATAGAAGATAACATAGACTTTAAAAATATTACCTTAAAATCTTCTGTATCAAACCTCTCTATCGCCTTCTCTCAATCAGCCTGACTTACGCCCTTCGACATTACTTGTTTGGCGAGATCTTTTTTACCGTAGAATTTGAGTCTGAACTTCTTGGATAATTTTGACTTTACGTTATGAAAAATTCACTTTGCATCGCGAATGATAGCAGTGTCGATCTTTGGTCGATAACAATTTGTTGAGCGTACCTCGCAAGTCTCAAGATCTCCGTACATAAAAGTGAACTCACTATGGACTCCGGCCAAATAGCGTCGATAGACTGAGGCAATACGCCTTGCGAGCTAGAGATGTGCATCGGAATCGAGCCACATATATAGACTCCCAGGCACATGGAGAATACTCCGATCTTCCTATGCTTTTCCCTAATGGTTTGATAGAATGTTTGTTGTATCGGGTCATAGCCAACAACCTTCGCACCTTCTACCCATCTCACTACTTTCTCAGAAGTCGAGCCAGTCGTCGGTCCCCGTGTAGGCTTATAACTTGTGGATCCCAGTGTGAGCGGGGGATCTCCACCTGCCCCAGTGGCGAACGACATCCTATAACTTGAAAACAATATAAGTAAAAAGTTATTTGTTTCATCAAAATAAAAAATTAAAAAGGCATCCTACTCATTCATCATCATCACTCAATTTATTTCTAGTATCATCATTGATATCGACATCGACATCTTCTCTCTTAAAAAATACGCATGCCTCATCTTCCTCGTCGTCGTCAACATCAGTAAAAAGCTTAATTTCACATGTTTTACGTCAATGATTCAAAAGCTCGATGTCTGACAGTTATATTTTCAATGGAACTAAGGTCGATATGATGGTGTCAACTTCAGGAATCTCCCATATCCTTCGATTATTGCATTCCTTGATGGTTTCGCACTTGCCACCTTTGACAAGGTCTTTTATGTTAAAAATTTCCTTTGCCTGAGTCGCGAGTATTTACAGCTCGACCGTAAACCACTCTTTTGCGGTATAAGCACTTGTCGTTCCATAAACTCTATCATCGTGCACGCTTCCCCTTGAATAATATTTGTCACCATACCAAATGCATTTGAATAATATGACACGACAATTATGCCTATAATTCAGCACGATGACATCATACATTCGAATGTCGAAAACGTACTCATCCACTAGAAAGTATACATCGCTGGTGGAAATTTGTTGGTTATCACAAGTGATGAAATATTTCCCACTGAAGATAATAAAATAAACATGAATGATTTCTGAATTCGATAAGAAGTTTATTTGGTAGCATTTATGATTAGTTGGTTGTTTTCTAAAGTGAATCAATAACAACTATATCCCATAGACTCCATATTAACCTGAATTACATGTTGGACATCTAAGTTCCAGTGGTGACCTAAAATGTGGTCGGTGATTGATACATGCCTAGATAGCTGTATCTAAAATCATATATGTAGAACACAAGTGAAGATATATCACTTGGTGGGAGCATTCTACACGTTTGGTAAGTGTACGGCCTCGGCAGACTTTGGTTGTTGATGTCTCGTTTAATTACTGTTACGATACACTAACTAAGGTCGATATCATGGTCACACTAAGGCTTAATCTAAATCCTCAAGTGGTCACAGACATGTAGGTCATATTATTGGGTTCTTTGACTCATTCATTAATGGCTACTATTATGCCAAAATACTTATGTCTTGGAAATTCGGGAGATGATCTGAGCGGAAAGTGATTCACAGATAAGGAATCCAGCCTTCTTGAAATAACGTCAATGTTAACTTAATTAAGGGTTGATTCCAAAATAAATTTAATATGCACACTTTTGTGCTAAGTATGTACGAAAAAATCTTTCCCTAGGGAAAAAACGGTCCTTAGGGCTCGCTCATATGTATCAAGAACGGTATAACGAAGTAATTGACCTTTCTCGATACGAGTTGAAACTGGAGGATTGAGATCATATACTAATTATATCAGTGGATGCTCTAACGATGAGTAAAATATAATTCTAGTAATAAGAAGAGTACAGTCTTGGATTATTTTATGGAATATACCCAAGATTGATGAATCGATTAAATTAGAGAAATGACTGTTTCCTCTATTTAATCGGATTTGTATGAGCTTCTCTTACTAGGTCCATAGTCTCCGATTCGGACAAGATAAAGATGGATAAGAAGTCTCTAATAATAAAGATTATTTATTATTATTATATTGGCACGGCTGTAAAAGGTAGTAGCAATATTCATTCAGAAATTAGCCTATTTGCCGAATTAAACCATTTATTGTGGAATTAATTATTTATTGTTGCATCATGTCAATAGTTGATTGAATTTTAAGTTGGGCCTTGAGCATACTGTAAAATTCGAATTTCTAGGCCGAGTACCAGTACACGAGGGCACCTACATTAGGGTTTAAATATCCAATATTCTCTCTTTAATTAGTTGCTAGATTTATGGAAAAGAAATAAGTTAACTAAATATATAAACGAGAGAATAATGAAATAATATCTAGGAGAATAATAATGATAGAGATATTCTATCCATTAAATAAAGAAATAATATATTGTCCTCATTATTCTCAAATATATAGATTCCTTATACATATGAGATAAAAAAAATAAGAAATATAATATCTTAGATCTGATCTGATGGATGAGAGAAAAAGTAAGATTTGTACTCAAGATCCAATGGTTCGTGATTAACTAAAATATTGGAAAGAATATAGGTATCTCCATTCTACCACTACAGCTAGGAGTTAAAGAGAACACCCCTCGGAATTTGTGATTCCATTCTCATCAACATGACACGACCTGAATCTCTAAACCAGAGCCGTTGTGTGATAATGAGTGCCCACACTTTCTTCTTATTCCATCCATAGATTACGTTTTGGAAGATTACGTTATCATCTCTGGTGATCCTAACGACGAGAGTTCTATCATTGCTCACGAAGATTAAAAGCTTGGGGATCAAATTAATTACAAAAACGAATCAATTAATTAGTCATAACATCTAGCTCTGATACCACTTGTCGGGGAATCAAGCACGTATCAGACACGAACAATCGCTCTGATACGACTCGTTGGAGATGATTCTCCCATATAACCATATTAATGCAGAAAAATAATTAATTACGCTAATCATAAGCTAAGTAAATTATGTTTATATTTAACAAGATCTAGTTATGTTTAATTAATTTAATCCACGAGAGCATATTTATCAAGCAACCGATTTGAGCAAAAAAACGAATACTTACATTTATTTTCGATTCAGCTACAGAATACTCCTAAACCAATCGCGTACTCCTTGCGTCGTCTTGATGAAGGACTCGAGGATGACACCTTAGTCTTCCGAAACGTAATCTCCAAGACGAATAAGAAAGATGAGTGAGCACAGTCTTTATCTCACTAGATGAGAAACGTGTTGTTTCAAATCTCTCTCTTATTTTACTAAAAATGGAAACGAATTTCCGTGGGGGAGATGATATGATACTTACCAACAAATGTGATAAGACCCAATAACAATGATTGGAAAAACACCCCAAGATCTGCAAAGGACTAGAATGTTGAGACTTGACCCAATATCTAGAGAGATAAGAACCAAGCCTACAATATATATGACGCCACACCAAGATACTCAAGATGATCACTTAAGAATCAAGATGATAAGTCAAGTTGCTGAACGCCACAAGAAAACTTGATAAGTTCAAAAAGTCTTTTCAAGAACAAGAAAGACACAAACTCACATGTATTTCATTCACAGGGGATTGTATCTGATTATATTATCCTAAACACTTATTTATAGCCTTGGAGAGGCTTTACAATCAGCCAAAAACGTTTTGCTCCAACAGCTCTAAAAACAACATTTAAGACACTAGTAATAAAAGCTGAAATCTAAATGCAAATAACTCTCAGCCCTTACAACTTTGAAACTGAAAGTCTTTGACATAAAAACACACAAAACAACACACTAAATGGGTATAAACACCCCAAATTCGTCCAACTATTCAGAGTGGTTACAAAAGTAACTCCCAAAAGAGTGAACAGCCTTATTTATTGTTAAAAATGTGGATCCAATGCCTGAAAACGACCTAGGCATTCTGATTAGTCTTGTAGAACCTTAATCATTGTAATTAGGCTCTCTTGCTTTTGATTTGCCTCAACTTTGGGCCCAAATGAGCTAACTTGTTGAATCAGCCCATTCAGAGCCTCTTTGAATTGTTTGGCCTTAAACCTTGTGAGAGGCCCACTAGGCAAACTCAATGGACCACTTGAAAGTTTTCTTTTAGTCATCTCAGGTCCACTTGTATCCATTTGAGCTCCTTGATCACTTGCATCCACTTTAGCTCCTCGATTCTCATCAGGAGAGGCAGAAAATTTCGCACGGCCAAGAGGGAGAGCCACGAAATTTTACACAAATTAATTTCTTATTTTTGCCTTCTCATGAACCCCTATTTATAGTAGTACAAGGAGATATTCATGGAACCTTCCAGAATATTTTATTTCCTTTTATTGTGTTCACACTAGTGGATTAAATCTAGGCCATAGGATCTCAACAAGTGAATCCTACTTTTTCTCTCATCTATCAGATCAATATCTATGGGATATTATTCTCTATTTAAATAGAGAATATTTTATTTAGTCACATAATAAAGGAGAATATATTATTTCCCTTTAAATATACTCTCAAATATTCTCCTAAATACTTTCCTTTAAATAAGAAGAGAATATAGGACAATATCTTATATTATTCTCTTTCCTTTATTTAAACAACTAAAGAGAAAATATAGGTAAATACCAATTTAAAATTTTCGAACTTGATGGCACACGGCCAAGGTGATTTGCGCAATCCCTAGTGCCAAAAAACCTAATTCGACTTTTTCATGTGTGCAAGGCCCAATTGCTTAAAACCCAATTAATCATTTATTTACTTGGTCCAACAATAATCAAATAATTAATAATTGTTTATTTACTTGATCAGACAATAAATAAACAATTCTACCATAAATATTTATTTAATTCTGCGAATACACGTTTTCCAGAATTAATGTTGTCAATCACAATTACAGGAAGTGAGATTAATAATGATAAACATTATTTTACGAAAGTTCTTATCCGCCTTTATCAGAGCCGAATCGGGGACTATGGACCTAGTAATAGAAGCTTAACAAATCCGATGAAAAAGACGAAATAGTTCTTTCTCTTTTTCTATGGATTCGTCTAATCTTGGTCAAATACTCCACTTTGTAAGCCAAGACTGAACTCTCCTTTAATACTAGAATTATATTTACTCATCGTGACGAGTGTCCACTGATATAGTCAGTTCGTGATCAAGATCCTCCAGGTTCAACCCGTGTCAAGAGAAGTCAATTTTTCCGTTATACTTCTCTTGATACATATCAGCGAAAGATTGTTTTGAACGTTACTTACTTCGAAAGTGCTAGCAATCTATCGGTTCTGGAATCAACCCTTAGGTAAGTGAACATTAACCTTCTTTCAGGAAGGCTGGATTCCGTATCTGTAAATCACTTCCCACTCGAATCATGCTCTGAGAGACTCCCAAGACATAAGCTGTGATTAGCATGGATAGCCTTTTAGCGAATTAGTCAAAGAGCTCAGTAACATGACCCAGTGTCCATGATCACTTCAGGATTCAGATCAAGTCTCACTGTGACCATCATAGCGGCCTTGGTTAGTGTGTCGTAACGCTCCTTAAACGACACATCTACAACCAAGTCCTGTCCAAGTTGTACACTTACCACAAGTGTAGAATGCTCCCACATAGTGATCAGCCTTCACCTATGTGTTCCACATATATGACTTTAGATATAGCTTTCCATCTGTATATCAGTCATCGACCTCGTTTTAGCTCACCGCCCGAACTCAGGTGCCCAGAACGTGACTCAGTTTAATACGGTGGCTGTGGAAGATAGTTGTTATTGATTCTAATTGTTTAGAAATGAACCCACTAATCATATATTGCTACTAAAGTAATCTTATTATCGAATTTAGTAATCATTTGTTCATTATCTTCAAGTGGGCAATATTCCCAACAATCTCCCACTCTGACCAGAGAAGATAAGTTTCCTTCAGCCAATTTAATTCTTTGCCATCATTATAGACGGTTTAGACTTTGACCCAGGATTGAGATTCCCATCATATGGATTCCCACTTTTATCAATACTAGATCATTTATGTCGATCTGACATATGTCCTATTTTCATATTATTCTAGTTCATGCTTTTTTGCAAGTGATCTTTGACTTACCATTTAAGGTCAAGTCAAATTGTTCATAGTAAATAAATTTACTTAAGAACAAATTAACACTTCGCATACCTTTAGATTATACACCAGACTTTATATCTAAAGATAACAAGTCTCCTTATCAAGGTGTACATCCCTTTGGTGCCAAAACAGGTTGCACCATTGCATGGTTTAATCTCATCACCACTTACTATAGTGTGATTTATTGAACGTGTTTAAATAAGAATTTATTGACCTATTTCCATTACTTGGTTATTTATAGTTCATCCGTGTTTGTCGTGTTCATATTCAATATATACACAGGACTTTAAGGATCTACTATATTTAAATAACTAAGTATCTCACTGTTTCCAGAAATTACAGTGTTTACACCACATGTAGTTATTCTCGGAAATACGACATTGTCTAAGGTCTAATTATTAGTCCTTTTAAAGACAATGTCGATAGCCTCAACATTGAGCTCATACCTTATATCAATAAGTATGTTTGAGACATAGTGGAACGAGCATGTCGTTTCTAAACTTAATTTTAGAAACTATTAGCTCAGTCAATTTACTTGTGTCATAATGAGGTCTAGAACTATAATAGTAATGACTTTATTCATGACACTTATTTAGGAGCTACACTTTATCGATCATTCTCAAAATATTGATTATAACAAATATCCATGTACAATCATGATTAGTTTGTTAAGTACTTAGGATCTACCTTTCATATTTCAAAAGGTTTAGTAGTATAACTACTTCGATCCATGTCTTTATGTTATTGGAACTTCATCCTCAAAGGACAGTTCATCTTCAATTTTGAAGATCCCAAATGAAGTGGTTCGTGGTATCAGAAAGAAGAGTATCATTGATGATAATGTCTCTCCTTAAGGGCTCAATCCCTTACCTTATAACTTATTAAAGCTTAAACTATTTCATTAATCCTTTTATAGATCTCTCTATTCCTTTAAACTAATAGCTTAACAGGTAGATCTATTAAATACGGGCTAATAACTTTCAGACAAGTTAGTTTAATCGAGAGTGATATCTCAAGATCATGTGTTTCCATTTAAGGAAAGTTTCTTGTTGATGAGAGTGACAAGGATCCATTCTAGGATGCTCCCACTAGGTTATTGATTTTAACGACAAGATAATTCAAAATTAGTATTCCTTTCAATTCATTGATTTATGTGGCAAGGTAATCATTGATTACTCTTCTACTTTAATTATTGAATAATAGCATATACATTCCGGTTAAGGATGTCATCTTCAATGATGGGTTTAATGCTATGAAGGATGTTGTTATTTATTGAACAACAAGTGGCTAGATTTCATTAAAGAAAGCTCCCTCTCTTTTTTTGAACAATAGTGACTAGAATCCAATTAAGGATGCTCCCATTCAATAATATTGGTTATTTAGTGACTAGGTTCCATTTATGGATGCTCCCACTATGTCAATGAATAAGAGTAGCTAGGCTCCAACTAAGGATGCTCCTACTCGATTATTGAATTTTAGAGTGGCTAGGTTCCAATTAAGGATGCTCCCACTCAATCAATAAATCTAGAGTGGCTAGGTTCCATTCAAGGATGCTCCCACTCCATCAATACGAATATTAGTGACTAGGTTCCAATTAAGGAAGCTCCCACTAATTTCATTCATCATCAACACTAACTTTTAGTTGTGTCTCCTTTATTACTTATTATTCGCACAAGTCATTGTCGAATAATGGTAATGATTTTTTAGACGCTTTCAAAGCTCTAAATAGTTTTTAAACAATAAAACATATTCAACATAAGAATTTAATGAAGCAATAAAAGCTAATTAAATTCTAACAGAGATATTAACTTAGAAAATATTTATATTTATTTATCGTGCTTCTATATAGCATACGAACGGAAAAAAACGTGACCTTCATATTCTATATCTTTTTCATAAGGACATAAGCATTCATGCATATTCAAATATCATAAAAGCAATCAAGGCATTCAATTATAGAAGCAAATATTTAAAGACACAACCATGTGTTCATAAATAATGTAACAAAACATAAAAAAAAGAAAGATTCATCCTTTCTAGAATAACCATAAAGGCTACAGTCAAGAAAACTTCGGATTATTAAATGACACATCCCATGTTAAAAAATAAATCCAAAAATGAAAGTAATAAAACTAGCGGGATCTTAGATCTTCAAACGGAGCATGAGCTTCTCTACAATTCGGGCTTGAATCCCACATTGTTTAGCAAGTTCGTCTACACACGTGTGCTCCATCAAATCTGCTCTGCAATAAGAAAAGAAGTATGCTCACGAATAATTATCCTCAAAACATTTTTAGGATATCTTTAACCATGAATTTTAAGGTACCATACCAGCATTCTTCTTGTTTTTCTCAAGCTCAGCCATGTACAAAGGACAGTGCCTCCCCCAATGGCCTTCAGTGTTGCAGTGGTGGCATTTACCAATGCTTTCTCGCTTCTTCTGTTTTCCTTTTCCACTTCTCTTGAAGTTCTTCCTTTCCTTCTTAGCGGGACCTTTCCCCTTTGAAGTATTCGGGCGTGCCTTAGATGACTCAGCACCAGAAGTTAACTTCTTCTTGGTTTTAGGCGAAGAACTCTTGTCAACATAGAGAGCCGACCCTTTGTTCTTGCCATGTCTAGTGATAGACTCGAAAGTCTGTTGTAGTTGGACGTAAACTGTATGAAGTCACTCGAAAGGGAATTCAGGATTATTCCCACCTGAGTAACCTCATCCATCTGTGCCCCATGGAGTTCAGCTTTGGTGAAGTAGTTAGTCATCTTCATGACATGGTCCCTCACCGGAGTTCCCGCAGTCATCCTAGTGCTAGTGCACTTATAGGTGAGCTAAATGCGGGCTTGCTGTCTTTGCATCCCAAACATTTGTTGCAACGAGTCAAGGATCTCCACAGCGGTCTCCTTCCCTTCCATGTTAGTTCGCAACGCATCAGATATGCTTGCGAGCGTGTAGGCCACCGCCTTGTTATTGGCAGTAGTCCACTTGTCATAGTCCTCCCTCAAGTTCTTGGAGGCACCATGAGCAGGAAGAGGAGGTCTGTCTTCAGTGAGGATAAAGCGAATGCTTTCACTCACAAGCACAATATTGAGATTCGACTTCCACTTAGGGAAGTTATCTCCAGTCATGACATCTTTCGACAACAGGGCCATAATAGGGTTCGACATGATTACTAAAAACATAAAAGCATATTTACTAGCAATATGAAAAGAAACAACGATCAATATAATTTAGGAAATAAAAACTATAATGCAAACATGCACGGGATAAAATACTAATCAAAATAACCCAGTTTTTATATTCCATGGTAATTCGACTAATAGCCACAGTCCGTTTCACTCTGGTGACGTAACGGAGTGCACCTAGTGAAAATGAGAACCATCTCAGATTAGTGAGCAATCATAGTACATGTACCTTCATAACTATGCTCACTAACTACCAATTTTATAGGAATCTTTGGCCACATGAGCAACCACCGGTTGGTTCATGCATGAGTCAACCCAATATTTCAGTGAAAGAAATCTAGCTCATACGCACTAGCGTAACTAGTACACGCAGAGATCAACCCTCCCACCTATCGTCAGAGACACAACCTTGGTATTGGAATCCGAAAAGCCTTTCCGAATGGAACTGACCACCATGTTTAGAAAACCGCCGGTCACGAGGCGATCTTTCAACCTCACGGTGTTGTGTCAATGTTGGAGACCTTACGACTCAATATACTTTCAGTATTTTAATTTTTCTAGCATTAACTTTAATCTAGGTGATCCACTCGAGTTAACTAAGTCATAGTAAAAACTCGAGTGTTTCTAAGCTACCCTTAAAAAAAGATATTTCGATATAGCTTATTGATTAGGAATTCGTGACATCTAGTCTTGATTATCCTAATAGTATTCCATCACGGAAAAGCTCCCAGTAGAGAACGTGAGACACTAGGTCTTCTTAAGTACCTCTCAGCTTAGCCTCTTATTGGCTTGGTGACAGAGCTCTCCGATCCGTTCAACTCATTCATTAATTAACTATCCTAATCCAATTAGACAAATTTAATGAATGAAAGCCCATGACAACCATTAACATACGATACATGATCTAAGTTATATCATACAAGCAGGGCATAGTAATTAAATAAACAAGCAAGAGCATGCAAGAATGGTTTTTTACTAACCTAGACAAAGAGCAAGTACATATAAATAAAAACTATTATGAGCTAAGAAGTTTACTAACCTTTCTTGAAGCTTGAACTTTGAGAAGCTTTTGGAAAGTTTGCAACGCTCGTCTCCCTTCGCAGCACGTCTCTCTTTCTTTCCTCGGCAACTCGAGCAACCACGATAGTTTCTATCACTAAATCACTTGAAATAAAAGGAATCAGTGAGTGGGCACTTTTAAACACTACGACTTAAGAACGAGTCTTGAAGTCGCAGAGCTAAACTCTAGGTCAAATTAGGACCTAGGTGCCAAAACAATAAAACGAAATTGAAGAGAGAGAGAGAGAGAGAAGATCGGCCACAATGTCTAGAGAGAGAGTCTCTCAATCTCTAACTTGTGTGGAAAAATGAGAAAACAAAGAGAATGAGGGCCCTATTTATAGGAGAAGGGTTAGCCTTAGAAATGGGAGTTTCCTCTTTTTTCCAAGCATTCATGAGCAATCTATTATTGCCCATTATCTCCATATGCGCCCAACATTTCCTTTCCCATAAGGGATTTGTTTCCTAATTTGTTTCCTCTTCTTTGCTTGTCTTGGCCGCCCATATAGAGCGATAGAGCGGACAACTAGAAGAGAATCCTAGATATTCATGTTCAGAGCAGTATTAGTGCATAAATGCACAAGGTACATACTCGATCTTTTCCTATTTTCTATTTCGGTAATGTGCATGAGGGAAGTGTGAACTTCAACTCACTCGAACACTTGAAGGTTTGAGATGACACATCTTTTTATTTTTCGGCTTGTCTACAAGGAGACCTCCCACTTGAATTTTCAAGAGCATATAGATTTTGAACATATGTGATATAGATATTTTGAAAATTTATTTGATTTGGATGACAAAACATTTTTCAAGTTTGAAAGTGAAAACGGTTTTTCAAAATTCAAACTAGTTTTGTAAATATTCTATTTCAATTAAACTTTCAAAAATCAAAACATTTTAATCTTACACATCATGTTTATAATCTTATAAAAAACATTTTTGCTCAACAAATTTTTCTCATTAGAGTTCTATAACTCATGCTAGTGGGGCTGAAAATCCGGAATTCTAAAAAACTGGAGTTTCGGAACAGCCGCGCACCTCGGAGTAAAATCACCACAACTGGTGGCTCCGATGTCCTTTTAACCTGAGCAGACAGAGCTTTAATTTGATTCAAGAATCATTAAATTTCGACTTATGAGCAGAGAGTTATTCCACTTTTACTGCGGGTTAACTCCAGCTCGAAGAAAAAGAAATAATTAAAGCTTGGTCCTTTTTAGGTGCGAAAAAGAATCGAGTGTAACATAACGTTTTAGGAGGTTGTTAAAGCTTTTATTTGTGTTTTATTAGCAAGGTAATAACATGGTATAAAATAAATAACAACATGCATAAAACGATTCAAGTAAATATAAGAAACTAGCAAGACAGAAAAAACTAGTCACAAAATTTACTCGAAATTTCTCAAACCTTTAAAACACGTTTTTCAATATAAAAAATTAAAAACTTTTAGAACTGATTCTAATGTGTTTTAAAAACATCCCAAACTCATAGAAAATCAACATGATTTTTAATTTAAAGGCAAGAGCAATAAATTAAAAAAAATCTAAGAAAACAATTCTAACTTGTCACAAAATTAGTAAACTTTCGAAAACGATTTTCAAGCTCATATTTGTAAATACATGTACATGCTAATATTTGACCATAGCTCTGATACCATTTGTTGGAGTTGATCTAGGGTTTAAGAAAAAGTTTAACGCTTCCCAAAGCGGCGGAATTTTAAAATTTTCTTTTCAAGTAAAAACAGTTTTTTTACTAACCTAGACAAAGAGCAAGTACATATAAATAAAAACTATTATGAGCTAAGAAGTTTACTAACCTTTCTTGAAGCTTGAACTTTGAGAAGCTTTTGGAAAGTTTGCAACGCTCGTCGCCCCTCGCAGCACGTCTCTCTTTCTTTCCTCGGCAACTCGAGCAACCACGATAGTTTCTATCACTAAATCACTCGAAATAAAAGGAATCAGTGAGTGAGCACTTTTAAACACTACGACTTAAGAACGAGTCTTGAAGTCGCAGAGCTAAACTCTAGGTCAAATGAGGACCTAGGTGCCAAAACAATAAAACGAAATTGAAGAGAGAGAGAGAGAGAGAGGATCGGCCACAATGTCTAGAGAGAGAGTCTCTCAATCTCTAACTTGTGTGGAAAAATGAGAAAACAATGAGAGTGAGGGCCCCATTTATAGGAGAAGGGTTAGCCTTAGAAATGGGAGTTTCCTTTTTTTTTTCAAGCATTCATGAGCAATCTATTATTGCCCATTATCTCCATATGCGCCCAACATTTCCTTTCCCATAAGGGATTTGTTTCCTAATTTGTTTCCTCTTCTGTGTTTGTCTTGGCGGCCCATATAGTTTCCCACATTGGGAAATTTGTTTCCTCTTTTTGTTTTGGAAAGTATCATGATACAATTATGCACAAAATATTCTCTCTTTCTTTGGGTATTATGGGCACCTATCACCATCTAGAAGGGGCTTCTAGAAGCTTTTCCATTTTGTTCATGACAACATGAAAAAGGCCCATTAAGAATTTTCAATAAAATTCTTATGAAATGAAATTAATCCACAAGGCCCAATTAATCATATTATGGCCGAGTGTTACTTGTCATCATATGACCATGTCAAAAAATTTATTGACATTCATTTCATCTTATGTCTCAAAAGACAAAAACACCCTTTTGACAATTTTCGTTCTTGTTTTCACTTAGCTTCCAGTTTAACTATTCCTATTCGATGTGATTCGTGACAGTGACCTCATGGATCCAAATGAACAAAGCTTGAGCTAAAATACTTGGACTCAAAAGTTCACAAACCTTTTCCAAGTTTAGCTTAATGTCAACTGACTCCACTAAAGAGTTGACACTGAAAATCTCTCGATTCAAATGAATTTATTTTCTACTCAAGAATTCAACCTAATTGTAATGAGCGGATCCACAGAATATCATCAGTGTTTACCCTTCATGAATATCATCAGCTAGTCGGGATTTACAAAATTACCATTTTACCCTTCTAGCTGTTATTTCCTCAACTCCTTTGTCGCTTGTGAATAAGTTAGAAACAATGTATTGACGAGGAGCTAACAAGTCACATTTTTCATCCAAACGAGTCAAGACTCAATTTGGACACTGGCCAGTTCATTTATTCACACTCCAAGGAAGAAAGAATTAGGTGCTATACATTGCATTTCAGCAATCTTGTACATGAATTCCATATCTATGAGAACTTCACAAAGTTACTCATGACATTCTTCACAATTTAGTACTTCACCAATAGGCCTTGTTCGGAATCACATAGTGAGTCCGAACTCTGACTTTCTCAAATGAGAATACTAAGGTGTGAAATGACATGTCTCATTTCAGGATTAAGGTAAGCACGCTGCAATTCATACGTAGTGACTTCGAGACATAAGAGGTTAAATGGTTTGTTCTTATCTTGTCTCTAGAAGTGCACTGGTCAATTCAGTACCTTCGGAAGATACCTAGAAGAACTATAGAGTCTCCAACTCTCAATGCCTCATAACTAGACATCATAGATTCTTCTAACAATCATACTGAGGTGAATAGTCCTTTGACCCTTAGATTGCGAATATATCGTTTTAAGCAAACTACCAAGAGTTTGTTCATGCAAATCTACATTTGTCTCTTCGTAAGTTGTTTAGTTTGTTTATGGACTAAAGACTAATGTTTTATCATAAAGCTTCAAACAGACACGGAAGAATGAATGAACGTTTCAACTTTTTATTAATGAATAAGCAATTACAAGCAAGAGTTTTCATGAGACTTTATTACATAAAATGTACAATATCAGGATTACAACTCTTCTTGTGGGCACCATTGACAACATTGATTCGGATTGATCGTTTCCTATTTGATTCTATAAAGTAAATCAAGATGAGCCCAATCATATTGGCTCATGGATTCAATTGGGCCTATTCTTATGTCCTTTAGCAAAATAAATCAATATCAAATTATTTAATTTTTCTAATTTTTTATCGAAAAAAATTATTAAGTAAGGGCCTATTCTAATGTCCCATTTAAAATAAATCGATATCATAATCATTTATTTTGTAATATTTTAAATAAAAATCGTTAGGGCTCAGCCCATACAATTAATTAAATAAAACATTTAAAAACTTAATTTTTTTTTCGGTAAATTTTTTTTTAATGAGTGGGCCCGTGGGCCCACTAGGGTTTCCGGGCTGAGGCCCGGACGAATACTCTAATCTTGACCTAGGTCAAGATTAGACTTGAGGCTGCACCGGACCGCCGCCGCCACGAGGGCGTGGCCCGGAACGAAGAGGACGGCTGAAATCTTGTCACAAAATTTTGTGACAAGTTTTCTTGTGGCGTAATCGTGGAGGCTTTCTTCGTCCGTCATGCTTCTTCGTTGTGTGTCCGTCTCTCGCCGATCGTCATGATCAAGAACGTCGCACCATCGGATTACAACAACAATAATAATAATTATATAAAGCCTATACCCTTTGAATTTCGGGTTTAAAAAAAATCTAGAAAAGCGAGAATAAAATATTCTACGATCAAACCACGAATCACAATCCATATATCATATATTGAATTGCATGAAATTCACATCCACATATAATTTCATTCAAACCATATTTAAATTAATTACAAAAACGAATCGATTAATAAATCATAACATCTAGCTCTGATACCACTTGTCGGGGAATCAAGTGCGTATCAGACACGAACAATCGCTCTGATACGACTCGTTGGAGATGACTCTCCCATATAACCATATTAATGCGGAAAAATAATTAATTACGCTGATTATAAGCTAATTAAATTATGGTTATATTTAACAAGATGTAGTTATGTTTAATTTATTTAATTCACGAGAGCATATTTATCAAGCAACCGATTTGAGCAGTCGCGTATAACAAGATCGGTTAAGTTTCATGGACGCCCACTCGGGCTATAACCAGATACGAATGCACGAGCCCGATCTGATCAAGACGACCTTCGTCACTGATCGCGGCCTCTACTGCTATAAGGTCATGCCTTTCGGCCTTAAGAATGCGGGAGCTACTTACCAACGATTGGTAAACCTGATCTTCGCCGACCTAATCGGCAAGACCATGGAAGTATACGTGGACAGAATACTCGTTAAAAGCCTACTAGCTACCAATCACGTAGATAACCTGAGGGAGATGTTCTTAATCCTCCGCCGGTACAAAATGAAGCTCAACCCCAACAAATGTGTGTTCGGGGTCGAATCCGGGAAGTTCCTAGGCTACGTAGTTAGCCGTCGAGGTATCGAAGCGAACCCCGAGAAAATCAAGGAACTCCTTGACATGAAACCTCCGCGACGTGTCAAGGAAGTCCAAAGTTTGACCGGTCGGATTGCCGCCTTTTCGCGTTTTGTGGCCAAAGCAACCGACAAGTGTCAACCGTTCTTCAAAGCAATAAAGAAGACGGACGGATTTGAATGGACGGACGTGTGCGAGAAGGCCTTTCAAGAAATGAAGGCTTACTTTGGAACACCACTGTTCCTCTCCAAGCCAAAAGATGGCGAGATGCTCTACGTCTACCTCGCCGTCTCCGAACGAGCTGTAAGCGCTGTGCTGATCCATGAAAAGGATAAGGCTCAATGGCCTATCTTCTACTTGAGCAAAGCCTTACTTGACGCCGAAACGCGTTACACGGAGATAGAGAAACTCTCTCTCTCTCGCTCTCCTCGTAGCCGCCAAGAAGCTACGCCCCTACTTCCAGGCTCACCCAATTGTTGTCCGAACCGGACACCCCATCGGTAAAGCTCTTCAAAACGGAACATCGACTCGCATGGCGATCTGGTCCCAAGAATTGAGCGAGTACGGGATCGAGTTTCAGCCGAAACCGGCAATAAAGGCTCATGCCTTAGCCGATTTCGTGGCAGAATTCTCCTACACTCCCGACATGGGAAGAGCAGAAGACGACTCGACCGACGACCTGTCGGCTCGAAAGAGAAAGGTCGACCCTACGGGTCCCATCTGGGAACTATACGTAGACGGAGCATCTAATGCCCAGGAAGCAGGTGCTGGCGTGAGTCTAACAAATCCCGACTGGGAAAAGTTACGCTACGCCCTCCACTACAGATTCCAGGCCTCCAACAATGAGGCCGAGTACGAAGCCCTCATCGTGGGGCTAGAGCTCGATCAAAAGCTCAACGTACAGAATTTACGAATACACTGTGACTCGCACTTGATCGTGAATCAGGTTAAGGGTGACTACGTTGCCAAAGAACCTAACATGATCGCCTACTTCGCAAAAACAAATGCCAAGTTAGATGCCTTCTCCTGGTTCGAGATCATCCCGATCCCACGAGAAGAGAACTTCGAGGCTGACGCTCTAGCTCGCCTCAGATCCGGTATCACCGAAGATGGGTCGGGAACTATCCCAATCGAGTCTCTCTCGTGACCATCCGTCACATGTGACGAGATTGGAACGATTGAGAGCACCGCTCATCCGACTTGGATGACCCCGCTTACGGACTTCTTGCGAAGAGGGCACTTCCCGAAGACCGCAAAGAAGCCGAAAGGCTGAAAGCCCTCGCATCTAAATACGTGTTGAGAGGCGAAGCCTTATACAAGCGCGGGTACACAACCCCGCTGCTCTGATGTCTCAACAGCGTCGAGTCGACTAAGGTCCTCCGCGAAATTCACGAAGGCCTCTGCGGAAACCACTCCGCTGGGAGGTCCCTTGCGCTAAAAGCGCTTCGACAAGGCTATTTCTGGCCGACGATGAAAAGAGACGCCTACGACTGGGCGAGAAAGTGCGACAAGTGTCAACGTTTCTCTAACGTTCCACGACAACCGCCATCTCCCCTGGGTAGCATCGTCATCCCACGTCCCTTTGCGAAATGGGGCGTGGACATTATCGGCAAGCTTCCTAAAGCTCCGAGGCAATACGAATACGCCATCGTCGCTATCGACTACTTCACTAAGTGGGTCGAAGCCGAACCTCTGGCCAGGATCACCGAGGCCAACACCACAAACTTCATATGGAAGTCTATAATATGCCGCCACGGCATCCCCGCGTCAATTGTGACCGACAATGGCGCGCAATTCGACAACGCTAGGGTTAGAGAAATCTACGCCTAACTAGGGATAAGCAAGACATTTTCATCCCCGCGACACCCACAGACTAATGGCCAAGTGGAAGCCATCAACAAGACGATTAAAAGCAACCTCAAGAAAAAGCTCGAAGCCAAAAAAGGCGCCTGGTCTGAGGAGTTGCCTTTCATGTTGTGGGCCTACCGAACAGCCATTCGAAACGCCACCGGAGAGACCCCCTTCTCCCTAGCTTTTGGGATTGAAGTAGTGGTCCCCGTGGAAACGGAGGTCCCCACCTACCAGGTCGATACTTTCAACGAAAAAGAAAATGACGAAGCCATACGCCTCGAATTGGATATAATAGACGAAAAAAGATCCGAGGCCCTCACCAGACTCGCTGCACAAAAGCGAAAGGTTGAGAGATACTACAACGCCAAAGTCAAAACGCGGATCTTCGCCGTCGGCAGCCTTGTACTCAGACGCGTGTTGCAAAACACCCATGTACAAGGCGCCGGGGTCCTGGGCCCGAATTGGGAAGGACCGTATAGAGTTCGACAAGTCATACACGACGGAACCTACTACATCGAACACACGGACAGAACTCCAATCTGGCACCCACGGAACGCCGAACACTTGAGGCAGTACCACCAGTGACTGAGTCCCCCCCCCTATTGCTCTGATTTCCCTTATTCAATAAGGCCTACGCGCCACTGTTTGAGGATGTTCCCTGTTAGCAAAAAATTAATAAAAAATAAAGTTTGTGGTCTTTTTACCCACTTTATCAAAGTTTTTAGTCATCATGGCATGACCTGTAAACTAAAAACTTGGGGGGCTATGGGTCCTGAGACGTACACTCAAGAAATAAGGGCATAAAAAAAAACCTTAAGCCCCCCACTCATGGGATATCGAGGCTTAACAAGCTCGAACCCCGATGGCTCGTCAAGCATACAGGTTTGAGAAAAGACGTCGGCCTAACCCGGCGTAACACATATGCTCGGTCGCTCAACAGCACGAGCTCAAAGACGTCGGCCTAACCCGGTGCAACACATAAGTTCGGTCGCTCAACAGCACGAACACTTTTACTCAGGCCTAAGTCCCCCACGGAGATACACACTTAGGAAGCTCGGACCCCGACGGCCCTTCGTGCATACTGGTTCGAGTAAAACGTCGGCCTTCCCGTCGTGCTGTAAGACGCGTAAAAGCATAGGTGAAAGACGTCTCCCGGGATGCATGTAAGTCGCGTAAAGGCACTGCCTCAAACCCTAAAAAGGCCAAATTTGAGGCAAACAAATGTTCGCTAGCCTCAGGGCACGAACACCAAAGACGCCGGCCTAACCCGGCGCAACAGGGTTTGAGTAAAAGACGTCGGCCTAACCTGACGCAACCGCGCTGCTTGCTCCAGGGAAAGCGAGCCCAAAAGACGTCGGCCTAACCCGACGCACCCGCGTTCGCTTGCTCCAGGGCAAGTGAGCCCACAAGACGCCGGCATAACCCGGTGCAACCCGCGTTCGCTTGCTCCAGGGTGAGCGAACCCAAAAAGACGTCGGCCTAACCCGACGCACCCATGTTCGCTTGCTCCAGGGCAAGCGAGCCCATAAGACGCCGGCATAACCCGGCGCAACCCGCGTTCCCTTGCTCCAGGGTGAGCGAACCCAAAAAGACGTTGGCCTAACCCGACGCACCCGCGTTCACTTGCTTCAGGGTGAGCGAACCCAAAAAGATGTCGGCCTAACCTGACGCACCCGCGTTCGCTTGCTCTAGGGTGAGCGAACCCATAAAGACGCCGGCTAACCCGGCGTAATCTACGCTCGGTTGCTCAACAACACGAGCCCAAAAGACGCCGGCCTACCCCGGCGCAATCTACGCTCGGTCGCTCAACATCACGAGCTCCTAAGACGCTGGCCTAACCAGACGCAATCTACGTTCGCTGGCTCCAGGGCACGAACTCAAAAGACGCCGGCCCAACCCGGCACAACATGCACGTCCAGTCGCCAAAGGCACGGACGCAGAGCCCCCGGAAACTACCCGGTACGACCTCTTCAATCGCCGAATGGCACGAAGCGAAGTCGCTGGGCCATAGCCACATTAGGCACACTGAATCGTCGGCCTAACCCAACAAGCCGATATCACCGTTCGACACGGGTCGGCCCATCGCCTAACTGGGCACAAACGCCCCCTCACCTCGAACGTTAAAACGACGACGAGTCGTAACGATGAGATGAGCGAAGGACGAACCCCAGTTAAGGACGCAAAACCTGCCAAAACTATTGGTAAGGATACAAGCCCTTCGGGCCACGTTAGGCCACGAAGAAGGCGCATACGAGCGAAAATGCTCAAAAAATGAGATAAGCATTCAACATGAAAGCAACAAAAGTGTCTCATAAATAAAAAAGAGCCACAGCTCTAAATCCAATGAAGACGTGCTGAATAGAAAAGTGCGTGGGAAATAAATAAAATCCTGAAAGAAGGAAAAGAAAGCAAAGCGCTAAACATATGCGCCAAAAAGAAGCCAGGCGGCTCACACAACACCCTCATCTAGTAGGGGAAACAGTGTGTCGAAGAAGTCAAAGGTGACCCCCCGGGCCTCGTTCTCGGTCGCGGTCGCATCTCGACATTCCACCGCTCCGGCACGACGGGCCTCCTCGGTCCCTATGTCGTAGTCATCCTGCAAGTCGGACACTATTCGCTCCGCTTCAGCAAGCTGGGATGAAAGGCGAGAATTCTCCTCCGCCAAAGAGTCGCGCTCACGCTCCGCCCGGACACGCGCCGCTTCGCTCGAAGTAAGCTGGCTGTGCGACGTCTCCAAAGCATCGGATCGAGCATCCATGATGAGGACATGCCCCAAAAGGAGCCGCAAGCAAAATACCAAGTGCCGGAAGGACCCGCGACAAGAGCTCGAGCGCGGAGATTCAAGGAGGAGCTTAACAATCTGATCATCAAGCTCCAAGATGAAGAAGGGGACAAGCTCGCAAAGGAGAGGATTCAAGGAAGCCAAGAAACAACAATGAAGAACGTCATTTGGGCTGAATTGAATTAGTCAGACTATTCCTATTTTTCTATTTTCAGTTTATGTTATTTGGGCCAAGACATGTTATTTAAAACGCCCATAATGGTTTGTATTGGGCTGGTCCTTTGTTTTATGCTTATTAGTACTTAAATAAGGCTAAATGGGCTTATTAGGTTATGGGGCCCATGGAGCTGCGAATTTGACCTTTGTAAACTCTATAAATTAAGCCTTTAGGCTGAATGGAAGACAATTCTGATTTCGAGTTAAACACTTTTCTGTGAGGATTTTCATTCTCTCTTTGGTTCGTTTAGAACTATTCGAGTCTCTTACAAAGCGGTGCGTGTAGGAGTTCGAGCCCGACTCATCAGACGGCCATTCGCATCCGTCCGTGGCGTCATTCGATCCACCTTCGTTCCTAAAACGTAGACGATCCGTCGCTGTGCTATTGGGGTATCGGGTCTCGGAGCTTAGTCGGCCGAGGTTCGTATCAAGTGGAAAAAAAAGAGGATCCGAAAAAAAAGAGTATTTTTGAGCTCAAGAAATTTTATTTTCCTGATAGATTCCTTGTGTGTTTTGGAGCGTTTCTAGGTATCCTACATCCTATCGAAAAAATTTTTTGTCGCCATTTGTCATTTTGGGCTGATTGTCGCACCTTGGGAGAATTGTTTTTTTGGGACTTATATAAGACCTGGTCATAACTTTTCGTGGTGTCGTTTTATTGTTCGTGTCGTTTGGGTGTCGTTTGTGTCGTTTTGGTGTATCGTTTTCGAATTCCTTTCATCACCTTCCTGGTCTCTGAGTAGTTCGGTACGAGCCTATAGAGAGTTTGAGTGAGTGGTAAAAGGCAGAGAGAGTATAACTATCGACATTATCAAACACGAGCGCTGAGTGATATTATTTGAGTGTAAACACGTGAGGGAGAGTTTGGTCAGGTTTTTCTTTTGTTACTAACAATATCTTGCAGCAACCATGTCTAACAACGGCGACGCAGATGAGGGAATTCCAGACCGGAGACTGATGATGCAAGCAATGATAGGAGAAATGCGGAGGATGATGAGGGAAGAGTTGGAGCCACTACGAGAACGTGTCGAGAGAGTGGAGGAAGGCCAACAAGCTCCCAACAGAGGAAGACGAAGACAGCCTAGGGAGGAGACAGAAGATGAGATGGAGAATGATTTTGAAGAGGAGGATTATAGGAGAGGAGGACGAAATGAGAGAATGTTCGAAAGAAGACATGGAGGAAGGGACAGAGAAGACGGAGGAATTGGTGGCATCAAGCAGAAGATTCCAACATTCCAAGGGAAAAGTGACCCGGACGCCTACTATTACCGAGAGCTCTACCAGAAGCTTCAGCGCCTACGGCAAGGCACTCGCAGTGTTGAGGAGTACTACCGGGAAATGGAGGTTGCCATGATCCGAGCAAACATCGAGGAAGATCGCGAGTCTACCATGGCCAGATTTATCAACGGGCTGAACCCTGACATAGCGAACAAGGTGGAGTTGCAGCATTATGTCGAGATGGAGGATTTGGTTCACTTGGCCGTCAAGATTGAGAAGCAGCTCAAGACGAGGGGTAGCATGCGGGGAAACCGATTCTCAGAACAACCTGCATGGAAGAAGACCTTCAACCGAGACGAGAAGAGCAGTTTCAAACCACGAGGGGACGTAGCCAAGCCAAGCACTTCCACGACCCCAACCACATCTAATCCTGGTCCAAGTGCTCAAAAGAAACCGGAGACGTCATTTCAGCGAAATCGTGATATCAAGTGCTTCAAGTGCCAGGGAGTAGGTCACTTCGCGAATCAATGCCCGAATAAGAGGAGCATGACGATTCTTCCGACCGGAGAGATGATTACCGACGATGAAGAGGAAGACCAAGAGGGTACCGGAGAAGAGTCAGATGAGGAAATTGAGGCACCAGCAGAGCTCGTGTTGGTCTCTCGACGAACTATGAACGCGCAGGTTGTACGAGATGATGAGGAGCAGCGTGAAAACATCTTTCACACCAGGTGCCATATTGGTGAGAAGGTGTTCAGTGTTATCGTCGATGGAGGGAGTTGTACGAACATAGCCAGCGTTGCTGTAGTGAAGAAGCTTGGACTTTCCACGACAAACCACCCTCGTCCTTACAAGCTTCAGTGGTTTAATGATGGTGAAGAGGTACGTGTCCACAAACAAGTCCTTATCAGTTTCCGGATTGGCAGCTATGAGGACTCGGTGCTCTGTGACGTGGCACCAATGGACGCGGGGCATATACTTTTGGGGCGGCCGTGGCAATTCGACCGGAGGGTGACTCATGACGGCTACACCAACAAGTACTCCCTCAGGCACAAGAATCGTACCATCACCCTCGCACCCCTTACTCCAAAGCAAGTTCATGAAGATCAACTGAGGATGCAACAAGAGAGGGAAAGGTTTAGGACCCTAGAGAAGGGAAAAGAACCATGGGATGAGGTAAAAACAGAGAGAAAAAAAGAGAGAATCCCAGATAGAAAACCCGAGACGGAAGTGGGGAGTGAAAAAAAAGATGGGGTCATGAAAAACAAAATCGGTGAGAGAAAACAAAACAACTTCTTTGCGGGAAAGAGTGATGTGAGGAAAGCCTTCTTTGCCAAACAGCCGATGATTTTACTTGTGTACAAGGAGGCTGCCTTATTCACTAACCAACATGGCGAGGTTCTACCTACTGCCATTGTTTCTCTTTTGCAGGAGTTCAAGGACGTTGTTGTTCGAGATATGCCAACAGGACTACCACCGATTCGAGGGATTGAGCACCAGATTGACCTTGTACCCGGAGCCTCGCTTCCAAACAGACCGGCCTACCGAACCAACCCTGAGGAAACGAAGGAGTTGCAACGGCAAGTCGAGGAACTTTTGTCAAAGGGGTACATTAGAGAGAGCATGAGCCCTTGCGCCGTACCAGTTCTATCGGTTCCAAAGAAGGATGGGTCCCAGAGGATGTGCGTGGATTGCCGAGCCATCAACAACATCACGGTTAGGTATCGATTTCCCATTCCTAGATTGGATGATATGCTAGACGAATTACATGGTGCGTGTGTTTTCTCTAAAATTGATTTAAAGAGTGGGTACCACCAAATTAGAATGAAAGAGGGGGATGAATGGAAAACCGCTTTTAAAACTAAACTTGGGTTGTATGAATGGTTAGTGATGCCTTTTGGTTTGACTAATGCACCTAGCACATTTATGCGACTTATGAATCATGTTTTGCGTTCGTTCTTTGGTAAATTTGTGGTGGTATACTTTGATGATATTTTGATTTATAGCAAGACCCTGGATGATCATGTCTTACACTTGCGTGAGGTTTTTATTGTACTCAAACGTGAACAGTTATTTGCTAACCTCGACAAGTGCACCTTTTGCACCGATCACGTTGTTTTCTTGGGTTTTGTTGTAAGTTCAAAAGGAGTGCAGGTAGATGAGGAAAAGGTGAAAGCTATTCAGGAGTGGCCGACGCCGACAAATGCAGCACAAGTACGAAGTTTTCATGGCTTAGCGAGCTTTTATAGGCGCTTTGTCAGAGATTTTAGCACGATCGCTGCCCCGCTCACGGAGGTGATGAAGAAAAATATGGCGTTCGCATGGGGGCAAGCACAAGAGGAGGCGTTCACCGAAATCAAAGGGAAATTAGTCAACCCTCCTTGTCTCGCATTACCTAACTTCGATAAACCATTCGAGGTTGAGTGTTGTTGTCGGTCCGTCTCGGACCGACGAGAACTAAGGCATCGCTTAGATCCACGTGACCAGTGCGAGTCCCGCACAGCGGCTCCCGGCCGGCCAAGTGCCGTCCGGCCAGCTCCCGGCCGGCGGCCGCCCGGCGTATGACCGGCCCAAGGCCGGCGCTGGCCAAGGCCGGCTTTCCAAGGCCGGCCCTCCTCGGCCGGCGCTCCAAGGCCGGCCCTCCTCGGCCGGCGCTCCAAGGCTGGCCTTCCTCCATGGCCGGCGCTCCAAGGCCGGCCCTCCTCCATGGCCGGCCGGCCCTCCTCGGCCGGCACTCCAAGGCCGGCCTTCCTCCATGGCCGGCCCTCCATGGCCGGCCCTCCATGGCCGGCACTCCAAGGCCGGCACTCCAAGGCCGGCCTCCCTCCATGGCCGGCCCTCCATGGCCGGCACTCCTCGGCCGGCGCTCCAAGGCCGGCCCTCCTCGGCCGGCGCTCCAAGGCCGGCCTGTTGGAATCGATCTAGGGTTTAAGAAAAAGTTTAACGCTTCGTTAAGCGGCGGAATTTTAAAAATTTTCTTTTTAAGTAAAACTAGTTTTTACTAACCTAGACAAGAGCATGTACATGTAAATAAAAACTAATATGAGCTATTAAAGTTACTAACCTTTCTTGAAGCTTGAACCTTGTAGAAGCTTTTGGAAAGTTGCAACGCTCGTCTCCCCTCGCAGCACGTCTCTCTTTCTTTCCTCGGCACCTCGAGCAACCACGAAAGTTTCTATCACTAAATCACTCGAAAAGAAGGAATCAGTGAGTGGGCACTTTTAAACACTACGACTTAAGAACAAGTCTCGAAGTCGCAGAGCTAAACACTAGGTCGAGTGAGGACCTAGGTGCCAAAGCAAGAAATAATCGAAAATAAACTAGAGAGAGAGAGAGAGGATTTTCGGCCACCACAAGGTCTAGAGAGAGAAGCTCTCAATCTCTAACTCATGTGGAATTAATAAAATGAGGGGAATGAGGGTCCTATTTATAGGAGAAGGGTTGGCCTTGGAAAGAAGTAGTTTCCTCTTATTTTCCAAGCCTTTATGAGCAACCCTTTATTTCCCATTCCTATCCAAGTCACACGGCCACATAAGCCTTCATGACACCTTGGATTTGTTTCCTCTTTTATTTTTCTTCTCCCTTGACTTGTCTTGGTCGAAATTCCCATTGCCTTGAATAGGAAATTTGTTTCCTCTTTTTCTTTTGGCAAGTATCTTCATACATTAATGCACAAAAGGAACTCTCTTTCTCTTTGGGTAGTGGGCGCCTATTACACTCTAGAAAGGCCTTCTAGAAGCTTTTCCATTTGTTCATGACAATATGAAAAAGGCCCATTAAGAATTTTCAATAAAATTCTTATGAAATGAAATTAATTCACAAGGCCCAATGATCAAGTCATGGCCGAGTGACATTAAGTCATCAAATGTACTTGTCAAAAAATTTATTGACATTCATTTCATCCTTTGTCTCAAAAGACAAAAATACCCTTTTAACTATTTTCGTTCTTGTTTTGACTTAGCTTCCAGTTTAACTATTCCTATCGATGTGATTCGTGACAGTGACCTCATGGACCCAAATGAACAAAGCTTGAGCTAAACACTTGGACTCAAAAGTTCACAAACCTTTTCCAAGTTTAGCTTAATGCCAACTGACTCCACTAAAGAGCTGACACTGAAAATCTCTCGGTTCAAATGAATTTATTTTCTACTCAAGAATTCGACCTAATTATGATGAGCGGATCCACTGAATATTATCTATGCTACCCTTCATGAATGTCATCAGCTAGTCGGGATTTACTAAATTACCATTTTACCCTTCTAGCTGTTATTTCCTCAACTCCTTTGTCGCTTGTGAATAAGTTAGAAACAATGTATTGACGAGGAGCTAACAAGTCACATTGTTTCATCCAAAAGAGTCAGGACTCAATTTGGACACTGGCCAGTTCATTTATTCACACTCCAAGGAACAAAGCATGAGGTGACATACATTGCATTTCAGCAATCTTGTACATGAATTCCATATCTATGAGAACTTCACAAAGTTACTCATGACATACTCACAACTTAGTATTTCACCAATAGGCCCTGTTCGGAATGACATAGTGAGTCCGAACTCTGACTTTCTCAAATGAGAATACTAAGGTGTGAAATGGCATGTCTCATTTCAGGATTAAGGTAAGCATGATGCAATTCATACATAGTGACTTCGAGACATAAGAGGTTAAATGGTTTGTTCTTATATTGTCTCTAGAAGTGCACTGGTCAATTCAGTACCTTCGGAAGATACCTAGAAGAACTATAGAGTCCCCAACTCTCAATGCCTCATAACCAGACATCATAGATTCTTCTAACAATCATACTGAGGTCAATAGTCCTTTGACCCTAAGATTGCGAATATATCGTTTTAAGCAAACTACGAAGAGTTTGTTCATGCAAATCTACATTTGTCTCTTCGTAAGTTGTTAGGTTTGTTTATGGACTAAAAGACCAGGGTTTTATCATAAAGCTTCAGACAAGGAAGATTGAATGAACGTTTCAACTTTTTATTAATGAATAAGCAATTACAAGCAAGAGTCTTCGTAAGACTATATGACATCAAATGTACATAAATAGACACTACTACTCTTCTTGTGGGCACCATTGACAACAAACTCCCACTTGACTCAAAGAAGATGTGAGTAGTCCTACATGCCTAATCCCTCTCGAAGTTGGTCGAAGACCATGTTCGCTAGGGCCTTGGTGAATGGATCTTCCAGAGATCTACTTCACCTCCACGTCTCCGCGTTGCGCGATCTCTCGAATCAAATGGTATTTCCTCTCAATATGTTTAGAGTGCTTATGGCTTCTAGGTTCCTTTGAGTTAGCGACAGCCCCACTATTATCACAATAAAGGGTCATGGGCTCGTCGACGTTTGGAACAACTTCCAAATACTTAAGGAATTTTCTAAGCCATACAGCCTCTTTGGATGCTTCACAAGCAGCCACATATTCTGCTTCCATTGTGGAGTCAGCAATGCAAGATTGCTTAATACTTCTCCACACAACAGCTCCACCATTAAGGATGAACACAGATCCCGAAGTGGATTTCCTGGAATCCTTATCCGCTTGAAAATCGGAGTCGGTATATCCCGTCATAGTCAGGTCAGTACCTGAGTATGTAAGCATCAAGTTCCTAGTTCTTCGAAGATACTTAAGAACATGCTTAACAGCAATCCAGTGCTCGGGTCCAGGGTTGGATTGGAAACGACTAACTACGCCAACGGCGAAACATATATCAGGTCGGGTGCAAAGCATAGCATACATGAGGCTTCCTACGGCAGAGGCGTAAGGAATTTTCCTCATGTCTTCAATCTCTTGTGCAGTCTTGGGAGACTGGTCCTTAGAGAGTGAAACTCCATGCCTAAAGGGTGTTTGACCCCTCTTGCAGTCTTGCATCGAGAAGCGATCCATCACCTTATCAATATAAGATGCTTGAGGGAGCGACAGGGTCCGGTTTTTCCTATCTCGAAAGATTTGGATTCCCAGAATGTACGCGGCTTCTCCTAGATCCTTCATATCGAATTGCTTTGCTAGCCACACCTTAACCTCAGATAACTTACCCACGTCATTACCAATGAGTAATATATCATCGACATATAGTACCAGAAACACAACTTTGCCTTCGTGTATTAACTTGTAAACACAAGGCTCATCTATCGACAGTTCAAAGCCGAAGCTCTTTACAGTTTCATCGAATCTAATATTCCATGACCTAGATGCTTGCTTTAGTCCATAAATGGATTTAAGCAACTCACAAACCTTGGTCTCTTGACCTTTATCCACGAAACCGTCTGGTTGAGCCATGTAAATGCGCTCGTCAAGATTACCATTCAGAAAGGCTGTCTTGACATCCATTTGCCAGATCTCATAGTCGAGAGCTGCAGCTATGGATAGGAGTATGCGGATGGATTTAAGCATCGCGACTGGCGAGAAGGTTTCTTCATAGTCAATCCCTTCTTGTTGGGTATAACCCTTCGCCACAAGTCGTGCTTTGAACGTCTCAATGTTCCCATCAGGACCCCTTTTCTTCTTGTATATCCACTTACACCCTATGGGTTTAATCCCTTCAGGAAGGTCTACAAGTTTCCAGACTTTGTTGACATACATCGAGTGCATTTCAACTTTCATGGCGTCAAGCCAAAGGTTTGATTCAGAACAAGCCATCGCTTGGCTATAGGAAACAGGGTCATCCATGTCGGAGACGGCTACAAGAGAGTCTCCATAAGACATGTACCTGTCAGGCTTTTGAGTAGCCCTCCCACTACGTCGAAGTACTACTTGACGAGATTCTGATGAGTTAGGTTGTGTTTCAGTTGGGGTAAGAACAGTTCTTACAGACGAGGTAGAAGCTTCCTCACCCAACTTTTCTTCAAGCACAATTTTGCTTCTAGGTTTCGCATCCTTCATAAAGTCCTCCTCAAGGAAACGAGCATTCGTGCTAACGAAAGTTTTATCGTCCTCGGGACTATAGAAAGTAAAACCTTTGGTTTCCTTCGGATATCCTACAAACAGGCACAATTCTGACCTACTAGCCAACTTGCTAGTCTTTTGCCTCAGCACGTGTGCAGGGCAACCCCAAATTCGGATGCGGCCAAGATTCACTTTACGGCCAGTCCATCGTTCATAAGGAGTACCAGGAACCGTTTTGGACGGAACTTGGTTCAGAATGTAGGCGGCTGTTTCGACGGCATATCCCCAAAAGGAAAGCGGGAGTGATGAGTAACTCATCATTGATCTAACCATCTCCATAAGAGTTCGGTTTCTTCTCTCTGACACTCCGTTTTGTTGAGGTGTGCCAGGTGCGGTAAGCTGAGAAGCGATACCTTCTTCTTTAAGAAAGTCATCGAACTCTCCAGACATATACTCACCACCTCGATCAGATCGAAGGGTTTTGATCACTTTGCCAGTTTGCTTTTCCACTAAAGCCCTAAAGACCTTAAATACGTTAAAGGTCTCGGATTTGTGTTTAAGCAAATAGACAAACCCATATCTTGAGTAATCATCAGTGAAGGTAACGAAGTATTCGTATCCTCCACGTGCATGTTGGTTGAGCGGACCACATACATCAGAATGTATTAGTTCCAGCAACTCAGTGGCTCTTCGACCCTTATCGGAGAAAGGTCGCTTAGTCATTTTTCCTTCTATGCAGGATTCACAAGTAGGTAGTGAACCTATTGCAGAGGCTTGGAGTGGACCATCCCTCACAAGTCTCTTAATCCTATCTAGACTGATATGACCAAGTCTTAAGTGCCAGAGGTATGTTGATTTTGTTAGATCGGAGGATTCAGAAAGTTTGATCCTCTTTGGCTCCCTAATTAGATCGTTATCTATTTCGGTGTCTAAAAGAGAAGGTTGAGTGGGATAGATGTAAAAAAGACCATTCTTCATACATGCATCAGTGACGAAAGAATTAGAAAAAGAAATACGAATTCCATTCTTTATAAATTTTAAACAATAATCTTGCTCACGAAGACGAGCAACGGATATTAAGTTCTTCCCAAAGGTAGGAACAAAATAAACATTATTCAAGTTTAAAGTGCGGTCTTCAAAAGACAGCGTCACGGATCCCATAGCCTTCGCGGACACCAGGCTCCCATCACCCCATTTGAAACAGAACTCGCCTTCCTCTAAGCTTTTGGTTTTCATGAAACCATTCAAGGAACAACAAATATGGTTAGTAGCAGCGGAGTCAAGAATCCACGTTGATACATTATCAGCTACTAAGCATGCTTCGGTAACTAGTACAATACTATGTTCCTTTGCTTTGAGATAGGCAGAACAGTTCTTTTTATCGGCCTTGTGAGGTCTCTTCTTAGTTCCAGAGGCGGAGGCTTTTTGCTCAGTAGCATGTGCCTCTCCTTGATTCCTCTTTCTTTTATTGAGACCTACAGCAGTGTGAAGCTCCTTCATAAGCTCGGTAACAGTGTACTTTAGCTTTGTAATGGAGTAGTTCAGCATGAAGGTATCAAGAGACTCGGGGAGAGTTTCTAAGATCATATCTATGATATTCTTCCCATCAATCTCAGATCCTAGGATTTCCATTTCATTTAGGTAACTAATGATCAGCATCATATGGTCCCTAACAGGAGTCCTAGCCTTCATGCGACAGTTCATAAACTGTCGGACTGCTTGTAGCCTTGTCTGACGCCTTTGCCCTCCAAACATCTCAAGGAGATTGTAGAGCATGTTAGCGGCAGTCTCGATGTCACGATGTTGCTCTTTCAGCATATTGTTCATAGATGCCAAGATACAGCACCTCACAATCTCATCGGATCGAAGCCAGGCCGCTAAGGCGTCATTGTCCTCTTGAGTTGAATCATCATTCGACAGAGGAGGACACGGGTGGTGAGTACCCATTTGTGCTTGTTAACGGTAGGTATTATGTCGAGGTTACGTTTCGAATCTACGTAGTTTTCGTTTTCGAGTTTGATCGAGGAAAGAAAGATTGAGAGATGTTTGAGAGACATATTGCCTATTTAAGTTGAAACAAGTTTATGATTAGTCTTTGGTTTAGGATTTAAGTTTCATTAAGACTTTTGTAAAATCCAAAGGTGTTATAAACTAAACGATAATTTACTCCCTCAAGAGAAGGCCGCAAAAAATCTCCATTTATAAGTAAATGACACATCATTAATGCTAAGCCAAGATGTCAGTACATCATTTTGACTAGCCACCTTGTAAATTGGTTTGATCACTCACATCCTTTCGCAGAGCCTTAAGGAAGGATACTAGGGATTGAGCCTAAGTGTGCAACCAACCACTTAGTCCAAAAGATCAGCTTTGAAAAACAATCCCCCAAGGGGAGGCCTTGCCATCATTGCATCACTCTCGGACGTAGCTCATTGAGCAATGATCGAAGAAATAACGCCTCGGAGTACTCACATTTAAGTGAGGGTCGCAAGAGCGGCTCTTAGTCCCACGTTATTGCATCTCTCACTAGTGTTGGGGATCGTGGGTTACAAACAACGAATATAACCCTCCCACTTAGTTTTTGGAGTTGGTTCATCGACTCTTATAAGTTCGGAAACAAATTTCCTAGTTAGAGAGCGACAGAGCGGACAACTAGAAGAGAATCCTAGATCGACATGTTCAGAGCAGTATTAGTGCATAAAGGCACAAGGTACATACTCGATCTTTTCCTATTTTCTATTTCGGGAAAGTGCGTGAGGGAAGTGTGAACTTCAACTCACTCGAACACTTGAAAGTTTGAGATTACACATCTTTTTATTTTTCGGCTTGTCTACAAGGAGACCTCCCACTCAAAATTTCAAGAGCATATAGATTTTGAACATATGTGATATAGATATAGTTTTGAAAACATTTTGAAAACTTATTTGATTTGGATGACAAAAAATTTTCAAGTTTGAAAGTGAAAACGGTTTTTCAAAATTCAAACTAGTTTTGTAAAAATTCAATTTCAATTAAACTTTCAAAAATCAAAACATTTTAATCTTACACATCATGTTTATAATCATATGAAAAACATTTTTGCTCAAGAAAGTTTTCTCATTAGAGTTCTATAACTCATGGTAGTGGGGTTTGAAAATCCGGATTTCTAAAAAACTGGAGTTTCAGACAGCCGCGCACCTCGGAGTAAAATCGCCATATCTGGCGGCTCCGATGTCCATTTCAGCCGAAACCGGTGGCATTGGACAGAGGACAGACAGAGCTTTAATTTGATTTAAGAATCATCAAATTTCGATTTCTGAGCAGAGAGTTATGCCACTTTTAATGCGGGTTTACTCCAGCTCGAAGAAAAAGAAATAAATTAAAGCTTGGTCCTACTTAGGTGCGAAAAAGAATCAAGTGTAACGGAACGTTTTAAGATGTTGTTTAAAGCTTTTATTTGTGTTTTATTAGCAGGGTAATAACATAGGATAAAACAAATAACAACATGCATAAAACGATACAAGTAAAAATAAGAAACTAGCAAGATAACAAAACTAGTCACAAAATTATACTCGAAAATTCTCAAACCTTTAAAACACGTTTTTCAATATAAAAAATTAAAAACTTTTAGAACTGATTCTAATATGTTTTAACATCATCCCAAACTCATAGAAAATCAACATGGTTTTTAATTTAGAGACAAGAGCAATAAATTAAAAAATCTAAGATTACAATTCTAACTTGTCACAAAATTAGTAAACTTTCGAAAACGATTTTCAAGCTCATAATTTAAAAACATGCACATGCATTCCTTTAACCTGGCTCTGATACCATTTGTTGGAATCGATCTAGGGTTTAAGAAAAAGTTTAACGCTTCGTTAAGCGGCGGAATTTTAAAAATTTTCTTTTTAAGTAAAACTAGTTTTTACTAACCTAGACAAGAGCATGTACATGTAAATAAAAACTAATATGAGCTATTAAAGTTACTAACCTTTCTTGAAGCTTGAACCTTGTAGAAGCTTTTGGAAAGTTGCAACGCTCGTCTCCCCTCGCAGCACGTCTCTCTTTCTTTCCTCGGCACCTCGAGCAACCACGAAAGTTTCTATCACTAAATCACTCGAAAAGAAGGAATCAGTGAGTGGGCACTTTTAAACACTACGACTTAAGAACAAGTCTCGAAGTCGCAGAGCTAAACACTAGGTCGAGTGAGGACCTAGGTGCCAAAGCAAGAAATAATCGAAAATAAACTAGAGAGAGAGAGAGAGGATTTTCGGCCACCACAAGGTCTAGAGAGAGAAGCTCTCAATCTCTAACTCATGTGGAATGAATAAAATGAGGGGAATGAGGGTCCTATTTATAGGAGAAGGGTTGGCCTTGGAAAGAAGTAGTTTCCTCTTATTTTCCAAGCCTTTATGAGCAACCCTTTATTTCCCATTCCTATCCAAGTCACACGGCCACATAAGCCTTCATGACACCTTGGATTTGTTTCCTCTTTTATTTTTCTTCTCCCTTGACTTGTCTTGGTCGAAATTCCCATTGCCTTGAATAGGAAATTTGTTTCCTCTTTTTCTTTTGGCAAGTATCTTCATACATTAATGCACAAAAGGAACTCTCTTTCTCTTTGGGTAGTGGGCGCCTATTACACTCTAGAAAGGCCTTCTAGAAGCTTTTCCATTTGTTCATGACAATATGAAAAAGGCCCATTAAGAATTTTCAATAAAATTCTTATGAAATGAAATTAATTCACAAGGCCCAATGATCAAGTCATGGCCGAGTGACATTAAGTCATCAAATGTACTTGTCAAAAAATTTATTGACATTCATTTCATCCTTTGTCTCAAAAGACAAAAATACCCTTTTAACTATTTTCGTTCTTGTTTTGACTTAGCTTCCAGTTTAACTATTCCTATCGATGTGATTCGTGACAGTGACCTCATGGACCCAAATGAACAAAGCTTGAGCTAAACACTTGGACTCAAAAGTTCACAAACCTTTTCCAAGTTTAGCTTAATGCCAACTGACTCCACTAAAGAGCTGACACTGAAAATCTCTCGGTTCAAATGAATTTATTTTCTACTCAAGAATTCGACCTAATTATGATGAGCGGATCCACTGAATATTATCTATGCTACCCTTCATGAATGTCATCAGCTAGTCGGGATTTACTAAATTACCATTTTACCCTTCTAGCTGTTATTTCCTCAACTCCTTTGTCGCTTGTGAATAAGTTAGAAACAATGTATTGACGAGGAGCTAACAAGTCACATTGTTTCATCCAAAAGAGTCAGGACTCAATTTGGACACTGGCCAGTTCATTTATTCACACTCCAAGGAACAAAGCATGAGGTGACATACATTGCATTTCAGCAATCTTGTACATGAATTCCATATCTATGAGAACTTCACAAAGTTACTCATGACATACTCACAACTTAGTATTTCACCAATAGGCCCTGTTCGGAATGACATAGTGAGTCCGAACTCTGACTTTCTCAAATGAGAATACTAAGGTGTGAAATGGCATGTCTCATTTCAGGATTAAGGTAAGCATGATGCAATTCATACATAGTGACTTCGAGACATAAGAGGTTAAATGGTTTGTTCTTATATTGTCTCTAGAAGTGCACTGGTCAATTCAGTACCTTCGGAAGATACCTAGAAGAACTATAGAGTCCCCAACTCTCAATGCCTCATAACCAGACATCATAGATTCTTCTAACAATCATACTGAGGTCAATAGTCCTTTGACCCTAAGATTGCGAATATATCGTTTTAAGCAAACTACGAAGAGTTTGTTCATGCAAATCTACATTTGTCTCTTCGTAAGTTGTTAGGTTTGTTTATGGACTAAAAGACCAGGGTTTTATCATAAAGCTTCAGACAAGGAAGATTGAATGAACGTTTCAACTTTTTATTAATGAATAAGCAATTACAAGCAAGAGTCTTCGTAAGACTATATGACATCAAATGTACATAAATAGACACTACTACTCTTCTTGTGGGCACCATTGACAACACGGCCCTCCTCGGCCGGCGCTCCAAGGCCGGCCCTCCTCCATGGCCGGCCCTCCATGGCCGGTCCTCCATGGCCGGCGCTCCAAGGCCGGCCCTCCTCCATGGCCGGCCGGCCCTCCTCGGCCGGCACTCCAAGGCCGGCCTTCCTCCATGGCCGGCCCTCCTCGGCCGGCACTCCAAGGCCGGCCTTCCTCCATGGCCGGCCCTCCATGGCCGGCCCTCCATGGCCGGCACTCCAAGGCCGGCACTCCAAGGCCGGCCTCCCTCCATGGCCGGCCCTCCATGGCCGGCACTCCAAGGCCGGCCCTCCTCCAAGGCCGGCCCAACCTTGCTCACTCGGCCAAGGGGTCTTCAAACCACCCCTTGGCTGCCTATAAATACAAGGGTCCTTCCCTTGACCCAGGTAATCCGAATTCGAGTACTGAAACGCTGTCGAACTCGTACCTCGCTCGTTTCCCTCAAGTCTCGACCTCTAAACACTAAACCCTCTACAAACCACCTCAATCCTACTAATGTTGATCGTCGGAGAGGTAAACAGAGGCAACCCCTCTGTTTCCCCTTTGTAGTTCGCACCTTTCTATTCACGTTTCAGGTGCTTGGACGAGATAGAGATCATCTACAGCTAAGGGACGGCTTGGGATACCAAGCCCGACACGCTCGAGTCGAGACGAGACCACTTGGTCCGGCCTTGGGTCTAACCGTCTACGACTCCTAAATCGTTGTCCGAAAAACTGCGACAACATTTTGGCGCTAGAAGGAGGGGATCTCTCGACCTTGACGACGCATTCCCTCTACCAGTTTTCTCCCTTTGTAATCACGACTCTCGAGAGATGAGTCATCTACCCACTACCTCCGCGGGTACCCGAGCGACGAGCTCGAGGTACGGTCTCCGAAACCTCGCGCACCGTCTTGAAGGGCAACCTCGCGATAGCGAGAGCCAGCCCCAAGACCCGGTGAACGACCCCGAGGCCGAGCTCCGAGAGGACACGGCCCGGCGGCTCGCGGAGCTCCTTGACCGTCCCGGCGTTGACAGCTCCCTCATCGCCGGTCTCCTCGGCTACGACGTCGAGGATCGATCTGCTCAAGATTACTCCGACCCCGAGTACGTGGAGGAATCGAGGACCGACGAGGCCACCCCTAGCCTCGCTCAAACGCGATCCGAAAGGGCCAACGGTGCGTTGGCCGATCCTTTGTGCCCGGCGCGACAACAGGCACGGTCACAGTCCCGGGGACTCGCCCCCTCGGTTTCAAGAGGTGGCCGGACACGGACCCTCGCCGAGGAGAGAGCGGCTCTGGTCGACGATGGAGCCGATAGCCGAAGCGCTCACCGGACGACCCGGCCAAGGGCGACCTCGCCTCGTCACGCACCAAGCGTGGACCTTAGAGAGCGCTTGACGGCGCAGAGAAACTCCCGAGGGGAGTATCTCCGCCAAAGGCTAAATTCTCGAAGGGACGCGCTCCCCGCCGCAACTCTTGGCCGGCCTCAGGCCAATGTCGTGGACCAAGCGTCCAATGAACGCCAACCAGTGACCCCCGTGGCCCCGACGATTGGCCCTGCCAACGGGCTTGATATGGTCACAATGATCCAGAGCCTCCAAAACCAAATCATCGAGATGAGGGAATCAGGGAGGCAAAGGCCATACGGAGGGATCGAGGAATCATACTCTCCCTTCGCCGCACAAGTCCTCGCGCATCCATGCGTGGGAAACTTTAAGTTACCGTCCATTCCCCCCTATGATGGACGTACGGACCCCCACTTCCACGTCCAACACTATGAGACGTGGATGACGATGCAAGGGCAGACGGACGCCACCCTCTGCCAAGCCTTCAGCCTGACCCTCACAGGGTCGGGCTTTGAGTGGTTCCAAAGTTTGAGGCCTGGAAGCATCTCGTCCTTCCGGGCCTTGCGAGAGGCTTTCCTTGCTCGCTTTGCCACGCTTGTGGCACAAAAGAAATCGAAGACCCACCTCCTCTCCATTCGACAGGGGAGAGATGAGACGTTGAGACAATACCTCGCCCGCTTCACCGAGGAGTCTCACAAAGTCGAGGGCTTCGACGACAGGGACGCCATCACGGCGATTACCGAGGGAGTTCGCACGAGCGACTTCCTCAAGTCCATTGTCGGGCAAGTCCCGCGGGACATGGCGGAGCTGATGACGAGAGCCCGCACACATATGGGAATCGAGGACTATCTCGATGGCCGCGATGGCCGGAAGTCAGGAGGACAAGGTGGTCGCCACCGCGAAGAACGGGACGAAGATCGCCCCGACCCTCAAAGCAAGAGGAGCAAGGGAGGCCGGGCCCCTAACGGTCGCCCCCTCTCCGGTCCAAGATCGTCGCACGTTGATAACTTCCAAGCGTTATCAACGTACACCCCGCTGAACACTCCGCAAGAGCGGATCCTAGCTCTGCACCGCGACAAGCTAGGAAGTCCTGCTCCTCTAGCGAAGGATCCCGCGAAGAAGGATCGGAACAAGTTCTGTGAGTACCACCAGGATCACGGGCATCTGACGTCCGAGTGCTATCATCTTAGGCGTCAGATCGAGGCCCTGATTCAAGTCGGGAAATTAAAAGAGTATGTCCTAAGAACGGTCGGGGCGGCCACGGTGCACGAAGGCCGTCCACGGCGGGGAAGGAAGGGTCCGGCGACGGTGACTGACATGAACCAGGCAGCGATTGAACAACCGGAGAGCTCACAGCTGCATGTCGTGGGCTAAGCCCGTCCCCTCTTTTCAATATGTCATTTTATTTCCAGTTTTAAGACAATCTCGAATTTCAATAAGGCCAATGGCCCAGGGATGTAATTTTTGACTATTTGTGCATGATAATTGCATCACGTTTCACCTCGAAGTCTTTATCTTGCTGCATTAAAATTTCTAGTCTCCTCTACGAGCACACGAGAAACTCGGGGGGCTAATGGGAAACAATGCTAAAAAAAAAAAAAAAAAAAAAAACAACAAAGACGTGCGAATCGATTATGCCTTCGTTGGCAAATCGAGAAAAGTAAGACGCGCACAAAACGACAAAGACGCGCAAATCGATTATGCCTTCGTTGGCAAATCGAGAACATAAGACGCGCACAATACAAAAAAAGACGTGCTAATCGATTATGCCTCCGTTGGCAAATCGAGAACATAAGACGCGCACCAAACAAAAAAGACGTGCAAATCGGTTATGCCTTCGTTGGCAAATCGAGAAAAGTAAGACGCGCACAAAACAACAAAGACGCACAAATCGATTATGCCTTCGTTGGCAAATCGAGAACATAAGACGCGCACAATACAAAAAAGACGTGCAAATCGATTATGCCTTCGTTGGCAAATCGAGAACATAAGACGCGCACAATACAAAAAAGACGTGCAAATCGATTATGCCTTCGTTGGCAAATCGAGAACATAAGACGCGCACAATACAAAAAAGACGTGCTAATCGATTATGCCTCCGTTGGCAAATCGAGAACATAAGACGCGCACCAAACAAAAAAGACGTGCAAATCGATTATGCCTTCGTTGGCAAATCGAGAACATAAGACGCGCACAATACAAAAAAGACGTGCTAATCGATTATGCCTTCGTTGGCAAATCGAGAACATAAGACGCGCACAATACAAAAAAAGACGTGCTAATCGATTATGCCTCCGTTGGCAAATCGAGAACATAAGACGCGCACCAAACAAAAAAGACGTGCAAATCGGTTATGCCTTCGTTGGAAAATCGAGAAAAGTAAGACGCGCACAAAACAACAAAGACGTGCAAATCGGTTATGCCTTCGTTGGCGAGTCGAGAAAATAAGACGCGCACGACACAATAAAGTCGTGCTAATCGATCACGCCCTCATTGGCAGATCGAGAAAATAAGCCACGCACGATCAACCTGAAACAAAGGCCGTCCCTTGAGACGCACAAAGGCCGTCCCTCGCGACGCACAAAGGCCGTCCCTCGCGACGCGCGAAGGCCATTCCTCATGACACGAACCCGAGAGCGTTCGTCCCGCATCCGTATAAAGGCGTAGATTTTGAGTTTCCACTCGATCTACGCTTGACCGGAAACTCGGGGGGCTAATGTTGTCGGTCCGTCTCGGACCGACGAGAACTAAGGCATCGCTTAGATCCACGTGACCGGTGCGAGGCCCGCACAGCGGCTCCCGGCCGGCCAAGTGCCGTCCGGCCAGCTCCCGGCCGGCGGCCACCCGGCGTATGACCGGCCCAAGGCCGGCGCTGGCCAAGGCCGGCTTTCCAAGGCCGGCCCTCCTCGGCCGGCGCTCCAAGGCCGGCCCTCCTCGGCCGGCGCTCCAAGGCCGGCCCTCCTCGGCCGGCGCTCCAAGGCCGGCCCTCCTCGGCCGGCGCTCCAAGGCCGGCCCTCCTCGGCCGGCACTCCAAGGCCGGCCTTCCTCCATGGCCGGCGCTCCAAGGCCGGCCCTCCTCCATGGCCGACCGGCCCTCCTCGGCCGGCACTCCAAGGCCGGCCTTCCTCCATGGCCGGCCCTCCATGGCCGGCCCTCCATGGCCGGCCCTCCATGGCCGGCACTCCAAGGCCGGCACTCCAAGGCCGGCCTCCCTCCATGGCCGGCCCTCCATGGCCGGCACTCCTCGGCCGGCGCTCCAAGGCCGGCCCTCCTCGGCCGGCGCTCCAAGGCCGGCCCTCCTCGGCCGGCACTCCAAGGCCGGCCTTCCTCCATGGCCGGCCCTCCATGGCCGGCCCTCCATGGCCGGCGCTCCAAGGCCGGCCCTCCTCCATGGCCGGCCGACCCTCCTCGGCCGGCACTCCAAGGTCGGCCTTCCTCCATGGCCGGCCCTCCATGGCCGGCCCTCCATGGCCGGCACTCCAAGGCCGGCACTCCAAGGCCGGCCTCCCTCCATGGCCGGCCCTCCATGGCTGGCACTCCAAGGCCGGCCCTCCTCCAAGGCCGGCCCAACCTTGCTCACTCGGCCAAGGGGTCTTCAAACCACCCCTTGGCTGCCTATAAATATAAGGGTCCTTCCCTTGACCCAGGTAATCCGAATTCGAGTACTGAAACGCTGTCGAACTCGTACCTCGCTCGTTTCCCTCAAGTCTCGACCTCTAAACACTAAACCCTCTACAAACCACCTCAATCCTACTAATGTTGAGCGTCGGAGAGGTAAACAGAGGCAACCCCTCTGTTTCCCCTTTGTAGTTCACACCTTTCTGTTCACGTTTCAGGTGCTTGGACGAGATAGAGATCATCTACAGCTAAGGGACGGCTTGGGATACCAAGCCCGACACGCTCGAGTCGAGACGAGACCACTTGGTCCGGCCTTGGGTCTAACCGTCTACGACTCCTAAATCGTTGTCCGAAAAACTGGGACAACAAGTGTGATGCGTCCGGCGTGGGAATCGGAGCAGTTCTCATGCAAGATCGACGGCCGATTGCGTATTTTAGCGAAAAATTGAGTGGGGCCACCCTTAATTACCCCACTTACGACAAGGAGATGTACGCATTGATTCGAGCTTTAGAGACTTGGCAGCACTACCTTTTGCCAAGAGAGTTCGTGGTCCACACCGACCATGAGTCACTGAAGTACTTGAAGGGACAACAAAAGCTCAAGAAACGGCATGCGCAATGGATGGAGTTCATCGAGTCGTTTCCATATGTCATCAAGTACAAACAAGGTAAGGAGAATGTGGTAGCCGATGCCCTTTCTCAAAGGTATGTCTTACTTTCCACTTTAGATGCTAAACTGCTTGGTTTTGAACATATCAAAGAGTTGTATCCAGAAGACCGAGAGTTTAGTGAGATATTTACGAAGTGTGAGAAGGTGGCGTCGGGAGATTACTTTAGGCATGATGGATTTTGTTCAGGCTTGGTAGACTTTGTGTGCCTAGTTGTTCTCTTCGGGAGTTGTTAGTTAGGGAAGCTCATGGTGGGGGCCTTATGGGACATTTTGGGATAGCAAAAACTCTAGGAGTGATCCAAGAGCACTTTTATTGGCCTCGCATGAAGCGTGATGTTGAGAGGATCTGTGGTAATTGTATCACATGTAGGAAAGCTAAGTCGAAAGTTCAATCACACGGTATGTATACACCTTTGCCTATTCCTAGCTCACCTTGGGTAGATATATCTATGGATTTTGTGTTAGGCTTGCCTAGGACTAAGCGGGGTCGTGATTCTGTTTTTGTAGTGGTTGATAGGTTTTCAAAGATGGCACATTTTATCCCATGTCACAAAACCGATCATGCTTCTAATGTTGCTGATCTGTTCTTTCGAGAGATTGTTAGGTTGCATGGCATGCCTAGGACGATTGTCTCGGATAGGGATACCAAGTTCTTAAGTTACTTTTGGAAGACCTTATGGGCTAAGTTGGGTACTAGGTTGTTGTTTTCGACTACTTGTCACCCCCAAACTGATGGTCAGACCGAAGTAGTCAATAGGACCTTGTCGACTTTGTTGAGGGCAATAATTAAGAAGAATATCAAAACTTGGGAAGATTGTTTACCACATGTTGAGTTTGCTTATAACCGCGCTATTCATTCATCTACTAAGTTCTCACCCTTTGAGATTGTCTATGGTTTTAACCCACTAACGCCGTTGGATTTATCTCCTATTCCTATGTCTGAGCATGTGAATTTAGATGGTGAACAGAAAGCAAAGCTTGTTAAGCAGCTTCACGAGAGGGCACGACTCAACATTGAGCGAAGAACGGAGCAGTATGCGCAGCAAGCCAACAAGGGCCGCAAGAGAGTGATTTTCGAACCAGGTGATTGGGTCTGGTTACATATGCGCAAGGAGCGTTTTCCTGAGCAACGCAAGTCCAAACTACAGCCGCGTGGCGATGGACCATTCCAAGTTATTCGCAGGATCAACGATAATGCCTACAAATTGGATCTTCTAGGTGAGTATAATGTTAGTGCTACATTCAATGTGACTAACTTATCTCCTTTTGATGCAGATCATGATTTGAGGGCAAATCCTTTTCAAGACGAGGGGAATGATGAGGACATGCCCCAAAAGGAGCCGCAAGCAAAATACCAAGTGCCGGAAGGACCCGTGACAAGAGCTCGAGCGAGGAGATTCAAGGAGGAGCTTAACATTCTGATCATCAAGCTCCAAGATGAAGAAGGGGACAAGCTCGCAAAGGAGAGGATTCAAGGAAGCCAAGAAACAACAATGAAGAACGTCATTTGGGCTGAATTGAATTAGTCAGACTATTCCTATTTTTCTATTTTCAGTTTATGTTATTTGGGCCAAGACATGTTATTTAAAATGCCCATAATGGTTTGTATTGGGCTGGTCCTTTGTTTTATGCTTATTAGTACTTAAATAAGGCTAAATGGGCTTATTAGGTTATGGGGCCCATGGAGCTGCGAATTTGACCTTTGTAAACTCTATAAATTAAGCCTTTAGGCTGAATGGAAGACAATTCTGATTTCGAGTTAAACACTTTTCTGTGATGATTTTCATTCTCTCTTTGGTTCGTTTAGAACTATTCGAGTCTCTTACAAAGCGGTGCGTGTAGGAGTTCCAGCCCGACTCATCAGACGGCCATTCGCATCCGTCCGTGGCGTCATTCGATCCACCTTCGTTCCTAAAACGTAGACGATCCGTCGCTGTGCTATTGGGGTATCGGGTCTCGGAGCTTAGTCGGCCGAGGTTCGTATCAATCTAGCTGCCTCCGAAGGTCGGTAACCTCAGTGCAAAAAATTTCTGCTGAACGGGTCGCCACCTCACAAGCTCGCTGTTCTTCGGTAAGCTCCCCCGCCATCTTGGCCATAGACATTTGGGCTCCGTCGCGCTGATCCCGTGCGATTTGAAGTTCCACCTTAGCCTCATGAAGCTGGTCTCGAAGTGTCTCGGTCTCCGCCTCCGGGTGCGAACCTCGCTCCATTGAATATTATCTATGTTTACCCTTGATGAATATCATCAACTAGATGAGATTTACAAAATTACCATTTTACCCTTCTAGTTGTTATTTCCTCAAATCTTTTGTCGCTTGTGAATAAGTTAGAAACAATGTATTGAAGAGGAGCTAACAAGTCACATTGATTCATCCAAAAGAGTCATGACTCAATTTGGACACTGGCTAGTTCATTTATTCACATTTCATGGAACAAAGCATGAGGCGACATACATTACATTTTAGCAATCTTGTACATGAATTCCATATCTATGAGATCTTCACAAAGTTGTTCATGACATCTTCATAACTTAGTGCTTCACCAATAGGTCCTGTCTATATCACATAGTGAATCTAGAACTCTGACTTTCTCAAATGAGAGTATGTATGTTATGAAATAACATGTCTCATTTCAGGATTAAGATAAGCATGACGCAATTCATACATAGTGACTTTGAGACAGAAGAGGTTAAATGGTTTGTTCTTACAACGTCTCTAGAAGTGCACTGGACAATTCAGTATCTTCAGAAGATACCTAGGAAGAACTATATTGTCGCAAACTTTCTATGTCTCATAACAAGACATCATAGATTTTTAGATTGTGAATACGTTGTTTTAAGAAAACCATGAAGAGTTTGTTCATGCAAATCTATATTTGACTCTTAATTTGTTGTCAGGTTTGTTTAAGGAATAAACACTAAGGTTTATCATAAAGCTTCAAACAAACAAGGAAGAATGAATGAAAGTTTCACCTCTTTATTAATTATTCAGCAGTTACAGGCAAGAGTCTTCATAAGACTTTATTAGATCAAATGTATATAAGTTATGACTACTACTCTTCTTGTGGGCACCAATTCCAACAAACTCCCACTTGACTAAAAGAAGATGTGAGTGGTTGTCACGACCCACGACCTCTCGTCGCCGGTTCACGAGCCGCGACGGTGGGTTACGTCACAAGTCACAACATCAATATAATACTATATCTGATATCAACAAAACAGAATCAAATCAACATAATAATCATAATGCTTATGTTAAATCTGGATGATAAGTCGTATACTTATTATAAGTCGTTATATAAAAACTTGGTCAAATTTTTTGTTTTTCTCAATTCAAACTCTGAGTCTCACTATGACTCTAAATATTTACACAACAGCTCCTAGGTTTACGTATAATTACAGGAGATAGTTTTAGGAGCGTAGTTTACGGAAGGGGTTCAACAAAATATAGTTATAACTATAGAAGAGGTTGATCCTGAGTGAGTCTCCACTAGCCCAAAGGTCAAGAGATACACGTTCGGTCTTCGTCTTCAGTTCTGCTATTCACATCGCCGTCTTGCCCTTCTCTACATTACCAAGGGTCATAAACTATGAGTCGATTGACTCAGGAAGTAGGAGTCTAACTTAGAAAGTAAAGCGACTAATGCATTGTGATAACATGTGACGTGCAAACAAGCACATAAGAATGCATGGATGCAAATCTAACAATTCTAGAGCATGACTGATGCGCGCTTACTCTAACTAATACTTGTCGTCTTTAAGGTTACACACATCCCCCGCTATAACCTTCAGAACGACAAGAGACCAGCCTTAGACGGTGAGCAGCAGTCGTCCGGCGGCCTAAGAGTTTTAATGTCTATCTGGGATCCACTAATGGTACCACCTTCATTCAACGTCGGCGCAACCCCCAGGCCATCATAGCCCTTCAGGGTTCATTTCATTTTGGTACCATCGACACAACAATTCTTTAAGGTTCGGGTACTCTGCTGCACTCAGAGTACACACCTATGCTACTTACAGGAGAGCGACTAAGGATAAATCTGAAAGAAATTTCATTTCCCTTTTACGCTCGTTAGTGTTGTAGGTTGAAGACTCGGGATATGACTCCCGGTACTTCTACCCTCGATTTGAATTAGAGAGTTAAACACGACTCTCCTGTCTCCCCCGTTCTAACGGGTCAATCACAAATCCTAAGGAATGATTATATCACATAACAAAAGCTGGGTTTCACAAATCTTACGTTTGAACTTATTGAGCGCACTCACGCTAAGTTTTCAGGAAAAGCGGCCGAAGCCTTAATCTTTAAGATTATTCGTTTTTAAAGCTTTTCCTATTCTTGTTTACTAACAAGCAATAATGCACGTAAATAGGGTTATTCCCTTAGTATATAGTTGACTTAAGTCTCCACACTTACCCGGAAAAGATCATCTGAAAATTTGTTGACTTTCGGAGTTTCCTTGCTTTTCACGCTTCTCGACACTCTACACGTCCTGGAGCGTTAACACGTTCTGTAGCGTCGAGAAACTAAAACCCGAAGTTGAAATCTCATCAGTCAATGATCCGGGAGGTGATGACAAGCTTTAGGTTCGCTATTAGGATTCGCTGAGAGTTTGTTCAGAGGTTCGAGAATTAAATTCACTTATTTCCCGGCTTTTCGGAATTTAAACTTATTCAAGACTTGTACGAATTCGTACTAGAGAATGAGTACGAAATAAAAGCCAAATCATTATTTTAACGAGTCTTAAATAAATAAATAATCCGAAATCAGACAAACGGAGAATTTTGAATTAATTAACCAGAAATTAAATTCTCGAACATTCTTAATTGAATAATTAACCATTCGTGAATACAAATCTCAAATCACTTAAAATAACTTGAGTCTAACGCTATAAAGCGATAAACGACTCATGAGTGAGATCGAGCTTTAATATCCTTTTTCTGAATTCTCTATTTTTTCCGGCTTCGACGTGTTCAGTTCTGCCAGCTCTCGCTCGTCTCGACCCGATCTGTGACTGCTCTGTGAAATTCAGGAAACGAATATCGAGTCAATTATAACATCCAACTTCCGACTCGACTTAGAAACCGAAATCGAACCACTAACACAATTCTCAAATCCAATCCTAACTTATCACAAAATTCCAAACTTGTCATGAAATTTTTGAACTTGTCAATAAAGTCCTTATTCCAAATCAAATGTTGAACTAACCGCGTCCGAACGAAAAATCACAAATCTCAAATCACTTTCAAACCATATAAACCAAATTCAAGTCCATACTCTAATCACAACATGTCACAAAACCACATTTCAACCTCAAAATCGAACTAATCAAACCCGAAATGAAATAATCAAATCTAATATCACATTTCATCAATTATAAACCCAAATTCTAAAATCTCAAGATCAAAATAATCCAAGCTTAAAGGTAATTCCTTAAATCACGCTAATCAAATCCAATTTAATTCCTCAAATCAACCAAAACCGATCTCAATTTCTCAGGTCACCACAAACACAACCATTTCAAGACTAAAACCAAATCACAGCGTAAAGCCACACACACATATGCACAGCCTTAACTCTTAAGCAAGCGCACGGTCAACATCACACACGACCAACACTCCTACACAAACCAAACAATTTCAAAATCCCACACTTCCATCAAATCGGCCAACACTCTTCATGAACAAAATTCATTAAAAATCCTAAACAAACTCACGGCCACAAGTCTCAATCACACATCAATTTCGTCCAATCAACAACCAAATCCAAAACCTTGTCATACATAAAAAAAATCGAGTTAAAACAAACCACCAGTTTGGGTAGGCAAATGGCCGAGGCAAGGATTTGCCGCCCGGTGGCCGTCCGAGGCTTCGCGTCGGCCGAGCGGGTCGAAGTGACACCTTTGTCCTCGTCGGTCCTAGATGGGCCGCACATCGGGGAGTGGGACGTAGGTTTCGGGAGCGCGAGGCAGTTTCGGAACACCGACGCATCACGTAGGCGCGCATTGGCACGGCGCGCCAGGTGCTCAACGCGCCGCGTTCGTACTCTTTCGAGGAGTGTACCGAGAACGAGCTCCTTTCGAGGAGCACACGATGGTGAATCTCTGCTCCGTGTGGGAGCTTGGGCTTGGACAATTTGGGCCGTTTGAATGGGCCTTTGACGTCTGTGGACCTCGGTGGGTTTTTCCAGAGACCCAGCCCGTAGAGTTCATTTCATGCAAGTCACGTGAAATATAATGCTTCGGATTTTTTGAGAACAACCGTCAATATTAGCCCCCCAAGTTCATTTCTTGGGAGGCTCGGGTGATGAACTTTAGTTGTTTTACGCTGGGTGTTTGTGGAAAACTAATTCCTTGAGCTTCAATGTCGGAAAGCTTTCTTGTTTTGTCTTTTTTTCGAGGGGCGCGGCGTGCATCGGGTCTATGTTGTTGGAATAGATCTAGGATTAAGAAATGTTTAACACTTCTTCAAGCGGCGGAATATAAAAATTTCTTTAAACAAGTAAAAACGACTTTTACTAACCTAGACAAAGAGCAAGCACATGTTATATACAATTAAAACTATTGATGAGCAATTACTCATTTACTTAGCTTTACGTAGGTTGATCATTGAGAAGCTTGTGGAGGTTGGATCGCTCGTCTCCCCACGTAGCTCGCCTTTCTTCGTTCTTCGGGAATTTGAGTAACCATGAAAGTTTCTATTAGATGAATCACTCGAAAGAATAACGATTTAGTGTGTGGGCACTTTTAAACATGAAGACTCAAGAACAAGTCTTGGAATCGAAGAGCTAAAACAAAATGCTAGGTCAAATGTCGACCTAGGTGCCAAAACAAAAAGGAAAAGCTAGAGAGAGAGAGAGGAATTTCGGCTATCTAGAGAAAGAGATAGCTCGAAAATTTTTGGGATGGGAAACAATGAGAATGAGGGCTCTATTTATAGGAGAAGGATTACCTTCAAAAGGTAGATTCCTGTTTTCTATAGAATATCACATATTCATGAGCAAATATTTGCTCCCCTTCCTGATGTGACACGTCCAAGGCATCTTCTAGAAGGTATTGGATTCGTTTCCTCTTTTGTTTGCTCTCTCATCGGCCGCCCCCTATATTTTCTTGTAGAGGAAATTTGTGTCCTCTTTTTCTTTTGGCAAGTATCTTCAAACATCAATGCACAAAATAATTTCTTTTCTCTAGCCATGTTAGACTTGCAAGGGCTTCTAGATGTTTCATCATTTGTTCATGACAATTTAAGAAAAACTCATTAAGAATTTTCAAGTAAAGTTTCATGAAATGAAATTAATCCTCAAGGCCCAATTACTCTAATATGGCCATTTGATACATTTCATTGTCATCATATGACAATGTCAAAACACTTATTTATTGATATTCATTTCATCCTATGTCCAAAAAGACAAAAATACCCTTTAGACAATTTCGTAAAACTTATCTCATTCTTGTTTTGACTTAGCTTCTAGTTCAACTATTCCTACTCGATATGATTTGTGACAGTGACCTCATGGATCCAAATGAACAAAGCTTGAGCTAACATACTAGGACTGAAAAGTTCACAAACATTTTCCATGTTTAGCTTAATGTCAACTGACTCCATTAAAGAGTTGACACTGAGAATCTCTCGATTCAAATAAATTTATTTTCTACTCAAGAATTCAACTTAATTGTGATGAGTGGATCCACTGAATTTTATCTATTTTTACCCTTCATGAATATCATCAGCTAGTCGGGATTTACAAAATTACCATTTTACCCTTCTAGCTGTTATTTCCTCGACTCCTTTGTCGCTTGTGAATAAGTTAGAAACAATGTATTGATGAGGATCTTGTTGGAATAGATATAGGATTAAGAAACGTTTAACGCTTCTTCAAGCGGCGGAATTTAAAAATTTCTTTAAATAAGTAAAAACGATTTTTACTAACCTACACAAAGAGCAAGCACATGTAATTTTAAATTAAAACTATCTAAGAGCAATTACTCGATTACTAACCATTGCGTAGCATCTTTGAAAAGCTTGTGGAGGTTGAATTGCTTGTCTCCCCACGCAGCTCGCCTTTCTTCGTTCTTTGGGAATTCGGGCAACCACAAAAGTTTCTATCACATGAATCACTTGAGGTAAGAAGGATTTATTGTGTGGGCACTTTTAAACACGAAAGCTCACGAACAAGTCATAGAGTCGAAGAGCCAAAACAAAATGCTAGGTCAAATGTTGACCTAGGTGCCGAAAAAAAAACGAAAGGGGTTAGAGAGAGAGAGAGAGATGGGCGGCCAATTCTAGAGAGAAAAGCTCTCAATCTCTAAAAAAATTTGGATGAAAAACAATGAGAATGAGGGCTCTATTTATAAGAGAAAATCACCTTCAAAAGATAGTTTCCTCTTTTCTATTGAATATCACACATTCATTAGTAAATATTTGCTTCTTTTTCTGCCCCTTTGGACGTACAACCTATTGCTTCTAGAATCAAATTTGTTTCCTCTTTTTATTTTTGCAAGTATCTTCATACATCAATGAACAAAATAAACTCTCTAATTCTCTCTTATTTGGACAAGCAAGGGGCTTCTAGAAGGAGCTTCTAGTTTTTTCTTCATTTGTTCATGACAACATAACAAAAGCCCATTTAGAATTTTCAAGAAAAATTCCATGAAATGAAATTAATCCTCAAGGCCCAATTATACTAACATGGCTGTGTGATACATTTTTTTGTCATTGTTGTCGGTCGTTTTCGGAAAACCCGAGACGCCAAGAAGACACGTCGCTCAAAGGGCCGATGGTAAGGCCGGAGGTCCTTAAGAGTGGCAAGCCTTCAAGCCTTCGCCCAAACTCTTGACTCCTTAAGTCGAGCCTAGCCCCTCGAGTCGAGACTTGAGTCGAGCCTCGCCCCTCAAATTGAGACTTGATTCAGTCTCCTCGAGTCGAGCCTTGATTCAGTCTCCTCGAGTCGAGCTTCACTCCTGGAGTCGAGCCTTGAGTCAGTCTCCTCGAATCGAGCTTCGCTCCTCGAGTCGAGCCTTGAGTCAGTCTCCTCGAGTCAAGCTTCGCTCCTCGAGTCGAGCCTTGAGTCAGTCTCCTCGAGTTGAGCCTCGACTCGGATTCTACCCGTCAAATAGCTACATTCATGACACAAACCCAAAATGCAAAGCCCACAATAGCTTAACGGGCCCGGAAGGACGACGGTCGCGGAAGACCCACGAAGGCGCTGCCTAGCGCGCGCCGCGCCCGCCACATTGCGCGCAGACCGCGCGCCGCGCGCCGTGGGTCGCGCGCCGCGCGTGGTGCGCCGCTGCCTTTTGTGCGCCTCCACTTGAAGAGGTGCGCGCCCCCAGTCCCACATGGACGACGAAGGACCTTCCTAAGGCTCTCAAACACCTATATAAAACCCCTCTCACTGAGGGGGAAGCCATCCATCCATCTCTTATCGATACGCTCGAATTCTCGCTCTCCTCTGCTTCTCTTGATGCCATCTTTGGCCTGAAGCATTCTCACACGTCTCTCTCATTCTCAGAGGTTCCGAAGCACTCGCGGGGACTTCCCGGACGTCGCTCCCTCTGATCGAACGCCCCCTAGTGCTCAAGCATGCTCCTCGGGTTCTTAACTAGAGTCCCTTAACGCGTCTCACAAGCTAGACGCGTACGCGGTCTCCGAAGTCCTGAGACGCCGCGGAGGACTCCTCGCGCCCCGTCTCCTTCGTCGAGCACACTTCTCCACCAAGGCTCCATGGCTCATACTGCGTCTTACACGCCTGAACTACGTTCTGACCTGATCCCATGCACGGGTACGTAGGCAGCCGACAACCAAGGCACGGTCACTCCTCCTCCTCACCCCCTACCTCTCCCGAGAGGCGGGTTGATCGAAGAAAAGCCTAGCTCGAGACTATCGAGTTCACACTCTTGGCCCGGGTGCGATCACTTGGTCCGGCCTTGGATCGAACCGCCCGAGGTTTTAAATAGTTGTTCATTTTCGTGCGACAACATTTTGGCGCTAGAGACTATCGAGTTCACACTCTTGGCCCGGGTGCGATCACTTGGTCCGGCCTTGGATCGAACCGCCCGAGGTTTTAAATAGTTGTTCATTTTCGTGCGACAACATTTTGGCGCTAGAAGGAGGGGACTTCCCGACCTATTCAGCCCGAAATCCCTTCTGTTCATCTTCTTCTTTTCTTCTGTGAACTCAACCTTCTCGAACTTGAGAAACGATGAGTAGCCAACCACCCTGACGTTTTGAGGGCGTGAACAACCCCGATAACGTCACCGGGACCAAAAAATACTTCTTGCGCTCTCGAGCGCATGGTGACGAAGAGTCGCTCCACGAAGAGAGCTCGACCCGCTCACCATCTCCATCTCCAGATAGCAGGGACCACCGCATCATGGAGGAGAATGTCCGCCAACTAAAGGCGAAGAACGCGAGGTACCACAGCCGACTGGCTGCGAAGCAACCCGCGCATAACACGGCGATCTCCAACGGGGATCCCGAGAACCTCAATGAGGAAAGTCGCGACCGCGACCCTGACTACGAGGGCACTGGCGATTCGGAGGGTATCGAGACTTCTCTCACGAAGGACGGGTACGTAACAGCCGACACACAAGGCACGGTCACTCCTCCTCCTCACCCCTTCCCTCTTCCGAGAGGCGGGTTGATCGGAGAAAACCTAGCTTGAGACTTTCGAGTTCACACTCTTGGCCCGGGTACGATCACTTGGTCCGGCCTTGGATCGAACCGCCCGAGGTATTCAATAGTTGTTCATTTTCGTGTGACAACAGTCATCATATGATAATGTCAAAAAAACATATTTATTGACATTCATTTCATCCTATGTCCAAAAAGACAAAATTACCCTTTAGACTACTTTCGTAAAACTAGTTTAGTTTTTGTTTTGACTTAGCTTCTAGTTTAACTAATCTTACTCGAAATCACTTGCGACAGTGACCTCATGGATTCAAATGAACAAACCTTGAGCTAACAAACTTGTACTCAAAAGTTCACAAATCTTTTCCAAGTTTAGCTTAATGTCAACTGACTCCACTAAAGAGTTGACACTGAGAATCTCTCGGTTCAAATGTATTTATTTTATACTCAAGAATTCAACTTACTGGTGATTAGTGGATCCACTGAATATTATCTATGTTTACCCTTCATGAATATCATTCTGCTAGATGAGATTTACAAAATTAACATTTTACTCTTCTAGTTGTAATTTCCTCAACTCCTTTGTCGCTTGTGAATAAGTTAGAAACAATGTATTGACGGGGAGCTAACAAGTCACATTGAATCATCCAAAAGAGTCATGACTCAATTTGGACACTGGCTAGTTCATTTATTCACATTCCAATGAACAAAGCATGAGGTGATATACATTGCATTTCATCAATCTTGTACATGAATTCCATATCTATGAGATCTTCACAAAGTTACTCATGACATCTTCACAACTTAGTACTTCACCAATAGATCCTGTTCAGAATCACATAATGAGTCCGAACTCTGACTTTCTCAAATGAGAATACGTAAGCTATGAAATAAACTTTCTCCTTTCAGGGTTGAGTTAAGCATGATGCAATTCATACACAGTGACTTGGAGATATAAGAGGTTAAATGGTTTGTTTTTATTCTGTCTCTAGAAGTGCACTTGTCAATTAAGTACTTTCAGAGCATACCTAGAAGAACTATAGAGTCACCAACTCTCTATGCCCCATAACCAGACATCATAGATTCTCCTAACAATAATACTGAGATCAATAGTCCTTTGATCCTTAGATTGAGAATATATTGTTTTAAGCAAACCATGAAGAGTTTGTTCATACAAATCTACATTTGTCTTTTCATATTTTGTTAGGTTTGTTTAAGGACTAAAGACAATAGTTTATCATAAAGCTTCAAACAGACAGGGAAGAATGAATGAACATTTCAAGTTTTATTAATAATTAAGCAGTTACAAGCAAGAGTCTTTGTGAGATTATATTACATCAAATGTACATATATAGAGACTACTACTCTTCTTGTGGGCACCATTGACAACAGATCTAACAAGTCACATTGATTCATCCAAAAGAGTGACGACTCAATTTGGACATTGGCCAATTCATTTATTCATATTCCAAGGAACATAGCATGTGGTGACAAAGTTACTCATGACATATTCATAACTCAGTACTTCACCAATATGTCTTGTCTATATCACATCGTGAATCTATAACTTTGACTTTCTCAAATGAGAGTGTGTAAGCTATGAAATTACATGTCTCATTTCAGGATTGGGGTAAGCATGATGCAATTCATACATAGTGACTTTGAAACAGAAGAGGTTAAATGGTTTTGTTCTTACAATGTCTCTAGAAGTGCACTGGTCAATTCAGTATCTTCAGAAGGTATCTAGGAAGAACTATATAGTCTCCAACTCTCAATTTCCCATAACCATCTTCATAGATTCTCCTAACAATCATACTGAGATCAATAGCCCTTTGATCCTTAGATTGTGAATATATTTAGTTTTAAGCAAACCATGAAGAATTTGTTCATGGAAATCTATATTTGACTCTTCATTTGTTGTTAGGTTTGTTTAGAGACTATAGTTAATCATAAAGCTTCATACAGACAAGGATGACTGAAAGAACGTTTCAACTTTTATTAATTATTAAGCAATTACAAGCAAGAGTCTTTGTGAGACTTTATTACATCAAATGCACATAAATATAGACTAATATTCTTCTCGTAGACCATTTACAACACAAAATAATTTCCCTCTTTCATTTATGATGGTGGACAAAATTGAGCTTCTAGAACAAGCTTCTAGATGTTTCTTTATTTGTTCATGACAACATAAGAAACGCCCATGTAGAATTTTCACTTAAAATTCCATAAAATGAAATTCAATCGTCAAGGCCCAATTCTCTAATGTTAGCCATGTGGACTATTTACATTTTCATCATATGACAATGTCCAAAACCTTATTTTGACATTTATACCATCTTATTGTCCTTATGGACAAAATTACCATTTTCCAAGTTCTAGCTTAATGTCAACTGACTCAACTAAAGAGTGACACTGAAAATTTCACGGTTCAAACGAATATGTTTTTTACTCAAAATTCTACTTAATTGTGATGAGTGGATCCATTGAATATTATCTATGTTTACCCTTCATGAATATCATTAACTAGATGAGATTTACAAAATTACCATTTTACCCTTCTAGTTGTTATTTCCTCAAATCATTTGTCGCTTGTGAATAAGTTAGAAATAATGTATTGACGAGGAGCTAACAAGTCACATTGATTCATCCAAAAGAGTCATGACTCAATTTGGACACTGGCTAGTTCATTTATTCACATTTCATGGAACAAAGCATGAGGCGACATACATTACATTTTAGCAATCTTGTACATGAATTCCATATCTATGAGATCTTCACAAAGTTGTTCATGACATCTTCATAACTTAGTGCTTCACCAATAGGTCGTGTCTATATCACATAGTGAATCTAGAACTCTGACTTTCTCAAATGAGAGTATGTATGTTATGAAATGACATGTCTCATTTCAGGATTAAGATAAGCATGACGCAATTCATACATAGTGACTTTGAGACAGAAGAGGTTAAACGGTTTGTTCTTACAACGTCTCTAGAAGTGCACTGGACAATTCAGTATCTTCAGAAGATACCTAGGAAGAACTATATTGTCGCAAACTCTCTATGTCTCATAACAAGACATCATAGATTTTCCTAACAATCATTCTGAGATCAATAGCCCTTTGATCATTAGATTGTGAATACGTTGTTTTAAGAAAACCATGAAGAGTTTGTTCATGCAAATCTATAATTGAGTCTTCATTTGTTGTTAGGTTTGTTTAAGGAATAAAGACTAAGGTTTACGATAAAGCTTCAAACAAACAAGGAAGAACGAATGAAAGTTTCATCTCTTTATTAATTATTCAGCAGTTACAGGCAATTAGAGAGTTAAACATGGCTCTCCTGTCTCCCCCGTTCTAACGGATCAATCACAAATCCTAAGGAATGATTATATCACGTAACAAAAGCTGGATTTCACAAATCTTACGTTTGCACTTATTGAGCGAACTCACGCTAAGTTTTCAGGAAAAGCGGTCGAAGCCTTAATCTTTGAGATTATTAGTTTTTAAAGCTTTTCCTATTCTTGTTTACTAACAAGCAATAATGCACGTAAACAGGGTTATTCCCTTAGTATATAGTTGACATATGTCTCCACACTTACCCGGAAAAGATCGTCTGAATATTTGTTGACTTACGGAGTTTCCTTGCTTTACACGCTTCCCGAGACTCTACACGTCTTGGAGCGTTAACACGTTCTGAAGCGTCGAGAAACTAAAACCCAAAGTTGAAATCTCATAAGTCAATGATCCGGGAGGTGATGACAAGCTTAAGGTTCGCTATTAGGATTCGCTGAGAGTCTGTTCAGGAGTTCGAGAATTAAATTCACTTATTTCCTGGCTTTTCGGAATTTAAACTTATTCAAGACTTGTACGAATTCGTACTAGAGAATGAGTACGAAATAAAATCCAAATAATTATTTTAACGAGTCTTAAATAAATAAATAATCCGAAATCAGACAAACGGAGAATTTTGAATTAATTAACCAGAAATTAAATTCTCTAACATTCTTAATTGAATAATTAACCATTCGTGAATACAAATCTCAAATCACTTAAAATAACTTGAGTCTAATGCTATAAAGCGATAAACGACTCACGAGTGAGATCGAGCTTTAATATCCTTTTTCTGAATTCACTATTTTTTTCTGGCTTCAACGTGTTCAATTCTGTCGGCTCTCGCTCGTCTCGACCCGATCTGTGACTGCTCTGTGAAATTCAGGAAACGAATATCGAGTCAATTACAACATCCAACTTCCGACTCGACTTAGAAACCGAAATCAAACCACTAACACAATTCTCAAATCCAATCCTAACTTATCACAAAATTCCAAACTTGTCATGAAATTTTTGAACTTGTTATTGTCGCCGTTTTCCGGACAACGATTTAGAAGCCGCAGGCGGTTAGACCCAAGGCCGGACCAAGTGGCCTTGCCTGGGCTTGAGCGTGTCGGAGTCGGTGTCCCGAGTCTTCCCTTGGCTATCGGTGGTGTCTGAGCTCGCCGGGGTACCTAGAAGGGATGAGAGAACCGTGAGCTAAAAAGGGGAAACAGAGGGGGTGCCTCTGTTTACCTCTCCGACGCTCAACATTAGTGGGATTGAGGTGGATAATATAGGGTTTAAGTATTTAGGGGCCGAGACTTGAGAGAAACGAGCGAAAGGTGAGTTCAGCAGCGTTTCCTTTCTCAAATTTGGATTACCTTTGGAAGAGGGAGGGCCTCTTGTATTTATAGGCAACCAAAGGGGTCATTGGTGGGCCCTTTGTTCGAGTGAAGTAAATGACCGAGGATAACCCATGACCGAGGATAGCCATTGGCCGAGGATGGCCCATGGCCGAGGATAGCATTTGGCCGAGGATAGCCATTGGCCGAGGATGGCCCATGGCCGAGGATAGCATTTGGCCGAGGATAGCCATTGGCCGAGGATGCCCCATGGCCGAGGATAGCCCCTCGCCGAGGATAACATAGGGTGGCGTCACTGGTGGGCCCGTCAGTATGGGCTCGGCAGGGGATAATATAGACTGGCGCTATTGATGTGCCCCCTGGCCAAAGATAACATAGGCTGGCGTCATTGGCGTGTCCCTGGGCTGAGGACAACATGGGCTAGCGTCATTGGTGGGCCCCTTGGCCGAGGTCGAGCTGAGGCCGAGGTCGAGCTCACCAGGCCGAGGCCGAGCTGAGCCCGAGGCCGAGCTCGCCAGGCCGAGGTCGAGATGAGCCCGAGGCCGAGCTCGCCAGGCTGAGGTCGAGCTGAGGCCGAGGTCGAGCTGAGGTCGAGGTCGAGCTCGCCAGGCCGAGGTCGAGCTGAGGCTGAGGCCGAGCTCACCAGGCCGAGGTCGAGCTCGCCCGGCCGAGGTCGAGCTGAGGCCGAGGTCGAGCTCGCCAGGCCGAGCTCGAGGTCGAGCTCGTCAGGCCGAGGTCGAGCTGAGGCCGAGGTCGAGCTCGGCAGGCCGAGGTCGAGCGGAGGCCGAGGCCGAGCTCGCCAGGCCGAGGTCGAGCTGAGGCCGAGGTCGAGCTCGTCAGGCCGAGGTCGAGCTGAGGCCAAGGTCGAGCTCGGTCTTGGGCCGAGGCCATTGGGCCGGCTTTTGGCCTAATCGGCCCAAGGGCCGATTAATGGCTAGGGCAAGTCCGATTGCCTTTTATTTTTCCCTTTGAATAGCTTCGATCGGGATCGGGCCGATAACATTAGCCCCCCCAGTTTATCGTCGAGTGAAGCTTGTGCGATAAACTCAAGATTCCCGTCATCCCCAACCCACTGAGGCGACCCATCGCGAAAAAGGTTCGACCTGAGCCTCCTTCACTTTTTAATTTCCCTTCTCTGGTTTCTTTTCGTTTTTTTTTGCCTCGCTCCACGTGCCAATGGTCCCCACTAACCATCTGTCGGGGCGTGGGTCCATTGAAGATGACCTCTTCCCTCTGCTCGTGGATCAAGATGCAGACCTAGATGATCTTTGGGCGCAATTCTTACCCCCTGTGGGTACCCAAAACGCAGCGCCCCCATCAACGCCTTCGGGCAACGGGTCGGTTGAGATGGCTGGTGGCGATCCTCGTTCGGTCGAGGTCGCCGGGAACGCGCACGGCCTGGGGGGAGGTGCGCCCGCCGAGGCGAGTCCGTGCGGAGGCGGGTCGGCCACTGTCGGCCTTGTCTGTGCTGGAGGTGTTGCCGCGAGAGGCCTAAACCGTGTTGGTGGAGCTCCCGCCCTGGAAGGAGTCGCGTCGGCCGGGTCGGGCGCAGGAGGAGTCGCGCCGGTCCCGGGCGGCGGCGAGGGAGGCCCGGGTACTCTGGGTTCGGTCTCCCTCGAGGAGGGGTGCATCGGTGGAGGTCGATCGGAGACGGGCGGTGTTGCTGGCGGTAATGCCAGCGCTAGAGACGAGGAAAGCCGGCCGGACAGTGCCGGCCAAGGGGCGGCGGCCGAGGCGCTGGTTGCCCTAGCCCTAGGGGCCGGTGGCGTCCCACCTGGCGAGTCGGGCTGTGCCGCCGGGCCAGGCGTAAGCGCCAATGGGCCGGGCGAGAGCCCAAGGAGCCCGGGTGGCCTGGGCGCGCGAGGGAACTCTCTGGACAGGCCGGGCGCCGACCGTGGGCCCGCTGCCGGGCCGGACAAGGAGGAGACAGGGCCGGCTGGCCCGGGCGGCCGCCTTGAGGGGTCTGCAATCCGTGGCTGTTGGAATTGATCTAGGGTTTAAGAAAAATATTAAACGCTTCGCAAAGCGGCGGAATTTTAAAAAATTTCTTTTCAAGTAAAAACGGTTTTTTACTAACCTAGACAAAGAGCAAGTACACGTAATTAAAAACTATTATGAGCTAAGAAGTTTACTAACCTTTCTTGAAGCTTGAACTTTGAGAAGCTTTTGGAAAGTTGCAACGCTCGTCTCCCTCGCAGCACGTCTCTCTTTCTTTCCTCGCCAACTCGAGCAACCACGAAAGTTTCTATCACATGAATCACTCGAGAAAAAAGGAATTAGTGAGTGGGCACTTTTAAACACGACGACTCGAGAACAAGTCTCAAAGTCGAAGAGCTAAAACCAGTAGGTCAAATGAGGACCTAGGTGCCAAAACAAAATCAAAAATAACTAGAGAGAGAGAGAGGAGAAATCGGCCACAAGGTCTAGAGAGAGAGTCTCTCAATCTCTTACTTATGTGGAATGAATCAAATGAGAGGAATGAGGTGGGGTATTTATAGGAGGAGGACTACCTTCAAAAGGTAGTTTCCTCATACCCCTTGCACGCCCAAATGAGCTTCTAGAAGCCTTTGGATTTGTTTCCTCATTTGCTTTCTCTCTTAGTTGGCCGAAAATGCACTTTCCTTCTAAAGGAAATTTGTTTCCTCTTTTTTCTTTTGGCAAGTATCTTCATACATCAATGCACAAAATAAACTCTCTTTTTCTCTATGGGGCTGCACGAAATTAGTCTCCCATTCTCTTGGGTTGGACGGCTAAAGGGCTTCCAGAAAGCCTTTCTAGATTTTTCTTTACTTGTTCATGACAACATAAGAAAAGCCCATTGAGAATTTTCAAGTAAAATTCTATGAAATGAAATTAATCCACAAGGCCCAATGAACACATCATGGCCAAGTGATCTAGGCCATCATATGACCATGTCAAAAAAATTTATTGACATTCATTTCATGCTATGTCCAAAAAGACAAATTTACCCTTTTGACAATTTTCGTAAAACTTGTCTCGTTCTTGTTTTGACTTAGCTTCTAGTTTAACTATTCCTACTCGATATGATTTGTGACAGTGACCTCATGGATCCGAATGAACAAAGCTTGAGCTAAACACTTGGACTCAAAAGTTCACAAACCTTTTCCAAGTTTAGCTTAATGCCAACTGACTCCACTAAAGAGTTGACACTGAAAATCTCTCGGTTCAAATGAATTTATTTTCTACTCAAGAATTCGACCTAATTATGATGAGCGGATCCACTGAATATTATCTATGTTTACCCTTCATGAATGTCATCAGCTAGTCGGGATTTACTAAATTACCATTTTACCCTTCTAGCTGTTATTTCCTCAACTCCTTTGTCGCTTGTGAATAAGTTAGAAACAATGTATTTGACGAGGAGCTAACAAGTCACATTGTTTCATCCAAAAGGGTAAGGACTCAATTTGGACACTGGCCAGTTCATTTATTCACACTCCAAGGAACAAAGCATGAGGTGACATACATTGCATTTCAGCAATCTTGTACATGAATTCCATATCTATAAGAACTTCACAAAGTTACTCATGACAGACTCACAACTTAGTACTTCACCAATAGGCCTTGTTGGGAATCACATAGTGAGTCCGAACTTTGACTTTCTCAAATGAGAATACTAAGGTGTGAAATGGCATGTCTCATTTCAGGATTAAGGTAAGCATGATGCAATTCATACATAGTGACTTCGAGACATAAGAGGTTAAATGGTTTGTTCTTATCTTGTCTCTAGAAGTGCACTGGTCAATTCAGTACCTTCGGAAGATACCTAGAAGAACTATAGAGTCTCCAACTCTCAATGCCTCATAACCAGACATCATAGATTCTTCTAACAATCATACTGAGGTCAATAGTCCTTTGACCCTTAGATTGCGAATATATCGTTTTAAGCAAACTACAAAGAGTTTGTTCATGCAAATCTACATTTGTCTCTTCGTAAGTTGTTAAGTTTGTTTATGGACTAAAAGACTAAGGTTTTATCATAAAGCTTCAAACAAAGAAAGAATGAATGAACGTTTCAACTTTATTAATGAATAGATAGCCAATTACAAGCAAGAGTCTTCATGAGACTTTATTACATCAAATGTACAAAATAAAGACTACAACTCTTCTTGTGGGCACCATTGACAACAAACTCCCACTTGACTCAAAGAAGGTGTGTGTAGTCCTTCATGCCTAATCCCTCACGATGTTGGTCGAAGACCTTGTTCGCTAGGGCCTTGGTGAATGGATCTGCCAGAGATCTACTTCACCTCCACGTCTCCGAGTTGCGCGATCTCTCGAATCAAATGGTATTTCCTCTCAATATGTGTAGAGCGCTTATGGCTTCGAGGTTCCTTTGAGTTAGCGACAGCCCCACTATTATCACAATAAAGGGTTATGGGCTCGTCGACGTTCGGAACAACTTCCAAATACTTAAGGAACTTTCTAAGCCATACAGCCTCTTTGGATGCTTCACAAGCAGCCACATATTCTGCTTCCATTGTGGACTCAGCAATGCAAGATTGCTTAATACTTCTCCACACAACAGCTCCACCATTAAGGATGAACACAGATCCCGAAGTGGATTTCCTGGAATTCTTATCCGCTTGAAAATCGGAGTCGGTATATCCCGTCATAGTCAGGTCAGTACCTGAGTATGTAAGCATCAAGTTCCTAGTTCTTCAAAGATACTTAAGAACATGCTTAACAGCAATCCAGTGCTCGGGTCCAGGGTTGGATTGGAAACGACTAACTACGCCAACGGCGAAACATATATCAGGTCTAGTGCAAAGCATAGCATACATGAGGCTTCCTACGACAGAGGCGTAAGGAATATTCCTCATGTCTTCAATCTCTTGTGCAGTCTTGGGAGACTGGTCCTTAGAGAGTGAAACTCCATGCCTAAAGGTTGTTTGGCCCTTCTTGGAGTCTTGCATCGAGAAGCGATCCATTACCTTATCAATATAAGACGCTTGAGAGAGCGACAGGGTCCGGTTTTTCCTATCTCGAAAGATTTGGATCCCCAGAATGTACGCGGCTTCTCCTAGATCCTTCATATCGAATTGCTTTGCTAGCCAGACCTTAACCTCAGATAACTTACCCACGTCATTACCAATGAGTAGTATATTATCAACATATAGTACCAGAAACACAACTTTACCTTCGTGTATTAATTTGTAAACACAAGGCTCATCTATTGACTGTTCAAAGCCGAAGCTCTTTACAGTTTCATCGAATCTAATATTCCATGACCTAGATGCTTGCTTTAGTCCATAAATGGATTTAAGCAATTCACAAACCTTGGTCTCTTGACCTTTATCCACGAAACCGTCTGGTTGAGCCATGTAAATGCGCTCGTCAAGATTGCCATTCAGAAAGGCTGTCTTGACATCCATTTGCCAGATCTCATAGTCGAGAGCTGCAGCTATGGATAGGAGTATGCGGATGGATTTAAGCATCGCGACTGGCGAGAAGGTTTCTTCATAGTCAATCCCTTCTTGTTGGGTATAACCCTTCGCCACAAGTCGTGCTTTGAACGTCTCGACGTTCCCATCAGGACCCTTTTTCTTCTTGTATATCCACTTACACCCTACGGGTTTAATCCCTTCAGGAAGGTCTACAAGTTTCCAGACTTTGTTGACATACATCTAGTGCATTTCAACTTTCATGGCCTCAAGCCAAAGGTTTGATTCAGAACAAGCCATCGCTTGGCTATAGGAAACAGGATCATCCATGTCAGAGATGGCTACAAGAGAGTCTCCATAAGACATGTACCTGTTAGGCTTTTGAGTAGCCCTCCCACTACGTCGAAGTACTACTTGACGAGATTCTGATGAGTTAGGTTGTGTTTCAGTTGGGGTAAGAACAGTTCTTACAGATGAGGTAGAAGCTTCCTCACCCAACTTTTCTTCAAGCACAATTTTGCTTCTAGGTTTTGCATCTTTCATAAAGTCCTCCTCAAGGAAACGAGCATTCGTGCTAACGAATGTCTTATCGTCCTCGGGACTATAGAAAGTAAAACCTTTGGTTTCCTTTGGATATCCCACAAACAGGCACAATTCTGACCTACTAGCCAACTTGCTAGTCTTTTGCCTCAGCACGTGTGCAGGGCAACCCCAAATTCGGATGCGGCCAAGATTCACTTTACGGCCAGTCCATCGTTCATAAGGAGTACCAGGAACCGTTTTGGACGGAACTTGATTCAGAATATAGGCGGCTGTTTCAAGGGCATATCCCAAAAGGAAAGCGGGAGTGATGAGTAACTCATCATTGATCTAACCATCTCCATAAGAGTTCGGTTTCTTCTCTCTGACACTCCGTTTTGTTGAGGTGTGCCAGGTGTGGTAAGCTGAGAAGCGATACCTTCTTCTTTAAGAAAGTCATCGAACTCTCCAAACATATACTCACCACCTCGATCAGATCGAAGGGTTTTGGTCACTTTGCCAGTTTGCTTTTCCACTAAAGCCCTAAAGACCTTAAATACGTTAAAGGTCTCGGATTTGTGTTTAAGCAAATAGACAAACCCATATCGCGAGTAATCATCGGTGAAGGTAATGAAGTATTCGTATCCTCCACGTGCCTGTTGGCTGAGCGGACCACATACATCAGAATGTATTAGTTCCAGCAACTCAGTGGCTCTTCGACCCTTTATCGAAGAAAGGTCGCTTAGTCATTTTTCCTTCTATGCAGGATTCACAAGTAGGTAGTGAACCTATTGCAGAGTCTTGGAGTGGACCGTCCCTCACAAGTCTCTTAATCCTATCTAGACTGATATGACCAAGTCTTAAGTGCCATAGGTATGTTGATTTTGTTAGATCGGAGGATTCAGAAAGTTTGATCCTCTTTGGCTCCCTAATTAGATCATTATCTATTTCGGTGTCTAAGATGGAAGGTTGAGCGGGATAGATGTAGAAAAGAGCATTCTTCATACATGCATCAGTGACAAAAGAATTATCAGGAAGCGAAATACGAATTCCATTCTTAATAAACTTTAAACAATAATCTTGCTCACGAAGACGAGCATCGGATATTAAGTTCTTCCCAAAGGTAGGAACAAAATAAACATTATTCAAGTTTAAAGTGCGGTCTTCAAAAGACAGCGTCACGGATCCCACAGCCTTCGCAGACACCAGGCTCCCATCACCCCATTTAAAACAGAACTCACCTTTCTCTAAGCTTTTGGTTTTCTTGAAACCATTCAAGGAACAACAAATATGGTTAGTAGCAGCGGAGTCAAGAATCCACGTTGATACATTATCAGCTACTAAGCATGCTTCGGTAACTAGTACAATACTACGTTCCTTTGCTTTGAGATAGGCGGGACAGTTCTTTTTATCGGCCTTGTAAGGTCTCTTCACAATTCCAGAGGCGGAGGCTTTTGCTCAGTAGCATGTGCCTCTCCTTGATTCCTCTTTCTCTTAGTGAGACCTACAGCAGTGTGAAGTCCCTTCATAAGCTTGGTAACAGTGTACTCTAGCTTGTTTATGAAGTAGTTCATCTTGGAGGTATCAAGAGATGCGGGGAGAGTTTCTAAGATCATATCTATGATATTCTTCCCATCAATCTCAGATCCTAGGATTTCCATTTTATTCAGAAAACTAATGATCGGTATCATGAAGTCTCCAACAGGAGTCCTAGCCTGCATATGACAGTTCATAAACTGTCGGACGCCTTGTTTGACGCCTTTGCCCTCCAAACATCTCAAGGAGATTGTAGAGCATGTCAGCGGCAGTCTCGAAGTCACGATGTTGCTCTTTCAGCATATTGTCCACAGATGCCAAGATATAGCACCTCACAATCTCATCGGATCGAGGCCAGGCCGCTAAGGCGTCATTGTCCTCTTGAGTTGAATCATCATTCGTGTCTGGGTGGTGAGTACCCATTTATGCTTGTTAACGGTAGGTATTATGTCGAGGTTATGTTTCGAGTCTATGTAGTTTTCGTTTTCGAGTTTGATCGAGGAAAGAAAGATTGAGAGATGGTTGAGAGACATATTGCCTATAAAAGTTGAAACAAGTTTATGATTAGTCTTTGGTTTAGGATTTAAGTTTTATTAAGACTTTTGTAAAATCCAAAGGTGTTATAAACCAAACGATAATTTACTCCCTCAAGAGAAGGCCGCAAAAAATCTCCATTTATAAGTAAATGACACATCATTAATGCTAAGCCAAGATGTCAATACATCTATTTTGACTAGCCACCTTGTAAATTGGTTTGATCACTCACATCCTTTCGCAGAGCCTCAAGGGAGGATACTAGGGATTGAGCCTAAGCGTGCAACCAACCACTTAGTCCAAAAGATCAGCTTTGAAAACAATCCCCCAAGGGGAGGCCTTGCCATCATTGCATCACTCTCGGACGTAGCTCGTTGAGCAATGATCGAAGCAATAACGCCTTGGAGTACTCACATTTAAGTGAGGGTCGCAAGAGCGGCTCTTAGTCCCACGTTATTGCATCTTTCACTAGTGTTAGGGATCGCGGGTTACAAACAACGAATATAACCCTCCCACTTAGTTTTTGGAGTTGGTTCATCGACTCTTATAATTTCGGAAACAAATTTCCTAGTTAGAGAGCGACAGAGCGGACAACTAGAAGAGAATCCTAGATCGACATGTTCAGAGCAGTATTAGTGCATAAAGGCACAAGGTACATACTCGATCTTTTCCTATTTTCTATTTCGGGAAAGTGCGTGAGGGAAGTGTGAACTTCAACTCACTCGAACACTTGAAAGTTTGAGATTACACATCTTTTTATTTTTCGGCTTGTCTACAAAGAGACCTCCCACTCAAATTTTCAAGAGCATATAGATTTTGAACATATGTGATATAGATATAGTTTTGAAAACATTTTGAAAATTTATTTGATTTGGATGACAAAATATTTTCAAGTTTGAAAGTGAAAACGGTTTTTCAAAATTCAAACTAGTTTTGTAAAAATTCAATTTCAATTAATCTTTCAAAAATCAAAACTTTTAATCTTACACATCATGTTTATAATCATATGAAAAACATTTTTGCTCAAGAAAGTTTTCTCATTAGAGTTCTATAACTCATGGTAGTGGGGTTTGAAAATCCGGATTTCTAAACAAACTGGAGTTTCAGACAGCCGCGCACCTCGGAGTAAAATCGCCATATCTGGCGGCTCCGATGTCCTTTTCAGCCGAAACCGGTGGCATTGGACAGAGGAAAGACAGAGATTTAATTTGATTCAAGAATCATTAAATTTAGATTTCTGAGCAGAGAGTTATGCCACTTTTAATGCGGGTTTACTCCAGCTCGAAGAAAAAGAAATAAATTAAAGCTTGGTCCTACTTAGGTGCGAAAAAGAATCAAGTGTAACGGAACGTTTTAAGATGTTGTTAAAAGCTTTTATTTGTGTTTTATTAGCAGGGTAATAACATAGAATAAAAGAAATAACAACAAGCATAAAACGAATACGGTAAATAAAAGAAACTAGAAAGACAAAGTAACTAGTCACAAAATTTACCGAAATTTCTCAAACCTTTAAAACACGTTTTTCAATATAAAAAATTAAAAACTTTTAGAACTGATTCTAATGTGTTTTAAAAACATCCCAAACTCATAGAAAATCAACATGCTTTTTAATTTAAAGACAAGAGCATTAAATTAAAAAAAATCTAACATTACAATTCTAACTTGTCACAAAATTAGTAAACTTTCGAAAACAATTTTCAAGCTCATAATTTTAAAAACACGTACATGCTAATCTTTGACCATAGCTCTGATACAATTTATTGGAATTGATCTAGGGTTTAAGAAAAAGATTAAACGCTTCGCAAAGCGGCGGAATTTTAAAAAATTTCTTTTCAAGTAAAAACGGTTTTTTACTAACCTAGACAAAGAGCAAGTACACGTAATTAAAAACTATTATGAGCTAAGAAGTTTACTAACCTTTCTTGAAGCTTGAACTTTGAGAAGCTTTTGGAAAGTTGCAACGCTCGTCTCCCTCGCAGCACGTCTCTCTTTCTTTCCTCGCCAACTCGAGCAACCACGAAAGTTTCTATCACATGAATCACTCGAGAAAAAAGGAATTAGTGAGTGGGCACTTTTAAACACGACGACTCGAGAACAAGTCTCAAAGTCGAAGAGCTAAAACCACTAGGTCAAATGAGGACCTAGGTGCCAAAACAAAAACAAAAATAACTAGAGAGAGAGAGAGGAGAAATCGGCCACAAGGTCTAGAGAGAGAGTCTCTCAATCTCTAACTTATGTGGAATGAATCAAATGAGAGGAATGAGGTGGGGTATTTATAGGAGGAGGACTACCTTCAAAAGGTAGTTTCCTCATACCCCTTGCACGCCCAAATGAGCTTCTAGAAGCCTTTGGATTTGTTTCCTCATTTGCTTTCTCTCTTAGTTGGCCGAAAATGCACTTTCCTTCTAAAGGAAATTTGTTTCCTCTTTTTTCTTTTGGCAAGTATCTTCATACATCAATGCACAAAATAAACTCTCTTTTTCTCTATGGGGCTGCACGAAATTAGTCTCCCATTCTCTTGGGTTGGACGGCTAAAGGGCTTCCAGAAAGCCTTTCTAGATTTTTCTTTACTTGTTCATGACAACATAAGAAAAGCCCATTGAGAATTTTCAAGTAAAATTCTATGAAATGAAATTAATCCACAAGGCCCAATGAACACATCATGGCCAAGTGATCTAGGCCATCATATGACCATGTCAAAAAAATTTATTGACATTCATTTCATGCTATGTCCAAAAAGACAAATTTACCCTTTTGACAATTTTCGTAAAACTTGTCTCGTTCTTGTTTTGACTTAGCTTCTAGTTTAACTATTCCTACTCGATATGATTTGTGACAGTGACCTCATGGATCCGAATGAACAAAGCTTGAGCTAAACACTTGGACTCAAAAGTTCACAAACCTTTTCCAAGTTTAGCTTAATGCCAACTGACTCCACTAAAGAGTTGACACTGAAAATCTCTCGGTTCAAATGAATTTATTTTCTACTCAAGAATTCGACCTAATTATGATGAGCGGATCCACTGAATATTATCTATGTTTACCCTTCATGAATGTCATCAGCTAGTCGGGATTTACTAAATTACCATTTTACCCTTCTAGCTGTTATTTCCTCAACTCCTTTGTCGCTTGTGAATAAGTTAGAAACAATGTATTTGACGAGGAGCTAACAAGTCACATTGTTTCATCCAAAAGAGTAAGGACTCAATTTGGACACTGGCCAGTTCATTTATTCACACTCCAAGGAACAAAGCATGAGGTGACATACATTGCATTTCAGCAATCTTGTACATGAATTCCATATCTATGAGAACTTCACAAAGTTACTCATGACAGACTCACAACTTAGTACTTCACCAATAGGCCTTGTTGGGAATCACATAGTGAGTCCGAACTTTGACTTTCTCAAATGAGAATACTAAGGTGTGAAATGGCATGTCTCATTTCAGGATTAAGGTAAGCATGATGCAATTCATACATAGTGACTTCGAGACATAAGAGGTTAAATGGTTTGTTCTTATCTTGTCTCTAGAAGTGCACTGGTCAATTCAGTACATTCGGAAGATACCTAGAAGAACTATAGAGTCTCCAACTCTCAATGCCTCATAACCAGAAATCATAGATTCTTCTAACAATCATACTGAGGTCAATAGTCCCTTGACCCTTAGATTGCGAATATATCGTTTTAAGCAAACTACGAAGACTTTGTTCATGCAAATCTACATTTGTCTCTTCGTAAGTTGTTAAGTTTGTTTATGGACTAAAAGACTAAGGTTTTATCATAAAGCTTCAAACAAAGAAAGAATGAATGAACGTTTCAACTTTATTAATGAATAGATAGGCAATTACAAGCAAGAGTCTTCATGAGACTTTATTACCTCAAATGTACAAAATAAAGACTACAACTCTTCTTGTGGGCACCATTGACAACAAACTCCCACTTGACTCAAAGAAGGTGTGTGTAGTCCTTCATGCCTAATCCCTCACGATGTTGGTCGAAGACCTTGTTCGCTAGGGCCTTGGTGAATGGATCTGCCAGAGATCTACTTCACCTCCACGTCTCCGAGTTGCGCGATCTCTCGAATCAAATGGTATTTCCTCTCAATATGTGTAGAGCGCTTATGGCTTCGAGGTTCCTTTGAGTTAGCGACAGCCCCACTGTTATCACAATAAAGGGTTATGGGCTCGTCGACGTTCGGAACAACTTCCAAATACTTAAGGAACTTTCTAAGCCATACAGCCTCTTTGGATGCTTCACAAGTAGCCACATATTCTGCTTCAATTGTGGACTCAGCAATGCAAGATTGCTTAATACTTCTCCACACAACAGCTCCACCATTAAGGATGAACACAGATCCCGAAGTGGATTTCCTGGAATTCTTATCCGCTTGAAAATCGGAGTCGGTATATCCCGTCATAGTCAGGTCAGTACCTGAGTATGTAAGCATCAAGTTCCTAGTTCTTCAAAGATACTTAAGAACATGCTTAACAGCAATCCAGTGCTCGGGTCCAGGGTTGGATTGGAAACGACTAACTACGCCAACGGCGAAACATATATTAGGTCTAGTGCAAAGCATAGCATACATGAGGCTTCCTACGACAGAGGCGTAAGGAATTTTCCTCATGTCTTCAATCTCTTGTGCAGTCTTGGGAGACTGGTCCTTAGAGAGTGAAACTCCATGCCTAAAGGGTGTTTGGCCCTTCTTGGAGTCTTGCATCGAGAAGCGATCCATTACCTTATCAATATAAGACGCTTGAGAGAGCGACAGAGTCCGGTTTTTCCTATCTCGAAAGATTTGGATCCCCAGAATGTACGCGGCTTCTCCTAGATCCTTCATATCGAATTGCTTTGCCAGCCAGACCTTAACCTCAGATAACTTACCCACGTCATTACCAATGAGTAGTATATTATCGACATATAGTACCAGAAACACAACTTTACCTTCGTGTATTAACTTGTAAACACAAGGCTCATCTATTGACTGTTCAAAGCCGAAGCTCTTTACAGTTTCATCGAATCTAATATTCCATGACCTAGATGCTTGCTTTAGTCCATAAATGGATTTAAGCAACTCACAAACCTTGGTCTCTTGACCTTTATCCACGAAACCGTCTGGTTGAGCCATGTAAATGCGCTCGTCAAGATTGCCATTCAGAAAGGCTGTCTTGACATCCATTTGCCAGATCTCATAGTCGAGAGCTGCAGCTATGGATAGGAGTATGCGGATGGATTTAAGCATCGCGACTGGCGAGAAGGTTTCTTCATAGTCAATCCCTTCTTGTTGGGTATAATCCTTCACCACAAGTCGTGCTTTGAACGTCTCGACGTTCCCATCAGGACCCTTTTTCTTCTTGTATATCCACTTACACCCTACGGGTTTAATCCCTTCAGGAAGGTCTACAAGTTTCCAGACTTTGTTGACATACATCTAGTGCATTTCAACTTTCATGGCGTCAAGCCAAAGGTTTGATTCAGAACAAGCCATCGCTTGGCTATAGGAAACAGGATCATCCATGTCAGAGACGGCTACAAGAGAGTCTCCATAAGACATGTACCTGTTAGGCTTTTGAGTAGCCCTCCCACTACGTCGAAGTACTACTTGACGAGATTCTGATGAGTTAGGTTGTGTTTCAGTTGGGGTAAGAACAGTTCTTACAGATGAGGTAGAAGCTTCCTCACCCAACTTTTCTTCAAGCACAATTTTGCTTCTAGGTTTTGCATCTTTCATAAAGTCCTCCTCAAGGAAACGAGCATTCGTGCTAACGAATGTCTTATCGTCCTCGGGACTATAGAAAGTAAAACCTTTGGTTTCCTTTGGATATCCCACAAACAGGCACAATTCTGACCTACTAGCCAACTTGCTAGTCTTTTGCCTCAGCACGTGTGCAGGGCAACCCCAAATTCGGATGCGGCCAAGATTCACTTTACGGCCAGTCCATCGTTCATAAGGAGTACCAGGAACCGTTTTGGACGGAACTTGATTCAGAATATAGGCGGCTGTTTCAAGGGCATATCCCCATAAGGAAAGCGGGAGTGATGAGTAACTCATCATTGATCTAACCATCTCCATAAGAGTTCGGTTTCTTCTCTCTGACACTCCGTTTTGTTGAGGTGTGCCAGGTGCGGTAAGCTGAGAAGCGATACCTTCTTCTTTAAGAAAGTCATCGAACTCTCCAGACATATACTCACCACCTCGATCAGATCGAAGGGTTTTGGTCACTTTGCCAGTTTGCTTTTCCACTAAAGCCCTAAAGACCTTAAATACGTTAAAGGCCTCGGATTTGTGTTTAAGCAAATAGACAAACCCATATCGCGAGTAATCATCGGTGAAGGTAATGAAGTATTCGTATCCTCCACGTGGCTGTTGGCTGAGCAGACCACATACATCAGAATGTATTAGTTCCAGCAACTCAGTGGCTCTTCGACCCTTTATCGAAGATAGGTCGCTTAGTCATTTTTCCTTCTATGCAGGATTCACAAGTAGGTAGTGAACCTATTGCAGAGTCTTGGAGTGGACCGTCCCTCACAAGTCTCTTAATCCTATCTAGACTGATATGACCAAGTCTTAAGTGCCATAGGTATGTTGATTTTGTTAGATCGGAGGATTCAGAAAGTTTGATCCTCTTTGGCTCCCTAATTAGATCATTATCTATTTCGGTGTCTAAGATGGAAGGTTGAGCGGGATAGATGTAGAAAAGAGCATTCTTCATACATGCATCAGTGACAAAAGAATTATCAGGAAGCGAAATACGAATTCCATTCTTAATAAACTTTAAACAATAATCTTGCTCACGAAGACGAGCAGCGGATATTAAGTTCTTCCCAAAGGTAGGAACAAAATAAACATTATTCAAGTTTAAAGTGCGGTCTTCAAAAGACAGCGTCACGGATCCCACAGCCTTCGCAGACACCAGGCTCCCATCACCCCATTTAAAACAGAACTCACCTTTCTCTAAGCTTTTGGTTTTCTTGAAACCATTCAAGGAACAACAAATATGGTTAGTAGCAGCGGAGTCAAGAATCCACGTTGATACATTATCAGCTACTAAGCATGCTTCGGTAACTAGTACAATACTACGTTCCTTTGCTTTGAGATAGGCGGGACAGTTCTTTTTATCGGCCTTGTAAGGTCTCTTCACAATTCCAGAGGCGGAGGCTTTTGCTCAGTAGCATGTGCCTCTCCTTGATTCCTCTTTCTCTTAGTGAGACCTACAGCAGTGTGAAGTCCCTTCATAAGCTTGGTAACAGTGTACTCTAGCTTGTTTATGAAGTAGTTCATCTTGGAGGTATCAAGAGATGCGGGGAGAGTTTCTAAGATCATATCTATGATATTCTTCCCATCAATTTCAGATCCTAGGATTTCCATTTTATTCAGAAAACTAATGATCAGTATCATGAAGTCTCCAACAGGAGTCCTAGCCTGCATATGACAGTTCATAAACTGTCGGACTGCTTGTAGCCTTGTTTGACGCCTTTGCCCTCCAAACATCTCAAGGAGATTGTAGAGCATGTCAGCGGCAGTCTCGAAGTCACGATGTTGCTCTTTCAGCATATTGTCCACAGATGCCAAGATATAGCACCTCACAATCTCATCGGATCGAGGCCAGGCCGCTAAGGCGTCATTGTCCTCTTGAGTTGAATCATCATTCGTGTCTGGGTGGTGAGTACCCATTTATGCTTGTTAATGGTAGGTATTATGTCGAGGTTACGTTTCGAGTCTATGTAGTTTTCGTTTTCGAGTTTGATCGAGGAAAGAAAGATTGAGAGATGGTTGAGAGACATATTGCCTATAAAAGTTGAAACAAGTTTATGATTAGTCTTTGGTTTAGGATTTAAGTTTTATTAAGACTTTTATAAAATCCAAAAGTGTTATAAACCAAACGATAATTTACTCCCTCAAGAGAAGGCCGCAAAAAATCTCCATTTATAAGTAAATGACACATCATTAATGCTAAGCCAAGATGTCAATACATCTATTTTGACTAGCCACCTTGTAAATTGGTTTGATCACTCACATCCTTTCGCAGAGCCTCAAGGGAGGATACTAGGGATTGAGCCTAAGCGTGCAACCAACCACTTAGTCCAAAAGATCAGCTTTGAAAAACAATCCCCCAAGGGGAGGCCTTGCCATCATTGCATCACTCTCGGACGTAGCTCATTGAGCAATGATCGAAGCAATAACGCCTTGGAGTACTCACATTTAAGTGAGGGTCGCAAGAGCGGCTCTTAGTCCCACGTTATTGCATCTTTCACTAGTGTTGGGGATCTTGGGTTACAAACAACGAATATAACCCTCCCACTTAGTTTTTGGAGTTGGTTCATCGACTCTTATAATTTCGGAAACAAATTTCCTAGTTAGAGAGCGACTGAGCGGACAACTAGAAGAGAATCCTAGATCGACATGTTCAGAGCAGTATTAGTGCATAAAGGCACAAGGTACATACTCGATCTTTTCCTATTTTCTATTTCGGGAAAGTGCGTGAGGGAAGTGTGAACTTCAACTCACTCGAACACTTGAAAGTTTGAGATTACACATCTTTTTATTTTTCGGCTTGTCTACAAAGAGACCTCCCACTCAAATTTTCAAGAGCATATAGAATTTGAACATATGTGATATAGATATAGTTTTGAAAACATTTTGAAAATTTATTTGATTTGGATGACAAAATATTTTCAAGTTTGAAAGTGAAAACGGTTTTTCAAAATTCAAACTAGTTTTGTAAAAATTCAATTTCAATTAATCTTTCAAAAATCAAAACTTTTAATCTTACACATCATGTTTATAATCATATGAAAAACATTTTTGCTCAAGAAAGTTTTCTCATTAGAGTTCTATAACTCATGGTAGTGGGGTTTGAAAATCCGGATTTCTAAACAAACTGGAGTTTCAGACAGCCGCGCACCTCGGAGTAAAATCGCCATATCTGGCGGCTCCGATGTCCTTTTCAGCCGAAACCGGTGGCATTGGACAGAGGAAAGACAGAGATGTAATTTGATTCAAGAATCATTAAATTTAGATTTCTGAGCAGAGAGTTATGCCACTTTTAATGCGGGTTTACTCCAGCTCGAAGAAAAAGAAATAAATTAAAGCTTGGTCCTACTTAGGTGCGAAAAAGAATCAAGTGTAACGGAACGTTTTAAGATGTTGTTAAAAGCTTTTATTTGTGTTTTATTAGCAGGGTAATAACATAGAATAAAAGAAATAACAACAAGCATAAAACGAATACGGTAAATAAAAGAAACTAGAAAGACAAAGTAACTAGTCACAAAATTTACCGAAATTTCTCAAACCTTTAAAACACGTTTTTCAATATAAAAAATTAAAAACTTTTAGAACTGATTCTAATGTGTTTTAAAAACATCCCCAACTCATAGAAAATCAACATGCTTTTTAATTTAAAGACAAGAGCATTAAATTAAAAAAAAATCTAAGATTACAATTCTAACTTGTCACAAAATTAGCTCATAATTTTAAAAACACGTACATGCTAATCTTTGACCATAGCTCTGATACCATTTGTTGGAATTGATCTAGGGTTTAAGGAAAAGATTAAACGCTTCGCAAAGCGGCGGAATTTTAAAAAATTTATTTTCAAGTAAAAACGGTTTTTTACTAACCTAGACAAAGAGCAAGTACACGTAATTAAAACTATTATGAGCTAAGAAGTTTACTAACCTTTCTTGAAGCTTGAACTTTGAGAAGCTTTTGGAAAGTTGCAACGCTCGTCTCCCTCGCAGCACGTCTCTCTTTCTTTCCTCGCCAACTCGAGCAACCACAAAAGTTTCTATCACATGAATCACTCGAGAAAAAAGGAATTAGTGAGTGGGCACTTTTAAACACGACGACTCGAGAACAAGTCTCAAAGTCGAAGAGCTAAAACCACTAGGTCAAATGAGGACCTAGGTGCCAAAACAAAAACAAAAATAACTAGAGAGAGAGAGGAGAAATCGGCCACAAGGTCTAGAGAGAGAGTCTCTCAATCTCTAACTTATGTGGAATGAATCAAATGAGAGGAATGAGGTGGGGTATTTATAGGAGGAGGACTACCTTCAAAAGGTAGTTTCCTCATACCCCTTGCACGCCCAAATGAGCTTCTAGAAGCCTTTGGATTTGTTTCCTCATTTGCTTTCTCTCTTAGTTGGCCGAAAATGCACTTTCCTTCTAAAGGAAATTTGTTTCCTCTTTTTTCTTTTGGCAAGTATCTTCATACATCAATGCACAAAATAAACTCTCTTTTTCTCTATGGGGCTGCACGAAATTAGTCTCCCATTCTCTTGGGTTGGACGGCTAAAGGGCTTCCAGAAAGCCTTTCTAGATTTTTCTTTACTTGTTCATGACAACATAAGAAAAGCCCATTGAGAATTTTCAAGTAAAATTCTATGAAATGAAATTAATCCACAAGGCCCAATGAACACATCATGGCCAAGTGATCTAGGCCATCATATGACCATGTCAAAAAAATGTATTGACATTCATTTCATGCTATGTCCAAAAAGACAAATTTACCCTTTTGACAATTTTCGTAAAACTTGTCTCGTTCTTGTTTTGACTTAGCTTCTAGTTTAACTATTCCTACTCGATATGATTTGTGACAGTGACCTCATGGATCCGAATGAACAAAGCTTGAGCTAAACACTTGGACTCAAAAGTTCACAAACCTTTTCCAAGTTTAGCTTAATGCCAACTGACTCCACTAAAGAGTTGACACTGAAAATCTCTCGGTTCAAATGAATTTATTTTCTACTCAAGAATTCGACCTAATTATGATGAGCGGATCCACTGAATATTATCTATGTTTACCCTTCATGAATGTCATCAGCTAGTCGGGATTTACTAAATTACCATTTTACCCTTCTAGCTGTTATTTCCTCAACTCCTTTGTCGCTTGTGAATAAGTTAGAAACAATGTATTTGACGAGGAGCTAACAAGTCACATTGTTTCATCCAAAAGAGTAAGGACTCAATTTGGACACTGGCCAGTTCATTTATTCACACTCCAAGGAACAAAGCATGAGGTGACATACATTGCATTTCAGCAATCTTGTACATGAATTCCATATCTATGAGAACTTCACAAAGTTACTCATGACAGACTCACAACTTAGTACTTCACCAATAGGCCTTGTTGGGAATCACATAGTGAGTCCGAACTTTGACTTTCTCAAATGAGAATACTAAGGTGTGAAATGGCATGTCTCATTTCAGGATTAAGGTAAGCATGATGCAATTCATACATAGTGACTTCGAGACATAAGAGGTTAAATGGTTTGTTCTTATCTTGTCTCTAGAAGTGCACTGGTCAATTCAGTACCTTCGGAAGATACCTAGAAGAACTATAGAGTCTCCAACTCTCAATGCCTCATAACCAGACATCATAGATTCTTCTAACAATCATACTGAGGTCAATAGTCCTTTGACCCTTAGATTGCGAATATATCGTTTTAAGCAAACTACGAAGAGTTTGTTCATGCAAATCTACATTTGTCTCTTCGTAAGTTGTTTAGTTTGTTTATGGACTAAAAGACTAAGGTTTTATCATAAAGCTTCAAATAAAGAAAGAATGAATGAACGTTTCAACTTTATTAATGAATAGATAGGCAATTACAAGCAAGAGTCTTCATGAGACTTTATTACATCAAATGTACAAAATAAAGACTACAACTCTTCTTGTGGGCACCATTGACAACAGTGGCGACCTGGACTGCTCGGGCGTCGATGTCCCGAGCTCGCTCTCGGTCGTTAGCTTCGCGAGTTTGAGGAAGCGTTACGGCATCCCAGAGTCGGTGTCGATCCTGAGGCCGTTGCCCGACGATCGCCCGACCCGTCCTCCGAATGGACACGCGGCCATCCACGAGGTGAGTCGTCGCGGGGGGCTACGGTTACCCTTCCAGCCGGTGATTCAAGAGCTATTGATTCGGTTGGGGGTGCACGCGTCGCAGATATCCAGGATCTACCGAGCGAAGAAGCGGGCAGTCACTACCGACGATATCCAGGATCTCGTGGTTGTTCGCGGGGTCCCGGGGAAACCGGGCTTCTATTGCGCGTGCCCTCGGAAGCACATCTCCATCGTTACCAAGGTTACCTTGAAGCACCGATACCCTTGGGTGTGGGTTTCCGAGTTGGCCTTTGGGCCCGCGGTTGACTTTCCCTCCGTTGGGGACGTAGAAGATTCCGAACTCGTATCTGTGATCAAGGCGATCCCGGATTGGAGGCGGCAGGGGTCACTGTTCGAGTCGCCGAACCTCATGGCGAGGACCGGATGGTTCGTGCCTCGCGGCAACGTCCCTACGTGCCTCGGTCTTGGCGTGGAGGTTGAGGCGAACCTTGTATCAGAGGCGGGGGGTTCGTCCGCCCCTCCCCCCGACGCGGGGGGTACTATCCGTTCACATGCTCTCGCGTTATCGGGCTCTCTGTTGTTTTAAGCTTATTGTGTGTATTCCAACTTACTGCCGTCTCTCTCTCTTTCAGATATCATGCCCAGGCGACATCGGCCGCGCACACACGTGCCGGCAGCGGCACCCATTGCTGAAGCCACGATCGCGGCTTGCCCCCGAGTCGAGGCTCGCCGCCGAGGGTCGCCGCCGCAGGCGGGGAACGAGGCGATCTCCTCTAACAAGCGATCATCGCCGTCGATTCCCTTCGGGCCACCCTCCGGCCACAAGCGCGCCCACACATCGGGGGTGCCGAACGGCATGGATTCGATGCTCCTGGCGGAGGCAGCGGAGTTGAGGGATCAGTGCTCCTGAGGGATTCTTGAGACCTCTCTGCGGGACTTCAGGGGTCTGCTGACGGCAAGCGATCTCGAGCATTTTAAAAACGGGATCGGCGATGCTCGAAAGGTACGATACGCCTGCTTATCTCATGCGTAACCCTTATGCTTACTTCGATTATACGTATATCGTTTGTCTTTGCAGATGCTCGCACGTCAAGAGCGAAGCGATCGCATTCTCCGGGACCTGCTGCGGCGCATGCAGATTATGGAGAAGGACAAGGAGAGCACAGCGGCCGCCCATGCTGACGCTCTAGCGGGAGCCCGCACTGCTCGAGATTTCCAAGCACTCGATGAGGAGTTGAAGCGAGCTCGCGAGGAGTTGGCGACCGAGAAATTGCTTTGCGCGGCCGGGCAGGCGTCTCGGGAGAAGGCGGAGCAGGCGGCCGTCACCTTCTTAGGGGAGACAAAGAAGCTCCAGGCGGCGCTCTTGAGTCGGGACGAGGAGCTGAACATCGTCCATGCCCGGCTATCAGCGAGTGAGATCTCCCGGGTCAAGGCCTAGAGGGAGAGGGATACTTTCCGGGCGGAGGTGCAGATCCTCGCCGAGGAGAAAGAAGACGATGTGCAGTCCAAGACAGACCTGGAGGACGACTGGGACCTCGCGCTGGAGGAGGCCCGCTATGAGGTGGCCAAACGGGTCCGAGACGCGACCGTGGAGGAGAACGTGTCTCGCGGGACCATGTTTTCCTTCTTCGACGTCATGTTTCCTACTCTGGACGGTGAGTCACCCGAGGGCGATCTGCGTACTCCAGCCCCCGCGGAAGCCGCTCAGTCGGCGAACCTCCGACTCGACGGAGAAGCCACCGGTGGGTTTGGCACCCCCTGCCCCGAGGGAGATGAAGAGCAGATCGACTTCGGCTCGGAGTAGTCGGGTTCTCTGCGGTTTTCCGCGCACTCGTCTAGCGCTTGCGTCATGCTTTCTTCCGGAATTTTGTTATGTCCTTCTTTCGTTAGAAGTTTGTCGTGTTCTTATACTTTTCTTTTTGGGTTGTTCGTACAACATTGTTCGCCTTAGTCTGCGCTTTTCTGTCTGTTATGCGTCTTATTTTCTTGACTTGCCATGCTTAGCGTAATCGATTCGCGCGTTGTGATTGGTGCGTGTCTCACGAGCCCGGCTTGCCTTACCTAGCATAACCGGTTTGCACGGCTTACTGCCGCACTTGGCGGCGAAGCTTCCCGCGGTCGCTGGCTAGACCAGATTCGCCCGGCGGGTGCGACCTTCGGCCACTCATTCGTGACTCGTCGCCTGTCGGCGTGTGCGAGCTAGGTGGCCGTCGCGCTTGTCTTGCGGCATGTACGCTACCTGTCGGCGTGCGTATCAGGACGAGCTCGCAGTTCTCAGTGAGCGTGGTACCCGTAGGTACGCGCGTCACGTTTTGGGTTTTGCCTGCCGAGATCGACGGTCCGGTGCGCGAACGTGATCTACCGACGCCCCGTTGCCTATCGGTGTGCGGGGCGTGGAGTTGCGCGAGAGCGTCGCGCGGGGGTCGGAGGCCCGGTGCGCGGATCCGATTTGTTGATATTTAGCTACCTCTCGGTGCGTAAAACGAGTCGTTGTGCGAGCCCGACTAGACGAGGCGACGAGCTCGGCTAGACGACATGACAAGCTTGACTAGGCGGAGTGACCAGCTCGTAGTGACGAGGCGGCCAGCTCGACTTAGGTGAAGTGGCGAGCTCGACCGGGAGCTCAATTTGGAGCAGTGGCGAGCTCGACTAGGAGTAGTGGCGAGCTCGACCAGGCGGAGTGGCGACCTCGACTAGGAGCAGTGGCGAGCTCGACTAGGAGCTCGACCAGGCGAAGTGGCGAGCTCGACTAGGAGCAGTGGCGAGCTCGACTAGGAGCAGCGGCGAGCTCGACTAGGAGCTCGACCAGGCGAAGTGGCGAGCTCGACTAGGAGCAGTGGCGAGCTCGACTAGGAGCAGCGGCGAGCTCGACTAGGAGCTCGACCAGGCGAAGTGGCGAGCTCCACTAGGAGCAGTGGCGAGCTCGACTAGGGGCAGCGGCGAGCTCGACTAGGAGCTCGACCAGGCGGAGTGGCGAGCTCGACTAGGAGCAGTGGCGAGCTCGACTAGGAGCTCGACCAGGCGAAGTGGCGAGCTCGAACGCATTTATTTCCCAATCCGAAAAGTATCTCCCCCTTTTTTGTTATGATAATCTTACTAAGAAGAAGACCGTGTATGAGTACCGGTGAGAGTTAAGCGTTCTTCCCTAAAAAAATTGCTCGAACAAAGTCTCCGTGAGCCGATCAATTAGACCAAGATCGGTGAATTTTTCCTTTACCATCTTCAACTAACACGACACACCCTATGTGGTTTGTCCCGTAAACTTGTGCTCACATAAGAACGTCAATTTGTCCTAAAAAAACACAAATTTGTTAGTATATTTATCCTAAAATATATATATATATATATATATATATATATATATAACACCAATTTATTAGTATATTTATCCAAAAATAAAAATAAATAAAAAAACATCAATTTATTAGCAGTGGCGAGGCGAGCTCGGCTTAGGCGAACTGGCGAGCTCGGCCTAGGCAAACTGGAGAGCCCGGCCTAGGCGAACCGGTGAGCTCAGCCTAGGCGAACTGACGAGCTCGACTTGGCGAACTGGCGAGCTGGCGAGCCGGTGAGCTCAGCCCAGGCGAACTGACGAGCTCGGCCTAGGCGAACTGGCGAGTTCAGCCTAGGCGAACTGACGAGTTTTGACTTGGCGAACTAGCGAGCTCGACTGGGAGCTCCACCAGGCGAAGTGGCGAGCTCGGCCTAGGCGAACTGGCGAGCTCGGTTCGGCGAACTGGCAAGCTCGACTGAGAGCTCCACCAGGCGAAGTGGCGAGCTCGGCCTAGACAAACTGGCGAGCTCGGCTTGGCGAACTGGCGAGCTCGACTGGGAGCTCCACCAGGCGAAGTGGCGAGCTCGGCCTAGGCGAACTGGCGAGCTCGGCTTGGCGAACTGGCGAGCTCGACTGGGAGCTCCACCAGGCGAAGTGGTGAGGCGAGTTCGGCTTAGGCGAACTGGCGAGCTCGGCCTAGGCGAACTGGCGAGCTCATCCTACGCGAGCTGACGAGTCGACTTGGCGAACTGGCGAGCTGGCGAGCCGGCGAGCTCAGCCTAGGCGAACTGACGAGCTCGGCCTAGGCGAACTGGTGAGCTCAGCCTAGGCGAACTGACGAGCTCGGCCTAGGCGAACTGGCGAGCTCAGCCTAGGCGAACTGACGAGTTTTGACTTGGCGAACTAGCGAGCTCGACTGGGAGCTCCACTAGGCGAAGCGGCGAGGCGAGTTCGGCTTAGGCGAACTGGCGAACTCGGCCTAGGAGAACTGGCGAGCTCAGCCTAGGCGAACTGACGAGCTCGACTTGGCGAACTGGCGAGCTGGAGAGCCGGCGACCTCAGGCCAGGCGAACTGACGAGCTCGGCCTAGGCGAACTGGTGAGCTCAGCCTAGGCGAACTGACGAGCTCGGCCTAGGCGAACTAGCGAGCTCAGCCTAGGCGAACTGACGAGTTTTGACTTGGCGAACTAGCGAGCTCGACTTGGAGCTCCACCAGGCGAATCGGCGAGCTCGGCCTAGGCGAACTGGCGAGCTCGGCTTGGCGAACTGGCGAGCTCGACTGGGAGCTCGACCAGGCGAAGTGGCGAGCTCGGCCTAGGTGAACTGGCGAGCTCGGCTTTGCGAACTGGCGAGCTCGACTGGGAGCTCCACCAGGCGAAGTGGCGAGCTCGGCCTAGGCGAACTGGCGAGCTCGACTGGGAGCTCCACCAGGCGAAGTGGCGAGGCGAGTTCGGCTTAGGCGAACTGGCGAGCTCGGCCTAGGCGAACTGGCGAGCTCAGCCTAGGCGAACTGGCGAGCCGGCGAGCTCAGCCCAGGCGCACTGACGAGCTCGGCCTAGCGAACTGGCGAGCTCGACTGGGAGCTCTAGCGAGCTAAGCCTAGGTGAACTGACGAGTTCGAATTTGGCGAACTGGCGAGCTCAGCCTAGGCGAACTGACGAGCTCGACTTGGCGAACTGGCGAGCTCGACTAGGTGAATTGGCGAGCTCGAAATCCCAACAATCCGTTACTCAACTCGAGGACTTATGTGGAGTTTGCACGAGGAGTTACGTGATAAGTCTTTCCTTGGGACCTCCGGCCTAACCACCCGCCGGAATTTTGTTATACTTTTGTTTTTGAGTCGTTTTTTTTTGTTGAGCGAGTGAGCTCTAGTTTCGTTGAGCATTGTTTCCCGTTAGCCCCCCGAGTTTCTTTTGTGCTCGCAGAGAATACGAGAAATTGTTACAAAGTAAAGTAAAGGTTTCGAAGAGAAGTGTAGTTCGATTACAACGTTGAAATAGTTAAATAAAAAAGATTACATTCCCAGGCCGTTCGGCCGTACTTGAGATTTAACAAATGTCATTTCACAGAATTGAAAATGGAATGACATAACAAAACATAGAGTAAGCGGGAACGGGCGTCTATTGGTAGTACCGCCGAAGGTGTTCCGCGTTCCAAGGGTGTGTGAATACGAGTCCTTCCAGGTTCTCGAGCTCGTACGTGCCGTTGTGGATGGCTCGGCGTACGCGGTACGGACCTTCCCAAGTGGGGCCCAAGACTCCCGCCCCTTGCACTTTGGTGTTTTGGAACACTCTCCTGAGGACGAGGTTTCCGTCCGTGAACTGCCGTAGCTTGACCTTGGAGTTGTAGTACTTTTCGACCTTCCTCTTTTGTGCGGCAAGGCAGGTGAGGGCGTCCGCCCTCCTCTCATCTATGAGGTCCAGCTCGAGCCTGATCGCACTGTCGTTGGCGGTTTCTTCATATTCCTTGATGCGCAGGGTCGGCAGCTTGGTCTCGACGGGTACCACGGCCTCGACTCGGAACGCGTGAGCGAAAGGGGTTTCGCCGGTCGCGTTTCGCGCGGTGGTTCGGTACGCCCACAGGACCATGGGGAGCTCGTCGGCCCAAGCCCCCTTTTTCTTCTCCAGCCTCTTTTTCAGATTCTCCTTAATCGTTTTGTTGACCGCCTCTACCTGATCGTTGGCTTGAGGATGGCGGGGGGAAGAGAAAGTCTTGCTAATGCCCAACCGCTCGCACACTTCTCGGAGGCACGCGTTGTCAAACTGCTTTCCGTTATCGGTCACAATCGACGCGGGAATCCCGAAGCGGCAGACAACGTTCTTCCAGATGAAGTTCGTTGTGTTTGTCTCGGTGATCTTTGCCAGCGGTTCGGCCTCTACCCACTTCGTGAAATAGTCGATTGCCACGATCGCATGCTTGTATTGTCTCGGAGCCATAGGTAGCTCGCCGATGAGATAGATTCCCCATTTTGCGAGGGGGCGTGGTACGATGATCGGACATAGCGGTGCCGGTGCTTGGCGCGGGATATGGGCGAACCTTTGGCATTTGTCGCACCTTTTGGCCCACTCGTGGGAGTCCTTTTTCAAGGTTGGCCAGAAATATCCGAGCCTCAGGAGTTTCAACGCCAAAGATTGTCCGGCGGCGTGGTTTCCGCACACCCCCTCACGCACCTCGTGGAGCGCCCTCTTCGCCTCGACCTCGGTCAAGCAGCGGAGGAGGGGCATGGAGTAGCCTCTTTTGAACAGGTTTTTCTCCCTCGTCGTGTATTTTGGCACCAAGCTTCTCTGCTTTTTGGCCTCCTCTTTGTCTTCGGGGACGACTCCTCGCTTAAGGAATTCTACGAGCGGTGCCATCCACGAGGGAGGCGGAGTCTCTTCAACTACCCATACGTCGCCTCTCGAGACGTAGGGTCGGGTCAGCACCTCGATCGGGACGCTGCCTTTGCCCTCCTCATCTATCCCGGACGCGAGGCGGGCTAGGGCGTCAGCGTCAATGTTCGCTTCTCGGGGGACTTGGACGATCTCGAACCATGAAAGCACCTCTAGGTTTTTTCGGGTCTTGGATAAGTACGCGACCATGTTCGGCTCTTTAGCGGCGTAGTCGCCCTTAACCTGGTTCACGATCAACTGCGAGTCGCAGTGGATGCGCAGGTTCTGGGCGCCTAGCTTGTCTGCCAGCTCCAAGCCAACGATCAGAGGCTCGTACTCTTCCTCGTTGTTGGAAGCCTTGAACTCGAACCGCATGGCATATCTCAGTTTTCCCTATCGGGATTTGTGAGCACTACGCCGGCGCCAGCCCCCCGGGCGTTTGACGCGCCATCCACGTGCAAGTCCCAGACCGGCCCTGTCGGGCCGTTGGCCCTCTTTCTTGATGGCTCGCCGTGGTCGTCCTCCTCGTCTTTCGTGCCCTTATTACCTTCATCGCCATCGTCGGCCGGGGGCGTTGTGAATTCGGCGATGAAGTCGGTGAGGGCCTAACCCTTGATGGCGGTTCTTGGCCGGAACTCAACCCCGTACTCGCCCAACTCTTGGGACCACACGGCCATTCGAGAGGAGGTACCTTTTTTAAGGGCCTTCTCGATGGGATGTCCCGTGCGGATCACAATGTGGTGCGCCTGAAAGTAGGGTCGGAGTTTTCTCGCACTCATGACAAGGGCGAGGGACAATCTCTCGATTTCCGGGTATCGAGTCTCGGCGTCGAGGAGCGCCTTGCTGACATAGTAGACCGGCCATTGCACCTTGTCTTCTTCGCGTATGAGAACCGCGCTCACGGCCCTGTCGGAAACCGCGAGGTAGATGTACAAGGTTTCGCCATTCTTTGGCTTTGCAAGGAACGGGGGGGGAGGCGAAGTAGTCTTTCATTTCGCGGAACGCTGCCTCGCACTTCTCCGTCCACACGAACCCGTCGGTCTTCTTTAGTGCCTTAAAAAACGGTTGGCACTTGTCGGTGGCTTTGGACACGAATCGCGTTAGGGCGGCGATCCTTCCCGTCAGACTCTGAACTTCTTTCACTTTCTGCGGCGACCTCATCTCTAAGATCGCCCTAATCTTCTCGGGGTTAGCCTCGATCCCGCGGCGGCTAACCATGTAGCCCAAGAATTTTCCGGACTCGACCCCAAAAGCGCACTTATTGGGGTTGAGCTTCATCTTGTAGCGTCGCAGGATCGCAAACATTTCTCCCAGGTCTCTAACGTGGTCATTGGTCTTGAGGCTTTTGACGAGCATATCGTCAATGTAGACCTCCATAGTTTTGCCGATTTGATCGGCGAACATTCGGTTCACCAACCTTTGATACGTCGCCCCCGCGTTTCTGAGGCCAAAAGGCATGACCTTGTAACAGTAGAGTCCGCGGTTTGTAACAAAGGTGGTCTTGATCTGATCCGGCTCGTGCATGCGGATCTGATTGTAGCCTGAGTAGGCGTCCATGAAGCTTAATAACTCGTGGCCCGCCGTGGCGTCCACAAGTTGCTCGATCCTCGGGAGAGGGAAGCTATCTTTCGGGCAGGCCTTGTTGAGATCTTTATAGTCGATACAGATCCGCCACTTCCCGTTTGGCTTCTTGACCATCACCACATTGGACACCCACTTGGGGTGTTCCGCCTCCCTGATGAAGTCGGCGGCGAGAAGTTTGTCAACCTCTTCACTAATGGCTTGACACCTTTCTCCACTGAACGTTCGTCGTGGTTGAACGCGCTCAGCCATTCTCTTGTCGTCGTTGAGACGGTGAACCATTATCTCGGGGTCGATCCCTGGCATGTCGGCGTGTGTCTACGCGAAGACGTCTTTGTGCTTGCGAAGGAAGGTGGCGAGCTGGGCTCGAACTTCGGACGGGAGTTGGGCGCCTATCTTGACTACTTGGTCAGGTTTGGCGTCGTCCAACACGACGGGAACGAGGTCATCCGGTGTCTCCACCTTTCGACGCTCGACATCGTCTCTTTGGTCCAGTTCTCCGAAGATTCCTCCCTTCCCTATTTCGCACGGGAACTTGTCCCCGAGTTGGAAGACGGTGCTCACCATTTTTCCCTTTTCTTTCCCGTCCACGCCTTGGATGTAGCACATCCTCGCCATCGATTGGTCTCCCAACATTACGGTTATACCTTTGTCCGTTGGGAACTTCATCATCAGGTGGTAAGTGGAAGTGATGGCCTTTTGCCGATTGAGAGTCGGGCGGCCGACGATGACGTTGTACGCCGAGGGCTGGTCCACGACCAGGAATGACACGATGTGGGTCACTTCGAGCCCCCCCGGTGTGCCGAAGGTAACCGGGAGGTCGATAGTTCCCTCCGTCATGACCCTTTCCCCGGAGAAGCCGAAGAGCGGGGTCGATATCGGGGTCGGTCTCATCCCGGATAGCTTCATCTTGTCCAACGCCGACTTGAAGATTATATCGGAGGAGCTCCCATTGTCGATTAGGATTCTCCGGACGAGGTTGTTGGTTACCGGGGCCGAGACGACTATCGCGTCGTTATGTGGGTGGAGGACTCGCGCCGCCTCTTGGCCGGTGAAGAACATGGACTCAAACGGGGCTGGGGGAGGAGCCTCGTATGTGTGGTTGATATAGTGCGCTATTTTCCCTCCGGAAACTTCGCGCACGTACTTCTTCCTTTGCGTGGCCGAGTCTCCAAATTCCGGGCCTCCCAGGATCGCGCCCACGATGTGCAGTTGTGAGCTTTCCGGTTCTTCAATGGCTGCTCGGTCTGTGACGGTCACCGTCGCCGGACCCTTTCTTTCTTTCCGCGGGCGCTCATCGCGTGTCGCGGCCGTCCCGATCGTTCTAAGGACGTATTCCTTCAGTTTCCCGTCTTGAATCAGGGCCTCGATCTGACGCTTGAGTTGATAGCATTCGGATGTTAGATGCCCGTGATCTTGGTGGTATTCGCAAAACTTGTTTCCTTCTTTGCAGGATCCTTTGTGAGAGGAGTAGGGCTCCCTAGCTTGTCGCGGTGCAGAGCTAGGATCCGCTCCTGTGGGGTGTTCAAAGGGGTGAACGTCGAGAACTTTCGGAAGCTATCGACGTGTGCCGGTCTCGGCCTGGGGAGGGAGCGGCCGTTAGGGGCCTAGCCTCCCTTGTTCCTCCTCTTTCGAGGGTCGGGATGATCTCCATCAGGGTCGTCGCGGCGTCGACTACCTTGTCCCCCCGACTTCCGGCCATCTCGGCCATCGAGATAGTCCTCGATTCCCATATACGTGCGGGCTCTGGTCATTAGCTCTGCCATGCTTCGCGGGACCTTCCCCACAATGGACTTGAGGAAGTCGCTCGTGCGAACTCCTTCGGTGATCGCCGTGATGGCGTCCTTGTCGTCGAAGCCCTCGACTTTGTGAGATTCCTCGGTGAAGCGAGCGAGGTTTGCCTCAACGTCTCGTCTCTCCCCTGCCGAAGGGAGAGGAGGTGGGTTTTTTACTTCTTTTGGGCCACGAGCGTGGCGAAGCGGGCGAGGAAAGCCTCCTGCAAAGCCCGGAAGGACGGGATGCTCCCGGGTCTCAGGCTCCGGAACCACTCAAAGCCCGACCCTGTGAGGGTTAGGCTGAACGCTTGGCATAGGGTCGCGTCCGGCTGCCCTTGCATTGTCATCCATGTCTCGTAGTGTTGGATGTGGAAGTCCGGGTCAGTCCGCCCATCATAGGGAGGGATGGACGGCAATTTGAAGTTTCCCACGCAAGGATGCGCGAGGATTTGCGCGACAAAGGGAGAGTATGATTCCTCGACCCCCCCATATGGCCTCTGCCTCCCCGACTCCCTCATCTCGATGATTTGATTTTGGAGGCTCTGAATCATCGTGACCATGTCGAGCCCGTTAGCCGGGCTGACAGCCGGGGCTACGGGAGTCGCCGGATGGCGCTCGTTGGATGCTTGGTCCACGATATTGGCCTGAGGTTGGCCGAGAGTTGCGGCGGGGAGCGCGTCCCTCCGAGAGTTGAGCCTTTGGCGGAGGTCCTCCCCCCGGGAGTTTCTCTGCGCCGTCAAGCGCTCTCTAAGGTCCACGCTCGGCGCGCAGTGAGGCGAGTTCGCCCTTGGCCGGGCCGCGCGGCAAGCGCTTCGGCTATCGGCCCCATCATTGCCCAGAGTCGCTCTCTCCTCGGCGAGGGGCCGTGTCCGGCCGCCTCTTGAAACCGAAGGGGCGAGTCCTTGGGAACGTGACCGCGCCTGCCGTCGCGTTGGACGCGACGGGTCGGCCAAAGCGCCATTGGGTCTCTCGGACCGCGAATGGGCGAGGCTAGGAGTCGCCTCGTCGGTCCTCGACTCCCCCACATAGTCGGGGTCGGAGTCGCTGTGGGCGGATGGATCCTCGACATCGTAGCCGAGGAGATCGGCAATGAGCGAACCGTCGACGCCGGGACGGTCAAGGAGCTCCGCAAGCCGCCGGGCCGTGTCCTCTCGGAGCTCGGCCTCGGGGGCGTTCACCGGGTCTTTGGGCTGGTTCTCGCTATCGCGAGGTTGCCCTTCAAGACGGTGTACGAGGCGTCGGAGACCGTACCTCGAGGTTGTTGCCCGAGTACCCGCGGAGGTAGTGGGAATGTGACTCATTGTTCAAAGGTTGGGGTGAAAGTGGTAGAGGGAATGTGTCGCCAAGGTCGAGAGATCCCCTCCTTCTAGCGCCAAAATGTTGTCGCCATTTTCCGGACAACGATTTAGAAGCCGCAGGCGGTTAGACCCAAGGCCGGACCAAGTGGCCTCGCCTGGGCTTGAGCGTGTCGGACTCGGTGTCCCGAGTCTTCCCTTGGCTGTCGGTGGTGTCTGAGCTCGCCGGGGTAACTAGAAGGGATGAGAGAACCGTGAGCTAAAAAGGGGAAACAGAGGGGGTGCCTCTGTTTACCTCTCCGACGCTCAACATTAGTGGGATTGAGGTGGATAATATAGGGTTTAAGTATTTAGGGGCCGAGACTTGAGAGAAACAAGCGAAAGGTGAGTTCAGCAGCGTTTCCTTTCTCAAATTTGGATTACCTTTGGAAGAGGGAGGGCCTCTTGTATTTATAGGCGACCAAAGGGGTCATTGGTGGGCCCTTTGGCCGAGTGAAGTAAATGGCCGAGCATAGCCCATGACCGAGGATAGCCATTGGCCTCGATGGCCCATGGCCGAGGATAGCATTTGGCCGAGGATAGCCATTGGCCGAGGATGGCCCATGGCCGAGGATAGCCCCTGGCCGAGGATAACATAGGGTGGCGTCACTGGTGGGCCCGTCAGTATGGGCTCGGCAGGGGATAATATAGACTGGCGCTATTGATGTGCCCCCTGGCCGAAGATAACATAGGCTGGCGTCATTGGCGTGTCCCTGGGCTGAGGACAACATGGGCTAGCGTCATTGGTGGGCCCCTTGGCCGAGGTCGAGCTGAGGCCGAGGTCGAGCTCGCCAGGCTGAGGCCGAGCTGAGGCCGAGGCCGATCTCGCCAGGCCGAGGTCGAGCTGAGGCCGAGGCCGAGCTCGCCAGGCTGAGGTCGAGCTGAGGCCAAGGTCGAGCTCATCAGGCCGAGGTCGAGCTGAGGCCGAGGCCGAGCTCGCCAGGCCGAGGTCGAGCTAAGGCCGAGGTCGAGCTGAGGCCGAGGTCGAGCTCGTCAGGCCGAGGTCGAGCTCGTCAGGCCGAGGTCGAGCTGAGACCGAGGTCGAGCTGAGGCCGAGGCCGAGCTCGCCAGGCCGAGGTCGAGCTGAGGCCAAGGTCGAGCTCGTCAGGCCGAGGTCGAGCTCGGTCTTGGGCCGAGGCCATTGGGCCGGCTTTTGGCCTAATCGGCCCAAGGGCCGATTAATGGCTAGGGCAAGTCCGATTGCCTTTTATTTTTCCCTTTGAATAGCTTCGATCGGGATCGGGCCGATAACACTTGTCAATAAAGTCCTTATTCCAAATCAAATGTTGAACTAACCACTTCCGAACGAAAAATCACAAATCTCAAGTCACTTTCAAACCATATAAACAAAATTCAAGTCGATACTCAAATCACAACATGTCACAAAACAACATTTCAACCTCAAAATCGAACTAATCGAACCCGAAACGAAATAATCAAATCTCATATTACATTTCATCAATTATAAACCCAAATTCTCAAATTACAAGATCAAAATAATCCAAGCTTAAAGGTAATTCCTTAAATCAAGCTAATCAAATCCAATTTAATTCATCAAATCAACCAAACCCGATCTCAATTTCTCAGGTCACCACAAACACAACCATTTCAAGACTAAAACCAAATCACAGCGTAAAGTCACACACACATATGCACAGCCTTAACTCTTGTTGTCGGCCCATTCCGGGTCGACAGCGCCCGTGGGCGCCCGCGGGGTCCCATGGCCGAGAGGCCAAAGACCGGTCCACCAGGGCTCGGCCTCCACTCGGCCTCATGAGCTCAACCTCCACTCGGCCTCATGAGCTCAACCTCCACTCGGCCTCATGAGCTCGACCTCCACTCGGCCTCATGAGCTCGACATCCACTCGGCCTCCCGAGCTCAACCTCCACTCGGCCTCATGAGCTCAACATCCGCTCGGCCTCATGAGCTCGACCTCCACTCGGCCTCATGAGCTCGACCTCCACTCGGCCTCATGAGCTCGACCTCCACTCGGCCTCATGAGCTCGACATCCACTCGGCCTCATGAGCTCAACCTCCACTCGGCCTCATGAGCTCGACCTCCACTCGGCCTCATGAGCTCGACCTCCACTCGGCCTCATGAGCTCGACCTCCACTCGGCCTCATGAGCTCGACATCCACTCATGAGCTCGAGATACGGCCTGGCGTCCCCTGCTTCCATGGCCGCCTCATAGGCATCCCTCGCCTCCATGGCCGCCTCAGAGGCGTCCCCTGCCTCCATGGCTGCCTCAGAGGCGTCCCCTGCTTCCATGGCCGCCTCAGAGGCATCCCCTACCTCCATGGCCGCCTCAGAGGCGTCCCCTGCTTCCATGGCCGCCTCAGAGGCGTCCCTTGCCTCCATGGCTGGCTCAGAGGCGTCCCTTGCCTCCATGGCCGCCTCAGAGACGTCCCTCGCCTCCATGGCCGCCTCAGAGGCGTCCCCTGCTTCCATGGCCGCCTCAGAGGCGTCCCTTTTCCAAGGGTATGCCCTCAAGGCCCCTTCGGTCGCCTATAAATACCGGGGTCCCCCCCCCCCCCCCGGTCGAGGTAATCCGAATTTGAGTACTGAAACGCCGCCGAACTCGTACCTCGCTCGTTTCTCTCAAGTCTCGGCCTCTAAACACCTAAACCCTCTTTATCCACCTCAATCCTACTAATGTTGAGCGTCGGAGAGGTAAACAGAGGCAACCCCTATGTTTCCCCTTTCTATTTCACACATCTCTTCTTGCTTTTTAGGTGCTTGACGAGATAGACACTACCGACAGCTAAGGGACGACTTGGGATACCGAGTCCAACATGCTCAAGCCCGAACGCGACCACTTGGTCCGGCCTTGGGTCGAACTGTTTGGGGCTTCTAAATAGTAGTCCGAAAAACAGCGACAAAAACTCTTAAGCAAGTGCACGCTCAACATCACACACGACCAACACTCCAACACAAACCAAACAATTTCAAAATCCCACACTTCCATCAAATTGGCCAACACTATTCATGAACAAAATTCATTAAAAATCCTAAACAAACTCACGGCCACAAGTCTCAATCACACATCAATTTCGTCCAATCAACAACCAAATCCAAAACCTTGTCATACATAAAAAAATCGAGCTCAAAACAAACCACAAACCCACTAAACAACACCAAGATAATTCAACCAAAAGTGATCTCATATCAACGACTTGAGTACCACAAATTCAAACCCGAGCTCAAAGAACAATCAACGTAAACCAATATACATACACACTCAATAGCAAGTGCGCGTGGGTTCGCCGAGGCTCGACGTTGGCAGGGACTCACGCTGGGTCAGCGCGGCTCGGAGAAACCAGGTGAGAGGGAGAGAGGGAGGAGTGGCGGCGGCTGGTCGCGCGAACCAGCGGAGGCGCGCGCGCGGTCGGTGGTCGGCGCTCGCTCAGTCTAGCTCGTGGCGCTCGCGCGGTCGGCTCTCGGTGCTCACGCGGCTGGGCTCTCGGTGCTCGCACGGTTGGACTCTCGGTGTCCGCGCGGTTGGCTCTCGGCGCTCGCACAAGAGAGGGGAAGAAAGGGAGCGGCGAGAGAGAGAATAAAAAAAAGGAAGTGGGTGGTAGTGGCTGGTCGGCGGGATCGGGCTCGGAGGGACACGAGCAAATGAGAGGGTGAGAGCGAGGAAGAGTGAGGCAGTGATTTTTGGTGAACGAGAGAGAGAGACGGTAGGGAAGAGATAAGAAAAAGGAGATTTTTCCTCAAACTCTTTAAAATGACTCTTTCTGGGCCAAACTAAAAATCCACCTCATCTCGGTCCTCTCGGTCCTCCAAGTTTTGTTACAATTAAGTCATTTCTCACATAATTATATAATTAAATCCGTGACCGACCGGATTTTAATTAAATAATTAAACCGAGAATTTTTCCGTTCATTCTCGATTAATTTAAATATATTTAAGGTTTCTCGTAAATAATTCTCATCCTTGAGAATTTATTTCTTAAATTAAATTCTGAAATATTTCCTCGAAAAATAATTATTATTCGAGACGAGCTCGACAAATCCTTTATTTATTCCTAGATTTTCTATGACCTTTAAATAATTTAAATTAACTTGATAAACTTCAACGTCCATAATTCATTCAAGAACTTACTTGTAACACACGGAAGCTCATTTATTAACCGTAAATTACAAAAGGCGAGATTCAAAAGTTATCCTTTACAGTAGTCCTTCATGTCTAATCCCTCCCGATGCTTGTCGAAGATCTTCTTCACCTCCACGTCTCCACGCTGCACGTAAATTACAAACGGCGATATTCAAAAGTTATCCTTTGGTGAATGGATCTGCCAGGGTTGTCCACCGTCGAGATCTTCTTCACCTCCACGTCTCCACGCTGCACGATCTCTCGAATCAAATGGTATTTCCTCTCAATCTGCTTAGAACGCTTACGGCTTTGAGGTTCCTTTGAGTTAGCGACAGCCCCAGTGTTATCACAATAAAGTGTCATGGGCTCGTCGACTTTCGGAACGACTTCCAAATACTTAAGGAATTTTCTAAGCCAAACAGCCTCTTTGGATGCTTCATAAGCAGCCATATATTCTGCTTCCATTGTGGAGTCAGCAATGCAAGATTGCTTGATACTCCTCCAAACAACAGATCCACCATTTAGGAGGAACACAAATCCTGAAATGGATTTCCTGGAATCCTTATCCGCCTGAAAGTCGGAGTCGGTATATCCCAACATAGTTAGGTCAGTACCTGAATATGTAAACTTCAAGTTCCCGGTTCTACGAAGATACTTAAGAACATGCTTAACAACAATCCAGTGCTCGGGTCCAGGGTTAGACTGAAAATGGCTTACTACGCCAACTACAAAGCAGATATCTGGTCTAGTACAAAGCATATCATACATGAGACTTCCCACGGCCGAGACGTAAGGAATTGTTCTCATGTCCTCAATCTCTTGTGCAGTCTTGGGAGACTGGTCCTTAGAGAGTGAGACTCCATGCCTAAAGGGTGTTTGGCCCTTCTTGGAAACTTGCATCGAGAAGCGATCCATCACCTTATCTATATAAGATGCTTGAGAGAGCGATAGAGTTTGTCTCTTCCGATCTCAAAAGATTTGAATCCCCAGATTGTACGCGGCTTCTCCTAGATCCTTCATATCAAATTCCTTTGCTAGCCAGATTTTATCCTCAGATAACTTACCCACGTCATTGCCTATGAGTAATATATCATCGACATACAATACTAGAAACACAACTTTGCCCTCGTGCATTAACTTGTAAACACAAGGCTCATCTATCGACCGCTCAAAACCGAAGCTTTTTACAGTTTCATCGAATCTAATATTTTATGACCTAGATGATTGATTTCATTTATAAATGGTCTTCAGCAAGTCGAGTTCGAAGAAAACTGGAAATAATTAAAGGTCGGACTTTGAGTGCTAAAAAAGAATCGAGTCTAACGGAACGTTTTAGGAAGTTGTTAAAGCTTTTATTTGTGTTATATTAACATGGTAATAACATGATATAAAAGAAATAACAATAAGCATAAAACGATTCACGTAAATAAAAGAAACTAGTAAGACAAGAAAACTAGTCACAAAATTTAGAACTGATTCTAATGTGTTTTAATAACATCCCAAACTCATAGAAAATGAACATGATTTTTAATTTAAAGGCAAGAGCAATAAATTAAAAAAAAAACTAAGAAAACAATTCTAAGTTGTCACAAAATTAGTAAACTTTCGAAAACGATTTTCAAGCTCATAATTTTAATTACACGTACATGTACATCTTTGACCATAGCTCTGATACCATTTGTTGGAATTGATCTAGGGTTTAAGAAAAAGTTTAACGCTACGGGTAACCCGTGGAATTTTAAAAAATTTCTTTGACAAGTACAACGATTTTACTAACCTAGACAAAGAGCAAGTACACGTAAATAAAAAATTATTATGAGCATTATAAATTTACTAGCCTTTTCAGAAGCTTGAACGTTGAGAAGGTGTTGGAGAGTTGCAATCGTCTCCCCTTGCAGCACGTCTCTCTTATTTCCTTGGCAACACGAGCAACCACGACAGTTTCTATCACAAGAATCACTCGAAAGAAAATGAATTTGTGAGTGGGCACTTTTAAACACGACGGCTCGAGAACAAGTCTCAAAGTTGAAGAGCTAAAAATGCTAGGTCAAATGAGGACCTAGGTGCCAAAACAAAAACGAAAGGAAACTAGAGAGAGAGAGAGAGGAGAAGTCGGCCAAATCTAGAGAGAGAAGCTCTCAATTTCTAAAACTTTGGATGAATGAAATGAGAAGAATGAGGGCTCTATATATAGGAGAGGTTTCACCTTCAATAAGGTAGTTTCCTCTTCTATAGAATATCACATATTTATGAGCAAAATAGGAGAGGCTTTACCTTCAATAAGGTAGTTTCCTCTTCTATAGAATATCACATATTCATGAGCAAATATTCCTTATTTCCTTATCTCATTTGGACGTGCAAGGTAAGTCTTCTAGAAGCAAAATTGTTTCCTTTTTTGCTTGCCTTCTCCTTGCCTTGGCCGTGTGGTTTGTTTCCTCATATAGGAAATTTGTTTCTTCTTTTTCTTTTGGCAAGTATCTTTATACTTCAAGGAAAAAAAATAATCTCTTTCACACCATAGAATGCACGAAATTAGTCTCTCCTTTATCTCTTATTTGGATGGCCAAGACACCTTCTAGAAGGTGTTTCTAGATTTTTCTTCATTTGTTCGCGACAACATAAGAAAGGCCCACTAAGACAAAAATCTTATTACGGCCGAGTGTCAATATGTCATTATATGACAATGTCAAAAAAATTTATTAACATTCATTTCATGCTATGTCCAAAAAGACAAAAATACCCTATTGACAATTTTCGTAAAACTTGTCTCATTCTTGTTTTGACTTAGCTTCTAGTTTAACTATTCCTACTAGATGTGATTTGTGACAGTGACCTCATGGATCCAAATGAACAAAGCTTGGGCTAAATACTTGGACTCAAAAGTTCACAAACCTTTTCCAAGTTTAGCTTAATGTCAACTGTCTCCACTAAAGAGTTGACACTGAAAATCTCTCGGTTCAAATGAATTTATTTTCTACTCAAGAATTAAACCTAATTGTAATGAGTGGATCCACAGAATATTATCAATGTTTACCATTCATGAATATCATCAGCTAGTCGGGATTTACAAAATTACCATTTTCCCCTTGTAGCTGTTATTTCCTCAACTCCTTTGTCGCTTGTGAATAAGTTAGAAACAATGTATTGACGAAGAGTTAACAAGTCACATTGTTTCATCCAAAAGAGTCAAGACTCAATTTGGGCACTGGCCAGTTCATTTATTCACACTCCAAGAAACAAAGCATGAGGTGATATACATTGCATTTCAACAATCTTATACATGAATTCCATATCCATGAGAACTTCACAAAGTTACTCACGACATTCTCAAAACATAGTACTTCACCAATAGGCCCTATTCGGAATCACATAGTGTGAGACCCGACTTTTGTACACGTCAGCATCTGTAAAAATTTCCTCTCATTAATAAATAATGGAAATTTTCTTCTCTCTCTATGCGAATGAATTATAAGAATTCACAATAAGGAAATAGTGAGTTTTGATAATCCGAATATAAGGAAAGAGATTATTGAAAGCACTTGAATGCTGGAATAAATTTAAGTGCTTGAGAACGAAGGAAATAATATTTGAGGGTGACGAAATTTCGGAATAAAGATACTCGAGTAAAGCGTATATTACTTTATGAATAAAATTACTCGGAATGTACTCGGAGATTTAAAAATCTCAAGATTGAAAATAAATTCCGAAATCCCTTAAATATATTCAAGATGACGTAAATTAATGAGAATTTTCTCGGTCATTTCTCAAGAATATTTTTGATTAATCAAGGACGAAGTTGTGAGTTTTTTTTCTGAAGGGACTTATGTGCAACAAAATGAAGGACGAGATTGAAAGAAAAGAGTAAAGATGGGTTGTTTTAAGAGAGACGTGTCAAGTTTTTGTTGGGCCACTTGTACACGTGTGGCGTGAGGAGGAGCCGTCGTGTGGCATTTCTTTCTTCTTCTCCTCTCATTTTCGACCACCTCACCCTCTCACTCTCTTTCTTTTCTTTCTTCTTCTTCTTTCTCTCTTCTCGTTCTTCTGGTCCCGCGCGCACAGCCACACCTGCAACAAAGCAAAAAAATTTTTTAGCTCAATCATCATCATCGCCGAGCCTCACCATCGCCACCCGTCCTCGCTCCCTTTTTCTTCCTCTCTTCTCTTCGCGCGCCACCAACCGAGCTCTCTCCACTGCGCGCTTCAGGCTGAGGAGAACAAGGCACCGCCGCGAGCCACGGTGACGCCGGACCGGGAAAGACGTTGAGGAATGAGTGAGAACCCATAAAGGACGTTGATTTCCACGAATCAAGGTGAGAAATCTTCTTTCCTCGAATTGATTTTCAAATTAGGGTTCATGCTCAATAATTGGGGTTTTGGTTCTCGTGATGGATTTTTGAGGAATTGATCGGTTTTAAGTATTCATCGAGCTCAATTGATGGTGTTTATGACTTGTATTGGAGGATTGATCTCGGATTTTCTTGGCTATGGTTTGTATTTGGCTGAATTTTTGAAAAAGAAAAATTGTTTGAACAGCCTCTGTAAATCGACGTGGACAGACTGTAATTACAGGATTTCCAGAACTGTAACCGGGAATTACGGGCTATTTTTGAGATAGCTATTCTTGTCGTATTTACGCTTGTAATATCTCGTTAGAAAGCTACATGAGTCTACTTTCATTTGCTGCAAGAATCAATCGATTTCAAGTTTTGTAGCTCGAGTTATGATGGCTTAAGCGCTAGTGGGCCAGGCTGTCGGGAAATTCTTGTGATTTGTTTGTGTTTTGCCGAGCGTTGGATTCTGTGTGTTCAGCCGAGGCTGGTTAAGTGTTTGTTTGGTTTAGTTCGGTTTTGGGTCGAGATGTCGGGATTTGAATTTCAGGATTGATTATGAGTTTGAAATTGTGAAATTGACTCGTTACCGGATTCGATGACTTGTTCGCAGATTCAGACGGACGAGCGGGAACCGGCAGAGTCGAAGGCAACGAAGCCGGAATTTGGAATTTTCAAGAAAAGAGTTATCGTAGTTAAAGCTCGATAAACTCGTGAGTTTTTTAAATTGCTTAGTGCGTTTAAATACTCTTGGATATGTTTATGTGATGTATTTCCTGTATTTAAATAAATAATTTATGATTATTTATTTAACAACGTTTAAGAATTTGATTTGATTCCCTTTGGAATTCTCAGTTACTTTTTATTCGGATGAATTTATTTGAGACTCATAAGCATGTTATTGGATTTTATTTCGTATTATTCTCGATACGAAAATACGCGAGTCTTGAATAAGTTTGATTTCCGAATAATCGGAGAATAATAAATTGAATTCTCGAATTCCGAACCGACTCGAATCTAATCCCGACAACGACCATTATCTTTTCAAGTAGTTCGATAACTAACGAAGTTTCAACTTCGGATTCTAGTTCTCTCGACTCTCCAGGACGTGCTAAAGGTCTCGGGAAGCGTGTAAAGCAAAGTGTCCTCCGGAATTCATCGAGTTCTCTGACGAACTATTCCGGGTAAGTGGGATTTAACTTTGAGGCACCAAAAGGGGAATGGTGCCTAGTAGAGTAATTGTTTATGTTTGTTCGTTTAATCCTAAAACAAAGTGAAACCCTCAGTTAGACAAGATGACCGAATAAGGCTTCGGCCACTAACTAATAAGATAATAAAATGGTAGGGTTAAACGTTTAGCAAGTTAAGAACCTTGAAGCCTTTAAAGCTATGTTAATCTTCTGTTATAGGTTTTACCCCTTCGTCCTGATGAGAGGACAACAGGAGGAGGAAAGACGGTGTCCTCCGGATTCAATCCCGAGAGGAACTGTTCTAGGAGAAGGTCCAGCCTCACAGCTGTCGACAACTCCTTCTAAAATACTTAAAGAGCCATACAGTGAAATTAATAATGTTAATGACGGGCTTTATCCCGATAAGATCTCCTCCTGTAATAAGATAGACAGGTAGGCTGTAGACAGCTCCTGTAAAACATAACGAACTCTTGTCGGCAATGTAGCGAGTGGCATTCCCGAAGGCCCTATAATGGGAAGTCGATGGGTGGCTTCAGGTAAGTCGATAAGTGGCTTACCTGTCCTGAGGGAAATATGAACCCTGGACTAACCAGGGAATGGTGAGGGTTTGCTCCCCTCTACCATACGCGCGTCAAGGCCCTCCTACATGTGCTAGTGGATCCCAGACGTTAAAACTTCGGCCTCCTGAGGGCTAGGCTCAAGTTCTCAGAATGGTTTACTCATCTCTCATGAACGGCTGCGGACTGAAGTGTTGATTGGCCAGTCCACTGATGTAAGGCGCCGGTATGAGTGAGATGGATGAGTTTCTAGGAAGACGGTTGTTAGCCGGATTCCTATATGATTATGTGTTTGATTGTTTTAGAACAGGGTTCTAAAACTGAATATGTCTCTGTTGATTGAATGAGATTTTTGTTATCCTGATTGAATAATGGAACTTCTTTATTCTTCTAAATCTATTATCTGCCTTCATCTGCATTTTATCATCTTCAACCATGAATCTCATGTAGTGCTAGGTTAGATATCCTGCTTACTGAGTCGGTGTGACTCACCCCTTAAATCCCTCTCCTTGTAGATAAATGAAAAGCTCGGGCGAAGCAGGAGTGCTAGTCAAGGTAGATCTCATGACGACCTGTGGCATAGGAAATGTCTTTTTGGGAAATGGGTATCAGGTTTTTGAAAACGAGCTTATATGCTCGTGAAAGTTTTATATAGCTTTTGGAAGAACTTTTATTATATCATAACGTTTAGATAATCGGCCCGAACCCCTTTTTACGAATAGCAAGCTACGGTAGTCCGCATTTTTGTAACCCTTTTAGAAGCGAAAATTTTTACCGGTTTTTAGCGGACTAGCTCTAGAAACCCTTGTTATTCCTTATATGTAAATTAAATTTATTTCCGCTGTTGTTCAATAAACGTTTTGTAAATGACGTTTGAAAATGTTTTATGTTCATTTCGTTTGAAAATATAAATGGTTATGAAAATGTTACGAGAAAGGTCGCGATCCGAGGGCGATGGGTGTCCTGCGGGTCGTGACAGAGTTTTTGGTATCAGAGCCACAGGTTTAGTCGTTTCTGTAGACTGTGAGATCTATTAGTTGACTGAGCATCTTGTTTACGGTCTGAGTGTCTACACGTGTGACCTTTTTGTTTATGGTTATTAAGAGTATGAGGGTATCAATGTTTCGGTGTGCTGTGTTTCCTGTTTGGATTCGTTGAAGAACATGTATGATATCTTGAGCTTTCTGGCGTCGTTCAGTTTCTGACCTGGCTATTGTCATGTGATTCCTTTAGAATCTGGAAGTAATGGTGGAAGAAGGGGAAAGTCTTGACGCTCGTATCGCAAGGATAGAGCAATCGTTGGAACGACAGGCTAGAGAAGCGCAGCAAAGGAATGAGCAAACGGAAAGACAGAACCGTTTGATGGCATTGCTGCTTGAGCGAATGGATCAGCAGGTTCAACCGGATCCTCCTCTAACTGCCGAGAACCAACCTCAAGAACCTCTTCCAGCCTTACCGGTAGCGAGAGCGGAAGAGCTGAACTACCGTATTCCTGATGTAGCCCCTGTTATAGGAGAGCCAGTGTAGGAACGATTCCGGAAGCAGAAGCCACCAGTGTTCGAAGGAGGTCCAGACCCTGTAACGGCTGAGAATTGGATCAAGAAGATCCAACAGATCGTTAGCTACATGCAATTGTCCGACGCGGAGCGCGTAGCGTGCGCGATCTACCAGATGACCTCTTAGGCTCGAAGCTAGTGGGAGGTAACTGTCATGTCGGAGGATGTAACGACTATGACATGGGTACACTTCATCAACCTCTTTCATGAGAAATACCTGAGCGAGGCAAGCACATCCGGCAAGATTCGAGAGTTCATGAATCTGCGTCAAGGGAAGATGCCAATAGCGGAATACGTTGCGAAGTTCGACGAGTTGGCAAAGTTTTCTCCGTCCGTGGTTCCGACCGATCAAGCACGGAAGATGAAGTTTATGCATGGTTTGAACGTTGGAATCGGGAAGCTGGTAGAGAGCGGAGACACTGGGCCTAGAACCTACACAAGTGCGGTTCAAAGGGCGTTGAGGATCGACGCTTGGCATGGAGACATGGCAGTTTCTGCTCCAACCCCTCTTACGGTAGTGCCGCCACCACAAACTGGTTCGAACACAAGGAATCAGTTCAAGAGGAATCGTTTCCAGCAGCAGTCGGGACGCCGTAATCCGACAAACTACGGAAATCAGCCTCAGCAGAGGAATCAGTCGGGAGGCGGAAACTCGTATGGAAAAGTTAAGCGCTTCCAGAAAGGTGACCAGAACGTCGATAACAAGCGCGCAAGACCTGACAATCAGAATATCCCTCAATGTGCGAAGTGTGGGAACCGACATCCAGGCGAGTGCCGAGCCAATAATGTTACCTGTTACAATTGTGGCCAAGTGGGACATTATTCCAGGACCTGTCCAATCCCGAGACAAGAAGATGTACCAGCCAAGGCCCCACTGAAAGCCAATGCTCGAGTGTTCACTATTCGTGAAGATGATGTACGTGCGGGGACGTCTACTGCAGTTACAGGTCAGCTTTCTGTGGGAAATCTCTCAGCTTATGTACTCATGGATTCAGGTGCTACACATTCATTTATTGCATCTAGAGTAGCTGAAAAGTTAGGACGTGAAAAGTTGAATTTTTCCTACCCGTTTATAACCGTCAGTCCGGCAGGAGATCTGTTTGAATCTAAGTCATGGTTCAAGAACATACCAATTCACGTTCAAGGTAGAGAGCTGATGGCTCATCTGATTGAACTTGAAATGGTTGACTATGACGTTATACTCGGGATGGATTGGTTAAGCAAGCATTAAGCGGTGATTAACTGCAATAAGAAAGAGGTTAAGTTTCATGCTCCTGGAAGTGAATCGTTCTACTTTCATGGATCATCTCGGAAACCAGCCCTTCAAATGGTATCAGCAATGAGACCTTTGAGGATGCTACAGAGTGGATGTGATGGATTTCTTGCAAGCGTAAGAGATGTATCGAAGGAACAGAAGGTAGAGCCGAAGGATATTCCAGTCGTAAAGAAGTTTCTAGAAGTATTTCCTGAAGATCTATCAGGGTTACCACTTGATCGGGAGATCGAATTTTGTATAGAATTGATTCCTGGAACTGCACCGATATCGAAGACCCCATACCGGATGGCTCCAGCAGAGTTGAAAGAGCTTAAGACGCAGTTACATGAGTTGTTGGATAAAGGTTTCATCCGTCCAAGTCATTCACCGTGGGGAGCCCCGGTGTTATTTGTGAAGAAAGCAGATGGTTCTCTAAGATTATGCATCGACTACCAAGGATTGAACCAGGTGACTATTAAGAATAAATACCCGCTTCCTCGTATCGACGATTGGTTTGATCAATTAGCAGGGGCGCAAATCTTCTCAAAGATCGATCTACGTTCGGGCTATCATCAGCTTAAGGTCCGAGGTGAAGACATTCTGAAGACAGTGTTCCGAACGCGATATGGGCATTATGAGTTCTTAGTCATGTCCTTTGGATTGACGAATGCTCCTGCAGCATTTATGGATTTAATGAACCGAGTGTTTGAGGCGTTGTTGGATAAGTTCGTGATCGTTTTCATAGACGATATCCTCATATACTCGAAGACTCAGGAGGATCATGAGCAGCATTTAAGAATGGTTCTAACGAAACTCCGAGAAAAACAGCTCTATGCCAAGTTCTCAAAGTGTGAGTTTTGGCTTGACAATGTAATCTTCTTGGGTCATGTCATTTCGAAGGATGGAGTTATGGTCGACCCAGCGAAGATCCAAGCAGTTAAGGACTGGAATAGGCCGAAAACAGTAACGGAGATAAGAAGTTTCCTAGGTTTAGCTGGCTACTATAGGAAATTCGTGGAAGGATTTTCTAAGTGAGCCATGCCTCTGACCCAATTAACACGAAAAGGAACCAAGTTTGAATGGACGGACAAGTGTGAAAGCAGTTTTCAAGAGCTAAAGAAGCGCCTAACGATAGCTCCAATCCTTGCAATTCCACACGGAACTGAAGGTTTCGCAATTTATTGTGACGCATCGAAACAAGGCCTAGGAGCAGTGTTGATGCAACGGGGCAAGGTGATCGCCTACGCATCTCAACAGCTCAAGGACTACGAGACAAGGTATCCAACGCATGATATGGAGCTCGCAGCTGTGGTTTTTGCACTCAAACTTTGGAGACATTATCTATATGGAGTACACTGCGACATTTACACAGACCATAAGACCCTCAAATACCTCTTTACTCAGAAAGAGTTGAATATGAGGAAGGGACGTTGGATGGAATTGTTGAATGATTACGACTTTGAGCTTCATTATCACCCTGGAAAGGCGAATAAGGTGGCTGATGCCCTTAGTCGAAAGACCGCCGCAGTAGCTGCGAATCTAGTTGGACAGTCTCCTCTGCTCAAGTCAGAGATATAAAGGTTAGAGATGCAGCTGATCACTGGGAGATTAGCAGCTCTTAATGTGCGACCAACCCTTCTTGAGCAGATAAAGGAGGGACAATACGCGGATGATTTCTTGCTTGGGAAGATGTTTGACGCCCAAGGGAATCAAGAAGGTGAATTCAAGCTCGACGATCGAGAAATGTTGAGATGTAACGGTAAGGTCTGTGTGCCTGCCGGTGATGATCTCCGACGCCAATTGCTGCAAGAAGCTCATGGGACTCCATATTCGATCCATCCACATGGAGTTCCTTTGTCGATCGTTTCAGATCGAGATACTCGATTCACTTCGAGGTTTTGGCAACGTCTCCACGATGGCATGGGATCAAGATTGAAGTTCAGTACAGCCTTCCACCCTCAGACTGATGGGCAGAGTGAGCGCACCATTCAGATTCTAGAAGACATGCTCCGAGCCAGTGTGTTAGATTTTCAGGGCTCGTGGAGCCGTTATCTTCCCTTGATAGAATTTGCGTATAACAATAGTTATCAAGCGACTATAGGAATGGCGCCATATGAAGCACTCTATGGAAGGAAATGTCGATCCCCTGTCCACTGGGACGAAGTCGGAGAGAACAAGCTCGTAGAGCCAGAGATGCTAGAGAAAACCACGGAAGCAATCAAGAAGATCCGAGCGAGGATGAAGGCTTCTCAGAATCGTCAGAAGAGCAATGCAGATAAACGGAGACGACCTCTTGAGTTTCAGGTCGGAGACAAAGTGTTTCTGAAAGTTTCACCAATGCGTGGGGTTATGAGATTCGGCAAGAAGGGTAAGCTGAGCCCCAGGTATACAGGACCTTTTGAGATCCTGGAGCGCATTGGAGTAGTAGCTTATCGTTTAGCTCTGCCACCATCAATGTCTCATCTGCACAATGTCTTCCATGTTTCAATGTTAAGGAAATATGTGGAGGACTCTTTTCACGTTCTTCCGGTCCATGACGTCGAGATTTCAGAAAATGTACAATATGAAGAGCCAGCAGTTGCAATTCTCGACCGCGTTCACTCACTCCAGGGTGAGCGAGCCCAAAAGACGTCGGCCTAACCTGACGCAGCCGCGTTCGCTCACTCCAGGGTGAGCGAGCCCAAAAGACGTCGGCCTAACCCGACACACCCGCGTCCGCTCACTCCAGGGTGAGCGGGCCCAAAAAGACGCCGGCCTAACCCGGCGCACCTACGTTCCGACGCTCAAGGGCGCGAACACCAAAAAAGACGCCGGCCTAAGCCGGCGCACCTACGTTCCGACGCTCAAGGGCGCGAACACTAAAAAGACGCCGGCCTAACCCGGCGCACCTACGTTCCGACGCTCCAGGGCGCGAACACTAAAAAGACGTCGGCCTAAACCCGACGCAAAGCGCGTTCGCTTGCTTCAGGGCACGAACCCAAAGACGCCGGCCTAACCCGGTGAGCTCAGTCGCTCAGCAGTGCGAGCTCAAAGACGCCGGCCTTACCCGGCGAGCTCGGTCGCTCAAGCAGCACGAGCTCGAAGACGCCAGCCTAACCCGGCGAGCTCTGTCGCTCAAGCAGCGCGAGCTCGAAGACGCCGGCCTAACCCGGCGAGCTCGGTCGCTCAAGCAGCGCGAGGTCGAAGACGCCGGCCTAACCCGGCGAGCTCGATCGCTCAAACAGCGTGAGCTCGAAGACGCCGGCCTAACCCGGCGAGCTCGGTCGCATAAAAACACGGGCTCCAAAAGACACCAGCCCAACCCGGCGCGACTTACACGTCCAGTCGCCAATGGCACGGATGCAAAGCCCCCAGGGACTACCCGGTACGACCTCTTCGATCGCCGAAAGGCACGAAGCGAAGTCGCTGGGCCACGATAGCCCACAAAGAAGGCACATGCGAGTAAAAATTGCTCGGAAAATGAGATAGCATTCAACATGAAAGCAACGAAAATATCTCATAAATAAAAAGAGCCACGGCTCTGATAAACACGTGCTGAACAAAAAGTGCGTGAAAAATAAAATCCTAGAAATAGTAAGAGAAAGCAAAGCGCTAAACATGCGCGCTGTAAAAGAAAGCCACTCGGCTCAAGAAGCACCCTCGTCCAACAGAGGGAACAAGGTGTCGAAGAAGTCAAAAGTGACCCCCCGGGCCTCGTTCTCGGCCGCGGTCGCGTCTCGACATTCCACCGCTCTGGCACGACGGGCCTCCTCGGTCCCTATGTCGTAGTCATCCTGCAAGTCGGACGCTCTCCGTTCCGCTTCAGCAAGCTGGGACGAGAGTCGAGCGTTTTCCTTCGCCAGAGGGTCGCGTTCGCGCTCCGCCCTAACTCGCGCCGCTTCACTCGAGGTAAGCTGGCGGTGCGTCGTCTCCAAGGCATCGGATCGAGCGTCCAGTTGCCTCCGAAGGTCGGTAACCTCAGTGCGAAAAATCTCCGCTGATTGGGTCGCCACCTCGCAAGCTCGCCGTTCTTCGGTGAACTCGCCCGCCATCCTGGCCACTGACAGTTGGGGTCCGTCGCGCTGGCCTTGTGCGATCTGGAGTTCCATCCTGGCCTCACGAAGCTGGTCTCGAAGCGTCTCGGTCTCCGCCCCCGGGCGCGAACCTCGCTCGACCTGCGCCAACCTAGCCTTCGTCCGGGCGAGCTCCTCCTGAGATGCCCCTAAGCGCCGGATGAAGTCATGCAAAATCATGTCGCTTCGCACGGCCCTCGCATACGCCTGCGACGACAAAGAAGCAAGTGTTAAAACTAAAACCTACGCTTACAACAAAAACAGAAATACTGACCCTCTGAGCGTCAGTAACCCCCGCCTGGAAGAAAGCAATGTCGCCCTTCGACACCACGCCCTTCCACCAGGATAGTGGGGATCCCTCGAGGTGGCGAAAACAATCCCCTCGGGCCTCTATCGCTTCTAGCTCCACCGCCGAGTTCACCCTCTTGGGTTTCGAACGCTCATCGGGAGGTGCCAATGTCGAAGCCCTCTTCAAAGAAGCAAGAGCCAACCTCATACCTCGCCTCTTCGCAGCTACGCAAGGCAAAGTAACGAAAGTCAAGTTCTGTCGAACAGAAAATTTTTACAAAGCCGTAAAAGTTACCTCGAGAAGCAGGAGCGGCTTGCTGGACCACGGGACTCGGGGGCCTGCTCGCCCGGAGCGCCTCCTCGGTGCCCGGAGCAAAGGGCGGGAACCACCCAGTGAGCGCCATCAACTCGGGGGAACGGAACCGCTCGCCAGCCTTGCGGGCTTCCGACATCCCCAATATTTCTCTCACAAAGGGGAGCTCCGCTGCCCCCTCATCCGCTGGAAATTCAGCAAGGCGACCGAAGCGAAGGGGCGCCTTGCCAAAAGCGTCCGAGGTGACCCACACCCACGCCCGGCGGCTAGGCGGGTCACAATCTTCGACCAGCCTCACATTGCCCCGAGCACGGGCCATATGAAATCCCGGCTGCCCCGGCGCCGGGAAGACGACGACCAGGTTACGGAAGTCGTCCACGGTCATGGAACGCTGCGTCTGGCAGTGCCACTCCATGAAACACGTAGCCAACAGGCGATAGAACGCCGGGCTCATCTGACATGCGTGGACCCCGAGCCGGGTCAGGATCTGTTGAACGATCGTGGGGAATGGGAGACGCAACCCGCAGACAAGACTCCCGATCCTCACGGCCGCATACCCGTCCCTGGGGCGGGAGGGCCTGTCCTCGGGAGCGGGTCTAAGCAACCCCACCAAGGGAGGGATGTTATACGTCTCCCGAAGCGTGCCGAAGACTCGGGAAGTAAGCTTGCTCGCAGCATCGATTCCCTTGCACTCTAGGCCGACGGGAGCGACAGAGTCGCTTACTCCGTACATACGAGTCTTCTCCAGCGATCGGGCATAAGTGTAGCCCGAAACCTCCGCGGGCTCGAGGGCCGTCCATGCCGTCGCCAACACCTCGCCATCGTGTTTCTCCTTCCCCCTCGCGGGAGGGGCCTCCGAGTCCTCATCAGTAGCCTACGAGCCCGACCCATGGGGACGGCGCTATCGCAAGCTCGACACCCGAGGCGTTCAAGTTAGACGCCCGGGGGAGCTCGGCACTCACCACCGCTTCACCCCGCTGCTTGAGCAGGGGGCGTCAAAGGACGCCTCGCGGGAAACCAGGTTGATCACCAACCTTGACGAACGCAGGTCCTCGGACTCTTCGTCCCCCCCTTCGGGGCCGCACCTAGCAAGTGGGCCGCTCCCGGGCCCCGCCAGCTCGGCGATAGCCGCGGCATCGGTCTCCAACTCCGCGAGCCATTGGTCGGCCGCGCCAGAGTCTTCCATGACAAAGATGGGAATCCCGTCGAGTTCCTCAAAGGGACCCTTGGCCGCCCCCCCAAAATTTGGGAGAGGGCAGGTAGGGTCAACCTCGGGATCATCAACATGGCAAACAAACTCACTCCCCATTACAAAAAAAATCAACTGCCCGGGGCAAATTTCAAATTTAGAGGAATTTTCCGATTACCCGCAGGCCGCCAGTGTGAACAAGAGAGAGCGGGAACTCTCCTATTTATGGAGAGGAAGGAGCAAACCCTGCTCCTTCCCCCTGCGCGCGCGACACAAGGCCCGGCCCGCAGGCCGGCCTCGCGCGCGCGCCAGTCCCCCAGCGCCAGGCCGAGCGCGGGTCTTGTTGCCCGATCGGCCCGGTCCGGCCCCCACGGGTCCGGCCACAAAAGACATGCGTGCGTACGGTCACGCGTGATCGAAGGTGAAATTACCTCAACGCCCTTTTCTTTTCTAAAGTTCACGACTTACGTCCCGTAAGCCATAAACTTGGGGGGCTAATGTTACCGGTCGTTTTTGGGACACCGGAAATTCAAAAAATATTCAAGGTCGGCCGGGCTTTGCCGGCCGGAAGCCCAACGGGCCCCGGCCCACCAGGCCCGAGCTCCCCGACGCACCTGCGCCCCCGGCCCTGAGGCCCCCGGCCCAATGGGCCTCAGCGCGCTCTATCGCGCCTGGCTCACGCGCACCCTGCGCCCCGGCCTCTCGGCCCGCGCGCGCACTCCTGCGCCCTGACCTCCCGGCCCGCGCACACACTCCCGCGCACCCCGGCCTCCCGGCCTGCGCGCGCCTCGGCGCCCCGGCCGAGCGCCCCTGCTGCCTCAGTTGGGTGTCCCTGCCACCTCGGCCACCTCGGTCGAGCGCCTTCGCCAGCTCGGCCACCTCGGCCGAGCGTCTTCGCCAGCTTGGCCACCTCGGCCGAGCGTCTTCGCAAGCTCGGCCACCTCGGCCGAGCGACTTCGCCAGCTCGGCCACCTCGGCCGAGCGTCTTCGTCAGCTCGGCCACCTCGGCCGAGCGTCTTTGCCACCTCGGCCGGGCACGCCCGCTGCCGGGCACGCCGCGCCTGGCACGCCCCGCGCCCGTCTAGGCGATATGTCTCGCGCGCCCTGCGCCCTCTTGGGCGTGAGGCCTCGCTCCCGGCCACCCGGTGGGCCTCAAGGGGCCGGCCCAAGGCCTCCCCTCAAATACTATAAATACCCCCCCCCTAGGAGAGGAAAAAAAGGACGAACCACAACATCCCAATTCTAACACAACACTTCTCTCACTCGAGAATTCTCTCTTCTCCCGTGCTCTTGTGACATTCCAAGAGCGCGCCCTCCTCCTCCCTCGGCTCAGAAATACAAGGACCCCCCTCCACGAGAGGGAGCGCGCTCCTTTTCTGCGACCCGAGCTTCTGCAGTACACACTGCTCTCCTGCTTCTGGGCCATTGAGCTAGAACTCCGAGCTACGAGGCAAGCGACCCCTCTAAAGTCTTCACCAGAAGCTACGAGCCGGGTCCTACTCTAAAGTCTCGGGTTCCCAAAGCCTCCGAGCCCAAGATAGCCCAAATACACAAATTGAACTACGTTCTGACCTGATCCCGACTATAGGGTACGTAGGCAGCCAACCTTTGGCACAGTCACACCCCCCAAAACAAACCTCAGGGTCTGGAGGGTGCAGCTCGGTCTACGAGCTCCCATTTTTGGCCCGTGCGCGATCACTTGGTCTGGCCTTGGATCGAACCGCCCGAGGTATTTAATCGTTGTTCATTTTCGTGCGACAACAGATGTCAATACACCAATTTTGACCAGCCACCTTTTAAATTGGTTTGATCACTCACATCCTTTCGCAGGGCCTCGAGGGAGGATTAATAGCATGGCTCAACCAGACGGTTTCGTGGATGAAGGTCAAGAGACCAAGGTTTGTGAGTTGCTTAAGTCCATTTATGGATTAAAGCAAGCATCTAGGTCATGGAATATTAGATTCGATGAAACTGTAAAGAGCTTCGGCTTTGAACAGTCAATAAATGAGCCTTGTGTTTACAAGTTAATACACGAAGGCAAAGTTGTGTTTCTGGTACTATATGTCGATGATATACTACTCATTGGTAATGACGTGGGTAACTTATCTGAGGTTAAGGTCTGGTTAGCAAAGCAATTCGATATGAAGGATCTAGGAGAAGCCGTGTACATTCTGGGAATCCAAATCTTCCGAGATAGGAAAAACCGGACCCTGTCGCTCTCTCAAGCATCTTATATTGATAAAGGTGATGGATCGCTTCTCGATGCAAGACTCGAAGAAGGGCCAAACACCCATTAGGCATGGAGTCTCACTCTCTAAAGATCAGTCTCCCAAGACTGCACAAGAGATTGAAGACATGAGGAAGATTCCTTACGCCTCTGTCGTAGGAAGCCGCATGTATGCTATGCTTTGCACTAGACTTGACATCTGTTTCGCCGTTGGCGTAGTTAGCCGTTTCCAATCCAACCCTGGACCCGAGCACTGGATTGCTGTTAAGCATGTTCTTAAGTATCTTTGAAGACTAGGAACTTGATGCTTACATACTCAGGTACTGACCTGACTATGACGGGATATACCGACTCCGATTTTCAAGCGGATAAGGATTCCAGGAAATCCACTTCGGGATCTGTGTTCATCCTTAATGGTGAAGCTGTCGTGTGGAGGAGTATTAAGCAATCTTGCATTGCTGACTCCACAATCGAAGCGGAATATGTGGCTGCTTGTGAAGCATCCAAAGAGGCTGTATGGCTTAGAAAATTCCTTAAGTATTTGGAAGTTGTTCTAAACGTCGGCGAGCCCATGACCCTTTATTGTGATAATAGTGGGGCTATCGCTAACTCAAAGGAACCTCGAAGCCATAAGCGCTCTAAACATATTGAGAGGAAATACCATTTTATTCGAGAGATCGTGCAGCGCGGAGACGTGGAATTGAAGAAGATCTCAACAGTGGACAACCTAGCAGATCCATTCACAAAGGCCCTAGCGAACAAGGTCTTCGACCAACATCGAGAGGGATTAGGCATGAAGGACTACACACATCTTCTTTGAGTCAAGTCGGAGTTTGTTGTCATTCAGGTCGAGGGCATATCCCCAAAAGGAAAGAGGGAGTGATGAGTAACTCATCATTGATCTAACCATCTCCATAAGAGTTCGGTTCCTTCTCTTTGACACTCCGTTTTGTTGGGGTGTGCCAGGTGCGGTAAGCTGAGAAGCGATACCTTCTTATTTAAGAAAGTCATCGAACTCTCCAGACATATACTCACCACCTCGATCAGATCGAAGGGTTTTGATCACTTTGCCAGTTTGCTTTTCCACTAAAGCCCTAAAGACCTTAAATACGTTTAAGGTCTCGGATTTGTGTTTGAGCAAATATACAAAACCATATCGCGAGTAATCATCGGTGAAGGTAACAAAGTATTCGTATCCTCCACGTGCCTGTTGGCTGAGCGGACCACATACATCTTAATGTACTAGTTCCAGCAACTCCGTGGCTCTTCGACCCTTATCGGAGAAAGGTCACTTAGTCATTTTTCCTTTTATGCAGGATTCACAAGTAGATAGTGAACCTATTGCAGAGGCTTGGAGTGGACCGTCCCTCACAAGTCTGGTTGTCGGCCCGTCAACGACCGACAGGAGCAAAAGAGTCAAAACACACCACGATAGGCGGGACCGTCGCAACGACTCCCGACCGGCCAGCCAAGGACCACACAACGACTTCATTGGTAGGTCGAGAAAATAAGCCACGCACAATAAAGTCGTGCTAATCAATCACGCCTTCATTGGTAGGTCGAGAAAATAAGCCACGCACAATAAAGTCGTGCTAGTCGATCACGCCTTCATTGGTAGGTCGAGAAAATAACCCATGCACAATAAAGTCGTGCTAATAGATCACGCCTTCAATGGTAAGTCGAGAACGTAAGCCACGCACCGACAAAACGGGCAAATCGATTGCACCTTCGTCGAAGGGTCGAGAAAATAAGACCCGCATCGACAAAACCGCGCGAATCGATTACGGTAATATATTGGGAACATAAGACACGTAAGGAGAAAGACAATAACAGCCATCCCGTGAGACGCAATAAAGCCGTCCCACGCGACACACCAAAGCCGTACCTCACGACGCACAAAAGCTGTCCCTCGCGATGCACCAACGCCCTTCTTCGGTGCGACAACATACTCAATTGTGGTCGTCTGGAGTCCACATGTCGATGTGATTCTTGAGTTTCCACTCGACCTACGCTCGACCAGAAACTCGGGGGGCTAATGTTGTCGGCCCATCAACGATCGATAGGGGCAAAAGAGTCAAAACACACCACGATAGGCGGGACCGTCGCAATGACTCCCGACCGGCCAGCCAAGGACCACACAACGACACCCGGTCGGCCACGGCCCGATCGGTCGACTCCCGGCCGGTGGCCGCCCGGCCAATGACCGGCCCAAAGCCGGCGCCCGGCCAGTGGCCGGCCCAGAGCCGGCGTCCGGCCAATGGCCGCTCCAGGACCGGTGCCCGGCCGATGGCCGTCCCAGGGTCGTTGTCCGGCCAATGGCCGTCCCAGGGCCGGCGACCCGCCAATGGCCGACTCACAGCCGACGACCGGCCGATGGTCGGCCCAGGACCGGCGAAACGCCGGCCCAGAGCCGGCGCCCGGCCAATGGCCGGCCCGGAGCCGGCCATTGCCTCCATGGCCGACCCAGAGCCGGCCATTGCCCCCATGGCCGGCCTAGAGCCAACCCTTGCCTCCATGGTTGACCCAGAGCCGGCCATTGCCTCCATGGCCGACCCAGAGCCGGCCTTTACTTCCATGGCCGGCCCAGAGCTGGCCTTGCCTCCATGGCCGACCCAGAGTCGGCCATTGCCTCCATGGGCGACCCAGAGCCGGCCATTGCCTCCATGGCCAGCCCAGAGCCGGCCCTTGCCTCAATGGCCGACCCAGAGCCGGCCATTGCCTCCATGGCCGACCCAGAGCCGGCCCTTGCCTCCATGGCCAAACTAGAGCCGGCCATTGCCTCCATGGCCGACCCAGAGCCGGCCATTGCCCCCATGGACGGCCCAGAGCCAACCCTTGCTTCCATGGCCGACCCAGAGCCGGCCATTGCCTCCATGGCCGACCCAGAGACGGCCTTTGCCGCCATGGCCGGCCTAGAGCCGGCCATTGCCTCCATGGCCGACCCAGAGCCGGCCATTGCCTCCATGGCCGACCCAGAGCCGGCCATTGCCTCCATGGCCGCCCCACAGCCGGCCCTTGCCTCCATGGCCGACCCAGAGCCGGCCATTGCCTCCATGGCCGTCCCAAAGCCGGCCCTTGCGTCCATGGCTGACCTAGAGCCGGCCATTGCCTCCATGGCCAACCCAGAGCCGGCCCTTGCCTCCATGGCCGACCCAGAGCCGGCTATTGCCTCCATGGCCGGCCCAGAGCCGGCCCTTGCCTCCATGGCCGACCCAGAGCCGGCCATTGCCTCCATGGCCGACCCAGAGCCGGCCCTTGCCTCCATGGACGAACTAGAGCCTGCCATTACCTCCATGGTCGACCGAGAGCCGGCCATTGCCCCCATGGCCGGCCCAGAGCCAACCCTTGCCTCCATGGCCGACCCAGAGCCGGCCATTGCCTCCATGGCCGACCCAGAGCCGGCCTTTGCCTCCATGGCCGGCCCAGAGCCGGCCCTTGCCTCAATGGCCGACCCAGAGCCGGCCATGTTCGAATTGATCTAGGGTTTAAGAAAAAGTTTAACGCTTCGCAAAGCGGCAGAATTTTAAAAATTTTATTTTCAAGTAAAAACAGTTTTTTTACTAACCTAGATAAATAACAAGTACACGTAATTAAAAACTATTATGAGTATAGAAGTTTACTAACCTTTCTTGAAGCTTGAACTTTGAAGACGCTTTTGGAAAGTTTGCAACGCTCGTCTCCCCTCGCAGCACGTCTCTCTTTCTTTCCTCGGCACCTCGAGCAACCACGAAATTTTCTATCACTAAATCACTCGAAATAAAGGAATTAGTGAGTGGGCACTTTTAAACACTACGACTTAAGAATGGGTCTTGAAGTCGCAGAGCTAAACACTAGGTCGAATGAGGACCTAGATGCCAAAATAAAAAAAATCGAAAATAAACTAGAAAGAGAGAGGAAGGGGCGACCAAAGTTCTAGAGAGAGACTCTCAAGTCTCTTAAACTTGGATGAATGAAAAGTGTGGAATGAGGCTCCTATTTATAGGAGAGGTCTCACCTTCAATAAGGTAGTTTCCTGTTCTATAGAATATCACATATTCATGAGCCAATTTCCCTTTCCGTTCAAAGAGTCACACGGCCAAGACTTGCCAAGCAAGTCCTTGGATTTGTTTCCTCTTTTATTTGCTTCTCTCTTGACTCATTTGGGCTCCCACCTTTGTTTCCCCTTAGGGAAATTTGTTTCCTCTTTTTCTTTTGGCAAGTATCTTCATTCATTCATGCAAAAAATATTCTCTCTTTATTTGGGTATGTTGGGCGCCTATACCATCTAGAAAAAGGCTTCTAGAAGCTTTTCCATTTGTTCATAACAACATGAAAAAGGCCCATTAAGAATTTTCAATAAAATTCTTATGAAATGAAATTAATCCACAAGGCCCAATTAATCTCATTATGGCCGAGTGTTACTTGTCATCAAATGACCATGTCAAAAAATTTATTGACATTCATTTCATCCTATGTCTCAAAAGAAATGAAATTAATAAAATTCTTACGAAATGAAATTAATTCACAAGGCCCAATAATCAAGTTATGGCCGAGTGACATTAAGTCATCAAATGAACTTGTCAAAAAATTTATTGACATTCATTTCATCATATGTCTCAAAAGACAACTCGGTTCAAATGAATTTATTTTCTACTCAAGAATTCGACCTAATTATGATGAGCGGATCCACTGAATATTATCTATGTTTACCCTTCATGAATGTCATCAGCTAGTCGGGATTTACTAAATTACCATTTTACCCTTCTAGCTGTTATTTCCTCAACTCCTTTGTCGCTTGTGAATAAGTTAGAAACAATGTATTGACGAGGAGCTAACAAGTCACATTGTTTCATCCAAAAGAGTCAGGACTCAATTTGGACACTGGCCAGTTCATTTATTCACACTCCAAGGAACAAAGCATGAGGTGACATACATTGCATTTCAGCAATCTTGTACATGAATTCCATATCTATGAGAACTTCACAAAGTTACTCATGACATTCTCACAACTTAGTACTTCACCAGTAGGCCCTGATCGGAATCACATAGTGAGTCCATACTCTGACTTTCTCAAATGAGAATACTAAGGTGTGAAATGACATGTCTCATTTCAGGATTAAGGTAAGCTCGATGTAATTCATACGTAGTGACTTCGAGACATAAGAGGTTAAATGGTTTGTTCTTATCTTGTCTCTAGAAGTGCACTGGTCAATTCAGTACCTTCGGAATATACCTAGAAGAACTATAGAGTCTCCAACTCTCAATGCCTCATAACCAGACATCATAGATTCTTCTAACAATCATACTGAGGTCAATAGTCCTTTGAGCCTTAGATTGCGAATATATCATTTTAAGCAATCTACGAATAGTTTGTTCATGCAAATCTACATTTGTCTCTTCGTAAGTTGTTTAGTTTGTTTATGGACTAAAGACTAATGTTTTATCATAAAGCTTCAGACAAGGAAGATTGAATGAACGTTTCCACTTTTTATTAATGAATAAGCAATTACAAGCAAGAGTCTTCATGAGACTTTATTACATCAAATGTAGAATATAAAGATTACAACTCTTCTTGTGGGCACCATTGATAACAGGTCATTGCCTCCATGGCCGATCCAGAGCCGGCCATTGCCTCCATGGCCGACCCAGAGCCGGGCATTGCCTCCATGGCCGCCCCTGAGCCGGCCATTGCCTCCATGGCCGACCCAGAGACGCCCCTTGCCTCCATGGCCCACCACGAGCTGGCCATTGCCTCCATGGCCGTCCCAGAGCCGGCCCTTGCCTCCATGGCCGACCCAGAGCCGGCCATTGCCTCCATGGCCGACCCAGAGCCGGCCATTGCCTCCATGGCCGACCCAGAGCCGGCCCTTGCCTCCATGGCCGACCTAGAGCCAGACATTGCCTCCATGGCCGACCCAGAGCCGGCTATTACCTCCATGGCCGACCCAGAGCAGGCCATTACCTCCATGGCCGACCCAGAGCGGGCCCTCGGCCAAGGGGATGCCCGGAATGCCCATTGGTCGCTTATAAATATTGGGGTTCCTCCCCTGGTCCAGGTAATCCGAATTTGAGTACTGAAATGTTGTCGAACTCGTACCTCGCTCGTTTCTATCAAGTCTCGGCCTCTAAGCACCTAAACCCTCTACAATCCACCTCAACCCTACTAATGTTGAGCATTGGAGAGGTAAACAGAGGCAACCCCTCTATTTCCCCTTTGTAGTTCACGCACTCTCTGCTGCTTTTCAGGTACCGAGACGATGTGAGCTTCATCTACAGCTAAGGGACGACTTGGGATACCAAGTCCGACACGCTCGAGCCGAAGTGAGACCACTTGGTCTGGCCTTGGGTCTAACTACTTTGGGCTCCTAAATAGTTGTCCGAAAAGCAGCGACAACATTTTGGCGCTAGAGGAAGGGGCTCGGACCTCCGGCCTTGGCGACGCTCTCCCTTCCATTCCTCTTTCTTGCTACTTCTACGACTCTCGAGAGATGAGGCATGTCCCTGCCAACTCCGTGGGCGCTCGAGCGACTAGCTCAAGATACGGCCTTCGAAGCCCTGCATATCGTCTAGGAGGGCAACCTCGTGAAAATGAGAGCCAGCCCCGAGACGCGGCGAATGACCCCGAGGCCGCAGTCTGAGAGGACACGGCTCGAAGGCTCGCCGAGCTCCTAGACCTCCCCAGCGTCACCGGTGCGCTCATCGCCGACCTCCTCGACTCCAACAATGTCGACGACGTCGATCATGATGGGAAAGACCCCGATTACGTGGCGAAGTCGAGAACCAGCGAGACCAACCTCGACCACGCTGTTCACGAAAGTGGACGCGCACGCACGCCTTCGAGGGGACACCCTCAAGCGACCGTACGAAAACATCAATAAATGGTTGAACGCACACATGCGCCCTCGAGGGGACACCCCCGAGAGACCGCATCGAGGCGTCGAGGATCACACAATGCCCAAGGACGCTCAATCTCAAGGTCACGAAAGGGATGCTCCGAGCTCACCATTCGCGTCCAAGGCCCCTGGATGGACGACGACATCGAATGTTGTGGCGCCCATCGAGGACGTCGCTCGAACGACATATCCTTGCCAAGGGTGATAGGGACGGCCAATGGAGACTTGAGAGACCACCTCGATTCCCGAAGGGAATCCCATGGATGTGACTTGAGAGAGAAACTCAACGCCCAATGCAAGACCGCGAGAGAGGCTGCCTTGGGACACCAATCGCGCAACGTTGTTGACCGCGCATCCAACAAAAAGCGCACCGCCACACTCATGGCACCGGCCACCGGTCTCGGCTCGTGAAGGAAGAGGCGTAGAAATGGTCAAGTCCCTAATGACCATCCTTCTCCAGCCCCAAAGCAATCCTTCGTCCCTCTTAATGAGACACCCGACAGGATCCTGAGCTTACACAGAGAGAAGCTGGGATCCCCGGCCCCGATGAAGAAGGACCCCACAACGCGAGACAAGAGCAAACAGTGCGAATATCACCATGACCACGGGCACGCGACAACTGAATGCTACCAACTTAGGAAGCAAATTGATTCCCTGATTCGAGGTGGGGACCTCAAGGAATTCGTCGCATCTGCTAGCAAACCATGACTGTCACAGCTTCCGCCCTCAAACTCATGCCCGAACTCGCTCGACTTCATGATCACTTTATTTCAAGAATGTAATTTTCTTTTTTCAAAGAAGGCCAAGTGCCATGACAACCTATAACGACCCCCTTATTGCAATAAAGAGTTATTCTACACATGGCAACACACACTATTGTATACCTTCAACACGAGAGTTTCTTGGTCTTCGTCTCACAAACGCAAGAAACTCGGGGGGCTAACAGGGGTCAATACTCAATCAAAACAACTCAACAACAAATCGACAACTAAAAAGAAAAGGGTAAAAGTAAAACAAAATCTCAAGGGGCCGATGGTTAGGCCGGAGGTCCCAAAGAGAGACAGTCTACAAATGTCTCCTCGAGTCGAGTTCACTCCTCGAGTTGAATACCGAGTCAACGAGTCGACAAGCTACTCCTCGTGCCGACTCTACATGTCACCTGGAGTTGAGTTCACTCCTCGAGTCGAATACCGAGTCAACGAGTCAACAAGCTACTCCTCGTGCCGACTCTACATGTCACATGGAGTTGAGTTCACTCCTCGAGTCGAATACCGAGTCAACGAGTCGACAAGCTACTCCTCGTGCCGACTCTACATGTCACCTCGAGTCAAGTTCACTCCTCGAGTGGAACACAGAGTCCACGAGTCGACTAGCTACTCCTCGTGCCGACTCTGCATCTCACCTCGAGTTGAGTTCACTCCTCGAGTCATATACCGAGTCAACGAGTCGACTAGCTACTCCTCCTGCCGACTCTACATGTCACCTCGAGATGAGTTCACTCCTCGAGTCGAACACCGAGTCCACGAGTTAACTAGCTACTCCTCGTGCCGACTCTGCATGTCACCTCGAGTTGAGTTCACGCCTCGAGTCGGATACCGAGTCCACGAGTCGACTAGCTACTCCTCGTGCCCACTCTACAATTCCCCTCGACTAGTCACTCCTCATGCTGACTCTACATCATTCCTCGAGTCAAGTACCGAGTCCGCGAGCCGACTAGCTACTCCTTGTGCCGATTCTACACCACTCCTCGAGCTGAGTGTTGTCGCTGTTTTTCGGACAACGATTTAGGAGCCACAAGCGGTAAGACCCAAGGCCGGACCAAGTGGTCTCGCCTGGACTCGAGCGTGTCGGACTCGGTATCCCGAGTCGTCCCTTAGCTGTGAATGTCCCTTGAGCTCACCGGCATACCTGAAAGAGATGAGAGAACCGTGAGCTACAAAGGGGAAACAAAGGGGGTGCCTCTGTTTAACTCTCCGACGCTCAACATTAGTGGGATTGAGGTGGAGTATAGAGGTTTTAGAGGTGGTGAGAGGCCAAAGATGGGAGAAACGAGCGAAGTATGAGTTCGGCAGCGTTTCGGGACTAAAAAATGGATTACCTTTGGGAGAGGGCAGACCTCTCTTTTTATAGGCGGCCAAGGGGTGTTTGGGGGGCCCCTTGGCCGAGTGAACACTTTGGGTCGGCCATTGGCCGGCTAAAGGGTTGGGCCGGCCAATGGCCGAGTGAGCATTTTGGGTCGGCCATTGGCCGGCTGAAGGGTTGGGCCGACCAATGGCCGAGTGAGGAGTCTTGCCCGGATGAAGGTTCACTCGGCCATTGGCCGAGTGAACTGCTGGAAGGTTCACTCGGCCATTGGCCGAGTGAACTGCATGGCCGGCTGAAGGGTTCACTCGGCCATTGGCCGAGTGAACTGCATGGCCGGCTGAAGGGTTCACTCGGCCATTGGCCGAGTGAACTGCATGGCCGGCTGAAGGGTTCACTCGGCCATTGGCCGAGTGAACTTCTGGAAGGTTCACTCGGCCATTGGCCGAGTGAGCTGCATGGCCGGCTGAAGGGTTCACTCGGCCATTGGCCGAGTGAACTGCTGGAAGGTTCACTCGGCCATTGGACGAGTGAACTGTATGGCCGGTTGAGCATATGGCCGGCCATGGGCGGGCTGACCTTTGGGTCGGCCGTGGGCCGGCTGAGCATATGGCCGGCCATTGGCCGGCTGTCCTTTGGGCCGGCCATGGGCCGGCTGAGCATATGGCCGGCGATTGGCCGGCTGACCCTTGGGCCGGCCGTGGGCCGGTTGAGCATATGGCCGGCCATTGGCCGACTGAACCTTGGGCCGGCCATTAGTTTGGGCCGGCCAATGGCTGAGGCAAGGTTCCACCATCAAACGCCTTGCGCCGGTTGCGCGGGTCGAAGTGATGCCTTTGTCCTCATCGGCCCTAGACGGGCCGACAACATTAGCCCCCCGAGTTTCTAGTCGAGCGTAGATCGAGTGGAAACTCAAAATCTACGCTTTTATACGGATGCGGGTTGAACGTTCTCAGGTTTGCGTCATAGGGAACGGCCTTTGTGCGTCACGAGTGACGGCCTTTGTGCGCCACCAGGGACGGCCTTTGTGCGTCTCGAGGGACGGCTTTTGTGCGTCGCGAGGGACGGCTTTCGTGCATCACGAGGGACGACCTTTATGCGTCACGAGGAACGGCCTTTGTGTGTCGCGAGGGACGGCTTTTGTGCGTCACGAGGGACGGCCTTTATGCGTCGCGAGGGACGGCTTCTGTGCGCGTGGCTTATTTTCTTGACTTGCCAACGAAGGCATAATTGATTTGCACGTCTTTGTTGTGCGCGACTTTGGCCCCGGGGGGCTTTGGCCCCGGGGGGCGTTGGTGTCACATTTGCGTGATTGGGTTTTCCGCGGACGCTGGCTAGACCAGGTACGCCCGACGGACGCATGCCTTTAAAACCCATTTGTGACTCGCTGCCTATCGGCGCACGAGCTGGGCGGCGAGCACAGTGCCACATTTGTGTGGCCAGGTTTCCCGTGGACGCTGGCTAGACCAGATACACCCGGCGGACGCAAGCCTTTGAAACCCATTTGTAACTCGCTGCCTATCGGCGCACGAGCTGGGCGGCGAGCGCAGTGCCACATTTGCGTGGCGAGGTTTCCCGTGGACGCTGGCTAGACCAGATACGCCCAGCGAATGCAAGCCTTTGAACCCATCGCTGCCTTTCGGCTCACGAGCTGGGCGGCAAGCGCGGTGCCACGTTCGTGTGACGAGGTTTCCCGTGGACGCTGGCTAGACCAGATACGTCCTGGCGGACGCAAGCCTTTGAACCCATCGCTGCCTTTTGACTCACGAGCTGGGCGGCGAGCGCGGACTCGGGACTCAACTCGAGGACTCACGTGGAGCCTGCACGAGGAGTAGTTAGTTGACTTGTGGACTTGGGACACAACTCGAGGGCTCATGTAGAGCCTGCACGAGGAGTGGTTAGTTGGCTTGTGGACTCGATACTCAACGCGAGGAATGAACTCGTCTCGGGGATGTATGTGAAGTCGGTAGGAGGAGTACCGGTCGACTTGTGGACTCGAACTCGACTCGAGGGCTCATGTAGAGCCTGCACGAGGAGTTTCATGAAGAATCGGCACGAGGAGTATCGGTCAACTCGTGGATTCGAACTCGACTCGAGAGCTCACGTAGAGCCTGCACGAGGAGTTTCGTGAAGAGTCGGCGCGAGGAGTATCGGTCGACTCGTGGATTCGAACTCGACTCGAGGGCTCATGTCGAGCCTGCACGAGGAGTTTTGTGAAGAATCGACACGAGGAGTATCGGTCGACTCGTGGATTCGAACTCGACTCGAGGGCTCACGTAGAGCCTGCACGAGGAGTTTCGTGAAGAGTCGGCGCGAGGAGTATCGGTCGACTCGCGGAGTCGGAGCTCGACTCGAGGAATGAGCTCGTCTTGAGGAGATGTGTGAAGACTCGGCACGAGGAGTATCAGTCGAGTCGTGGACTCGAACTCGGCTCGAGGACTCATGTAGAGCCTGCACGAGGAGTTTCGTGGAGAGTCGGCACGAGGAGTATCGGTCAACTCGTGGACTCGAACTCGACTCGAGGGCTCACGTAGAGCCTGCACGAGGAGTTTCGTGAAGAGTCGGCGTGAGGAGTATCGGTCGACTCGCGGACTCGGAGCTCGACTCGAGGATTGAGCTCGTCTCGAGGAGATGTGTGAAGAGTCGGCACGAGGAGTATCGGTCGACTCGTGGACTCGAACTCGGCTCGAGGACTCATGTAGAGCCTGCACGAGGAGTTTCGTGGGGAGTCTCTCTTTGGGACCTCCGGCCTAACCATCGACCCCTTGAGACTTTACTATTATTATTATTTGTTTTCTGTTTCGAGAGAGTTAGCCCAACATGGTTGGGTGAACTGACGAACCGAATCCATAGATGTTTGGGCAAAGTGATGAAGTCGCTCCAGCTCGACTAGACGAAGTGGCGAGCTCGACTGGACGAAGTGGCGAGCTCGACTAGACGAAGTGATGAGCTTGTCCAAGCGAGGTGACGAGCTCGTCCAGGCGAGGTGACGAGCTCAACCAGGCGAGGTGACGAGATCGACCAGGCGAGGTGACGAGATCGACCTGGCGAGGTGATGAGCTCGTCCAGGCAAGGTGACGAGCTCGAAATCCCAACAATTCATTAGAGTCGGCATGAGGAGTATCACTCGACTCGTGGACTCGGACTCAACTCGAGGACTCATGTAGAGCCTGCACGAGGAGCCGCGTGAAGAGTCGGCACGAGGAGTATCGGTCGACTCGTGGATTCGAACTCGACTCGAGGAGTGAACTCATCTCGAGGAGTTACGTGATAAGTCTTTCCTTGGGACCTCCGGCCTAACCATCGGCCCCTTGAGACTTTGTTATACTTTTGTTTTTGTTTTTGAGTTGTTTTTTTTTAGCATTGATCCCTGTTAGCCCCCCGAGTTTCTTGCGTTTGTGAGACGAAGGCCAAGAAACTCTTGTGTTGGAGGTATACAAAAAAGTTTTCATGTGTAGAATAACTTTTTATTGCAATAAAGGGGGTCGTTACAGGTAGTCATGGCACTTGGCCTTCTTTGAAAAAAGAAGAAATTACATTTTCGAAATAAAAGTGATCACGAAGCCGATCGGGTTCGGGCGTGAATTTAAAGGTCGAAGTCGCGACAATCATGGCTTGCTAGCAGATGCGATGAATTCCTTGAAAGTCCCCACCTCGAATTAGGGAATCAATTCGCTTCTTAAGCTGGTTGCATTCGATCGTCACGTGCCCGTGATCTTTGTGGTATTCGCAGAACCTACTTCGATCTCGATTCGCGGGGTCCTTTGTGAGTGGAGCGGGGCTTCCCAGCTCATCGCGGCATAAGCTCAGGATCCGGTCGGGCGTTGTGTTGAGCAGGATGAAGGATCGCTTCGGGGTCGGAGAAGGAAGGTCATTAGGGACTCGACCCTTTCTGCGCCTTTTCCTTCGCGAGTCGGGAGCGACGGCCGATGCGGCGAGTGTGGAGGCGCGTTTCTTGTTAGGTGCGCAGTTAGCAGCGTCAGGTGGTTGACGTCCCAAGACGATCTTGCTCGCGATCTCGCGTTGGGCGTTGAGCTTTTCTCTCAAGTCGCTCTCATGAGATTCCTTCCGGGAATTGAGGTGATCTCTCAAGTCTCCGGCGGCCGTCCCTATTACTTTAGGCGAGAGTGCGTCATTTGAGTGACGTTCTCGATAGACGACACGGCCATTGTTGTCGTCATCTCCCTGGGGGTTTTGGACGCGGATGGTGAGCTTGGAGCGTCCCTCTCGGGGCCTAGAGGTTGAGCGCCCCCGTGTACCTTTCGACACTTGTCGTCTTGACGTGGTCGCCCGAGGGTGTCCCATCGAGGGCGCGCGCGGGTGCTCATCAGAAAGTTGACGATTCGACGCGGTCGCCCGAGGGTGTCCCCTTGGAAGCGTGCGTGTGCGTCCACTTTCGTGAATAGTGTGGTCGAGGTTGGTCTCGTGGTTGATGTCGTCGATGTTGTTGGAGTCGAGGAGGCCGGCGATGAGCGCGCCGGTGACGCCAGGGCGGTCTAGGAGCTCGGCGAGCCTTCGAGCCACGTCATCTCGGACTGCAGCCTCGAGGTCATTCGCCGGGTCTCGGGGCTGGCTCTCATTATCATGAGGTTGCCCTTCGATACGGTGCGTGGAGCTTTGGAGGTCGCGCCTTGAGCTAGTCGCTCGGGCGCCCATGGAGGTGGCGGGGCTACGACTCATCTCTCGAGAGTCGTAGAAGTAGCAGGAATAAACGTGGTAGAGGGAATGCGTCGCCAAGGTCGAGAGATCCCCTCCTTCTAGCGCCAAAATGTTGTCGCTGTTTATCGGACAACGATTTAGGAGCCACAGGCGGTCAGCCCCAACGCCGGACCAAGTGGTCTCGCCTGGACTCGAGCGTGTCGGACTCGGTATTGTTGTCAATGCTGCCCACAAGAAGAGTTGTAGTGTGTATTTATGTACATTTGATGTCATATAGTCTTACGAAGACTCTTGCTTATAACTGCTTATTCATTAATATAAAGTTGAAACGTTCATTCATTCTTTCTTTGTTTGAAGCTTTATGATAAAACCTTAGTCTTTTAGTCCATAAACAAACTTAACAACTTACGAAGAGACAAATGTAGATTGGCATGAACAAACTCTTCGTAGTTTGCTTAAAACGATATATTCGCAATCTTAGGGTCAAAGTACTATTGACCTCAGTACGATTGTTAGAAGAATCTATGATGTCTGGTTATGAGGCATTGAGAGTTGGAGACTCTATAGTTCTTCTAGGTATCTTCCGAAGGTACTGAATTGACCAGTGCACTTCTAGAGACAAGATAAGAACAAACCATTTAACCTCTTATGTCTCGAAGTCACTATGTATGAATTGCATCATGCTTACCTTAATCCTGAAATGAGACATGCCATTTCACAGCTTAGTATTCTCATTTGAGAAACTCAGAGTTCGGACTCACTATGTGATTCCGAACAGGGCCTATTGGTGAAGTACTAAGTTGTGAGAATGTCATGAGTAACTTTGTGAAGTTCTCATAGATATGGAATTCATGTACAAGATTGCTGAAATGCAATGTATGTCACCTCATGCTTTGTTTCTTGGAGTGTGAATAAATGAACTGGCTGTTGTCGCTGTTTTTCGGACAACTATTTAGGAGCCAAAGACGGTTAGACCCAAGGCCGGACCAAGTGGTCTCGTCTTGACTCGAGTGTGTCGGACCCGGTATCCCGAGTCATCCCTTAGCTGTGGATGTCCCTTGAGTTCGTCAGAGTACCTGAAAAGGAGTAGAGAACACGTGAACTACAAAGGGGAAACAGGGGGGGTGCCCATGTTTACCTCTCCGACGCTCAACATTAGTGGGATTGAGGTGGAGTATAGAGGTTTTAGGGGTGTTTAGAGGCCAAAGCTTGAGAGAAACGAGCGAGGTACGAGTACGGCAGCGTTTCAGTACTCAAGAAGGGATTACCTAGAGTAGGGGAGCGGCCCCTCTATTTATAGGCAGCCAAGGGGTGGTTTGAAGACCCCTTGGCCGAGTGAACTTGCTTGACTCGTCCATTGAGTGGTTGGGTCAGCCAATGGCCGAGTGAACATGGTGGTGAGGTTCACTCGGCCATTGGCCGAGTGAAAGTCTTGGGCCGGCTGAGGTTCACTCGGCCATTGGCCGAGTGAACTGCTGGAAGGTTCACTCGGCCAATGGCCGAGTGAACTGCAGGGGCAGCTGGGAGGTTCACTCGGCCATTGGCCGAGTGAACTGCTGGAAGGTTCACTCGGCCAATGGCCGAGTGAACTGCCTTAGCGGCTGGAGGGTTCACTCGGCCATTGCCCGAGTGAACTGCTGGAAGGTTCACTCGGCCAATGGCCGAGTGACCTGCCTTGGTGGCTGGAGGGTTCACTCGGCCATTGGCCGAGTGAACTGCTGGAAGGTTCACTCGGCCAATGGCCGAGTGAACTGCCTTGGTGGCCGGAGGGTTCACTCGGCCAATGGCCGAGTGAACTGCCCAATGGCCGAGTGAGCCCTTGACTTGGTCAATGGCCCGGTAAGGCACTTGACTTGGCCATTGGTTTGGGCCGGCCCCTGGTTGGGTCAGGGTTTCGCCGCCCAAGACCTCGCACCAGCCACGTGGGTTGAAGAGATGCCTTTGTCCTCGTCGGCCCCAGACGGGCCGACAACATTAGCCCCCCGAGTTTCCTGTCGAGCGTAGATCGAGTGGAAACTCAAAATCTACGCTTTTATACGGATGCGGGATGAACGCCGTCTTATTTTCTCGACCTGCCAACGAAGGCATAATCGATTTGCACGTCTTCGTTGCGTTGTGCGCGTCTTATTTTCTCGACCTGCCAACGAAGGCATAATAGATTAGCACGTCTTTGTTGTGTTGTGCGCGTCTTATTCTCTCGACCTGCAAACGAAGGCATTATCGATTTGTACGTCTTTGTTGTCGACGCAGACCTTGAACCCATTTGTAACTCGTTGCCTATCGGCCGACGAGCTGGGCGGCGAGCGCGATGCCACATTTGCGTGGCGAGGTTTCCCGTGGACGCTGGCTAGACCAGATATGCCATGCGGACGCAGACCTTGAACCCATTTGTAACTCGTTGCCTATCGGCCGACGAGCTGGGCGGCGAGCGCGATGCCACATTTGTGTGGCCGAGTTTCCCGTGGACGCTGGCTAGACAAGATACGCCCTGCGGACGCAGACCTTGAACCCATTTGTAACTCGTTGCCTATCGGCCGATGAGCTGGGCGGCGAGCGCGATGCCACATTTGTGTGGCGAGGTTTCCCGTGGACGCTGGCTAGACCAGATACGCCCTGCGGACGCAGACCTTGAACCCATTTGTAACTCGTTGCTTATAGGCCGACGAGCTGGGCGGCGAGCGCGATGCCACATTTGTGTGGCGAGGTTTCCCGTGGATGCTGGCTAGACCAGATACGCCCTGCAGACGCAGACCTTGAACCCAGTTGTAACTCGTTGCTTATAGGCCGACGAGCTGGGCGGCGAGCGCGATGCCACATTTGTGTGGCAAGGTTTCCCGTGGACGCTGGCTAGACCAGATACGCCCTGTGGACGCAGACCTTGAACCCATTTGTAACTCGTTACCTATGGGCCGACGAGCTGGGCGGCGAGCGCGATGCCACATTTGTGTGGCGAGGTTTCCCGTGGACGCAGGCTAGACCAGATACGCCCTGCGGACGCAGACCTTGAACCCATTTGTAACTCGTTGCGTATGGGCCGACGAGCTGGGCGGCGAGCGCGATGCCGTGTGGCGAGGTTTCCCATGGACGCTGGCTAGACCAGATACGCCCTGCGGACGCAGACCTTGAACCCATTTGTAACTCGTTGCCTATGGGCCGACGAGCTGGGCGGCGAGCGCGATGCCACATTTGTGTGGCGAGGTTTCCCGTGGACGCTGGCTAGACCAGATACGCCCTGCGGACGCAGACCTTGAACCCATTTGTAACTCGTTGCCTATGGGCCGACGAGCTGGGCGGCGAGCGCGATGCCACATTTGTGTGGCGAGGTTTCCCGTGGATGCTGGCTAGACCAGATACGTACTGCGGACGCAGACCTTGAACCCATTTGTAACTCGTTGCTTATAGGCCGACGAGCTGGGCGGCGAGCGCGGACTTGAGACTCAACTCGAGGACTCATGTAGAGCCTGCACGAGGAGTAGTTAGTTGACTTGTGGACTCGGGACTCAACTCGAGGGCTCATGTAGAGCCTGCAAGAGGAGTGGTTAGTTGGCTTGTGGACTCAAACTCGGCTCGAGGGCTTATGTAGCCTGCACGAGGAGTTACGCGAAGAGTCGGCACGAGGAGTATCGGTCAACTCGTGGACTCGGGGCTCGACTCGAGGAATGAACGCATCTCGAGGAGACATGTGAAGAGTCGGCACGAGGAGTATTAGTCGGCTCGTGGACTTGAACTCGACTCGAGGACTCACGTAGAGCCTACACGAGAAGTTACGTAAAGAGCCGACACGAGGAAAATTAGTCGACTCGTGGACTCGGGGTTCGACTCGAGGAATAAACGCATCTCGAGGAGACATGTGAAGAGTCGGCACGAGGAGTATTAGTCGACTCGTGGACTTGAACTCGACTCGAGGAATAAACGCATCTCGAGGAGACATATGAAGAGTCGGCACGAGGAGTATTAGTCGACTCGTGGACTCGACCTCGACTCGAGGAATGAACGCATCTCGAGGAGACATATGAAGAGTCGGCACGAGGAGTATTGGTCGACTCGTGGACTCGACCTCGACTCGAGGAATGAACGCATCTCGAGGAGACATATGAAGAGTTGGCACGAGGAGTATTAGTCGACTCATGGACTCGAACTCGACTCGAGGAATAAACGCATCTCGAGGAGACATATGGAGAGTCGACACGAGGAGTATTGGTCGACTCGTGGACTCGAACTCGACTCGAGGAATGAACGCATCTCGAGGAGACATGTGAAGAGTCGGCACGAGGAGTATTGATCGACTCGTGGACTCGAACTCGACTCGAGGAATGAACGCATCTCGAGGAGTTACGTGAAGAGTCGGCACGAGGAGTATTGATCGATTCGTGGACTCGAACTCGACTCGAGGAATGAACGCATCTCGAGGAGTTACGTGAGAAGTCTTTGTTTGGGATCTTCGGCCTAACCACCGGCCCCTTGAGACTTTACTATTATTTTTTTTTTGGTGTTGAGTTGTTTTTGATTGAGCGTTGATCCCTGTTAGCCCCCCGAGTTTCTTGCGTTTGTGAGACGAAGGCCAAGAAACTCTTGCGTTTGAGGTATACAATAGTGCGTGTCAGGAAGTTGTCATGTGTAGAATAACTCTTTATTGCAATAAAGGGGGTTGTTACAGGTAGTCATGGCACTTGGCCTTCTTTTATGAAAAAAGAAAATTACATTTTTCAAATAAAAGCAATCACGAGGTCGATCGAGCTCGATCGTGAGTTTAAGGGTCGGAGTAAAGACACTCATGGCTTGCTAGCAGACGCGACGAATTCCTTGAAGTCCCCACCTCGAATTAGGGAATCAATTCGCTTCTTAAGCTGGTAGCATTCAGTTGTCACGTGTCCGAGATCTTGGTGATAGTCGCAGAACCTACTTCGATCTCGCTTCACGGGGTCCCTTGTGAGTGGAGCGGGGCTTCCTAGGTCATCGCGGCGTAAGCTCAGGATCCTGTCGGGCGTTGTGTTGAGCGGGACGAAGGTTTGCTTTGGGGCTGGAGAAGGGTGGTCATTAGGGACTTGACCCTTCCGGCGCCTTTTCCTTCGTGACTCGGGACCGACGGCCGGTCTCACACCCACGGCTGCGCGCTTTTGGTTTGGTGCTTGATCAATGTTGGGTGGTCGCTGCCCCAAGGCGATCGCGGTCTCACGTTGAGCGTCGAGTTTTTCTCTCAAGTCGAACTCGTGATTCTCTCTTTGAGAGTTGAGGCGGTCTCTCAAGTCTCCGGAGGCCGTCCCTATCACCCTTGTTAAGGGCGTGTCATTCAGGCGACGCCTTTGGCGGAGGCCGAGACCATCGACGTTGTCACCTTCACAAGGGTTTTGGACGCGGACGGTGAGCTTGGAGCGCCCCTTTCGGGACCTCGAGACCGAGCGTCCTCGGGTATTGTGCGAGCTTTGACGCCTTGACGTGGTCGCCCGAGGGTGTCCCCTCGAGGGCGCGTGCGCGTGCTCATCGGAAAGTTGACGTCTTGACGCGATCGCCCGAGGGTGTCCCCTTGGAAGCGTGCGCGCGCGTCCACTTTCGTGAATAGCGTGGTCGAGGTTGGTCTCGTGGTTTACGTCGCCGACGTTGTTGGAGTCGAGGAGGTCGGCGATGAGCGCACCGGTGACGCCGGGGCAGTCTAGGAGCTCGGCGAGCCTTCGAGCCGTGTCCTCTCGGACTGTGGCCTCGGGGTCATTCGTCGGGTCTCGGGGCTGGCTCTCATTATCATGAGGTTGCCCGTCGAGACCGTGCGCAGAGCTTTGGAGGGCGTGCCTCGAGCTAGTCGCTCGGGCGCCCATGGAGGTGGCGGGGCTACGACTCATCTCTCAAGAGTCGTAGAAGTGAGAAAAAGACTGGTAGAGGGGATGTGTTGCCAAGGTCGAGAGACCCCCTCCTTCTAGCGCCAAAATGTTGTCGCTGTTTTTCGGACAACTATTTAGGAGCCAAAGACAGTTAGACCCAAGGCCGGACCAAGTGGTCTCGTCTTGACTCGAGTGTGTCGGATCCGGTATCCCGAGTCGTCCCTTAGTTGTGGATGTCCCTTGAGTTCGTCAGAGTACCTGAAAAGGAGTAGAGAACACGTGAACTACAAACGGGAAACAGGGGGGGTGCCCCTGTTTACCTCTCTGACGCTCAACATTAGTGGGATTGAGGTGGAGTATAGAGGTTTTAGGGGTGTTTAGAGGCCAAAGCTTGAGAGAAACGAGCGAGGTACGAGTACGGCAGCGTTTCAGTACTCAAGAAGGGATTACCTGGAGTAGGGGAGCAGCCCCTCTATTTATAGGCAGCCAAGGGGTGGTTTGAAGACCCCTTGGCCGAGTGAACTTGCTTGACTCGTCCATTGAGTGGTTGGGTCGGCCAATGGCCGAGTGAACATGGTGGTGAGGTTCACTCGGCCATTGGCCGAGTGAAAGTCTTGGGCCGGCTGAGGTTCACTCGGCCATTGGCCGAGTGAACTGCAGGGGCAGCTGGGAGGTTCACTCGGCCATTGGCCGAGTGAACTGCTGGAAGGTTCACTCGGCCAATGGCCGAGTGAACTGCAGGGGCAGCTGGGAGGTTCACTCGGCCATTGGCCGAGTGAACTGCTGGAAGGTTCACTCGGCCAATGGCCGAGTGAACTGCCTTGGCGGCTGGAGGGTTCACTCGGCCATTGGCCGAGTGAACTGCTGGAAGGTTCACTAGGCCAATGGCTGAGTGAACTGCCTTGGTGGCTGGAGGGTTCACTCGGCCATTGGCCGAGTGAACTGCTGGAAGGTTCACTCGGCCAATGGCCGAGTGAACTGCCTTGGTGGCTGGAGGGTTCACTCGGCCAATGGCCGAGTGAACTGCCCAATGGCCGAGTGAGCCCTTGACTTGGTCAATGGCCGGGCAAGGCACTTGACTTGGCCATTGGTTTGGGCCGGCCCCTGGTTGGGTCAGGGTTTCGCCGCCCAAGACCTCGCACCAGCCACGTGGGTTGAAGAGATGCCTTTGTCCTCGTCGGCCCCAGACGGGCCGACAACACTGGCCAGTGTCCAAATTGAGTCCTGACTCTTTTGGATGAAACAATGTGACTTGTTAGCTCCTTGTCAATACATTGTTTCTAACTTATTCACAAGCGACAAAGGAGTTGAGGAAATAACAGCTAGAAGGGTAAAATGGTAATTTAGTAAATCCCGACTAGCTGATGACATTCATGAAGGGTAAACATAGATAATATTCAGTGGATCCGCTCATCATAATTAGGTCGAATTCTTTAGTAGAAAGTAAATTCATTTGAACCGAGAGATTTTCAGTGTCAACTCTTTAGTGGAGTCAGTTGGCATTAAGCTAAACTTGGAAAAGGTTTGTGAACTTTTGAGTCCAAGTGTTTAGCTCAAGCTTTGTTCATTTGGGTCCATGAGGTCACTGTCACGAATCACATCGATAGGAATAGTTAAACTGGAAGCTAAGTCAGAACAAGAACGAAAATAGTCAAAACGGTATTTTTGTCTTTTAAGACAAAGGATGAAATGAATGTCAATAAATTTTTTGACAAGTTCATTTGATGACTTCATGTCACTCGGCCATGACTTGATCATTGGGCCTCGTGAATTAATTTTATTTCATAAGAATTTTATTGAAAATTCTTAATGGTCCTTTTTCATGTTGTCATGAACAAATGGAAAAGCTTCTAGAAGCCTTTTCTAGAAGGCTATAGGCGCCCAACATACCCAAGAGATAGAGAGAATATTTTGTGCATAAATGTATGAAGATACTTGCCAAAAGAAAAAGAGGAAACAAATTTCCTCTAAGGGAAATAAGAGGTAGGCGCCCAAGTTGAGAAAGAAGCAAGGCAAGGAACAAAAAAGGAAACAAATCCAAGGCTTAATGAAGCCCACCTTGGCCGAGTGCATCATAGAGGAAAAGAGGAAACTAGCTCATGAATATGTGATATTCTATAGAAGAGGAAACTACCTTATTGAAGGTGAGACCTCTCCTATAAATAGGAGCCTCATTCTTCTCATTTTTCTCATTCCACATAAGTTAGAGATGGAGAGCCTCTCTCTCTAGAACTTGTGGTTGCCGCCCCTCTCTCTCTCTCTCATTTTTATTTTCGATTTTTCTTGTTTTGGCACCTAGGTCCTCACTCGACCTAGTGTTTAGCTCTGCGACTTCAAGACTCGTTCTTAAGTCGTAGTGTTTTAAAGTGCCCACTCACTAATTCCTTTATTTCGAGTGATTTAGTGATAGAAACTTTCGTGGTTGCTCGAGGTGCTGAGGAAAGGAAGAGAGACGTGCTGCGAGGGGAGACGAGCATTGCAACTTTCTAAGAGCTTCTCAAAGATCAAGCTTCAAGAAAGGTTAGTAAACTTCTTAGCTCATATTAGTTTTTAATTACATGTACTTGCACTTGTCTAGGTTAGTAAAAACCGTTTTTACTTGTAAAAGAAAATTTTTAAAATTCCGCCGCTTCCCGAAGCGTTAATTATTTTCTTAAACCCTAGATCGATTCCAACAGGTATCCCGAGTCGTCCCTTAGCTGTGAATGTCCCTTGAGCTCACCGGCATACCTGAAAGAGATGAGAGAACCGTGACCTACAAAGGGGAAACAGAGGGGGTGCCTCTGTTTACCTCTCCGTCGCTCAACATTAGTGGGATTGAGGTGGAGTATAGAGGTTTTAGAGGTGGTGAGAGGCCAAAGATGAGCGAAAGGAGCGAAGTATGAGTTCGGCAGCGTTTCGGGACTCAAAAATGGATTACCTTTGGGAGAGGGCAGAGCTCTCTATTTATAGGAGGCCAAGGGGTGTTTGGGGGGCCCCTTGGCCGAGTGAACACTTTGGGTCGGCCATTGGCCGGCTGGAGGGTTGGGCCGGCCCATGGCCGAGTGAGCATTTTGGGTCGGCCATTGGCCGGCTGAAGGGTTGGGCCGGCCAATGGCCGAGTGAGGAGTCTTGCCCGGATGAAGGTTCACTCGGCCATTGGCCGAATGAACTGCATGGCCGGCTGAAGGGTTCACTCGGCTATTGGCCGAGTGAACTACTGGAAGGTTCACTCGGCCATTGGCCGAGTGAGCTGCATGGCCGGCTGAAGGGTTCACTCGGCCATTGGCCGAGTGAACTGCTGGAAGGTTCACTCGTCCATTGGATGAGTGAACTGTATGGCCGGCTGAGCATATGGCCGGCCATGGGCCGGCTGACCTTTGGGTCGGCCGTGGGCCGGCTGAGCATATGGCCGGCCATTGGCCGGCTGTCCTTTGGGCCGGCCATGGGCCGGCTGAGCATATGGCCGGCCATTGGCCGGCTGACCCTTGGGCCGGACATGGGCATATGGCCGGCTGAACCTTGGGCCGGCCAATGGCTGAGGCAAGGTTCCACCGTCAAACGCCTTGCGCCGATCGCGCGGGTCGAAGTGATGCCTTTGTCCTCATCGGCCCTAGACGGGCCGACAACACTGAGTACACTCCTCGAGTTGAGTTGACTCCTCGAGCAGAGTCTCGAGTCCACGAGTCGACCGATAAGTCCTCGTGCCGACTCTACATGACTCCTCGAGCTGAGTACATTCCTCGAGTTGAGTTCACTCCTTGAGTTGAGTTCCGAGTCCACGAGTCGACTGACAAGACTTTGTGTCGACTTTTCACTTGACTAGCCCTCAAGTCGACCTCACGCGTAGATCCTCGGGTGGGGTCTATTTCGCAAGTCTCGACCTGAAAGTCCTCATGTTAGACATGCACGACTTCTTGACTCATCAATAATCGATAGACTCACAAGTCTCGATGACAAACCTGCGTGCTCTCATACGAGGAACACAAGAACCGTCCCTAACGACACGCTTATGTCGCCTCCAATGACGCACCAAAACTCACTCTACGACGCTCTCGTGAGAGGAAGAACGGGCCAATTGAGTCCCCAAACGTCACATGCGCCCCTTGGCGCCGCACTCACAAGGGCACAAGACTCGACCCAAGGGACTCAACCCGAATACGAGACCAGTGCACCAAGGTGCCACACTCGCCGGGGGATCATGTCTGCACCTAACCCCGCCTATCACATGACACGCGCACCTAAGGGTGCCACGTTCATAAGGTGGTATGGCCACGCAAATGTGGCACCGCGCTCGTCGCCCAGCTCGTGCGCCGATAGGCAGTGAGTCACAAATGGGTTTCAAAGGCTTGCGTCCGCCGGACGTACCTGGTCTAGCCAGCGTCCACGGGAAACTTGGCCACACAAATGTGGCACCGCGTTCGCCGCTCAGCTCGTGCGACGATAGGCAGCGAGTCACAAATGGGTTTCAAAGGCTTGCGTCCGCCGGATGTACCTGGTCTAGCGAGCGTCCACGGGAAACCTGGCCACACAAATGTGGCACCGCGCTCGCCGCCTAACTCATGCGCCGATAGGCAGCGAGTCACAAATGGGTTTCAAAGAATTGCGTCCGCCGGACGTACCTGGTCTAGCCAGCGTCCACGGGAAACTTGGCCACACAAATGTGGCACCGCGTTCACCGCCCAGCTCGTGCGCCGATAGGCAGCGAGTCACAAATGGGTTTCAAAGGCTTGCGTCCGCCGGACGTACCTGGTCTAGCCAGCGTCCACGGGAAACCTGGCCACACAGATGTGGCACCGCGCTCGCCGCCTAGCTCGTGCGCCGATAGGCAGCGAGTCACAGATGGGTTTCAAAGGCCTGCGTCCGCCGGACGTAACTGGTCTAGCCAGCGTCCACGGAAAACCCGTCACGCAAATGTGACACCGAGGCCCCCCGAGGCCCAAGCCGTGCAAATCGATCACGCCTTCATTTGTAGGTCGAGAAAATAAGCCACGCACAATAAAGTCGTGCTAATCGATCACGCCTTCATTGGTAGGTCGAGAAAATAAGCCACGCATAATAAACTGGTGCTAATCGATCACGCCTTCATTGGTAGGTCGAGAAAATAAGCCACGCACAATAAAGTCGTGCTAATCAATCACGCCTTCATTCGTAGGTCGAGAAAATAAGCCACGCACAATAAAGTCGTGCTAGTCGATCACGCCTTCATTGGTAGGTCGAGAAAATAAGCCACGCACAATAAAGTCGTGCTAATCAATCACGCCTTCATTGGTAGGTCTAGAAAATAAGCCACGCACAATAAAGTCGTGCTAATCGATCACGCTTTCATTGGTAAGTCTAGAACGTAAGCCACGCACCGACAAAACGGGCGAATCGATTGCACCTTCGTCGAAGGGTCGAGAAAATAAGACCCGCATCGACAAAACCGCGCGAATCGATTACGATAATATATTGAGAACATAAGACATGTAAGGAGAAAGACAACAAAAGCCGTCCCATGCGACGCAATAAAGCCGTCCCACGCGACACACCAAAGCCGTCCCTCACGACGCACAAAAGCTGTCCCTCGCGATACACCAACGCCCTTCTATGGTGCGACCACAAACTCAATTGTGGTCGTCTGGAGTCCACATGTCGACGTGATTCTTTAGTTTCCACTCCACCTACGCTCGACCAGAAACTCGGGGGGCTAATGTTGTCGGCCAGTCAACGACCGACAGGGGCAAAAGAATCAAAACACCCCACGATAGGAGGGACCGTCGCAATGACTCCCGACCGGCCAGCCAAGGACCACACAACGACTCCTGGACAGCCTAGTCCCGATCGTTCGACTCCCGGCCGGCGGCCGCCCGGCCAATGGCCGGCCAAAATCCGGCGCCCGGCCAGTGGCCGGCCCAGAACTGGCGCCCGACCAATGGCCGGCCCAGGACCGGTGCCTGGCGTCCGGCAACTGGCCGGCCCACAGCCAAGGCCCACCCGATGGCCGGCCCAGGACAGGCATCCGGCCAAAGGCCGGCCCAGAGCCGGCGCCCGGCCAATGGCCGGCCCAGAGCCGGCCATTGCCTCCATGGCCGACCCAGAGCCGGCCATTGCTCTCATGGCCGGCCTAGAGCCGGCCATTGCTCTCATGGCCGGCCTAGAGCCGGCCATTGCCTCCATGGCCGACCCAGAGCCGGACTTTGCTTCCATGGCCGGCCCAGAGCCGGCCCTTGCCTCCATGGCCGACCCAAAGCCGGCCATTGCCTGCATGGCCAACCCAGAGCCGGCCCTTGCCTCCATGGCCGGCCTAGAGCCGGCCATTGCCTCCATGGCCGACCCAGAGCTGGCCATTGCCTCCATGGCCGGCCCAGAGCCGGCCCTTGACTCCATGGCCGACCCAGAGCCGGCCATTGCGTCCATGGCCGACCCAGAGCCGGCAATTGCCTCCATGGCCGACACAGAGTCGGCCATTGCCTCCATGGCCGACCCAGAGCCGGCCATTGCCTCCATGGCCGACCCAGAGCCAGCCATTACCTCCATGGCCGACCCAGAGCCGGCCCTCGGCCAAGGGGATGCCAAAAATGCCCCTTGGTCGCTTTTAAATATCGGGATCCCTCCCCTGGTCCAGGTAATCCGAATTTGAGTACTGAAACACTGTCGAACTCGTACCTCGCTCGTTTCCCTCAAGTCTCGGCCTCTAAACACCTAAACCCTCTATAATCCACCTCAACCCTATTAATGTTGAGCGTCGGAGAGGTAAACAGAGGCAACCCCTCTGTTTCCCCTTTGTAGTTTACGCACTCTCTGCTGCTTTTCATGTGCCGAGACGAGGTGAGCTTCATCTACAGCTAAGGGATGACTTGGGAAACCAAGTCCGACACGCTCGAGCCGAAGTGAGACCACTTGGTCTGGCCTTGGGTCCAACCACTTTGGGCTTCTAAATAGTTGTCCAAAAAGCAGCGACAACAAGTCTCTTGATCCTATCTAGACTGATATGACCAAGTCGTAAGTGCCATAGGTATGTTGATTTTGTTAGATCGAAGGATTCAGAAGGTTTGATCCTCTTTGGCTCCCTAATTAGATAATTATCTAGTTCGGTGTCTAAAAGAGAAGGTTGAGTGGAATAGTTGTAGAAAAGAGCATTCTTCATACATGCATCAGTGACAAAAGAATTATCAAGAAACGAAATACGAATTCCATTTTTAATGAACTTTAAACAATAATCTTGCTCAAGAAGACGAGCAACGGATATTAAGTTCTTCGCAAAGGTAGGAACAAAATAAACATTATTCAAGTTTAAAGTGCGGTCTTCAAAAGACAACGTCACCGATCCCACAGCCTTCGCAGACACCAGGCTCCCATTACCCCATTTGAAACAGAACTCGCCTTCCTCTAAGCTTTTGGTTTTCTTGAAACCATTCAAGGAACAACAAATATGGTTAGTAGCAGCGGAGTCAATATTCCACGTTGATACATTATCAGCTACTAAGCATGCTTCGGTAACTAGTACAATACTATGTTCCTTTGCTTTGAGATAGGCAGAACAGTTCTTTTTATCGGCCTTGTGAGGTCTCTTCTTAGTTCTTGAGGCGGAGGCTTTGTGCTCAGAAGCATGTGCCTCTCCTTTATTCCTCTTTCTCTTAGTGAAACCTACAGCAGTGTGAAGTTCCATCATAAACCGTCGGACTGCTTTTTGCCTTGCTTGATGCCTTTGCCCTTCAAACATCTCATGGAGATTGTTGAGCATTTTTGCGGAAGTCTCGATGTCACGATGTTGTTGTTGCAACACATTGTTCATTGATTCTAAGATATAGCACCTCACAATCTCATCGGAGCAGAGCCAGGCCGCCAAGGCGTCTTTGTCCTCTTGAGTTGAATCATCATTCGTCGGAGGAGGACACGGGGTGGTGAGTACCATTTTGTGCTTGTTAACGGTAAGGATGATATCGAGGTTATGTTTTGAATCTAAGTAGTTTTCGTTTTCGAGTTTGTTCGAGGAAAGAATGATTGAGGGATGTTTGCGAGCCATGTTGCTTAATAAAGTTGAAACAAGTTTATGATTAGTCTTTGGTTTAGGATTTAAGTATTGTTTAAGACTTGATAAAATCCAAAGGTTTTATAAACCAAACGATAATTTACTCCTTCGAGGGAAGGCCGCAAAAAATCTCCATTTATAAGTAAATGACACATCATTAATGCTTAGCCAAGATGTCAATACACCATTTTTGACTAGCCACCTTGTAAATTGGTTTGATCACTCACATCCTTTCACAGGCGAGGGAGGATTACTAGCGATTGAGTCTAAGTGTGTAACCAACCACTTAGTCCAAAAGACTGCCTTTGAAAAACAATCCGCCGAGGGGAGGTCTTGTCTCATTGTCTCACTTTCGGATTTAGCTCATTGAGCAATGATCAGTGAAAAGCGCCCTTGAGTACTCTCATTTAAGAGAGGACCACGAGGCTGACTCTTAGTCTAGCGACAATTGCACTTTTCATTAGTGTTGGGGATCGTGGGTTACAAACAACATATATAACCCTCCCACTTAGTTTTTGGAGTTGGTAAATCGACTCTTATAAGTTCGGAAACGGTTTTCCTAGTTATAAAGCGATAGAGTGGACAACTAGAAAAGAATCCTAGATTTTCATGTTCAGAGCAGTGTTAGTGCATAAAGGCACAAGGGACATACTCGGATCTTTTCCTATTTTCTATTTCGGGTAACTGCGTGAGGGAAGTGTGAACTACAACTCACTCGAACACTTGAAAGTTTGAGATTACACAACTTTTTATTTTTCGGCTTGTCTACAAGGAGACCTCCCACTCAAATTTTCAAGAGCATATAGATTTTGAACATATGTGATATAGATATAGTTTTGAAAACATTTTGAAAACTTATTTGATTTGGATGACAAAATTTTTCAAGTTTGAAAACGAAAACGGTTTTTTAAGATTCAAACTAGTTTTGTAAAAAATTCAATTTCAAATAAACTTTCCAAAAACAAAACATTTTGATCTTACACATCATGTTTATAATCTTATGAAAAACATTTTTGCTCCAGAAATTTTTCTCATTAGAGTTCTATAACTCATGGTAGTGGGGCTGAAAATCCGGAATTCTAAAAAGCTGGACTTTCGGCACAGCCGCGCACCTCGGAGTAAAATCGCCATAACTGGCGGCTCCGATGTCCTTTTGATCTGAAACCAGTGGCATTGGACAGAGGACAGACAGAGATTTAATTTGACTCAAGAATGATTAAATTTAGATTTCTGAGCAGAGAGTTATACAACTTTTACTGCGGGTTTTACTCCAGCTCGAAGAAAAAAAAAAACAATTAAAGCTTGGTCCTTTTTAGGTGCGAAAAAGAATCGATTGTAACGGAATGTTTTAGGATGTTGTTACAGCTTTTATTTGTGTTTTATTAGCAAGGTAATAACATGGTATAAAAGAAATAACAAAATGCATAAAACGATTCATGTAAATAAAAGAAACTAGTAACACAAGAAAACTAGTCACAAAAATTTACTCGAAATTTCTCAAACCTATAAAACACGTTTTTCTATATGAAAAATTAAAAACTTTTAGAACTGATTCTAATGTGTTTTAATAACATCCCAAACTCATAGAAAAAGAACATGATTTTTAATTTAAAGGCAAGAGCAATAAATTAAAAAAAAATCTAAGAAAACAATTCTAACTTGTCACAAAATTAGTAAACTTACGAAAACGATTATCAAGCTTATATTTTTAAATACATCTACATGCATATATTTGACCATAGCTCTTATACCATTTGGTGGAATTGATCTAGGATTTAAGAAAAAGTGTAACGCTTCGTTAAGCGGCGGAATTTTAAAAATTTTCTTTTACAAGTAAAATAGTTTTTACTAACCTAGACAAAGAGCAAGTACATATAAATAAAACTATTATGAGCATAGAAGTTTACTAACCTTTATAGACGCTTGAACGTTGAGAAGCTTTTGGAAAAAGGTTGCAACATTTGTCTCCCCTCGCAGCACGTCTCTCTTCCTTCCTCGGCAACTCGAGCAACCACGAAAGTTTCTATCACTAAATCACTCTAGAGAAAAGGAATTAGTGAGTGGGCACTTTTAAACACTACGACTTAAGAACGAGTCTTGAAGTCGCAGAGCTAAACACTAGGTCAAATGAGGACCTAGGTCCCAAAAAAAAAACGAAAGAAAACTAGAGAGAGAGAGGAGAAATCGGCCACCACAACGTCTAGAGAGAGAAGCTCTCAATCTCTAACTTATGTGGAATGAATAAAATGAGGGGAATGAGAGTCCTATTTATAGCAGAAGTGTTGGCCTTGGAAAGAAGTAGTTTCCTCTTATTTTCCAAGCTATCATGAGCAACCTTTATTTCCCATTTCTATCCAAGTCACACGGCCAACATGTGCCTTCATGACACCTTGGATTTGTTTCCTCTTTTATTTTGGCTTCCCCTTTGACTTGTCTTGGCCGAAATACTTGTTTCCTCATAGAGGAAATTTGTTTCCTCTTTTTCTTTTGGCAAGTATCTTGATACATTTATTCACAAAATATTCTCTCTTTCTCTTGGGTATTTGGGCGCCCAACATGTCTCTAGAAGGAGCTTCTAGATCTTCATTTGTTCATGACAACATGAGAAAGGCCCATTAAGAATTTTCAATAAAATTCTTATGAAATGAAATTAATTCACAAGGCCCAATGATCAAGTCATGGCTGAGTGTTATTCAGTCATCAAATGACCTTGTGAAAAAATTTATTGACATTCATTTCATCCTATGTCTCAAAAGACAAAAATACCCTTTTGACAATTTTCGTTCTTGTTTTGAGTTAGCTTCTAGTTCAACTATTCCTACTCGATGTGATTCGTGACAGTGACCTCATGGATCCAAATGAACAAAGCTTGATCTAAATACATGGACTCAAAAGTTCACAAACCTTTTCCAACTTTAGCTTAATGTCAACTGACTCCACTAAAGAGTTGACACTGAAAATCTCTCGGTTCAAATGAATTTATTTTCTACTCAAGAATTCAACCAAATTATGATGAGCGGATCCACGGAATATTATCTATGTTAAACCCTTCATGAATATCATCAGCTAGTCGGGATTTACGAAATTACCATTTTACCCTTCTAGCTGTTATTTCCTCAACTCCTTTGTCGCTTGTGAATAAGTAAGAAACAATGTATTGACGAGGAGCTAACAAGTCACATTGTTTCATCCAAAAGAGTCAAGACTCAATTTGGACATTGGCCAGTTCATTTATTCACACTCCAATGAACAAAGCATGAGGTGATATACATTGCATTTCAGCAATCTTGTACATGAATTCCATATCTATGAGAACATCACAAAGTTACTCATGACATCTTCACAACTTCGTACTTCACCAATAGGTCCTGTTCGGAATCACATAGTGAGTCTGAACTCTGACTTTGTCAAATGAGAATACGTAAGCTGTGAAATGGCATGTCTCATTTCAGGATTAAGGTAAGCACGATGCAATTCATACGTAGTGACTTTGAGACATAAGAGGTTAAATGGTTTGTTCTTATCTTGTCTCTAGAACTGCACTGGTCAATTCAGTACCTTCGGAAGATACCTAGAAGAACTATAGAGTCTCCAACTCTCAATGCCTCATAACCAAACATCATAGATTCTTCTAACAATCATACTGAGGTCAATAGTCCTATGACCCTTAGATTGCGAATATATCATTTTATGCAACTACGAAGAGCTTGTTCATGCAAATCTACATTTGTCTCTTCGTAAGTTGTTTAGTTTGTTTATGGACTAAAGACTAATGTTTTATCATAAAGCTTCAAACAGACAAGGAAGAATGAATGAATGTTTTAAACTTTTATTAATGAATAAGCAATTACAAGCAAGAGTCTTCATGAGACTTTATTACATCAAATGTACAATATAAGGATTACAACTCTTCTTGTGGGCACCATTGGCAACATGCCAACCCCTAGGGTTTGGGCGAGCTGTGTCCCTACTGCCGCGCCACGGCTGGTGCGGCCCGGCCAATGCCGACATCCTCATCCGGTACCGGCGCGTCGTCTCCAACACGCTCCCGGTCGGACATGGCCTCGCACGAGTCGCGTGGGCCTCCGGCGCTGCCGGCGCCCAGCCAAACAGCCCCTGCCAGTCGATGCGCCTCCTCTCCTGTGCCAGCGCTGGCCCGATCGTCACCGCCCAAGGCCGGCTCGCCTCCCCCCGCACTCACCTCGCCGGGAGAGCCTCCACCTGGAACGCGCGCTCCTCCAGATCCGTCGGTTCCCAGCCAAACAGGCCCCTCGGCGCGCGCATCGTCCACGCCTGTCGCGTCCAGGTAGCGTGGGAACCCCCGGATGTTGGAATTTATCTAGGGTTTAAGAAAAAGTTTGACGATTCGTTAAGCGGCAGAATTTTAAAAATAATCCTTTTCAAGTAAAACAGTTTTTACTGACCTAGACAAAGTGCAAGCACATGTAAATAAAACTAATATGAGCATAATAAATTTACTAACCTCTTTAGAAGCTTGAATGTTGATGAGCCTGCGGAAGGTTGAAAACGTTTGTCTCCCTCGCAGCACGTCTCTCTTTCTTTCCTCGGCAACTCGAGCAACCACGAAAGTTTCTATCACTAAATCACTCGAAATAAAAAGAATTCGTGTGTGGGCACTTTCAAACACTACGACTTAAGAACGAGTCTTGAAGTCGAAGAGCTAAACTCTAGGTCAAATGAGGACCTAGGTGCCAAAACAATAAAAACGAAATTAAATAGAGAGAGAAAGGAGAGGGGCGGCCACAAGGTCTAGAGAGAGAGGCTCTCAATCTCTAACTTATGTGGAATGAGAAAAATGAGAAGAATGAGGCTCCTATTTATAGGAGAGGTCTCACCTTCAATATGGTAGTATCCTCTTCTAAAGAATATCACATATTCATAAGCCAATTTCCTCTTTTCCTCTATGAGATACCCGGCCAAGGCAGCCTTCTAGAAGGCTTGGATTTGTTTCCTTTTTTGTTCCTTGCCATGCCTTGACTCTACTTGGCCGCCCCTATGCTTTCCTCTTTGGAGGAGATTTGTTTCCTCTTTTTCTTTTGGCAAGTATCTAGACACATTTATGCACAAAATATTCTCTCTTTCTCTTGGGTAGTAGGCGCCCATTTCAACTCTAGAAGGAGCTTCTAGAAGCTTCTTCATTTGTTCATGACAACATGAAAAAGGCCCATTAAGAATTTTCAATAAAATTCTTATGAAATGAAATTAATTCACAAGGCCCAATGATCAAGTCATCGCCGAGTGTTATTCAGTCATCAAATGACCTTGTCAAAAAATTTATTGACATTCATTTCATCCTATGTCTCAAAAGACAAAAATACCCTTTTGACAATTTTCGTTCTTGTTTTGACTTAGCTTCTAGTATAACTATTCCTACTCGATGTGATTCGTGACAGTGACCTCATGGATCCAAACGAACAAAGCTTGAGCTAAATACTTGGACTCAAAAGTTCACAAACCTTTTCCAACTTTAGCTTAATGTCAACTGACTCCACTAAAGAGTTGACACTGAAAATCTCTCGGTTCAAATGAATTTATTTTCTACTCAAGAATTCAACCTAATTGTAATGAGTGGATCCACATAATATTATCAGTGTTTACCCTTCATGAATATCATCAGCTAGTCGGGATTTACAAAATTACCATTTTACCCTTCTAGCTGTTATTTCCTCAATTCCTTTGTCACTTGTGAATAAGTTAGAAACAATGTATTGACGAGGAGCTAACAAGTCACATTGTTTCATCCAAAAGAGTCAAGACTCAATTTGGACACTGGCCAGTTCATTTATTCACACTCCAAGGAACAAAGCATGAGGTGATATACATTGCATTTCAGCAATCTTGTACATAAATTCCATATCTATGAGAACTTCACAAAGTTACTCATGACATTCTCACAACTTAGTACTTCACCAATAGGCCTTGTTCGGAATCACATAGTGAGTCCGAACTGTGACTTTCTCAAATGAGAATACGTAAAGTGTGAAATGGCATGTCTCATTTCAGGATTAAGGTAAGCACGATGCAATTCATACGTAGTGACTTTGAGACATAAGAAGTTAAATGGTTTGCTCTTATCTTGTCTCTAGAAGTACACTGGTCAATTCAGTACCTTCGGAAGATACCTAGAAGAACTATAGAGTCTCCAACTCTCAATGCCTCATAACCAGACATCATAGATTCTTCTAACAATCATACTGAGGTCAATAGTCCTTTGACCCTTAGATTGCGAATATATCGTTTTAAGCAAACTACGAAGAGTTTGTTCATGCAAATCTACATTTGTCTCTTCGTAAGTTGTTTAGTTTGTTTATGGACTAAAGACTAATGTTTTATCATAAAGCTTCAAACAGACAAGGAAGAATGAATGAATGTTTTCAACTTTTATTAATGAATAAGCAATTACAAGCAAGAGTCTTCATGAGACTTTATTACATCAAATGTACAATATAAGGATTACAACTCTTCTTTTGGGCACCATTGACAACAACGGATGTTGTCCCCGGCGGAGCGCCCCTCATCCCGCCCGGGCGCTCCTCGTCCGTGTCGCGCGGGAGATCTCTGGCGTGCGCTTCCTCCAGCGCCGCCCCTGCGCCGTCAAGGTCCTATCCGGCCGATCCCTCTGACGCGGCAGCCTCACTTGTTGCTGGGTGGTCATCCTCGCCAACTAGCCATGTATCCACAGAGGAAAAGTCACAGCTGGCCGAACTCGCTGCCGCCCATCCAGAAAAATCCAAACTCATTGTTGGGAGTGGGTAAGTATTGGTGGGGGGCAGTGAAAGTTGATCACAAAACTCGTCCAGATTCTCGTAAGAATCATCAAAAAAGAAGGAAAAGTCACCATCAGGGGGCCCATTCGCCGACAGGTGGTTGGGGGACCCCATGGACACGTGGAACGAGGGAAACGTGTCGAAGAATGCAAATAAAATAATGATAAAAAGAGAAGGGCCTACCAGTTCGTCGACAAAGTGATCCGACAAGTCAAAGAGTAACGGAGGACGCTTGAGTTTACCACACGAGCTACGCCCGATGGCAAACTTGAGGGGCTAATGTTATCGGCCAGTCGCAGACCGCGATGCTATCGGCCCCGTTGGCCGACCGGACACCCTCGCCCGGCCAATGGCCGGCCCAACCCTCACCCGGCCATTGGCCGGCCCAACATCTTCACCCGGCCATTGGCCGACCGAGCTTCACTCGGCCAATGGCTGGTCTAGTACTCTCGCCCGGCCAATGGCCGGCCCAGCCTTCGCTCGGCCATTGTCCGGCCCAACCTCTTTGCCCGGCCAACAGCCGGCCCAGCCTTCGCTTGGCCATTGGCCGGCCCTACCTCTTTGCCCGGCCAATGGCCAGCCCAACCTCTTCACCCAGCCATTGGACGCCCCACCGCCTTCGCTTGGCCATTGGCCGGCCGAGCCTCGTCCGGCCGACGGACGGCCCACCTTCCTTCTGCCAAGGAGTCTTCTAAATCGCTTCTTGGTCGCCTATAAATAGAGGGGACCACCCCTCTACGCAGGTAATCCGAAATATATTACTGAAATGCTGTTGAACTCATACTTCACTTGTTTCTCTCAAGCTTCGACCCGCTAAACACTAAACCCTTTATACCCCACCTTAATCCTCCTAATGTTGAGCGTCGGAGAGGTAAACAGAGGCACCCCCTCTTTTTTCTCTTTGTAGTTCACGTGTTCTTTCTCTTGTTTCAGGTATTCCGATGAACTCAGTGATCATTGACAGCTAAGGGACGACTTGGGATACCAAGTCCGACACGCTCGACCCAAAGCTAGACCACTCGGTCCGGCCTTTGGTCTAACCGCTTGAGGCTCCTAGATAGTTATCCGAAAATGAGCGACAACAAAAGCCGGAATGAAACTCACTCATCGATATAATCAGTATTGGACTCCGTGCGCCGCACGTTGTATTGACTTGATGCTCGAGGACATGGAAAAACGAGCGACTGTCGCCGAGGTTGTTAAGAATTGTAGAGAAGTGACAAAGTTCATCTACAATCATGGGATAGTCCTCTCGAAGATGCAAGAAGAGGGACAAGGAGAGCTGATCCGTCCAGGTCCGACGAGATTTTCCACGAAGTACTTGGCCCTAACAAGTTTCAAGAGTAGACGACCGGGGTTTTAGAAGATGTTCACGTCGGATTGATGGGACCGATGCTCCTTCCATCAAACTGCAGCTTGGTAGGTTGTGGAGTCAAAAATATTGGACAACAATTTTTGGCTCCATATTGATAGTGTCAAGATGTTCGAGCCTATGTACTCTGCTTTGCGTCTTGTTGATACAGAAGTTGTTCCGACGATGGGTTTGTTGTACCACGTCTTCGATTTAATGAAAAAGAAGGTGGATAGCATCCCAAACAAGCAATGCATAGTTGCCATTGCGGTTGAGAGATGGAATAGACAACTTGACCATCCGTTACATCAAGCAAGTATTACTCATTTCACTTATTCTTTGCAAACGTCATTCTATAGTTTTTAATTTATATCTGTGATTATTTATCTCTTAGCTCACTACCTAAATCCAAAATTTCAATGTAATTCGGAGATCGTCAAGCAACCCGAGTATCTTACGACGTTTACATAAGTGTTTGAGCGGCTATTCTCGAACGATGACTGCGACAACATAAGGAACGAACTTATAGCATTCCGCAACGCAAAAGGCATGTTCCGTAGTAAATTCGCAGTAGCGGGAATGACAAAGATGGCTTCCAGTAAGAACTATTTCTTTGAACCAAATTTGTAATATATCATAGTTTCATATTTACGGAGTTTCTTTATGTTCTTAGGAGAATGGTAAGCCATGTTTAGAATCAAAACCCCCACGTTGAGAAAGTTGGCGATGAGAATCCTTTCTCAGACTGCATCATCATTGGCGTGCGAGCGAAATTGGAGCTCGTTTGCACTTGTCAACACTAAGCAACGAAACCGGCTCGCGTATAAGAGACTAGAGGAACTCATCTTTTGTAGCTACAATATGAAGCTGCGATTACGAGATATCGAAAGCGACGTCGTCGACAGGAAGGACCCGATGGATATGATCCAAAGATCAATGGAGGTAATGGGCGACAACGTCGACGATGATGAACTCCTACAATGGATCCGCTCAGTTCACCTCGACGATGAAGACCGAAACACCGACCCACGCGTCGCCTCACAAGCCTGGGCGGAAGGTGTTGATGTGGACACTGTATTGAGCGAAGACGTCGATCACAGTTCGCATAGATCATCAGACGATGGACCTAGTCCTAACGACGGTGATGATCATAAAGGCAGTGGTGACTTTGGCGGTTATCCAGCTAGTCAAGACGCTGGTGGTGGTACTGGTGGTGACCAACCTTACGATCCGTGGACTATGGAGCAAGGTTATCATGCCACGCAAGATTCTAATCATGGGTCACGACGTCAAAGATCTGACAGGTTAGTGTATTCACATTTATTCATGTCGGAGTTCTCAAACAATGTACGTATGCTGAATATAGAAAGTAATATATTATATGCTTAACAGACCTGGAGAGTACTTTGACTTTGAGACTGGATCGTATTACGGTGGTGGAACACAGAGAGCGCCCGCGCATTGCATGTCCTCTGGTAGTGATTACGGCGGTGACTTCCAACAAGGATATGGAGCGTACATGTCCTCTGGTAGTGAATATGGCGTCGACCATTTGATGTCTTAGTTCGACACAATGTCATTCACTACGTCAGACACACAGAGTAACGGTATGTGAATACTTGTCCTTCTTACCATTATCCTAATCCAATAGGAGTGTTATGCAGCGGAAGTTAGAGGAATAAGTGACAACTTCGATCGGTGATTCGGCGCACAAATGCCCAACCAAAGTTCCTCCAAGTGTTGTTGATTGGTCGGGCGAATACCCAAAACTCGGGCAACAAAATTTGATTCCAAAACAGGAAAAACGAAGATTGGATTTCTGGAAATATTTCTTAATCAAAGTCTGCTCTACAAAGTCTGAAACGCAGCCTTTAAATACACAAAAAAAAAGAAACCCAACAGTTGGGGAAAACCAAAAGACAACAACCGAAAATTAAACACGAAATTAAACACATAATTAACACAAAACATTAACCGCGAAATAAGTGCAGTAAATGGTGTTTTTAGGAGCCGAAAAGTTGTTGCCGACAGACTCGAAAAAGCATTCCACGTAGATAACGTCCGTAGCTTCGAAAGAATGGTGCCAATAGAAAAAGTGACGCTCGAGTCAACCGGTGCGCCCCCTCAAAGTCGCGCGTGCTTGGACCGTTTCTCAAATCGTTCCAAAAACGTCAAAGCGTCTTCGATGTGGGGCTGGACTGCATCATTCCCTCTTGTCTGGAAAGACTTCGCCCTCAAAGTCTGGTTGTCGTCGTCTGTTGGCTTCGCGTTGAACACGTCGGCAGTGCGGATTTGACTCAGGAGCTTGAGGCGGTAAGCATTCGGATTGATCTTCTCGACGATCTCCACGGGTCCGATCTTCTTGGCCGCAAGCTTGTTGTAGTCGCCGGTGGAGAAGCGTTCCATGGTGAGGACAGCCCAAATAAAGTCGCCGACCTCAAATTCGACGTGACGGCGGTGTTTGTTAGCGCGAGCCTTGTAGCCAGCATTGGCGGCGGACAGTTGTCGCATACGGTTTTGTGAACGTCTAGCAACCCGGCGACAAAATCAGCGGCCTTCCCACGCGTCTTCTCAGTGCTCGGTTTAGGAATAAGATCCAAAAGCCCGCGTGGTTGAGCGGAGTAGACAACCTGAAAAGGACTAAAGCCCGTGCTCCGATTGACAGCATGGTTGTGAGCAAACTCGGCTTGGCTTAGCTTCTGGTCCCACCCCTTTGGCTGATCGCCGATGAGGCATCGAAGTAAATTGCCGAGAGAGCGATTAACCACCTCGGTTTGTCCGTCAGTCTGTGGGTGATAGGCGCTGCTGAAATCGAGGTTCGTGTTTACCATTTTCCACAAGCTTCGCCAAAAGTGACAGATGAACCTCGTATCACGATCGGAGATAATCGATGCCGGAAGACCATGATGATGATAGACATTGCAAAAGAACAACTGAGCAACGTTGACGGCGTCTGTTGTCTTCTTACATGGAATAAAATGTGCCATTTTAGAGAAATGATCGACAATAACAAATATCGAGTCGTTACCTCGCTGAGTCCGTGGTAAACCAAGCACAAAATCCATGCTAATTGTTACCGGCCCGTCCCGATCTTGGTCGAACGAAGGTGAGGCAGCGCCGGACACGACTCGAAAGCTCACCCTGGCCATTGGCCGGCCCAAGGGCCTGCCTCAGCCAATGGCCGACCCTAGAATACCCTCGACCATTGGCCGGCCTAAGGGCCTGCCTCGGCCAATGGCCGGCCCTGGATACCCTCGGCCATTGGCCGGCCTTGGATATCCTCGGCCATTGGCCGGCCCAAGGGCCTGCCTCGGCCAATGGCCGGCCCTAGATATCCTCGGCCATTGGCCGGCCCAAGGGCCTGCCTCGGCCAGTGGCCGACCCTGGATACCCTCGGTCATTGGCCGACCATAGAAGGCCCTCCCCCGGTGCTCGGTCGGCCTTGCTACGCCCGCCCATTGGCCGACCCAAGCTATGATCAGCCAATGGCCGGCCATAATGTTCACACGGCCAAGGAGCCCCAAAATGCTCCTTGGTCGCCTATAAATACGAGGCTCGACCCCTCGAAGCAGGTAATCCGGAATTGTGTACTGAAACGCTGCTGAACTCATACCTCACTCGTTTCTCTCAAACTTTGGCCCTCTAAACACCTAATCCTCTACACCCCACCTCAATCCTCCCAATGTTGAGCGTCGGAGAGGTAAACAGAGGCACCCCCTCTGTTTCCTCTTTTTAGTTCACATGTTATTTCTCTCATTTCAGGTGTTTGGACGAGGCAAGCATCACCGATAGCAAAGGGACGTCTTGGGATACCAAGTCCGACACGCTCGAGCCCGAACGCGACCACTTACTCCGGCCTTGGGTCGAACCATTCGGGGCTCCTAAATAGTTGTCCGAAAACGAGCGACAACATTTTGACGCTAGAAGGAGGGGACCTCCGACCTTGGCGACGATCTCCCTTCAAATCCCTTTTCTTGCAACCTTCGCGACTCTCGAAAGATGAGTCAAGTCCCTACCACTTATGCAGGCACTCGAGCGACGGGCTCGAGGTACGGCCTCAAGAACCTCGCGCATCGCCTAGGGGGAAACCTCGTGACAACGAAGGCCACCCCTAGGATCCGACGGCCGACCCCGAAGCCGTTCTCTCCGAGGACACGGCTCGGAGGCTCGCCGAGCTCCTAGACCGCCCAGGCGCGGATAGCGCACTCATTGCTGGCCTTCTCAGCTACGATGTCGAGGGTGGTCCCGATCATGGCAACTCCGACCCCGACTACGAGGGGGAGTCTAGGACCGACGAGGCGAGCCCTAGCCTCATGCGCTCCCGGTCCGAAAGGACAAGGGATGCCACGGTCGGGCCAGCCCCGTCGGCGCGCCAGTGCTCGCGCACCTATTCTCGGGGGTTTGCCCCCTCAGGCTCAAGAGGTGGTCGGACACAGCCCCCCGCTGGAGAAAGAGCTGCCCCCGAAGATGATGGAGCCGACAGCTGGGACGCCCGCCGAGCGACCCGACCTAGGGTTGCCTTGCCCTGCCAACCGCAGAGCGGGGACCTGAGGGAGCGTTTGACGGTTCAGAGGAACTCCCGAGGCGAGGACCTTCGTCAAAGGCTCAACTCCCAGAGGGACGCCCTCCCTGCTACCACTCTCGGCCGACCTCAGGCCAACACCGGGGACCAAGCATCCAATGAACACCAATAGGCGACTCCCGCTGGGGAAAGAGCTGCCCCAGCTTCACATGGTGACGATGATCCAAAGCCTCCAAAATCTAATCATTGAGATGAGGGAGTCGGGAGGACAGAGTCCGTACAACGGGATCGAGGAATCGTACTCTCCCTTCGCCGCCCAAATCCTTGCGCAACAATGCGTAGGGAATTTTAAGCTACCATCCATCCCCCATTATGACGGACGGACAGACCCGAACTTCCACATCTAGCAATACGAGACGTGGATGACGATGCATGGACAGTCGGACGCCACCCTGTGCCAAGCTTTCAGCCTGACCCTCACTGGGTCAGGATTCGAGTGGTTCCGAAGCCTAAGGCCGGGGAGCATCTCATCCTTTCGGGCCTTGCGAGAGGCCTTCCTGGCACGGTTTGCCACTCTGGTGGCACAAAAGAAATCAAAGACGTACCTCATGTCCATTCGACAGGGGAGAGATGAGACCTTGAGGCAGTACCTAGCTCGCTTCACCGAAGAATCCCACAAGGTCGAAGGATTCGATGACAAGGATGCCATCACGGCGATCACGGAGGGAGCTCGCACAAGTGGCTTCCTCAAGTCTATTATTGGAAAGGTCACGTGGGACATGGCAGAGCTGATGTCGAGAGCCCGCACTTACATGGGGATCAAGGATTACCTCGATGGCCAAGACGACCGGAAAGCTTGGGGACAGAGCGGTCGCCATCGTGAAGATCAGGACGGGGATTGCCCCGACCCTCGAAAGAGGAGGAATAAGGGAGGCCAGGCCCCTAGCGGTCGCTCCATCCCCGGGCTGAGGCTCTCGCATGTCGACAGCTTCCGGAACTTTTCGGCACTCACCCCTCTGAACACTCCGCAAGAGCGGATCCTGGCTCTGCACCGTGACAAACTAAGAAGCCCCGCTCCTTTCATGAAGGATCCCGCGAAGCGGGATCGAAGTAAATTTTGTGAATACCACCAAGACCACAGGCACCTGACGTCCGAATGCTATCAGCTCAAACGTCAGATTGAAACCCTTATCCAAGACGGGAAGTTGAAAGCATACGTCCTCATAATGATCGGGACGGACACGGCAGGCGGAGAACGCATGCGGCAAGAAAGAAAGGATCAGACGACGGTAACCGTCATTGATCGGACGGCGAACGATGACCCGGAGAGCTCCCAAATGCATGTTGTGGGTTCGATCATGGGCGGACCAGAGTTCGGGGACTCGAGCACGCAAAGAAAGAAGTATGTGCGGGAAGTCTCCCAAGGGAAAATAGCATACCATGTCAACTACACATACGAGGCATCGCCTCCGACCCCGTTTGACTCCATGTTCTTCACCAACCAGGAGGCGGTGCGAGTGCTCAACCCGCACAATGACGCAATAGTTGTCTCGGCCCCGGTCGCTAACTACCTTATTCGAACGATCCTGATTGACATCGGCAGCTCGGCAGACATCATCTTCAAATCAGCTCTTGACAGGATGAAGCTAACCGGGCTGAGTCCGACCCCAAACTCGACCCCGCTGTTCGGATTCTCCGGGGATAGGGTCATGACGGAGGGCACCATCGACCTCCCGGTTACCTTCAGTATGCCTGGGGGATCGAGGTCACCCACATCGTGTCCTTCCTGGTTATGGATCAGCCGTCCGCGTACAACATGATCATAGGTCGCCCGACTCTCAATTAGCTGAAGGCCATAACTTCCACCTACCATCTGATGATGAAATTCCCAACTAAAAACGGGATCGCCATAACGTTGGGAGACGAATAAATGGCGAGAATGTGCTACATCCAGGGGGTGGATGAAAAGATGAATGGGAAGATGGTGAGCACCGTCTTCCAACTCGGAGATAAATTCCCATGCAAAATCGAGGAAGGAGGCACCTTCCAGGAACTGGACCAAAGGGACGATGTCGAGCATCGGAAGGTGGAGACACCGGATGACCTTGTTCCCGTTGTGTTGGACGACGCCAAGCCTGACCAAATAGTCAACGTGGGCGCCCAGCTCCCGACCGAGATCCAACTCGAACTTGCGGCCTTCCTCCGCGAGTTCAAAGATGTCTTTGCATGGACACACGCCGACATGCCGGGGATCGACCCTGGGATAATGGTCCACCGCCTCAATGATGACAAAAGAGTGTGACCAAACGCGTCCAACCGAGACGAGCGTTCAGTAGGGAGAGATACCAGGCCATTGGTGAAGAAGTTGACAAGCTTTTCACCGCCAACTTCATTACGGAGGCGGAACACCCCAAGTGGGTGTCCAATGTCGTCATGGTGAAGAAGCCAGACGGGAAATGGCGGATCTGCATCGATTACAAATATCTCAACAAGGCCTGCCCGAAGGACATCTTTCCTCTCCCAAGAATTGAGCAACTCGTCGATGCCACGGGGGCCCATGAACTGCTAAGCTTCATGGACGCCTACTCGGGATACAATCAGATCCGCATGCACGAACCATATCAAATCAAGACCACCTTCGTTACGAACCACTGACTCTATTGCTACAAGGTCATGCCTTTTGGCCTTAAAAACGCGGGTGCGACGTACCAAAGGTTGGTAAATCGAATGTTTGCCAACCAGATTGGCAAGACAATGGAGGTCTACGTGGACGACATGTTAGTCAAAAGCCTCAAAGCCCACGACCACGTCCGAGACCTCAGGGAGATGTTCACAATCTTGCGGCGTTACAAGATGAAGCTCAATCCTAACAAGTGCGCTTACGGGGTTGAGTCCGGAAAATTCCTGGGCTACATGGTGAGCCTCCGTGGGATCGAAGCTAATCCCGAAAAAATCAAGGCGATCTTCGAAATGAGGTTGCCGCAAAAGGTTAAAGAAGTGCAAAGTTTGAGTGGAGGAATCGCCGCCTTAACGCGATTCATGTCCAAGGGCACCGACATATGCCAACCATTCTTCAAAGCACTGAAAAAGACCGACGCGTTCGTGTGGAAGAAGGAGTGCGAGGAGGCGTTCCGCGAAAAGAAGACCTACTTCAGCTCCCCTCCGTTCCTTGCAAAACCAAAAGACAGTGAAACCTTGTATGTCTATCTCGCGGTTTCTGACAAGGCTGTGAGCGCATTTTTGCTACGCGAGGAAGATAGGATACAATGGCCGGTCTACTACGTTAGCAAGGAGCTCCTCGATACCGAAACTCGATACATAGAAATTGAGAGATTGTCCCTCGCCCTTATCATAAGCGCGAGAAAATTGTGCCATTACTTCCAAGCACATCCGATCGTGGTGCGCACAGGACATCCCATCGAGAAGGCTCTACAAAAAGGGACCTCGTCACGAATGGCCATATGGTCCCAAGAGCTGGGCGAGTACGGGGTCAAGTTTCAACTGAGAACCACTATCAAAGGCCACGCCCTTGTGACTTTGTGGCGGAATTCACCAGCACACCCCTAACAGGCGAAGACAAGGAAGACAAGGAGAACCACCACGACTGGTCTGGGACTTGCACGTAGATGGGGCATCGAATGACCGGGGGGCTGTCCCCGGCGTCGTACTCACAAAACCGAATAGGGAAAAATTGAGGTACTCCTTGTGATTCGAGTTCAAGGCCTCCAACAACGAGGCGGAATACGAGGCTCTTGTTATCGGCCCGACCCCGATCGCGGCCGAACGTAGGCGAAGCGACGTCGAACGCGTCTCGGCAGCTCGCCCCGGCCATTGGCCGGCCCTAGGGTCAGCCTCGGCCAATGGCCGACCCAAACAGCCTCGGCCATTGGCCGGCCCAGAGGCCAGCGTCGGCCAATGGCCGACCCAAGCTACTCCCGGCCATTGGCCGGCCCTAGGCCCAGCCTCGACCAATGGCCGGCCCAGACAGCCTCGGCCATTGGCCGGCCCAGAGGCCAGCCTCGGCCAATGGCCGACTCAAGCTACTCCCGGCCATTGGCCGGCCCTAGGGCCAGCCTCGGCCAATGGCCGACTCAAGCTACTCCCGGCCCAAACAGCCTCGGCCATTGGCCGGTCCAGAGGCCAGCCTCGGCCAATGGCCGACTCAAGCTACTCCCGGCCATTGGCCGTCCCTAGGGCCAGCCTCGGCCAATGGCCGGCCCAAACAGCCTCGGCCATTGGCCGGCCCAGAGGCCAGCCTCGGCCAATGTCCGACCCAAGCTATCCCCGGCCATTGGCCGGCCCTAGGGCCAGCCTCGGCCAATGGCCGGCCCAAATTGCCTCGGCCATTGGCCGGCCCAAGGGCCAGTCTCGGCCAATGGCCGGGCCAAGGCTATTTTCGGCCAGGGGGTTGCCCATAACGCCCCTTGGTCGCCTATAAATACAGGGGCCGCTCCCCTAGTCCAGGTAATCCGAAATTTGAGTACTGAAATGCTGCCGAACTTGTACCTCGCTCGTTTCTCTCAAGTCTCGACCCCTAAACACTAAACCCTCTACAAACCACCTCAATCCTACTAATATTGAGCGTCGGAGAGGTAAACAGGGGCAACCCCCCTGTTTTCCCTTTGTAGTTCACACCTTTCCTGCTTGCTTTTCAGGTGCCCGGACGAGACATATACCACAGACAGCTAAGGGACGACTTGGGATACCAAGTCCGACACGCTCGAGTCGAGACGAGATCATTTGGTCCGGCCTTGGGTCTGACCGTCTGCGACTCCTAAATCGTTGTCCAAAAAACTGCGACAACAGCTCTGATCGTTTGCTTGGAGTTGGAAAACTAGCTAGAAATCCGAAACCTGTGCATCCATTGCAACTAACAACTAATTGTGAATCAGGTGAAGGGCGACTACGCAGCCAAGGAGCCGAACATGATCGCGTATCTGTCCAAAACACAGAAGAACATGGAAGCCCTGTCATGGTTTGAAATAGTCCAAGTTCCCCGAGAGCCGAACATTGAGGCCGATGCCCTGGGATAGACGAAGAGGGAGAAGGCAATGTCCCAATAGAAGTGTTTACCCGACCCTATGTATCGAGAGGTGACGTAGGGGTGATTGATGAAATGCCACCCCCCTCATGGATGACACCACTCGTGGAGTACCTCAAGCGAGGAGTCGTCCCTGAAAGCAAGGAGGAAACGAGAAAGCTGAAAAGCTTGGCGCCAAAATACACAATGAGGGGGGACACCCTTTTCAAGAGATGATACTCGATGCCCCTCCTCTGATGCTTAACCGAGGTCGAAGCGAAAAAAGCGCTCCGCGAGGTGCACGAGGGACTGTGTAGAAACCACGCCTCCGGACAGTCTCTGGCTCTGAAGCTGCTAAGGCTTGGGTACTTTTGGCCAACCTTGAAAAAGGACTCCCACGAGTGGGCCAAAAGGTGTGACAAATGTTAAAGATTCGCCCACGTCCCGCGCCAAGCACCGGTGCCACTATGCCCGATCATGGTGCCTCGACCCTTCGCGAAGTGGGGAATCGACCTCATCGGTGAGCTGCCTACGGCCCAGCGACAATACAAGCACGCATCGTAGCTATCGATTATTTCACAAAATGGGTAGAGGCATAACCATTGGCAAAGATCACGGAGGCGAACACGACTAGTTTCATCTTGAAGAACATCGTCTGCCGCTTCGGGATCCCCGCATCGATCGTGACTGACAATGGGAAGCAATTCGACAATGCGCGCTTCCGCGACATATGCGAACAGTTGGGCATCAGCAAGACCTTCTCCTCCCCCCGACATCCTCAGGCCAACGGCCAAGTCGAAGCGGTCAACAAAACGATAAAGGAGAACTTGAAGAAGAAGCTAGAAGAAAGAAATGGGGCATGGGCCGAGGAGCTCCCCATGGTCTTGTGGGCGTATCGGAAAACCACACGTAACGCAACCGGTGAAACCCCGTTTGCACTCGCATTCGACATCGAGGCCGTGGTACTCATCGAAACCAAACTCTCGACTTTCCGCATCGAAGAATTCGGAGAAACCGCCAACAACGAAGCAATGAGGCTCGAACTGGACCTCATAGACGAGAAGAGGGCAGACGCACTTACCCGCCTGGCCGCACAAAAGAAGAAGGTGGAGAAGTATTACTGTTGTCGCTTTTTTTCGGACAACGATTTAGGAGCCCAAAGTGGTTAGACCCAAGGCCAGACCAAGTGGTCTCACTTCGGCTCGAGCGTGCCGGACTTGGTATCCCAAGTCGTCCCTTAGCTGTGGATGAAGTTCACCCCGTCTCGATACCTGAAAAGCAGTAGAGAATACGTGAACTACAAAGGGGAAACAGAGGGGTTGCCTTTGTTTACCTCTCCGACGCTCAACATTAGTAGGGTTGAGGTAGATTATAGAGGGTTTGAGTGTTTAGAGGCCAACGATGAGTGAAACGAGTGAGTTATGAATTCGACAGCGTTTCGGGGCTCAAAATTGGATTACCTTTGGGAGAGGGCGGCCCTCTCTATTTATAGGCGACCAAGGGGTGTTTTGGGGGACCCCTTGGCCGAGTGAGGAAGCTTGAGTCGACCATTGGCCGACTGAATGGTTGGGTCGGCCAATGGCCGAGTGAACATGGTGGTGAGGTTCACTCGGCCATTGTCCGAGTAAAAAGCTTGGGGCTGTCTGGGGTTCACTCGGCCATTGGCCGAGTGAAATGTCTAGGGCCGGATGAGGTTCACTAGGCCATTGGCCGAGTGAACTGCTGGAGGATTCACTCAGCCAATGGCCCAGTGAACTGCATGGCCGGCTGGAGGGTTCACACGGCCATTGGCCGAGTGAACAGCTGGAAGATTCATTCGGCCATTGGCCGAGTGAACTGCTGGGCCGACTGGAGGGTTCACTCGGCCATTGGCCGAGTGAACTGCTGGGCCGTCTGGAGGGTTCACTCGGCCATTGGCCGAGTGAACTGCTGGGCCGGCTGGAGGGTTCACTCAGCCATTGGCCGAGTGAACTGCTGGGCCGGCTGGATGTTGACTCGGCCAATGGCCGACTGAGGTTGTTGGGTCGGCCATTGGCTGTTGACTCGGCCAATGGCCGGGTGAGGCTTGACCCGGTTGTGACGTGGCCCGGTCAATGGCCAAGGCAGGGGTTGCGCCGGTTGTGTGGTTGAAGTAGCCCTTTTGTCCTCGTCGGCCCGGGACGGGCCGACTGTTGGAATCGATCTAGGGTTTGAGAAAATAATTAACGCTTCGGTAAGCGGCGGAATTTTAAAAATTTTCTTTTACAAGTAAAAACGGTTTTTACTAACCTAGACAAGTGCAAGTACATGTAATTAAAAACCAATATGAGCTAGAAGTTTACTAACCTTTCTTGAAGCTTGAACTTTGAAGAAGCTTTTTGAAAGTTCGCAACGCTCGTCTCCCCTCGCAGCACGTCTCTCTTTCTTTCCTCGGCACCTCGAGCAACCACGAAAGTTTCTATCACTAAATCACTCGAAAAGAAGGAATCAGTGAATGGGCACTTTTAAACACTACGACTTAAGAATAAGTCTTGAAGTCGCAGAGCTAAACACTAGGTCGAGTGAGGACCTAGGTGCCCAGACAAGAAAAAATCGAAAATAAACTAGAGAGAGAGAGAGAGGATTTTCGGCCAACAATGTCTAGAGAGAGAGTCTCTCAATCTCTAACTTATGTTGAATGAATAAAATGAAGGGAATGAGGGTCCTATTTATAGGAGAGGGGTTGGCCTTGGAAAGAAGTAGTTTCCTCTTATTTTCCAAGCCTTTATGAGCAATCTTTTATTACCCATACCTATCAATATAGGCGCCCATCTCATACAATCCACAAGGGATTAGTTTCCTCTTTTGTTTCCCTTCTTGGTGCCTTGGCCGATTCTCCTTGTTTCTTCATAGAGGAAATTTGTTTCCTCTTTTTCTTTTGGCAAGTATCTTGATACATTTATGCACAAAATATTCTCTTTCTCTTGGGTATTTTGGGCGCCCATCTCTCATCTAGATGGAGCTTCTAGAAGCTTCTTCATTTGTTCATGACAACATGAGAAAAGCCCATTAAGAATTTTCAATAAAATTCTGATGAAATGAAATTAATCCACAAGGCCCAATAAACAAGTTATGGCCGAGTGACATTAAGTCATCAAATGAACTTGTCAAAAATTTATTGACATTCATTTCATCCTTTGTCTCAAAAGACAAAAATACCCTTTTAACTATTTTCGTTCTTGTTTTGACTTAACTTCCAGTTTAACTATTCCTATCGATGTGATTCGTGACAGTGACCTCATGGACCCAAATGAACAAAGCTTGAGCTAAATACTTGGACTCAAAAGTTCACAAACCTTTTCCAAGTTTAGCTTAGTGCCAACTGACTCCACTAAAGAGCTGACACTGAAAATCTCTCAGTTCAAATGAATTTGTTTTCTACTCAAGAATTCGACCTAATTATGATGAGCGGATCCACTGAATATTATCTATGTTTACCCTTCATGAATGTCATCAGCTAGTCGGGATTTACTAAATTACCATTTTACCCTTCTAGCTGTTATTTCCTCAACTCCTTTGTCGCTTGTGAATAAGTTAGAAACAATGTATTGACGAGGAGCTAACAAGTCACATTGTTTCATCCAAAAGAGTCAGGACTCAATTTGGACACTGGCCAGTTCATTTATTCACACTCCAAGGAACAAAGCATAAGGTGACATACATTGCATTTCAGCAATCTTGTACATGAATTCCATATCTATGAGAACTTCACAAAGTTACTCATGACAGACTCACAACTTAGTACTTCACCAATAGGCCTTGTTCGGAATCACATAGTGAGTCCGAACTTTGACTTTCTCAAATGAGAATACTAAGGTGTGAAATGGCATGTCTCATTTCAGGATTAAGGTAAGAATGATGCAATTCATACATAGTGACTTCGAGACATAAGAGGTTAAATGGTTTGTTCTTATATTGTCTCTAGAAGTGCACTGGTCAATTCAGTACCTTCGGAACATACCTAGAAGAACTATAGAGTCCCCAACTCTCAATGCCTCATAACCGGACATCATAGATTCTTCTAACAATCATACTGAGGTCAATAGTCCTTTGACCCTAAGATTGCGAATATATCGTTTTAAGCAAACTACGAAGAGTTTGTTCATGCAAATCTACATTTGTCTCTTCGTAAGTTGTTAAGTTTGTTTATGGACTAAAAGACTAAGGTTTTATCATAAAGCTTCAAACAAAGAAAGAATGAATGAACGTTTCAACTTTATTAATGAATAGATAGGCAATTACAAGCAAGAGTCTTCGTAAGACTATATGACATCAAATGTACATAAATAGACACTACTACTCTTCTTGTGGGCACCATTGACAACACCGACAACATTAGCCCCTCGAGTTTTTGGTCGAGCGTAGGTCGAGTAGAAACTCAAAACTTGCGCTTTCGTGCGGATACGGGCAAACGCTCTTGTGTTCGCGAGCGTTACATAGAAGGGCTTTTAACGCATTGCGGGGGATGACCTTTGCGCATCACGATAGACGATTTTTGCGCGTCGCGAGGGACGACTTTTGGTGCGTCACAAGGGACGGTCTTTGTGCGTCGCGAGGGACGGCCTTTAGTGCGTCACGAGGGACGGCCTTTCTATGTCGCGAGGGATGGCTTTTGCGTCGCGGGGGATTGTTGTTGTTGTCTTTTCATTTTACGCGTCTTATGTTCTCGACATACCATCGTAGTCGATTCGCGCGGTTTTGCGGTGCGCGACTTATTTCTTGACTTACCAACGAAGGCGTAATCGATTAGCACGTCTTGGGCCTCGGGGGGCCTCGGTGTCACGTTTGTGTGACCGGGTTTTCCGTGGATGCTGGGTAGACCAGTTACGCCTGGCGGGCGCATGCCTTTGAAACCCATTTGTGACTCGCTGCCTATCGATGCACAAGCTGGGCGGCGAGCGTGGTGCCACATTTGTGTGGCCAGGTTTCCCGTGGACGCTGGCTAGACCAGGTACGTCCGGCGGATGCAGAACTTTGACACCCATTTGTGACTCGCTGCCAATCGGCGCACGAGCTGGGCGGCGAGCGTGGTGCCCCATTTGTGTGGCCAGGTTTCCCGTGGACGCTGGTTAGACCAGGTACGTCCGGCGGACGCAAGCCTTTTAAACCCATTTGTGACTCGCTGCCTATTGGCGCACGAGCTGGGCGGCAAGCGTGATTAGGTTTTCCGTGGACGTTGGCTAGACCAGGTACGCCCGGCGGACGCAAGCCTTTGAAACCCATTTGTGACTCGCTGCCTATCGGTGCACGAGGTGGGCGGCGAGCGCGGTGCCGCATTTTTGTGGCGAGGTTTCCCGTGGACGCTGGCTAGACCAGGTACGTCCGACGAACGCAAGCCTTTGAAACCCATTTGTAACTCGCTGCCTATCGACGCACGAGCTGGGCGGCAAGCGCGGTGCCACATTTGTGTGGCCAGGTTTCCCGTGGACGCTGGCTAGACCAGGTACGTCCGGCGGACGCAAGCCTTTGAAACCCATTTGTAACTCGCTGCCTATCGGCGCACGAGCTGGGCAGCGAGCGCGGTGCCACATTTGTGTGGCCAGATTTCCCGTGGACGCTGGCTAGACCAGGTACGTCCGGCGGGCGCAAGCCTTTGAAACCCATTTGTGACTCGCTGCCTATCGGGGCACGAGCTGGGCGGCGAGCGCGGTGCCACATTTGTGTCGCCATTCCACCTCACGAGCGTCGCACCCTTGGGTGTGCGTGTCGTGTGATAGGCGGGGTTAGGTGTAGACTTTATCCCCCGGCGAGTGTGGCACCTTAGTGCACTGGTCGCGTTTTCAGGTTGAGTCTCTTGGGTCTAGTCTTGTGCCCTTGTGAATGCGACGCCATGGCGCGCGCATCACGTTTGGGGACTCAATGGGCCCATTCTTTCTCTCACTAGAGCGTCGTGGAGCGAATTTTGGTTTGCCGTTACGGGGGATTTTTGTTGCTTGTGTGAGAGCATTTAGGTTTATCATTGAATCTCGTGAGTTCACCGTTGACTGGTGACTCTGGAAGTTGTAGATTTTCAACACGAGGACTTTCAAGTCGATTCGTGGGTTTTAGGACTCAACTTGAGGAATAGGCTTGACTCGAGGAGTTACAAGTAAGGTCGACTCGAGGGGCTAGTAAGGTGTAGAGCTGGCACGAAGACTTATCAGTCGACTCGTGGACTCGGACCTATCCTCGACGAGTGATCTCAACTCGGGGAGTCATGTGCAGAGTCGGCAGGAGGAGTCATCAGTCGTCTCGTGGACTCAGAACTCAACTCGAGGAGAAATTTAGAGTCGGCACGAGGAGTAGCTAGTTGACTCGTGGACTCGGTACTCGACTCGAGGAGTGAACTCATCTCGAGGAGAAATGTAGAGTCGGCACGAGGAGTAGGTAGTCGACTCGTGGACTCGGTACTCGACTCGAGGAGTGAACTCAGCTCGAGGAGAAAAGTAGAGTCGGCACGAGGAGCAGCTAGTCGACTCGTGGACTCGGTACTCGACTCGAGAAGTGAACTCAACTCAACGAGAAATGTAGAGTCGGCACGAGGAGTAGCTAGTCGACTAGTGGACTCGGTACTCGACTCGAGGAGTAAACTCAGCTTGAGGAGAAATGTAGAGTCGGCACGAGGAGTAGCTAGTCGACTCGTGGACTCCGTACTCGACTCGAGGAGTGAACTCAGCTCGAGGAGAAATGTAGAGTCGGTACGAGGAGTAGCTAGTCGACTCGTGGACTCGATACTCGACTCGAGGAGTGAACTCAGCTCGAGGAGAAGTGTAGAGTCGGCACGAGGAATAGCTAGTCGACTCATGGACTCGGTACTCGACTCGAGGAGTGAACTCAACTCGAGGAGAAATGTAGGGTCGTCACGAGGAGTAGCTAGTCGACTCGTTGACTCGGTACTCGACTCGAGGAATGAACTCAGCTCGAGGAGAAATGTAGAGTCGGCCCGAGGAGTAGCTAGTCGACTCGTGGACTTGGTACTCGACTCGAGGAGTGAACTCAACTCGAGGAGAAATGTAGGGTCGGCACGAGGAGTAGCTAGTCGACTCGTGGACTCGGTACTCGACTCGAGGAGTGAACTCAACTCGAGAAAAAATGTAGAGTCGGCACGAGGAGTAGCTAGTCGACTCGTGGACTTGGTACTCGACTCGAGGACTGAACTCAACTCGAGGAGAAACGTAGAGTCGGCACGAGGAGTAGCTAGTCGACTCGTGGACTCGGTACTCGACTCGGGGAGTGAACTCAGCTCGAGGAGAAATGTAGACCGTCTCTCTTTGGGACCTCCGACCTAACCATCGGCCCCTCGAGACTTTGTTATACTTTTATTTTTTTTTGTTTTTGAATTGTTTTGATTAATTATTGCTCCTTGTTAGCCCCCCGAGTTTCTTGCATTTGTGAGACGAAGGCCAAGAAACTCTCATGTTGGAGGTGTACAATAGTGTGTGTTGACATGTGTAGAATAACTCTTTATTGCAGCAAGGAGGTCATTACAGGTTTCCATGGCACTTGGCCTTCTTTGGAAAAGGGAAATTACATAATTAAGGTGAAGCGATTACAAAGTCGAGTGAGTTCGGGCGTGAGTTTAAGGGCGGAAGCTGTGACAATCACGGCTTGCTAGCAGACACGACGAATTCCTTGAGGTCCCCACTTCGAATTAGGGAATGAATTTGCTTCCTAAGCTGGTAGCATTCTGTTGTCGCCTGCCCGTGGTCATGGTGATATTCGCATTGTTTGCTCTTGTCTCGCGTTGCGGGGTCCTTCTTCATCGGGGCCGGGGATCCCGGCTTCTCTCTGTGTAAGCTCAGGATCCTGTCGGGCGTCGTGTTGAGAGGTATGAAGGATTGCCTCGGGGCCGGAGAAGGATGTTCATTAGGGATGTTGTCGGTCGTTTTCGGAAAACCCGAGACGCCAAGAAGGCACGTCGCTCAAAGGGCCGATGGTCAGGCCGGAGGTCCTGAAGAGCGGCAGGTCTTCAAGCCCTCGCCTAAACTCTTGACTCCTCGAGTCGAGCCTTGAGTCAATCTCCTCGAGTCGAGCCTCGAGTCAATCTCCTCGAGTCGAGCTTCGCTCCTTGAGGCGTGCCTTGAGTTGTTCCTCGAGTTGAGCCTCGAGTCGGTCTCCTCGAGTCGAGCTTCACTCCTCGAGTCGAGCCTCGACTCGCTCCTCGAATCGAGTCACTCTCGCAAGAGTCCGGCAAGACGAGCCATTCGCCGCGCGCACAGCAAGCTGCGCCGGCCAGCCGCGCAGCAAGCAGCGCGCCACGCCAGGCAGGTGCGCGCCGCGCCAAGACGCTCCCGCGCCGCGCGCTCCATGCGCCGCGCACCCGCGCGCCGCGCCAGATGACCCGCGCGCCGCGCCCCCTGCGCCGCGCGTTGTGCGCCACTCTTTTTTGCGCCGCGCGCGCCGTGTGCCTCCACTTGATGCAACATGCGTTCCTAGTCCCACATGGACGAAAAAGAAGCCTTCTAAGGCCCCCAAACACCTATAAATACCCTCTCTCATTGAGGGGAAATCCCATCCCATTCTTTCTCAAGGAACTTGAGACTTCTCTCCGCTTCTCTAGATGCCATCCTTGGCCTGAAGCGGATTCTCCACGATTTCTCGCTCTCGGAGATTCTGAAGCGCTTTCCGGGGACTCCCGAGTGCCGCCTCTCTTGATCGAGCGATTAATCTTGAGCCCACGAGTGCTCTAACGGTTTTCTACTGAAAATCGCCTACGCGTCTAGCCCCCTAGACGCGTCTGCCATTTCTAACAAGAAATCGCCTATGCGTCCGGCATTTCCGACTAGGAATCGCCTACGCGTCCGGAATCTTCGCCACAACAACGAACTCTTGACTTAGAGTCTTCCACGTCTCCAAAGGAGAGAAAACACACATTCTCTCTCGCGCACGCGATCTCCGAAGTCCTGAGACGCCGCCGAGGACTCCTCGCGCCCCGTCTCCTTCGTCGAGTACGCTTCTCCATCAAGGCTCCGCGCCTCATACAGCGTCTTTCACGTTTGAACTACGTTCTGACCTGATCCCACACACGGGTACGTAGGCAGCCGACAACCAAGGCACGGTCACTCCCCCTCCTCACCCCCTACCTCTCCCGAGAGGCGGGTTGATCGGAGAAAACCCTAGCTCGAGACTATCGAGTTCACACTCTTGGCCCGGGTGCGATCACTTGGTCCGGCCTTGGATCGAACCGCCCGAGGTAATAAATAGTTGTTCATTTTCGTGCGACAACATTTTGGCGCTAGAAGGAGGGGACTTCCCGACCTGTTTAGCTCGCAATCCCTTCTGTTCATCTTCTTCTTTTCTTCTGCAAACTCAACTTTCTCGAACTTGAGAAACGATGAGTATCCAACCACCCGTACGTTCTGAGGGCGTGAACAACCCCGAAAACGTCACGGGGACCAAGAAATACTTCTTGCGCTCCCGAGCGCATGGTGACGAAGAGTCGATCCACGAAGAGAGCTCGACCCGCTCACCATCTCCATCTCTTGATAGCAGGGACAACCGCATCATGGAGTTAGAGGAGAGTATCCGCCAACTAAAGGCGAGGAACGCAAGGTACCACAGCCAACTGGCTGCGAAGCAACCTATGCGTGACACGATAATCCCCAACGGGGATCCTGAGAACCTCAACGAGGAAAGCCGCGATCGCGACCCTGATTACGAGGGTACTTGCGATTTAGAGGATATCGAGACTTCTCTCACGAAGGACGGGGAACACCCCACCGTGTTTGAAGCCGGTCCTTCGAATCCCCTACCCCGGACGGGCGACGCGCCGGCTGCTTCTCAAGAGGGAAATTCCCAACGTTTGGCCTTCGACCGACTAGGTCAAAGGGAGAATGTTACGGAGATTCAGGGCACGCGGAGAGCGCGCCGTCGCAGACGAAGCCTGCGCCTCCATACGACCAGCCCAGATCTTAGGGATCACCTCACCGCCCAACGCATCAAGTGTGGCGATGACCTAAGGGAGCGACTAAGCTCTCGGCCAAACGTCCCCGTAGCAGCCCCAACTAACGGGAACCGCCGCACGGGTCAAGGGTCAAATGAAAGACGACAGGTGACTCCTCCCGAACGGGGAGTTACTCCGACTACCGGTCTCGATGTGATCACAATGATCCACAATCTTAGAAATGAAGTACGAGATCTCCGAGAACACGGAATAGGCGGACGTGCCTATGGGGTCGTTGAGGAGAAGTCCTCGCCTTTCACGGCTCAGATATTGGCCGAGGTATGTACGGGAAATTTCAAACTCCCGAACCTCGCTCCATATAATGGAAAAGCAGATCCTGCTTACCACATCCAGCACTATGAAACCTGGATGACGATGCAGGGTGTCACTCCCGGCGCTATGTGCCAAGCTTTTAGTCTTACCCTCACCGGACCCGGCTTCGAGTGGTTCAAGAACTTAAGGCCGGGAAGCCTCCGTTCGTTCAAAGGCCTGAAGGACATGTTCCTAGCACGGTTCGCTACGTCTATGGTCCAAAAGAAGACCAAGATGTACCTGTGGTCAATCAGGCAAGAGGATGGCGAGTCTCTTAGACGATACCTCGCCCGATTCACTGAAGAATCGAATAAGGTCGACCGCTTTGACGACAAAGACGCAATCACCGCCATCATTGAAGGCTTGCGCACAAGTGACTTCCTTAAGTCCATCGTCGGCCGTGTCCCTTCTACCATGGCCGAGTTAATGACTCGAGCCAAGACCTTCATGGGAGTCGAAGATTACCTCGATGGTCGCAAGGGCAATGATCAAAGCCCTCACCACCGAGACGAGCCTAGCAACGAGCAAGGAAACTCCCGTAAAAGGCGAAACAGAGGAGGTCAGACTTTTAATAGACGACCTCCGATGCCTCAGAAGCCGCGACTTGCGGAAGACTTTAAGGGCTACTCGTCGTTCACACCGTTGAACACAACGCCGGAGCAAATCCTAGCTTTAGCGCGTGACAAGTTCACTCCCCCGGCTCCAATGAACAAAGATCCCGCGACTCGCGATAGATCTAAATATTGCGAGTTCCATCAGGAATACGGTCACTTGACCTCTGAATGCTATAGTCTTAAAAGGCAGATCGAGGCATTGATCCAACGGGGTGAGCTAAAAGAGTTCGTGTTACGCATGATTAGCGCTGCGGGCCCCACCTCGAACAGACCACAGTCTGGCAGGGGAGGAGGAATAGCCGCTTCTGCCGACCGAACCACGGCTACTGCCAATGCCAATCCACAACTCCACGTTGTGACCACCATATTGGGAGGTCCACAAGATGGAGATTCGGCCCGACAACGGAAAAAATTCCTAAGGGCCGTGGCTCGAGAAGACGCTGCTATGCACGTCAACCTCACGTATGAAGAACCTCCGTCCGTGCCTCACGAGATGATGCATTTCACCAACAAAGAGGCCAAGCGAGTTGTGCATCCGCACAATGACGCAATTGTGCTCAAAGCCCAAGTAGCTAATAACTTGGTGAAAAGAGTTCTCATCGACAACGGCAGTGCTGCCGACATAATCTTCAAGTCCACCCTAGAGCGCATGAAGCTCGGGGGGCTACGCCCAACTCCGACCCAAACGCCTCTATTCGGGTTCACTGGGGAGAGAGTCATGACCGAAGGCATCATCGATCTACCGGTCACCTTCGGAACTCTCGGAAGCATTGAAGTCGTTCACATGGTCCCATTCCTAGTGGTCGACCAAGAGTCCCCCTACAACGTAATCGTTGGGCGACCCACGTTGAACCGGCTAAGGGCAATCACTTCAACATACCACCTACTGGTGAAGTTCCCTACCAAGAATGGAATCGGCATCATGGCTGGAGACCAATCCCAAGCCAGAATATGTTACATCCAAGGAATCGATGGAAAGACCGCTAAAAAGACGGTTAACACGATCTCTCAACTTAGAGATACCGTCGAGTCGACCAAGGTCCTCCGAGAAGTCCATAAAGACACCTGCATGACACCCAAGTGCAAGGTAACGTCGTCCTCATCAGGGACCCCACACGGTCTACCAGGTCATACATGGACGAGACACCGATCTATCGCCTGTGGAATGCGGAACACTGGAAGAGAGTACTACCACTAGCCAGTGATCCCCCCATTTTATTTCTTTGCTTTCTAAACATTCAATAAGGCCTACGAGCCAATGTTTTAGGATTTCAAATTTTTTGCAATATTAATAAAGTTCGATGTTTTTTTTTCAAAATCCACTTTATCAAAGATTTTTAATCATCAAAGATTACACTTGTAAACCCAAAACTCGGGGGGCTAGTGCCATAGGCAATGGAAAGTACGCTCAAAATCCTCAAGAAAGTACGCTCCACAAAAAGAAAGCACGCTCCATCAAAACAAAACACCCGAACACAAAATGGGAACAGGCGTGCACGAAAGACGCCTCCGTGGCGCGCCGTAAGACATCCCCGAGATGCAGGCTAAAGACGCCCCCGCGGCGCGCCCAAGAGACATCCCCGAGATGCAGGCTAAAGACGCCCCCGCGGCGCGCCCAAGAGACATCCCCGAGATGCAGGCTAAAGACGCCCCCGCGGCGCGCCCAAGAGACATCCCCGAGATGCAGGCTAAAGACGCCCCCGCGGCGCGCCCAAGAGACATCCTAGAGATGCAGGCTAAAGATGCCCCCGCAGCGCGCCCAAGAGACATCCCCGAGATGCAGGCTAAAGATGCCCCCGCGGCGCGCCCAAGAGACATCCCCGAGATGCAGGCTAAAGACGCCCCCGCGGCGCACCCAAGAGACATCCCCGAGATGCAGGCTAAAGACGCCCCCGCGGCGCGCCCAAGAGACATCCCCGAGATGCAGGCTAAAGACGCCCCCGCGGCGCGCCCAAGAGACATCCCCGAGATGCAGGCTAAAGACGCCCATGCGGCGCGCCCAAGAGACATCCCCGAGATGCAGGCTAAAGACGCCCCCGCGGCGCGCCCAAGAGACATCCCCGAGATGCAGGCTAAAGACGCCCCCGCGGCGCGCCCAAGAGACATCCCCGAGATGCAGGCTAAAGACGCCCCCGCGGCGCGCCCAAGAGACATCCCCGAGATGCAGGCTAAAGACGCCCCCGCGGCGCGCCCAAGAGACATCCCCGAGATGCAGGCTAAAGACGCCCCCGTGGCGCGCCCAAGAGACATCCCCGAGATGCAGGCTAAAGACGCCCTCGCGGCGCGCCCAAGAGACATCCCCGAGATGCAGGCTAAAGACGCCCCCGCGGCGCGCCCAAGAGACATCCCCGAGATGCAGGCTAAAGATGCCCCCGCGGCGCGCCCAAGAGACATCCCTGAGATGCAGGCTAAAGACGCCCCCGCGGCGCGCCCAAGAGACATCCCAGAGATGCAGGCTAAAGACGCCTCCGCGGCGCGCCCAAGAGACATCCCCGAGATGCAGGCTAAAGCCGTCCCTCGCGACGCACTTAGGACGCCTACATGGCGCACGTAAGACGCGTAATGGCGCACATAAGACGCCTACATGGCGCACTTAAGACGCCTACATGACGCACCTAAGACGCCTACATGGCGCACTTAAGACGCCCACATGGCGCAACCAAGTCGTCCCTCGTGACACACCTAAGTAACCTACATGCCGCATCTAGGCCATCCCTCACGACGTGCCTACGATGCCTAAAACAACGCACGCAGCCGTCTCTAATGACGCGCTCTGAGTAACCACAAGGCGCTGTGTATGATGACTAATCGAAACGCACCTGAACAGCCATACAAGGCGCAACTCATGTCATCTTCACCACCGCCGACTAAGCACAATCACACCCGCCTCTGAGCAAGAACCTCGCTCGGCCTGAACTAGCTGAGACCTCGCTCCTCGAGTTGAGTCATTCTCCTCGAGTCGAGCCTTGCTCCTCAAATCGAGTCAGTCTCCTCGAGTTGAGCTTCGCTCCTCGAGTCAAGTCATTCTCCTCGAGTCGGCTTCGCTCCTCGAGTCGAGTCATCCTCCTCGAGTCGAGCTTCGCTTCTCGAGTCGAGTCAGTCTCCTCGAGTTGAGCTTCGCTCCTCGAGTCAAGTCATTCTCCTCGAGTCGAGCTTCGCTCCTCAAGTCGAGTCATCCTCCTCGAGTCGAGCTTCGCTTCTCGAGTCGAGTCATTTTCCTCGAGTTGAGCTTCGCTCCTTGAGTCGAGTCATCCTCCTCGATTCGAGCTTCGCTTCTCGAGTCGAGTTAGTCTCCTCGAGCTGAACTTCGCTCCTTGAGTCGAGTCTCCTCGAGTCGAGCCTTGCTCCTAAAATCGAATCATTCTCCTCGAGTCGAACTTCGCGCTCTCCTCGAGTAGAGCTTTGCTCCTCGAGACAAGTCACTCTCCTCGAGTTGAGCTTCGCTCCACGAGTCGAGTCGAGCTTCGCTCCTTGAGTCGAGTTATTCTCCTCGAAGTCGAGCTTCGCTCCTTGAGTCGAGTCATTCTCCTCGAGTCAAGCCTCGCTCCTCGAGTTGAGTCACGCTCCTTGAGTTAAGTCTCGCTCCTTGAGTCAAATCATTCTCCTTGAGTCGAGCACTGCTCCTCGAGTCAAGACATCCTCCTCAAGTCGAGTCACACCCTCCTCGAATCGAGCCATGCTCCTCGAGTCGAGTCACTCTCCTCGAGTCATCCCTCTCGAGTCGAGCATCACTCATCAAGTCATTCTCCCCGAGTTGAGTCTTGCTCCTCGAATCGAGTTATACTCCTCGAGTCGAGCATCGCTCCTCGAGTGGAGTCATATTCCTTAATGACCAGCCAGTCTCCTTGAGTCGAGTCTAGCCCCTCGAGTTGAGACTTGAGTCGGCTCCCCGAGTCGAGCCTAGCCCCGCGAGTTGAGACTTGAGTCGGCTCCCCGAGTTGAGCTTCGCTCCTTGAGTTGAGACTTGATTCAGTCTCCTCAAGTCGAGCTTCGCTCCTCGAGTCGAGCCTTGAGTCAGTATCCTCGAGTCGAGCTCCGCTCTTCGAATCGAGCCTTGAGTCAGTCTCCTCGAGTCGAGTACCACTCCTCGAACAAACACCTGGAGCGACCTGAAGAACAGGTCAGCCAAAATAGAGACCCGCGCTCGCGCCTGGGGAATAAGGGCCGATCTTCCGAACGCAGACGAAGAAGCGTCACCAAGGCGAGAATGGCGGATGCCCCGTGAGGCCGACTTATGCTTGATGCGTGGTCAAACTTTTAGCGTTTATCCCCGAGCAGTCGAAGCCCTCCGGTGCGGCAGAGCCTTCCGCCAGGTGCCACTCCGTCTTCTCGAAGCATCAGCCCGCAGCATCAACCTCCGTTTTCGAGACCTCGGAATGAGCACGCCTTTGCAAAATGCAAAAGTGCAGTCGCCTTCCAAGCTGGCCGAGACGGAAGCCATGATCTTCCCCTAATAGGTCACGATTACACAATCGTCACCCTGCTAGTCACCGTCGAGTCCCATGGACTCCGGATTGATGATATTATCAAACAAAACGCCATCGAAGGTTAACTCGGGCGTAACATTGCCAAAAGATCAATAAGCCGCGACAAGCCGGCACGCCTCTACACAAAAGCACGCCCCACTTGCGCATGCATATCCCATTTGCTCCGGGGCTAGAGCGACGGACGTAAGCGCGTTTGCCTCGTCCACGTCGAGCTACGTCTCTTATCCGCTTGGATCCTCCTCCACGTGTCGATCACACACTCGTGTCGAGAAAGACGGAAAAGCGAGAAAGAGCACTTGCAATTGTGAGAGTATTCTTTATAATCACAAAGGCTTCGCAACAGTGAAGCTCTGGAAAGTCTATTTTCCTCAAACACCCAACTAGAAGAACAAAAAGTTCATAGCTGGGATGCCTCCCGAGCGACGAACTTGGGGGGCTAATGTTGTCGGTCGTTTTCGGAAAACCCGAGACGCCAAGAAGGCACGTCGCTCAAAGGGCCGATGGTCAGGCCGGAGGTCCTGAAGAGCGGCAGGTCTTCAAGCCCTCGCCTAAACTCTTGACTCCTCGAGTCGAGCTTCGCTCCTCGAGTCGAGCCTTGAGTCAATCTCCTCGAGTCGAGCATCGCTCCTCGAGTCGAGCCTCGAGTCAATCTCCTCGAGTCGAGCTTCGCTCCTCGAGGCGTGCCTTGAGTTGTTCCTCGAGTTGAGCCTCGAGTCGGTCTCCTCGAGTCGAGCTTCACTCCTCGAGTCGAGCCTCGACTCGCTCCTCGAATCCAGTCACTCTCACCAAGTGGAAACCTTCATATTTCATGTCGCAAGAATGGTATTCGAAGGCCCGCAAGAGTCCGGCAAGACGAGCCATTCGCCGCGCGCACAGCAAGCTGCGCCGGCCAGCCGCGCAGCAAGCAGCGTGCCGCGCCATCAAGACAGCGCGCCACGCCAGGCAGGCGCGCGCCGCGCCAAGACGCGCCCGCGCCGCACGCTCCATGCACCGCGCACTCGCGCACTCGCGCGCCGCGCCAGATGACCCGCGCCCCGCGCCCCCTGCGCCGCGCGCCGCGCGTTGTGCGCCGTTCTTTGTGCGCCGCGCGCGCCGTGTGCCTCCACTTGATGCCACATGCGTTCCTAGTCCCACATAGACGAAAAAGAAGCCTTCTAAGGCCCCCAAACACCTATAAGTACCCTCTCTCATTGAGGGGAAATCCCATCCCATTCTTGCGCCGCTTCTCTAGATGCCATCCTTGGCCTGAAGCGGATTCTCCACGATTTCTCGCTCTCGGAGATTCTGAAGCGCTTTCCGGGGACTCCCGAGTGCCGCCTCTCTTGATCGAGCGATTAATCTTGAGCCCACGAGTGCTCTAACGGTTTTCTACCGAAAATCGCCTACGCGTCTAGCCCCCTAGACGCGTCCGCCATTTCTAACATGAAATCGCCTACGCGTCCGGCATTTCCGACTAGGAATCTCCTACGCGTCCGGAATCTCCGCCACAACAAGGAACTCTTGACTTAGAGTCTTCCACGTCTCCAAAGGAGAGAAAACACACATTCTCTCTCGCGCACGCGATCTCCGAAGTCCTGAGACGCCGCCGAGGACTCCTCGCGCCCCGTCTCCTTCGTCGAGTACGCTTCTCCATCAAGGCTCCGCGCCTCATACAGCGTCTTTCACGTTTGAACTACGTTCTGACCTGATCCCACACACGGGTACGTAGGCAGCCGACAACCAAGGCACGGTCACTCCCCCTCCTCACCCCCTACCTCTCCCGAGAGGCGGGTTGATAGGAGAAAACCCTAGCTCGAGACTATCGAGTTCACACTCTTGGCCCGGGTGGGTGCGATCACTTGGTCCGGCCTTGGATCGAACCGCCCGAGGTAATAAATAGTTGTTCATTTTCGTGCGACAACAAGGGACTTGACCATTTCTACGCCTCTTCCTTCGCGAGCCGAGACCGGTGGCCGGTGCCATGAGTGTGGCGGCGCGCTTTTTGTTGGATGCGCGGTCAGCAACATTGGGCGATTGGTGTTGTTGTCGGCCCATCTAGGGCCGACGAGAACAAATGCATTTCCTCGACCCTCGTGGCCGGTACGAGGTCTTGAACGGCGAGGCCCTGACCCAACCAGGGGCCGGCCCAAACGAAGGGCCAAGTCAAATGCCCATGCAGCCGGCCCAAGGTTTGCCTCGGCTATTGGCCGGCCCAAGGCTTGCCTCGGCCAATGGCCGGCCCAAGGCTTGCCTCGGCCATTGGCCGGCCCTAAGGCTTGCCTCGGCCAATGGCCGGCCCAAGGTTTGCCTCGGCCATTGGCCGGCCCAAGGCTTGCCTCGGCCAATGGCCGGCCCAAGGCTTGCCTCGGCCATTGGCCAGCTCTAAGGCTTGCCTCGGCCTATGGCCGGCCCAAGGCTTGCCTCGGCCATTGGCCGGCTCAAGACCTGCCTCGGCCATTGGCCGGCCCTAAGGCTTGCCTCGGCCAATGGCTGGCCCAAGGCTTGCCTCGGCCATTGGCCGGCCCTAAGGCTTGCCTCGGCCATTGGCCGGCCCAAGGCTTGCCTCGGCCATTGGCCGGCCCAAGGCTTGCCTCGGCCAATGGCCGGCTCTAGAGCATTGCCTCGGCCAATGGCCGGCTCTAGAGCCTTGCCTCGGCCATTGGCCGGCTCTAGAGCCTTGCCTCGGCCATTGGCCGGCTCTAGAGCCTTGCCTCGGCCAATGGCCGGCTCTAGAGCCTTCCCTCGGCCAATGGCCGGCTCTAGAGCCTTCCCTCGGCCATTGGCCGACCCAAACTTGTTCACTCGGCCAAGGGTTCTTCAAACCACCCCTTGGCTGCCTATAAATACAGGGGCCGCTACCCTAGTCTAGGTAATCCGAATTTGAGTACTGAAACGCTGTCGAACTCGTACCTCGCTCGTTTCTCTCAAGTCTCGACCTCTAAACACTAAACCCTCTACAAACCACCTCAATCCTACTAATGTTGAGCGTCGGAGAGGTAAACAGAGGCAACCCCTCTGTTTCCCCTTTGTAGTTCACACCTTCTCTGCTTGCTTTTCAGGTGCTTGGACAAGATTAACACCACCAACAGCTAAGGGACGGCTTGGGATACCAAGCCCGACACGCTCGAGCCGAAGTGAGACCACTTGGTCTGGCCTTGGGTCTAACCACTTTGGGCTCCTAAATAGTTGTCCGAAAAACAGCGACAACAGGTGTCCCAAGGCAGCCTCTCTCGCGGTCTTACGTCGGGCGTTGAGTTTCTCTCTCAAGTCGCATCCATGGGATTTGTTGTCGGTCGATTTCGCAAAATCCGAAACGCCAAGAAGGCACGTCGCTCAAAGGGCCGATGGTCAAGCCGGAGGTCCTGAAGAGCGGCAAGTCTTCAAGACCTCGCCCAAACTCTTGACTCCCCGAGTCGAGCCTTGAGTCAGTCTCCTCGAGTCGAGCTTCGCTCCTCTAGTCGAGCCTTGAGTCAGTCTCCTCGAGTCGAGCTTCGCTCCTCGAGTCGAGCCTTGAGTCAGTCTCCTCGAGTCGAGCTTCGCTCCTCGAGTCGAGCCTTGAGCCAATCTCCTCGAGTCGAGCTTCGCTCCTCGAGTCGAGCCTTGAGTTGTTCCTCGAGTCGACCCTCGAGTCGTTCTCGAGTCGCTCCTCGAGTCAAGCCACTAGTCACTCTCGTCGAGTTGAGCTTTGCTTCTCGAGTCGAGTCACTCTCGTCAAGTGGAAACCTTCATATTTCGCGTGGGAAGAATGGTATTCGAAGACCCCTAAAGGCCCGCAAGAGTCCGGCAAGACGAGCCATTCGCCGCGCGCACAGCACGCTGCGCCGGCCAGCCGCGCAGCAATCAGCGCGCCGCGCCAGCAAGTCAGCGCGCCGCGCCAGGCAGGCGCGCACCGCGCCAAGACGCGCCCGAGCCGCGCATCCTGCACCGCGTCCATTGACCCGCGCGCCGCGCTAGATGACCCGCGCGCCGCGCCCCGCGCGCCGCGCCCCGCGCGTTGTGCGCCGCTCTTTGTGCGCCGCGCGCGCCGTGCGCCTCCACTTGATGGCGCGCGCGTCCCTAGTCCCACATGGACGAAAAAGAAGTCTTTTAAGGCCCCCAAACACCTATATAAACCCCCTCCCATTGAGGGGAAAGCCATCCCATTCTTTCTCAAGGAACTTGAGACTTGTCTCCGCTTCTCTAGATGCCATCCTTGGCCTGAAGCGGATTCTCCACGATTTCTCACTCTCGGAGATTCTGAAGCACTTTTCGGGGACTCCCGAGTGCCGCCTCTCTTGATCGAGCGATTAATCTTGAGCCCACGAGTGCTCTAACGGTTTTCTACTGAAAATCGCCTACGCGTCTAGCACCCTAGACGCGTCCACCATTTCTGACAAGAAATCGCCTACGCGTCCGGCATTTCCAACTAGGAATCGGCTACGCGTCCGGAATATCCGCCACAACAAGGAACTCTTGACTTAGAGTCTTCCACGTCTCCAAAAGAGAGAAAACACACATTCTCTCTCGCGCACGCGATCTCCGAGGTTCTGAGACGCCGCCGAGGACTCCTCCGCGCACCGTCTCCTTCGTCGAGTACGCTTCTCCACCAAGGCTCCGCGCCTCATACTGCGTCCTATACGCTTGAACTACGTTCTGACCTGATCCCATGCACGGGTACGTAGGCAGCCGACAACCAAGGCACGGTCACTCCTCCTCCTCACCCCCTACCTCTCCCGAGAGGCGGGTTGATCGGAGAAAACCCTAGCTCGAGACTATCGAGTTCACACTCTTGGCCCGGGTGCGATCACTTGGTCCGGCCTTGGATCAAACCGCCCGAGGTTTTAAATAGTTGTTCATTTTCGTGCGACAACATTTTGGCGCTAGAAGGAGGGGACTTCCCGACCTATTCAGCCCGAAATCCCTTTTGTTCATCTTCTTCTTTTCTTCTGCGAACTCAACCTTCTCGAACTTGAGAAATGATGAGTAGCCAACCACCCGTACTTGAGAAATACTTCTTGCGCTCTCGAGCGCATGGTGACGAATAGTCGCTCCACGAAGAGAGCTTGACCCGCTCACCATCTCCATCTCCTGATAGCTGGGACAACCGCATCATGGAGCTGGAGGAGAGTATCCGCCAACTAAAAGCGAAGAACGCGAGGTACCACAACCAACTGGCTGCAAGTCGAGTCGAGCATCACTCCTCAAGTCGAGTCATTCTCCTCGAATCGAGCTTCGCTCCTTGAGTCGAGTCACACTCCCCGAGCCGAGCCATGCTCTTCGAGACGAGTCACACTCCTCGAGTCGAGCCTTGCTCCTCGAGACAAGTCATACTCCCCGAGCTGAGCCTTGCTCTTTGAGTCGAGTCATTCTCCTCGCGTCGAGCCTTGTTCCTCGAGTCGAGTCATTCTCCTCGAGTCGAGCCTTGCTCCTCGAGACGATTAATTCTCTTCGAGTCGAGCTTCGCCCCTCGAGTCGAGTCATTCTCCTCGAGTTGAGCCTCGCTCCACGAGTCGAGTCACTCCCTCGAGTCGAGCCTCACTCCTCGAGACAAGTCATTCTCCTCGAGTCGATCTTCGCCCCTCGAGTCGAGTCATTTTCCTCGAGTTGAGCCTCGCTCCTCGAGTCGAGTCACTCCCTCGAGTCGAGCCTCACTCCTCGAGACAAGTCATTCTCCTCGAGTCGAGCCTTGCTCCTCGAGTCGAGTCATTCTCCTCGAGTCGAGCCTTGCTCCTCGAGACGACTCATTCTCTTCGAGTCGAGCTTCGCCCCTCGAGTCGAGTCATTCTCCTCGAGTTGAGCCTCGCCCCTCGAGTCGAGTTGTTCTCCTCGAGTCGAGCCATGCTTCTCGAGACGAGTCAGTCTCCTCGAATCGAGCTTCGCTCCTCGAGTCGAGCTTAAACTTTACGCACGAAGAGCCTCCGTCCGTGCCTCACGAGACGATGTACTTCACCAACGAAGAGGCCAAGCGAGTTGTGCATCTGCACAATGACGTGATTGTACTCAAAGCCCAAGTGGCTAATAACTTGGTGAAAAGGGTTCTCATCGACAACGACAGTGCTGCCGACATAATATTCAAGTCCACCTTAGAGCGCATGAAGCTCGGCGGGCTACGCCCAACTCCGACCCAAACACCTTTATTCGGGTTCACTGGGGAGAGAGTCATGACCGAAGGCATCATCGATCTACCGGTCACCTTCGGAACTCCCGGAGGCATTGAAGTCGTTCACACGGTCCCATTCCTAGTGGTCGACCAAGAGTCCCCCTACAACGTAATCGTTGGGCGACCCACGCTAAACCGACTAAGGGCCATTACTTCAACATACCACCTACTGGTGAAGTTCCCCACCGAGGGCAGAATCGGCATCATGGCTGGAGACCAATCCCAAGCCAGAGTATGCTACATCCAAGGAATCGATGGAAAGACCGCTAGAAAGACGGTTAACACGATCTCCCGATTCAGAGATAGCGTCGAGTCGACCAAGGTCCTCCGCGAAATCCACGAAGACCTCTGCATGACACTCAAGTGCAAGGCGCCGACGTCTTCATCCCAAACAGGGAGGGACCCCTCAAAGTCTGCCGAGTCGTACATGACGAGATACGCTACATCAAATACACGGACACCGATCCGTCGCCTGTGGAATGCGGAACACTTGAGAAAGTACTACCAGTAGCCAGCGCTTCCCCCCATTTTATTTCTTTGCTTTCCAACATTCAATAAGGCCTACGAGCCAATGTTTTAGGATTTCAAATTTTTGAATATTAATAAAGTTCGAGGTTTTTCTTTCAAAATCCACTTTATCAAAGATTTTCAATCATCAAAGATTACACTTGTAAACCCAAAGCTCGGGGGGCTAGTGACATAGGCAATGGTAAGGACGCTCAAAATCCTCAAGAAAGTACGCTCCACAAAAAGAAAGCACGCTCCGTCAAAACAAAACACTCGAACATAAAACGGGAACAAGAGTGCACGTAAGACGCCTCAGTGGCGCGCTGTAAGACATCCCCGAGATGCAGGCAAAGACGCATATGCGGCGCGCCATAAGCCATCCCCGAGATGCAGGCTAAGACCCCTCCACGGCGTGCCACAAGCCATCCCAGAGATGCAGGCTAAGACGCCTCCGCGGCGCGCCGTAAGCCATCCCAGAGATGCAGGCTAAAGACACCTCCGCAGCGCGCCATAAGCCATCCCCGAGATGCAGGCTAAAGACGCCTCCGCGGCGCACCGTAAGCCATCCCAGAGATGCAGGCTAAAGACGCCTCCGCGGCACGCCGTAAGCCATCCCCGAGATGCAGGCTAAGACGCCTCCGCGGCGCGCCATAAGCCATCCCAGAGATGTCGGCTAAGACGCCTCCGCGGTGCGCCACAAGCCATCCCAGAGATGCAAGCTAAGACGCCTCCGCGGCGCGCCATAAGCTATCCCAGAGATGCAGGCTAAGACGCCTACATGGCGCACTCAAGACGCCTACATGGCGCACGTAAGACGCGTAAAGGCGCAACCCGTAAGACGCCTACATGGCGCAACCTAAGACGCCTACATGGCACACTTAAGAAGCCTACATGGCGCACGTAAGACGCGTAAACGCGCAACCCGTAAGATGCCTACATGGCGCAACTTAAGACGCCTACATGGCGCACGTAAGATGCGTAAAGGCGCAACCCGTAAGACGCCTACATGGCGCAACCTAAGACGCCTACATGGCGCACTTAAGACGCCTACATGGCGCACATAAGACGCGTAAAGGCGCAACCCGTAAGACGCCTACATGGCGCAACCTAAGACGCCTACATGGCGCACTTAAGACGCCTACATGGCGCACGTAAGACGCGTAAAGGCGCAACCCGTAAGATGCCTACATGGCGCAACCTAAGATGCCTACATGGCGCACTTAAGACGCCTACATGGCGCACGTAAGACGCGTAAAGGCGCAACCCGTAAGGCGCCTACATGGCGCAACCTAAGACGCCTACATACCGGACTTAAGACGCCTACATGGCGCACGTAAGACGCCTACATGGCGCAACCTAGGACGCCTACATGGCGCACTTAAGACGCCTACATGGCGCACGTAAGACGCCTACATGGCGCAACCCAAGACGCCTACATGGCGCGCTTAAAACGCCTACTTGGCACGACTTGAGATGCCCACATGGCGCAACCAAGTCGTCCCTCATGACGCACCTAAGTAACCTACATGCCGCATCTAGGCCATCCCTCAGGACGTGCCTACGATGCCTAAAACAACGTACAGAGCCGTCTCTAACGACGCGCTCTGAGTCACCGCAAGGCGCTGCGTATGATGACTAATCGCAACGCACCTGAACTGCCATACAAGGCGCAGGTCCTGCCATCTCCACCACCGCCTACTGAGCGCAATCACACTCACCTTGGGAGACTCCCCATTCCATGCGAGTTAATTGAAGCTGCTCGCAAAGACTCGCGAACCCCGCCTCTGAGCAAGAACCTCGCTCGGCCTGAACGAGCTGAGACTTCGAGTCATTCTCCTCAAGTCGAGCTTTGCTCCTCGAGTCGAATCATTCTCCTCGAAGTCAAGCTTCGCTCCTTGAATCGAGTCCTTCTCCTCGAGTCGAGCATCGCTCCTTGAGTTGAGTCATTCTCCTCGAGTCGAGTCATTGTCCTCAAATCAAGCTTCGCTCCACGAGACAAGTCATTCTCCTCGAGTTGAGCTTCTTTCCTCGAGTCGAGTCATTCTCCTCGAACCGAACCATTCTCCTCGAGTCGAGCCCCGCTCCTCGAGTCGAGTCATTCTCCTCAAGTCGAGCTTTGCTCCTCGAGTCGAGTCATTCTCCTCGAGTCGAGCTTTGCTCTTCGAGTCGAGTCATTCTCCTCGAGTCGAGCTTCGCTCCTTGAGTCGAGTCATTCTCCCCGAGTCGAGCATCGCTCCTTAAGTCGAGTAGCCCTCCTAGAGTCGAGCCCTGCCCCTCGAGTCGGGTCATTCCCCTCGAGTCGAGCTTCGCTCCTCGAGCCGAGTCATTCTCCTCGAGTCGAGCCTCGCTCCTCGAGTCGAGTCATTGTCCTCGAATCGAGCTTCGCTCCACGAGTCGAGTCATCCTCCTCGAGTCAAGCTTCGCTTCACGAGACGAGTCATTCTCCTCGAGTCGAGCTTCGCTCCTCGAGCTGAGTCATTCTCCTCGAGTCGAGCCTCGCTCCTCGAGTCGAGTCATTGTCCACGAATCGAGCTTCGCTCCACGAGTCGAGTCATCCTCCTCGAGTCGAGCTTCCCTCCACGAGACGAGTCATTCTCCTCGAGTCGAGCTTCGCTCCTCGAGCCGAGTCATTCTCCTCGAGTCGAGCCTCACTCCTCGAGTCGAGTCATTGTCCTCGAATCGAGCTTCACTCCACGAGTCGAGTCATCCTCCTCGAGTCGAGCTTCGCTCCACGAGACAAGTCATTCTTCTTGAGTTGATCTTCTCTCCTCGAGTCGAGTCATTCTCCTCGAACTGGACCATTCTCCTCGAGTCGAGCCCCGTTCCTCGGGTCGAGTCATTCTCCTCGAGTCGAGCTTCGCTCCTTGAGTCGAGTCATTCTCCTCAAAGTCAAGCTTCGCTCCTTAATTAGAGTAGCCCTCCTTGAGTCGAGCCCTGCCCCTCGAGTCGAGTCATTCTCCTTGAGTCGAGCGTCGCTCCTTAAAGTCGAGTCATTCTCCTTGAGTCGAGCGTCGCTCCTTAAAGTCGAGTCGCTCTCCTTGAGTCGAGCCTCGCTCCTCGAATCAAGACATCCTCCTCAAGTTGAGTCACACCCTCCTCGAGTCGAGCCATGCTCCCCGAGTCGAGTCACTCTCCTCGAGTCATCCCCCTCGAGTCGAGCATCACCCCTCTCATCAAGTCATTTTCCCCGAGTTGAGTCTTGCTCCTCAAATCGAGTCATACTCCTCGAGTCGAGCATCGCTCCTCGAGTAGAGTCATATTCGTTAATGTCCAGCCAGTCTCCTTGAGTCGAGCCTAGCCCCTCGAGTTGAGACTTGAGTCGACTCCCCGAGTTGAGCTTCGCTCCTTGAGTTGAGACTTGATTCGGTCTCCTCAAGTCGAGCTTCGCTCCTCGAGTCGAGCCTTGAGTCAGTCTCCTCGAGTCGAGCTTCGCTCCTCGGATCGAGCTCCGCTCCTCAAGTTGAGTCATTCTCCTCGAGTCGAGCTTCGCTTCTCAAATCGAACCATTCTCCTCGAGTCGAGCTTCGCTCCTCGAGTCGAATCATTCTCCTCGAGTCGAACTTCGCTCCTCGAGTCGAGACATTCTCCTCGAGCTGAGCCTCCCTCCTCGAGTCGAGTCACTCTCCTCGAGTCGAGCCTTGCTCTTCGAGTCGAGTCATGCTCCTCGAGTCGAGTCGTTCTCCTCGAGTCGAGCCTCGCTCCTCGAGTCAAGTCGATCTTCGCTCCTCGAGTCGAGCTTCGCTCCTCGAGTCGAGACATTCTCCTCGAGCTGAGCCTCCCTCCTCGAGTCAAGTCACTCTCCTCGAGTCATGCTCCTCGAGTCGAGTCACTCTCCTCGAGTCATGCTCCTCGAGTCGAGTCATTCTCCTCGAGTCAAGCTTCGCTCCTAGAGCCGAGTCATCCTCCTCGAGTCGAGCTTCGCTCCCCGAGTCGAGCCATTCTCCTCGAGTCAAGTTCCGCTCCTCGAGCAAACACCTGGAGCGACCTGAAGAACAGATCAGCCAAAGTAGAGACCCGCACACACGCCTGGAGAATAAGGGCCGATGTTCCGAATGCAGACGGGGAAGCGTCACCAGGGTGGGAATGGCGGGTGCCCTGTGAGACCGACTTATGCTTGATGCGTGGTCAAAATTTTAGCGTTTATCCCCGAGCTGTCGAAGCCCTCCGGTGCGGCAGAGCCTCCCACCACGTGCCACTCCGTCTTCTCGAAGCATCAGCCCGCAACATCAACCTCCATCTCCGAGACCTCGAAATGAGCACGCCATTGCGGAACGCAAAAGTGCAGTCGCCTTCCAAGTTGGCCAAGATGGACGCCATGATCTTCCCCTAATTGGTCACGATTACACAATTGTCGCCCTGCTAGTCACCATCGAGTCCCACAGACTCCGCTTGAAAATATCCTCAAACAAAACGCCATCGAAGGTTCACTCGGGCGTAACTTTGCCAAAAGATCAATAAGCCGCGACACGCCGGCACGCCTCTACATGAATGCACGCCCTACTTGTGCACGCACATCCCCTTTGCTTCGGCGCTAGAGCGACGGACGCAAGCGCGTTCGCCTCGCCCACGTTGAGCTATGCCTCCTATCCGCTTGGATCCTCCTCCACGTGTCGATCACACACTCGTGTCGAGAAAGACGGAAAAGCGAGAAAAAGCACTAACAATTTTGAGAGTATTCTTTATAATCACAAAGGCTTCGCAACAGTGAAGCTCTGGGAAGTCTATTTTCCTCAAACACCCGGCGGAAACAACTAGAAGTTCACCGCACGGGGCCTCCCGAGCAATGAACTTGGGGGGCTAATGTTATCGGTCTTTTTCGGAAAATCCGAAACGCCAAGAAGGCACGTCGCTCAAAGGGCCGATGGTCAGGCCGGAGGTCCTGAAGAGCGGCAAGTCTTCAAGACCTCGCCCAAACTCTTGACTCCCCGAGTCGAGCTTCGCTCCTCGAGTCGAGCCTTGAGTCAGTCTCCTCGAGTCGAGCCTTGAGTCAGTCTCCTCGAGTCGAGCTTTGCTCCTCAAGTCAAACCTTGAGTCAGTCTCCTCGAGTCGAGCTTCGCTCCTCGAGTCGAGCCTTGAGTCAGTCTCCTCGAGTCGAGCTTCGCTCCTCGAGTCGAGCCTTGAGTCAGTCTCCTCGAGTCGAGCTTCGCTCCTCGAGTCGAGCCTTGAGTCAGTCTCCTCGAGTCGAGCCTTGAGTTGTTCCTCGAGTCGAGCCTCGAGTCGTTCTCGAGTCGCTCCTCGAGTCAAGCCACTAGTCACTCTCGTCGAGTTGAGCTTTGCTTCTCGAGTCGAGTCACTCTCGTCAAGTGGAAACCTTCATATTTCGTGTGGGAAGAATGGTATTCGAAGACCCCTAAAGGCCCGCAAGAGTCCGGCAAGACGAGCCATTCGCCGCGCGCACAGCACGCAGCGCTGGCCAGCCGAGCAGCAATCAGCGCGCCGCGCCAGCAAGTCAGCGCGCCGCGCCAGGCAGGCGCGCGCCGCGCCAAGACGCGCCCGCGCCGCGCGATCCATGCGCCGCGCATCCTGCGCCACGTCCATTGACCCGCGCGCCACGCCAGATGACCCGTGCGCCGCGCCCCCTGCGCCGCGCGTTGTGCGCCGCTCTTTGTGCGCTGCGCGCGCCGTGCGCCTCCACTTGATGGCGCGCGCGTCCCTAGTCCTACATGGACGAAAAAGAAGTCTTCTAAGGCCCCCAAACACCTATATAAACCCCCTCCCATTGAGGGGAAAGCCATCCCATTCTTTCTCAAGGAACTTGAGACTTCTCTCCGCTTCTCTAGATGCCATCCTTGGCCTGAAGCGGATTCTCCACGATTTCTCGCTCTCGGAGATTCTGAAGCACTTTCCGGGGACTCCCGAGTGCCGCCTCTCTTGATTGAGTGCTCTAACGGTTTTCTAACGGTTTTCTACTATAAATCGCCTACGCGTCTAGCACCCTAGACGCGTCCACCATTTCTGACAAGAAATCGCCTACGCGTCCGGCATTTCCAACTAGGAATCGCCTACGCGTCCAGAATATCCGCCACAATAAGGAACTCTTGACTTAGAGTCTTCCACGTCTCCAAAAGAGAGAAAACACACATTCTCTCTCGCGCACGTGATCTCCGAGGTTCTGAGATGCCGCCGAGGACTCCTCCGCGCACCGTCTCCTTCGTCGAGTACGCTTCTCCACCAAGGCTCTGTGCCTCATACTGCGTCCTACACGCTTGAACTACGTTCTGACCTGATCCCACGCACGGGTACGTAGGCAATCGACAACCAAGGCACGGTCACTCCTCCTCCTCACCCCCTACCTCTCTCGAGAGGCGGGTTGATCGGAGAAAACCCTAGCTCGAGACAATCGAGTTCACACTCTTGGCCCGTGTGCGATCACTTGGTCCGGCCTTGGATCGAACCGCCCGAGGTTTTAAATAGTTGTTCATTTTCGTGCGACAACAGGATTCCCTTCGGGAATCGAGGCGGTCTCTCAAGTCTCCATAGGCCGTCCCTATCACCCTTGGCAAGGATATGTCGTTCGAGCGACGTCCTCGAAGGGCGCAATGACATTCGGTGCCGTCGTCCATCTGAAGGCCTTGGACGCGAATGGTGAGCTCGGAGCATCCCTTTCGGGACCTTGAGATTGAGCATCCTCGGGCATTGTGTGATCCTCGACGCCTCGACGTGGTCTCTCGAGGGTGTCCCCTCGAGGACGCATGTGTGCGTTCAACCATTGATTGATGTTTTGTTGCGGTCGCTTGAGGGTGTCCCCTCGAAGGCGTGCATGCGCGTTCATGGTTCTCGTTGGTTCTCGACTTCCCCATGTAATCGGGGTCTTTCTCGTCATGGTTGACGTTGTTGGAGTCGAGGAGGTCGGCGATGAGCGCGCCGGTGACGCCTGGGCGGTCTAGGAGCTCGGCGAGCCTTCGAGCCGTGTCCTCTCGGACTGCGGCCTCGGGGTCATTCGCCGGGTCTTGGGGCTGGCTCTCGTTATCACAAGGTTGCCCTCCTAGACGATGCGCAGGGCTTCGGAGGCCGTACTTCGAGCTAGTCGCTCGGGCGCCCACGGAGGTGGCGGGGACATGACTCATCTCTCGAGAGTCGTAAGCGTAGTGAAAATGAGGAATGGAATGGAAAGCGTTGCTCGGGAGATCCCCTCCTTCTAGCGCCAAAATGTTGTCGCTTTTTTCGGACAACGATTTAGGAGCCCAAAGTGGTTAGACCCAAGGCCAGACCAAGTGGTCTCACTTCGGCTCGAGCGTGTCGAACTTGGTATCCCAAGTCGTCCCTTAGCTGTGGATGAAGTTCACCCCGTCTCGATACCCGAAAAGCAATAGAGAATACGTGAACTACAAAGGGGAAACAGAGGGGTTGCCTCTGTTTACCTCTCCGACGATCAACATTAGTAGGGTTGAGGTAGATTGTAGTGGGTTTGAGTGTTTAGAGGCCAAAGATGAGTGAAACGAGTGAGTTATGAATTCGACAGCGTTTCGGGGCTCAAAATTGGATTACCTTTATGAGAGGGCGGACCTCTCTATTTATAGGCGACCAAGGGTTGTTTTGGGGGACCCCTTGGCCGAGTGAGCAAGCTTGAGTCGAACTTTGGCCAACTGAATGGTTGGGTCGGCCAATGGCCGAGTGAACATGGTGGTAAGGTTCACTCGGCCATTGGCCGAGTGAAAAACTTGGGGCTGGCTGGGGTTCACTCGGCCATTGGCCGAGTGAAATGTCTAGGGCCGGATGAGGTTCACTCGGCCATTGGCCGAGTGAACTGCTGTAGGATTCACTCGGCCGATGGCCGAGTGAACTGCATGGTCGGCTGGAGGGTTCACTCGGCCATTGGCCGAGTGAACAGCTGGAAGATTCATTCGGGTAATGGCCGAGTGAACCCCCTCAGTCGGCCCAGCATTTCACTTGGCCAATGGCCGAATGAATCTTCCAGCTGTTCACTCGGCCAATGGCCGAGTGAACCCTCCAGCCGGCCATGTAGTTCACTCGGCCATTGGCCGAGTGAATCCTCCAGCAGTTCACTCGGCCAATGGCCGAGTGAACCTCATCCGGCCCTAGACATTTAACTCGGCCAATGGCCGAGTGAACCCCAGCCAGCCCCAAACTTTTCATTCGGCCAATGGCCGAGAAAACCTCACCACCATGTTCACTCGGCCATTGGCCGACCCAACCATTCAGTCGGCCAATGGTCGACTCAAGCTTGCTCACTAGGCCAAGGGGTCCCCCAAAACACCCCTTGGTCGCCTATAAATAGAGAGGTCCGCCCTCTCCCAAAGGTAATCCAATTTTGAGCCCCAAAACGCTGTCGAATTCATAACTCACTCGTTTCAATCATCTTTGGCCTCTAAACACTCAAACCCTCTACAATCTACCTCAACCCCACTAATGTTGAGTGTCGGAGAGGTAAACAGAGGCAACCCCTCTGTTTCCCCTTTGTAGTTCACGTATTCTCTACTGTTTTTCAGGTATCGAGACGGGGTGAACTTCATCAACAGCTAAGGAACGACTTGGGATACCAAGTCCGACACGCTCGAGCCGAAGTGAGACCACTTGGTCCAGCCTTGGGTCTAACCACTTTGGGCTCCTAAATCGTTGTCCGACAAAAAGCGACAACAATAACAACTCCAAGGTCAAGCTTTGAAAGTTTGCCGACGGAAGCCTCGTCCTTATAAGGGTCTTCCAAAACACCAAGGTACAATGGGCGGGAGTCCTGGGACCCACCTGGGAAGGCCCGTATCGTGTACGCCGAGCCATACATGGTGGCACGTATGAGCTCGAGAACCTGGAAGGGCTCGTCTGTGGAACGCCGCCCATTGTGGAACGCCGGGCATTTGAGGCAACACTACCAATAGAAGCCCGCTCTCCACTCTTCATGTTTTTTCATTTTATTTTCAATTTTGTTTAGGTGACAATTTCGAGTTTAAATAAGGCCAATGGCCAAGGGATCTAATTTTAATTTGTTTTGACACAGTAATGGGATTACATCTCGCCTCAAAAGCTTTGTCATGCATTATTATAATTTCTAGTCTCCTCTACGAGTAAAAGAAACTCGGGGAGCTAACACGTACACATCTTTCGTGCGACCCTCTCGCACGATCCCACGCCTCGCACTGTTGGAATTGAGCTAGGGTTTAAGAAAAAGATTAAACGCTTCGGGAAGTGGCGGAATTTTAAAAAAATTCTTTTCAAGTAAAAACAGTTTTTACTAACCTAGACAAAGAGCAAGTACATGTAATTAAAAACTAATATGAGCTAGAAGTTTACTAACCTTTCTTGAAGCTTGAACTTTGAAGAAGCTTTTGGAAAGTTTGCAACGCTCGTCTCCCCTCGCAGCACGTCTCTCTTTCTTTCCTCGGCACCTCGAGCAACCACGATAGTTTCTATCACTAAATCACTCGAAATAAAAGGAATCAGTGAGTGGGCACTTTTAAACACTACGACTTAAGAACAAGTCTTGAAGCCGCAGAGCTAAACACTAGGTCGAGTGAGGACCTAGGTGCCAAAACAAGAATAATCGAAAATAAACTATAGAGAGAGAGAGGAGTTTCGGCCACAAGTTCTAGAGAGAGAGTCTCTCAAATCTCTTAAACTTGGATGAATCAATTGTGAAGAAAAGGGGCTCCTATTTATAGGAGAGGTCTCACCTTCTATAAGGTAGTTTCCTCTTCTATAGAATATCACATATTCATGAGCCAATTACCTCTTTTCCCACTTGAGATGCTCGGCCAAGGATGCCTTCTAGAAGGCTTGGATTTGTTTCCATTTTTGTTCCTTGCCTTGCTTTGTCTCTCTCTTGGCCGAAGTTGTGCTTTCCTTCTAGAGGAAATTTGTTTCCTCTTTTTCTTTTTGCAAGTATCTTGATACATTTATGCACAAAATAAACTCTCTTTCCTTGGGTATTATGGGCTCCTATTCGCATCTAGAAGGAGCTTCTAGAAGCTTCTTCATTTGTTCATGACAACATGAGAAAAGCCCATTAAGAATTTTCAATAAAATTCTTATGAAATGAAATTAATTCACAAGGCCCAATAATCAAGTTATGGCCGAGTGACATTAAGTCATCAAATGAACTTGTCAAAAAATTTATTGACATTCATTTCATCATATGTCTCAAAAGACAAAAATACCCTTTTGACTATTTTCGTTCTTGTTTTGACTTAGCTTCCAGTTTAACTATTCCTATCGATGTGATTCGTGACAGTGACCTCATGGACCCAAATGAACAAAGCTTGAGCTAAACACTTGGACTCAAAAGTTCACAAACCTTTTCCAAGTTTAGCTTAATGCCAACTGACTCCACTAAAGAGCTGACACTGAAAATCTCTCGGTTCAAATGAATTTGTTTTCTACTCAAGAATTCGACCTAATTATGATGAGCGGATCCACTGAATATTATTTATGTTTACCCTTCATGAATGTCATCAGCTAGTCGGGATTTACTAAATTACCATTTTACCCTTCTAGCTGTTATTTCCTCAACTCCTTTGTCGCTTGTGAATAAGTTAGAAACAATGTATTGACGAGGAGCTAACAAGTCACATTGTTTCATCCAAAAGAGTCAGGACTCAATTTGGACACTAGCCAGTTCATTTATTCACACTCCAAGGAACAAAGCATGAGGTGACATACATTGCGTTTCAGCAATCTTGTACATGAATTCCATATCTATGAGAACTTCACAAAGTTACTCATGACATACTCACAACTTAGTACTTCACCAATGGGCCTTGTTCGGAATCACATAGTGAGTCCGAACTTTGACTTTCTCAAATGAGAATACTAAGGTGTGAAATGGCATGTCTCATTTCAGGATTAAGGTAAGCATGATGCAATTCATACATAGTGACTTCAAGACACAAGAGGTTAAATGGTTTGTTCTTATATTGTCTCTAGAAGTGCACAGGTCAATTCAGTACCTTCGGAAGATACCTAGAAGAACTATAGAGTACCAAACTCTCAATGCCTCATAACCAGACATCATAGATTCTTCTAACAATCATACTGAGGTCAATAGTCCTTTGACCCTAAGATTGTGAATATATCATTTTAAGCAAACTACGAAGAATTTGTTCATGCAAATCTACATTTGTCTCTTCGTAAGTTGTTAAGTTTGTTTATGGACTAAAAGACTAAGGTTTTATCATAAAGCTTCAAACAAAGAAAGAATGAATGAACGTTTCAACTTTATTAATGAATGAATAGGCAATTACAAGCAAGAGTCTTCATGAGACTTTATTACATCAAATGTACAAAATAAAGACTACAACTCTTCTTGTGGGCACCATTGACAACAAACTCCCACTTGACTCAAAGAAGGTGTGTGTAGTCCTTCATGCCTAATCCCTCACGATGTTGGTGGAAGACCTTGTTCGCTAGGGCCTTGGTGAATGGATCTGCGAGGTTGTCCACCGTTGAGATCTTCTTCACTTCCACGTCTCTACGCTGCACGATCTCTCGAATCAAATGGTATTTCCTCTCAATATGCTTAGAGCGCTTATGGCTTCTTGGTTCCTTTGAGTTAGCGACAGCCCCACTATTATCACAATAAAGGCTCATGGGCTCGTCGACGTTTGGAACAACTTCCAAATACTTAAGGAACTTTCTAAGCCATACAGCCTCTTTGGATGCTTCACAAGCAGCCACATATTCTGCTTCCATTGTGGAGTCAGCAATGCAAGATTTCTTAATACTTCTCCACACAACAGCTCCACCATTAAGGATGAACACAGATCCCGAAGTGGATTTCCTGGAATCCTTATCCGCTTGAAAATCGGAGTCGGTATATCCCGTCATAGTAAGGTCAGTACCTGAGTATGTAAGCATCAACTTCCTAGTTCTTCGAAGATACTTAAGAACATGCTTAACAGCAATCCAGTGCTCGGGTCCAGGGTTGGATTGGAAACGACTAACTACGCCAACGGCGAAACAGATGTCAGGTCTAGTGCAAAGCATAGCATACATGAGGCTTCCTACGGCAGAGGCGTAAGGAATCTTCCTCATGTCTTCAATCTCTTGTGCAGTCTTGGGAGACTGGTCCTTAGAGAGTGAAACTCCATGCCTAAAGGGTGTTTGACCCCTCTTGCAGTCTTGCATCGAGAAGCGATCCATCACCTTATCAATATAAGATGCTTGAGAGAGCGACAGGGTCCGGTTTTTCATATCTCGAAAGATTTGGATTCCCAGAATGTATGCGGCTTCTCCTAGATCCTTCATATCGAATTGCTTTGCCAGCCAAACCTTAACCTCAGATAACTTACCCACGTCATTACCAATGAGTAGTATATCATCGACATATAGTACCAGAAACACAACTTTGCCTTCGTGTATTAACTTGTAAACACAAGGCTCATCTATTGACTGTTCAAAGCCAAAGCTCTTTACAGTTTCATCGAATCTAATATTCCATGACCTAGATGCTTGCTTTAGTCCATAAATGGACTTAAGTATCTCACAAACCTTGGTCTCTTGACCTTTTTCCACGAAACCGTCTGGTTGAGCCATATAAATGCGCTCGTCAAGATTGCCATTCAGGAAGGCTGTCTTGACATCCATTTGCCAGATCTCATAGTCGAGAGCTGCAGCTATGGATAGGAGTATGCGGATGGATTTAAGCATCGCGACTGGCGAGAAGGTTTCTTCATAGTCAATCCCTTCTTGTTGGGTATAACCCTTCGCCACAAGTCGTGCTTTGAACGTCTCGACGTTCCCATCAGGACCCCTTTTCTTCTTGAATATCCACTTACACCCTACGGGTTTAATCCCTTCAGGAAGGTCTACAAGTTTCCAGACTTTGTTGACATACATCGAGTGCATTTCAACTTTCATGGCGTCAAGCCAAAGGTTTGATTCAGAACAAGCCATCGCTTAGCTATAGGAAACAGGGTCATCCATGTCGGAGACGGCTACAAGAGAGTCTCCATAAGATATGTACCTGTCAGGCTGTTGAACAGCCCTCCCACTACGTCGAAGTACTACTTGACGAGATTCTGATGAGTTAGGTTGTGTTTTAGTTGGGGTAAGAACAGTTCTTACAGATGAGGTAGAAGCTTCCTCACCCAACTTTTCTTCAAGCACAATTTTGCTTCTAGGTTTCGCATCCTTCATAAAGTCCTCCTCAAGGAAACGAGCATTCGTGCTAACGAAAGTCTTATCGTCCTCGGGACTATAGAAACTAAAGCCTTTGGTTTCCTTCGGATATCCTACAAACAGGCACAATTCTAACATACTAGCCAACTTGCTAGTCTTTTGCCTCAGCACATGTGCAGGGCAACCCCAAATTCGGATGCGGCCAAGATTCACTTTACGGCCAGTCCATCGTTCATAAGGAGTACCAGGAACCGTTTTAGACGGAACTTGGTTCAGAATGTAAGCGGCTGTTTCGAGGGCATATCCTCAAAAGGAAAGCGGGAGTGATGAGTAACTCATCATTGATCTAACCATCTCCATAAGAGTTCAGTTTCTTCTCTCTGATACTCCGTTTTGTTGAGGTGTGCCAGGTGCGGTAAGCTGAGAAGCGATACCTTCTTCTTTAAGAAAGTCATCGTACTCTCCAGACATATACTCACCACCTCGATTAGATCGAAGGGTTTTGATCACTTTGCTAGTTTGCTTTTCCACTAAAGCCCTAAAGACCTTAAATACGTTAAAGCCCTAAAGACCTTAGACAAACCCATATCTTGAGTAATCATCAGTGAAGGTAACGAAGTATTCGTATCCTCCACGTGCATGTTGGTTGAGCGGACCACATACATCAGAATGTATTAGTTCCAGCAACTCAGTGGCTCTTCGACCCTTATCGGAGAAAGGTCGCTTAGTCATTTTTCCTTCTACGCAGGATTCACAAGTAGGTAGTGAACCTATTGCAGAGGCTTGGAGTGGACCATCCCTCACAAGTCTCTTAATCCTATCTAGACTGATATGACCAAGTCCTAAGTGCCAGAGGTATGTTGATTTTGTTAGATCGGAGGATTCAGAAAGTTTGATCCTCTTTGGCTCCCTAATTAGATCGTTATCTATTTCGGTGTCTAAAAGAGAAGGTTGAGTGGGATAGATGTAAAAAAGACCATTCTCATACATGCATCAGTGACAAAAGAATTAGAAAATGAAATACGAATTCCATTCTTTATAAACTTTAAATAATAATCTTGCTCGAAAAGTTGAGCAACAGATACTAGGTTTTTCCCAAAGGAAGGAACATAATAAACATTATTCAAATTTAAAGTTCGATCTTCAAAAGATAGCATCACGGATCCCACAGCCTTCGCAGACACCACGCTCTCATCACTCCACTTGAAGCAGAAGTCGCCATCCTCTAAGCTTTTGCTTTTCCTAAAACCAGTCAAGGAGCATCAAATATGGTTAGTAGCAGCGGAGTCAATAATCCACGATGATACATTATCAGCTACTAAACAGGCTTCAGTAACAAGTACAATACCTTTTGCTTTGGTTTTGAGGTAGGCGGGATAGTTCCTACGCCAATGACCAGGCTCGTTGCAGTGGTGGCACTTGTCTTTAGACTTGTCCACCTTCGGAGCCTTTGGCGCCTTCTTCTTCGTTTGAACCTTAGGTTGGTTCCTCTTCTCGGCATTGCGAGGTCTCTTCTAAGATCCAGAGGTGGAGGCAGTAGCATGTACTTCTCCTTGAGCCTTATTTTTCTTAGTGAGTGCCTCAGCGGTTTGAAGTTCCTTCATGAGCTCGGTAACAGTGTACTCCAGCTTGTTCATGGAATAATTCAACTTGAAGGTATCAAAGGTTTTGGGGAGAGTTTCCAAGATCATATCTATTTTAGTCTCCCCATCAATCTCAGATCCAAGAATCTCCATTTCGTTTAGATAGCTAATGATCAGCATCATATGATCTCTAACGGGAGTTCCAGCCTTCATACGACAGTTCATGAATTGTCGGACCGCTTGTTGCCTAGCTTGACGTCCTTGCCCTCCAAACATCTCATGGAGATTGTAGAGCATATCGGTGGCAGTTTCATAATCATGATGTTGTTGTTGCAACACATTGTTCATCGATGCCAAAATATAGCACCTCGCAATCTCATCGGATCGAAGCCAGGCCGCCAGGGCGTCTTTCTCCTCTTGCGTGTTGAGAACCCATTTGTGCTTGTCGACAGTAAGGACTATGTCGAGGTTACGTTTCCAGTCGACGTAATTGTCGCCTTCGAATTTATTCGAGGAAAGAATTGTAGAGAGAGGGTTGAGAGACATATTGCCTATAAAAGTTGAAACAAGTTTATGATTAGTCTTTGGTTTAGGATTTAAGTTTTATTAAGACTTTTGTAAAATCCAAAGGTGTTATAAACCAAACGATAATTTACTCCCTCAAGAGAAGGCCGCAAAAGATCTCCATTTATAAGTAAATGACACATCATTAATGCTTAGCCAAAATGTCAATACATCATTTTTTACTAGCCACCTTGTAAATTGGTTTGATCACTCACATCCCTTCGCAGAGCCTCAAGGGAGGATTACTAGGGATTGAGCCTAAGTGTGTAACCAACCACTTAGTCCAAAAGATCAGCTTTGAAAAACAATCCCCCAAGGGGAGGCCTTGTCATCATTGCATCACTCTCGGACGTAGCTCATTGAGCAATGATCGAAGCAATAACCCTTGGAGTACTCACATTTAAGTGAGGGTCGCAAGAGCGGCTCTTAGTCCCACGTTATTGCATCTTTCATTAGTGTTGGGGATCGTGGGTTACAAACAACGAATATAACCCTCCCACTTAGTTTTTGGATTTGGTTCATCGACTCTTATAAGTTCGGAAACAGATTTCCTAGTTAGAGAGCGACAGAGCGGACAAATAGAAGAGAATCCTAGATCGACATGTTCAGAGCAGTATTAGTGCATAAAGGCACAAGGTACATACTCGATCTTTTCCTATTTTCTATTTCGGGAAAGTGCGTGAGGGAAGTGTGAACTTCAACTCACTCGAACACTTGAAAGTTTGAGATTACACATCTTTTTATTTTTCGGCTTGTCTACAAGGAGACCTCCCACTCAAATTTTCAAGAGCATATAGATTTTGAACATATGTGATATAGATATAGTTTTGAAAACATTTTGAAAATTTATTTGATTTGGATGACAAAATATTTTTCAAGTTTGAAAGTGAAAACGGTTTTTCAAAATTCAAACTAGTTTTGTAAAAATTCAATTTCAATTAAACTTTCAAAAATCAAAACATTTTAATCTTACACATCATGTTTATAATCATATGAAAAACATTTTTGCTCAAGAAAATTTTCTCATTAGAGTTCTATAACTCATGGTAGTGGGGTTTGAAAATCCGGATTTCTAAAAAAAACTGGAGTTTCAGACAGCCGCGCACCTCGGAGCTAAATCGCCATATCTGGCGGCTCCGATGTCTTTTTGAGCCGAAACCGGTGGCATTGGACAGAGGACAGACAGAGCTTTAATTTGATTCAAAAATCATTAAATTCCGATTTCTGAGCAGAGATTTATTCCACTTTTAATGCGGGTTTACTCCAGCTCGAAGAAAAAGAAATAAATTAAAGCTTGGTCCTTTTTAGGTGCGAAAAAGAATCAAGTGTAACGGAACGTTTTAAGATGTTGTTTAAAGCTTTTATTTGTGTTTTATTAGCAGGGTAATAACATAGAATAAAAGAAATAACAACAAGCATAAAACGATTCAAGTAAAAATAAGAAACTAGCAAGATATCAAAACTAGTCACAAAATTTTACTCGAAATTTCTCAAACCTTTAAAACACGTTTTTCAATATAAAAAATTAAAAACTTTTAGAACTGATTCTAATGTGTTTTAAAAACATCCCAAACTCATAGAAAATCAACATGCTTTTTAATTTAAAGACAAGAGCATTAAATTAAAAAAAAATCTAAGATTACAATTGTTGTCGCTGATTTTTGGACAACTATTTAGGAGCCCAGAATGGTTAGACCCAAGGCCGGACCAAGTGGTCTCACTCCGGCTCGAGCGTGTCGGACTTGGTAACCCAAGTCGTCCCTTAGCTGTGGATGAAGCTCACCTCGTCTTGATACCTGAAAAGCAAACAAGAGATTGTGAACTACAAAGGGGAAACAGGGGGGGTGCCCCTGTTTACCTCTCCGACGCTCAACATTAGTGGGATTGAGGTGGAGTATAGAGGTTTTAGGGATGTTTAGAGGCCGAGACTTGAGAGAAACGAGCGAGGTATGAGTTCGACAGCGTTTCAGTACTCAAGAATGGATTACCTGGACTAGGGGGGCGGCCCCTGTATTTATAGGCAGCCAAGGGGCGGTTTGAAGACCCCTTGGCCGAGTGAGCATGTTTGGGTCGGCCATTGGCCGGCTGAAGGGTTGGGTCGGCCAATGGCCGAGTGAGAAGTCTTGGCCGGATGAAGGTTCACTCGGCCATTGGCCGAGTGAACTGCTGGAAGGTTCACTCGGCCAATGGCCGAGTGAACTGCATGGTCGGCTGAAGGGTTCACTCGGCCATTGGCCGAGTGAACTGCTGGAAGGTTCACTCGGCCAATGGCCGAGTGAACTGCCTTGGTGGCTGAAGGGTTCACTCGGCCATTGGCCGAGTGAACTGCCCAATGGCCGAGTGAGCCATTTGACCCAGCCAATGGCTGAGTGAGCCATTGACTCGGCCCATGTCTGGACAAGGCGTTTGACTTGGCCATTGGTTTGGGCCGGCCCCTGGTTGAGTCAGGGTTTCGCCGCCCAAGACCTCATACTAGCCACGTGGGTCGAAGAGATGCCTTTGTTCCCGTTGTCCCTAGACACTCAAACCCTCTACAATCTACCTCAACCCTACTAATGTTGAGTGTCGGAGAGGTAAACAGAGGCAACCCCTCTGTTTCCCCTTTGTAGTTCACGTATTCTCTACTGTTTTTCAGGTATCGAGACGGGGTGAACTTCATCAACAGCTAAGGAACGACTTGGGATACCAAGTCCGACATGCTCGAGCCGAAGTGAGACCACTTGGTCCAGCCTTGGGTCTAACCACTTTGGGCTCCTAAATCGTTGTCCGACAAAAAGCGACAACAATAACAACTCCAAGGTCAAGCTTTGAAAGTTTGCCGACGGAAGCCTCGTCCTTAGAAGGGTCTTCCAAAACACCAAGGTGCAATGGGCGGGAGTCCTGGGACCCACCTGGGAAGGCCTGTATCGTGTACGCCGAGCCATACATGGTGGCACGTATGAGCTCGAGAACCTGGAAGGGCTCATGTTCACTCATCTGTGGAACGCCGGGCATTTGAGGCAACACTACCAATAGAAGCCCGCTCTCCACTCTTCATGTTTTTTCATTTTATTTTCAATTTTGTTTAAGTGACAATTTCGAGTTTAAATAAGGCCAATGGCCAAGGGATGTAATTTTAATTTGTTTTGACACAGTAATGGGATTACATCTCGCCTCAAAAGCTTTGTCATGCATTATTATAATTTCTAGTCTCCTCTACGAGTAAAAGAAACTCGGGGAGCTAACACGTACACATCTTTCGTGCGACCCTCTCGCACGATCCCACGCCTCGCACTGTTGGAATTGATTTAGGGTTTAAGAAAAAGATTAAACGCTTCAGGAAGCGGCGGAATTTTAAAAAATTTCTTTTCAAGTAAAAACAGTTTTTACTAACCTAGACAAAGAGCAAGTACATGTAATTAAAAACTAATATGAGCTAGAAGTTTACTAACCTTTCTTGAAGCTTGAACTTTGAAGAAGCTTTTGGAAAGTTTGCAACGCTCGTCTCCCCTCGCAGCACGTCTCTCTTTCTTTCCTCGGCACCTCGAGCAACCACGATAGTTTCTATCACTAAATCACTCGAAATAAACGGAATCAGTGAGTGGGCACTTTTAAACACTACGACTTAAGAAGAAGTCTTGAAGTCGCAGAGCTAAACACTAGGTCGAGTGAGGACCTAGGTGCCAAAACAAGAATAATCGAAAATAAACTAGAGAGAGAGAGGAGTTTCGGCCACAAGTTCTAGAGAGAGAGTCTCTCAAATCTCTTAAACTTGGATGAATCAATTGTGAAGAAAAGGGGCTCCTATTTATAGGAGAGGTCTCACCTTCTATAAGGTAGTTTCCTCTTCTATAGAATATCACATATTCATGAGCCAATTACCTCTTTTCCCACTTGAGATGCTCGGCCAAGGATGCCTTCTAGAAGGCTTGGATTTGTTTCCATTTTTGTTCCTTGCCTTGCTTTGTCTCTCTCTTGGCCGAAGTTGTGCTTTCCTTCTAGAGGAAATTTGTTTCCTCTTTTCCTTTTGGCAAGTATCTTGATACATTTATGCACAAAATAAACTCTCTTTCCTTGGGTATTATGGGCGCCTATTCTCATCTAGAAGGAGCTTCTAGAAGCTTCTTCATTTGTTCATGACAACATGAGAAAAGCCCATTAAGAATTTTCAATAAAATTCTTATGAAATGAAATTAATTCACAAGGCCCAATAATCAAGTTATGGCCGAGTGACATTAAGTCATCAAATGAACTTGTCAAAAAATTTATTGACATTCATTTCATCATATGTCTCAAAAGACAAAAATACCATTTTGACTATTTTCGTTCTTGTTTTGACTTAGCTTCCAGTTTAACTATTCCTATCGATGTGATTCGTGATAGTGACCTCATGGACCCAAATGAACAAAGCTTGAGCTAAACACTTGGACTCAAAAGTTCACAAACCTTTTCCAAGTTTAGCTTAATGCCAACTGACTCCACTAAAGAGCTGACACTGAAAATCTCTCGGTTCAAATGAATTTGTTTTCTACTCAAGAATTTGACCTAATTATGATGAGCGGATCCACTGAATATTATCTATGTTTACCCTTCATGAATGTCATCAGCTAGTCGGGATTTACTAAATTACCATTTTACCCTTCTAGCTGTTATTTCCTCAATTCCTTTGTCGCTTGTGAATAAGTTAGAAACAATGTATTGACGAGGAGCTAACAAGTCACATTGTTTCATCCAAAAGAGTCAGGACTCAATTTGGACACTGGCCAGTTCATTTATTCACACTCCAAGGAACAAAGCATGAGGTGACATACATTGCATTTCAGCAATCTTGTACATGAATTCCATATCTATGAGAACTTCACAAAGTTACTCATGACATACTCACAACTTAGTACTTCACCAATAGGCCCTGTTCGGAATCACATAGTGAGTCCGATCTTTGACTTTCTCAAATGAGAATACTAAGGTGTGAAATGGCATGTCTCATTTCAGGATTAAGGTAAGCACGATGCAATTCATACATAGTGACTTCAAGACACAAGAGGTTAAGTGGTTTGTTCTTATATTGTCTCTAGAAGGCGCAGCCCGCAAGACGCCTACATGGCGCAACCTAAGACGCCTACATGGCGCACGTAAGGCGCTTACATGGCGCAACCCAAGATGCCTACATGGCGCGATCTGAGACGCCCACGTGGCACAATCCGGCACACGAAAGACACCTACGTAGCATGGCTGACTCGCAGTTGAAAATACTTAAGAACGCAAACCATCCAAGTGACTGGCGTGTTTGAAAAAGTATCCTGCCAAGATAAAAGGATGGACAAAATCATTGACACAAACAAGTGACCGTCCATGCATGCCATAGAAGATAAATGTGCGAAAACATTCATAAAAATAAATGAATAACTCCTCATAAAAGAAAGGGGCAACTGCCTCAAAACCGAGAAAGCATGCGCTAAGACAAGTGCGCTAAAGGGAAATATCCTAGTAAGCAAGCGCTAAGACAAGTGCGCTGAACGGAAAAACCTAAAAAGCACGCGCTAAAACATTTGCGCAGGAAAAATAAAGAAAGAAAACGGTCACTCGGCGGGATCGTCGCCCACAGGGTCGGCTCCGTCGAGTGGTGGGAAAAGCGAGTCGAAGAAGTCGAAGGTGACCCCCCGAGAAACATTCTCGGCAGCTGTGGCGTCCCGACACTCCACCGCCGCCGCGTTCCTTGCCTCCTCGACTCCGACATCAAAGTCGTCCTGAAGGTCGGACGCAAGCTGCTCCGCCGCGGCTTTCTCCTCGGTGACCCGAACCACCTCCTCCGCCAAGGAGTCGCGCTTACGCTCCGCACGAACACGGGCAGCCTCACTCGATGTAAGCTGGCCCTGAAGAATGCCAACTTCTTCTGTGCGCGATTCCAACTGACGTCGAAGGTCCCGCGTTTCGCTCCGGAAGACCTCCGTCGACCGAGTCGCCACTTCAAGGGCTTGACGTTCCGTCGTTAGCTCCTCAGCCATCTTCGCCACCGCCGCCTGAGCACGGTCACACTTGCCGCGGGTAACTCCCAATTCCACGCGAGCCTCCTAAAGCTGCTCGCGGAGACTCGCAAACTCCGCCTTTGAGTGAGAACCTCGCTCGGCGTGGGCCAGCTGAGACTTCGCTTGAGCAAGCTCCTCCTGGGCGCGACTCATCCGCCTAATGAGGTCGTGAAGGATCTTCTCGCCCCGGGTCGCTCGAGCAAGCACCTGAGAAGGCAAAAAGACAGTTTAGCAAAAGACAGATTCATCGCAAACGAGGCAAGGGAAACTCACTCTCTGTGCATCGATAACGCCGTGACGAAAGAACTCTACGTCACTGCTGGCCACAACGCTCTTCCACATCTTCATCGAAGATTGAGCAAGGCCCAGGGAACATTCCCCCCTAACCTCCGCGGCCTCCACGTCGACCATCGAGTTCACGCGCTTAGAGTCCGAAGACGTGTCTGGCAAAGCCGAGGAGGAAGGTCGTTTCAAAGAAGCGCGAGGACCGTTCTCCGCCCGATGATCGGTATCGAGCCTCTCCCGTCCATCCCGCTCAGCAATCCGACGACGAACCGCCGCCAACGACTTCGGGTCTCGAGAAGCCTTCGCTAGACGAGCCCGAGCCCTCGCCCTAGCCGAGGAGACTGCAAAAGCGACAAAGTCAAAACCCTAAGCTAAAAACAAAAGCAAGAAGTACGAAACGTCAACATACCTTGAGGATCGCCGCTCGAGAGAGATGATGCGGCACTCGGGGCACCCTCGGTCTGCTGAGGAAACGGCGGGAACCACCCAGTGGAAGCCACCAGCTCAGGAGAACGAAATCGTTCAACGGCTTTCCGAGCCTCCGACATTCCCCGGATCTCCTTCACAAAGTCGAGATCGTCGGCCCCCTCGTTAGCGGGAAACTCGGACAAGGGGCCGAACCGGAGCGGCGCGTCACCAAAAGCCTCCGCCGAGACCCACACCCACGGTCGTCGATAGTACTTCTCTGAATCGATGATCAGCTTAGTATTCCGTCGATCGCGGGCCACAAAGAAACTGGGTTGCCCGGGCGCAGGGAAGACCGCGATGAGATTGCGAAAATCACTCACGGTCATCACCCGCTCGGTCTGGCAATGCCACTCCATATGGCACATCGCCACTATGCGGTAGAATGCCAGGCTCATCTGACATGCGTGCACCCCCAGACGGGCGAGAAGCTGCTGAACGATGGGTTGAAACGGCAGCCGTAGCCCGCAGTTAAGACTCGCAACTGAAACTGCGGCAAAACCACGACGAGGCCGGAAAGGACGGTCGTCTTTTAAGGGACGGAGAAGCGCCACAGACGACGGAATGGCAAAAGCCTCCCGGAGACCGACGAATGTCCGGTAGGTGAGCGTGCTCGAAGCATCGACCCCCGAACAGTCGAAGTCCTCGGGAGCAGCAAGGCCCTCCTCGGGATACTACTCCGTCCTAGCGAGCGACCTCACCGATACCAACGCCTCTGCGTCAGGGGTCCCGGGCTGAGGACCCCCTGACTCCACGGAAGGGCTCCTGCCCTCCGACACAGCCGCAGCAGCCGCCGGCGGCACCTCGGGACACTCCGACGCGAGGCCTTCGGCCCCCGGACATGCCTCTGACTCACCTCCGGGACAAAAGTCGTCCACGCAGTCTATCTCGTCGAGAACTGACTCTAGCGGAGTCACCGCATCCGCATCCGTAACATCTCCCGGCACGCCTTGAAAGCCCAAGTCAGGCTGCGGCACGTCGAGGCGGACTTTGCCGCGGACCCCCCCGCCAACTAAGTTGATCACGAGGCGAGGGGCAGGCTCCCCGGACGCGGGACGATCAAACTCCCCACCTGTACCGCGCCCAGTTGACGCGCACTCTTCGAGAGGCTGAGCAGCGGGCACAGTCGCACCCATCTCGCCTTCCTCCAACCACTGCTCTACTCCGCTTGGATTTTCTTCCACATGCAGAGGAACTTCCCTTAAACCCGCGAAGAGATCATCCTCTGCGTGTTCAGAACCCTGAAACAAGAGAGAGAAATCAATCTCGGGACTCTCAACTGAGAAAAAGGGAGGGACACTCATAATGCAAGCGTAAAAAAGAAAACAAGCGTAGAGAAAAGAGAAGAAATAAAGTGAGGAATAAAGGGAAGGGGGGGTCTATTTATAGACTTCTAGGGGGGTAGGAGTCGAAATCCTACTCCCACAAGGGTCAAATTCGGAGTAGAAACTCCAAAAAGTCGGAGTTCTCCCGCGCGAATCGAACCAGCCCCGCGCACGGGGCGCGCCGCGCGCTAAGCCCGCGCGCCGCGCGGGTCATGCAACACAGACCGCGCGCCGCGCCGTCCAGGGCGCGCGCCGCGCGGCCCCCTGAAAAAAAAAAAAAAAAAAGGAAAAAGAAAAGAGAAGAGGAAAAAAATTTCCTCGGGGCCACAAGGCACGGGAAACATTCTCCTCAAACACCCAACTAGAAGAACAAAAAGTTCATCGCTGGGACGCCTCCCGAACGACGAACTTGGGGGGCTAATGTTGTCGGTCGTTTTCGGAAAACCCGAGACGCCAAGAAGGCACGTCGCTCAAAGGGCCGATGGTCAGGCCGGAGGTCCTGAAGAGCGGCAAATCTTCAAGCCCTCGCCCAAACTCCTGACTCCTCGAGTCGAGCTTCGCTCCTCGAGTCGAGCCTTGAGTCAATCTCCTCGAGTCGAGCTTCGCCCCTAGAGTCGAGCCCTTAATTGTTCCTCGAGGTCGAGCCTCAAGACATTCTCGAGTCACTCCTCGAGTCAAGTCGCTAGTCGCTCTCGTCGAGCCGAGCCTTGCTCCTCGAATCGAGTCGCTCTCGTCAAGTGGAAAGCTTCATATTTCACGTGAGAGGAATGACATTCGAAGGCCCGCAAGAACCCGGCCAAGACGAGCCGTCCATCACGCACACAGCGCGCTACGCCGGCCGGCCGCGCAGCAAACGGCGCGCCGCGCCATACAGGCGCGCGCCGCGCGCTCCATGCGCCGCGCGACCTGCACCGCGCCTGGTGACCCTCGCGCCGCGCCCGGTGACACGCGCGCCGCGCCCCTTGCGCCGCGCGCCGCGCGTTGTGCGCCGCTCTTTGTGCGCCGCGCGCGCCGTGCGCCTCCACTTGATGGCATGCGCGATCCTAGTCCCACATGGACGAAAAAGGGACCTTCTAAGGCTCCCAAACACCTATAAATACCCTCTCTCATTGAGGGGAAAGATCATCCCAAAATATCCAATAATTCTCTTCATCTCTTATCGACACGCTCGATTTCTCTGCTTCTCTGGATGCCACATTTGGCCTGAAGCAGGTTCTCTTCTCTCTCCCTCGTTCTCAAAGGTCCCGAAGCACTCACGGGAACTTCCCGGACGTCGCTCCCTTTGACCGAACGTTCTCCGGTGCTCAAGCACGCCCCTAGGGTTCTCAACTAGAGCTACCCTTGCGCGTCTAACACGCTAGACGCGTACGCGATCTTCGAAGTTCTGAGACGCTGCCGAGGACTCCTCGCGCCCCGTTTCCTTCGTCGAGCACGCCTCTTCGCCAAGGCTCCACGCCTCATACTGCGTCACACACGCTTGAACTACGTTCTGACCTGATCCCACGCACGGGTACGTAGGCAGCCGACAACCAAGGCACGGTCACTCCTCCTCCTCACCCCCTACCTCTCCCGAGAGGCGGGTTGATCGGAGAGAACCCTAGCTCGAGACTATCGAGTTCACACTCTTGGCCCGGGTGCGATCACTTGGTCCGGCCTTGGATCGAACCGCCCGAGGTTTTAAATAGTTGTTCATTTTCGTGCGACAACAAGCATGAATGCTCGTTTCCTTGAGGAGGACTTTGTGAAGGATGCAAAACCTAGAAGCAAAATTGTGCTTGAAGAAAAGTTGGGTGAGGAAGCTTCTACCTCATCTGTAAGAACTGTTCTTACCCCAACTGAAACACAACCTAACTCATCAGAATCTCGTCAAGTAGTACTTAGACGTAGTGGGAGGGCTACTGAAAAGCCTGACAGGTACATGTATTATGGAGACTCTCTTATAGCCGTCTCCGACATGGATGATCCTGTTTCCTATAGCCAAGCGATGGCTTGTTCTGAATCAAACCTTTGGCTTGACGCCATGAAAGTTGAAATGCACTCGATGTATGTCAACAAAGTCTGGAAACTTGTAGACCTTCCTGAAGGGATTAAACCCGTAGGGGGTAAGTGGATATACAAGAAGAAAAGGGGTCCTGATGGGAACGTCGAGACGTTCAAAGCACGACTTGTGGCAAAGGGCACTACTACAAATCACGCTATTTGCGTCGCTCAAAAAGTGATGCAATAGGTCATTTGCGTCACTTTATGGGCGACGCAAAAGCCACTACCGCAATAGGTCTAGGGCGTCACTTATACACAAGCGACGTTCGACGTGGCGCCACGTCGGATCTGGCGCCCAAATTGAAAAGGGCGTCGCTTGGTAAAAAGTGACGCAATAGGCGTTGCGTCGCTCAATTTTAGCGTGACGCAATATCTATAAAAGCGACGCAATAGGTGTTGCGTCGCTCAATTTATAAGTGACGCAACAGGTATAAAAAGCGACGCAATAGGACTCCGCGTCACTCGTTTTTAAAGTGACGCAACAGGATTAAAAATTATTTTTTTTTTTTGGCGACGTTTGGTTACCGAGCGACGCAAATAATTTTTTTTTTTTTAATTACGAAAATATACAGATTATCCATTAATTCCTGCAGGTTCAAAACAGCTTCTAAATCATATTTGAGACAGAATAAACAGCAGTATAAATTAACTTAGTATACCACATTCACCAAAAATCATAGTTCACAACTAAAATAGACATAGTCTATAATCTATATAGTATATGTTAAACATTTGTACCATCTAAAGTAGTTTGCAATTATCTCAACATAGTTTCACAATTATACTACTTCTAGAAATCAAATGTGACTAGTCATGCACTAGTAGTTTTAGGCATACCATCGATGACAATCCTATAATATTCTTCTTGAAGCGGGTCTATATCCTTTGAAGTATATTCCGACATGGATAACTGAAATCACAATATAAACACGTTATTAGAAATATAAAATAGGTATAATAAAATTAAAATTCACAAATTAACAACCAATTAATATACTTACAACGTTAATCGCATGTGAAAATGATTTAGCTCGAAAAAATGCATTTAGCATTAGTAACACATAATATCCACATTCCCAATACGAAGGTTGATATGGTACCTAAAATAAAATAATTAATACATATATAATTCATAAACATTATATATTGAGATTTTATAACACGTAGAGCGAGCTAGAATGGAATATAATTCATAAACATTATATGGGCGTAGAGGTAAAAAGTTGTCTTAACTTACCTTTGGAGCATGCCACTTAACATCTACTCCGGCTTCATAATCGTTATATGCCCTACAAATATATATATATATATATATATATATATATATATATATATATATTTAAGTTTATAAGTACAAAACTTAAATATGAATTACCGAGAGAATCTACTTATTCTAGAGTATAGAATTTACTTACTTTGACAAAACTTTTTTCAAATCCGGTGGCGGGGATGTTTTACCGAGAGAATCTAGATAGTATGAATTACCATCATGATCCATCGCGATAAGTGTCCAATGACGCCTAAAAAATTAAATTCTTAGAGTCAATTACTTATAAGTCCAAAAAAAAAATTAAACATTTGGCAACAAACTTACGTAAAATTCCAAGCCATAAGTAGAACACGCCTATCTCTCAATTGACATAATCGTGACGTAATGTGAGATGCTCGCTCCTCGATGCTACCCTTACGATCGTATGCGACCTCATGCGGACAAACGAAATCATAATTGTACGGTAGATCTTGTTGTAACAAGTGCCTAATATAAAAAAAATAGAGTTATTAACAACATAATTTTTTATATATTCGAATTACACTATTTAAGCATACCTTATATAAAACATAATCGGATAGACCCCGATATCTTCTCGTTGCATAAAATGTTGGATATCTTCTTTTAACATGTGGAGCGTCGTAGGAATGCCAAAAAGAGATGGTTCTCCTTCTACGGTGTACAAGCAATCATTTGGATAGTTCACCATGATTTCCAATATTTGATCAAGCACGTTACGATTTTCTTGAGTGAGCGGGGCCACTGGAGGAGGCACAGGGGCAGATCTTTGTTGTGTTCGCGGCGCAATCATGGTCGATTTACCCTTCTTCTATGATTTTCGTACATTGTCCTGTAATTATTTTCTTCAATAACATATATAGTACTTATATAAAATTATAAATTAAAATTTACTCACATGTCCTTCTTGAAGCAAGACGAGTCGTTTCGGCCACTCTACAATAGATTTAAGCGCATGCGCGAGAGTCAACAACTCATCCTTTACGGGGATCGGCAATGGATCATTCATGTGTATCTGTTCTACGAACAATACCGAAACTTTATAGCAGTCATCTCTAAGGGGCACGGAGTGAATGGTAGGATTTGGTGTTTCATCGTAGATCACAATCCCAGATGCAACAATGTTCTCGATATTCCCAATAGCAAGTAGGCATGTCTCTTCCTTTAAAACATAAGAAGAAAATGAATACAATAAAATAATTATTTTAAGAATAATAGATTTCTTACCTTTAATAATTCAGATCGGACTGGTGTTTCATGAACTGGAGACGGCACATATAGTTCGGGTACATGCTTACTTGGCCTCCTCGGCTTTGGCTTCTGTGGCGGTGGGGGCGGAGGTTGTAGGGACGCACGATTTACGTAATCTAAACTATCCACAAGTTCCTATTATGCATATGTGCATGATTGTTAGATATATATGTAGCTTGACATATATGTATACATTAAGTTATTATGTTACCTCATCAGTGAAATTTGGCATAGTCATAGAGCGTTGAGGTGTACGAGGCGACCTTCGCTCTTCGGGTTGAGTTCGAGTCTTCTTTTTTCGCTTTTTTTTGCGCGACGCAGGGGCTTCAACTTCTTTAGAATTTGTATCCTATAAAATATAACCAAGAAAAATTCTAATGTTTCAATATTTGTGAGATAATAATTGAAAACAATTTATATGTACCAGAGGAGTTCGTGGTGAAACTGGTGTTTGTGATCCAAAAGGAGGCATATGAGGAATTGGATGAGGTGGGCATTGCAGTGTCTCGCCAAACATAGGAAATGAAGAACCAAAATCCGTTGGAAAGAGAGGTGTTTGTTGCCATTGTTGAAATGGAGAGATATGATTAGGTTGGTCGGGAAAATAAGTTGGACCTTCACTCCAACCTCCACCCTTTTCACGTTCTACCCGCCGTAGCCTTTCTTCAAGTGATTTTCTTTCTTCGGCGTAGAGTTTAACTTGTTCGTTAAGAAGTTTGTTTTGCTCTATGAGCATCGCGCGTTCTTTTAGGCTATGGAGTTCTGCTTCTTTCCTGCTTTGTGTTGATTTTCCCCAATATTGACTCGGTGTAATGGATCCTCCGACACCTCACACGCATCCCGAATAGTCTGTGGAATTCGTAGCCATCGACAAAATATTGACGCTTCCAACCTCTTGTAGTCCCCCCGAATCTCGTAATGCCTTTAATCGATTCTACAAAAAAAAACATATATACATTAACAATATACACTTATACTTTAACGAAATAAAAACTTTAATTTAGCATTATACTTACAATTTCTTTTTCGACGACTAGCATATCATCAGGAAGAATTCCCTTTGAATTTCTATGCATCTCGAGCCAAACATCAGCTCGGTTTGGAATGTTGCCTTCCGGATTATTCGCCCTCTACAATTACAAATGTAGTAATACTAAATATACACTTTCATTGAAATTATGATTGGCATTCATATTGCAACTTACCAGTTTCTCTCTTACTTCCGCGCATGATCGTTGTCCACTTCGATGAGGAGTTGTATATTTTTTTTTTCTACCTTGTTGTGTTTTCCTCGTTTGCTCTAATAAGAGTTAATTGTCACAAAAATTTAATTGCATTAATTGTATTCAAGTATATACAACAAACTTAACAATATACACTTACCGCAAACTCTGAACTTATACGATAGTTCACAAATCGTATCCAATCATCTCTCGGGATTCCATACTTGTTCTCTTGATCTGTAGCGATGCTTTATGGATCTATGTTTTGATTCAGGCATTCGTAAATTTCTCATGTCCTCCTTGTTTTGAAATCCCGCCATTGCTTTCCAATTTTTTTCATTGTCGCATAACAATGCCTTGCTTCAATGTCAAAAGTCGCCTGAAACAATCAAATTTAATATCAATTATTACAAAATGGACTGACAAAAATTAAAAATCAATAAAGAGTGCGCGAGACTTACAATTATGTCATTCCACATTTGGTCTTTAAGAGTGCGCGGGACTTTGTGCCAATTTTCATAAAGAATTGACACACTTCTTGCCTGAACACCCAAGTAATTTGCAAAAACTCTTGCCGTGTCACCGATAGGCTCTCCATAGTCATTAACGTGAACTCTAACTCTATTTCCTTGACTCCTCGCTCGTACTAAGCTTGGCAGTTTCGTAGGACCTCTATGAACCTTCTGGGTAGGCACTTGTTCATCGGATGATGAACCAGTTGATGAAGAACCTGAAGACATTTCAGCATCTACACACACAAAAAAAAAAAAAAAAATTTAGAAGTCAATAACCAAATTAATTAACTCACATAAGTCATGTAAATCATAAAATAATATCTTCATCACACAAGCTAGTAAAATTATTACCTTAACATATTTTCAATCTACATAAATTCCTTCCACATTTTCACGCAAGTATAATAACTCTTCTTCATTATCTACGACGTGATCGGTACTTGAATATAAAGATTTCGTAGGAGTTAGAGATTCGGCTAAGATATCATTGTCATGAACTTCAGTTTGAAGTTCGTCAACATAATCTTTACTCTGCGTGGCAAAGACATATGACCATCTTGAATTGCTTTGACTACGGACATAGAAGACCTGTTTCACATGTGTTGCCATCACGAATGGATCTGAACGATGACCTAATCTTTGTAGGTCTACCAAAGTGAATCCATTCTTATTCACCTTGACTCCACTGTTACTCTGAACCCAATCACAAAGAAAAACAGGCATTCAAAAAGACACGTAATCGATTTCCCATATTTCTGTGATAACTCCATAGTATATCATGTCAGAGTATATGGGATTTTTGTCCTTTGCACTTGATATCTGCATAGTCTTCGCCACCAAGCTCACTCCACTATTTTGCGTGACTCTCGAACTATCTCGCAATTCAGTACTAAATCGAACGCCATTGATGATGTAGCCAGAGTGTTTAATGACTTCTCTACTCGGTATTTTTGATAAACTACGCAATGTGTCAGAAACATCGCCATCGTTTAGGATCCTTTCTTGTAACCATCGGGGAAATCGGCGAAGATGTTCATCTTGTATCCATTTTGGCGTTTTGTTTCTTGATGTTTGTTGAAGAAAGTTCATATGCTCCCTATGTTAATGGAAAGAAAAAATTAATAACATAAGTACTTAAAATTAAAACATGAGAAGATATGATTCAACAACTTACTCGATAAAAGGCTGAACATAATCAGAGTTTTCTAAGATCGTCTGATGTGCTTGTAAAAGTTGCTCATACGAAACTGTCTCAATTACACCGTTGCTTATACCTTTGCTGATGGAAACATCCCGATCTTCATTACTGCGAAGTCTGACAGCTTTCATATCGTGCAAGTATTCTGAACAACACTCTAATGATTCTTCTGCCATATATCCTTCAACGATACAACCTTCTGGTCGATGTCGATTTCTTACGTATCCTTTCAAGACTTTCATGAATCTCTCAAATGGATACATCCAACGAAGATAGACAGGCCCTCCCAATTTCAATTCCCGAACCAAATGAACAGTTAGGTGAAGCATTATGTCAAAGAATGATGGTGGAAAATGTTGTTCTAATTTACACAATGTAATCACAATGTCCGTTTGCAGCAACTCCAGTATTGACGTATCAATTACCTTAGAGCAAAGAATGTTAAAAAATGCACAAAGTCGTATGAGAGCATCTCTCAACCCGTCTGGAAGAATCGATTCAATGGCTACGGGCAAAAGGTGTTGCATCAAAACATGACAATCATGAGACTTAAGTCCAAACAACTTCAATTCATCCATAGAAACATAACTACGGATGTTTGCTGCATAGCCATCAGGTACCTTAATATCAAACAATGTTTGGCAAAACATTTTCTTCTCATCTTTTGTTAGGGTAAAAGAAGACGGTGGCAAATATGTCCGATTGTCTTTCTCCTCCGGAGCCAATTCTGTTCTTATTCCCATACGCACCATGTCACGCCGTGATGAGATTTTGTCTTTAGTTTTACCGGGGATGTTCAGAAGTGTACCAATAATACTATCGCAAACATTTTTCTCAATATGCATCACATCAAGATTATGACGGAGTAGTAGATCTTTCCAATATTCCAGTTCGAAGAAGATTGATTTCTTCTTCCAACATCCCTTGTCGTAGACTACTTTCGGTCCTCTTTTTCTCTTATTCGTATCATCTGGATTTTTCTTCACGGGTTTCTTCTTTGTCCCAATAATCTTCTTCTTCACAATCTTTCCGAAAGGCTTGAACTTCATTTGTGACACAATATCAAATGTCTCAACCCCAGTTAGTGGTTTACTAACTACTCGAAACTCTCTCTTGCCGTTGAACGCCTTTTCGCATCTACGAAATCGATGCTTCAATGATAAAAAAACGTCTATGATTCATGTAAACAATCTTTTTCCCATGTTTCAAGTGTATGCCTTCAGTTTCTTTCCCGCAAATCGGACATCCATTGTAACCTTTCACAGAGCAACCGGATAAATTGCCATAAGCTGGAAAATCATTTATTGTCCACATGAGGACAGCTCTAAGAGTGAATGTCTCTTTACAATATGCATCAAAAGTTTGTACTCCAGTTTCCCACAACAACTTGAGTTCATCAACCAAGGGAGCCAAATACACATCAATATCGTTGCCAGGTTGTTTTGGACCCGAAATAAGTAACGATAATAACATGAATTTGCGTTTCATGCACAACCAAGGAGGGAGATTATACATCATAAGAATCACTGGCCAACAACTATATCTGCTGCTTTGATGACTATGAGGGTTGATGCCATCAGCTGATAGTGCCAATCGAAGGTTTCTCGGCTCAGTGCCGAACGTCGGCCATTTTGTGTCCACGTGTTTCCAGGACGGCGAATCGGCAGGATGTCGAAGTTTTCCATCGTCGATCCTTTGAGAAGCATGCCAAGTTAAAGTTTTTGCATGCTTAGGATTCCTGAATAATCGACATAGACGCGGAATGATTGGAATGTGCCACAGTAATTTTGCCGGAATTGTGGATTGCTCCTGATCTTTATCAGATTTCTTCTTCCACCTTGATTCTTCGCACACGGGACATTGTTGATGATTTTCATACTCCTTACGATAAAGGATGCAATCATTCGGACATGCATGGATTTTTTTATAACCCAAGCCAATAGCTGCTAGAGTTTTCTTGGCCTCGTACAAAGATGACGATAACTGATTTTTTTCAGGCAACATATCACTCAGCAAGCCAAGAAGTTCTGAAAACATAGAATCGCTCGATCCATATTTAGTCTTTATGTTGAATAGCCGTATTAAGCTCGAAAGTTTGGTGAACTTGACACATCCCGGATAAAGAGGAGTCTCTGCGTCACTTAACAACGAACATAGCTCGTCGGGATTGTCAAGCAGCTCATCTTGCAAATCCTCAACCATTTGAGCTATATGAGGAGCATCAACATCCATGTCTTCAGATCTCTCACTGTCCTCAAGCATGTAATTCTCACTGTGATGTGTCCATACTTTGTAACTTTGATCAATGCCATTCATAATCAAATGATCATATAGAGTGGGTATGTTAACAAAGCTATAATTCCCACATTTGACACACGGACACGGTATTCTTTCTATGTTTTCGCAAGCATGTCGACAATGATTTAAGAAACATTTCACCCCGTTCACATACTGCATCGTATCTCTACGAGCCGACATCCATAATTTATCCATAATAGATCTATGATGAAAATGAATATATACTTCAATAAAAACGAAAATGTAATAGAAAAAATTCACAAAAGCATTTTAAGGTGTTTTCTCGAACCTAAAATTATCATACCATCATACGATTATCTAAAATCTAAATCTAATTCACAAAACACCGGTTACAAAGAAAGGACATCAAAACAACAAAAGTAATCACAATAATTTATCACAACTACCGGCATAGATCACCACAAACGACTTCCAATTTCATTTTCATAATAAACTATTGTCATACATATTCTACCCCACTTCCAATTTCAACATAAAGTTACCACTAAGCAACAAAACAACAATATTTAAATCAATAGCATCACTCAAAAATCAAAGGACGCTCAAAATCACAACACAACAAAAAAAAAATATTTTCTACACCCTAGTAGAGAGTCACTCGGCCACCACCAAAAAAAAAAATAAAACCCAAACACACTATCATCACACCGTAATTTAGTAATGTAAATAAGTGTAAAACATTAAGCAAAAATCAATAGAAATATTTAAAGCAAGTCTATAAAAAAAAATCAAAAAGAAAAAAAATCATAGGAACTAGAAAATCGCCATAACTAAAATAAATAAATATTTTTTTTTCTCTTGATCATGAAAAATTGAATGCCTAAAATAACCCATGAGAAGAATTGATCCTAGACCTAGAGTCTTGGCATAAAATCTAAGAGGAGACCGGCTGGAATTTCTCTTCATATCATTCCACTATTTCTTTTGATTTTATTGTAGATTCCAGCTGCAGGGGACCGGCTGGAATTTTAAACTGTAGGCATGTAAAAAATGGACAACAATTTACAAACTACAACACAAGAAAAACAATGGGACCAGATCAGGTATATATTTCTTACGATGCTTTCAACTCAGAATCAAAGGGACGTCACCCCCGTTAAGCAAGCCTTGGGACAAGATCAGGTATATATTTGCTGGGGTTTTTTTTTTCCCCCTAATTTGAATTGAAGTTTCTAATTGTAAAAATCTGGTGATTAATGGTGGTTACCAACAGGCAGAGGTTAAAAAGTTCGTTTCGTTAAAAAAATCCTCGAAAGTTCTAGCAAAACTATCTTTCTTTACAAAAACAAAATTTCACTCGAAAACTCAGCAAAATTTTTAAATGTTTAACATGAGACAGCTAATTCATTATACTTATTTCTCTCTAAGAAGATTGTCTTTGTTTGATGATAACAATTCTTTTCTTTGTGGCACTTCTGTTTATGTGCTGAATCTGTTTACTTGACTACTTTTCTAGCTTCGTTTCTTTTATTTTTTTATTTTTGTGTTTTAAACTGGTTCTTATTAGAAGTGATGTTTACAGGTTTTAAACTGCAGTATACAGGTACGATCTCACATATCATGCAACCAAATTTCATTTTGAAGAGATATGGCGATCAAATTATTGTGCTTAATCTGATAAAGGTATAGGTACTTTTGTATGTTTCAGTTTTCTAGTTTGTGGAAGATTACTGACTTTACTTGAATACCTGCTACATGATACCTGTATGTGTTCCTAAGCTTGTATCCAGCATTGATTTAAATCATAAACCACATATACCAGTACCACCACGCGAACACAAATGAGTTCATCGGAATGAAAAAAAAACTTGATCTCTTTCATTAGCATATACAAAATCAGCATTACATGGGCTAGAAGACATTAGCACTTCAAGTATATATATACACACACACACAAATACTCACAGTCGCACACAAATTATAGACAGTCAATACATCGAACACATTGCGCTCAATTATTTCTACTTACAGAGACAGTCTATTAAGTTTTAAACTCATTTCAAATATAGAAACTGCAAAGCAGTAGGTCTGTTCATATCAAAGTCACTCGGCCACCACCAAAAAAAAAAAACAAAATCTCAAACACATTATCATATCACAGCACCACCAGAAAAAAAAAATCTCAGCTACATAACATATATGATATAATCACTCAAGGAAATCAAAGGCTTAGAGGGGCTCGGGAAAAAAAAATCTCAGTTACATAACATATATGACATTATCATACATTATCATATCTACATTAAATTTTTTTAAAAAAAAAACTAACCTGAATGAGGGGCTCGGAATCACGGTCGGAGCAGCGACGCGGTCGAGGAAACACAGTCGGAGTGGCGTCCAGTTTCGGTCTATACCTTTTCGCGATCGAAACTGAACAACGTCCAGGTCCGAGTAAAAAAAAAAAATGAGCGACGGAGCTGTTAAAATATGAAAAAGGAAAACAATGAAAAAAAACACAAACCTTGAGTTGTCGGAGTGAATATGAGCGACAGACACGAAGAATGAGAGCGGCGGTGATGGAAACTATGAATATGGAAATAAATCCCCAAAACAATCAGATTTCTCAATAAAAAAAAAAACCCTAAAATTAATTTTAGGGGAGACGAAATTACCTTTGAAAGTTGTAGCTTTGGACGAAATGACGAAGACGATCGACTGGAAGCTTCAACGGCCGGTGAGGATGCGGTGGAAGCTTCAATCGCCGTCGTGGTAAATGAGCGGGTTTTATTTTCTTCTCTGCAAAAAAAATTCGCTGATGAAGAAGAAGCCTGGTAAATGAGCGTTAATTGGCTGGTTTTATTTTTTGACTTTGGGCGTCACTTCTTTATTGAGCGTCGCCGTGCCACATGGCAGATTCTCATTCGACAGAGGAGAGCTGTGGCATCACTTATTTATTAAGCGTTGCCCAATGGGTATTGCGTCGCCAAAGTTATTTTTTTAATTTGCCGATTTTAATTTTTTTACTTTGGGCGACGCTTAGTTTAAAAGTGACGGCCCATATTTTTTGCGTCGCTTTTTAATTGAGCGTCGTCGAGCCACGTGTAATATTTTCATTCGTCAGAGGGAGAGCTGGGGCATCACTTTTACATCAAGCGTCGCCCAATGGGAACCCACCATTCCAGCGTCGTTTTTTCACAAACTGACGCCCGATTTATTACACGTGGCTCATTCTGGTCACGCCACTTCATGTTTTGACGAGAAAAATGGTATTTGCGTCGCTTAAAAAGTGTAGTGATGCAATAGGGGCGACGCAAATAGCAATTTTTCTAGTAGTGGGGTTATACCCAACAAGAAGGGATTGACTATGAAGAAACCTTCTCGCTAGTCGCAATGCTTAAATCCATCCGCATACTCCTATCCATAGCTGCAGCTCTCGACTATGAGATCTGGCAAATGGATGTCAAGACAGCCTTTCTGAATGGCAATCTTGACGAGCGCATTTACATGGCTCAACCAGACGGTTTCGTGGAAGAAGGTCAAGAGACCAAGGTTTGTGAGTTGCTTAAGTCCATTTATGGATTAAAGCAAGCATCTAGGTCATGGAATATTAGATTCGATGAAACTGTAAAGAGGTTTTGCTTTGAACAGTCAATAGATGAGCCTTGTGTTTACAAGTTAATACACGAAGGCAAAGTTGTGTTTCTGGTACTATATGTCGATGATATACTACTCATTGGTAATGACGTGGGTAAGTTATCTGAGGTTAAGGTCTGGCTGGCAAAGCAATTCGATATGAAGGATCTAGGAGAAGTCGCGTACATTCTGATCCAAATCTTTCGAGATAGGAAAAACCGGACCCTGTCGCTCTCTCAAGCATCTTATATTGATAAGGTGATGGATCGCTTCTCGATGCAAGACTCCAAGAAGGGTCAAACACCCTTTAGGCATGGAGTCTCACTCTCTAAGGACCAAACTCCCAAGACTGCACAAGAGATTGAAGACATGAGGAAAATTCCTTACGCCTCTGCCGTAGGAAGCCTTATTTATGCTATGCTTTGCACTAGACCTGACATCTGTTTCGCCGTTGGCGTACTTAGCCGTTTCCAATCCAACCCTGGACCCGAGCACTGAATTGCTGTTAAGCATGTTCTTAAGTATCTTCGAAGAACTAGGAACTTGATGCTTACATACTCAGGTACTAACCTGACTATGACGGGATATACCGACTCCGATTTTCAAGCGGATAAGGATTCCAGGAAATCCACTTCAGGATCTGTGTTCATCCTTAATGGTGGAGCTATTGTGTGGAGAAGTATTAAGCAATCTTGCATTGCTGACTCCACAATGGAAGCAGAATATGTGGCTACTTCTGAAGCATCCAAAGAGGCTGTATGGCTTAGAAAATTCCTTAAGTATTTGGAAGTTGTTCCAAACGTCGACGAGCCCATGACTCTTTATTGTGATAATAGTGGGGCTGTCGCTAACTCGAAGGAACCTCGAAGCCATAAGCGCTCTAAGCATATTGAGAGGAAATACCATTTGATTCGAGAGATCGTGCAGCGCGGAGACGTGGAAGTGAAGAAGATCTCAACGGTGGACAACCTAGCAGATCCATTCACAAAGACCCTAGCGAACAAGGTCTTCGACCAACATCGAGAAGGATTAGGCATGAAAGACTACACACATCTTCTTTGAGTCAAGTGGGTGTTTGTTGTCAATGGTGCCCACAAGAAGAGTTGTAATCTTTATATTCTACATTTGATGTAATAAAGTCTCATGAAGACTCTTGCTTGTAATTGCTTATTCATTAATAAAAAGTTGAAACGTTCATTCAATCTTCCTTGTCTGAAGCTTTATGATAAAACATTAGTCTTTAGTCCATAAACAAACTAAACAACTTACGAAGAGACAAATGTAGATTTGCATGAACAAATTCTTCGTAGTTTGCTTAAAACGATATATTCGCAATCTAAGGGTCAAAGGACTATTGACCTCAGTATGATTGTTAGAAGAATCTATGATGTCTGGTTATGAGGCGTTGAGAGTTGGAGACTCTATAGTTCTTCTAGGTATCTTCTGAAGGTACTGAATTGACCAGTGCACTTCTAGAGACAAGATAAGAACAAACCATTTAACCTCTTGTGTCTCGAAGTCACTACGTATGAATTGCATCGTGCTTACCTTAATCCTGAAATGAGACATGTCATTTCACACCTTAGTATTCTCATTTGAGAAAGTCAGAGTTCGGACTCACTATGTGATTCCGAACAGGGCCTATTGGTGAAGTACTAAGTTGTGAGAATGTCATGAGTAACTTCGTGAAGTTCTCATAGATATGGAATTCATGTACAAGATTGCTGAAATGCAATGTATGTCACCTAATGCTTTGTTCCTTGGAGTGTGCATAAATGAACTGGCCAGTGTCCAAATTGAGTCCTGACTCTTTTGGATGAAACAATGTGACTTGTTAGCTCCTCGTCAATACATTGTTTCTAACTTATTCACAAGCCACAAAGGAGTTGAGGAAATAACAGCCAGAAGGGTAAAATGGTAATTTTGTAAATCCCGACTAGCTGATGATATTCATGAAGGGTAAACACTGATAATATTCTGTGGATCCGCTCATTACAATTAGGTTAAATTCTTGAGTAGAAAATAAATTCATTTGAACCGATAGATTTTCAGTGTCAGCTCTTTAGTGGAGTCAGTTGGCATTAAGCTAAACTTGGAAAAGGTTTGTGAACTTTTGAGTCCAAGTATTTTAGCTCAAGCTTTGTTTATTTGGATCCATGAGGTCACTGTCACGAATCACATCGATTAGGAATAGTTAAACTGGAAGCTAAGTCAAAACAATAACGAAAATTGTCAAAAGGGTAATTTTGTCTTTTTGGACATGGCATGAAATGAATGTCAATAAATTTTTTGACAATGTCATATGATGACATATTATATCACATGGCCATAACATGTTTATTGGGCCTTGTGAATTAATTTCATTTCATAGAATTTTACTTGAAAATTCTTAATGGGCTTTTCTTATGTTGTCATGAACAATTAAAGAAAAACCTAGAAAGCCTTTTTAGAAGGCTTTTGGCCGTCCAACCCAAGTGAATGGGAGACCAACTTTCGTGCAGCCCTTAGTGTGAAAGAGAGATTATTTTGTGCATTAATGTATTTAGATACTTGCCAAAAGAAAAAGAGGAAACAAATTTCCTATACATGGTAATGGGAATTTCGGCCAAGTAAGGAAGGGAACAAAAGAGGAAACAAATCCAAAGGCTTCTAGAAGCTTGTTTGGCCGTGTGACTCTAAGGGAAGGAGAGCAATATTTGCTCATGAATAGGTGATATTCAATGAAAGAGGAAAGTACCTTATTGAAGGTCAAACCTCCCCTATAAATAGAGGCCTCATTCCCTTCATTTCATTCATCCAAGTTTAAGAGATTTGAGAGACTCTCTCTCTAGAACTTGGCCGCCCCTCTCCTCTCTCTCTCTAGTCAATTTCGTTTTATTGTTTTGGCACCTAGGTCCTCATTTGACCTAGAGTTTAACTCTGCGACTTCAAGACTTGTTCTTAAGTCGTAGTGTTTAAAAGTGCCCACTCACTGATTCCTTTATTTCGAGTGATTTAGTGATAGAAACTTTCGTGGTTGCTCGAGGTGCCGAGGAAAGAAAGAGAGACGTGCTGCGAGGGGAGACGAGCGTTGCAAACTTTCCAAAAGCTTCTCAAAGTTCAAGCTTCAAGAAAGGTTAGTAAACTTTTATGCTCATTATAGTTTTTATTTATATGTACTTGCTCTTTGTCTAGGTTAGTAAAAACTGTTTTTACTCGAAAATAAAATTTTTAAAATTCCGCCGCTTAACGAAGCATTAAACTTTTTCTTAAACCCTAGATCAATTCCAACAGAGGAGGGGGAAGGTAGCGTCCCAATAGAAGTGCTAACTCGACCCTACGACTCGATAGGCGACGTAGGGGTAGTCGACGGAACTCCGCCCCCCTCATGGATGACGCCGCTCGTAGAGTATCTCAAGCGAGGAGTCATCCCCGAAGACAAAGAAGAGGCCAGAAAGCTGAGAAACTTGGCGCCGAAATATACAATGAGGGAAGACAACTTGTTCAAGAGAGGATACTCCATGCCCCTTCTCCGATGCCTGACCGAAGTCGAGGTAAAGAAAGCACTCTGCGAGGTGCACGAAGGGGTGTGCGGAAACCATGCCGCCGGACAATCTTTGGCACTAAAGCTACTAAGACTCGGATATTTTTGGCCCACCTTGAAAAAGGACTCACACGAATGGGCCAAAAAATGCGACAAATGCCAAAGGTTCGCCCACGTCCCACGCCTAGCGCCGGCCCCGTTATGTCCAATCATTGTACCTCGACCCTTCGCGAAATGGGGAATCGACCTCATCGGTGAGCTACCTATGGCCCCGAGATAGTACAAGCACGCGATAGTGGCTATCGATTACTTCACAAAGTGGGTAGAGGCCGAACCGTTAGCAAAGATCACGGAGGCGAACACGACGAGCTTCATCTGGAAGAACATCGTCTGCCGCTTCGGGATCCCCGCATCGATTGTGACCGATAACGAAAAGCGATTCGATAATGCGCGCCTCCGAGACGTATGTCAACAACTGGGCATCGGCAAGACCTTCTCCTCTCCCCGTCATCCTCAAGCCAACGGTCAGGTCGAGGCGGTCAACAAGACAATCAAAGAGAACCTGAAGAAGAAGCTGGAAGAAAGAAAGGGGGCTTGGGCCGAGGAGCTTCCCATGGTCTTGTGGGCATACTGAACCACCGCGCGAAACGCGACTGGCAAAACCCCTTTCGCTCTCGTGTTCGGCGTCGAGGCCGTGGTACCTGTCGAGACCAAGCTGCCAACCTTGCGCATCGAGTAGTATGAAGAAGTCACCAACGACGAAGCAATCAGGCTCGAGCTGGACCTCATAGACAAGAAGTGGGCGGACGCACTCTCCCACCATGCCGCGCAGAAGAGAAAGGTCGAGACGTACTACAATTCCAAGATCAAGCTGCGAAAGTTCGCCGACGGAAGCATCGTCCTTAGAAGGGTGTTCCAAAACACCAAGGTGCAGGAAGCGGGAGTTTTGGGCTCCACCTGGGAAGGCCCGTATCGCGTGCGCCGAGCCATTCACAACGGCACGTACGAGCTCGAGAACCTAGAGGGACTCGTGTTCACACACTCGTGGAACGCGGAGCACCTGCGACAATATTACCAATAGAAGCCCGTTCCCGCCTTCTTTATGTTTAATTGCTTTCGTCCTATTTTCAGTTTTAGCGAAAGACAATTTCGAGTTTCAAATAAGGCCAATGGCCCGAGAATGTAATTTTCAACTATTTTGACATGGTAATTGGATTACATTTCACTTCAAAGCATTTATCCTATAGTATTATAATTTCTAGCCTCCTCTACGAGTACACAAGAAACTCGGGGGCTAATGTGGGTAACAGGTACACATTTTTCGCGCGACACATTTTTCCCGCGACGCACTCGCGCGACTCCACGTTTCGCACACCGAGAGGTAGCGAAATGTTGACAAGTCGGATCCGCGCACCGGACCTCCGACCCTACACATCCTTCGTGTGACGCCCTCGCACGACTTGACGCTTCGCGCACCGAGAGGTAGCGAAATGTCAACAAGTCGGATCCGCGCACCGGACCTCCGACACTACACATCTTTCGCGCAACGCTCTCGTATGATTCAACATTTCGCACGCCGAAAGGTAGCGAAACGGGGTTGGATCCGTGCACCGGACCGCCGACCCCAAACATCTTTCGCGCGACGCTCTCGTGTGATTCCATTCCTCGCACGCCGATAGGTAGCGGGGCGTCACGCGATCGCGTCCGCGCATCGGACCGTTGATCTTGGCAGCCAAAGCCCAAAATGTGATAATCGTACCGACGGGTATCGCACTCGCTAGGAACTACGCTCGCCTCGAGCCTGCTCTGGCGCACAACACGCACACCGATAGGTAGTGTACGTGCCGGCACCTGGGTGCGATGGTCGTTCAGCTCGCACGCACCGATAGGCAGCAAGTCACTAATGAACGGCAAAAGAATCGCATCAGCCCGACGAAACTGGTCTAGCCAACGTCCGCGGAAAACCTCGCCGCTAGGTGCGGCACTAAGCCGTGCAAGCCGGTTACACTAGATATAGTAAACTGGGGGTCGTAAGACACGCACTAATCAAACTGCGCAAATTGATTACGCTAATCATAGTAAATCGAGAAAATAAGATGCATGATAACGAGGAAAGCTTTAGCTAAAGCAAGCAATGTTTCATAAACAACCCAATGAAGGAGAACAAGGAAATACGACAAATATCCAACAAGGAAGGCATAACAAATAACCGAACGGAAAAAGCAAGCGCTAAACAAGTGCACGAGAAACCGAAGTAAAGCCGACTACTCGGAACCAAAATCGATCTGCTCTTCGTCGTTCCCTGGGAGAGGAGCACCCGACCCGTCGGTGGCCTCTCCATCGAGCAAGCGGTTCGTCGATTGGGCAGCCTCCGCGGGAACCTGGGGACGTGAGTCGTCCACCTGTGGCGCGTCGTCCAGAGAAGGAAACATGGCATCGAAGAATGAAAAAGTGGTCCCGCGAGACGCGTTCTCCTTCGCGGTCGCGTCTCGAACTCGTATGGTTGCCGCGTAACGAGCCTCTTCCAACGCGAGGTCCAAGTCATCCTCTAGGTCTGCCATGGATCGCACGGCGTCGTCCTTCTCCTCGATGAGGGTCAGCATCTCCACCAACAGAGAATCCCTCTCCCTTTCAACCTTGACGCGAGAATTCTCGCTCACCGATAGTCGAGCGTGGACAATCTTCAGTTCCTCGTCTCGGCCTGAAAGAGCCGATTGGAGTTTCTTTGTCTCCCCCAAGAAGGTGTCGGCCGCCTGCTCCGCCTTCTCCCGAGACGCCTGCTCAGCCACGCGCAATGATTTCTCGGTCGCCGGTTCCTCGCGAGATCGTTCCAACTCTTCCTCGAGCACCTGAAACTATCGGGCAGTCCGAACCCCTGCGAGAGCGGCCGCATGGTCGGCCGCCGCGCTCTCCATGTCCCTCTTCATAATCTGTATCCGCCGTAACAGGTCTCGAAGAATACGGTCGCCTCGTTCTTGATGCGCGAGCATCTGCGAAACAGGGTGATGTATGTGCAATCAAAACAAGAATAATGGCTACATGTAAGTCAGGCGAGCGGGTCGTACCTTTCGAGCGTCGCTGATTCCATTATGGAAATACTCGAGGTCGCTCGTCGTCAGCAGACCCTTGAAGTCTCGCAAGGAGGTCTCAAGAATCCCCTGGGAACACTGGCCTCTCAGCTCCGCCACCTCCACTAGGAGCATCGAATCCATGCCGTCTGGCGCCGCGGACGTATGAGCACGCTTAAGGCCGGAGGGTGAACCGAGGGAGATCGATGATGATGGCCGCTTGTTCGAAGAGACCGCCTCATTCCTCGCATGCACCGAAGATTCCCCGCGGTGAGCCTCAACACGACAATGAGCCGCAACGACAGCTTCAGCGGTAAGGGCCACCCTCGGCACCCGTGCACGCGAACGGTCCCGAACCATGGTATCTGTTGCAAAGAATGGAAATTGGTTAGAGCATAGCGATAAAACATAAAAAAAGAGTACTATAATAGCATAAAAAAAGAGTACCCCCCGCATCAAGGAGGGGAGCAGAGGAGCCCCCCTCCTCGGACTCAGGGCCCTCCGTGACCTCCGCGCTAGGTACTGGGCTTCGTGGCGCATCGTCGCTAGGGATGAACCACCCGGTCACCGCCATTAAGTCTGGAGATTCAAACAGCGACCCTTACCGCCTCGAGTCCGGAATCGCCTTGATCACGGCTACAAGTTCGGAGCCCTCGACGTCGCCAACGGGTGGGAAGTCGACCGCGGGTCCAAACACTAGGGGCGCCGCCCCGAAGGCGGACTCAGACACCCACACCCAAGGGTACCGATGCTTCGAGGTGACTTTGGTCATGATGGAGATACGCTTCCAGGGGGTCGCTAAGTAGAAACCCAGTTTCCCCGGGACTCCGCGAACAACCACCAGATCTTGAATGTCATCCGCGGTGACCGCCCTTCTCTTCGCTCGATAGAGCATCATATGGCACGCCGCGACCACCCGATAGAAAGATGGGGACATTTGCGACGCGTGCACTCCAAACCAAATCAACAACTCCTGGACCACTGGCTGAAAGGGTAACCGTAGCCCTTCGCGAAGACTCGCCTGGTAAATCGTGGTGTACCCTTTCCGTGGGCGGGTCGGGAGATCGTCAGGCAACGGTCGCAGGATCGATATGAATGATGGGATGCCGAAGCGCTTCCTCAGACTTAAGAAACTGGCAAGCGAAAGCGAGCTGGAGATGTCGACGCCCGAGCAGTCCAGGTCGCCTCGGATCGCGGATCCCTCGATCGGGAAGGCCAAGGCTCGCGACTCCTCTTGCACGGTCAGAGTGACGGTGGCAGTCGATGTGGCGCGGCGACCCGATGATTCGCCCGAGCACTCAACATTGGGGGTGATTCCCGGCTCGGCGAGTCCTTCGCAGCAGTCACCCGAGCCGACCGGTCGATCCCTTGCGTGCCTGCCCGGCCCGGTGGGCCTTGTCTCCACTGTGGCCAGCCCAACAGTGGGCCCATCATCGGCGCTCGGCCCTAAGCCCGTCGGGCAATCCTCGCCAAAGCCCGTCCCGTCCAGGCCTCCCTTGCGTGCGTTGGGTTGTGGGCCTACCGGGCTCCCCCCTTTGGTGATGACCGGCCCGGTTGATTGGCCCGAAACGTCTTGGGTAGGGCTCCCCTTGCCTAGGCCTGGCCCATCATGGGCTAGGGTTTATGGAAGGCTTGAGCCAGCCGCCACTCGGCACCCGGCGCCGGCTCCCTCGCTGGCGGTGTCACCCGCCCCCGGCGACCCTCTACCGACGTCGCCCGCCCCCGGTGGCCCTCCACCGGCGCCGCCCGCCTCCGGCGGGCCTCCACTGGTGTACCCCCCCTCGAGTGAGGCCGAACCCGAGCTGCCCGGGCCTCTGTGGCCGCCGCTCGCCTGCCAAACAACCCCACCCGGGCGAGTGGGGTCCTCCCTGCACCAGAACCAACCCCAGGATCACCGCCCAGGGCCGGCACGTCCTCCTCGGCGCCCAGTTCGTCGGGCGCGGCTTCTCCCGGGATGAGCGTCCTACCGTCGCTACTTGGGTCTCCCCTCACGACGCCTCCAGCCCAGATGGCGCCGACAAGGGCCGGCGTACCTTCACCTGGCCCGCCTCGCCAAGCGCACATCCACCCAGGCCGCGCGCGTCCTCCCCGGCGCTGGTTGGGTCTCCCCTCACGACGCCTCTAGCCCAGACGGCGCCAACAAGGGTTGTCCCACCTTCACCCGGGCCCGCCTCACCGAGCGCGCATCCCCAGCGCTCCCGGGGCTCGGTCGATCGTCCCTGTCTGACCGGGAGGGGTCTCCCCCGACGCCACCAGCGACCGGCGCAACGCCGCCCACGACCGGTGCACCTCCCCCGGCGCCGGCCTCGCCGGAGGCGGTCTCCCCCGCGCTGGGCGACTCGCCAGAGCGTCCCTGGCCGGCCCGACCTGCGTGCGCGACGTACCCATCGCGCCCCCCCACCAGGCCGGTCCCGCGTTGGTCGGCCAAAGCCTCGTTGGCGCCCGATGTGTCCGCGCCGGTGTCCCCTTGGCGAGCATCCTCTTCTTCGCCGACTAGCCACGCTTCGATCGAGGGAAAGTCACCCCCAATCATCTCTGCCATGTTGTTGCGCGAAGAAAACGAGGGCGGTACGTTGTAAATGATCGAGGGGGATGAGAATTGATTGGGGGCGACTTGTTGCAAGGGGAAAAGGTCATCTTCGATGGACCCACACCCCGACAGGTGGTTGGTAGGGTCCATTGACACGTTCAACGAGACAAAAGTTGCGGAAAATGATGCGACCTAAAGAAAAAATAATAATTACAAGGATTCGAGACAAACCTTTTTACGACGGGTCGCACCGGTGGGCCGACGACGACGAGGATCTTGAGTTTAGCGCACAAGTTTCACTCGGCGATAAACTAGGGGGCTAATGTTATCGGCCCGACCCCGATCGTGGACGAACAAAGGCGAAACGACGTCAAACGTGCTCCGGCGGCTTGCCCCGGCCATTGGTCGGCCCTAGGGACAGCCTCGGCAAATGGCCTGCCCAAATATACCCGGCCATTGACCGGCCCAAGGGCCAGCCTCGGCCAATGGCCGGGCCAAGTTATCCTTATCCATTGGCCGGCCCAAGGGCCAACCTCGGCCAATGCCCGGGCCAAGTTATCCTCGGCCATTGGCCGGCCCAAGGGCCAGCCTCGGCCAATGGTCGAGTCAAGATTACACCCGGCCATTGCCCGGCCCAAGGGCCAGCCTCGGCCAATCGCTGGGCAAAATTATCCTCAGCCATTGGCCGGCCCAAGGGCCAGCCTGGGCTAATGGCCGAGTCAAGGCTATACCCAGCCATTGGCCGGCCCAAGGGCAAGGCCAAATTATCCTCGACCAGTGGCCTGCCCAAGTGCCAGCCTTGGCCAATGGACGAGTCAAAGCTATACCCGGCAATTGGCCGGCCCAAGGCTTGCCTCGGCCAATGGCCGGGCCAAATGTGTCCACTCGGTCGCCTATAATTAGAGAGGTTCGTCCTCTCCCAAAGGTAATCCAATTTGGGCCGACCATTGGCCGAGGCTGGCCCTAGGGCCGGCCAATGGCCGGAAGTAGCTTGAGTCGGCCATTGGCCGAGACTGGCCATTGGGCCGGCCAATGGCCGAGGCTATTTGGGTCGGCCATTGGCCGAGGCTGGCCCTAGGGCCGGCCAATGGCCGGGAGTAGCTTGAGTCGGCCATTGGCCGAGGCTGGCCTCTGGGCCGACCAATGGCCGAGGCTGTTTGGGCCGGCCATTGGCCAAGGCTGGCCCTAGGGCCGGCCAATGGCCGGGAGTAGCTTGAGTCGGCCATTGGCCGAGGCTGGCCTCTGGGCCGGCCAATGGCCGAGGCTGTTTGGGCCGGCCATTGGCCGAGGCTGGCCCTAGGGCCGGCCAATGGCCGGGAGTATCTTGAGTCGGCCATTGGCCGAGGCTGGCCTCTGGGCCGACCAATGGCCGAGGCTGTTTGGGCCGGCCATTGGCCAAGGCTGGCCCTAGGGCCGGCCAATGGCCGAGGCTGTTTGGGCCGGCCAATCGCCGAGGCTGTTTGGGCCGGCCATTGGCCAAGGCTGGTCTCTGGGCCGGCCAATGGCCGAGGCTGTTTGGGCCAGCCATTGGCCGAGGCTGGCCCTAGGGCCGGCCAATGGCCGGGAGTAGCTTGGGTCCGCCATTGGCCGAGGCAGGCCTCTGGGCCGGCCAATGGCCGAGGCTGTTTGGGCCGGCCATTGGCCGAGGCTGGCCCTAGGGCCGGCCAATGGCCGGGAGTAGCTTGGGTCGGCCATTGGCCGAGGCTGGCCTCTGGGCCGGCCAATGGCCGAGGCTGTTTGGGCCGGCCATTGGCCGAGGCTGGCCCTAGGGCCGGCCAATGGCCGGGGCGAGCTGCCGAGACGCGTTCGACGTCGCTTCGCCTCCGTTCGGCCGCGATCGGGGTCGGGCCGATAACATTAGCCCCCCGAGTTTACGGCCGAGTGAAACTCGTGCGGTAAACTCAAGACTCATGCCGTCATCGGCCCACCGGAGCAGCCCGTCGTGACAAGGTTTGGCTCGACTCCTTTAATTATTATTTTTTCTATTATCCGGTCACTTTTTGCCTTGTCTCGTTACACGCGTCAATGGACCCTACCAACCACCTGTCGGGGAGTGGGTCCATTGATGACGACCTCTTTTCTTTGCTCGGGAATCAAGACGCGAACTTAGACGAGTTGTGGGCGCAATTTCCATCTCCCTTAGTTACCAACACCGTGCCGCCTTCACGCCCTTTGAGCAACCACGTGATAGAGATGGCCGGGGGAGACTTTCACACGGTCGAAGCATGGCTGGCCGACGAGGAGGAATACACGTGCATCGGGGACGGCCCCGGCCGTCAGGGGAACGCCTGCACAAGAGCGCTGGGCGTCGGGGAGCGCTGGGTCGACCAGCGCAGAGGCGTGCTTGGCGAGCTGGGGCCGGGAGAAGATGCACCGGCCCCTGTCGGTGCCGTCTGTGCCGGGAGGAGCCCCAGGCGGCGCTGGGGACGCGCGCGGCCCGGGTGAAGTCGCGCCCGGCGAGGCGGGCCTGGGCGATGGTGCGCCGGTCTTCGTCGGTGCTGTCTGCGCTGGAGGCGCCGCCGGGGGAGATCCTAGCAGCGAAGGTGGAGCGTTCGCCTCGGGAGGGGCCGCGCCGGCCGAGTCGGGCGTCAGGAGCGTCGCGCCGGCCCTGGGCGGCGACGTCGGGCCTATTTGGCAGGCGGGCGGCGACGAAGGAGGCCTGGGCAACCCGGGCCCGGCCTTTCCCGAGGAGGGGCGCGCTGGTGGAGGCCGACTGGAGGCGGGCGGCGCCTGCGAAGGGCCACCAGAGGTGGGCGGCGCTGCTGGAGGGAGCGCCGGCACCGGTGACGAGGAGGGCCGGCCGGACAGCGCCGGCAGGGGGGCGGCGTCCGAGGCGTTGGTCGCCCTAGCCCTAGGAGCCGGTGGGCTATGGCTGCAAGGGGGGAGCCCACCTAGCGGGCCGGGCCGCTCTGCTGGGCCAGGCGCGCGCGCCATTGGGCTGAGCGAGACTCCCAGGGGCCCAAGTGACTTGGGCGCTCAAGAGGGCTGCCTCCCTGGGCCGGGCGCTGGTGGGGCCGGCCCAATGGCCTTGGGCGCACAGCGCGGGGGCCTGGACGCGCGAGGGGGCCTCCTACCCGGGTCGGAGGCTGGTGGAGCCGGCCCAACGGCCTTGGGAATCCACCAAGGGAGCCCAGGAGAGACGGGCCTCGCCAAGGGATGCTTGCCGGGTTCGAGGCCGGGCGCCGATGACGGGTCCGCTGCCGGGCCGACCATTGGGAAGACAAGGCCCGCCGAGCCGGGCACCCACGTCACGGTCCAGCCGGCCGGCCTGGGCGATCGCCACGAAGGATCCGTCGGGCCGGGGATCGCCTCCGGCATCGAATGCTCGAGCGAGTCGTCGGAGCGTCATGTAACACCCGCTGCGATGTCTTCTTTAACAGCGCGGGAGGAAGCACGAGCCCTAGCCTTTCCGACCGGGGGATCGGCAATACGTGGCGGCCTGGATTGCTCGGGAGTCGACACTCCGAGCTCGCTCTCGATCGCTAGTTTTACGAGCTTGAGGAGGCGATACGGCATTCCGGACTCCGTGACGATTCTGCGACCGTTGCCCGACGATCTTCCGACTCGCCCCCGGAAAGGACACGCCGCCATTCATGAGGCGAGCCTTCGCGGAGGGTTACGGTTACCCTTCCAGCCGGTGATCGAAGAGTTATTGACTCGGTTGGGGGTGCACGCGTCGCAAATGTCTCCGACCTTCTATCGGGTAGTCGCTGCGTGCCACATGATGCTCTATCGGGCAAAGAGAAGGGCGGTCACCGCGGACGACATCCAAGATCTCGTGCTCGTTCGCGGGGTTCCGGGGAAACCAGGCTTCTACACGGCGTTCACTCGGAAGCGCATCTCCGTCGTCACCAAAGTCACCTCGAAGCACCGATACCCTTAGGTGTGGGTATCCGAGTCAGCCTTTGGGATCGCGCCTCTCTTCTTCGGCCCCGCGGCCGACTTCCCACCTGTGGGCGATATCGAGGGCTCCGAGCTCGTCGCGGTGATTAGGGAGATCCCGGAATCAAGGCGGCAAGGAACACTCTTCGAGTCCCCAGACCTAATGGCGAGGACCAGGTGGTTCGTGCCTAGCGACGACGTTCCTTCGCCCCCCGGCCTCGACGCGGGGGCCTTGGAGGATCCCGAGACCGAGGAGGGGGGTGCGTCAGCTCCTTCCCCCGACGCGGGGGGTACTGGCCACGCATATACTTTCGCGTTACCGCGCTATCGTTGTTTTCCATTATTTACGCTTATTGTTATGCTTTAACTGACAGACGCTCTTTTCTTCTCTACAGGTATCATGGCTCGACGTCATCGACCACGCACACAAATGCCGAGAGCAACGCCCACCGACGATGCTACGACCGTGGCCCACCCTCCAGCTGAGGCCCGTCGCGGGGGGTCGCCATCGCGGGCGAGGAATGAAGCGATCTCCTCCAACAAGCGACCATCATCGTCGGCTTCTCTCGGGTCACCGTCCGGCCACAAACGGGCTCACACATCGACGGTGTCAGATAGCTTGGACTCTATGCTCCTAGCGGAGGCGGCAGAGTTGAGGGATCAGTGCTCCCGAGGGATCCTTGAGACCTCCTTGCGGGATTTCAAGGGTCTGCTGACGACGAGCGATCTTGAGCACTTCCAGAACGGGATCGGCGACGCCCGAAAGGTATGACTCGTTTGCTTGTGTTGTGTATGACTGTCGTGCTCATTGTGATTATCCGCGTTTCATCTGTTTGCAGATGCTCGCGCGCCAAGAGCAGAGCGATCGCATTCTCCGAGATATGCTACGACGCATGCAAATCATGGAGAAGGAGAAGACGAGCATGGCGGCCGCGCATGCTGCCGCCCTAGCGGGGGCTCGCACCGCCCAAGAGTTTAAGGCGCTCGAGGGGGAGCTGGAGCGAGCTCGCGGGGAATCGGCCGCCGAGAAAGCACTTCGCGAGAAGGCGGAGCAAGCGGTTGACACCTTTCTGGGGGAGACGAAGAAACTCCAGGCGGCACTCTCGAGCCGGGATGCGGAGTTGAGCATCGTCCATGCTCGGCTATCGGCGAGCGAGATCGCTCGGGTTAAGGTCGAGAGGGAGAGGGATACTCTTCGGACGGAGATGCAGACCCTTGCCGATGAGAAGGAAGACGCCGTGCGATCCAAGACTGACTTGGAGGACGACTGGGACTTGACGTTGGAGGCGGCTAGTTACGAGGTGGCCAGGCGAGTTCGGGAAGCGACCGCGAAGGAGAATGCGTCTCGCGGGACCACGTTTTCCTTTTTCAACACCATGTTCCCTCCTTACGACGACGAGCTGCCGGAGGACGACCCGCATCCACGAATCCCCGCCGAGGCTGCGCAATCGACAACCCATCAGCCGGACGGAGAAGCCGTTGGCGGGTTCGGCGCTTCTTGCCCTGAAGAAGATGAGGAGCAGATCGATTTCGGCTCGGAGTAGCCAACTTTTCTTTAGTTTTTCGCGCAATTGTTTAGCGCTTACGTATCGTTTGCTTTCGGATTCTCATTTGTTCGGCATGCATCGTACTTTCTTTGTTTTTCTCGCCGGTTTGATTGTGTGACATTGTCTTGCTTTGATTGAAGTTTTTACATTTGTTATGCGTCTTATTTTCTCGATCTATCATGCTCAGTATGTCGATTTGCGCAATTTGAATGGTGCGTGTCTTATGAGCCCGGCTTACTATGTTTAGCGTGGCCGGTTTGCACGGCTTACTGCCGCATATGGCGACGAAGTTTTCCGCGGACGCTAGCTAGACTAGTTTCGTCCGGTGGGTGCTATTTTCGACCGTCCCTTCGCGACTTTCTACCCATCGGGGCGTGCGAGCCGGGTGGTCATCGTGCTCGTTTTCCGACAAGCACGCTTCCTATCGGTGTGCGTATCGGGATGAGCTTGCAGCTCCCAGTGAACATGGTACTTGTCGGTACGCGTGTCACGTTTTGGGTTTTGACTGCCGGGATCGACAGTCCGGTGCGCGGACGTGATCCATCGATGCCTTGCTGCCTATCGGTGTGCAAGGTGCATCGTCGCGCGAGAGGGTCGCAGCAAAAGACGTGCAAGGTCGGAGGTCCGGTGCGCGGATCCAACCTGTCGACGTTTCGCTATCTCTCGGCGTATGGCCTCAACTCGTGCGAGAGCGTCGTACGAGGAGGGTACGAAGTCGGAGATCCGGTGCGCGGATCCGATTTGTGGGTGTTTTGTTACTGCTTGACGCGTGAAAAGTGGAGTAGGCGAGTTTGTTACTCTTGCCTTATCCTCCTTAGCCCCCCGAGTTTCTTGGGTTCTCGTAGAGGAGGCTAGAAATTTTAACACGATGGTTTGAAGCGAAATGTAATTCATTATATTGTTGAAATGGTTAAAAAATTACTGTTACCGGTCCGTCTCGGTCCGGTAGATCGACGACGGCCACGCTGGCGGCCGTCCTGAGCCCGGCGCTCGTCCGGGGCCGGCACTCGCCGTGGCCGGCGCTCCAAGGCCGGCCCTCCTCGGCCGGTGCTCCAAGGCCGGCCCTCCTCGGCCGGCGCTCCAAGGCCGGCCCTCCTCGGCCGGCGCTCTAAGGCCGGCCCTCCTCGGCCGGCGCTCCAAGGCCGGCCCTCCTCGGCCGGCGCTCCAGGACCGGCCCTCCTCGGCCGGCGCTCCAAGGCCGGCCCTCCTCGGCCGGCGCTCCAAGGCCGGCCCTCCTCGGCCGGCGCTCCAGGACCGGCCCTCCTCGGCTGGCGCTCCAAGGCCGGCCCTCCTCGGCCGGCGCTCCAAGGCCGGCCCTCCTCGGCCGGCGCTCCAGGACCGGCCCTCCTCGGCCGGCGCTCCAAGGCCGGCCCTCCTCAGCCGGCCCTCCTCAGCCGGCGCTCCAAGGCCGGCCCTCCTCGGCCGGCGCTCCAGGACCGGCCCTCCCCGGCCGGCGTTCCAAGGCCGGCCCTCCACGGCCGGCGCTCCAAGGCCGGCCTTCCAAGGCCGGCCCTCGGCCAAGGGGTTCCTCAAACACCTCTTGGCCGCCTATAAATAAGAGGGTCTCTCCCTCGACCCAGGTAATCCGAAATTTGAGTACTGAAACGCTGCCGAACTCATAACTCGCTCGTTTCTCTCAACTCTCGACCTCTAAACACTAAACCCTCTATCAACCACCTCAATCCCACTAATGTTGAGCGTCGGAGAGGTAAACAGAGGCAACCCCTCTGTTTCCCCTTTGTAGTTCACACCTCTTCGCTTGTGTTTCAGGTGCTTGGACGAGATAGACATTACAGATAGCTAAGGGACGACTTGAGATATCAAGTCCGACAAGCTTGAGCCGGAGTGAGACCACTTGGTCCGGCCTTGGGTCTAACCATTTTCGGTTCCTAAATCGTTGTCCGAAAAACTGCGACAACATTTTGGCGCTAGAAGGAGGGGATCTCTCGACCTTGACGACGCATTCCCTCTACCAGTTTTCTCCCTTTGTTCTCACGACTCTCGAGAGATGAGTCACATTCCCACTACCTCCGCGGGTACCCGAGCGACTGGCTCGAGGTACGGTCTTCGGCACCTCGCACATCGTCTTGAAGGGCAACCTCGCGATAGCGAGAGCCAGCCCCAAGACCCGATGGTTGACCCCGAGGCCGCGCTCCGAGAGGACACGGCCCGGCGGCTTGCGGAGCTCCTTGACCGCCCCGGCATCGATGGTTCGCTCATAGCCGACCTCCTCGGCTATGACGTTGAGGATAGGTCCGCCAAAGACTACTCCGACTCCGAATATGTGGGGGAGTCGAGGACCAACGAGGCAACGCCTAGCCTCGCCCCTTCACGGCTCGAGAGGCCCAGCGACGCTTTGGCCGGACCGTCGCACATAGTGCGGCAGCAGGCACGGTCACATTCCCGGGGACTCGCCCCCTCGGTTTCAAGAGGTGGCCGGACACGGCCCCTCGCCGAGGAGAGAGCGACTCTGGTAGATGATGGGGCCGACAGCCGAAGCGCCCGCCGGACGGCCCGACCAAGGGCGACCTCACCTCGCCCCGCACCGAGTGCGGACCTTAGAGAGCGCTTAACGGCGCAGAGAAACTCCCGAGGGGAGGATCTCCGCCAAAGGCTAAACTCTCGAAGGGACGCGCTCCCCGCCGCAACTCTCGGCCGGCCGCAGGCCAATGTCGTGGACCAAGCGTCCAACGAACGCCAACCGGTGACTCCCGTGGCCCCGACAATCGGCCCCGCTAACGGGCTCGACATGGTCAAGATGATTCAAAGCCTCCAGAACCAAATCATCGAAATGAGGGAGTCGGGGAGGCAAAGGCCGTACGGAGCGATCGAGGAGTCATACTCTCCCTTCGCCGCACAAATCCTCGCGCAACCATGCGTGGGGAACTTCAAGTTACCGTCCATTCCCCCCTACGATGGACGTACGGACCCCTACTTCCACGTCCAACACTATGAGACGTGGATGACTATGCAGGGACAGGCGGACGCCACCCTCTGCCAAGCCTTCAGCCTGACCCTCACAGGCTCGGGGTTTGAGTGGTTCCGAAGCTTGAGGCCGGGAAGCATCCCGTCTTTCCGGGCCTTGCGAGAGGCTTTCCTCGCCCGATTCGCCACCCTCGTGGCGCAAAAGAAGCCGAAGACCCACCTCCTCTCTATCCGACAAGGAAGAGACGAGACGTTGAGACAATACCTCGCTCGCTTCACCGAGGAGTCTCACAAGGTCGAAGGGTTCGACGACAGGGACGCCATCACGGCGATCACCGAGGGAGTGTGCACGAGCGACTTCCTCAAGTCTATTGTTGGCCAAGTCCCGCGTGACATGGCGGAGCTGATGACAAGAGCCCGCACATACATGGGAGTCGAGGACTATCTCGATGGCCGAGATGGCCGAAAGGCAGGAGGACAGGGGAGTCGCCGCCGCGACGATCGAGACGAAGATCGTCCCGACCCCCGAAAGAGGAGGAATAAGGGAAGCCAGGCCCCTAACGGCCGTTCCCTCCCCGGGCCGAAGCCGTCGCATGTCGACAGCTTCCGGAGGTTCTCGCCATTCACTCCTCTGAACACTCCGCCGGAGCAAATCCTAGCTCTGCACCGTGACAAGTTGGGGAGCCCGACCCCGCTCACGAAGGATCCCGCCAAGAGGGATCAAAGCAAGTACTGTGACTACCATCAAGATCACGGGCACCTGACATCCGAATGCTATCAACTTAAGCGTCAGATTGAGGCCCTGATTCAAGATGGGAAGCTGAAAGAGTATGTCCTGAGAACTATCGGGACGGCCGCGGCGCACGGAGGTCGCCCGCGGCAAGGGAAGAAAGGTCCGGCGACGGTGACTGTCACGGACCGCGCGACAAACGAAGAGCCGGAGAGCTCGCAACTTCACGTCGTGGGTGCAATCTTGGGTGGCCCGGAGTTCGGGGACTCGGCTACGCAAAGGAAGAAGTACGTGCGCGAAGTTTCCCAAGGGAAAATAGCGCACTACATCAACCATACGTACGAGGTCCCTCCTCCGGCCCCCTTCGAGTCCATGTTCTTCACCGGACAAGAAGCAACGCGAGTTCTTCATCCACACAACGACGCGATAGTCGTCTCCGCCCCGGTCGCCAACAACCTCGTCCGGAGAATCCTGATCGACAATGGGAGCTCCGCCGACATAATCTTCAAATCGGCGTTGGACAGGATGAAGCTATCCGGGGTAAGACCGAACCCGATCTCAACCCCGCTCTTCGGCTTCTCTGGGGAGAGGGTTATGACGGAGGGAACTATCGACCTCCCGGTTACCTTCGGTACGCCGGGGGGGCTCGAGGTTACCCACATCGTATCGTTCCTGGTGGTGGATCAGCCCTAGGCTTACAACATCATCGTCGGCCGCCCGACTCTCAATCGGTTGAAGGCCATAACATCCACGTACCACCTGATGATGAAGTTCCCGACCGATAAAGGGATCGCCGTGATGTTGGGAGACCAATCCATGGCGAGGATGTGCTACATCCAGGGCGTGGACGGAAAAGGGAAAGCGAAGGTGGTGAGCACCGTCTTCCAACTCGGAGACAAATTCCCGTGCAAGTTAGAGGAAGGAGGCACCTTCGGAGAGCTAGACCAAAGGGACGAAGTCGAGCGTCGGAAGGTGGAGACACCGGACGACCTCGTTCCCGTCGTGTTGGACGACGCCAAACCTGACCAAGTAGTCAAGGTAGGCGCCCAACTCCCGTCTGAGACCCGAATCGAGCTCGCCGCCTTCCTCCGAGAGCACAAAGATGTATTTGCGTGGACACACGCCGACATGCCGGGAATCGACCCCGAGATCATGGTTCATCGTCTTAACGACGACAAGAGAGTGGCCGAGCGCGTTCAACCGCGACGGGCGTTCAGTGGGGAAAGGTACCAAGCCATTGGTGAAGAAGTTGACAAACTTCTCGCCGCCGACTTCATCAGGGAGGCGGAGCACCCCAAATGGGTGTCCAATGTGGTAATGGTCAAGAAGCCAAACGGGAAGTGGCGGATCTGTATCGACTACAAGGATCTCAACAAAGCCTGCCCGAAAGACAGCTTCCCTCTCCCGAGGATCGAGCAGCTCGTGGACGCCACTGCGGGCCACGAACTGCTAAGCTTCATGGACGCCTACTCAGGCTACAACCAGATCCGCATGCACGAGCCGGATCAAATTAAAACCACCTTTGTTACGAACCGCGGACTTTACTGTTACAAGGTCATGCCCTTTGGCCTCAAAAACGCGGGAGCAACGTATCAAAGGTTGGTGAACCGCATGTTCGCCAATCAAATTGGCAAAACTATGGAGGTCTACGTGGATGACATGCTTGTCAAAAGCCTCAAAGCCCACGACCACGTTCGAGACCTTAGGGAAATGTTCACGATCCTGCGGCGCTACAAGATGAAGCTTAACCCCAACAAGTGCGCTTTCGGGGTCGAGTCTGGAAAGTTTCTGGGCTACATGGTGAGCCGCCGCGGGATCGAGGCCAATCCTGAGAAGATTAAGGCGATCTTAGAGATGAGGTCGCCACAAAAGGTCAAAGAAGTTCAAAGCTTGACGGGAAGGATCGCCGCTCTGACGCGATTTGTTTCCAAAGCCACTGACAGGTGCCAACCGTTCTTCAAGGCACTGAAGAAGACCGACGGGTTCGTGTGGACGGAGGAGTGCGAGGAAGCATTCCGCGATATGAAAGCCTATTTCACCTCCCCCCCGTTCCTCGCGAAGCCAAAGAACGGCGAAACCCTGTACCTCTACCTCGCGGTTTCCGATAGGGCCGTGAGCGCGGTCCTCATACGCGAAGAAGACAAGGTGCAATGGCCAGTCTACTACGTTAGCAAGGCGCTCCTCGACGCTGAAACCCGATACCCCGAGATCGAGAGACTGTCCCTCGCCCTCGTCATGAGCGCGAGAAAGCTCCGGCCCTACTTCCAGGCGCACCCCGTCGTGGTCCGCTCGGGGCATCCCATCGAGAAGGCCCTTCAAAAAGGGACCTCCTCTCGAATGGCGATATGGTCCCAAGAGCTGGGCGAATACGGGGTCGAGTTCCAACCGAGAACCGCCATTAAGGGTCAGGCCCTCGCCGACTTCATCGCCGAGTTCACAAGCGCGCCCCCAACCAATGAGGGCGACGAAGGGAGTAAGACCGTGGAAGACAAGGAGGACGACCATAGCGAGTCGTCAAGGAAGAGAACCAACGACCCGATAGGGCCGGTCTGGGATTTACACGTGGATGGCGCGTCAAACGCCCGGGGGGCTGGCGCCGGCGTTGTGCTCACAAACCCCGATAGGGAAAAGCTGAGGTACGCCCTGCGGTTCGAGTTCAAGGCTTCCAACAACGAGGCAGAGTACGAGGCTCTGATTGTTGGCTTGGAGCTAGCGAACAAGTTGGGCGCCCAAAACCTGCGCATCCATTGCGACTCGCAATTGATCGTGAATCAGGTTAAGGGCGACTACGCCGCAAAGGAGCCACACATGATCGCCTACTTGTCCAAGGCCCAAAAGAACTTGGAGGCCTTGTCGTGGTTCGAGATCGTCCAGGTCCCTCGAGAGGCGAACGTTGACGCCGACGCCCTAGCTCGCCTCGCGTCTGGGATAGACGAGGAAGGCGAAGGCAGCGTCCCAATCGAAGTGTTGACCCGGCCCTACGTCTCGAGAGGCGACGTAGGGGTCATTGACGAGACTCCACCTCCCTCATGGATGACCCCGCTCGTGGAATTCCTTAAACGGGGAGTCGTCCCCGAGGACAAAGAAGAAGCTAGAAAGCTGAGAAGCCTAGCCCCGAAGTACACAATGAGGGAGGACAGTTTGTTCAAGAGAGGCTACTCCATGCCCCTTCTCCGTTGCCTGACCGAGGTGGAGGCGAGGAAAGCACTCCACGAGGTGCACGAGGGGGTGTGCGGTAACCACGCCGCCGGGCAATCTTTGGCATTGAAGTTGCTAAGACTTGGATATTTCTGGCCAACCTTGAAAAAGGACTCCCACGAGTGGGCCAAGAAGTGTGACAAGTGCCAAAGGTTCGCCCACATTCCGCGCCAAGCACCGGCCCCTCTGTGTCCGATTATCGTGCCGCGACCTTTCGCGAAGTGGGGAATCGACCTCATCGGCGAGCTACCTACGGCCCCGAGACAGTACAAGCACGTGATCGTGGCTATCGATTACTTCACGAAGTGGGTAGAGGCTGAGCCGCTAGCAAAGATCACCGAGGCGAACACGACAAGCTTCATTTGGAAGAACATCATCTGCCGCTTCGGGATCCCTGCGTCAATTGTAACCGACAACGGAAAGCAATTCGACAATGCGCGCCTCCGAGAAATGTGCGAACAGCTTGGCATTAGCAAGACTTTCTCCTCTCCCCGCCATCCCCAAGCCAACGGTCAGGTCGAGGCGGTGAATAAGACGATCAAGGAGAACCTGAAGAAGAAGCTGGAGGCAAGAAAGGGGGCTTGGGTTGACGAGCTCCCCATGGTCTTATGGGCATACCGCACCACCGCCCGAAACGCGACCGGCGAAACCCCTTTCGCTCTCGCGTTCGGCGTCGAGGCTGTGGTACCCGTCGAGATCAAGCTGCCAACCTTGCGCATCGAGGAGTACGACGAAGCCGCCAACGATGACGCGATCAGGCTCGAGCTAGACCTCATAGACGAAAGGAGGGCGGATGCACTTACCCGGCTTGCTGCGCAGAAAAGGAAGGTCGAGAAGTACTACAACTCGAAGATCAAGCTGCGGAAGTTCGCCGACGGAAGCCTCGTCCTTCGAAGGGTGTTCCAAAACACCAAGGTGCAAGGTGCGGGAGTTCTAGGCCCCACCTGGGAAGGCCCGTACCGTGTGCGCCGAGCCATCCAAAATGGCACATACGAGCTCGAGAACATGGAGGGACTCGTGTTCACACACCCGTGGAATGCGGAGCATCTCCGACAATATTACCAGTAGACGTTCATTCGTCCTTTTTTCGCTTTTTGTCTTCATGTAATTTTCGATTCTAGCAAAGTCAATTTTAAATTTCAAGTTTGGCCAAAGGCCTGGGATGTAATCTTTGAACCATTTCGGTAATTTAATAAATTACATTTCACTTCAATACACTTGGTATCTTAGTTTCTAGCCTCCTCTACGAGCACCCAAGAAACTCGGGGGGCTAAGGAGGATATTTCCATGCGCCAAACGGCAACAAAACACCCATAAATCGGATCCGCGCTCCGGACCTCCGACGTCGTACCCTCCCCGTGTGACGCTCTCGCACGGGTCGAGGCCGTATGCCGAGAGATAGCGAAACGTCGATGAGTTGGATCCGCGCACCGGACCTCCGACCTCGCGCGTCTTTTGCTGCGACCCTCTCGTGCACCGATGCACCTTGCGCACCAATAGGCGGCAAGGCATCGATGGATCACGTCCGCGCACCGGATTGTCGATCTCGGCAGTCAAAACCCAAAACATGACACGCGTACCAACGAGTACCACGCTCACTGGGAGCTGCAAACCTATCCCGAGATGCACGCCGATAGGAAGCGTACTCGCCAGAGGATGAACGCGACGGCCACCCAGCTCGCGCGCGCCGATAGGCAGCGAGTCGCAAATGGATGGCCGGAAATCGCACCCACCGGATGAAGCTGGTCTAGCCTGCGTCCGTGGGAAACTTCGCCGCCAAACGCGGCAGTAAGCCGTGCCAACCGGTTACGCTAAGCATAGTAAGCCGGGCTCGTAAGACACGCACTATTCAAATTGCTCAAATCGATTACACTAAGCGTAGCAAGTCGAGAAAATAAGACGCATGATGAAAAGAAAGCTTCAATCAAGGCGAAACAATATTACGTAAACAACCCGATAAGAAAAATACGAAAGTACGACGCAATCATAGCAAGAATCCGAAAGAAAGCATAAAGCAAGCGCTAAACAAGTGCGCGAAAAAAAAAAAGAACCAAAGAGAACTCGATCACTCCGAGCCATAATCGACCTGCTCTTCGTCGTCCTCAAGGTGAGGGGCGCCCGACCCGCCGACGGCTCCTCCGCCGGATTGACAGTTTGACGACTGGGCGGCCTCCGCAGGGACTTCGGGAGGCAGGTCGTCTTCCGGCAGCTCGTCCTCCAAGGGAGGAAACATGGCGTCGAAGAAGGAAAATGTTATCCCTCGAGACGCGTTCTCCTCCGCAGTCGCATCTTTGACCCGCATGGCCACCTCGTAACGGGCCACCTCTAGCGAGAGGTCCCAGTCCTCCTCCAGCTCTGTCTTCGATCGCACGGCGTCGTCCTTCTCCTCGATGAGGGTCTGCACCTCCGCCCGCAGGGTTTCCCTCTCCCTCTCGGCCCTGACCCGGGAGATCTCGCTTGCCGACAGTCGGGCGTGGACGATGTTCAGCTCTTCATCTCGGCTCGAGAGGGCCGCCTGGAGTTTCTTGGTCTCCCCTAAGAAAGTCTCGGCCGCCTGCTCAGCCTTCTCCCGAGACGCCTTCTCGGCCGCCGCCTTCTCACGAGCTCGCTTTAGTTCTTCCTCAAGCGCTTGGAACTCTTGGACGGGGCGAGCCCCCGCCAAGGCAGCGGCATGGGCGGCCGCTGTATCCTCCTTGTCTTTTTCCATGATCTGCATGCGACGCAACAGATCCCGGAGAATGCGGTCGCTCCGTTCTTGGCGTGCGAGCATCTGTGGAAACAAACAACGTACATGTAATCGAAATAAGCACAACAAATCGCAAATGAGGAAAACAAGCGAGTCATACCTTTCGGGCGTCGCCGATCCCGCTCTGGAAATGCTCAAGGTCGCTCACGGCCAGGAGACTCTTGAAATCCCGTAGTGAGGTTTCAAGGATCCCCTGAGAGCATCGGTCCCTCAGCTCCGCCGCCTCCGCCAGGAGCATCGACTCCATGCCATCTGGCGTCGCCGACGTATGAGCGCGCTTGTGGCCGGAGGACGAGCCGGGAAGGATCGTCGACGACGATCGCTTGTTCGAGGAGTTCGCCTCGGTCCTCGCCCGCGTTGGAAGCCCCCTATGGCGAGCCTCAGCTTGTGGTTGAGCCGCGACCACGGCCTCGGCGTCGGCCGCCACCCTCGGTGCCTGCGTGCGTGGTCGGTGTCGTCGGGTCATCGTATCTGAAAAAGATGAAAGGGTGATAGGTTAGAGTGCAATACGGTGGAATATACGCTAATTAGAAGCTTGTGTGCGGTTGGTACCCCCCACGTCAGGGGGAGGAGCAGACGAGCCCCCCGCCTCTGATTCGGGGTCCTCCGTAGCCTCCACGGCGAGGCCCGAGCTCGGAAGGGCGTCGTCCCCAGGCGGGAACCACCCAGTCCTTGCCATTAGGTCTGGGGACTCGAAGTGCGGTCCTTGTCGCCTTGATTCCGGGAGCGCCCTGATCACCGCGTGAAGCTCAGAGCTTTCGATATCGCCCATAGGTGGAAAATCAGCCGCAAGACTAAAGAAGAGAGGCGCGACCCCGAAGGCTGATTCAGATATCCATATCCAAGGATATCGGTGCTTCGAATTAACGTTGCTGACGATGACGAAGCGCTTGCGATGTAGCGCTTGGTAGAAGCCCGGCTTCCCCGGCACCCCTCGTATCGTCATGAGGTCCTGGATGTCGTCGGCAGTGACAGCCCTCTTCTTCGCCCGGTAAAGCATCATGTGGCACGCTGCGACCACCCGGTAGAAGGCCGGAGACATCTGTAAGGCATGCACCCCCAGTCGAACTAGCAACTCCTGGATAACTGGCTGGAAAGGTAACCTTAGCCCACCACGGAGGCTCGCTTCGTGGACCGCGGCGTACCCCCTTCGAGGGCGGGACGGAAGATCGTCAGGCAACGGTCTGAGGATTGACACAGAGTCCGGGATGCTGTAGCGCTTCCTGAGGCTCTTGAAGCTAACGATGGAGATCAAGCTCGGGACATCGACGCCCGAGCAGTCAAAGTTACCCCGCACGGCTGACTCTCCTACCGGGAAGGACGAGGTCCGCGTTTCCTCTTGCGCAGTAGAGGAAAGTCCCCTCGCCGCGGGTGCTGCACGACGGCTCGACGAGTCGCCGGAGTGCCCAGAGTCCGGGGCGGTGCCCGGGCGTTCGACCGGCTGCCGGCCGGCCGGGTCACTGTCATCGGGTAGGCTCGTCCTGTGGCCGGCGACGTCCTCTCCTGCGTGCGCGTCAAGCCCGAGGACCCAGCCCGCCTCCTGGCTAGGTGGCTCCTCCACGCGCGGCCCCGGCGACCTCCGGCCTTCGGCGCACGCGCCAGGCCCGTCGGCCCGGCTCGGCTCTCGGCCAGTCGAGCCTCCGGCGTTTGAGGCTTGCCCGGGCGTCCCGGCGTTAGGCCCAGGCGCGTCCTGCCCGCCGGCCCGGCCCAGCTCGCGGGTCGCTGGGCCCTCCTCGCGCGCCTGTCGCCCAGCGGCCATGTCCGGCGTTCGGCCGGTTGGGCCCTCCTCGCGCACGTCGGCCCGGCCCGACTCCCGGCCGGCTGCAGTCTCATCACCTAGGCCCGGCCCATTGGGTCCTAGGGTTTGCAGGGCCACCAGAGTGGCCGCCTCCCCCTCTCCAGCGTTGGGCGGCCGGCACTCCTCCTGTCCGGCGCCGGCGGCCCCTCCTGCAGCGTCGGCCGCCGCCGGCGGCGCCCCCCCGACGTAGACGCGTTCCGGCCCGGCTGGGGCCGACCCGCCTGGGCTCCCACGGCCGCCGGCCACCTGCAGCGCAGCCCCACCCGAGGGGGTGGGGTCTTCCCTGATGCCAACGCCGCCCCGGGCGGCGCTCCTCTGCGCCAGCGCGTCCTCGCCGGCGTCGGCCTCGCCAGACGCGTCGCCCGCGTCCTCCACGGCCGGCTTGGTCCCCCCGGGACGAGGGACGTCTCCCCCAGGTCTGGGTTCGCCCCAGACGGCGCCGACTCGGCCGGGCCCGGCCTCCTCCACGCCGGCGTCGGCCTCCTCGGCCTGGTCGGCGTGCTCCCCGGTCGGGGTCGTCGCGCGCGACTCCCCTGGCGTGACCCCGGGGCTGCGTCCAGCGCAGACGGCGCCGACCCAGCCAAGCGCGGCTCCCCCGGCGTTGGCGGCGGCCTGCGCAGCGCCGCCGGTCTCCTGGGTGGTCGCCCCCGCGCGCGCGGCCTCCATGGCGCGTCCCTCGGCCAAGCCGGCCTCGTGCTGGTCGGCCCGGCCGTCCCCGGCGGCTGGTGTCATCAGGCCGGCGCTCTCCTGCCGGCGCTGGCCGTCTCCGGCACTCGCGCCCTCACCCTCGTCGGCCAGCCACGCTTCAACCAGCGAAAAATCCTCTCCGGTCATCTCAATAGCGTTGAACGAACGCGATGAGTGTCGAGTGTTGGGTGGTGTTGGTGGTGGCGAAAATTGAGCCCAAAAAGCATCCAAATCCACGTGGTTTTCCTCAAACAAATCATGTAAGCCATCGTCAACGATCCCACATCCCGGGTCAATGGGGTCCATGGCGCGAATAACGAAGCGAGCACGATCGACAAAAAATATAATAATAAAAACAACATGAAAGGACGTCGGAGCATACCTCTTGACGGCGGGCTTCTCCGATGGGCCAATGTCGGACTCTGAGTTTACCACACGATTTACAATCGATGATAAACTCGGGGGGCTAATGTTACCGGTCCGTCTCGGTCCGGTAGATCGACGACGGCCACGCTGGCGGCCGTCCTGAGCCCGGCGCTCGTTCGGGGCCGGCACTCGCCGTGGCCGGCGCTCCAAGGCCGGCCCTCCTCGGCCGGCGCTCCAAGAACGGCCCTCCTCGGCCGGTGCTCCAAGGCCGGCCCTCCTCGGCCGGCGCTCCAAGGCCGGCCCTCCTCGGCCGGCGCTCTAAGGCCGGCCCTCCTCGGCCGGCGCTCCAAGGCCGGCCCTCCTCGGCCGGCGCTCCAGGACCGGCCCTCCTCGGCCGGCGCTCCAAGGCCGGCCCTCCTCGGCCGGCGCTCCAAGGCCGGCCCTCCTCGGCCGGCGCTCCAGGACCGGCCCTCCTCGGCCGGCGCTCCAAGGCCGGCCCTCCTCGGCCGGCGCTCCAAGGCCGGCCCTCCTCGGCCGGCGCTCCAGGACCGGCCCTCCTCGGCCGGCGCTCCAAGGCCGGCCCTCCTCAGCCGGTCCTCCTCGGCCGGCGCTCCAAGGCCGGCCCTCCTCGGCCGGCGCTCCAGGACCGGCCCTCCACGGCCGGCGTTCCAAGGCCGGCCCTCCAAGGCCGGCCCTCGGCCAAGGGGTTCCTCAAACACCTCTTGGCCGCCTATAAATAAGAGGGTCTCTCCCTCGACCCAGGTAATCCGAAATTTGAGTACTGAAACGCTGCCGAACTCATAACTCGCTCGTTTCTCTCAACTCTCGACCTCTAAACACTAAACCCTCTATCAACCACCTCAATCCCACTAATGTTGAGCGTCGGAGAGGTAAACAGAGGCAACCCCTCTGTTTCCCCTTTGTAGTTCACACCTCTTCGCTTGTGTTTCAGGTGCTTGGACGAGATAGACATTACAGATAGCTAAGGGACGACTTGAGATATCAAGTCCGACACGCTTGAGCCGGAGTGAGACCACTTTGTCCGGCCTTGGGTCTAACCATTTTCGGTTCCTAAATCGTTGTCCGAAAAACTGCGACAACAATTACATCCCAGGCCGTTGGCCGAACTTGAAATTTTAAATTGTCTTTGCTAGAATCGAAAATTACATGAAAATAACAAAGCGTAAAATGGACGAATGAACATCTATTGGTAATATTGCCGAAGGTGCTCCGCGTTCCACGGGTGTGTGAACACGAGTTCCTCCATGTTCTCGAGCTCGTACGTGCCGTTGTGGATGGCTCGGCGCACACGGTACGGGCCTTCCCAGGTGGGGCCTAGAACTCCCGCACCTTGCACCTTGGTGTTTTGGAACACCCTTCGAAGAACGAGGCTTCCGTCGGCGAACTTCCGCAGCTTGATCTTTGAGTTATAGTACTTCTCGACTTTCCTCTTTTGCGCAGCAAGTCGGGTGAGTGCGTCCGACCTCCTCCCGTCTATGAGGTCTAACTCGAGCCTGATTGCGTCGTCGTTGGTGGCTTCTTCGTACTCCTCGATGCGCAAGGTTGGCAGCTTGGTTTCGACGGGTACCACGGCCTCGACGCCGAATGCGAGAGCGAAAGGAGTTTCGCCGGTCGCATTTGGAGCGGTGGTGCGGTATGCCCATAAGACCATGGGGAGCTCGTCGGCCCAAGCCCCCTTTCTTTCCTCCAGCTTCTTCTTCAAGTTCTCTTTGATTGTCTTGTTAACCGCCTCGACTTGACCGTTGGCTTGAGGATGGCGGGGAGAGGAGAAAGTCTTGCTGATGCCCAGTTGTTCGCACATTTCCCGGAAGCGCGCGTTGTCGAATTGTTTCCCGTTGTCGGTTACAATTGACGCGGGGATCCCGAAGCGGCAGATGATGCTTTTCCAGATGAAGCTTGTCGTGTTCGCCTCGGTGATCTTTGCTAGCGGCTCAGCCTCTACCCACTTTGTGAAGTAATCGATGGCCACGATCGCGTGCTTGTATTGCCTGGGGGCCGTGGGCAGCTCGCCGATGAGGTAAATTCCCCACTTCGCGAAAGGTCGCGGCACGATGATTGGACACAACGGGGCCGGTGCTTGACGCGGGATGTGGGCGAATCTTTGGCATTTATCACATTTTTTGGCCCACTCGTGGGAGTCCTTTTTCAAGGTCGGCCAAAAATATCCAAGTCTCAGTAGCTTCAATGCCAACGATTGCCCAGCGGCGTGGTTTACGTGTTGTCAATGGTGCCCACAAGAAGAGTTGTAGTCTTTATTTTGTACATTTGATGTAATAAAGTCTCATGAAGACTCTTGCTTGTAATTGCCTATCTTTTCATTAATAAAGTTGAAACGTTCATTCATTCTTTCTTTGTTTGAAGCTTTATGATAAAACCATAGTCTTTTAGTCCATAAACAAACTTAACAACTTACGAAGAGACAAATGTAGATTTGCATGAACAAACTCTTCGTAGTTTGCTTAAAACGATATATTCGCAATCTTAGGGTCAAAGGACTATTGACCTCAGTATGATTGTTAGAAGAATCTATGATGTCTGGTTATGAGGCATTGAGAGTTAGGAACTCTATAGTTCTTCTAGGTATCTTCCGAAGGTACTGAATTGACCAGTGCACTTCTAGAGACAAGATAAGAACAAACCATTTAACCTCTTATGTCTCGAAGTCACTATGTATGAATTGCATCATGCTTACCTTAATCCTGAAATGAGACATGCCATTTCACACCTTAGTATTCTCATTTTAGAAAGTCAAAGTTCGGACTCACTATGTGATTCCGAACAAGGCCTATTGGTGAAGTACTAAGTTGTGAGTCTGTCATGAGTAACTTTGTGAAGTTCTCATAGATATGGAATTCATGTACAAGATTGCTGAAATGCAATGTATGTCACCTCATGCTTTGTTCCTTGGAGTGTGAATAAATGAACTGGCCAGTGTCCAAATTGAGTCCTGACTCTTTTGGATGAAACAATGTGACTTGTTAGCTCCTCGTCAATACATTGTTTCTAACTTATTCACAAGCGACAAAGGAGTTGAGGAAATAACAGCTAGAAGGGTAAAATGGTAATTTAGTAAATCCCGACTAGCTGATGACATTCATGAAGGGTAAACATAGATAATATTCAGTGGATCCGCTCATCATAATTAGGTCGAATTCTTGAGTAGAAAATAAATTCATTTGAACCGAGAGATTTTCAGTGTCAGCTCTTTAGTGGAGTCAGTTGGCATTAAGCTAAACTTGGAAAAGGTTTGTGAACTTTTGAGTCCAAGTGTTTAGCTAAAGCTTTGTTCATTTGGGTCCATGAGGTCACTGTCACGAATCACATCGATAGGAATAGTTAAACTGGAAGCTAAGCCAAAACAAGAACGAAAATAGTTAAAAGGGTATTTTTGTCTTTTGAGACAAAGGATTAAATGAATGTCAATAAATTTTTTGACAAGGTCATTTTGTGACATGTTTCACTCGGCCATGACTTGATCATTGGGCCTTGTGAATTAATTTCATTTCATAAGAATTTTATTTGAAAATTCTAAATGGGCCTTTTCTTATGTTGTCATGAACAAGTGAAGAAAATTCTAGAAGTCTTTTCTAGAAATGTTGGGCGCCCATAATACCCAAGAAAGAGAGAATATTTTGTGCATAAATGTATCAAGATACTTGCCAAAAGAAAAAGAGGAAACAAATTTGCATGAGGATGCTTAAGGGAATTCGGCCAAGTGAGTCAAAGGCAAGGCAAGGAACAAAAAAGGAAACAAATCCAAGCCTTCTAGAAGGCTGCCTTGGCCGAGTGACTCATGAGGAAATAAGGCAATATTTTCTCATGAATATGTGATATTCTATAGAAGAGGAAACTACCTTATTGAAGGTGAGACCTCTCCTATAAATAGGAGCCTCATTTCCTCACAATTCATTCATCCAAGTTTAAGAGATTTGAGAGACTCTCTCTCTAGAACTTGGCCGAAGTCCTCTTCTCTCTCTCTCTAGTTTATTTTCGGTTTTCTCTTGTCTTGGCACCTAGGTCCTCACTCGACCTAGTCTTTAGCTCTGCGACTTTGAGACTCGTTCTTAAGTCGTAGTGTTTAAAAGTGCCCACTCACTGATTCCTTCTTTTCGAGTGATTTAGTGATAGAAACTTTCGTGGTTGCTCGAGGTGCCGAGGAAAGAAAGAGAGACGTGCTGCGAGGGGAGACGAGCGTTGCAAGTTTCCAAAAGCTTCTACAAGGTTCAAGCTTCAAGAAAGGTTAGTAACTTCCATAGCTCATATTAGTTTTTATTTACATGCATATGCTCTTGTCTAGGTTAGTAAAAACTAGTTTTACTTACAAAGAAAATTTTTAAAATTCCGCCGCTTAACGAAGCGTTAAACTTTTTCTTAAACCCTAGATCGATTCCAACATTACGCACACCCCTTCGTGCACCTCGCGGAGCGCTTTCCTCGCCTCGACTTCGGTCAAGCAGCGAAGGAGGGGCATAGAGTAGCCTTTCTTGAACAAGTTGTCCTCCCTCATCGTGTACTTCGGCGCCAAGCTTCTCAGTTTCTTGGCCTCTTCTTTGTCTTCGGGGACGACTCCTCGCTTAAGGAATTCCACGAGCGGAGTCATCCATGAAGGAGGCGGAGTCTCGTCAACTACCCCTACGTCGCCTCTCGAGACGTAGGGTCGGGTCAATACCTCGATCGGGATGCTGCCTTCGCCCTCCTCGTCTATCCCAGACGCGAGACGAGCTAGGGCGTCAGCATCAATGTTCGCTTCTCGAGGAACTTGGACGATCTTGAACCACGACAGGGCCTCTAGGTTCTTTTGGGCCTTGGACAAGTATGCGATCATGTGTGGCTCTTTCGCGGCGTAGTCGCCCTTGACCTGGTTCACGATCAATTGTGAGTCACAATTGATGCGCAGGTTTTGGGCGCCTAACTTGTTCGCTAGCTCCAAGCCAACGATCAGAGCCTCGTACTCTGCCTCGTTGTTGGAAGCCTTGAACTCGAACCGCAGGGCGTATCTCAGTTTTTCCCTATCGGGATTTGTGAGCACAACGCCGGCGCCAGCCCCCGGGGCGTTTGACACGCCATCCACGTGCAAGTCCCAGACCGGCCCTATCGGGTCGTTGGTTCTCTTCTTCGACGACTCGCCGTGGTCGTCCTTCTTCTCTTTCGCGCTCTTACTACTCTCGTCGCCCTCGTTGGCTGGGGGCGCGCTTGTGAACTCGGCGATGAAGTCGGCGAGGGCCTGACCCTTAATGGCGGTTCTCGGTTGGAACTCGATCCCGTACTCGCCCAGCTCTTGGGACCATATCGCCATTCGAGAGGAGGTCCCTTTTTGAAGGGCCTTCTCGATGGGATGTCCCGAGCGGACCACAATGGGGTGCGCTTGGAAGTAGGGCCGAAGCTTTCTCGCACTCATGACGAGGGCGAGGGACAGTCTCTCGATTTCCGAGTATCGGGTTTCGGCATCGAGGAGCGCCTTGCTAATGTAGTAGACCGGCCATTGTACCTTGTCTTCCTCGCGTATGAGGACCGCGCTCACGGCCCTATCGGAAACCGCAAGGTAGAGGTACAAGGTTTCGCCATTCTTCGGCTTCGCGAGGAACGGGGGGGAGGTGAAATAGGCTTTCATATCGCGGAATGCTTCCTCGCACTCCCCCGTCCACACGAACCCGTCGGTCTTCTTTAGTGCCTTGAAGAACGGTTGGCACCTATCAGTGGCTTTGGAAACGAATCGCGTCAGGGCGGCGATTCTTCCCGTCAAGCTTTGAACTTCTTTGACTTTTTATGGCGACCTCATCTCTAAGATCGCCTTAATCTTCTCAGGATTGGCCTCGATCCTGCGGCGGCTCACCATGTAGCCTAGAAACTTTCCAGACTCGACCCCGAAAGCGCACTTGTTGGGGTTGAGCTTCATTTTGTAGGGTAGCAGGATCGTGAACATTTCCCTAAGGTCTCGAACGTGGTCGTGGGCTTTGAGGCTTTTGACAAGCATGTCGTCCACGTAGACCTCCATAGTTTTGCCAATATGATTGGCGAACATGCGGTTCACCAACCTTTGATACGTCGCTCCCGCGCTTTTGAGGCCAAAGGGCATGACCTTGTAACAGTAAAGTCCGCGGTTCGTAACAAAGGTGGTTTTGATCTAATCCGGCTCGTGCATGCGGATCTGGTTGTAGCCTGAATAGGCGTCCATGAAGCTCAGCAATTCGTGGCCCGCCGTGGCGTCCACGAGCTGCTCGATCCTCGGGAGAGGGAAGCTGTCTTTCGGGCAGGCTTTGTTGAGATCTTTGTGGTCGATACAGATCCACCACTTCCCGTTTGGCTTCTTGACCATCACCACATTGGACACCCACTTGGGGTGCTCCGCCTCCCTGATGAAGTCGGCGGCGAGAAGTTTGTCAACTTCTTCACCAATGGCTTGGTACCTCTCCCCGCTGAACGCCCGTCGCGGTTGAACGCGCTCGGCCACTCTCTTGTCGTCGTTGAGACGATGAACCATTATTTCGGGGTCAATTCCCGGTATGTCGGCGTGTGTCCACGCAAAGACATCTTTGTGCTCTCGGAGGAAAGCGGCGAGCTCGATTCGGGTCTCAGGCGGGAGTTGGGCGCCTACCTTGACTACTTGGTCAGGCTTGGCGTCGTCCAACACGATGGGAACAAGGTCGTCCAGCGTCTCCACTTTTCGACGCTCGACATCGTCTCTTTGGTCTAGCTCTCCGAAGGTGCCTCCCTCCTCTAAGTTGCACGGGAATTTGTCCCCGAGTTGGAAGACGGTGCTCACCATCTTTCCTTTCCTTTTCCGTCCACGCCCTGGATGTAGCACATCCTCGCCATGGATTGGTCTCCCAACATCACGGTGATTCCTTTCTCGGTCGGGAACTTCATCATCAGATGGTACGTGGACGTTATGGCTTTCAACCGATTGAGAGTCGGGCGGCCGACGATGATGTTGTAAGCCGAGGGCTGATCCACCACTAGGAACGACACGATGTGGGTAACCTCGAGCCCCCCCGGCGTACCGAAGGTAACCGGGAGGTCGATAGTTCCCTCCGTCATGACCCTCTCCCCGGAGAAGCCGAAGAGCGGGGTTGAGATCGGGGTCGGTCTCATCCCGGATAGCTTCATCCTGTCCAACGCCGACTTGAAGATTATGTCGGCGGAGCTCCCATTGTCGATCAGGATTCTCCGGACGAGGTTGTTGGCGACCGGGGCAGAGACGACTATCGCGTCGTTGTGTGGATGGAGTACTCGCGCCGCTTCTTGTCCGGTGAAGAACATGGATTCGAAAGGGGCCGGAGGAGGGACCTCGTACGTATGGTTGATGTAGTGCGCTATTTTCCCTTGGGATACTTCGCGCACGTATTTCTTCCTTTGCGTAGCTGAGTCTCCGAACTCCGGGCCGCCCAAGATCACGCCCACGACTGCGAGCTCTCCGGTTCTTCGTTTGCCGCGCGGTCCGTGACAGTCACCGTCGCCGGACCTTTCTTTCCTTGCCGCGGGCGGCCTCCATGAGCTGCGGCCGTCCCGATAGTTCTAAGGACGTACTCTTTTAGTTTCCCATCTTGAATCAGGGCTTCAATCTGACGCTTGAGTTGATAGCATTCGGATGTCAGGTGCCCGTGATCCTGATGGTAGTCACAGTACTTGCTTTGATCCCTTTTGGCGGGATCCTTCGTGAGAGGGGTTGGACTCCCCAGCTTGTCACGGTGCAGAGCTAGGATTCGCTCCGGCGAAGCGTTCAGAGGAGTGAATGTCGAGAACTTTCGGAAGCTATCGACATGTGGCGGCCTTGGCCCGGGAAGGGAGCGGCCGTTAGGGGCCTGGCTTCCCTTATTCCTCCTCTTCCAAGAGTCGGGACGATCTTCATCTCGATCGTCGCGGCGGCGACTCCCCTGTCCTCCTGACTTTCGGCCATCTCGGCCATCGAGATAGTCCTCGACTCCCATGTGTGTGCGGGCTCTCGTCATTAGCTCCGCCATGTCTCGCGGGACTTGGCCAACAATAGACTTGAGGAAGTCGCTCGTGCGGACTCCCTCGGTGATCGCCGTGATGGCGTCTCTGTCGTCGAACCCTTCGACCTTGTGAGATTCCTCAGTGAAGCGAGCGAGGTATTGTCTCAGCGTCTCGTCTCTTCCTTGTCGGATAGAGAGGAGGTGGGTCTTTGGTTTCTTTTGCGCCACGAGGGTGGCGAATCGGGCAAGGAACGCCTCTCGTAAGGCCCGGAAAGACGGGACGCTTCCCGGCCTCAAACTTCGGAACCATTCAAACCCCGACCCTGTGAGGGTCAGGCTGAAGGCTTGGCAGAGGGTGGCGTCCGTCTGCCCTTACATCGTCATCCACGTCTCATAGTGTTGGACGTGGAAGTGGGGGTCCGTACGTCCATCGTAGGAGGGAATGGACGGTAACTTGAAGTTTCCCATGCATGGCTGCGCGAGGACTTGTGCGGCGAAGGGAGAGTATGATTCCTCGATCCCTCCGTACGGCCTTTGCCTCCCTGACTCCCTCATTTCGATGATTTGATTTTGGAGGCTCTGAATCATCGTGACCATGTCAAGCCCGTTAGCGGGGCCGACCGTCGGGGCCACGGGAGTCACCGGTCGGCGTTCGTTGGACGCTTGGTCCACGACATTGGCCTGAGGCCGGCCGAGAGTTGCAGCGGGGAGCGCGTCCCTTCGAGAGTTTAGTCTTTGGCGGAGATCCTCCACTCGGGAGTTTCTCTGCGCCGTCAAGCGCTCTCTAAGGTCCAAGCTTGGTGCGGGGCGAGGCGAGGTCACCCTTGGTCGGACCGTCCGGCGGGCGCTTCGGCTATCGGCCCCATCATCTACCAGAGTCGCTCTCTCCTCCGCGAGGGGCCGTGTCCGGCCGCCTCTTGAAACCGAGGGGGCGAGTCCCCGGGAATGTGGCTGTGCCTGCTGCCGTGCCAGGTGCGACGGCCCGGCCAAAGCATTGTTAGACCTCTCGGGCCGCGAAGGGGCAAGGCTGGGCGTTGCCTCATTGGTCCTCGACTCCCCTGTTGTCAATGGTGCCCACAAGAAGAGTAGTAGTGTCTTAATATGTACATTTGATGTCATATAGTCTTACGAAGACTCTTGCTTGTAATTGCTTATTCATTAATAAAAAGTTGAAACGTTCATTCAATCTTCCTTGTCTGAAGCTTTATGATAAAACCATAGTCTTTTAGTCCATAAACAAACTAAACAACTTACGAAGAGACAAATGTAGATTTGCATGAACAAACTCTTTGTAGTTTGCTTAAAACGATATATTCGCAATCTTAGGGTCAAAGGACTATTGACCTCAGTATGATTGTTAGAAGAATCTATGATGTCTGGTTATGAGGCATTGAGAGTTGGAGACTCTATAGTTCTTCTAGGTATCTTCCGAAGGTACTGAATTGACCAGTGCACTTCTAGAGACAATATAAGAACAAACCATTTAACCTCTTATATCTCGAAGTCACTATGTATGAATTGCATCATGCTTACCTTAATCCTGAAATGAGACATGCCATTTCACACCTTAGTATTCTCATTTGAGAAAGTCAAATTTCGGACTCACTATGTGATTCCGAACAAGGCCTATTGGTGAGGTACTAAGTTGTGAGTCTGTCATGAGTAACTTTGTGAAGTTCTCATAGATATGGAATTCATGTACAAGATTGCTGAAATGCAATGTATGTCACCTCATGCTTTGTTCCTTGGAGTGTGAATAAATGAACTGGCCAGTGTCCAAATTGAGTCCTGACTCTTTTGGATGAAACAATGTGACTTGTTAGCTCCTCGTCAATACATTGTTTCTAACTTATTCACAAGCGACAAAGGAGTTGAGGAAATAACAGCTAGAAGGGTAAAATGGTAATTTAGTAAATCCCGACTAGCTGATGACATTCATGAAGGGTAGCATAGATAATATTCAGTGGATCCGCTCATTATAATTAGGTGAATTCTTGAGTAGAAAATAAATTCATTTGAACCGAGAGATTTTCAGTGTCAGCTCTTTAGTGGAGTCAGTTGGCATTAAGCTAAACTTGGAAAAGGTTTGTGAACTTTTGAGTCCAAGTGTTTAGCTCAAGCTTTGTTCATTTGGGTCCATGAGGTCACTGTCACGAATCACATCGATAGGAATAGTTAAACTGGAAGCTAAGTCAAAACAAGAACGAAAATTGTCGAAAGGGTATTTTTGTCTTTTGAGACATAAGGATGAAATGGATGTCAATAAATTTTGACAAGTTCATTTGATGACTTAATGTCACTCGGCCATAATATGATTAATTGGGCCTTGTGAATTAATTTCGTTTCATAAGAATTTTATTGAAAATTCTTAATGGGCTTTTCTCATGTTGTTATGAACAAATGAAGAAGCTTCTAGAAGCTCCTTCTAGAGACATGTTGGGCGCCCATAATACCCAAAGAAAGAGAGTTTATTTTGTGCATAAATGTATATAGATACTTGCCAAAAGAAAAAGAGGAAACAAATTTGCATAAGGATGCTTAAGAATTTCGGCCAAGTAAGAAAAAGGCAAGGCAAGGCACATAAAAGGAAACAAATCCAAGCCTTCTAGAAGGCTGCCTTGGCCGTGTGGAATAAGAGGGAAATGGGCAATATTTGCTCATGAATATGTGATATTCTATAGAAGAGGAAACTACCTTATTGAAGGTGAGACCTCTCCTATAAATAGGAGCCTCATTCCACACATTTCATTCATCCAAAGTTTTAGAGATTGAGAGCTTCTCTCTCTAGACTTGGCCGCCCCTTCCTCTCTCTCTCTCTAGTTTATATTTTCGATTTTTCTTGTCTTGGCACCTAGGTCCTCACTCGACCTAGTTTTTAGCTCTACGACTTCGAGACTTGTTCTTAAGTCGTAGTGTTTAAAAGTGCCCACTCACTGATTCCTTCTTTTCGAGTGATTTAGTGATAGAAACTTTCGTGGTTGCTCGAGGTGCCGAGGAAAGAAAGAGAGACGTGCTGCGAGGGGAGACGAGCGTTGCAACTTTCCAAAAGCTTCTACAAGGTTCAAGCTTCAAGAAAGGTTAGTAACTTTAATAGCTCATATTAGTTTTTTATTTACATGTACATGCTCTTGTCTAGGTTAGTAAAAACTAGTTTTACTTAAAAAGAAAATTTTTAAAATTCCGCCGCTTAACGAAGCGTTAAACTTTTTCTTAAACCCTAGATCGATTCCAACAAATGGTATCAGAGCTATGGTCAAAGGAATGCATGTGCATGTTTTTAAATTATGAGCTTGAAAATCGTTTTCGAAAGTTTACTAATTTTGTGACAAGTTAGAATTGTAATCTTAGATTTTTTTTTAATTTATTGCTCTTGTCTCTAAATTAAAAACCATGTTGATTTTCTATGAGTTTGGGATGATGTTAAAACACATTAGAATCAGTTCTAAAAGTTTTTAATTTTTTATATTGAAAAACGTGTTTTAAAGGTTTGAGAATTTTCGAGTAAATTTTGTGACTAGTTTTATTTTCTTGCTAGTTTCGTTTATTTACTTGAATCGTTTTATGCATGTTGTTATTTCTTTTATTCTATGTTATTACCCTGCTAATAAAACACAAATAAAAGCTTTAAACAACATCTTAAAACGTTCCGTTACACTCTATTCTTTTTCGCACCTAAAAGGACGAAGCTTTAATTTATTTTTTTTTCGAGCTGGAATGTAAACCCGCATTAAAAGCGGCATAACTCTCTGCTCAGAAATCGAAATTTAATGATTCTTGAATCAAATTAAAGCTCTGTCTGTCCTCTGTCCAATGCCACCGGTTTCGGCTCAAAAGGACATCGGAGCCGCCAGTTATGGTGATTTTACTCCGAGGTGCGCGGCTGTCTGAAACTCCAGTTTTTTAGAAATCCGGATTTTCAAACCCCACTACCATGAGTTATAGAACTCTAATGAGAAAATTTTCTTGAGCAAAAATGTTTTTCATATGATTATAAACATGATGTGTAAAGATTAAAAGTTTTGATTTTTGAAAGATTAATTGAAATTGAATTTTTACAAAACTAGTTTGAATTTTGAAAAACCGTTTTCACTTTCAAACTTGAAAATTTTTGTCATCCAAATCAAATAAGTTTTCAAAATGTTTTCAAAACTATATCTATATCACATATGTTCAAAATCTATATGCTCTTGAAAATTTGAGTGGGAGGTCTCCTTGTAGACAAGCCGAAAAATAAAAGGATGTGTAATCTCAAACTTTCAAGTGTTCGAGTGAGTTGAAGTTCACACTTCCCTCACGCACTTTCCCGAAATAGAAAATAGGAAAAGATCGAGTATGTCCCTTGTGCCTTTATGCACTAATACTGCTCTGAACATGTCGATCTAGGATTCTCTTCTAGTTGTCCGCTCTGTCGCTCTCTAAACTAGGAAATTTGTTTCCGAACTTATAAGAGTCGATGAACCAACTCCAAAAACTAAGTGGGAGGGTTATATTCGTTGTTTGTAACCCGCGATCCCCAACACTAGTGAAAGATGCAATAACGTGGGACTAAGAGCCGCTCTTGCGACCCTCACTTAAATGTGAGTACTCCAAGGCGTTATTGCTTCGATCATTGCTCAATGAGCTACGTCCGAGAGTGATGCAATGATGGCAAGGCCTCCCCTTGGGGGATTGTTTTTCAAAGCTGATCTTTTGGACTAAGTGGTTGGTTGCACGCTTAGGCTCAATCCCTAGTATCCTCCCTTGAGGCTCTGCGAAAGGATGTGAGTGATCAAACCAATTTACAAGGTGGCTAGTCAAAATAGATGTATTGACATCTTGGCTTAGCATTAATGATGTGTCATTTACTTATAAATGGAGATTTTTTGCGGCCTTCTCTTGAGGGAGTAAATTATCGTTTGGTTTATAACACCTTTGGGTTTTACAAAAGTCTTAATGAAACTTAAATCCTAAACCAAAGACTAATCATAAACTTGTTTCAACTTATATAGGCAATATGTCTCTCAACCATCTCTCTATCTTTCTTTCCTCGATCAAACTCAAAAACGAAAACTACGTAGATTCGAAACGTAACCTCGACATAATACCTACCGTTAACAAGCACAAATTGGTACTCACCACCCCGTGTCCTCCTCTGACGAATGATGATTCAATTCAAGAGGACAATGACGCCTTAGCGGCCTGGCTTCGATCCGATGAGATTGTGAGGTGCTATCTCTTGGCATCTATGAACAATATGCTGAAAGAGCAACATCGTGACATCGAGACTGCCGCTGACATGCTCTACAATCTCCTTGAGATGTTTGGAGGCCAAAGGCGTCAAACAAGGCTACAAGCAGTCCGACAGTTTATGAACTGTCGCATGAAGGCTAGGACTCCTGTTAGGGACCATATGATGCTGATCATTAGTTACCTAAATAAAATGGAAATCCTAGGATCTGAGATTGATGGGAAGAATATCATAGATATGATCTTAGAAACTCTCCCCACATCTCTTGATACCTCCAAGCTGAACTACTCCATTACAAAGCTAAAGTACACTGTTACCGAGCTTATGAAGGAGCTTCACACTGCTGTAGGTCTCAATAAGAGAAAGAGGAATCAAGGAGAGGCACATGCTACTGAACAAAAAGCCTCCGCCTCTGGAACTAAGAAGAGACCTCACAAGGCCGATAAAACGAACTGTCCTGCCTGTCTCAAAGCAAGGGAACATAGTATTGTACTAGTTACCGAAGCATGCTTAGTAGCTGATAATGTATCAACGTGGATTCTTGACTCCGCTGCTACTAACCATATTTGTTGTTCCTTGAATGGTTTCAAGAAAACCAAAAGCTTAGAGGAAGGCGAGTTCTGTTTCAAATGGGGTGATGGGAGCCTGGTGTCCGCGAAGGCTGTGGGATCCGTGACGCTGTCTTTTGAAGACCGCACTTTAAACTTGAATAATGTTTATTTTGTTCCTACCTTTGGGAAGAACTTAATATCCGTTGCTCGTCTTCGTGAGCACGATTATTGTTTAAAGTTCATTAAGAATGGAATTCGTATTTCGTTTCCTGATAATTCTTTTGTCACTGATGCATGTATGAAGAATGCTCTTTTCTACATCTATCCCACTCAACCTTCCCTTTTAGACACCGAAATAGATAATGATCTAATTAGGGAGCCAAAGAGGATCAAACTTTCTGAATCCTCCGATCTAACAAAATCAACATACCTCTGGCACTTGAGACTTGGTCATATCAGTCTAGATAGGATTAAGAGACTTGTGAGGGACGGTCCGCTCCAAGCCTCTGCAATAGGTTCACTACCTACTTGTGAATCCTGTATAGAAGGAAAAATGACTAAGCGACCTTTCTCCGATAAGGGTCGAAGAGCCACTGAGTTGCTGGAACTAATACATTCTGATGTATGTGGTCCGCTCAACCAACAGGCACGTGGAGGATACGAATACTTCGTTACCTTCACTGATGATTACTCAAGATATGGGTTTGTCTATTTGCTTAAACACAAATCCGAGACCTTTAACGTATTTAAGGTCTTTAGGGCTTTAGTGGAAAAGCAAACTGGCAAAGTGATCAAAACCCTTCGATCTGATCGAGGTGGTGAGTATATGTCTGGAGAGTTCGATGACTTTCTTAAAGAAGAAGGTATCGCTTCTCAGCTTACCACACCTGGCACACCTCAACAAAACGGAGTGTCAGAGAGAAGAAACCGAACTCTTATGGAGATGGTTAGATCAATGATGAGTTACTCATCACTCCCGCTTTCCTTTTGGGGATATGCCCTCGAAACAGCCGCCTACATTCTGAACCAAGTTCCGTCCAAAACGGTTCCTGGTACTCCTTATGAACAATGGACTGGCCGTAAAGTGAATCTTGGCCGCATCCGAATTTGGGGTTGCCCTGCACACGTGCTGAGGCAAAAGACTAGCAAGTTGGCTAGTAGGTCAGAATTGTGCCTGTTTGTGGGATATCCGAAGGAAACCAAAGGTTTTACTTTCTATAGTCCCGAGGACGATAAGACTTTCGTTAGCACGAATGCTCGTTTCCTTGAGGAGGACTTTATGAAAGATGCGAAACCTAGAAGCAAAATTGTGCTTGAAGAAAAGTTGGGTGAGGAAGCTTCTACCTCATCTGTAAGAACTGTTCTTACCCCAACTGAAACACAACCTAACTCATCAGAATCTCGTCAAGTAGTACTTAGACGTAGTGGGAGGGCTACTCAAAAGCCTGACAGGTACATGTCTTATGGAGACTCTCTTGTAGCCATCTCCGACATGGATGACCCTGTTTCCTATAGCCAAGCGATGGCTTGTTCTGAATCAAACCTTTGGCTAGACGCCATGAAAGTTGAAATGCACTCGATGTATGTCAACAAAGTCTGGAAACTTGTAGACCTTCCTGAAGGGATTAAACCCGTAGGGTGTAAGTGGATATACAAGAAGAAAAGGGGTCCTGATGGGAACGTCGAGACGTTCAAAGCACGACTTGTGGCAAAAGGTTATACCCAACAAGAAGGGATTGACTATGAAGAAACCTTCTCGCCAGTCGCGATGCTTAAATCCATCCGCATACTCCTATCCATAGTTGCAGCTCTCGACTATGAGATCTGGCAAATGGATGTCAAGACAGCCTTTCTGAATGGCAATCTTGAAGAGCGCATTTACATGGCTCAACCAGACGGTTTCGTGGATAAAGGTCAAGAGACCAAGGTTTGTGAGTTGCTTAAATCCATTTATGGACTAAAGCAAGCATCTAGGTCATGGAATATTAGATTCGATGAAACTGTAAAGAGCTTCGGCTTTGAACAGTCAATAGATGAGCCTTGTGTTTACAAGTTAATACACGAAGGCAAAGTTGTGTTTCTGGTACTATATGTCGATGATATACTACTCATTGGTAATGACGTGGGTAAGTTATCTGAGGTTAAGGTCTGGCTAGCAAAGCAATTCGATATGAAGGATCTAGGAGAAGCCGCGTACATTCTGGGGATCCAAATCTTTCGAGATAGGAAAAACCGGACCCTGTCGCTCTCTCAAGCATCTTATATTGATAAAGTGATGGATCGCTTCTCGATGCAAGACTGCAAGAGGGGTCAAACACCCTTTAGGCATGGAGTTTCACTCTCGAAGGACCAGTCTCCATAGACTGCACAAGAGATTGAAGACATGAGGAAAATTCCTTACGCCTCTGCCGTAGGAAGCCTTATGTATGCTATGCTTTGCACTAGACCTGACATCTGTTTCGCCGTTGGCGTAGTTAGCCGTTTCCAATCCAACCCTGGACCCGAGCACTGGATTGCTGTTAAGCATGTTCTTAAGTATCTTCGAAGAACTAGGAACTTGATGCTTACATACTCAGGTACTGACCTGACTATGACGGGATATACCGACTCCGATTTTCAAGCGGATAAGGATTCCAGGAAATCCACTTCGGGATCTGTGTTCATCCTTAATGGTGGAGCTGTTGTGTGGAGAAGTATTAAGCAATCTTGCATTGCTGACTCCACAATGGAAGCAGAATATGTGGCTGCTTGTGAAGCATCCAAAGAGGCTGTATGGCTTAGAAAGTTCCTTAAGTATTTGGAAATTGTTCCAAACATCGACGAGCCCATGACCCTTTATTGTGATAATAGTGGGGCTGTCGCTAACTCAAAGGAACCTAGAAGCCATAAGCGCTCTAAGCATATTGAGAGAAAATACCATTTGATTCGAGAGATCGTGCAGCGCGGAGACGTGGAAGTGAAGAAGATCTCAACGGTGGACAACCTCGCAGATCCATTCACCAAGGCCCTAGCGAACATGGTCTTCGACCAACTTCGAGAGGGATTAGGCATGTAGGACTACTCACATCTTCTTTGAGTCAAGTGGGAGTTTGTTGTCAATGGTGCCCACAAGAAGAGTAGTAGTGTCTTAATATGTACATTTGATGTCATATAGTCTTACGAAGACTCTTGCTTGTAATTGCTTATTCATTAATAAAAAGTTGAAACGTTCATTCAATCTTCCTTGTCTGAAGCTTTATGATAAAACCATAGTCTTTTAGTCCATAAACAAACTAAACAACTTACGAAGAGACAAATGTAGATTTGCATGAACAAACTCTTTGTAGTTTGCTTAAAACGATATATTCGCAATCTTAGGGTCAAAGGACTATTGACCTCAGTATGATTGTTAGAAGAATCTATGATGTCTGGTTATGAGGCATTGAGAGTTGGAGACTCTATAGTTCTTCTAGGTATCTTCCGAAGGTACTGAATTGACCAGTGCACTTCTAGAGACAATATAAGAACAAACCATTTAACCTCTTATGTCTCGAAGTCACTATGTATGAATTGCATCATGCTTACCTTAATCCTGAAATGAGACATGCCATTTCACACCTTAGTATTCTCATTTGAGAAAGTCAAATTTCGGACTCACTATGTGATTCCGAACAAGGCCTATTGGTGAGGTACTAAGTTGTGAGTCTGTCATGAGTAACTTTGTGAAGTTCTCATAGATATGGAATTCATGTACAAGATTGCTGAAATGCAATGTATGTCACCTCATGCTTTGTTCCTTGGAGTGTGAATAAATGAACTGTCCAGTGTCCAAATTGAGTCCTGACTCTTTTGGATGAAACAATGTGACTTGTTAGCTCCTCGTCAATACATTGTTTCTAACTTATTCACAAGCGACAAAGGAGTTGAGGAAATAACAGCTAGAAGGGTAAAATGGTAATTTAGTAAATCCCGACTAGCTGATGACATTCATGAAGGGTAGCATAGATAATATTCAGTGGATCCGCTCATTATAATTAGGTGAATTCTTGAGTAGAAAATAAATTCATTTGAACCGAGAGATTTTCAGTGTCAGCTCTTTAGTGGAGTCAGTTGGCATTAAGCTAAACTTGGAAAAGGTTTGTGAACTTTTGAGTCCAAGTGTTTAGCTCAAGCTTTGTTCATTTGGGTCCATGAGGTCACTGTCACGAATCACATCGATAGGAATAGTTAAACTGGAAGCTAAGTCAAAACAAGAACGAAAATTGTCGAAAGGGTATTTTTGTCTTTTGAGACATAAGGATGAAATGGATGTCAATAAATTTTGACAAGTTCATTTGATGACTTAATGTCACTCGGCCATAATATGATTAATTGGGCCTTGTGAATTAATTTCGTTTCATAAGAATTTTATTGAAAATTCTTAATGGGCTTTTCTCATGTTGTTATGAACAAATGAAGAAGCTTCTAGAAGCTCCTTCTAGAGACATGTTGGGCGCCCATAATACCCAAAGAAAGAGAGTTTATTTTGTGCATAAATGTATATAGATACTTGCCAAAAGAAAAAGAGGAAACAAATTTGCATAAGGATGCTTAAGAATTTCGGCCAAGTAAGAAAAAGGCAAGGCAAGGCACATAAAAGGAAACAAATCCAAGCCTTCTAGAAGGCTGCCTTGGCCGTGTGGAATAAGAGGGAAATGGGCAATATTTGCTCATGAATATGTGATATTCTATAGAAGAGGAAACTACCTTATTGAAGGTGAGACCTCTCCTATAAATAGGAGCCTCATTCCACACATTTCATTCATCCAAAGTTTTAGAGATTGAGAGCTTCTCTCTCTAGACTTGGCCGCCCCTTCCTCTCTCTCTCTCTAGTTTATATTTTCGATTTTTCTTGTCTTGGCACCTAGGTCCTCACTCGACCTAGTTTTTAGCTCTACGACTTCGAGACTTGTTCTTAAGTCGTAGTGTTTAAAAGTGCCCACTCACTGATTCCTTCTTTTCGAGTGATTTAGTGATAGAAACTTTCGTGGTTGCTCGAGGTGCCGAGGAAAGAAAGAGAGACGTGCTGCGAGGGGAGACGAGCGTTGCAACTTTCCAAAAGCTTCTACAAGGTTCAAGCTTCAAGAAAGGTTAGTAACTTTAATAGCTCATATTAGTTTTTTATTTACATGTACATGCTCTTGTCTAGGTTAGTAAAAACTAGTTTTACTTAAAAAGAAAATTTTTAAAATTCCGCCGCTTAACGAAGCGTTAAACTTTTTCTTAAACCCTAGATCGATTCCAACATCCCCCACATATTCGGGGTCGGAGTCGTCTTGGGCGGACCTATCTTCAATGTCATAGCCGAGGAGGTCAGCTATGAGCGTACCGTCGAGGCCGGGGCGGTCAAGGAGCTCCGCGAGCCGCCGGGCCGTGTCCTCTCGGAGCTTGGCCTCGGGGTCGTTCATTGGGTCTCGGGGCTGGCTCTCGCTATCGCGAGGTTGCCCTTCAAGACGATGTGCGAGGTGTCGAAGGCCGTACCTCGAGCTCGTCGCTCGGGTACCTGTGGAGGTGGCGGGAATGTGACTCATCTCTCGAGAGTCGTGAGAAGAAAGGGAGAAAACTGGTAGAGGGAATGCGTCGTCAAGGTCGAGAGGCCCCTCCTTCTAGCGCCAAAATGTTGTCGCTGTTTTACGGACAACTATTTAGGAGCCGAAGACGGTCAAACCCAAGGCCGGACCAAGTGGTCTCGTCTCGGCTCGAGCGTGTCGGGCTTGGTATCCCAAGCCGTCCCTTAGCTGTGAGTGAAGCTCACCTCGTCTCGATACCTGAAAAGCAAGAAAGAGATTGTGAACTACAAAGGGGAAACAGAGGGGTTGCCTCTGTTTACCTCTCCGACGCTCAACATTAGTAGGATTGAGGTGGTTTGTAGAGGGTTTAGTGTTTAGAGGCCGAGACTTGAGAGAAACGAGCGAGGTACGAGTTCGACAGCGTTTCAGTACTCAAATTCGGATTACCTGGACTAGGGGAGCGGCCCCTCTATTTATAGGCGACCAAGGGGCGTTATGGGCAACCCCTTGGCCGAGAATTGTCTTGGCCCGGCCATTGGCCGAGACTGGCCCTTGGGCCGGCCAATGGCCGAGGCTATTTTGGTCGGCCATTGGCCGAGGCTGGCCCTAGCGCCGGCCAATGGCCGGGAGTAGCTTGAGTCGGCCATTGGCCGAGACTGGCCCTTGGGCCGGCCAATGGCCGAGGCTATTTGGGCCGGCCATTGGCCGAGGCTGGCCCTAGGGCCGGCCAATGGCCGCGAGTAGCTTGAGTCGGCCATTGGCCGAGGCTGGCCTCTGGGCCGGCCAATGGCCGAGGCTGTTTGGGCCGGCCATTGGCCGAGGCTGGCCCTAGGGCCGGCCAATGGCCGGGAGTAGCTTGGGTCGGCCATTGGCCGAGGCAGGCCTCTGGGCCGGCCAATGGCCGAGGCTTTTTGGGCCGGCCATTGGCCGAGGCTGGCCCTAGGGCCGGCCAATGGCCGGGAGTAGCTTGGGTCGGCCATTGGCCGAGGCTGGCCTCTGGGCCGGCCAATGGCCGAGGCTGTTTGGGCCGGCCATTGGCCGAGGCTGGCCCTAGGGCCGGCCAATGGCCGGGGCGAGCTGCCGAGACGCGTTGGACGTCGCTTCGCCTCCGTTCGGCCGCGATCGGGGTCGGGCCGATAACAAACAGCTAAGGGAAGACTTGGGATACCAAGTCCGACTCGCTCGAGCCGAAGCGTGACCACTTGGTCCGACCTTGGGTCTGACCGCTTTCGGTTCCTAAATCGTTGTCCGAAAACAAGCGACAACAAAGTATCTTGAGTTTACTACACGCGTTGCATGATACTCTATCATCGCCTCGGCCTCGGACAATGGCCGGCCTTAGATATCCTCGGCCATTGGCCGCCCCTGGATATCCTTGGCCATTGGCCGGCCCAAGGGCCTGCCTCGGCCAATGGCCAACCCTGGATACCCTCGGTCATTGGCCAGCCCAAGAAGGCCCTCCCCCCGCGCTCGGTCGACCTTGCTACGCCCGGCCATTGGCCGACCCAAGTTATGATCAGCCAATGGCCGGCCATAATGTTCACACGGCCAAGGAGCCCCAAAATGCTCCTTGGTCGCCTATAAATACGAGGCTCGACCCCTCGAAGCAGGTAATCCGAAGTTGAGTATTGAAACGCTGCTGAACTCATGTTACCGGTCGTTTTCGGAACACCGGAAATTCAAAAACAATTCAAGGCCAGACGGGCTTTGCCGGCCGGAAGCCCAACGGGCCCCGGCCAGCCAGGCCCGAGCGCCCCGATGCACCCACGGCTCGGCGCGGCCGGTGCGCGCGCACCTGTGCCCCCGGCCCAATGGGCCTCTGCGCGCTATATCGCGCCTGGCTCGCGCGCACTCTGCGCCCCGGCCTCCCGGCCCGCGCGCGCGCTCCCGCGCACCCCGGCCTCGCGGCCTGCGCGCACCTCGGCACCCCGGCCGTTCGTCCCTGCTGCCTCAGCCAGGTGTCCCCGCCACCTCGGCCACCTCAGTCGAGCGCCTTCGCCAGCTCGGCCACCTCGGTAGAGCACCTTCGCCAGCTCGGCCACCTCGGTCGAGCGTCTTCGCCAGCTCGGCCACCTCGGCCGAGCGCCTTCGCCAGCTCGGCCACCTCGGTCGAGCGCCTTCGCCAGCTCGGCCACCTCGGCCGAGCGCCTTCGCCAGCTCAGTCACCTCGGCCGAGCGTCTTCGCGACCTCGGCCGAGCGTTCTTGCCACCTCGGCCGGGCACACCCGCTGCCGGGCACGCCGCGCCCGACCAAGTCCCGCGCCTGGCACGCCCCGCGCCCGTCCAAGCGACATGTCCCACGCGCCCTGCGCCCTCTTAGGCGTGAGGCCTCGCGCGCCTCGCTCCCGGCCACCCGGTGGGCCTCAAGGGGCCGGCCCAAGGCCTCCCCCCAAACATTATAAATACCCCCCACCCCTAGGGGAGAAAAAAGACATGCTGATTCAGCCTAGGGAAATCGATACATTTCGAGAACAATACTTCCCTTCTCTGAAGAATTCTCTCGTGCTCTTGTGACAGTCCAAGAACACGCACTCCTCCTCCCTCGGCTCAGAAAGTCAAGGACCCCCCTCCACGAGAGGGAGTGCGCTCCTCTTCTATGACCCGAGCCTCTACAGTACATACTGCCCTTGAGCTGGAACTCCGAGCTACGAGCACGCGACCCCTCTAAAGCCTTCACTAGAAGCTACGAGCCGGGTCCTACTCTAAAGCCTTGGATTCACAAAGCCTCCGAGCCCAAGATAGCCTCCCCACACAAATTGAACTACGTTCTGACCTGATCCCTACTAAAGGGTACGTAGGCAGCCAACCTTTGGCACGGTCACACCCCCCGAAACACACCTCAGGGTTTGGAGGGTGCAGCTCGGTCTACGAGCTCCCGTTTTTGGCCCGGGCGCGATCACTTGGTCCGGCCTTGGATCGAACCGCCCGAGGTATTTAATCATTGTTCATTTTCGTGCGACAATATTTTGGCGCTAGAAGGAGTGGACTTCCCGACTTACACAGCCCGAAATCCCTTCTACAGCTCGACCCCTTTCTTCTCGACTCGAGAAAGACATGAGTGGCCAACCACCCGTTCGTTCTGAGGGCGTGAAAAACACCGAAAACGCAACCGCGGTGAAGAAATACTTTCTGCGCTCCCGAGCGCAAGGCGATGAGGAGTCTCTTGACGACGAGAGCCCCACTCCCTCGGCCCCTCCTCTTCAGGACAGTTGGGACGACCACATCCTTGAAATGGAGGAGAAAATCCGCCAGCAGAAGATAGCCAATGCAAGGTACCACCGCCAACTGGCGGGCAAGGCGCCTGCACACGGTGCCCCCCACGGGGAATCTGAGGACCGCATGGACGAGGGACATGATTATGACCCCGACTATGAAGGCTTGGAAATTTCGGCGGACGTTGAGACTTCTCTCACCAAGGACGGGGAACTCCCTGTTGAGATCGAAGCCGGTCCGTCGAAAGCGAGAGCAATACCGATCTCCTCTCAAGAAGAGACCTCCCGACGTTCAGCCCATGACCGACTCGGTCAAAGAGGCAATGTCAGGGAAGGTACAACGACTCGGCGAGTAAGGCGCGTGGCTCGAAGCTCGCACCCCCATACCGCCGGGCCGGATCTTAGAGATCGACTTACCGCCCAACGGAACAACCGTGGTGAAGACCTAAGAGAGAGGTTGAGCGCTCGTAAGGGTCACAACCCTACGGCCCCAATCAATGGGGACCCTCGCACGGCTCAAGGGTCGAACGAAAGGCGACAGGTGACTCCCCCTGAACAAGGAGCGACCCCCAACACTGGCCTCGACGTCGTCACCATGATTCAAAATCTCCGTAACGAGGTGCGTGACCTGCGTGAAGGCGGCTTGGCCGGTGATACATACGGGGTCGTGGAAGAACATTCCTCTCCCTTCACCGCCCAAATCCTTGCTGAGGTGTGCACGAGAAACTTCAAACTCCCGATTCTCCCTCCATACAATGGGAAATCTGATCCCACGTATCACATCCAACATTACGAGACTTGGATGACGATGCAGGACGTCTCACCTGGGGCTCTATGCCAGGCTTTTAGTCTTACCCTCACCGGACCCGGTTTCGAGTGGTTTAAGAATCTAAGACCAGGGAGCGTCCAATCGTTCAAAGACCTGAAGGACATGTTTCTGGCACGATTTGCTACATCCATGGTCCTATAGAAGACCAAGACGTACTTATGGTCAATCAGGCAAGAGAATAACGAGTCCCTGAGACAGTATCTCACTCGATTCACCACAGAATCGAACAAGGTCGACCGCTTTGACGACAGTGACGCAATTACAACCATCATCAAGGGCTTGCGCACTGGAGACTTCCTAAAGTCCGTCATCGGCAGAGTCCCTTCTACGAAGGCCGAGTTAATGAACCGAGCCAAAACCTTTATGGGGGTAGAAGATTACCTCGACGGCCGCAGGAGCAGCAACCAAAGCTCCCGCCGTCGGGACGAGTTCGGCAACGAGCCTGGCAATCCCCGTAAGAGGATAAACAAAGGAGGTCAAGCTTCCGATAGCCGACCTCCTACGTCTCAAAATCCGCGTCTTGCGAGCAATTTTAGAGACTACTCGGGTTACACTCCCTTGAACACCCCGGTGGAGCAAATCTACGCTGTGGCGCGTGACAAGTTCGTCGCTCCGGCTCCAATAAGAGGCAACCCCGCGTCTTGCGACCGGTCCCGCTATTGCGAGTTCCACCGGGATTACGGTCACACGACCGCTCATTGCTTCCATCTTAGGAAACAAATTGAGACGTTAATCCAGAAGGGAGAACTCAAAGAGTTTGTCCTTCGCTTGGTAGGAGCGGCAGCCCCCACTGACAACAGGCCACAGCCTGAGAAAGGTGGAGGGACCAACCCAAACATCGACCGCACGGCGGTCACAGCTACGGCTGATGCGCAACTCCACGTCGTCACCACCATACTAGGTGGCTTGCAAGACGGGGACTCGGCCCGGCAAAGGAAAAAGCTCCTCAGAGCTGCCTCCCATGAAGGCCTTGCCGGGCAGGTTAACCTCACCTACGAGGAACCTCCGTCCGTACCTTACGAGACGATACAATTCACCAATGAAGAGGCCAAGCGAGTTGTGCACCCGCACAATGACGCTATAGTCTTTAAGGCCCATGTGGCTAACAATTTGGTAAAAAGAGTTCTTATTGATAACGGCAGCGCATCCGATATAATCTTTAAGACCACCCTCGAGCGCATGAAGCTCGGGGGGCTCCGCCCTGTTCCAACTCAGACGCCCCTGTTTAGGTTCACAGGTTAAAAGGTCATGACTGAAGGAATCATTGATTTACCAGTCACCTTCGGAACTGCCGGAGGCATCGAAGTCGTTCACATGGTCCCCTTTCTTGTGGTCGACCAGGAGTCGCCCTACAATGTTATCATTGGGCGACCCACGTTGAACAGACTAAGGGCTATTACGTCCACTTATCACCTACTAGTGAAATTCCCCACCGAAGAGGGAATTGGCGTCATGGCCGGTGATCAGACCCAGGCGAGGATATGCTACGTCCAAGGCGTGGACGGCAAGCCCGCTGAAAAAAGGGTTAACACGATCTACCAACTGGAAGACGACTACCCGTGTGATCAAAAAGATGCACGGCAACTTGGGGAATTAGACCCCCGTGACGATATCGAGAGGTTGAAAGTTGACACCCCCGATGATCTCACTTCGATCTTTCTCGACGAAGCTAAACCTGACCAGGTAGTAAAGATCGGTGCACAACTCCCTCTCGCCATCAAAACTCAACTCGCGTCCTTCCTTCGGGAGTTTAAGGATGTCTTTGCATGGACACATGCGGACATGCCCGGCATAGACCCCGATGTGATTGTGCACCGATTGAATGACGATAAAACCATCGCTGAAAAGGTACAAGCTAGACGTGCGTTCAACCCCGAACGGTACCTAGCAATAAACGAGGAAGTCGAAAAACTTATTTCCGCTGGTTTCATCCGAGAAGCCAAGTACCCAAAGTGGGTGGCCAATGTGGTCATGGTCAAAAAGCCCAACGGGAAGTGGCGCATTTGCATAGATTACAAAGATCTTAACAAAGCCTGCCCGAAAGATTGCTTTCCACTCCCACGCATCGAACAACTGCTCGACGCCACGGCAGGACATGAACTCCTAAGTTTCATGGACGCCTACTCGGGCTATAACCAGATATGAATGCACGAGCCCGATCAGATCAAGACAACCTTTG